>NC_081323.1:54390189-55640189 GCF_026419965.1 Kogia breviceps
CTGCTGCCAACCGCCTCAGGGGTGGTGCCAGGAGAATGTAAGTCCCGGCGGCACGCAAATCCTCCCACCTCTTGTACCTCCAGCTTCCTCGGCGGCTCTGCTGGGCTCCGCGACCGCTGGCCCGGCCCATGCGGCCCTGGCGGTTGTACCTGTCCAACTCCTCGTAGTCCTCGCCACCAACGACCCCTGCGGCCAGCACACAGCCCGTCACGGGCCCAGGCCAGACCGAGGCCAGTGCTCCGGCTTAGACAGCAGAGGCCTCCCCACCCACCACAGCGCCTGAACCTGGGGGATGGGCGCAGACACCTCTCAGGGTTCACAGTGGTCCTGCGCCTCTAGTCTAGGCACCAGGTCAGAGCAAGAACTAGGCTGGGAGAGGGGCCTTGGCCTGCTGGCCCCACAGTCCCAGGAGGGACCTACACACAGTGGGCACTCAGTAATCCTCCTGACCTGGGGAAGAGTCCCGGGGACCCTAGAACAGCAGATCTGAGACCCTTCAGGAGCCAGTGAAGAGCTTCCTGTCCCAACTTGCTCAGGTGCTTGGGGCTCCTCAATGGACTGGGGGAACACAGGCTCAACAGGCTTGTCCCTTGTCCCCCCTCACATGTGAGGGGTCGGATCAGGACCTGGGTCTGAGGCCTCCAGAGCAGGGCTCTGCAATGTGAACCCTGCCTTGGGGGCCCCGCTCACCCTCGTTCCGGCGCAAGTGTCGCGGCGTGTAGCTGAACTGCAGGTCGATCTGGCGGTTCTGGCGGGCCTCGGCGCGGCTCCGGCTGTGGCAGGCCGTCCTGTGGGCCTTGAGGTCGATCTCCGTGCGGAATGCGTGGGTGAACTGCTCGGTGCTGCAGCGACCCTCCTCGCACAGAAAGTGCTTTTCTCGGAAGTGCTCACGCAGATATGCGTAGTCGCTGCCAGGAATCGGGTATCAGCAGGGGCCCTCGCCCAGCCCACTTGGGCGTCCCAAGGTTGCCATGCGCCCACTCCCACCTGTAGTAGTCCTGGGCCCCGTCTGAGTCGCAGAAGTGGCAGAAGTAGTGGTCGCGACGCAGGTGTTTGAGCAGCTCGTCGTTGTCCAGGTAGCGCTCGTCACAGAACTTGCAGAGCGGGTGCCCACGGTGCGACGTGTCGTCGGGGTCCCCCTGCATACGGTGCCGAGCCAGGTCCTTGCGCGAGTACCACTTGCGCTCGTATGTGAAGATCTGCAGGGAATGGGGGGCTGGGAATGGGGTGGGGGCTCCCAGGCCTCCCACCCCTTCCCACAGCCCGACAATGCAGGGGACCCTGTGGCATCAGTTCTGCCCCAAAGCCCCACACACCAGCAGCCTGGCAAGCTCTGTGAAGCAGGAGAGCTGGGGATCTGGGGAACCCTGGGGATCTGGCCTGTCCAGGGCCAGAGGCAGTAACAAGCCGCTCACAGCTGTCTGGCCGAGCACCCTGTGCTAGCCTCTACTGGGCCTGGCCTCCACCCACCTCCACCAGGTGCTCCCTGAATGCCCGATCCCCAGGCAGGTGCCGTGGGATAGGGTTCACCTTGAGGTGTTTGAGGCACAGCTTGCAGCAGAATAGCTCATGCTGCTTCCGCATATGCTGCTCCAGGTCCCCAAAGAGGCCAAAAGGCGGCAGCTCAGGACACCGTGGGCACTCATGCTGCAGCAGCTGCCTAAGGAGACATCAAGAGCCACCAGTCCCCCCGAGGGCACTCAGCATCACTGTCCAGAGGGGCACTAGAACCTCCCCATGGCCCCTCACCAAACACCCCTGCAGACGCCCTGGAAGCGGGAGCCAGGAGAATGGTCACTCCTGCCACCCCGTGCATTTCAGCACTCTGAGCCAGATGGTGCTGGGCCCAGGGCCTGAGCTGAACAAGGCCACGGGGGTGGGGCTGGGTCCACGATCCAGGAGACTGACCCCTGCATCAGATGGACATGATGACTGAGCCCACATAGGCACCTGCCCCCTCACCTGGAAGATGAGGACCACCCCCAAGATAACTGTACCCCTTTATGAGGTTTTTCCGCCATAGGCTAAGAGCTTGATTTGCAGGAGCTCCCGAGCACCTCAAAGAGCCCCAGAAAGCAGGGCTGTGTGCCTTCCCTGAATTCACCCCTTGTCGCCCACTGCCCGCTTTACCACCACCCCAGGAGGGGAACTGTGAGCATCCCCCATTACAGTAGAGAAAACCAATGATAGAAACCAGCCACCTGGCCCTGACATCTGTACCACACCAGTGCCCCCTCCCGGCTGAGGGACATGAGGAGCAGAGGAGGTGACGAAGATGTGTCCTTCCCCACCACAAAACATCCCACAGACCCTCAGAAACCCAGGCCAAGAATTCCTCTCACCTGTACAAGGCAAACACTTTTCCATCAGCAAAGTAGATGTCATACTTCTTCTCATGCTGAAGCTGATGGATAGGGATTGTGGCAAAGGTAGGAAGCTTCTTGCCAAAGACCACCTGAAACCGAAAGCAAAAGGGACTGGTGAGCCGGACCATGGACGCTCAGGCTGAGGAGAAAGGGAGGCACTCAGGGCCCCTCCTGGGAGTCTTGAGGCAGGTCCCAGCAGGAAGCACCCTCTGCCAGCCTGGGCCAGCCCTGGCTCCTCTCCCCACCGCAGCCCGCCCACCTAGGGTTGCCAGGACAGAGATGCAGCGGCTGGCCTCACCACCAGGGGGCAGCTGGCTCCACACTCATCCACAAACTGGCACCTGCCAGAAAGACAGAGGCCACCCCAGGGGCAGAGACAGGGATCAGACAGCCAGGCAAACCGGAGCTTAATCACATGGGTATTGGGCACAGGATGACTTTCACCAGGAGAAAGAAGAGACACAGTCCAAGGAGCAGCTAAGGAAACGGTGAATGCTACCAGGCCAGATTGCATGCGTCAAGGCCTGGCTACCCTCCACACACACATGATGCTTCCATGATGGCAAAGGGGGAGAAGGGTTCCCCCACAGGACTCGTTCATGGCCCCCGCCCGTTCTTGGCCAGCTTCCTACCTGTTAACTGGGCTGTCTGGGGGTGCCAAACAGAAGAGCTAGTGTGCTGATGTGGACACCTCTGCAGCCTGGCCACTTCTCAGGGGTCTCCAGCACTCTCAGGTAAAGCCTGCTGGGCCTAGCCCGGCAGCCTGCTCTGCCTCTCCACAGACCCTGGCACTGGACGATGACAAGACCCCTGTCCCAATGCCCCCAGCCTGGCCCCCAGAGCCCCCGCACAGGCTCAGGCCTACCCTCTGAGTCAACAAGGGCACTGCTCCCTCCAGGGCTCCCTCATCCTCCAGTCCCCCTTTCTTTCTGCCCCCTCCCCCTTGCATCAAGACCACACTGGCCCATCTCCTCTCCATGCCCCTTTCTGATCCACCACTGTCCCTCAGCCTGGAGCTGGCCACTCACCTCAGCTCAGAGTCCTTACCAGCACACCCAGGGGGACAGCCTTTCCTTGGCAAAGGCCACATCAAGATCACCCCTGTTAGGTTTAGGCCCAGTCAGGGAGGATGTCTGGGAACAGGGTGGCCATGAACTTGGGACTAGCTGGGGAGAGTGGGTGGTTACACCATACCCAACAGCAGGGTGGTTAAAACTGGTTCCCTGGGGGCTCTGGGGAAGGAGATGGGGAGCTCAGCCTCTACTTGTAAGGACATGCTTGGCGGTGTGGAGAGCAGGCTGACAACCAAGCCTGGCCCCCACCCGCCCCCACAGGAGCCCAAGGGAAGCATCATGGTCCAGCCACAGCCATTCTGGAGGGTCAGAGCAGGGTGAGGGGAATGGACAACACCCCAACAGGCCTTTCTTCCCCTTGTTACCATGTCTGGCAAAATGGGCAGGATGAACATGGCTGCCCACCCCTGCCTCTGCCACACGCTGAGCGCACCTCATCCCAGCTGCACCCTGTGACCCATCTTCACAGGGAGGTCTTGGCTCTGCCTCCAAAGGGTCACTCTACGCACCCTCTGCCCCGGTTTTCTCCGCAGATCCCGAAGGGACTTAGGGAAGGTCCCCAAGCCTTCCACTGGCCTCTTCTCATGGGATCTGCCCTCCTAGAGCAAGCCCACATCCAGCCCTGCCTTCCAACCACTCCCAAGGGTGCCTTTCCAGCACAGACCCCAGTTCCTGCCTGGGGGTAGGTGCCTGCAGGTGCAGGGCCATGAACCACTCAGGATGCTGCTGGAGGAGCACAGAGCACAAGGAACTAACCACTGGGATTTGGTGCCCATATTCCCAGCCTCGAGGGGAGCCCCAAAACTGCCAACAAGCATCCAAGCTCAACAGACTCAGCAGAGGAACAACTTCCCTCCCAGAGAAACCTGTGCTGGGAGGGCCCCCGCTCCACCCCCACCCCGTCACCCTGGCACCCTCCTTTCAGAGGTCTGCTCTGATCCACCACAGGTGGTGTCTCTCCTTGGGCTGTGAGCACCCTTGCCGTGGACTGAGTGATAGTCAGCTTGGGTCGGGTGTCTGTCCCTCCCGAGCAGTCTGGTAGGGCAGCCCAGGCTGGGCACACCTGAGCCAGGCTAGAAGGGGGACACTGGGTTGGCTCAGGAAGAGATTGGAACCACAGAAGAGGCTTGGGAAAGTGTTTGTTTGAGAATGAGAGTGAGCAGGTTTGGAGCTGGGGGGTGGGATGGGGAAATGCTAACTGCCCCTCACAGACAGGCTGGGACCAGGACTGGGCCCCCCGGGCCTGCACCAGATGATGGGATGGCAGTGCAGCCTGGAATGGCTACACTGTGTCCCTGCCCTCAGCAGAGGATGAGGTGAGACACAAAACTGCATGGATGGAGGAGGATGAGGGTGTGGTGGCCTGGCCAGGGATGGGCAGGAACCCGCTAGGGATCCAACCAATGTGGCCCAAGACCCACCCACCCTGGTGATCACCCTGATGGGAGGGTATCATGGGTCCAAGGACAGAGGTACAGGCTAGGCCTAGATACTTGAGGAGGGACCATCCTGGGCAGCCCCTGAGTGGGCCAGGTAGTAAACGACTAACAGGGTAAGGGTGCCTCTGGGTGGGCCCCAAGAAGATCAGGTCCTGAGGAGAGGCAGATGGGGGCACAAGTCCCCTCGTACTCCCCCACCACAGGGGTTTCTACCTGGGGCCTTGCTGCTCCCCACTCCCAGCGTGCAGCGAGCACTCACGGAGAATGAGTGAGTGAGAGGACGGGGATGGGTGTCAGCAACGACCAGTGTGAGAGCAGCTGGACGGGGAGAGTACAGGGACCCAAGGAGCCAGACGTGGACAAGCAGGTCCTCTCAGAGGAGGCGGGCCAAGACCAGGTTGGTGGAGAGGGGGCAGGGACAACAGAAGTACATGACCTGAGTCAGCAGGTCCTGCCTCCTGACCTGCCTTCAGCTTCCCCTCCCAATTCCTACCTATGAAATTGGGCAGTGGGGCTGTACCAGGTGGCCTGCAGGGCCCCTCCTAGCTCAGACACATCCCACTTTGTACAGCAGCCCCATCAAGCCTCTTCGACATCACCAGGGATCAGAGCAAGGTGGAAAGTAAGACAAGAATTGTCTTTTAGAAGAAAGTGGCCGGTGGGAAAGATACGACCAGGGAAGACAGGAACCCAGGACTTGACAACGGTCTCAGCCAGCGTGCCCTCAAGACCAGTGCTGCTTGCTGCTGCCCATCAGCTGGGAGCCTGCCTCGGCCTCCACCCTGAGCAAGTGTCGGGCAATCTAACTGATCTGGCTCCTCACCCCGGCTGGCACAGGGAGGCACCAGGTCAAGATGTAGGAATTAACCAGCAAACGGAGCTGGCCTGTCCCAAAAAGCATTTTGGCACACTTTCCTCCCAATTTTTTACAAAGACTTAGTCCCATTAAAGAGACAGAGGAGAGGCAGGGTTCAGGGGTTAGGGGCTGCTGTGGGATTTCCGAGCAGGCATGGGACACAGGACATATTCAGAGGACAGTGCAGGACTCAGCAAGGGAACGGAAGGGATACGGGGGCGTTCAGAGTTCAAGAGTGAGAGGGAAACAGGATGAATGGAGAGGAGCATCATCTTCCCAAACTTCCCAGAACACCCTCCTGCTGCCTAGCAACTAGGAGCAGGCCTGAGAGGAAGGCCAGACTTGGCCAGGGCACCTGATGCCAAACCACACCCCAGCTGGAGCCAGCTGAAAGCTCATGTCCACATCCCCTTGCCACAGAGCCCTTGGAGGGTATGGGACCCACAAGGTATGAGAGAGGCCAGATGCTAGCTACAGCACCCATATATAGGTGTCTGCTTACTTCCTCAGTGAGACCCGCAGTGCCCAGGGCCGGGGCCTCCGCTACTCGTGCCTGCCTGCCTGCCTGCCTGCCTGGAAGGAAGCTACAGGTGTGCTGGGAAACCTGGCCATTCAAGAGTCACATCACGTTATGCAAGACTGGAAGGCAAGGCAGGATCTGGTGAAGTTGGGAGGAGCCTTCTGACTAAGTCACAGACCCAAGGTTTCCCCAACTGCTCCTGCACCCCAGATCCCTCCCAGGTCCGGGTGCATCTCTGTGCACCCCATTATAGACTGACAGCATCTCCAAGTGTCTTTTTCGGATAGGGCACAGAGTAGGTGCCCACAGAGTGCTCATGGGATTACAGCATTTTCTTGGCTCCTTTAACATAAAAATCTACTTTCAAAAAAAAAAGTGAAGAAAGGATGTCGTTTCTGCATCACTTCTAGGAAAAAGAAAGTCAGATTCCCTGGCAGATGTCACCAGCCCAAGCTTTACATGAACAAACCAGGGGAACTTCACAACTCTGGAAGCAAACATATCTCAAAGCACAGCAAACCAAGGGAGCTCCAGCTAGGTGCTCCCAGCCAGCAGCTGGCATTGCGGGGAGGGTGGGAGAAAGCTCCGTGGTGCTCTCTGACCTCACTAGGGCTTCCAAGTCTGGACAATCAGAAACTCCCTCTCCTCCATTCTGGAGCTGAGCCCCCCCCCGCCCCAAACCCCGCCGCCCCACCACCAGGTGGAACGGGCAAGGAGGAAAACTTCCTAACACTTTTATCCCCACCCACCAAGCACTCTGAGGAGACCTCAGTGGTTCTGCCTTCCCCTTTGGTGGTGATGGTGAGTACAACCATCACTTAATAGATGGAAATGCCATTCTCAGAAGGAGTTTGCTCAGCGTCACCCAAAAAGGCCCAGAAACAAAGCTAGGCTGGAAACGCCCAGATTGACCCTCTGCTTCCAGGACAGATTGCCACTGAAGGTGCCCACTTCCCCCGTTGCCTCCACCGGAATGGAGACCCCGATGAATAATCTCCCAAAGACGAGCAGGTCTAGGAGCTCCTGCTCTGATCATGCCCCTCCTGTGGCCCGGCAGGAATTCTCGGGGCTCAGGAGGAAAGCCCCCAGACTCTGTCCCCACAAGGACCACTGCCTCTTCAAATCAGCTCGGCCACCTCCTGCTTCCCGCCCCCACACGCCCCAAAGTCGGCCCCACGATGGGGATCCCGCCCCGGCTGGCCCCGCCAGGCCTCTCTTTTGGAAGCCGGCGCCACTAGGCCTGCAGCCGGACACCAGAAAGGCAAAGTCCCCTTCCGGCCGCCGGGTGCCCAGCCGCCCCGCCCGGCCGCGCCCCCGCTCCCGCCCAGTTGCCCCGACACGCGGCCCTGCCAGCGCAGCTCACCTGGCGCAGCTCCTCGCGGCACACGGCGCAGTAGCGCTGCTCGCACAGCACCCGCATCTTGGTGGAGCAGCGGTAGCACACCGGGTGGTCGCAGCGGCCCAGCGCCGTGGCCTCCAGGTCCCCGCAGCACAGCACGCAGCTCCCGCCGCCCCGCTCAGGTGCCGCCACCGCCGCCTCCAGGGCCGCGCGCCTCCCCTCCGGGGCCGCCGCCGCCGCCATGGTCCGGGATCCGGCCCCCTCCCGGCCGGCACGGCACGGCGCGGCGCGGGACCGATTGGCTCCAAGCGGGACCGCCCCTTCCGGGGCGACGTCATCGCCCCCGCCCAGCAACGGCCCCACCTGGCGGAAGTGCGCTCAAGACTTCCGCCTCAGCGAGGCGCCGGCTAGAGCGGTGCCATCGGCACCGGGGGCTTTAGGCGGAGAGGACAGGTTGGAGGTCAGCCGCAGGTCCGGTGCCGGGCTCTGGGCGTCGGGCCCCGCTCTCCTCTGATCCTCGTCTTGGGCCAGCTCTGTCCTCCCAGAGCAAAATGTTTAATGCTCCAAATGTTGATGGGTCATACTTATACTAAAGTGTTATTCGTTGTTCATCTGAAATTCAAATTTAACCAGAAGTCCTGTATTTTTATTTACTAAATATTGCAACCCTATTAGGAGCCCAAAATCTCTTTCCAACCCAGATCTTTCTTTTGTATTTGGGACACACACACGCGCTTGCGCACACACAAACGCAATCCCTATCAGAAAAGACAACACGTGGTGACATCAGTCTCTGAACTAGCAACAGTCTCCCCCAGTCCCTATAGAAAGGCAGGTAGAGAACCTGTCCTCTTCATGGCTGGGCCCACCCAACTAAGCCCGGAGGCTTGATGCAGAGAAACAGGGCAGGTTTGCTGATTGGACGGTTGTGAATCCTGGGGCTTTGGGTTTCTGCAGCTGTTGGGGGGCCTCCTCACTACCCTTGGGGGCCAGGCACACTCAGGACCTCCCTTCTGCTCTTACAGGAGGCTAGTCCGTATCTGAACCCTTCTACAAAAGAGGTGGTGTGTTGTGGGTGGATGAGCTTGGGCTTTAGAATCAGAAATGGGCTAGAGGACTTCCCTGGCTGACCAGTGGTTAAGAATATGCCCTTGGGCTTCCCTGGTGGCTCAGTGGTTGAGAATCTGCCTGCCAATGCAGGGAACACAGGTTCGAGCCCTGGTCCGGGAAGATCCCACATGCCGCGGAGCAACTAAGCCAGTGCGCCACAACTACTGAGCCTGCGCTCTAGAGTCCGCGAGCCACGACTACTGAGCCCGCGTGCCACAACTACTGAAGCCCGCGCGCCTAGAGCCCGTGCTCTGCAACAAGAGAAGCCACCGCAATGAGAAGCGCGTGCACTGCAAAAGAGTAGCCCCCGCTCGCCACAGCTAGAGAAAGCCTGTGCACAGCAACGAAGACCCAAGGCAGCCAAAAGTAAATTAATTAAATAAGTAAATTTTTAAAAAAGAAAAAAGACTATGCCCTTCCACTGCAGGGGACACGGGTTTGATCCCTGGTCAGGTAACTAAAATTCTGCATGCTGCGCAGCCAAAAGAAGTAAGAGTTCTTTTAAAAAGGGGGGCTGGACACCCCAGTTCGACTACTTATTTGCTGGTGACCTTGGTCAGCTCACTGAGCCTTTAGCTTCCTCCATTTGCAAAACAGGGATCATCACACCAATTAAACCTGGTGGATTGGCCACATGCAAGTGTCATCTCACCCTCACAAAACCCCACTGAAAGGACAGTAAAGGGATAAAAGACTATCTTTCCATGAGCACAAAGAAGAGGAGAGGAGCAAGCAGTAAGATGTAAGCAAATTGTTGAGTCACAGAAAGAAGGTGGAGGGTGACTCATTTTACAAGGCATCCTTAAGACCTTTGGGGGAACCCCGATGAGAAGTTTCACTGAAGGTGGGACTGAAAACAGGAGTGCATGGAAGTCCATGCATTGTCTGGGGGCCTGGGCCCAATCCACCTCCAACTCACCCTCAGCAGGAGACTGGAGGATTTTCCACTAAGGAAACTCACCAGCTCAGAAAAAAGATATTCATACCTCATAAGGGAATGAAAAGCTGTCCTGAGACAGAAAGCTTGCTGTATGTATGTGAACATCAGCCTGGCCCAAGCTCTTACCTCACTGACCTGTGGATTTCTGTGTCTTTCAAGCCCTGCCTGGAGTGGATCATATAAGCAATAAGTGGAGTATCCTTGTTCTCCTGATTCTGTCTGAGGATATTTACTACTTACCAACTTGCAAAATGGCAGCCCCACATCTGTCCACTATATGCGCTCTGCTTGTCTTAGACCCTTCCTGTGCCCATGAGAGGATCACAGAGATGGAAAACTTCCACTCTGCGTTACAAAACTCAATGACCTTTGAGGATGTGGCCATGGACTTCACCCAGGGGGAGTGGGCATTGCTGAATTCATCTCAGAGACAACTGTACAGAGATGTGATGCTGGAGAACTATAGAAACTTGGCTTCACTGAGACATCAACTCAGCAAACCTCCTCTCATCACCCAGATGGCTCAGGAAGATGAAATGGAGACAGTAGAGAGAAGATTTCACCAAGATACCTGTTCAGATGAGCTGATTCTCCTTAAAGCCAAACAACCACAGCAAAAGCAAGGTATTTTGGAGAAATATACACTCAATGGCAAGAAGGAACAAACTCTTGGAGGCAATCCCATTCAATGCAGTGAAATTGTTGAAGGCTTGAGTGTGAAATCTAGAATTACTCAGAATAAAATTTACCCTAGCAAGAAACTCCATCGATACCTTGACTCTGCAAAAGTCCTTAGAGATTCTTCACATCTTAAGCCACCTGAGGGAATTCTTCCTCAGGAAAACTCTTATGAATGTAAAAAAGATGAAAATGCCTTCCTCGGGAGTTCTAACTTAGCTGGGCATAAGAGACAACATACAGAAGAGACATCCTGTGAATGCAGTGACTGGGGGAAAGTCTTAAATTCAATCTAACACCTTAAGAAGGATGAAAAAACTCACATTAGAGAGAATCCTTTTGAGCGTAATCAGTGTGGTAAAGTATTACAGAGCCATTCATCCATTAAGTTGCACATGAGATCCTACACTGGAGAAAAACCATTTAAGTGTGATGAGTGTGGGAAAGCCTACAGCTCAAGCTCTTACCTTATGCATCACAAGAGAATTCATACTGGAGAGAAGCCCTATGAATGCCATGACTGTGGAAAACCCTTCCGAGATAGCTCACTTCTCAGACAACATTCAGGGACTCATTCAAGAGAAAAAGCCTACAAATGTAATCAATGCAGCAAAACCTTCAGTAGAAGCTCCAGGCTTACCATACCCAGATAACACATACTGGAGAGAAACCCAGTATGCAATGATTGTGGGAAAACCTTCAGTATCCTTCCCATATTTTAAAAGACATAAGGGAATCCACACTGGAGAGAAATCCATTGAATGTAGCCATTGTGGTAAAGTCCTAAGTAGTAAGTCATCTCTTAAGATACACCTGCGGATACATACTGGAGAGAAAACTTACAAGTGTGGGAAAGCTTTTAGGCTGAGCTCCAACCTTATCATGCACAAGAAAATTCATACTGGAGAGAAACCCTGTAAGTACAATGACTGTGGGAAAGCCTTCAGGGATCATTCATGCCTTAAAGAACATGTGAGAATTCACACTGGAGAAAAACCCTTTACATGTAATCAATGTGGAAAAGCCTTCAGAGTGAAATCTTTCCTCATTTTACACAAGAAAATTCACATGAAAATGAAACGTGAATGTAAGGAATGTGGGAAAACATTCCGTGGTCTCTTATCTCATAGGAGGCATATGAAAATCCATACCAGGGACAAGAAACCTTTTAAGTGCAGTGAGTGTGGAAAAGCTTTTAGCAGGCATGTGTCCCTTACAATACACATGGGAACTCAAATGGGAGAGAAACCCTATGAGTGTAAACAATGTGGAAAATCCTTTAGTGTAAAGTGTAATCTCATTGCACACAAAAGAATACATACTAGAGAAAAACCCTATAAATGCAATGTCTGCAGGCAAGGTTTCAGTAAATCCTTACCCCTTTGGTGTCATGAAACAACTCATGCTCAGTAAACCCCCTTTTAATGATATCCATGTAAAGTAGCTTTCAGTGAACTCTCAATCTTTAAGACATACAACCAAATGCTAAGTGAAAAGAACTGGTTGTGAAGAATGTGAGAAAGCCTCTAAGTAATGCATATATGGAAGAAACCTAAGTTATGCAATGACTGTGAGAAATCCTTTATTCATTCATTAACCCTTAGAAGATATGTGATAACGCTGAAGGGAAAATGTTTTAATATTTTCAAGACTTGTTACTTGAGAAAAATAAACTGCTAATGTTTTAAGTCAAAAAAAAAAAAAAAAAGAAAGAAAGAAAAGCTGTCCTGCTGTCCAGCTGCCCTACAATGAAGCCCACACTCAGCAAGCCACACACCCCCCAAAAGGAGCAGCCAACCAGTGTTGCAGGGTCTCACTCACAGCTGTGGACAGGCAACCAATGATCTCCACGCTCATGAGGAAAGCCTGCTGTGTGTGATACAGGGATGAAAACAAGCAGATCCAGAGATCAGAAGGAAATTTTAGACAGATCATAAACATATATATATATATATATATATATATATATATATATATGTATGTATATATGCCACAGAAGCAATCCCAGAAAAGGAGAGAAAGACCTGAACTTGGATAGTGGCAGTGGAGATTAAAAGGAGGAGAAAGATTCAAGAGATGTTCCTCCCTCCAAGGATATATATATGCTATTCACAAGAAGGATATTCCTTCCATGAAATGAGACTAGGATGCCTTGAACAACCATAACAACCATAAAACAGAGAACAAGAAAGAGCCCTTAGAAATTAAAAACATAACAACAGGGACTTCCCTGGCGGTCCAGGGGTTAAGACCCAGCACTCCCAATGCAGGGGGCATGGGTTCGATCCCTGGTCAGGGAACTAAGACCTCACATGCCACATGGCGCGGCCAACAAAACAAAACTTACAACAACTAAAAGTTCAAGAGCAAAGTGGGAAGATAAAGTTGAGGAAGTCTCTCAGCAAGCAGAACAAGACAACTAGATAGAAAACAGAGAAAATAAGAAGATAGAAGTCTGAATCCAGACAGTGTAGTATCTAACTAATAGGAATTTCAGAGAGAACAGAGAAAATGGAGAGGCGCAAATTATCAAAGAGCCAATAAGGCAAGATATGCCAGAGCTGAAGGACATGAGTCTCCACGTTGAAAGGACCCAATCAAGTAAAAAAGACCCTCAGCGAGGGACATCATCATGGAATACCAGAATACTACAGGTCAAGCAACGGACCTGAGAGCTTCAGGAGGGAGGGGGGAAGGAGGGAGAAAAACCTGTATGATGGATTGAGAATCAGACTTACAATCCTGGGACACTGGAAGTTAGAAATTCTCTCCAATTTCTGAAGGAATATGATTTCCATCCACAAATTATACACCTAGAAAAACTTTCCATCAATGCATAAAGCCATCAACATAAAAAGGACACAGTATTTAGCTCCCATGTCCCCATTCAAATGATGCCTGTGCAGAGGCTTAGAGAGTGGATATCCAGATTGGAGCAGGAGGCCAAGGGCTCCCAGAGGGAGATTTCCAGAGTAAATAAGGAACTGATGGTGGGTGATCTCCTTGTGTGCTTGAGAATCAGGAAAATTTATTGCAAGGAGCTTGGAGCTCCTTGGAGCATTTAGGGGGAAATAACAAACTAAGAATATAGAAAAACAAGGAAAGAAAAATAATAAGACAGCTATCAACAAGATTAAAATGTAATTATAGTACACTACTTGGCTCAGCAGAGAGTAATATTTACATGGTCAGAATAATATAAATGCTGACTAGTGTCAACCAAAAATTATGATAAAATCATATTGGGAGGATGGAGAGATGAGAAGTGAGGTGACTGGGGTGGGAGAGAGCCAAAGCTTCATCTAAATTAGGAGAAAGCCATGGGACTTCCCTGGTGTCGCAGTGGTTAAGAATCTGCCTGCCAATGCAGGGGACACAGGTTCGAGCCCTGGTCCGGGAAGATCCCACATGCTGCGGAGCAACTAAGCCCCTGTGCCACAACTACTGAGGCTGTGCTCTAGAGCCCGTGAGCCACAACTACTGAGCCCATGCGCCTAGAGCCCGTGCTCCACAACAAAGAGAAGCCACCGCAATGAGAAGCCCGCACACCACAATGAAGAGTAGGCCCTGGGGCTTCCCTGGTGGCGCAGTGGTTGAGAGTCCGCCTGCCGATGCAGGGGACGCGGGTTCGTGCCCCGGTCTGGGAGGATCCCACATGCCGCGGAGCGGCTGGGCCCGCGAGCCACGGCCGCTGCACCTGCATGTGCGGAGCCTGTGCTCCACAATGGGAGAGGCCACAGCAGTGAGAGGCCCGCGTACCGGAAAAAAAAAAAAAAGAGTAGGCCCTGCTTGCTGCAACTAGAGAAAGCCCGCGCGCAGCAATGAAGACCCAATGTAGCCAAAAATAAATAAATAAATTTAATAAATTAGGAGGAAGCCATTTGATGCCTAAAAAAAAAGCAAATTTAAAAACAGCAGTTTATAATCTCAGTGGTTCTCAATTGGAAGTGATTTTGGCCTCAAGGAGACGTGGAAATGTCTGGAGACATTTTTGGTTGTCTGGAGACATTTTGGAGTGGGGTGGGATTGACATCTACTGATGCATTAGTTTCCTATTGTTGCTGTAAAAATTACCACAAACACAGTGGCTTAAAACAACCCAAATTCATTATATTACAGTTCTGGAATTCAGGAATTCGAAATGGGTCTCATTGGGATAAAATCAAGGTGCAGGTGGGCTGCATTCCTCCTGGAGGCTCTAGAGGAGAATCCATTTCCTTGGCTTTTCCAGCTTCTAGGGGGAGCCTGCATCCCATGGCTCGTGGCCCTTCCTCCTTCTGCAAAGCACATCACTTCACCCTCTGTTTCCATTGTCACCATTCCTTCTCTGACTCTTCCTTCCTCCTCCACGCTAAAGAACCCTTGAGATTACATTGGGCTCACCTGGATAATTCAGGATGCTTTGCTTATATTAAATTCAGTGGATTAGCATCCTCAATTTTATCTGCAACTTTAATTCCCCTTTACCATGTAAAGTAAATATTCACAGGTTCCAGGGATTAGGGCATAGATATCTTTGGAGAGGGGCTATTTTGCTGCCTACACAAATGAGTAAAGGCTAGGGATGCTGCTCAACATCCTACCTTGCCCAGGACAGTCTCACAAATGCCAATCATGCTGAGGTTGAGAAAATTCTGATCCAAGGTGATAGATGAGTTATTCTGGGGCTTCTGGCTAGGAGGTGGGGTAAAGGAGCCCCCTAGGGAGCTGAAATCTTTTCTACCTTGATCTGGGCTGTGGGCACACAAGTGTAGGCATATGTAACAAATGCAATTGTTAAGGTGTACACACTTTACTCAAAGTATCTTATACCTCCTTAAAAAGACCACCCATTTTTAGAGTAGCAGTTAAGTTTATGATTTCAAAATATGGAGGCAAATACTAGGAAAAATAGCTGAAAGAGTTGGAAGTAGTTGCCCCTGGAACAGAGACAGCTTAATTCTGTCCCTTATACTAGCATTTGACTTATATATGACCTTGATATTATAAAACATAATAATTTTTAAAATGACAAAATGGAGAGATTTCCTCATTTACTGTGTCATTAGGATGGGGTTCCTGTTGGCAGCCAGGCTCTGTGCCTGGGATGGGGGCCATCAGTATGAGGCAGACGTGGTCCCAGTCTCCGGAGGGCTTGGTCCAGTGTCAGGGGAGGTGGTGTGCAAATAGTCAGAAGCCATGATCAGTCAGTTTCTAGAAGGGGCTGTGTGGGGATGAAAGGAGTGGTGAGCCCCAGAAAGACAAGGCAGCTCTCATGGACCATTAGGGCCACTACCTCCTCTGGCAATAGACTTTTGGCTCCAGAGTCCTGGGTGGGGGAGGACTGGCAGAGACATTTGTCCCTAGGCCCCTGGGGTCAGGGCTGGGTAGGGCACAGAGCCTCTCTTCCTGAGCACCGCAAACTAGGAGCCACCAGGGACCATCAAGTTGTTCTGTGCTTTTCTCCCTTACCCAGCCTTGGGCTCCCTCCCTGCCTGCCTTCCGCACACCTCCAGCTGACAGGCAGCTGCCCTGCTCTGTCCCAATGTGGACTTCATCCTTCATCTGCACCCTGACATTTTCACTCCCTCTGGTTCACAGTCATAAACAAGCGGGAGGGATTGCTGGTATTTAAACTTCAGACACTGAACGTATCATTGTGCAGAGCATTTTTTTCTTTGCTCAATATTGCGTTTTCAGATTTATCATGCTGCTAATTGTAGTTCTCTTAAATTTTCCAACTGCGCAGAAACATCCATTACAGCATAGGCCATGATTGATCAGATTTCATATCGATGACGTTCTCCCTGCAGAAGCTCCCTGTCTGCCCAGGCTGCAGTCCCCTGCATCCCCTTATTAGGGAGGGGGCAGCAGCAGCAGGGGACCCTGGCAGCCGGCTCGTGCCGCACTGCCTGCCCACCAAGCACTCCAGGCAGCTCTCAAGGTGGAGGGGCCCCAGGAGAGTGAGGCAGAGGTGGGAGGGGGCAGCTTTCCACTCAGCCCACTGGTCCCTGCAGTCCTCCAGGCCCCTCCAGGTGCGCAGGTGGCTTCCTCTGTACCTGCTCCCTGCCTGGTCCCAGCGCCGTCACTCCTCCATCAGAGGGATTTCTCTGACAGTTTAGGGGATTAGGCAGCCGCCAGAACTGCAACAGCAATTAGATGGTAGCCACGCCATTTATAGAGCACCTACTGTGTTCCAGGCACAGTGTCAAGATGTCAAGACCCAGCCTGGATTTTTTTAAAAAATATTTATTTATTTAGGCTGCTCCAGGTCTTAGTTTCGCATGCAGACTTCTTAGTTGTGGCATGCATGTGGGATCTAGTTCCCCGATCAGTGATTGAACCTAGGCCCCCTGCACTGGGAGCGTGGAGTCTTACCCACTGGACAACCAGGGAAGTCCCCCAGCCTGGATTTCTTTTCTTTTTTAAAAAAATTTATTTTATTATATTTTTATTTTTGACTGCGTTGGATCTTTGTTGCTGAGTGCAGGCTTTCTCTAGTTGGTGAGTGGGGGGGGTTGTGGTGCGTGGGCTTCTCATTGTGGTGGTTTCTCTCGTTGTAGAGCATGGGCTCTAGGAGCCCAGTCTTCAATAGTTGTGGCTCATGGGCTCAGTAGTTGTGACTCACAGGCTCTAGAGCGCAGGCTCAGTAGTTGTGGGGCACGGGCTCAGTTGCTCTGCAGCATGTGGGATCTTCCCGGACCAGTGATCGAACCCGTGTCCCCTGCATTGGCAGGCAGATTCTTAATCACTGCACACTAGGGAAGTCCCAGCCTGGATTTTTAATACTCACAGCAAGCTGACTAGGATTATCCCCAGTTTACAAATGAGGAAACTGAGGCAGAAGAGGTTGAGGCACTTACCCCTCCCCCCACACCCACCACCATCAAGCCTGGGTCACTGGGCTCCAGGACACATTTCTCAGCAGCTCTGCAGGGCCTTTGTGAGGAGACCTGCAGCTGCTGCTTCTAGACCTCCCCAGGGGATCACCAGAATCTCTCTTCCCCTCATGCCTCAGAAGCAGGCACCATCCTCGGCACCCCTCAGCCCCTGTGTTCCTCTTCCAACATGCAGGTCTGAGAGGAAGGACAGACTCAGACTGTGTTCCCCCATTCCCCTGGGGTCACCCCTCCTTTTTGCTGAAGAGACAGGTGGAGGGGGATGGGAGGTTTCCATTGAGCACTGCAGCTGGGGTCCCCAAACTGGAACTCTCAGGCTGGGGGTCTAGGTTGGGGCCCACTCCCCCTAGTGCTTACCCAACAGGTGACCTGGAACAAGTTAATTTTCCCCATGCCTTAGTTTCTTCATTGGTAGATGGAATCAATAATTGTCCCACCTTGTGGCATTGTTTGGAGATCAAAATAAGATATTTCAGGATCCCTGGTGTCTGGGATCTAGAAGGTGCCCCGTGAGTGGTGTGGTTGCTGGGGGGTGGGGTGAGGTGTGATTATTTTGAGGGATGCATCCTCCCTGGTTTAGGACTCAGGCAAGAATGGGTCAGGCCCTGCCCTCTGGAAGGGGGCTATTAAGCCCAGGCAGGCACAGAGGGATACTCTGGGACACTATTCAGAGAAGGGCTATTTAAGCAGGATCCTGAAGGATGAGTAGGAGTTTGCCAGATTGAAAAGGATGGGATGTCCCAGGCACAGAAGCACAAAGGTGGGCAAAATCATGGGTTGTTGGGTATGGCAAATGAATTGAGACTGTCCTGGCCAGAGAAAGTGTTTTTTGGGGGGAACATAACCAAAGAGGAGGCTGGAAGACTGCAGAGCTTATCCTTCCCAGGCAGTATGAGGGGCTGACTCTTTATTCTGGGAGCCTAACCTAACCACTGTCTCAGAGAGGGTTTGATGTGGCCTAACTTGCAGTTGCAAGCATCCAGCCAGCTGCAGCTGGGAAGTGGGTTGTTGGGGAGAAGCTAGGGGTTAGGGAGGAGAGGAATGGGTGTGGGAACAGATTTGATAGCTGTGTTAGTTGAGGACAGGGAACAGCCCTCCAGGGGGGACATACACAGAGGGGTCTTGAGTGGTGCAGAGGGCCCCCACCAATCAGCTCTCCTGCTTTACCCCAGTAGGGCTCTGCCGGCCTCCCTGTCTTTGCTCTGCTTGTGCCCCACCTGCAAGAGCTCTGGCTCAGGGAACATCCTGTCCCGCCATCCCTATGCCTGGAAGTTCTTCTCTTTGTGGGGAAGAGGCAGAGGGGCCTAAGAGAGGGGAGCAGGGGAGCCCCCAGCAGAGCATCAAGATGAATTCTACCTAGAGACCCACTCAGCGAGGGTGCTTCAGTAACACACGTCCCCGCCCCGCAGTCTGGGCTCCTCCTCTCACTTCATCCCTCCCCCTACCCTTGGGGAGCCCCTCAGGTACCGCGGGGGCGAGCAGGGGCGGGGCCACCGAGCAGTTATAGCTGGACCCACCCGCACCAACTCCTAGCCGGTAGCCTCCCGCACTCCCGCTTCCCGACACTGCGCGCCCAGACCCGACTGAGCCAGTTTCTGGTCCGCCCTCTGGGCGGTGGTCAACATGAGCACCCTGGCGCGGGGTACGGGGGTGCGGAGCCCCGGGCGGGGGCCCTCTGCGAGCCGCTGGCTGATCGCATTGCTGTTGTTGCTGCTGCTGCTGCCGCTGCCCGCCGCCTCCTGGTACAAGCACGTGGCGAGTCCCCACTACCACACGGTGGGCCGCGCCGCGGGCCTGCTAATGGGGCTGCGCCGCTCGCCCTACGTGTGGCGCCGCGCACTGCGCCCGGCTGCCGGGCCCCTTGCCTGGGACGGCTTCGACCTGGGCGTGTCCCCCCAGGGGCCATCTGCCACCGTCTCTGGGGGGCCCGCCGCCCGCAATGCTCTGTTGCTTCCCTCCGGAGTTCAGAAACTGTGGGAGGTGCGACGCAGAAGCTCCCGCGCAGCGCTCCCGGTGAGTGCGCCTCGCAGCCCGCGCGCCCCGAAGTCCGCGCCCCAACCGGAGCTGCGGCTGGGATCCTACTCCTGGACCTCTGAAGAGCAGGCCAGGTACGCGGGGAGAGGAAGGGGACGGGGACAGCAGCGGACGAGGGTGTCTCGGGAAATCTGAGACCGGAGCGCACGTCTGCCTGCCCACAGGGCACCCTACAACCTTTCCATCCCCGACTCCCAATAGAGGAAGCCTTTCCTGGGGCAGTCCCTGCTCTTCCAGCCTCGGGAGTCGGGGGAGCGGTAGTGGAGGTCGCACAACCCTCTTCCCACGGTCCTCTGTTCTTTCCAGAGCCTTCGGAGTGTCTCCTGCTCAGTCATGGTCTGCGCAGGGAACCGCCTTTGCCAGCCCCCGCCTCTCCCCAGAGCCGTCCTGATCTCAGCCCCTGCCCGCGCCCCCACGCCTGACGCAGGCGGAATGTCTTCTGCCAGCAGGCTGGCCGTCTGGTCAATAAAACCTGCCTAGTTGCCGCGCCCCGGTGTTTGACCCTTTTCCTCCGTGATGTGTACTTTGTCATCTAGCTTCGGGGCGCAAACAGCCGCGCCCACGCCCTGGCAAATGTCAGGAGCCCTCCAGCTGGCCCGGGCAAGCTCCCCTCACATCTGTATGATCTTGAGGGGGCAGAATGGGGGACGGAGACAGACTCTACTGGGGGCTGGGTCCCCTTCTCCCTTCTCTGCCAGTGCTGCCCGTCCTGTTAAGGGGTGAGGTCATCAGACCAGGTCCCAGGGTCCCCAAGGAGGGGAGGGGTATCCCACGGTGGGGGGAGGGCAGTCAGACCCTGGGTCCTGCTGCCACTTACCAAAGTGTGCAGGAGGAGGAGAGCAGTAGCTCACTCCCTCTGGGCTGAGCTGGAGCCCCCACTCCAGCCTCACAGGAGGCCCACAGGAGGTCCCCTCACTATGCCCCCTGGCCAGCATGATGAGAATGTCCTCCCCAAGGGGGTGGGACCTTAAGACCTGGCAGTCCATCCAGCCTTTCCCCCATCTCCCAGCATTCATTTCAAACCCGGATCTCCTTGGAACCCCTCCCTCCCCTCAGCCAAGGGCTACCAGAGACAAAGTGGGAAACCCCTGACCCCCTTCTTCATAGCCATAGCCATGATCTCTCCCTAGGGAGGAAGGGTCCCTCCACCTGAGACCCCCTTGCCTCCTCAGGGACTCCTCCACCTCTTATCCCCTTCTGCATTTCCAGTTATTGTCTCCAGTCCCCCCATATAAATATGCTCTGCCATCTTGAATAGCAAGGACCTCCCTCCACCTGGGTCACCTTCCAGTGCCCCCCTCACTCCACCCTTCTGCCTCCCCTTCAACCCTCTTCAATGTGGTCTTAGACTCCCACAACTGTCCTGGACCTTGAAGTGCCTGGTCACTGTGCCCTGATGCTGTCTGCCCTTGGAGTCCTCCCTTGGCCATGTGGCAAGGCTGCCCTTGGGGCACCCAGCAAGGACAGGGGAGGGGTGGCCTCATGTCTGTCTAGCTCTTGGCTTTGGGGTGCCCACATGGAGCCAGCTCCCACACTACCCGCCTTGGCCTCTGGAAGCACCCTCTGGAGGCCTCTTCCCACTGGCAATTTCCTCTCATCTCCTGGGTGTACCTTTCTTCCACATGGTCTGCTAATATGAGTACTCTGTTTTACTCCACCCTTCCAATTCTTACGGACTCCAGAATTTATTTACTCTGATTCCACTCAGTATTTTTTTCCTCTAGGATCTGCGCTGGGGGAATTCAAAGACCACGCAGGTCAACCTACTCTCCCCCAAGTCTGCCAGTGCTCTTGCCCCTGCTCCTCACTGAACTTGGCCTTTCAAAACATGGGTGTCCTGACCTTGTCGCCCCCAGTGCACAACACCTCAAGGGCTCCCACCACCCATGCAATGAAATCCATGCTCTGAGGCCGGGCCCTGTTCCACAGTCTCATTCCTCCCTCCCCTTCCCCACACAGCCTGCAGGAACTCTAGGCAGATTCCAGAACAGCCCTGTGGTTCACCCTGCCTGAGGACTCCAGGGCCCCAGGCCAGGTTAAATGCCCCTCCTGGAGGCTGCCCCAGCCCTGGGCTTCCCCTTGCCAAGGTACACAAATCTGTTTCCCTGGGTCTCAGTGATGTTTCCCCAGTGCTCACCAGGGCCTGGCACCAAGTGGCCTGAAAATGTTTGGTCACAAGTGCTGGAACACTCGGTTAGGGGCTAGATTTCATGTTGCCTGAAGATACCCCAGTCCAGAGAGGTTGGTGCCAGATTCAAGACGAGAAAGTAGAGCCTGTTAGGAGCTCAGCAGAGGCCCAGCTTCTCTGCTACCACCTCCATGGTGCCCCTATGCTCCTGCAGTGCAAGCAGCCCTAGGGCGCAGGTGTCACTCCAATCCCCGACTAGGCAGGGCTGGACCAGCCAGAGCGAGAGGTGGAACCTTGGGCAGCTCCCCGGATGATGTAATCCCACTCATCGCCGGCAGGAGGCGCTGCGCGGCTGCTCTCTCGGGCTACAGTCGCACTCTGCTCCTCTGGCGATGGGAGGAGGTAGGCGGGGCCATCCCAGGGTGGGCGGGGCAGTCCACCTGGGAGTCCTCGACCGCGGGCCTTATGCGCTTCCGCACTCTTCGATCCTCGAAGCCTCTCCAATTCTCTCTCCCCCTCATCTCTGGGTCTCTTGTTTTCATCCCTCTTCCCGTTGTGCTGGTATCGCCTGCTCCAATGTGGGGCTCTGAAGAGAGGCCTGGCGAAGTCTGAAGGAAAGGGTCGTAAGCGACGCCTGGTCATCGCGCGAGGCCCTTAATGCCCATTAGGGAGGCGGCTCCGGCCCTCCCTCTGGCAGTGACAAGGCCTCTGCCCACAGTCACACCAAAAGAGTCTCTGCCCAGGCCCAGGCTCTGCCCCATCTCCACAGGGAGGTAGGTTCAAAGGTCAGAGGAAACCCCCTCCCCCAAAACAGGAGCACAGGACAATCCTACACCCGGTGGACCTAGGGGAGAGAAGGACTGGAAGATCTGACATACTTCCTCTCCCTCTGTCGCATCCCAGCGGACCAGGATGGCAGGAGTGGGGTGAGCACAGGAGCATGAGGGGGTGGGGGTCACCCAGACCTCTGCTCACCTGCAACCTGCCCTCCTTCCCACCTGCTGCTGGCCTCATGCTCACCTCCCCCAGCCCATCCCCAGCGACCCAAACAGCTTCCAGTCCAAACACCTTTCAGTGCACACTTCCGGGCCACTGCCCAGGCTTCTCCCTTCCCTTTGCTGCCTGGCCTCTCTCCTCTTGCACCTCCGCACAGTGGGGCTGAAGGAGGAGGCCTGGGAGAATTTGGCCAGAGAGCTGCTGGGTCACCTTTCTTCACTTCTGTCACCCCAGGAGCTCTGTACTCACCCCGTTCCCTCTCACTCACTCCTGCTCTCCCTTCGGAGTGGTTCCCTGCTGCCTTTATTCTGTTGCTTTACCCACTTCCTTTGCTACCTGTCCCCTTTGTTACTCTGATGTTGGCTTTGTTACTCTGCTAACCTTTCTTGGTACCTCCTTGGCTTCTCTTTTGCTTTGGGGCCTCCTTTGTTATTCTGGGGCGCAGTGTTCCTGGCCCCTGGCTGTGACCACATCCCTTGGTTACCCCACCCTCCAGTGGTGTTCTGTTCCCATCCATCTTCACTCACAGGCTGAATCCTGGGCTGCAGAAGGCTGATCTGGGAGTGTCTGTTCTACAGAAGGGGACGAGGTCTCCAGCCTCCTGACCCAAGGGATCAGGGGTCCCTACCTTCCCTTCCCCTAGGTCTGGGGGTCTCCCCTCCAGTCACCTCCCTTGTCTCTGGTGTGGCCTCAAAGCTATAGCCTGGCAGGTCCTGGGTGGTCCTGGTTGCTATAGGGTGACCCCAAACCCCACCTGGGGTGGCATATGGTGGACCCCACTGTCCATACCCACCCTCACTGCCTCCAGGGACAGCAGTACCAGATTGGGTTCAGGGAGGCCAGTCACAGGCCAGACAGGCAGCCTCTGGAGAGACAGACAGACAGACAGATGGAGGTGGCTAGCCAGGCAGGAGCCTATGGCAGCATCATCCAGTAACTCAGAGGTGGGGATGGGGGAGCAGCCTTACCGCTTCAGCCTAAGTGGCTTTTAGGGGCAGCAGCTGGGGTGTGGATACCCAAGGGGCTGTGGCCCAGGAGGCAGCCTAGAGGCAGGCCCTGTGCTTGGGCCAGGGCTAGGAACCCAGGCTGGGGGCACTGGCAAGGGAAGAAGGAGCAGCAAGGACTGGGCCTGAGCAGAGCCTGCTTTTCCCTCATGGGGAACTGTCTGGGCTGGCTGTGCCTGACCCCTGGGGGCCAGGTATGTGTAGGGTGCTGAGCAGGGCTGGGGACGGGCAGGTTGAGGGTGAGCCTGCAGCTTAGCTGTCTTCCTGTATGTGTGACAGAGAAAGCTGAAGAGGATGGACTTGGGATCTCACCTCCCTGGGCCCAAGGGGAACTGGGGAACCTTGCATGGGTCTCTTCCCTCTCCAGACCTGTTTCCTGATCTGTAAAATGGCCTGAGACCCCTAGGTTTGTTCCAGGTAAAATGTACTCAGAGAGGTACACAAAGAATAAATGACTGTCCATTGGTTGGGAGAAGGGGGCGTTCATGCTGGTGGAGGTGGAGGGAGGGGAGGGGAGGAAGAGTTGGGGTGCAGGAGGGGCCTGCTCAAGGGAGCAGCTCTCATGAATGCTGACTGGCTAGTGCTCAGAGGCCCAAGCCGTCAGCACATTTCATCCTAGGTCAGGAGGAGGGTAGCAAAGACCCCTTCCTTCCAGGCAGACAAGTGCATGTCATTCCCTCACCCCTTGCAGTCACCCACCAGGCCTGGGATGGGCAGGGACAGGAGTGAGGGGCCCTGGCAAAGGGAGGGGATGGTGGTGGGGAATGCCTAATGGTCAAACGTAGCACAGATAGGCACAATCACTCCTGTGCAGGGCCAGGAAGTCACTCAGTCACTGGCCTACAGGATATAGGAAGGGGCTGCTGCCTTGTCAGTTTCAAACCCCTCTTTTTGCCTCCTGGACCATCCTGGGACTCTGTGTTGGGTCAGGGAAGCTCTGGGTTTCAGGAGGGATTCTGATACAGGAACGGGGCATGGGAGGGGAGAGGGGGGAGGGGGAGGGGGGGTTCCCCAGGAGGGTGGGCAGAGACGTGGCCCTTGTTCTTACCCTCAGGCCACTGTATAGGGGTTCCTCAGTCTAAGGATCCTTCCTCCACCCCCTTCCTGCCTCAGGGGCCTGCCTTGATTCCCCTGCTGCTCATACAGTAGGTGCTCAATAAATGTTACTGGCATAGGAGGCAAAGGCGCTGGCGCCAAGAAGGCTACCCAGAATGGGGGCGAGACAGAGGGGTCCTGGTGATTCGGGGGTCCCCTCACGCCTCCCCCGGGGCCTCCCTGGGCTGGCGGAGCGCGGAGGCAAGAGAAACGACCAGGGTGTCTTGGACCCGGGGCGGGGGCGGCAGGGCGGAGGGGGCGGGGAAGGGGCGGGCGCGGGGGCGGTGCCGCAGCCAGAGCCCGAGCTGGAGCCGGAGGCGACGGGAGCCGAGCGGGAACCGCCGAGGCCACCACCGGGTCCCCAGCGCCGCCGCCGCCTCCGCGCCCCCCGCCACCCGAGCCTTCCCCGCGCCCCTGCCTGCTGGCAGCGGGCGTGAGCGCCGTGGCCAGCCTTTGGCCGGCCGGTGGGCAGCCGGCACCATGGCCGCACCGGAGCCTCTGCGGCCGCGTCTGTGCCGCCTGGTGCGCGGCGAGCACGGCTACGGCTTCCACCTGCACGGCGAGAAGGGCCGCCGCGGGCAGTTCATTCGGCGCGTGGAGCCCGGTTCCCCGGCGGAGGCGGCCGCGCTGCGCGCCGGAGACCGGCTGGTCGAGGTCAACGGCGTCAACGTGGAGGGTGAGACGCACCACCAGGTGGGTGCCTGCGCTCCATCCCCGGCCCACCGCTCCGCCACCCCCCATCGCCCCCATCCCCGGAGCGCGTCCCTGCCCCGCGCGCGCGGAGGGCGCCAATAACCACCGAGCTCGGGGCTGCCTGCGCCCAGGCCTCAGCTCTCTTCTCCGGGCCAGGAGGGGATCGCACAAGGGCCTGCGGTGGGCTCCCGTGGAGAGGTGGGGGACGTGGCCGCTGAAGCAGAAGCAGCCGGCCTCCTTCCTAGCCTCCTCCAACCCGGGTCGGTCCTGCACGGAGCGAGGCGGTGGGGGGTGGAATCCTGGCAGGGAGGGGCCCGCATTGCGGCTCCTCCGTGTCCCAGCCCTCGCTCTTAAGTCTTGTTCCGGCCTCAGCGCAATGTGTGGAGGAGTTGGCCCCTCGGGGGTCTCCCTGTGCCTGGGGATCCGGGTGCTTTTCTATCAGCGTGTACACATGTGCGTGTGTACACAACTGGGTATGTCTGTGAATGTGCAGGTCCCTCTTGGGGTCCCTCGTGTGTGTACCTACGGGGGATGTCACAGGGAGAGCACACCTGTGTGTGCCTCCATCAGTTGAGTGAGTGTGTGTGCTGGACTGTATGCACTTGAGTATACAGGTCTGCACCCCTAGATATGTGTGTGTGTGTGCAGATCTGCATGCCTGGATGTGTGTGAACTGGGGTGTGTGTGTGTGTGTGTGTGTGTGTGTGTGTGTGTGTGTGTGTGTGTATACCCTCCTGTGTGTGGCTGTGTATATATGTGTCCTGGCCTGTGTGTCTGCCCACCTGGCTATGTGTAGTCGTCAGTGTGTCTGCAGCCAGTGTACTAGTGTGTGTCCTGGCTGATGGTGTCTGGGTCCTGGTGGGAGTCACCGCTGTGGCAGCACATTCTTCTCCAAAGAGGCTGCTGGATGGCCTGGCAGGGGTCACTGGTCGCAGCCCCCTGCCCCTTGCAGCTGAAGATAAAGGCCAGAGGGAGGTTCTCTGCAGGTTCCGACTCCTGGGGGGTGTCCATCTCCCACTGACCAGGGACTCACCTGGCTTGGGTCCAGTCTTCCTCCACCCCTTCTACTCAGGCTCCTCTGTGTCCCCCCAGCACCTGACTGCGTGGCCAAGCCTGGGCCTAGAGATTAGTAAATTGGCTCGGCTGGGAGCTGAATTCTCACTTCTACCCTTGGAGATTTTGTCTGTCCATCTGTCTGCCATCCTTCTGTTTTTTACCCAGAGTGTCAGCTGGATGGGCTGTTTGCCAGAGGGTGGGGGTCAAGGCCAGGGAGCTTGGATTGACAGGCCATAGAGAGGGCCTAGTAGAGCTGGAACCTGGTCTCTGTTTAACAGTTGCTGCCACCCTTGCCCCAAGAGCAATGCTTATCCCAGGCCTCCCGGGGTGCTAGTCTCTAAGAACTTCACACAGTACCACTTGAGACCTTCCCACTGTCTTGGGAGGGAGAAGGTACAGTTACGGCTCCCATTTTACAGATGAAGAAACTGACGCTTGGGGATACTGGGTGACTCGTCTGGGTCCCACAGTCAGGAAGCATCAGGGTCCTGGGGTCCTCCTGTGACTCTGTGGTTCATGGGGAAAGACAGGTACAGAGGAGGGATGGGGCAAATATGGTCCTGGTTCAGACCCTCCTATCTTTTGACAACATCTACTGAGCAGCTGGTGGGGGCCCTGTCTGTCCTTTCCCAGGCCTTAGGGTAGGGGTGGGGTGTTGCCCTTCCTTACCCAATGCCCAGTGGGTACTGCCCCTCCTGCGGGCACACACTAGCATGTATGCTCCGTCACCATGCACATGCTCTAGACACTTCACAGACACCTGTGTAACCACACCTGTCCCACAGGTGGACCTGCCCCTCCCCACCTCTCCCTGCTGTGTCTGAATCCTGCTTTCCGGTTGTGGGTAGGTACCTGAGGAGGTGCCTTGCCACAGGAACCCAGGTGTTCTCTCCTCAGGTCCAGTAGGAATAGGTCCATTGTCATGATCTGGAAGAGAATGGAAGGCCTAGAGGCAGGGGTTTAGACCACCGTGTTCCACCACTGGAAAAGACAGAAAAAGGCACAAACACACTGAGCCTGGGACCCAGGGAGACAGTTCTCTCCTTCAAACCCAGACCTAGAGACACCCTGAAACAGAGGGCTGCAGGGTGCAGGCTGCACACATGCATACACGCATACTGAAAACCTGAAGCTCAGCCGGGGCACCGTTTTTGTCAGTCTTTGTCACTTCCTGGGCTGAGGCGAGGCCCTGTGAGGCCCCCACAGCCCTTGCAGCCTGGGCCCTCCTGTCCAGAGCCCCAGGAGAAGAGGGAGGGAGCTGCTGGAGTGGGGGTGGGGGGCGGAGCCAGCAGGCCTCTCGATCCAACCACCCACCCCTGCCCCTGGTAGGCTCGCAGCCTGCCCACAGCCCTGGGCCAGCTCTGGGTGGTGCTGCTGCCCATGTGCTGCCGGGAGTGCTGGCCGTGACCTCCCACCAATCACCTGTCCCAGGTGGTGCAGAGGATCAAGGCCGTGGAGGGGCAGACTCGGTTGCTGGTGGTGGACAAGGAGACGGACGAAGAGCTCCGCCGGCGGCAACTGACCTGCACCGAGGAGATGACCCAGCGAGGGCTACCGCCTGCCCACGACCCCTGGGAGCCAAAGCCGGACTGGGCACGAGGGGGCAGCCTCAGCTCTGAGGTCGCCCAGAAGGTATGGTGGGCTCTGCCCACAGAGACCACCCTGGGCTCTCCTAGAACCACCTTCTTGTCCTCCTGACAGCAGTCTCTGCCTCTGGTCACCTCCAGAAGTATCTGTCTCCATCTCTGCTGCCCTCTGGGCCCGTTCTCTGCCCCTGGTCCCTCTTGGCTACATGGAGTCACTCTTTCTGCCCTCAGCCTGTGCTCTAAACCAGGTAGTGTCAGGGCAACCTGGCCCTGGTCCACAGCCCCCCCATCTCTGGCCCTCTTCCCCAGGACACTCCTCAGAGCCACTTGTCCTAGGAAGGGTCACTCTGACAATCCGCCCCCTCCCTGGCCTAGGGGCTGAGGAACCTGGGGAGGGGCTGCTGGGATGTCCTGGGACTGAGCATGCTCAGCTCTGTGCCTGTGTTGGGTGTCTGTCTGTCCGTCTGTCTAAGGAGCCTGCTTGTGCTCTGAAAGCCTCAGAGGGGCTGACCCTCCTCCATGGTGGCAGCTGAGGAGACTCTCTAAGCTGGGTCCTCAGCTCCGGGGTCTGCAGGGGTTGGGGCACCTCCGTCTTCTCCCTGCTCCCCCCTCCAGACAGGAAGAGCTAACTGGGGAAGAACTGGGGAAGGGGGAGGTGGTGGTGGTGGGGAGTCTAGTTCTGTCTCTTTCTAGGTAGCAGGGACTGGGCAGTGGCCCTACTGGGGCAGCACCTGGATGCCAGGAGGAAGAGCCTGCTTTTCCTGCCTTCCTGGAAGCCCTGTGCCCTTACTACCTTCTGTCTTTTGTGCCCCTACTACCTTCTTATTCTTTTTTTTGTTTTTTTTAAAGAGAAAAATTCCTTAAAGGAAGATTCAAGCTGAGGGGCTTCCCAGAGCCCACTTTGAGAACCATTGGCCTGGGGCTGGTGGAGGTGTGAGATCTGACGTTTCTGGGTTTGCAGGGGGCCCTGACACCTGCCCTGTCCCTTTCCCGGATGTCTCCCAGGCGAGCTGGCCATGCCTGTGACCTGGATCCTGTGGGGCCTCGTGTTTCTCCTGGAGGGGATGGTATTCCCGGTGGGGAGGCAGCCTGGGCACAGGCATGAGCATGAACCCCTGCCCCCCTTTTTTGTTCTTTGTGGCTCTAGGGCAGGCTGGGTGGTGGTGGTTAGGGCCACAGTGCCAAGTCCTGGAGTCTGGACTTTGCCTCAGGACCACTGAAGGCTAGAGTAGGGGGTGTTAGGGTCAGATTTGTGATTTCAGGGGAGCCCTGGGATGGTGTGCTGGCTGACCACCCCCCCAAACCGAGAGCTGGAGCCTCCCTCCTTCCCAGGGCATCTCACCCCCAGGAGGAAGCGCCCCTCCCGCTAGGCGTTTGTCCATTGATTTAGACACAAATGGCTGAGTTCACCTTCCTGTGGAAAACTCTGCCCTCAGGCCTTATCTGGAGGGTGGGGAGGCACCTTGTCCTTGGGTGGGACCTTCCCCCTCCACTATTTCAGGCTCTGGGGGCTGCAGGAAGCCCTAGGAGGGGTCTTCCGCTGGTGTCTTTTTTTTAAAATTTATTTTTATTCATCTTATTTTATTTTTGGCTGTGTTGGGTCTTCATTGCTGCACGCGGGCTTTCTCTAGTTGCGGCGAGTGGGGGCTGCTCTTTGTTTCAGTGTGTGGGCTTCTCATTGCGGTGGCTTCTCTTGTTGCAGAGCCCGGGCTCTAGGTGCACGGGCTTCAGCAGTTGTGGCTCACGGGCTCTAGAGTGCAGCCTCAGTAGTTGTGGCGCATGGGCTCAGTAGTTGTGGCTCTCCGGCTTTAGAGAGCAGGCTCAGTAGTTGTGGAGCATGGGCTTCGTTGCTCCGCGGCATGTGGGATCTTCCCAGACTAGGGCTCGAACCTGATTCCCCTGCATTGGCAGGCGGATTCTTAACCACTGTGCCACCAGGAAAGCCTGCCGCTGGTGTAATTTTAGAGGAAAAGAGTGGGGCCCGTCTGGCAGGTCCCTCTGTGGTTGGGGCTGGCAGTGGGACAGGGACCCCATAAGGTCAGGGGAGTCCCTGAGGGTACGGTCTCTCTTTTCCCTCCCAGCCAGAGACCCGGTATTTAATTGGCTGAGCTCAGAGCATGGGAAGGAAGAGCTGGACCTCCACTGACCTCCACAAACCAGGCTTAGCTTCCGCCCACCACAGGCTGTGAGGGAGCCTGGGTGGGTGATGCTTATATACAGGGCTATGCCCTGATAGCGCCTCAACAGCAGTGGGTCAGGAGAACTGGGGAGAGATGTGTGTTGTTTGCTTCACGGTGGGGGATGAAGGGGCCCACCCTCTATGCCCTGTGGCGGGAAGGGCTGAGGTGGGAGTCCAGGCTCCAAGGGCCCTTCTGGCTCTCTCAGCCTCAGTGTCCTCCTGTCCTGGGCAGGGAGGAGGGGGTGGGCAGGGGAGGACAGTGATGTGGCTGGCCCCTCCCTTCCGGGGGCTGTCAGTGGTGACTCAGCCCTGTTCAGACTGGGCTGGGGTGGCCGCAGCTGCAGTGCAGCTGATCGTGACAGTGATGATGGGGGACCGCCCCGAACAGCGACAGGGCAGCCAGTGGTGCCAGGGCTGCAGGGGTGTGATAGCTCCCGGGCCCTCCTCCCCCTCACAGCCAGCCCATGCCTCTACCTCCAGTTCTGGAGGCCTTTGGGGGCTGAGAGTGAGTGAGGTGACAGAGTCCTGCAGAGGGTGACCGCCTGGTACAGGACACGGTGCCTACAAGATGGCTTTTGGGGCTCCCTGGTTCCTGCTCCCCATCCTCCCATGAGCTGCAGCAGGACTGTCTTATGTTCTGACGTCAGGGTCCCCTCCTTTGCCTCCTTGTCTCCCCAGCCCTGGGTCCTGGGAGCAGGGCAGGGCCTCCCAGCAGTTTCCTTCCTTCCTTTCTTGGGACGGAAACCTGGCCGGTGGGGGACACCGGGCTGGAGCCTGAGAAGAGGAGGGGGGCTCAGCCACCACCCTGCTCCTCAAAGTGACTCAGCCCTATGTCCCCACCCGTCCCTGGGGAGCCTGCGCCACAGTGGGAGGTGGATAAATGGGGTGGCCGCCTGGGCTGTCTGGAGAGCTCAGGCCACTCCAGCTGGACTCTCGCCGCTTGCCGCTTCTGTCCCGCCTCTTATGGCCCGCTCTGGGAGTGCCACACCACCCTCCCCGGCCCCAGGAGCCCCTCCACGGAGCCCATCCCGGAGGCTTGTGCAGGTCAGGTGGGGTGGGGGCAGGGTGGGCAGTGAGGACACTGGCAGCCAGCTTAGTCTCTGTCCCCCAGGATTGGGAGAGGAGACGCTGGGGACCCTGGTGACCCTGGTGTGAGCAGGCTGGACCCTGAGCAACAATGGGGGCCTTTTTCTGCCAGGGCTGGTGAGTCACCATCTGGGGGGTGGTACAGCCTGGCTCCAGGGGTACCCCCATGCCAGCCTCTTTGTCTGGTTACAGGCATGGCCGGGAGACTAGGGCTTGTCCAGCTCTGCGGCTGCCTGGTAGGGAATCAGGGCTTGGAAGCCTGTGGAAGCCTGAGGGCCTAGCTGGGAGGCAACAGGAAGTGCTCTGAGCCAGGGCAGGAGCGAGGAATGTGAGCAATGCGCTGGGCCCAGCCTGCACCCCCTCCTGACCTACTATGGTGCTGGGCCTCCCAGCGGGCCTTCCTGCTGGGTCGCCACGCTGCCAGCCTTGTCTCCCCACTGTCCCCCATTGCAGCCCCTCAACCTGAGGGGTCTGGTGCCAAGTTTGGCGCTCCTTGGACCCTGATCGTAAGGAGAGGGACTTAGGCCAGCTGTTAGGAGAAACCTCTTGGCTGTGCGGTGAGAGGCGGCCGTGCTGGGTTGAGGCAGGGAGATGGCCAGTACGGTCTTGAATCAGAAATGACTGCATTCAGCCTGGCTTCGTGGCCCCAGCTGCCCCCTCCGCCAGTCCTGCTTCCCGTTTCGGGGCCTTGAGAGACCACTCCCTGGAACCATGTGGAGGGCGTGGGAAGAGGCCACAGGGCCCAGTGCCGAGGGCCCCGTGCCGAGGGCTGTCCTTTCACACGATGGGTCACCACACGGGTCCATGAAGCCTGTTTGCAAGTGTACGTTTGGATGTCTGGTTTCTGTGACCATGTGATGCCCCGCTGCCACCTGGGCCCACTTCCACCACCAGGTGTGCTCACGTCACACTTCCACGGCCATGCATGGCCCCCCGCCAGCCTTGGGACCTGTGCTCTGACAGCCTGAATCTGAGAGGCGCCTCAGAGCTGCACACCTGTACTTCCAGGTGTGTCTGGAGAGGGGCTGAGTCTATAAGTGAGCTCCTGGAGAACCTGGGGGTCTCACAGCCCCAAGTTCAGCCCAGGATGCCTGGCCAAGCCCCTGGGGGACTGAGGAGCAGCAGCCCAGTCCCTGGAATTCCTGGGGTTATGGGGCAGATGGTGGCCTGCAGGGGGGGGTTCCAAGGGGGCAGGCTTTGGGGGTCAGGGAAGGGGCACAGGCTGGACCGGAAGAAGGTGCTCCCCAGGGGTGGGAGGGCCTAAAGACTGAGGTAAGGCACCACCCTGTGAGGAGAGACACGCTTGGTCCCACAGCTGGGCGGCCACAGTCAGCTTTGGGGTTTGGGGGTGAGCTCGAAGGCCTGGAGGCTGGCCCTCCCTCAGTACAGCCCCCAGCCTGGCCCAGGGTCACTGGCCACACGCAGGGAGGTAGAGGGACAGGAAAAGGCCCTGGTGAGCACCCCCACCCTGCATAGTCTCATCTGCACGCGCACTTGAGCCCCAAGCGCCCAGGAAACCTGAGCTGCTGGCCGCCCGCTCCCTCCGGCCACCGCCATGTTCAGCTGAGCACCGGTGGCCGCTGGCCACTCAGCGCTGTGGTCACTACCTCAGGCCCCGGCTGGGTGGGGGTCCTGGGGTCTGGCCTCTGCCTGCACGGCCCTCCCGCACCCCCAGCCCAGAACCTACTGCAGGATGCCAGAGGTAAACGGAGGCAGAGCCCTGGGGTGTTGGTGGGGGTCCCTCAGGGCACCGTGAGCCTTCCGTGGAGGGCAGGGAAGGTGGGAGGCAGGCCCCATCCTCGGCCCCTCACTCTGCTCCCTCACTGGGGCTTCTGCCCAGGCTCCAGCCCGTGTGTCCCAAGTCTCTGGGCCCTGTGGGGGTGGGGGCGGCTCCAGCTTGCTCTGGAATGTGAAAGCAAACACAGCCGCACTGCCATCAGCCCTAGGGAGACCTTTGGGAGCATAAACAAAACAGCCCGGTCCTACCGCCCTACCCTGCCAGCCCCACACTCTGGATGGGGGGTGGGTAGAGGACAGGCGGGGCCCAAAGCCTTCCTGGACACTGACGAGTGGCAGCTTATCGCACTTGTCTCTCCTAGGCCCCTGGTCTGTGCTCAGCCCTAGCCTTGAGCCCGTTGATTGTCTCAACACCCCTGTAAGGCCCCTGACCCCATCACAGGTCCTTTGCGGGTTTGGAGACTAAGGCTTTGTTCAGGATCTGGAAGCTGGATCATCACAGGCAGCCTAAGCATCAGCCCCCACCCCCCACCCCGTGTTGGTCTCTGAGACCTGGAGATGCTGTCAGGTGGGGGCATGATGCCGAGTGTGGGGCTGGGGCTCCCTCCCACCACCTCCACTCCTGCCTTTGCACACTGGGGACGGGACCGGAGGCCTCAGGGGTGGGGTCAGCGCCTCTAGGGTGGGAGGTCAGAGCTGGAGCCTCACCCTGCATCCCTGTGCCTGCAGGATGTCAACGGGCCCCTGAGGGAGCTGCGCCCGAGGCTCTGCCACCTGCAAAAAGGCCCCCAGGGCTACGGGTTTAACCTGCACAGTGACAAGTCCCGGCCCGGACAGTATATCCGCTCGGTGGACCCGGGCTCACCTGCTGCCCACTCTGGCCTCCGTGCCCAGGACCGACTCATAGAGGTACCCGCCCTATGTGTATATGTCTGTGCCTGTGTCCTTTCTCTTTGTGACTGGGCCCACGTCCCCTGTGTGTGTCTGTGCCTGCCCGTATGTTGGTCTACGTCTGTGCCCTTCCGAGCGCGCGCGTGCGTGCGTGCGTGTGTGTGTGTGTGTGTGTGTGTGTGTGTGTGTGTCTGGGCCCTGGATCCTCACTGGGAGGAGGGAGATGCTGGGAACCTGAGCTGGTGCTCCTCTTGCTGCCGTGGCTGGTGACAGCGTTGATGAATATTTGATGCCACACCTGGCCAAGTGGCTTGGGGGGCTGGTGGGGACCTGCCTTCAGGCAGCACTGACCCCGTGCTGGCGGCGGCAGGTGAACGGGCAGAATGTGGAGGGGCTGCGCCACGCGGAGGTGGTTGCCAGCATCAAGGCACGGGAGGACGAGGCCTGGCTGCTTGTGGTGGACCCCGAAACAGATGAGCACTTCAAGCGGCTGCGGGTCACACCCACCGAGGAGCATGTGGAAGGTGGGCGGCTGCCCTGGGGCCCAGTGCTGGGATAAAGCATTGGGGGCTGAGTGGCCAGTGACACACTGTCCCCACAGGTCCATTGCCATCACCAGTCACCAACGGGACCAGCTCGGCCCAGGTGAGAGGGTGGGAGTGGACAGGGTGAGCCCGGGATACCACAGGGGCACCTCTGGGGGTCCCCAGACCTGACAGACCCCCTCCCAAGATTTCTGTCCTTGTGTAGCATGGTTGTGAGACAGAGCCTGGCCCTGTCACTCCCAGCTTTGATGACCCTTGGATCTGTCTTGGGTCAGCCACACCCCAGCGCCATAGGGCACTTGGGCACCTCCAGGGTGTAGTAGAGGCTCAGTGGCCACTGCCAAATGGAGGAATAAATGCAGCTCTGGCATGTGCATGCGTGTCTGCATGTGTGCATGTAAGCCTGTGTGTGCACAGTGGCTCCTGGGTGGGGCCCCTAAAGCCACACCTTACCCTTGGTTTCCCAGCTCAATGGTGGCTCCGTGTGCTCGTCCCGAAGTGACCTGCCTGGCTTAGACAAGGACACTGAGGTAGCGGGTGCCTATCCACCTCTACTGCTGTTCACACACTGGGGGGCCTGAGGCCTTGGGGGCGGGCATCTGTGGAGCTGTCAGCCTGAGTTGTGAGGCCACCGCCTCTAGGAAGCCCTCCTGGGCCTGCCGCCAGGTGGCCTCTGGTGTGAACTCCCTGGGAAAGGCCACCTGTCTGAGGGCCTGGGTCCAGGGCTCACTCTGGCCACCCACCCACCGTGTCCGCCCCTAGGATGGCAGCACCTGGAAGCGCGACCCTTTTCAGGAGAGCGGCCTCCACCTGAGCCCCACTGCAGCCGAGGCCAAGGAGAAGGTGAGAGCCACCAGGGTCAACAAGCGGGCACCGCAGATGGACTGGAACCGGAAGCGAGAGATCTTCAGCAACTTCTGAGCCTTCCCTGCCTGTTTCCTGCCGGGCTCCTCCTGCACGGACCTTGGGCCTTGCCCCTCGGGACTGCCCAGAGCTCCCCTCAGTGGACTGGAGGGGGCATCCTTACCCCCCAAGCCGTGGTGGTCCCACCACCACCCAAGAACCAACCTGTGCCCCAGTGAGACCCCGTCCTGCTCCCCACCCACTGGGTGCTAGGGGAGTGTGGCAGCAAGATGGAGAGAGAGAGCCCCTGAGATGTGAGATACCCAGAGAGACAGTGAGGGGATGTGGGGAGAGGAAGAGAGAGGGAGACGGGAGAGAGGGGGGAGAGGCAGTGGTGACCCGTGGGGCCCGGCCCTTGCTGCTCTGCCTGGGCCTGCTGACTTAAAGGAATTTGTGTTTTTGCTTTTTTTCCAGAAAGAGCTCTAGCTCCACACATGTTTCCACTTAATACCAGAGCCCTGCCCCCACTCCCCTCAGGACGTGCTCTCTAAATAATTGCAATAAAACAAACCTTTCTCTGCAAACCATTTTCTCCCCACCCCCTCCGCAGCAGCCATCCCAAGCGGGAGTGCCAGGGACGTCCAGGGACAGAGTTGGGGGGCTTGCAGGCCGTGTTCACGCAGGCTTTGGGGGGTGCTGGGGATGCCAGATGTGGCTGTGAGAGCTGCCCCTCTGCCCCGTTCCTGCCCTCCCTGGGGTGGGGGGGTCTGGGGTACAGGGCCTGGGCTCCTTGAGGGGCCTGAGGATAGAGGCCCTGTGCCCCTGAGGAGGGCAGACTCTGGACAGGCCCCTTGTCCCTGCACAGAACCCACCAGGCCTTCGGGGTGTGACTGTGTGAGAGCCTGCCCCCAGGAAGGACCCTAGGCTCCGGGCTTGGCCCCTGCTGGGAGCCTTCCCCCAAGGAAACCCCACCGACTCTGCCTTCCCCCTGCCCAGAACCTGACCGACCGACATCGCTGTCTGCCCCATAAGCCATAGCACATGCGCGCCTTCAGAATAAACAGGCCTTCCTTGGACCCTGGCTGTCTCTGTCCTTCCTGAGCCTTCATTTTGGGGGTTGGAGGGGTCATGGTCTGGGCAGGGAGGTGGCAGCCTGCAGCTCCCCAAGTCTCAGCTGCTGGAAACAGTCCCATTCCTAAGCCTCCCCTCCCCAAATCCATCCGCTAGCCCCTCTCAGCTCCTGCTCCCTCTTGCTTATCTCTCCAGCGCACTTGGGACCCCTATGCTTCGGAGCTGTGCCCTCTCACCAGCACCTCCCTGTGAAGCCTTCTGGGCCCCTGGCCCCCCAGCAGGTACACGCAGGTCAGGCCCTGTGCCCTGTGGTACCCTCCCTGGGCCTGCTGGTGTCCCTCTGAGACCAGGTGGCTCTGTAAACACTGGGGGTGGGGCCCATGTGGCAGAGGCTGGGGCTCTCAGGGTGCACAAGTTCAGGAAGGGGTGTGTGTTTCCAGGTCCCCAGCCAGCTGCTGTGGGAGGCAGTCTGGGCTTCCAGCGTCCCCAGCGGGCTTCCAGACAGCTGGCTGCAACTGGCTCCCACGACCCCCCAGCCACCCCTTCCCCCCAGCACTCAGCCCAGATGGTCACGTCCCCATCCTGGCCTCCCAGGCAGCCCTGTTCCAGACACATGTGAGCACCGGTGCAAACACAGCTCATGCTTTCCAGCATGCTGCCTCCCACCCCTCGGGGTAGAAATCAGCCAGACCCTAACTACAAACAGCCCCCAAACTTTATTATAAACAGGCTATGGCTCCCCAGCAAAGGCACAAAGAGGCCAGAGTGGTGCCGGGCAGAGGCCCCAGGCCCTCAGAGTCCGTGTGCAGCTGGGCACAGGGCCTGGTTAAGGCAGGCCTGGCAGCGCGGGCGGAGGGGCAGGCAAGTCTGCTGGCCAAAGCCCACCAGCAGTCCATTGATCTCACTCCACAGCTCCCTGTGAGGGTGGAAGCCATCAGTGTGGAGGGAGGGTGAGAGGGAGGGGAGCCCGCCCTGCCCCACCCCCACCCTGCACACCTGGGCAGCCACTCCTCCAGTGCCCTGCGGGTCTCCTCCGGGGACTTGGTTGCCTTCTTGGTCCATCTGAGTCGGTTTACAATTCTGTGCACGTGTGTGTCCACTGCTGCTTGGAGACGGGACAGGGTGAACACAGGGCAGGCTCACGGGGCCAGACTGCCCCATCCCTGCCACAGCTCCCAGTGCGGGTTGGTGGGGGGCTGAGTCTGAAGCCTGAGTCCCCCTGCACACCTCCCCAACCTCCGCCTGCTTCTGAGGAGGACCCAGAACTGCGCAGGCCTGAGAGAGACTCATGGGCCATCCCTGCTGCTAGGCAGGGGCTGGAGCCAGATCCAGGGGACTTGGTCCTTTTTCCTGGGGTGCAGGCAGCAGTGCCTCCTGGCCCAGGCACCGGCCATGGGTGCCAGGCTGGGTGGCAGCAGCTTGACCTAGTGGGCTGGCATGAAGTCACTGCCCGCAGAGCCAGCACCTGCCACTGCACCATCAGGGATGGAGCGGGGAGCACGGCCAAGCCAGGTGCAGCTGTCGTGCACCCAGCCAGAGCCCCAGCTCCCCCTGGCTGGCCACCCTGGGGCTTGGCCTGGGCACCTGCTCACCGAGGCCCCCTCCCCTAGCCAGATGCAGCCCCTGCCTTCTCCTCCTATCATGTCTGCCGAAGAGAAAGCGAGTTCCTGCACTGGCCCACTTCCCCTGCTGCTGGCTGCCTGGAAAAAGGCTCGGGCCTGCCCCAAACAACGATAACGGGGGCACGGGGAGAGTAGTAGATGGAGAAGCCACACCCTTGGGTCACCACCAAGCCTCAGTTTCTTTCTCTGTAACATGTAGGTGACTGTGCCCTTAAGTTACCCAGAAGCCCAGCCCAGGGCCACACCACACTTGTGGGCCGGTCCAGGAGGGCTCTGCACACCTGTGCCTCTAATGGGAGCAACTACTTCCCCTGCTTTGTGGCCCAGCTCAGAGAAGCCAAGTGCCTTGCCCAGGGTCACCCAGCTGGGAGGGCAGAGCTGGGATTGGCTGCTGTATCCCATGGCTCTGGCTCTCTCCTCGAGGGGGCTTCTTCTCTCAGGAAACCCCCTGGGAAGTGGGGCCCACCCTCCCTAGGATCTCCCTGCAGGTGGCCTGGCCCACAGACAACCAGATAGGGCAGCATTCCCACACTCCTTCCTGCTGCAACCAGCTGCGGGAGGGGGCCCTTCCCCCACAGACCTGCCAGACCACTCCTAGACACGGGCAGCCGAGGACAGCCGCCCAGATAAGCTCAAGTATCTGCTGAGAGGCTGGCAGCCGCAGGAGCCCAGTGAGGGAGGCTCTGCCCTGGCCCCGCCTGGCCGGGCTCCCGCTTTTCAGGGCTTCTGGGCTCCAACATCATCAGGTAGCTAGAGCCCTCCTCCTCTGGCGGGCACTGCAGGGAAGGGGTCCCTACCCCAGGAGGCAGGCTTCACAAGCCTTGGAAGCCCTGGGGGGATCCCCACCACCTCTCCTGGCTCCTCTGCATGAGTCCCTGAGAAGCACCACGGTGGGAGCACACAAGCAGGTCATGGGTCAAGCCCTGGTTTCCGGGCTGGCTGGGCCTGTAGTGTACAGCCTTAGAAGCCCCCGCTCGCTGGGCAAAGATCTGAGGAAGCAGTCCCACCCCGACCCAGGGGTCTGTCTCCACTCGGAGCTCCTCCAGTGCCAGAATGCAACACAAGGACCCAGGATAGGGATTCCAGGAAGGGTCCCCCCAGCCGCTTCCTCCTCCCCCGGGGTCCCAATGTCTGCACTGCACCTGCCCCCTCTGCCCATGCTCATTCCAGAGCCTTGTGCTCTGGCCCTCTTCCCCAGCTCACGGCTTTGCACATGCTGTTCCTTCTGCCTGCAATACACTTCCTCCTCTTGGCCTGGCCAGTCCACCTCACCCTTCAGCTCTTGGCTGAATTATCACCTCCTCAGGAAGTCCTCCCAAATGCCCCAGACCAGGCCAACTCCAAAGGTGCCCTGCATGCCCCCATCAGTGTTTCTACCCCAGTGTCTCTCTCTCTCATGCAGCACAGACCCGAGTCCATCTAGGGCCTCTCCCAGAGGCCAGCATGCTATAGGAGCTCCTCAGCAAACAGGAACTCCTCCTGCTAGTACCCATCTCTGGGTGGGGTGGGCCTAGCTCTGGGCTGGGAACACCTTTCTGACCCTTCAGGCTGAGTTGCGAATGAGGAGACCTGAGCTGGGGTCACTGGTCACAAGGATGTGGGGAACCTCAATGGCAGCCAGCAAGTCTGGAGCCGGCCACTGCTGCCTTGTGGGCGTATGCCACTCACCAATGCCTGACACAGTGCCCCAGGCCACTGCCATGGCCAAGTGCGCCATCTTGGGCCCGATGCCTGGCAGTGCCACCAGCTCTGCCAAGGAGGCTGGGATGTCCCCATCATAGCGCTGCTGCAGGATAGCACTGGTCTGCTTGATGTACTTCACCTTGTTCTGAAAGATTGTGGGAGGTCAGGACTATAGCCCGACCTGGGAAGACGAGGCCCAGAAGAAACCCACAGGTGCCCAGAGCTACCGTCAGCTGTCCAGGACACACTCAGAAGCACCTGTTTGCCTCTGTCCCCCCAGGAGGTGGGAACAAGCCAAGGGCAGGAGAGCCCAAGGAAGGCCCAATGCAGGCCTAGACCCTGCCTCCCACTTGCCTGGGGCCAATGACAAGTGCATGGGGTCCGGCTTGAGTCTCCCTGCCCCATCATTCCCTACCAGAGACTAGGCTGGCTAAGCAGGACCAGCTAAGCCAAAAGATGGGCTCAACAGCACCTGGGCCTTCAGGAAGGAAGGCTGGAGCCTGGGGCTCCCCCACCAGCCGCCAGGCCAGCCGGGCGGTTCCCATCCTGTGCCTGAGTGGACAGGGCTATTTAAAACCCATTTGATGAACTGCAGCCCATGCCAGTGCCAAGGGGAAGTAGCCCCACCCACCCGGCTGCCTTCAACAGACCCGCCCACCCACCACCCTGTACTCTGTGGCCTGTTGGGACTCCAGAGGGGAGGGGTTGTGCACTCCAGGGAAGCTTGGAGTAAACAAAGGGATAGATGGGTGGGCAGCCTTAGTGAGGAAGAGAAGGGCCAGGCGTCTGGGAAGGGAGGCGGAGGAAGGAAGGGGTGGGCTGCAAACAGGAAAGGCCAAGGAGCTCCAGCGCCTGGACTTGAGGCCCCATGGCCAGGCCCCCTGTGGGCTGGTCAGGGCAGCAGGGGCGGGGTGGTGCTCCAGTGGGAACTCATAGCCAGGCCCCCATGGCCAGGGATGCCCACCCTGGCCTCCCACACCCCACAGCCCACTCAGTCTGATATATTTCACAGGCCAGTGGCACCCCCAGCCCCACTTGCCACGGGCTGGGCTCACCCTCCAGAAGCCCACAGGATAGATGAGTGTGCCCAGCGTGCTGTCATCCATCTGCAGGATGCTGTCCACCGTCAGGCCCCGGGCTCGCAGCCGCTGCATGGCGCCTGCTGTCACCTGGTCCTTGGTCTGGCTGGAGAGCATCAGTGACAGCAGCACCTGGTACCTCCGCACCTGCTTGCACAGTGACAGGCACCTGGGTGGGGGCGGGTCCTGGGTGCTGAGCCCAGCCAAGCCCTTTACTCATCTGCACATGTCACCCCAGGCAGTATATGGGATATCTGCCTCCTATCCACCCGGGTCAAGGGTGTGTGTGTGGTTTATTTCCACTTAAGTGGAAAATAACAGCACCTGCTTTGCAAGATCACTGTGAGGCTTAAAGAATTATTACTGCACTCAGAATTGCACCCGGCACAATGTCAGTGCTCAACAGCCCTTGGTTGCTCTTGTTATCGTTATTGCTTTGCAAAGAATGCTGCTGCCCACTTTACAGACAAGCAAACTGAGGCCCATCACTGGGTAGCAGAGTTGGGATGGAATCAGGTTAGTCTTAGGACCAGGCTCTGGGCCAGTGAAGTGTAAGGAACTCCCTCTCTTTCTCAGCAAACGTTACTGAACACCCATGATGTGCCAGCTGTCCCCTGCTAAAGGCCTGAAAGGAAGCAAGTGTCTTGTTCAGAAGGGGGTCACTGGCAGATGGGTGCCTGCCTACCTTCGGGGGTGCACTGAGGTCATAGCAGTGCTCAGCCCCCAGCTGGTCCACGGGCGCGTCCTTTCCACTCCTCATGGTCCGGATGTTCTCTAGCTGCTGCCGCCAGTCCTGAGGCTCCCAGGCTGGTGACTGGAGATGCTCGGCCCCCTCTCCTTTCTCACCTTCTGAGGCCTCGTAGGCCACATTCAGTCTTTGACCTTTCCGCTGACGCTTCACAGGGCTGTAGCTTTTCCTACCTTCTGTAAAAAGTACCACTTGGTCCCTTCAGTGAGGGCTACAGGTAAGGAAAAGGTGTGGGTGCTGCCCTACCTGCTATCTCATCCTACATCATTTATTCAACAACCACCCATCACCTACTACAACTGCGGGTGCTCTGGCCTCTGCAGCATGTGCTCCGGGCCAGGTCAGCCTTCCTCATGCCGTTGGCCCTCTGACCAAATCCACTTTAGCACATGACGACACTAAGTAACAGCCTCCACCATTGTGCCCCCAATCTAGTCTCAACACTGTCAGAGAGAACTTTCTAAAATCTAAATTGAGGGGCTTCCCTGCTGGCGCAGTGATTGAGAATCTGCCTGCCGATGCAGGGGACACGGGTTCGAGCCCTGGTCTGGGAAGATCCCACATGCCGTGGGCCCATGAGCCACAACTACCGAGCCTGTGTGTCTGGAGCCTGTGCTCCACAACAAGAATGGCCATGATAGTGAGAGGCCCACACACCGTGATGAAGAGTGGCCCCCGCTTTCCGCAACAGGAGAAAGCCCTCCCACAGAAACAAAGACCCAACACAGCCAAAGATAAATAAATAAATAAATAATAATTAAAAATGAATATCTGCTTAAAAAAAATCTGAATTGAGTTGTGTCACTTCCTGTTCAAAACTCCTAACTCTGTCCTGGCATCAGAGCTCCTGCCTACCTGGCTGGCATTATCACGTGCCTGTCCCCCCCCAGCCATGCTTCTGCCCAGTGTGTCATCTTGTCTGGACTACCCCTAGGGTCTTTGAGTGTCTGTGGGAATCCTCCTCTGGACAATCCTGCAGACTTCCAGGCAGGACAAGTGGCAGGGGCCCTGTCGTTCTCACCCACTGCTGAATCTCAAATTAGGTCCTTAATAAGGACGTTATGTAGATCCCTAATAACGACGTAAACGTAAGGAAAGCCACGCCGTTTCCCATTTTCTCTCAGAGGCACCCTCTAGCAGCAGCGGGAGAAAACTTCTGGCTGGGAGAGTCCTTGGCATCGGGCCTCTGAGCTGGAAGCAGCTATGAGGACAGGGCCGGTTTGCCTCGCAATCAGCCTGGCACAAGTGGAGTACCCTAGGGCATGCTAGTGGGACAGGGAGAACTTTCTTGAACAGGACGAAGGTGGGGGAGGTGGGAAAGCCTGAACCCAGCCGGTCTCCTGGGAAAGAGCTTAGGGCGGGAACTCAGGGCCCCAGACCCCAGTCTCCTGCAGGCCCCCACCCCGCCTCTCTTCGCCCTACCTGCAGCCGCCTCTTCTCTCCGGAGCGGCGCGGGCTTCTCCCTACTTCCCTGCTGACCTGCCCCGGGTCCCCGGCTTCGGCTGCGGGTCACCATCCTCACGCCCACCGCATTCATGCTGGATTCCTGCGGACTACACATCCCGGCGGCCCCCGGGACCCATCACGTGACTAACACTCGCCCAGCCTTTCCTCCAGAGGGCGGCCCTCGGCGCCCTCCTGCTGCCGGAAGTGCAGGACGCGCTTCCGGCGGCGGCTTGTGGCCTGTGGTGTGCTCGGTTCTTGGCTCCGGGACTGCTCTGCGCGCTGCGGGCGCGGGGAGTGGTAAGTGGCTCGAGGAGTCCTGACCGCCGACTCCGACGAGGCAGCGGGGAAGGCTGCCTCTCCAGGCCTGCTCGGCACTGAGGCCGTGGGGGCGGACCCCCGCAGTGTCAGGCCCGGCTCTCGGGCGCGCCCACCGCAGCCTGATTCTGGAGCTCCAAGCATTCCTTGGTTTTTATTCATGGCGGGTGCGAGAGGGTCCTTGCCCCCAGCGTCCCCCGACAGTCCTCCTCCACACGGGGAGAAGAGAGATGGCAAACGTCAGGGCTCCCTGGACCCGCGGCGGCCGCCCCCGGCCCCAGTTCCTCTCCCTCACTCCATACACTGAGGCGGGCGGACGGCCTGGCATTTTCCGGGTTTATTTCTGGCCGGGACCGCGTCTGGCTGTGGTGGAATTCTCTCGGGGGCTGTGGGAGTGAAGAAAGGTCGTGCCCACCGGAGACCTAGGGTTCGCGGGCGGGCGGCGGTCCGCGGCGGGGCAGGTGGGTGGAGCCGTCCCTGAGATCTCTGTCTCATTGTCGGCACAGAGGAGTCCTCTGATGCGTCCCTGCCCAGCATGGCCAAGCCAGCAAGCAAAGATTCAGGCTTGAAGGAGAAGTTCAAGATTCTACTGGGACTGGGAACTCCAAGGCCAAATCCCAGGTCTGCAGAGGGCAAACAGACGGAGTTTATCATTACGGCGGAAATCCTGAGAGTGAGTGAGCTGCCTGGGTCTTCTCTGCTAGCTTAGTGGGAGGTGCAGGGAAGGCTGAGTTTGGTCTGTCACCAGGTTCTGTGCAACATGGGATGCTGGTGACTGTCTGTGGGGCTGCTGTCCCCAGTACCATGGTGACATATGTGCCTTTTCTCTGGAAATTCAGGAAGTCAGGATCTTGGCGACTTGGTCCAGCACACCTGAGTTAGTATTCAGATGTTGATGCAAGAAAACCTATTTTACTAGACGACCTAAAGGCCATGGTCTCCACAGGTGATTAGGGTTATGGCCAGGGGTAACTGGTAATGTGTGAGTTCCTGGGAGAAGTAAGGCTTCACTTTTTTGTCTATGTTGGAATCTCACAGACGTGCCTACTCAGTGCTTTACCCATAAATAATGTTGAATGTTTGCACTTGTAAAGTTTCCCATTCAGAAACAACCAAAATGCTCATCAACTGGTGAAGGTTTAAACAAAATGTGATGCCTTCATACGATGGAGTAGTATTTGCCAAAAAGAGGAGTGAAGCACTGATAACATGCAACAGCATGGATGAACCTTGAAAACATTATACTAGGTGAAAGAAGCCAATCACAAAAGCCCACATAACGTATGATTCCATATATATGAAATGTCCAGAATAAGCAAATCCATCGAGACAAAGTAGATTAGCCTTTGCCAGGGCCTGGGGGGAGGAGGGAATGGGGAGTGAAGCTTCTTTTTAAGGTTATGAAAATGTTCTGGAATTCGTGGACCTGGTTGCAAGCACTGTGAGTATGGTAAAAACTGGATTATACAGCTTAAAGTCATTACAGTGGTGAATTTTATCATATGTGAATTTTATTTCAATAAAAAAGTGCAGCTATGGAAGAAAAATTGTTCTTACTCCCCTAAGGTGGACTAGTCAACTCTGGTGATTCTTGGTTTCAGAAGGTTCTGCTGTGGGTCTCCAGCATGGGAAAGGCAGGGCAGTTCCTAGAGTGCTCTGTGATTGGCAGGTAAGGAGACCTGGTGTCTGAGCACTGGTCTTTCCTTCTTTCATCTCTCCAGGAGCTGAGTGTTGAATGTGGCCTCAACAATCGCATCCGGGTGATAGGGCAGATCTGTGAGGTTGCCAAAACGAAGAAATTTGAAGAGGTGGGTGTGTCTCGGTTGGGTGCCTGGAGAGATTCATGTGAGCTGCATTAAAGCCTGATTTGGCTCTTTTTAGGAGCAGAGTTGACAGCTGACTTCACTAATGAACTGATATGCACCATTTGAGGGAAATTTAGTCTTCATCTTAGCGGTGAGGAGGCTTCTGGAAATGTCCTGAGCATAACCCTGAGAGGCCAGTCACATGTGGAGGTGGGGAGCAAGGGGATTAGGCTCTTTTAGAAGATCCAAAAGCGGTTTTGTGGTGGCTTACAGAACCGCACGCTCACTTGTCCTCTCATGTTACAGATTCGCAGGAAGGAAAAATAGGGGAATGTCAGGAGAGCATGTGGTTTCACTGAGAACAAGCCCAGGCACACCAGTCTCTGTCTTTCTGGGAGAGATTTGGGTGGTATTAAGCAGCCTCACAGACGTAGGAGTATTTGTTTTGGGCAAATACTTCTAGGCTGTCTCCTGATGTCCTGTGGACGGAGTGAGAAGCTGCCTGCCGTTAGAGTTCCTCAAGGGCTCTGCTCTCGCCTCAACCCACTTTTGTGTGAGTGACACAGGAGGAAACATGGGTCTCATACCTGGCGGGTTCAGATTTGCTCAGGGGGAGAGGGACCACTACGTCCTCTGCAGGTCATCTGAAACGTGCAGGCTGCACATGACCAGGGATAAATGTGAGGATAGGCATCTATGTTCTTAAAGTTGTCTGTGTACAATAAGTACAGAAAGGGGAGCCATGTCAGAGCTGCCATCAAGTGAATAGACAGATAGGCCTAAGAGGCTGGAGTAGTCCACGGCTCAGTGTCTGTGTGCTCTTGTGGCTTAGGTTGCATCAATAGGAGTATTGTGAATGGAACAAAGGAAGTAAAACTTCCAGTGTATTCCAGCGTATGACCGAATAATGTTGGTCAGACAACACTGAAAAGACATTTTAGTTCTCTTAAGAGGAGTGAGCCCGGGGAAAGGGTGAGTGGTCTGGAAACTCTGGCTGGAGGGAGTCAGGGATGGTTAACGTGGAACAGGGAAGCTGACACAAGAGAGACTGATTCTGGGAGCTGAGGGGAAAGCACCCAGCAGCTCCCTCGTGGGCTGGGTGGACTTAGGAGGCAGATTCCAGAAGCCTGGACAGAGTTCTTAGCAAGTCAAGCCAGGCAGCAGAGGCAGGGTTGGGGTGGGGTATTGAGTGGCCCGAAGCTGGTTTGTTTACACAGGGGAGATCCAGAGCATGGAATTTCTGGGTCAGGCTGCAGGCCCGGGCACCGCTGTGGTACTTCTGGTTCTGAGACTCTTCCAGTGGCTTTTCCCATGGAGCTTGAGCAAGCTCTCAGAGACTCCTTGCTGATCTCTGGGGGCAGCCAGGACAGCCTCCCTGGCCTTCCTGCTTTCCTCCCTCCCCTCAGACCATGGCCTGGTGAGGGTTAAAGGGACCTGTGAGGGTTCAAAGTAGCTTGGAGCTGTTCCCCTTGTCAGGCTCGTGGTTGCTGTGGTCTGTGACAGGTGCATGAGAGCTTTAGAGGAGTGAGTTCTAAGTAAAAAGACCATGTTGTTCTGCTCTGTCCTTTGCCCATGGAACTGTCCCTCAAGTTGAGGGGCCAGCACACCAATCCCTGTCCCTTCTTTGCCGGGCAGCACGCGGTGGAAGCACTCTGGAAGGCCGTCTCGGACTTGCTGCAGCCAGAGCGGCCGCCAGAGGCCCGGCACGCGGTGCTGGCTCTGCTGAAGGCCATCGTGCAGGGACAGGTAAGGGTGGCCGCTCTGTGCCTGGGGGGAGCTGGGGCGGGCCACGTGCTGACTGCTCCCGCGAGCCATGCTTAGACCCTCGTCTTTGGCAAGAGCACCAGGCACAGGTTTGCTGGTTCCCAGGGGACCTGCAGCTGGACTGCCCGAGTGGGTGTGCTGGTGTCACCTCTAGTATCTGCGTGACCCTGGGCAAGTCACTGGAGCCCCCGAGCCTCCACTTCCTCTCCTCTAAAGTGGTGATGCTTGTCATTCCCTTTTTTCTGGGACGTTTTGGGGAGTAAATGAGGCAGTTCACCCAAAATGATGAGAATGGCTCCTTGCACGAGTGAGCTGTTGTTTTCTTGCTCTCACTGACCTCCTGCCCCTCACTGTGGGCTCCTGCCCTTTGCTCACCGTACTCCTGCCATGGTGGAACACCCAGGCCACCTCTCGCCATTCCTGCTTGGAAGGCTTTCTCTCCTCCTGGCCTGTTATGCCTTCACACCCCACTGCTCAGAGAAGTCCCCACTCTTAGCTTGGTTAGGTGGCTATCACCCTCGAGGGTGGGTGCATTGGCTCCTGCTGTGTGCCCAGACCTGGGTGCGTAGTAGGTGCTCCACACACACACTGGTCAAATGATGACCAATGCGCCTGATCCCCTACCCAGTTAGTCCCTCACAGCCACTTCCTCGGGGAGGGAGAAAGGGCCCCAGGGTTGGGAGTCTTGGAGCCCACGGCACTTCTTGGACTTCTCACAGCTGCTTGGGAAACCCAGGGGGATCCTGGCGGGACTGCTGACCCGATGGTTTTGTCTTCAGGGGGACCGCTTGGGCGTTCTCAGGGCCCTCTTCTTTAAGGTCATCAAGGATTACCCCTCTAACGAAGACCTCCACGAGAGACTGGAAGTTTTCAAGGCCCTCACGGACAATGGGAGACACATCACCTACTTGGAAGAAGAGCTGGGTGGGTGCCACTTTGGGTGTGACGTTTCTCTGGCCTTGGTGATCAAATTTAATATGGGATGCAGGAAGGCTTGTTGGGCCCAGAGGGAGTGCTGCAGTTCACAGGGGTGGCCTACAGAGGGCGCTGCAACACACTGGTCTGCTTATCTGTGTGCAACCAGGATCAGCCGCCCAAATCTCCCCAGGAGCTTGTTAAAAATGCAGAGTCTGGGCTTTACTCCAGACAGGCTGGCTCTGAATCCCTGGAGAGTGGGGCCTAGATGTGCCTTTTAGGCAGGCAGGAGGTGGTCTGCGTTTTGCTGTTGGGAGAGCGTGCTGCTGACCCAGGCCTCAGGTTGGGTCTTATCCAGAGTGCCCTGAGGTTTTGAGGGGGCTGGGGCTGCCTCGCTGCGTCTTCCTCCTTGCCCTTTTCATGCCCGGTCTGGCCTCCTAGCCCTTCCCTTTGGTGGCCATCCTCCCTGTCATCCTTATGGTGTGAGGTTTCCATGAGTCTTGAGATTTCATGTCACTGCTGTGGGGAGAAGAGGAAGGCAGAGGAAGAAGTAAATCTGACTTGGGCCTTGCTGTTCTGTCAGAAATGGGCCTCAGCCGTTGGTCCACCTCCAGAACAGGTGCTGACAGTGAGAATGTGGTTAGCTTTTCTGTCCATGTTTATGTTTCTGGCAACCAAGCATTGCTTGTGTCTCCTTTGAGAGATTCTCTGTGGGGATGGGGGCCTCCTAGACACTTGCCCCGTGTTTGCACCCCCAGCATTGGGGTCAGGGGTCTGAGCATCAAATGCGCAAACGCTGCCCCTGCCTCAGCTCACACCCCTTCATGCATCCTGGGAGCTGGTGAATTCCAGAGTCCATGACATGCTGACCTGCTCGGGCTCCAGCTGAGCCTCCATAGGCCTCGTGCTGGCCTGCCTTTCATTCCGTGGGGACAAATGATGCTGTTTCCAGCAGTGAATGTGATGGGGACTCATTTTCCTGGGGAGGAGGTGAGTAGGAAGGACATTGCTCTCCTCTTTTTCTCCCCTAGCTGAGTTTGTCCTGCAGTGGATGGACATCGGCCTGTCCTCAGAATTTCTTCTGGTGCTTGTGAACTTGATCAAATTCAACAGCTGTTACCTCGATGAATATATCGCATCCATGGTCCAGTAAGAAAAACATGTGATCAGTAACATGCACTGATCACAGTGCTGCTGTCTTGTTTCTGCAGTTTAGCTCTATAGAATGAATAAAGCTGTTAAAACCATCAAATAAATGGAGAAGTTGGAAGTGGCCAAAGCCACCTTCCACATAATGTTTGTAGCAGATGTGTGATATTATCTGATGTTTTGTTTACTGTTACTTGTCATTTGTTCGAAACACTATGAAACCCTGTGGGCAGAGGCTTGGTCTTGGTGCTCTACACTCAGCGCTGAGCAGTGGTTGGGTGAGGGGAGCCCTGAGGGAGGATGATCCACTTTTTTTAACTGACTTTGTAGAGGAACCAGGAAGTAAAACGGAGCCACCCAGCCTCTGGGAAGTGTTCTCTCAGCTGACATTGTGTTTCCTCCCACAGCATGATCTGCCTGCTGTGCGTCCAGACCGTGTCCTCCGTGGACATAGAGGTCAGTAGCTGCCCCCGTCCAGGGACAGTCCCTTTCACTGTCCTTCTGGGCAGGCTGGATGGCGTAGCAACTGAGACCTCAGGCCCTGGGGTCAAGCCCTGTGCTGCCCCTCACTGGCTGTGTGGCCTTGGGCAAGCTGCTTGACCTCTCTGAGCCTCAGGACTCTCTTCTGTAAGTAAGGGCGGTTGGATGACATCTGTTGTGGGGTCATAGTTCATGATGGGATAACCCACTGTGACTGGGATGTAAAAGTGCCTCCCAGATGCTTGCTCACTCTCTGGTTCCCAGGAAGACTGCTTTGACGGAGGGGAGGGGCAGTCATTGCTGACCAAAGGATGGTCAGTGGAGGAAGCTGGGGGTGTCACTTCCCTGTGAGCAGGAGGCAGGGCTGGCCTGACTCTTTTTCCGCCCCACCAGGTCTCTCTGCAGGTGCTGGACGCCGTGGTCTGCTACAACTGCCTGCCGGCCGAGAGCCTTCCCCTGTTCATTGTCACCCTCTGCCGCACCATCAATGTCAAGGAGCTCTGTGAGCCTTGCTGGAAGGTAGAGGTTTAAACTCTCATCCTGCAGAGTTCTTGCCCGGATTAAGTGATAAGCCAGGCTTATGGACAGGACAAGGGCCATCTTGTCCTCAATGAATAGCCGTCTTATTCTCGGAGCGGCCAGACAATGGCCTGTTGAGGGGAAGCCAGTGGCATTTTCCCAGTGGCTGAGCTGAGGTCAGGGTTTTGGTGGCATTTTGAGAACTCAGCTGCCCCTGTTCGGGAGGAGATGGTGGAGAGCAGCTGGACGTGGAGGGCTTCAGAGTGGTGGCCGTGTGAGGCCCCGGGTTCGTGTTTGTCAGTCTAATGACGGTGCGTCTTGCTTCCCAGCTGATGCGCAATCTCCTGGGCACCCACCTGGGCCACAGCGCCATCTACCATATGTGCCGCATCATGGAGGACAGGCGAGTGCGGGTGGCCCAGCCGGAATGGGTGAGGGTGGCTTGGTGGCCTCAGGGCCTCCTCAAGGAGGCTCCCTTTGTGGGCCCTATGCCTTGGCACAGGCTGACGCGGAGCTTCCTGTTCTGGTGGGGTGGCTGCTCCAGAAGCGAGCCCTGATTTAGGGCTAACATCTTACGCTACTGGTCGCCTGTCCTCTCTTCCTCCTGCCAGTAAAGTCAGAACATGCAAAACTGAGCTCTCGACCTCCCTCCCACACGCGGACCTTCTCCAGTGGGGCTGTCTCACCACCCACTTGTCACGAGGCCCTGCCTCATCTCCCACAGCCAGACCGTCTCAGGTGGTGTTCCTTCTGCCCCTGAGATGGCTCGTCTGTCCACTCCTGGGCCCTCCCCCTCAGCTCTCACCTCCTCACTGCTCTCCTGCACCCACTCTTGGCCTCCTGAAGTCCATTCTTCCACACAGCAGCCACACATAGTTTTTCCAGCACAGATCTGACTGTGTCCCTTTTTGCTTGAAGCTGCACTGGCTCCTAGTGCTCTCAGGATAAAAACCAAATGGCAAGGCCTAGATGGTCCAGCCCTGTTCAGCCTGTGAGCTTCTCGTTCCCACCATGTTGCCCTTCTGCCACCCACCCAGGGCCTTTGCACATACCTTTCATCTTACTGAAATGTTCTTCCACCTGGGTTGAATTTCCCTGAGTGTCCTTGACATTGTAGTGTTGCGGTTAGATTCCCTGATCGCCCTGAGCAGGTCTGCTTTCGTATCCCATGGCTTTCCTTCTTAGCTGTAATCTGAGTTGGAACCTTGGTGTTTATTTACGTGATCCTTTGGTTCACACCTGTGTCTCCTAGGCTGTCAGCACCATGATGCTGAGGGCTGTTGAGCGGATGCGTGAATGAATCACACAGTTGCTGCTGGCCCGTGTCCCCTGCCCAGCCCACTTCCCCAGCTTTGCTTCTGCCTCATAAGTGTAGGGACCTCCGGGGAGGCTGCCAGGAGCCTGGGTAGATGCTGGGCTGGGCCCTGCTTATATCCCGTCTTCCTGGGGAATGCTTTCAGAGCCTACATGGAAGACGCCCCACTGCTGAGAGGAGCTGTGTTCTTTGTTGGCATGGCTCTCTGGGGAGCCCACCGGCTCTACTCCCTCAAGAACTCCCCAACATCTGTGTTGCCGTCATTTTATGAGGTAACTTGGCTTCTGTACCACAGTGAGCTGGCGAGGGTGGGAAAGCTCACCTCAGCCCCACCCAGTGGGGACAGGCCTGTCAGATGGGAAGTCTGCTGCAGGGGCAGAAGGTGGGGGGCGCATGGGGGGAACGTGTGCAGTCACTTGCTTTGCAAGTAGGGTTGCAATGTAAGGCCTTTGAAGGTTTTATTCTCAAGCAAATATTTTATGAATTTCATTTTCTACAAATTAGCATCAGGACTGCTCAAGATTCCCCCTGGGGATAGTGACATGCTTGCTTTTGACAGTTTCCTTGGTCAAGTGGCAAACTTGCTCTTGCTCTAGAATGAGGCCAGCGATAATAGCTTGTGTTTCCACCGTGCCTGGTGGAGTTCGGAGCACTGCGTGTTTTCATGTAGCCGTCATGGCAGCCTGGTGAGCTGAGGCAATCATACCATCCTCATCTTACCAGACAAGCAGATGAGCTGTGTCATGTCCCAGCTGCCCCTAACGGGGTCCTTCTGGCCACACCCCAACTCCTGGGCAGTGGAGGGTGTGCTCTCTGCGCGTTGCTTGCATCAGGGTAGCTTTCAGGTTCCTCTAGGCCAGGAAGCCAGGGGCCCAGAATTTGAAGTGAATGGTCTGGCTATGTCAGGCCCTTTGGAGCCAGCATAGAAAACACACTTCTGGGTTCCTGAGATACTACTTTTGTGGCCCGTGAGACGTGCATGGGAGCGAGGCATCTCATGCTAGGTTCCAAGGGCGACGTGCTGGGGCTTCCTGTGCATGAACACGAAAGGGCTGATGCTGTGTGCCCCCCGGGCCGTGTTCCAGGCCATGACCTGTCCGAACGAGGTGGTGTCCTATGAGATCGTCCTCTCCATAACCAGACTCATCAAGAAGTACCGGAGGGAGCTCCAGGCCGTGACATGGGACATCCTGCTGAAGATTGTTGAACGCCTGCTTCAGCAGCTCCAGGTGAGGTGGGCACAGGGAGAACTGAGACAGCGGACCCGTTGGCCAGAGGGCCCCTTCCTGGGGGGCGTGGACCCATGGGGGTAGCTCCCCGCCCCTCCAGGGCCCTCCCTCAGGGCTTGCTGGGCTGTGTTCTCTGATGGTTCTTGGGTGGCAACTCACCATCCACTGAAGACGGCTGTTTTTCCCAAATCCCCTCTGTCAGTTGGAGCAGGACTATGTAATAGGTGAGCAAGGGGGGTGGGGGGCAGTGTCGATCAAGATCGAGAGAGTAACACGCCAGGTGGCCTCCATGGCCTGCAAGTGGACCCTGAAGACAGTTCCCAAAGTGTCTCGAATGCTGCCCGCAGTTGGTGGAACTTTGGAGGAGGGCGTTGATTGTAGCAGGAAGTAGGATGTGCTGGTGCAGGGGCTGCAGATGAGATGAGGCCACATATAGCATGGGCTTGGGGCTGGGGTACTGGGACGGGCTCTAGGCAGCCAGGCAGGCCCGTGGGAGGAAGGACCGGAACTCAGCAGGGCCTGGGTTCTTGTCCCTCGGGTGGCTGCTGGGCCAGACCATTGTCACAACCAGCTGGTCAGGCAGTGCTTCATCTTGGAGTGATGGTCTGGGAGGCCACACCTCTGGGGCCTCCAGAAGATGCGAGAGCCTGAGGGAGGCGTGAACACACTGGTAGTGGAGGCCTGCCGTGTGGGCACAGCCAGGACTCTTTGGGCCCCACCGTTCCCCAGTGGGCAGGAATAGCACTCGTGCCCCCTGCCCAGTGGGAGGACCTGAGGGGGTGTCTGGATTCAGCTCATTTGAGCTGAGGACTCGGATGCCGAGTCCTTGAAAGGAGCTGAGATCCCTCCTGTGTAACCGTGCCTTCATGTTGCAGAGCCTGGACAGCCCAGAGCTCAGAGCCATCGTCCACGACCTGCTGACCACGGTGGAAGAGCTGTGTGATCAAAATGAGTTCCACGGCTCGCAGGAGAGATACTTTGAGCTCGTTGAGAGATGTGCAGACCAGAGGCCTGTAAGACCACCTCTCCAACACAATGGGGCCTTTGGTGCTCAGGCAAGAGGGTGGTTTACGTCAGGCTGCTGGGGGAGGGGAGGGGCTGCTCAGCTCCCAGAGGTCTGGCTGTGTGGGTCTGGAGGCAAGTTTTCCATGAGTTTGAAGTAAAATCCCTGGCAGGTTTCTGCTCCCCTGGGATTTGTGCTCCAGCAGGGAAGTCTGCCGGGCCGTCAGGAGGCTGGATGTGTGTGGGTCTGTGAGAGCACATCACAGCCTAAGCATCCATTTCCTCCCACCTGCGCGGAGGGAGGGGCCAGTTGGCTTCATGCTCAGCATATCTGCTCCCTGAAAGGCAGGCAGTCCTGGTGCCAGAAGGGCTCAGCCTGATGCAAGGCTTTTATGTGGGTTTTATTTTTTTATTTTGGCTGCGTTGGGTCTTTGTTGCTGCACGCGCGTGCTTTCTCTTGTTGTGGCGAGCGGGGGCTGCTCTTCGTCATGGCGCATGGGCTTCTCACTGCGATGGCTTCTCTTGTTGCAGAGCATGGGCTCTAGGCATGTGGGCTTCAGTAGTTGCAGCAAGTGGGCTCAGTAGGTGCGGTGCACAGGCTCTAGAGCACAGGCTCAGTAGTTGTGGCACATGGGTTTAGTAGCTCCACGGCATGTGGGATCTTCCTGGACCAGGGCTCGAACGCATGTCCCCTGCATTGGCAGGCAGATTCTTAACCACTGTGCCACCAGGGAAGTACGTTATGTGGGTTTTAAATGAATCTTCACTGCTGCCAGCAGGGCCTATATCGTGTGGGCTCCCTACCTGGGCCTCGGGGTGGCTGGTCTCTTGGGCCAGCAGCATAGGGCCATATTTATCAAAAAACCTCTGGAAGGGCAGAGCGGCTCATTCACTCCAGGTCTTTCTTCTTTTGACAGGAGTCCTCCCTCTTAAACTTAATAACCTACAGGGCTCAGTCAATCCATCCAGCAAAGGATGGCTGGATTCACAACCTGCAGTTACTGATGGAGAGATTTTTCAGGTAGGCAGCCTCTGGAGGCCAGCCTGACCCTGTGTCTGCACTGCAGGCAGGACACTGAGAGTTAGCACTTGCCTTTGCGATTCTTGAAAGTGACAATTCTCACTGAGCAGGAAAGGGTTTGTCTTCCAGAGGACAGAGTCCTCTGAGGCCTCTGTGCTTACTCCCTCCTGTGGAGTGGTCATCGAGAAAGAGGCCAGTTCTGAGGGCCAGGTTCTCTGCCCCTTTACCCCATCCTTGGTCTGGATATTGCTGAGCTGGGCCCCACGCGGGGAGGATACGGAGTCAGTCTCGCCTGACACGGGGGCGGGTGGATCTGGGGGCTGGATCCCCTGGGAAGCCATTGGAGGTTGGGCTGCTTGGGCTGGCAGAGGGTGAGGCCGGTGGCTGGTGCACCCGCCCAGCCCCAGCAGGTGTGCCCCTGCCCCCAGGAACGAATTGCGCAGCGCTGTGCGTATCAAGGTGCTGGACGTCCTGTCCTTCGTGCTGCTCATCAACAGGCAGTTCTATGAGGTATGTATCCGGTGCGAGGGTGGCCTCCACAAGCCATGCAGGGCGATGCTTGCCTGAGAGGCAGCGCGTGGCCCTTTCTGGGCACCGTACGCCTCCTGGGGTCAGCCTGGGACCTGGGGTCTGCCAGCGCCTCTCTGTGGCAGGCTTTGTTTCCTCATTCATCCCTCCCTTCCTCCCTCCCTCCCTCCCTCCCTTGGTGTCTTCTGCCAGGCCTGTGGCTGAGCGGCCAGGAGGGCATAGTCCCTGCCCTCTTGCGTGGGGACATTTTCTTTTCATTTTTGTAATCACACTCATCCTCCGGGCTCTGGGCTGATCACCAGATGCCAGGGTGGTGCCAGCCCCTACCAACCTCTCTACTGCATTTCTTGCCCTCCAGTCCATCCTTCACTAGGTTTGCAGCCAGGGCCTGTTGTTTCAGAAACGGCAGTGGCCCCTGCCCACTGGGCTGTCTTCTCCAGGAGATGCGCTCGGGCTCTGCATCTCCCCTCGCTTCCCAGCACCTTCCTCACCGAGGCCTCGCTGGAATGCCTGGTATCCCTAGGACCTGCCCACCCCTCGTACCCTTTCAGCCTTCCCTTTCCCTGCATTTCTGTCCCTTGGAATTCACTCTTTTTCAGGTCCAGCTCAGTGCTGTCTCTTTTAGGAAGCCCTCTGGGTTCTTGAATCCCTCGTGTTGGGGTCGCTCTTGTCCTGCTCTCTGCTCCTGTAGCGCTTTGTACCTGCTTCCGTGAAAGCGCTCGTCCTGCTGCCCCATTATAGTGGGCTCTGTGATGTCAGGGACGAGGTCTTTCTATCCCCAGGGCACACATGCAGAGAGCCCTCCACATGGGATCCTTCTTAATTGTGATGTTGAATGACAGAGAGGGAGCGGGGACATTCACTGCTGCATCACGTCTGAGTCTGAGCCCGTGGCCCATGCCCTGGCTGGGCCAACGTGTAGTCGTCGTCATTCTCCTGAGCCAAGGGGATGCACAGAGTGCCCTGGAAGGGGCCTGGGCCTCTCAGGCACTCGCACACCCCGCCACAGTTGTCCCAAGTCTTTAACGGTGTGTTAGGTGAGTTTTGGCCATGGCCAGTGGCTCACCTGGCTTCTCTTGTGCTTGGTGCAGGAGGAGCTGATCAACTTAGTGGTCATCTCACAGCTCTCCCACGTCCCGGAGGATAAAGACCACCAAGTCCGAAAGCTGGCCACCCAGTTGCTGGTAGATCTGGCTGAAGGCTGCCACACCCACCACTTTAATAGCCTGCTGGACATCATTGAGAAGGTGAGAGCCTCTTGGACCTGGGGCTTGGGGCATCTGGGCTGCCATTAGGACCCCTCTCTGTGGCAGAGCCCAGCGGACAGCAGTGTTCTTTGGACCCGCTGTCTCCATTCTCTGCAGGGAGACAGCCTGAGTCTCTCTGAGATGGGGTTCCCTTCTAGCAGAGATGGGGCGGTGTTGGGAGGTCTGGCTGGGCCTGTTGCTGCTTGGCACTGTCCTGCTGCTGTGCTGCCCAGGGGTCCTGGGACATGGCTCTGTGGCTTCAGGGGAGACTGGCTGGGAGTGGGGTTTGGGCACATTGTCCTTCTGCACAGCCAGCATCCTTTTAATTTCAAAATGCATTGCAGTTTCTGAACCATGTCTTGGATGAGGGGAGTGCATCTTTCCTCTTGAGAAATAAAGGAGAAAGTATTTTTTGGTAGAAAATATCAGATCTGATGGTTGCTGCCTCAGGGAGCCTAGAGTTGGGAATTTAAATAGAGATCTTTTCTCCATAGGTGATTGCCCGCTCCCTCTCTCCACCCCCTGAGCTGGAGGAAAGGGATGTGGTGGTGTACTCGGCCTCCTTGGAGGATGTGAAGACTGCAGTCCTGGGACTCCTGGTCATTCTTCAGGTGGGCCTCTGCATCTCATTGGAGTGCTGCTCTTTAGGGACACATCCCCTCGGAGACCTGGGCATTCCCTGGGGTCGCAGAGAGCAGTCTGGGTGTGATCCCAACTCCTCGTTACAGTGGGGGGACCAGGTCAGAGCCCTGACCAGGTCAGGGAAGGGTGGACAAGGCCCAGCCAGAGCCAGTCTGTGGGAAACACTCCCGACCCAGTGCCAGAACCACCCCCTCAGGTCTCCCCACAGCCACTGAGGTGGGAAGGGCTGGTGTCCATTCTGGCCCCACGGTTGTTTGGTCTGTTTTTAATAGCTTTTTTGAGATGTATCATACAGTTCGTCCATTTAGAGTATATGATTCAGTGGTTTTTGTTGTATTTATTGAGTTATGCAGCCATCATTAGAGACATTTACCCCAAAGCAGCTTCATACCCATTAGCGGTCACTCCTTATTCTCCCCTCAGCACCTCCAGCCCTTGGCAATCACTAATTCACTTTCTGTCTCTGTGAATTTGCTTATTTTGGGCATTTCATAGACATGGAATCACACAATATGTGACCTCATGTGTCTGGCATCCTTCTTTGAGCATAATGTCTTCAAGGTTCATCCATGTTGCAGCATATGTTGGTACTTCATTTCTTTATGTGGCTGAGTAATAGTTTATTGTACAGGTAGACCATATTTTGCTTATCTATTCATCAGTTGATGGACACTTGGGTCACTTCCACTTTTTGGCTGTTGTGAATCATGCTACAGTGAACACTCACACAAGTTTCTATGTGGACACGTGTTTCATTTCTCTAGGGGATCCACCTAGGGGTGGAATTGCTGAGTCAGCCAGTAACTCTGCTTAATCGTTTGAGGAATAGCCAGGCTGTTTTCCACAGGGCCTGCTCTATTTTACATTCCCAGCATCAGTGGATGAGGCTTCCATTCTCTCCATATCCTCACTCACACTCTTTATTTTCTGTTTTTTTGATTATCACCATCCTAATGGGTATGAAATGAAATCTCATTGTGGTTTTGATTCGCATTTTCCTTATGACGTTGAGCATCTTTCCATGTGCTGATGGGTCGTTTGTGTATCTTCTTTGGAGAAATGTCTGTTCAGATCTTTTGCCCATTTTTAAACTGGGTTATTTGTCTTTCTTGAGTTGTAAGGGTTCTTTCCATACCCTGGATACAGGTCCTTCATCAGTTAGACAATTTGCACACGTTCTCTGTTCCCAGTTATTCTCGCCACGTCGTGCTCGCTGTCCTGTGTGGTGGCTGTCCTCACATGCTCCCGGTCACCGCCTGGCTCCTGAGGCTTGCTGGAGCTGTGGACTTGTCCCTTTACGTCCCCAGCAGGGCAACGATCAGGCTCTTCCACTGGCTACCGCCCTCGATCACTGACTTGCAAAGCATTGTGGTGTTATCTATACTTAAGGTCACCTGCCAGTATCAGTATTGTGTAAAATGTAATATTTGAATCAATTGGTTCATAAACTACTTTGTAAAATGTTGATGGTAGAACAGTTTCCGTCGTGTTTATACGTGATGGACTTTTATCATGTGGTGTGGAAGTTTAAAGTTTGATAAAAAGTGGACGGCACCTCCTTGGTGTCTTGTCCATAGCAGCCCCTTGCTCCCTGTGCCCTGACTTGAGGGGTCGTGGGGAGCCCTGTGGCCCGGATGAACCCAGAAGCCTATACGGAGAATGAAGAAGAGATGGTCTATTGCCCTCACTTGGAAATCGAGCCCTGGCGACCTGGTGCCACAGAATCGAGGTGTTTACTACTTGAGCAAAGTCCTGGGCCAGCCTGTTTTCATTTTTCTTTTTTTGTAATTAAAAAGTAATATATACGTCCAGTTAAAACACGTGAACAGCATAAACGTAGCAAAAAGTTCGGTTCTGTCTTTTCTTCCCACCAAAATGGGGAGGCAGAGCAGCGGCTGCCCGAGTCCATGGGTGTGCTTCCTGAGATGCTTGTGCTTTGTCAAGCATGGTGTCCAACTCCCTCCCCTCTCCCTTGTGTGTTTTTTTTTTTTTTTGGTGCTAGGCAGGCCTCTCACTGTTGTGGCCTCTCCCATTGCGGAGCACAGGCTCCAAACGAGCAGGCTCAGCGGCCATGGCTCATGGTCCCAGCCGCTCCACGGCATGTGGGATCTTCCCAGACCGGGGCACGAACCCGTGTCCCCTGCATCGGCAGGCGGATTCTCAACCACTGCGCCACCAGGGAAGCCCTGTTTTTTGTTTTTTGTGGAAGGCAGGGATAATGCTTTTATGGTTTTTTTTAAAATTAATTTATTTTGGGGGCTGTGTCAGCTCTTTGTTGCGGCGCGCAGGCTTGTCTCTAGTTGTGGCGCGTGGGTTCCAGAGTGCGTAGGCTGTGTAGTTTGTGGCACACAGTCTCTCTGGTTGAGGCGCACGAGCTCAGTCGTTGTGGCACATGGGCTTAGCTGCCCTGCAGCATGTGGGATCTTAGTTTCCCAAGCAGGGATTGAACCCGCATCCCCTGCATTTACCACTGGACCACCAGGGAAGTCCCTATATTGTTTTTGAACCAAAGAGACACCACTCTGTTAATCATTTTTTTCTTTAAAAAGAATATCAATATGGGCTTCCCTGGTGGTGCAGTGGTTGAGAGTCCGCCTGCCAATGCAGGGGACACGGGTTCGTGCCTTGGTCCAGGAAGATCTTACATACCGCAGAGCGGCTAGGCCCGTGATCCATGGCTGCTGAGCCTGCGCGTCTGGAGCCTGTGCTCTGCAACGGGAGAGGCCACAACGCTGAGAGGCCCGTGTACCACAAAAAAAAAAAAAAAAAAAAAAAAGAATGTCAATAAAAAAAATAAGTAAAATAAAATTGAAAAATTCAAAATAAATAAGTAAATAAAAAGAACATCAGTGATACGTTTTTGAAGCACTGCTCTCCTCCAAGGCTCAGAGTACCACAAAGGGGACCCCTGGCTGTAGCTGAGTACCTTGGGTCCCTCCTGCCCCAGCACCACCCCTTAACCCCTGCCCCCAAAACCAGGTTGCTGGCAGCACCACGAACTCTCACACCTGGCCTCCCGTAGCCTCGCTTGTCAGGAGGTGCTCTTGACCTTGCAGAGGTGGGGGAGATGGGCTCACCGTGGGATTAATAACAGCCCCAGCAGCTAGGGGAATTATCCCCTTTATAACCCCTCAGGAAGCACACCTCCCGCCTTGCTCTGCCCCTGGTTTCTCCCGCTTTGCCTCGTGGCATCGAGAAGGTGCTCTGTTGGTGCACGTGGATCCTGTCATGTGTTGCTGTGTTGTGCGCCATTGGGCAGGTTTCTCTGATTCATTAACTGGTTCCCTGTTGATAACACAGATACGTGGCTGTTTCTGGTTTTTTTGCAGATACGTGGCTGTTTCTGGGTTTTTGCCCTCACCAAGGGTGGGCACATATGGGCGTACCCGTGGGGTAAAGCCCCAAAGTGGAGTTGGTGGCTTGAAATGTTTGTACATTTTAAAGAGTAGTGGGTGCGGCCAGTTACCTCCAAAGTGCTTGCCTGGCCTCTCCCCCTGGGCATCAAGGTGCTGACTCCCCAGCTGCAGTTTGGCCTCCTGCCCTTGCAGTGACCAGCATGCTCTCCCTGCAGACCAAGCTGTATGCCCTGCCTGCCAGCCACGCCACACGTGTGTACGAGACGCTTGTCAGCCATATCCAGCTCCACTACAAGCACACCTACACCCTGCCCATTGCCAGCAGCATCCGGCTGCAGGTATGTTCCCTGGGGCACCCAGCAGCTGCATCCGGCCTGGTGAAGGCAGTGGCTGCAGGCTGGAGGGGTCTTCAGCAGACTGTTCCCTTCTTAGCACCAGCTGTGGCTGCGTCCTCCCCAGGACCTGCTGCTTTTTCCTTTGCCTGTGGTCTGCATGCCTCTCAGTCACATGGCGGCCTGAGATGGGGGCAGAGAAAGGGAATTGCTCTGGAGCCCCAGACCCCTGGTGCCACGGAGTCTGTTAGTGACTGGCAGCGGGGGTGCAGGGCAGGGCATACTGGTTTGAGCTCCCACCATGGGAGCTGGCACCAGGATGAGCAGAGGGCGCTGGGATGGAAGCCCCGGTCCTTTTCAGAGCGTCCGCCCAATGGGGCAGCCCCCTGTCGTTTGGGGAGCCCAGTTAAATGACCCACCAATAGCTGTGGGAAGTGATAGTGTCCTGAACAGAGCTCTGCTGTCTATACCAGGGCCGTGCGATGATGCCTAGGCAGGTTCAATATGTCCACTCCCCCTGTTGCCCCGGATGTGAGAGCCTGCTGCGTTACCCAGCTTTTGTGGGAATGTCACAGCCTCCACGGGTTCTGAGGGAGGAGGCCATGCATGGGTGCCTGTGCCTCTCCGCCAGCACTACCGTCTGCGATGAAGTCAGGGCGTGGTTGCTGTTAGCGCGGCAGCCTTTCCCAAGAGCTGCGCAGGTCTGTGTGGCCAGGTGGCGGCTTTCTCTCTGTTGGGCCATGCCTCCTGACCATGCCTCCCGCTCTCCGCAGGCTTTTGACTTCCTTCTGCAGCTGCGGGCTGACTCGCTGCACCGCCTGGGCCTGCCCAGCAAGGACGGGCTTGTGAGGTTCAGCCCCTACTGCGTCTGTGACTACATGTACGGTCCTGGGTCCTGGGGCGGGTGGGGGGTGGGGAGCTCACTGCCCTCCGCCCTGGGGTGGTCCTGTGTCTGAGGGAAGGTCCCAGAAGCATCGTAAGCACAGCCCTGGGTTGGGGCTTGGGGCCTGCATCCATCCTTAGCCTTGTGGAGTGGGAGCTCCGGCCTCAATGCTTCTCCCACTTGCTTCCACAGGGAGCCAGAGAGGGGCTCTGAGAAGAAGGCTGGTGGCCCCCTGTCACCTCCCACTGGGCCCCCTGGCCCGGCACCTGCAGGCCCCGCCGTGCGGCTCGGCTCGCTGCCCTACTCCCTGCTCTTCCGTGTCCTGCTGCAGTGTTTGAAGCAGGTGAGATGGTCAGACCCTCCGGCTGCATTAGGTCAGATCAGGCAGTGACTGGTGCTGCCCGGGGGCCACAGTTCTTCTCCCGCATTGGCAACCTTGGGAGGTTCGCTGCCTGTTTCTAGGTTGTCTGCCTCAAGGCCTCACAGCGGTTCCGTAGCTGTGTGTTGAGCGCCTGCTGTGTGTGGTGCATCACCGGAAGCTGGGTGTGGAGCTGAGGAGACGTTCCTGCCTCTGGGAGGTGGTTTTGGTACAAGAGTGAGGTGTATTGACAAATAACTGGATTGTAGGATGGGGTATGCCTTGGGAGGAGGCACCAACAGGCTGTGCGGGACCGAAGCGGGGGATGCCGTCACATCTGGTTGGGGGCATGGGGAGGGGCAGGTGAGGGTAGTCTTGAAAGGGGAGGAAGATTCCAGTGGCAGGAGTAAGCAAAGCCTGGAAGTAGGGGAGTAAGTTCCCTGTGGCGGGAGGTGGAGGAGCTTGGGCTTGTTCCCCAGTGGGGCACGAGGGAGGAGGGTTGGTCAGCAGTGTGCCGCAGGCGGGGCTGGGCAGCCCGGAATAGGCAGGGGGGGCGCTCCCAGGGGCCATGGGTGGGGAAGCAGAGCTGGATGGAGAGGCAGTAGCAGGTTCCCCGGGGGTACCGGGGTTTGTCGATTTCCTGTGAGAGTCTCAAGGTCTCCGTGTCACAGGTGGGATCTGGGGAAAGGCTTTTAGGACTCCTGGCCATGGTGTAGTTTATGGGCAGTGGTCGCCCCAGTGGAGATTGGGAGGGCTTACCAGGGAAGGTCCGTGCAGGCCACAACCCTGTCCTCAATGCTGTGGCTCTGGGTCACCTTTGGTCCTGTGGCAGGTATCTGGGCTCATGGATCGTTGAGGAATACTTGCTTTTCTTTTTTTTTTTTTTTTTTTGCGTTACGTGGGCTTCTCACTGTTATGGCCTCTTCCGTTGTGGAGCACAGGCTCCGGACGCACAGGCCCAGCGGCCATGGCTCATGGGCCCAGCCGCTCCACGGCATGTGGGATCTTCCCAGACCGGGGCACGAACCCGTATCCCCTGCATCTGCAGGCGGACTCTCAACCACTGTGCCACCAGGGAAGCCCATTGCTTCTCTTTAAGCTAGTACAGTAGCTTCTTTCCAGATCCACCTTCATTGTGCTTTGGGTGGGCATCGTCAGAGCCCCTTGGGTCCAGTGCCCTTGGTAGGCCATCCTCGGATCACCGTTGGGCAGGTAGGGAAGATGGAGCTGGCGTGCAGAAGTTCTAGGTCCTGCTGAGAGGAGAGGGGCGGTGCTGCACTGGGCCTCCTGCCCTGCCTGGTGTTTGGAGACAGCAGCTGCCGTCCAGGGCTGACTTTCTCTGAGTGGCATCTGCTCCCCGAGCTGCAGGGACTGAGGGCCCAGGCTTGTGTGGAGAACAGGAGAGCAGGTCTGAGGCCTCGCTGCTGTCCAGACCAAGCTTCCAACCCTGAGACCCCATCTTCCCTGTTCCTGCAGGAGACTGACTGGAAGGTGCTGAAGCTGGTGCTCAGCAAGCTGCCCGAGTCGCTGCGCTACAAGGTCCTCATCTTCACCTCCCCGTGTAGTGTTGACCAGCTATCTGCTGCCCTCTGCTCCATGGTACGCCTTCCACTTCGGACCTTTCCTGCGTCATGCACAGTGGGTCCGTGGCCTGTGTGTGGGGTGGGGCCACAGCATAGTTCCTCAGCTCTGAAAGACAGGCCTGGGAGACAAACTTGTTTCCCCTCAGAGGCTCGGACCCCGGCTGGAGTGCAGATGGTACCTCCAGGAGCCTGTCCTCCCATCCCAACTCTCGGGCAGAGGATTGGGGGCCTCAGTGAAGGGCTTGAGTTTGCAGGACTGAGCAAGGTCTTAACTCCTTTCCCCCCGCTCCTCCTCGCCGGGGTCTGTCTCCCTGGCAGATTAGTGGGCAGCCTCCCACTTCTCTGAGAAGGCAGACTGCTGGCTAGAACAGGAAGTAGGAAGGTCCTTGGGCTTTGACCCCTTCTCCCGCTGGGCCTACATTCTCAGGGGCCATCCCGTGCCCCCTGGCCACCCAGCTTGACCCAGCTGCCGGGCAGGGCTTCACATTTGGCCCTTGGCTGTTAGCTTTCAGGTCCCAAGACCCTCGAGCGGCTCCGAAGCACCCCAGAAGGGTTCTCCAGAACCGACCTGCATCTCGCTGTGGTTCCCGTGCTGACCGCATTAATTTCTTACCATAACTACTTGGATAAAACCAGACAGGTACCGGATGGGAGAGGGATGGTTGAGCTTTGAAAGCCTGGTCCCCAGGATGCTTGCTTCAGCCAAAGGGGCCCAGCGTTTTCCTCCCAACGGGTGGCTATTGGGCCAGGGCAAGAGCAGCTGGTTCTGCTTCCCTATGCGGCCAGTGCACCCCTGCCAGCTGGCCCATCCTGGAGCTGCAGACGTTTGAACTCGCTGGTGCTCCTGAGTTCTCTCAGGGAGGAGTGGGCTTAATGAAATGCTTGAATATTCCCCCTCCACACATATGCAGCGCCATTTTCTTTCTAAGGAGCATTGCCTGGCTTGTGCTACAGCTTTAGGATAGGTGCTGAGCCGCTTGGTGGCGCCGAGCCTGTTTTGAGAGGCAGAGCAGCTGGGCAGAGGGCGGCCCCACCACCTACCTCCAGCTGTCATCAGGTGCAAAAAGCACACGCAGTAATGCCTGTTTTCTTAATTCACTGCTGGGTGGGAGGCCTGCAGTGAGCCGTCACCTTTACTTTCTCTTTAAATTCCTGATACTTTTGTCACTCTGCCCTCATCAATCAGGGAACAGAAGTTTTAGGGAGGTCAGGTAGCCCACTCAAGGTCACAGCAAGGTGAGAGGCCTAAAGTCAGACTCAGTCCTGTTTGGGCGATGAGCCCATGCTCTTGACCAAAGTGCTGTTGGAAACTCACACTTGACTTGCCATCCCCGACCTCACTGCCCACCCCGACTCCTGGGGTGAGTGTGAGCTCCAGTTCCTCCTGTGTGGCCTGGTCTGGTTCTCACTGGCTGTGCTCCAAAGCTGGCCACACTGGGCTGAAGGTTCCCTGAGAACCCTCAAGGCCCAAAGTGTTTCCGAGGTGTGGGGCTGGCTGCAGGAAATCAGAATCATCCACAGGGCCTTAAGCTACCAGGTGGTTTGTCCCGAGGCTGTGGCCTGAGATGGCACTTGTCTCCTGCTGGGCACAGCTGAGCCATCTTCATGGGGGACTTTACCCAGGGTTGGTGTGAGCCTGGCGGCCTTGCTGTGTTAGGCAGATCCTCCCCTTGCCAAAAGGCCAGTCCATTGGGGATTCCAGAACCAAGGGGGTGATGAGCCCAGCCTGTCCTGGCTCCAGGGTAGGCTGGGGACCTGGGACCCCCCCCTCTGTGGGTGTGTGGGAAGGTGTCAGGAAGACCTTGACCAGAGCAGCCCTGCTGTCCCCTTGGCTCAGGTGGGGTCAGCTGCTGGTGGCTCTGCCACTTAGGAGCCTGAGACCTGGGATAAGGCACTTGGCCTTTTTGAGTCTTGGTCTTCTCCTCTATAGAACATTCTGGAGTGGGAGAGGGGAGACCAGGCCCTGGCTCACCAGAACAGCTCTCTATGGGCAGGGGCGGGGCACAGAGGGCCAGCCTGTTGTGGGCCTGGTCTGAGGCATCCGTGTTGTCCCACAGCGGGAGATGGTGTACTGCCTGGAGCAAGGCCTCATCTACCGTTGCGCCAGCCAGTGCGTGGTGGCCCTGGCCATCTGCAGCGTGGAGATGCCTGACATCATCATCAAGGCGCTGCCTGTCCTGGTCGTGAAGCTCACACACATCTCAGCCACGGCCAGCATGGCCATTCCACTCCTCGAGTTCCTGTCGAGTAAGCATCTGTGGCTTCGCATGTGTGTATCTGGGTGTGTGTGAGTGAGGTGGACCTTGAGTTTGGGGCTGCGCCTTGCCTGAAATAACTCGTGCTGCCTTCTCAGACCTCACCTTGGCTGCCTGTAGGCACGCTGTGCTCCGTGGGCCACCCTTTGCTGCCTCAGGGCCTTTGTACCTTCTGCCCCTCTGCTTTGAACGCTTTCCTTCTTGGCCTTCGAGTGGCTGGCTTCTTTCCTCCCCTCAGTGTCAGTTTAAATGGCACAGAAGCCTCTTGTTGCCTGACCTTGGTCCCTACTCGGCCTGGCTCTTAGAGCCTCCTCTCTGTCCCCCCTCAGCACACACTACAACTTGGAGGGGCTCTGCTCACCCCTCAGGTTGTGACATCCAGGAGCTTCGGGTGCCCCGCTTGCCCCTTCTTTCCTAGTACCTCATGCATGTCTGGCCCTCAGCAGGCCCTCAGGCGTGTGGACAACAGGAGCAGGGCAGGGCTTTGCTTCTGTAAAGGGCCACATGTGGTATGCCTTGGCTACCTGTTCTTTTTCTTACAACTTTTTGAAAAGGTAGAAACTATTCTTGGCTCACAGGTCATAAAGTGAGGCCACTGGCTGGATTGAGCCTGGGAACCATAGTTTGCCAGCCCTTGGAGTAGAGAGCCAAGGCCCAGGGACAGGGGAAGGTCCTGTTTGGGTGGGTTGTGACCTTCACTGCTTTGCCGTCCTCTTGGGTCAGAGTAGCTGCACTGGCTTTTTAGACGCATAGCACAGGACTCTGGCAACCCCTGCCCTGCTGTGGCCATGGGCCCGTCTTTGCCAGGCCCGTCTGGGCTCCCTCACTGGCTGTCTCCTGGTGTTGCAGCTCTGGCCAGGCTGCCTCACCTCTACAGGAACTTCGCAGCAGAGCAGTACGCCAGTGTGTTTGCCATCTCCCTGCCGTATACCAACCCCTCCAAGTAAGTTCTGCCTTGTATCCCTGTGAGACCCACAGGTCTGTGGTTGTGGCCCAGGCCAGCTGGAGGCCAGGCCTCTTGGAGTAGAAAGCCACACAGGCTCCCTGTGGCCATAGCACCTCTGATCTGCACCCCTAGCTCCTGGCTCATTTCCCTCGGGTGCCACGCCGGACCTCCAGCACTTATCTTTTCTTCTTGTCACAGGTTCAATCAGTACATTGTGTGCCTGGCCCATCACGTCATAGCCATGTGGTTCATTAGGTGCCGCCTGCCCTTCCGGAAAGATTTTGTTCCTTATATCACTAAGGTAAGCCAGTGGAGACCGTGTCCCTTGTTAGGGCTGGGACCTGCTTTGCCGCTGGCTCACCATGGCTGGATCAGGGTGACGGGCAGGGGAGAGAGAGGTGGGGCGCCGCTGGGACACAATTCTGCCGCCCTTGTCCTGGGCCTGTAGCTCATCCCAGGCTCACAGTGTACCTGGGCTGGCAGGTGTGGAGGGAAGAAGCCTGTGGGTGCCTGGAGGGCCACTGCCTTCTGGCCTGCGGCTCAGGTCTGCTCCACTCTGCCAGGGTCTGCGCTCCAACGTTCTCCTGTCTTTTGATGACACCCCTGAAAAGGACAGCTTTAGAGCACGGAGCACCAGTCTCAACGAGAGGCCCAAGAGGTGCGGGGCCTGCGTGGGCGGGCCTGGTGTCAGTGGGGCAGGGCAGGCCCGCAAGCTGTGGCCTGTGGCCGGCATGGTGCGTACCGGTTGGGGCTGAGGGCGTGCCTTGCGCAGACCGTGCTGGGCTCCAAGATGCCCTGGGGTTGTGAAGCAGGGCGGGGCCTGAGAAGGCTGCGAACGCCCCACACATGGCTGGAGAGGCCAGCGCTGCTCCTCAGCAAGCGGGTTGCTGTGGCCTGCGGTGTTGTGAAGCCTGCGTGCTGGGTTGTGGCCAGTCCTGCCTGGGTGACAGGCGAGTACAGATTTGCTGAGTTGGAGATTGAGGTGCTAGTTCTAGGGCGTCAGGTTTTGGGACTGACTCTGCTGAACAAGCCCAGGGTTGCATCAGGGCAGCTGACTCCTGAGAAGCCAAACACCTGGCCTGGATGGGAGGATCCAGGGTCCACAGATGCCCAGCCTCGGGCCAGGGTGGCCTGTCCCCCCGAGCTCTCGCCCAGCCCATTGCTAATGGGGGACATGCTCTTCTTCATCACAGCCGCTTTTGCCAAATCTGAGAAGAGCCGTGCTAGGCCTTGTGTTTTTGTTTGCATTTCATTTGAACGGCTGCCCCCTTTCCTGTCCCCCACCTTCCCGTCCAAGCTTTTTTGGCTTTCCCTAGGTGGGAATACGGCATTTTCCAGAATGACCGCGTCAGTGTGACCTAAGTCAGAAGCTGTTCTCTCAAGGTCCTGGTGGCTGGGGGCCGGGGCCTTGAGCTAAGAACTGACCTCTTTTTGAGCTGTGACCTTCAGGGCCTCAGCGCCTGGTCCCGAGCGGGTGGGTGGGACGTCTGGTCAGCACAGCCTGGAATCTGCCGTGCGGTGCGGTCCACACACGTTTAGTTTGCACTAATGTTCTTTGTTTTGGTATCATGCGTGAAACCTTACTTTTTCTGTCATGTTTACAAGATGTATTTTCATGCATTTTTGTTTTCTGTTTCTTCCCCCTGCTAACTGGCCTCTGGCATGGTTTTTTGTTCATCTCACCCGCGGGCTCTCCATCCTGACCCTGTGGCCTGTGACCTTTCCTCCTCATCCCTCCAATGGCTTGTTTTCCCCTCCCGGGAGCTGGGCTCTCTGGGGCTTGGGCCTTCCTTCCTCACCTGGTAGTTTGAGGATAGCCAGACCCCCCAAACAAGGCTTGAATAACTCTCCACCCGTGAAAGAATTCAAGGAGAGCTCTGCAGCCGATGCCTTCCGGTGCCGCAGCATCAGTGTGTCTGAACATGTGGTCCGCAGGTAGTGGGCTTTGTTGGGTGGGGGGCTCAGACCCTGGAGCTTGGCCCGTGAAGTGGCGCTGCCAGGCGGGAGCACCCGGGTGGCGGTGCATGGGGCTGCTTGCATGACCTCATCTCCTGCCCACGCCCTCCCTGGCCAGAGCTGGAGGAGAGCCCAAGTGGCAGCCCTCGGGCCGCAGGGGCCCGTCCTGCCAAGCCCTGCCCTTGGGCCCGGGGAACCTGGTGGAGAGGGGTGGAAAGGTTGCATTCTGTCACCAAGGCTCGTATGGGCGCGGGCTGGCTGCACAGCATCCTCAGAGGCCGGCCTGGGAGCCTAAAGCAGGGTGACCACCGTGAGATCGAGGGTGTCCAGTGGCAGCGCCCACAGGCCTGTCCCTGGAGGTCAGGGGCCTTTGCAAATGAAAGCAGCGCCCATGCAGGTCAGGTGGGGACACACTCTCCAGGGTTCGGCTTTTCTTTCATATCCTCTTTAGTGGACTTTCTTCTTGAGCTTTTTTTCTAGAAAAGGTGTTTTCTGTTGTAGCTGAGAGGGAATGGGGGCTTTTGTGTAGGGCGATGGGCTGGGGGCCAGCCTGCGAGAGGCCGGACAGGGGAGGCTTGGCCTCTCCAGGGGTGCAGTCTCATCACTTCTCCCTGCTGTGTCCGGGTGCAGTTGTGGGCTCTGGGTGGGGGGGTTATTGCTTCGTGCCGACAGGCCAGGCTGCACTGTCTCCTCACCTGGAAGCTCCTTCAGGCCTCAGCGTCCCACAGCTTGGAGACCCACCCCCTTGCTGACTCCTGGCTGGGGTTCCAGTCTCAGGCTGGCTTCCACCAAGTGGGGTTTGACTTCGGGGGGAGCTGGGGTTGGGGAGTGGTCAGTGAGGCTCCCCTTTCAGCTCTTTTCCAACAAATTCTTTGTCATGAGCAAAACTTGGCAAAGGGAGTATGAAATTTGTATCAAGAGTGAAACCTGCACAAGCCCCTCCTCCTGGTCACTGGGGCAGGGCCAGGGCAGCCCAAGTGTGTGGGTGAAGAGCCTCACACGAAGCCCAGACCCTTCCTGTCCTCCATGGGAGGTGGCCCTGTGGGCAGAATGCAATCTTTGTCTGTGCGTCCTGTGGTCTCCATGTCTCTGCATGACTACACTGTTCTGCCACAAAGCCATCACCTGACTCTTCTGCGCTTCGGTGAGGGGACAGCCTGTCTTTCCCCATCTCCTAAGCCTCTGCTCCGATGAGCGGGCCTGGGTCTGTCCCATGAGCCCATCTGCCCTCCCCCTGGGATGGTGTGTCCACTCGGTTTGCCAAGCTGTGGCTCGACTGGCCACACGCCCTGGTGGGTCTTTCTGAGTGCAGCCCTCTCAGCACCTGCATGCCTTGAGCTTTGGCCCCGGTGGTAGATGGCTTGGCCCCCACCTGGCACCCTGACCTTGCCGTGGCTCCTCCCTCCAGCAGGATCCAGACATCTCTCACGAGTGCCAGCTTGGGGTCTGCAGATGAGAACTCAATGGCCCAGGCTGACGACAACTTGAAAAATCTCCACCTGGAGCTCACAGAGACGTGTCTGGACATGATGGCCAGATACGTGTTCTCCAACTTCACGGCAGTCCCCAAGAGGTGCGAGTTGGGCTCCAGGACTGGGGCAGGGCCAGAGGGCAGGGCCTAGCTTTTTTTCTGTGATTGCACTTGGTCAAAGGGGCAGCAGGAGTGGCACATTGGGCTCCTTCCTGCAGGCAAGTTATTGACCGACACTCATGTGCTTTCAGGTCCCCCGTGGGAGAGTTCCTCCTGGCGGGTGGCAGGACCAAAACCTGGCTGGTTGGGAACAAGCTTGTCACCGTGACGACGAGCGTGGGGACTGGGACCCGATCTCTGCTGGGCCTGGACTCAGGAGAGCTGCAGGGCGTCCCGGAGTTGAGGTGACCACCTTTCTGCCCCTGCCTGCCTGGCCTTGATGGTGGCTGTCCTGAGCCCAGGCCTGCATGCGATAGTGTCATGCTGGCCTGGAGCCCATGGAATACCTTGGTCACGCTCTGTGGGGACCCTTCTGTCCTCAGCTCTGATCCCAGTGTGCACGTGAGACAGACAAAGGAGGCACCAGCCAAGCTGGAGTCCCAGGCTGGGCAACAGGTGTGCCGTGGAGCCCGGGACCGGGTCCGCTCCATGTCTGGTGAGCCTCTGCCCACCCTGCCTCCCTCCTGGGTGCCTCTGCGAGTCCCTTTGCTCAGGAAGGTCCTGGGAGCTGAGGATCAAGGTGGCTGGCTTTAGGCCTGCTCCAGTTTCTGAATAACTAGAGTGCTGTCTGTGAGCCCTCGTCATGGGGTTGGGGTGGGGGGGACATGACCTTTGTCATGTCATTTTGTGCACAAAGCCGCCTTGCCACTGGGGACCTGTTCTTGTGGTCAGTGTTTCTTATGAGCCCTCAGCAGCCCTGGCCCTCAGCCCAGCTCACCCCTAGAGCTTTTTACTCTGCTGTAGCTGAAATGAGCCATGGTCTGACTATGGGGCAGGTGATGGGGGCCCTTCCTGCTGCCCTGGGTCCACCAAGGCCGACACTGACATTGGAAGAGGGCCATGCCTAGGAATGGCCGAGCTGCCTCTGGGCACTAGCTCAGGGCTTGGCCAGCTCAGGGCTTGGCCAGCCCAGGCCCCAGGTGGAGCAACCAGGCCTTGCCAGTGGCTTTTCCACTGGACGGTGGTAGTCACCAGTCCTCCTGCTCTCCTCCTCAGGGGGCCATGGTCTTCGAGTTGGTGCCTTGGATGCTCCAGCCTCCCACTTTCCTGGCAGCCCCGCTTGCCCAGGCTCACAGACTGCTCCAGCCAGCAAGCCCGAGAAGGCCTCAGCCAGCACCCAGCTCCCGGCGCAGAAGGAGAAGACAAACCTGGCGGCTTACGTCCCCCTGCTGACCCAGGGCTGGGCAGAGATCTTGGTCCGGAGACCCACAGGTACCCCGGGGGTGGACCTGCGCTCAGCTGGCCTGGGCCGCTGTCAGCCCATAGTGTGGGATGGTTACATAAAGGCTCTGGACACACAGGAGCCAGTGGCAGGTAGACTGGGCCACGGGAGCAATTGGGAGGTGACTTTTGAGCCGAGTCCCCAGAAAGGAACAGTGAGGGGAGGTCCCATGGCTAAGTGAGGAGAGGGTCTGTCCTGGTCTGCTTAGGCTGCCATAACGAAGCACCACAGACTGGGCAGCTTAAACAACAGAATTTATTTCCTCCCAGTCCTGGAGCCTGGAAGTGCAAGGTTAGGGTGTTGGCAAGGCTTGTTTCTCCTATGGCCTCTCTCCTTGGCTTTTAGACGGCCGTCTCCTCACTGCATCCTCACGCGGTCGTCCCTCTGTGCCTTAATCTTGTTTTAAGGACACCGGTCAGAATGGATTAGGGTCCATCCGTGCGATCTTATTTTACCTTAATCACCGCTTTAAAGAGCCTGTTTCCAAATGCAGTCATTTTCTGAGGTCCCAGAGGTTAGGGCTCCAGCACGTGAATTTGGGGGGACACAACTCAGCCCACCACAGGGGCATTTCAGCCAAGGCCCAGAGCCTGGGAAGCATCTCAGGTGCCGTGTGGGGCCAGTGGTGACCGAGTGGTGAGGAGAGGGATGGGGTGTTGGCCCCATGGAGGCCTTGCGTGCTGGGCAGTGGGGCCATGGGGGTCAGGGCAGGGAGAGGCTCCTCATGTGTGTTAGCCCAGTCCTCCCGGTTCCTGTGAGGGAATGGCCGTGGGGGAGGCAGGAAACCAGGGGGGCTGGGAGGAGGTGGACTGAGGTCAGGTGAGATGCTGGGATGTGAGGCTGCTCAGTGAGGAAGGTCGAGTCCAAGCGTGGTCCTCTGGGCCTGGAAGGGAGAGTGGACAGAGCCCAGAAGCCTCTCTGGGCCCCACCCAGAACCCCCCTTTGGGGAGGAGTCTGCTGCGGTGAGTTGCCTTGGCTGCTCCCCCTCTGGCCCTGAGCCTGGCTGAGCCTGTCCTGAGTATGGGAACTGCCCTGGGGCAGCAGGTGCTGTGAGCTAATGGCCCCTCATGCTTGTCACTGAGGCGAGTAACCACTGGTGACTGCGCTGACCTCAGGGCCCGGGGCAGGGGGACTGGGGGTGGGAGCGTCAGGGCAAGGCCAGGGGCGTGCCTTGCCTGATCCCCCCACTGTCACTCCCTGGTGGAGCACGAGGCATGTTCCCTAAAGGCCAGTGTGGCTGGGGCTGCCCGGGGAGGGCTGGGAGGGGATGGCTGTTTGGATGTGCTGGGCCTGAGCCCTGGAGGGTGCTGGCTGCCTCTCTGCAGGGAACACCAGCTGGCTGATGAGCCTGGAGAACCCACTCAGTCCCTTCTCCTCGGACATCAACAACACGCCCCTGCAGGAGCTGTCCAATGCCCTAATGGCCGCCGAGCGCTTCAAGGAGCGTCGCGACACGGCCCTGTACAAGTCGCTGTCGGTGCCGGCGGCCGGCTCAGCCAAGCCCCCCCCACCCCCACGCTCTAACACAGGTGAGCGCTGGCCTCTCGCCCATCTGGTGTGCCCTGTCTGATGGCAGATGCGCTTGGGATGGGGTCCTGAGCCTTCTTGGTGCTGCCAGCCTCAGGCATTGGGAGAAGAAGGCTGGCCATGGGGGGGACACCCATCTCCAGAGAGTGGGGACTGCTCCTGCAGGGGCGACCTTCTTCTTTGGAGGCGTGGTACCATGAATCAGTGAGCTCGAGGCCCTGCTCAGCTGTCCCTACTCATGGGGTGAACATGGGCAGGGCCAGGTGAGGCCTTGGTTCTGCACCCTCCTCGGGGTGCCCGGTGCCAAGGTTTCCAGGAGGCCACCGCACTTCTGCTTGGGTTTGGGTTTGGGTTTGGGTTTGGATGTGCCGAGCACACCTGAGCCTGCCTGCGCCTGCCTGCGCTCTCATGGCCCTGCACAGCTGGGCCCGTGCTGTCCTTCAACCCCCGGCCTTCCCTGTGGCCAGATGACAGACACCTAGAGGCCGAGGACCTCTACTCACGAGAAGGAGGGATGCACTCCTTCCGCCAGATGTCCGCTCAGTCAGCTTGGAGAGCTGGGACCCGTGTGTGCCACACCCGCCCCTCCAGCCGATCGCTGGCCCTCCCCTCTCTTTCTCCAGGCTCTGGGTCTGTGCAGGACTAGTGGTGTCTGTCCTCTCTGCTCGACCTATGCATAGCCTCTCCTTCTGCTGACTGGTCGCTCACGGTTTCCCTTGCAGTGGCCTCTTTCTCCTCCCTGTACCAGTCCAGTTGCCAAGGAAAGCTGCACAGGAGCATTTCCTGGGCAGGTATTCGTGTGTCTCTTTAAGGAAAGCAGTGTTTGCTGAAGAGCACAACTCTGCCCCCTAGATGCTGACTCATCATCCCTCATCCGCTCACCCCTCCATGATGGCACCTCAGCCTCTTGTCGCCCTCTGGGTGCAGGGCCCTGGCTCGCATGAGGATGTTGGGTGCCGAATGTGTTTGCTTTACCAGCGGGAACCCCCGCTGTCTTGCGCTTTCATGGCTGAGCTCTGTTCCTGAGCCAGACAGGCCCTCCCAGCCCTTTCTTCAGGCCTGAGGAGGTGACCTTGGGCAACTGAACCCCAGAGGCCGACAGAGGATAGCTTTTGGGGTGCGAGCCTGGCTCTGGGGCTCGGCCGAGCTGCCCCTGACCCGGCCTCTGGTGGTCTGACTGGCTTCGTGAACTCACAAATTGGGACGTATTTGCCTTTCATAGTAGACTGGCCGAGGGCCTTGCAGACTGGCTTCTGGCCCATGGCTCCTAGGCCCCGGCAGGGAGGGTGTGGCCTGCTCGGGGCTCCAGCCACCTAGGCCCTACTGCATGGGCAGGAGCCAGCTAGGAGCTTGCAGTGGCAGAGGGGCTCTCATGGGCGGCTAATGGACTGCGCGTGTATGGGGCTGCGTGCAGGTGGTGCTAATTCGGTTGCTTCTTCTCACCCCCCTCGCCCTGGCGCTGGCACAAGAAACGCGGCTTGGAGCCGTCATGCTCTCCTAAGTGCGCCCAGCTCGGAGTCGGTCTGGACTCGGAAGGCGAGCCTCCACTCTCCAGAATGGCTCCCGAGCCTGTGTTCCCACACAGGGACTTTACCACTGCAGTCTTTCGACTGGGGCCAAGCAGGGAGGAGCTCTGGTTTCTCCCCAGTTCCTGAGGGCTGGTGTAGGCATGCCTTCCTCCTTAGCTGAGGCCCTGTCTCAGGCAGGGAGGGGGCTTCCTCATGGGGGTCTGGCCTGCCCTTGCCCACCTGCCTTGCTGAAGGAGCAGAGGTGGCTTCTGTGGACACTGGGGTGGGTGGGTGTGGACTAGAGGAGCCAAATGTCCTCTCATCCTGACCCCTGGGAGCCCATGTAGGAGACACCCTATGTTAGGGCTCACACCCAGGGTACTCAAGAGTGCCCTCCTCCAGCTGGCTCGATGGGAGGGGGTCCCCTGCTGGGGGGCCTCTGTGCCCTCTCGTGGGGGAAAAGCTGGTACCCCTGAGGCCACGTGAGCTCCTGGCGGCCGGGCCGGCACCCAGCAGCACCGTGTGTGTCTTTCCAGACTCTGCGGTAGTTTTGGAGGAGGGAAGTCCAGGCGAGGCTAGTTTGCCAGTGGAGCCCCCTGAACTGGAAGACTTTGAGGCAACCCTAGGCACAGTCGGGCACTATCGGCACGCTGAAGCTTTCAGCAGGGTGAGTGCAGCCGGGGACCAGAGCCAGCCTGAGGGTCCCTGTCAGTGCTTGCCATCTGGACCTCCATGGCCAGGTGGGCCTGTAGACCTCAAGCCCAGCTACTGAGAGGGAGGGGGGGGTCGGGTGGGAGGCGGGGGCTGAGGCGGGGGTGGAGGCAGGTGCGGGACCTCCACCTTAAGTTTTGTGGCACATCACTGATTTGCTCTGAACTGTAGAAAGTTCTTCCACTGTCCCTCCCCCACCCCATCCCCTTGCCTTTTTTTATTTAAAAAAACGGCTAGATGTTCTACCAAGTCCCTGCTGTAAGACAGTGTGGGGTTTTCCAGTGGTCTACCCAGGGATGTAGCTTCTCATTTCTGGTATCCTTTAGTCTGTGGGGCTCTTGTCTCCTCTGCTGAGCGTGGGGCCCAGGGAGGTGCTTTCGGGGGATGGGGGGACCATCAGTTCAGTGCTGGGTAGCTCCATGGCCCTGGGCTGGAGGACGGGTGGGGCCTTGTTGCCTCCAGGTGGGGTCAGTGGTGCCTCTTTTTTCTTTATTATATTGAATTTTCATTGTTGTCTTTTTTTTAAAATTTATTTTTGGCTGTGTTGGGTCTTCGTTGCCGTGCATGGGCTTTTCTCTAGTTGCGGTGAGCGGGGGCTACTCTTCGTTGAGGTGCGCCCTCTGGGTTCAGAGCCCTGACTCTTCTTGATGTGGTGGCTTCTCTTGCTGTGGAGCACGGGCTCTAGGCGCGTGAGCTTCAGTAGTTGTGGCTCGCAGGCTCTAGAACACAGACTCAGTAGTTTTGGCGCACCGGCTTAGTTGCTCAGCAGCGTGTGGGATCTTCCCAGACGAGGGCTCAAAACTGTACCCTGCATTAGCAGGTGGATTCTTAGCCACTGTGCCACTAGGGAAGTCCCCTCAGTGGTGCCTCTTGATGAAGATTTTCTTTGGATACACTCTTTGCAGTCATCTTCGACCTCCAGCCAGGAGGAGAAGTCATTCCACGCCGAGGAGTTGGCTGCTGGGGGGATTCCCATCGAGCGGGCCATCTCTGAGGGCTCCCGGCCCTCTGTGGAGCTTGCCTTCCAGCCCTCACAGCCCCTGAGCAAGTCAAGTTCATCGCCTGAACTACAGACCCTGCAGGACATCCTTGGGGACCCTGGGGACAAGGCTGATGTTGGCCGGCTGAGCCCTGAAGCCAAGGCCCGGTCACAGTCAGGGATCCTGGACAGGGAAGGTGCTGCCTGGTCAGCCCCAGGCGAAGAGAGCCAGGGCCAGGGTCCCACCCAGCCTGAGGGTCCCTTGCCTTCCAGCTGTCCCCGCTCCCCCAGTGGGCTACGGCCTCGAGGCTACACTATCTCTGATTCAGCCCCATCACGCAGGGGCAAGAGGGTGGAGAGGGATGCCTTCAGGAGCAGAGCTGGGACCTCCAATACCGAGAAGGTGCCAGGTATCAACCCCAGGTGAGCCTCGTCCTCCTGGTGGGAGTGCCTGGGTGTTCCCTGTGGGGGCGTGGTACCTGAGGGGCCCAGGGCAGAGCAGGCTGGGGTACAGGTCTGCACATCCTCTGCCCCGTGGCTGGTCAGAGCCACAGGAGAGGGTAGCTCCTTGGGTGATGAGGCTCGGGCCCTGCTGCTCTCCACATGGGCTGTGACCGTATTGACTGAGACCCTGGCCCTGGGCGTGTAGCTCCAAGCCCAGCCCCCATCATTGCTCTTTCCCCTGCAGCTTTGTGTTCCTGCAGCTCTACCACTCACCTTTCTTCGGTGATGAGTCCAACAAGCCAATCCTTTTGCCCAATGAGGTAGGTGGGCCCTCTCTCCCCTCAGGGTCCCCCTGGAGCCTGGCTGGGGGTGCACAGTGGGATGATTCCCCAGAGCTGGGCAGTGGGGGCTATAGCCCAGGCTCGTGGAGGGCTACGGCCTCAGGTCCCCACGGCAGCCTGCGGTAACCTGCCTGCGTGAGGAGAGGCCTCTCCTGGATAGGCATTGGGCTGGGGCTTGCTGGGTAGGGCTGGTGGTAGGGGACAGCCTCTGCCCTGGGCTCAGGCAGGGCTCTCTGGCTACAGTCTTTTGAGCGGTCAGTGCAGCTTCTTGACCAGATCCCATCGTATGACACACACAAGATTGCCGTCCTGTACGTGGGAGAAGGCCAGGTGAGGCTGCCAGGCTGGCAGGGGCCAGCCTGCATGCTGGGCAGAGCCGGGCGGCCACCCCACCAGGGGTGGGGGTGGGGGTCTGGGCCCTTGTCCTCTGCAGAGCTTGGTCACTGCAGGGCCGCTGGAGTGTCGGGTGCCCATTGAGCTCCGTGCCAGGTACCCAGGAGTGAGAGTGACAGGTAGTGTGTGAGCACGTGGTGCACGGAGTGGCGAGGACCGAGGAGGAGGAGGTGGCAGGTCCAGGGAGCCTGCGCAGGTGAGAGCGGCACGCTTTTCATGTCGCTGATCCAAGGGAAGTGACATGGAGTGCAGACGTGGAAGAAGTGAGGGAGGCGAGCGCGCATGCAGGTGGGGGCAGCATAGTGCGCTCCAGGGTCCGTGCAGAGGGGAGGGGTGCCGGGCGGGGAGTGGGCGGTGGGGGCGGGAAGCAGTGGGGCTGTGGCGGGAACTCGGACAGCACCCAGTGAGACGGGAGGGCCTCAGGTGGTTCCAAGCGAAGGGTTCAAGTTGACTATACCTGAGTCTCAAAAGCACCCTCTGGCTGAAGCTGAGAACTGGCAGAGGTGGGGCAGTGGGTGGAGTGAGAGGCACGTTGGAGGAGCGGGGACAGAGGGGTACCGAGGGCTCTGGGTGTGTTCTGAAGCTAAGCTGGCCCAGTTTAGTGACAGGCTAGTTACGAGAGTTGGGGAGCGGGGTGACACACCTGGGCAACGACGGGAATGAAGCTGCCCCACCCTGAAGCTTCCTCGCCCTGAGTCGGGTCGATGGCAGAAGTGGGGCTGTCTACCCAGCCACACCAGTCACCCTGCCCCTGGGTCCCCAGCAGCAACAAGCCCTTGGGGTCCTGAGAGTCAGCAAGGGACAGCAGGTGGCTGGGGGGTGGCCTGGGAGCATGTGCCACCGTGCCCCACTTGTCTCCCTGCAGAGCAACAGTGAGCTCGCCATCCTGTCCAATGAGCACGGCTCCTACAGGTACACAGAGTTCCTGACGGGGCTGGGCAAGCTCATCGAGCTCAAGGACTGCCAGCCAGACAAGGTGTACCTGGGCGGCCTGGACGTGTGCGGCGAGGACGGCCAGTTCACCTACTGCTGGCATGACGACATCATGCAAGGTGTGTGTCCTCCCCTGCCTGCCTCCTCCTGGCTCCTGCGGGCCCTCAGGAGCCTCCGGAGAAACCTAGCCCTCCTCTCAGGGGCACTGAGGGCTGCACCCACTGCCACTTGTCCTGGCCCCCAGCCTCAGCCTGAGGAGCCCTCACTGGCACCCTGCCTGGGTTGGTGCCACCCCACTCAGCTCCGCTCCGCCCTGCAGCTGTCTTCCACATTGCCACCCTGATGCCCACCAAGGACGTAGACAAGCACCGCTGTGACAAGAAGCGCCACCTGGGCAACGACTTCGTGTCCATTGTCTACAATGACTCTGGCGAGGACTTCAAGCTCGGCACCATCAAAGTGAGCAAGGGGCCCTCAGGGCAGGTGGGCGTGGATCTGGACCCCAGGCCCCCAGGCTGGAAGCCGCAATCTCTGTGTGTTGAACAGAGATAGCGAGCTCCGCTGGGTCAGCGTTGGTGACATCACGACCTGCTTGTGTACTCCCCTGAGGTGGCGGGCCCCCACCTTGGCCATGTCCTCTTCTGTGATGAGGACAACACCCGTTGGTTTCCTCTTGGAGCCATGTGCTGCCGTGGGTTTTGTGTGACTCTGCTTGGCGGGTGCATGGCAGGTGGCGGGTACGCAGCGTTTGCTTGTAACAGCCCTGAGCCCTGTCCCCCAGTCCGTCCCTCATGTCGCTCAGTGGTTGGGCTGGGCCTGGTATCACCCCCTTTCCTAGAGGAGGTCGCTGGGGCTTGAGGTCCCGCGGGGAGGAGGCGGGCTCAGTGCAGGTGGCTTGTCACAGGGTGGCCACATGTGGATGAGCTGCAAGGCCAAGTGGGCAGGTGCCTGGCGCAGCCCAGGGTCTGAGGTGTCAGTGCTCAGGGGCGTTGGGATTTATTTCTGAGTGCATTGAGCAGCCTTGGAGGAGGTAACTGAACACAGACTTCCTGGGGTTTGGGGCAGAGACTCTGGTAGAGGCAGGAGTGTCTGGGGAGGCTGAAGTGGGCCTCCTGTGTTGTAGAGCTGTTGGGGGGGTGGGGGGAGGGCGACGGCACATGCACACACACACACATGGATGGGAGAAAACCTTGGAGGGGCCTGAGGTGTGGGTGCGCTCCGTGTGCCATCCCGGGCAGCCCAGGAACTTGCAGAGCTCCACATGCTGCTCTCAGCTGGTAGTGAGGCAGGTGTCTGCTGGGCAGCATAGAAGCCCTGGGAAGTGTGGAGGGATTGGGAGCTGTGTGCCCGTTTGGCTTATGCAGGCTGTAGGTGAGGCAGTAGAGGGGTGACAGGGTGGTGGCCCCCAGGCCAGGTGAAGAGGAAGTGTGGGTGTGCAGGTGGCGGCGACATGTGCCGAGTTAGCGAGCGTCTAACCAATGAGCCCGCTGCCCTCCTGGGCTAAGTGTGGGGTGGCAGAAAGTGGCCCTCAGTGCTGGGGTGACCCCTGCTCTTGTCTGGGCAGGGCCAGTTCAACTTTGTCCACGTAATCATCACCCCACTGGACTATGAGTGCAACCTGGTGTCGCTGCAGTGCAGGAAAGGTGAGGCGCGGGGCCAGGTGGGGAGGCACCCAGGGCTCTGAGCCCCACGTGAGTGCCGTGTCTCCCCAGACATGGAGGGCCTCGTGGACACCAGCATGGCCAAGATCGTGTCTGACCGAAACCTGCCCTTCGTGGCCCGTCAGATGGCCTTGCATGCAAATGTGAGCAGAGGAGGCCCTTGGGAGGTGGGTGGGGTGCCACCTGTGCAGGGCTCACTGTTCTGCCCTCCACACCCCAGATGGCCTCACAGGTGCACCACAGCCGCTCCAACCCCACCGACACCTATCCCTCCAAGTGGATTGCCAGACTGCGCCACATCAAGCGGCTCCGCCACCGGGTAGGAAGGCTGGGCCGTGGGCACGCTGGGCACTGGGGGTGGGGGTGCTCCGAGACGTGACAGCCAACTGGGGGTGCTGGTACCCAACCTGGGGAGCGTGTGTCACCCCTTCTGGACTTGCTGCCGAAGCTCCCTCTCCCTCAGATCCGTGAGGAAGCCCACTACTCAAACGCCAGCCTGCCCCTGATGCAGACTCACCCTCCTGGCCATGCCAAGGCCCCCGCACAGGCCCCAGTTGAGCCCACACCCACCTACGAGACAGGCCAGCGGAAGCGCCTTGTCTCTTCTGTGGATGACTTCACTGAGTTCGTGTGAGGCTGCACAGGGGCTGGTGTCCGGTCCCGTTGGGACTTCTCTGAGATGCTGAATACGTGCCTGGGCTACCCCAGCCGTCACCTGAGCAGCCGTGTTGCCGGACTCTCCCTGCCCCCATGAGGCACACTGGGTGGTATTTATTTGTGCAAATAAAGTGCTAGTGTGGCCCAGACCTGTGCACTTGGACACACACCGGAGTGGACACAGACACTAGAACAGTCAGTCAACTCATTTATTTGACTTCGTCTGTTGGGTGGGATCAAGGCTGTAGCTTTGGCCATGCCCACTGGAGTGGGGAGGGGGCCTGTCAGGCTGCTGTTGGGGCCTTGCCCTCAGGAAAGCCTCACGTGCACTGTCATGCTTACCTCCCCTGGCCCGGGAGCCAGCCCCCGGGGGAGAGATCTTTCCCCCTACCCACCCTAGGGCCCCGTGCCATGCACTGGTGCTGCCCCTCACCCAGACCCACCAGCAGGCCTGGGCAGGGGAGGAGAATAAGGCCACGGTGGTGACAAGAATGGCCTGGGATGGTTGCACCCCTCCAACTACCCTCTCTGCCCAGCATCTGCCCAAGGCCAGAATGGGAGCTGAGAAGTGGCTGTTGCTTCCCCAGCCATGTGGGCAGGTGTCTGGGGAGGGAGGCCAGCTCTGCAGTCCCAGCTCCCCCTCAAGGTGGGTGACAGTGGGCACAGGCTGTTTCAGCCACCAGGCTCCTTGGCCCTATTGAAAAAATAAAGCGACGTACAAAAATATATACATTTTAACCCCACATAAATTACTGACAGACAATAGACACACAGCGGCAGCTGGAGGTGAATGCACTCAGCAGGGGAACAGAGGAGGTAATAATTTAGGGGGGAGGATGACAGGAGGTGCAGGTTCCATCCCCCATAGCCTGGATCCTTAGCAAGGGGGAGATGTCTGCCTAGGAGGTGGGGCCGGGCACAGCCCGCTGTACCTGAGGACTCGGGAAATAAATTAGCATCTCAGAGGCCGGGCACTCAGTCCAATACTGTTGTGTCCTCCCACAGGGAACTGGGGAGGGGACCCTGGGTCCTAGCTGGCCACGTGGCCTCTTTAAAGTGCTGAAGCCCACAGAAAGACACAGACAAGTGCTGCCTGCTCTCTGGGGGACCTGCGTGCAGCTGTTCTGCCTGGCCCGAAACTTCGAGGGTGGCAGAAGGTAATAATACTGAGCGGTGTCTGCTCTGGTTTTGAGGGGCCAGAGTGAAGCCACAGGCCCACCCCAGAGAAGAGGCATGAGCCCAGATCCCCTGGGGCTAAGTGTTACTGGGGTGGATCTTGTTCTTGGCCCGCAGGGATACCCTGCTGGGGCCTGTAGCCAAGCCAATGCCTCCACTGACCCGGACAAGGCGGCTGGGCAGGACTGGCCTCAGACCTGGAGAGGGGCTAGGGGGAGGTGAGGCTGTGGGCCCGCTGCTCCTGCGGCCATGCAGGCTCTGCAGCTGCTGCTCCAGCTGGTAGACGTCCTCCGTGGCCTGATTGAGTCGGTCAAACTGGGCAAGGAGGGCCTCAAACACGGCTTGGAGACGGGAGGGCTCAGGCTCGGGCTCCCCTCGGGGCCCCGGCCGGCCCAAGCCCACGCTCAGCCCATCCAGCTGGCTGGAGGAGGTGGAGAGGCGGGAGGCGTCGGAGCCTCCGCTGGGTGGGGGCACATCCGGAGAAGACTTGGAGCCCCTGGATGAGCGGGAGGGCAGGGGCTCCATCCCTTCAAAGCGGACTTTGTGGCGGAACTGGGGGCGGCACAGGGGCTCGGTCAGTCCGGCTGCGCCCTGGGCTCAGCTGGGCCCAGGGTGCGTCCCTCTCCCCCCCACTGGGCCGTACCCACCTCCTTGACTTTGCTGAAGCCCATCCAGAGGCGTAGCCGGCGCAAGAACAGTTCCACCATCTCGTAGTCCTGCGGCTCCCAAGCTGGGCGGTACAGCTCCCCACGCAGAGTGTGGTACCGCCACCGCAGGAGGACTGCCCCCAGCCTCAGGGCACCCCACAGCCGCAGGGCCCAAAGCCCCGTGCACAGCACAGGGGACAGGCGCCAGGACTCCGCAGGGCACAGGGCAGGACCCCCAGCCCCAGGACACAGCACCAGGAGAGCCCGGGCAGCGCTCCGAAGTGAGTCCACGCAGGAGGAGACCAACTGTGGGGAAGGTGGCATGAGCGAGGCGCTGCCTGGGCTAAACCACCCTTCTCCGATGGCCCCACTGGCACCTACCAGGACAGCCAGTTGCGCGTAGGCCACGGCGAGCACCACCAGGCCTAAGGCCGCCGCCACAAGCTCTGGCAGGGCCCGGAACAGCGTCTTGCCGAAAACCGACCACTGGCGCACAAAGCGCAGCTGCTGGGCAGCCTGTGGACAGAGGGTGTCAGCTGACCGACCCCGCCAACGCTGGCCCGCCCCGGCACACCTGCCCAACCCCTCACCTTGACCAAAAGCAGGAAGAGCAGCGAGGCGGTCAGGCCACGGGCCACGGCGCCGAGCTGTGCCACCTGCTCGAAGCTAGTAAAGCGGCGCGGGCGGCCGCGCAGGAAGCGGGTCCACTGGCGGTCAGCGGCGCCCAGCTGGGCCAGGCGCACCAACGCTGCGGCCGCCGTCAGCGCCACCAGCAGCCACCGCGCCCAGGTCCCAGGCCGCGCGGCACGCGCACGCCCCTCCCTGCGCCAGGCGCGCACCTCAGCGGCGGCGAAGTACACAGCGAACAACAGCAGGCTCACCTGTGGAGGCGGGGCGGGGCGGGGCGGGGTCAGGGCTGGGCCGGGGCGGGGCCATCCGGGGCAGGGGCGGGGCCGGGCCGGGGCCTACCGAGGTGAGCAGCGGCAGCGAGAGGCCGGCGCTAAGGCGCCGCAGCGCAAACGGGCGGACGCTGAGCGCCGCTACGGCGTGTCCGGCCGCCGGGAACTCCAGGCGCAGCGTGACGGCGGTGTGCAGCCCCACCGCCGGGCTGTAGTGAGTGAGCTCCACGAACACTGCACGGCTCCTGCGCAGAGAGCCCGGAGTTAGACGGCGTGGAAAGGAGGGGGACGCGCCAGGAGAAGCCGATGCGCTCGCAGAAGAGGCTTGGGGGCAGGTGTTGGGAGGGTGAGGCGTGCACCGGGGAAGCCGCGGGGCTGCAGGCGGGCTCGCTGGGCTCCTTCAGGGGATGATCGGAAGCAGCGAAGCTGGGCGTGGGAGTGAGCCGGACCGCAGATGTGTCCGATGTGCACAGTGGGCGGGGGTCAGGAGGGGGCTGAGGGCAGGGCGCCCACCTGTTGTCTATCCAGTTGTGCAGCTGCAGGAAGCCCAGCTGCGCGCGGCTCTCTTCCAGGCTGGGCCCCAGTTCTTGCACGTAGCCCCCGCTGTCATACACGGCGCAGGAGCCCCAGTACCAGACGCTGCCAGTGAGGAGGACAGTGTCAGAGCCGGCGCCATGCAGAACCTGGGAGTGGGCTGGAACGAGGGGCTCCTCTGGGGAACTCCCCCTGTCCCCTGGGCACCCCGACCCGCCCTCCGTGCTCACCCCAGCAGGTCTGGCGCCGAGTAGGCCCACATCTCAGAGCCGTTGTGGGCAGCACTCCCCCAGCCAATGCCGTAGTCGCTGGTGCTGAAGCCACCTGAGGCTGCTAAGCACGTAGGGGACCCTGAGCCAGGTGGGTCCGGGCAGAGCGCTGAAAGCAGAGGGCTGGGGAATGAGCCCGGCCAAACCAGGAGCACTGACTGTTCACCAGCCTCCTAGGCTGAGCTCTATGGGATCTCACCAAACCCTCCCAGCAACCCAGAAGATAAATGTCACCGTCTCACCTACACATCGAGAAACTGAGGCAGGGAGGTCACCCAGCTAAGGGAGTTGGAACCAGACCCTGGCCAAAGGCTTCTCTTTGGAAAAAAGGAAGGGTAAGTGCCAGGGTGCCCCTCCTCAGCTCACCTTCCTGTAGCCGCACCTGCCGCAGTCGTGGGGGCCCCAGCTCTGGTCTGGACGGATTCCCATGGATGTAGGGGAGCAGCACGTGGGACATCCACGGCCAGAACTCATCAGACCTGACCACACCAGACAGAGTCACATGCTCCATCCTTCAGCTTCCAGTGCCCACCAGGGGTCAGAGGCCCAGACAGCATTGTTACTGCAGCCCCGGCCCAGCCAGGGGGAGGCTGCCAGTGCTACCCCAGGGGACACAACCTGGTTCCTCAGCATGGGCTTCCTGACACTCAAGAGCCAATAACACTATTGTGGGGCTGTCCTGGGCACGTAGGGTGTTGAGCAGTATCTGTGGTCTCTACCCATTGTCAGCAACACCCACTCCAGTTCTGACAACAAAAAATGTATCGAGGTGCTTCCCAATATCCCCTAGGGGCTGGGGTGGACCAAGGTGGACCCTGGTCAGCATCAGCACCACCCTGGCCGAGAAGACAGACCTGTGCCTGCATATGGGGGCGTCCATACCGGGTGATGGCCAGGAAGGCCTGGCTGTCCAGCTCCTGCTTGATGGCACTCTGCAGGCGGTAGGCATGGTCGTGGCACGAGGTATCCCCATAGTTGGCCAGCAGCGTCACCAGCAGGAAGAACATGTATACCAGAAGGCCCTGGGGGGCAGGGATGACCTGGAATCAGCCGAACCCAGCCTGCCCCCATCCCACCCGTGACAGAGCAGGGCTTCCGGACGCTGGGCAGCAAAGTACCCACAGCCAGGGGGCCTTGTGCCAAGAGCCAGGCCTGGGGGCAGACATGGTCCGTGAAGGCCAAGGAGCTGCACCAGGGCCCAGTGAAACCAGGAAGGAGCAGCCATTTGAGTTGGGCAGGAGGATGGGCCAAGAGGTGATGGGAGGGAGTTGGGGCGGGAGTTGCAGAGCCCTACACCACCTGCTAAAGGGCCTTTGGTGGTCAGAAAGAGGGTGCAGGTGAGGTTTTTGAGAAAGGTAGGACCTCCTGGGAGATGCTGCCCTGGCCAGGAGGCCAGAGAGCGAGGGCAGGCGCTGGCTGTGTGGCCTGAGCTCACCCTCAGCATCCTGTGCAGCCTCTTGACCTTTCGGGCTTCCTCCTTTGCCAGGAAGAGTGCAAAGCCATGGGGCGGCCGCACACGGGGCACACGCTCGCTCACGGGCGTCACGGCCGGGCTTTCCACCAGGGTATCATCCTCATCAGGGTGCAGCCGCTTGGCCACCAGTGAGAAATACAGAGCTTCCAGCAGGACCTGGACCAGGGCTGGCATCAGAGGGGCTCGTGGGTGCCAGAGGCTGGCAGCCAGGCCCCCCTGCATCCCACTTACCTTGAGTGGCTCCCAGCAGAGGAACGAAGCCAGGAAGCTGGAACTGCTTGAGAGGAGCCACATGACAGACACGCTGGGGGGGAAGCCAGCGCCGACCCACCCTGACACCCCCACGGCCACGGCCACCAGGAGCAGGCTGAGCCCGTGGGCCAGGGGCGCACACCAGGCCGGCAGCAGTCGCTTCCGCAGACCCTCCACCAGCCCTGGGGAGGCAGACACAGACAGGTTACCAGCAGCGCAGAGGAAGGGGTGGGGAGGGCCAACCTGGGGACTTGGGAGAGCACCTGTCCTGGACAGCTCTGCTGGCTGGGGCTGCTCCCACGTCAGGCTCGGGCTGGGCAGCCCCCTCTCGCCTGGCAGCATCAGCGTCTGATTCCTCTCACCAGGGGCGCTACACCTGAGGCACAGGCAGAGGGGAGCAGCCAGCACTCACCTGTCGACCCACATATGCCGCCCAAGGCACAGCCAGCCCACCTCTCTGGGCCCATTCATTCCCTTCTCCTAGTCCATGGAGAGAGAGGACACTGCCCCAAGCCAGGTGGATATGGTGCTGGAGGCCAGAACACCACTGGTCACTCTGGGGAGGGGCCAGGTCACCTCCTCCGGGACCCGGTCCTCGCCTCACATCGCTGTGACCTGTTGCCCCTCCATCCTGCCACTGCTCCAGCAGCCATCGCCCCCCACAGCGCCACCATCCAGCCTCCAGCCTTGTCCCCCAGCCTGATCTCTGTGCCAGCAATCCAGGCCTCCCTGTACGCGAAAACCAAGACCGGCTTCTGGACAAGGAAACGTACGTGTGTCTTTCACATGCTAAGCTGCCTGTCTCTCCTGGCGCCGCCCGACCTGACCTTCCAGGCTCCAGAGCTGCTACAGAGAGAGGGCAGCTACGGGAGCCGGAGCAGAGAGGAGAGAAGGGGGAGAAAGAAAAGAGGGGAGCAAGACGGTGACAGCCATGAACTAGGGACAAAGTGCACACACTTGCCGGGTCCGCACAGCTGTGCCCTGAAGAGAATGGGCCTCCAGACATGCCTGCTGCTGAGTGGCAGCAAACCTCTCTGGTTTTGTGCGACTCCCAGGGAATAAAAGGTGTATGGCTTCTGGAGGTGGGACAGCACAGAGAGAACAGACATGAATACACACTTTTTTCCTGAAATGGACTTTTCTGATTATAAAAGTAGCATAAACTATTTGTAGAAAATAGATTTCCATCATGCAAGAACAGTAGTGTTAATAGTTATTTCTAGTCCTTTTTCTCTACGTGTGTTTGTATTTTACATGCAGATAGAAACAAGTCGTATCGGGATCAGTGGTTCAGCTAGAATACATAGTTTGACATTTGACTCTAAGCTGCAGGAGAGCAAAGGCTATGTCTGATTGGGTTCACTCCTTCGGTCACAACCAGCATGACATCCCCTAACTAGATGCCAGGCCCTGCTCTACGCACTGAGAGACAAGAGCACAGTCCATGTGCATGTCACGTGCACGTGCTGGTGGGGGAAGCAGACAGAAAGCATAAGCGAAGCAGGGGAGGACATGGAGACAGAGGCCTGTTTCTGCCCTGCACGAGCACGTGCCCACGTTCCCATGCCTTTTACATTATTTACATGGGGCAGGAGGGAAAGCTCTGATCAGGAAGCATCTGAGAGGAGACCTGAAGGAAGTAGAACGTGAGGCTCCTGTCTTGGGAAGAACCCTCCAGGCAGAGGGAGCAGCAAATATAAAAGATGAGGACAGAAGAGCAAGGGAAGCCATAGTCAAAGGAAGTGGGTGACAGAGGTGGCAGGAGAGGGACAGGGATGGGGTGGGGCCAAATCAGGTGTGGTTGGGGGAGCATCGTGAGGACTGTGCCCAGTTGCAGCAGGCCACCTGCGGGATGGCCCCAGTGATGCTTTCCTCCTAACCAAGAGGATACTGTGGAAATGATCATGTGTGAATAAGGGGCTGGGCCACAAAGGACACTATGGCTTCCACCTTGTTCTCCTGGACCACTCACTTTGGTTGCCATGTTGTGAGGACGCTCAAACAGCCTAGTGCTGAGGTTCAGATGGGGAAGAGCTGAGGCCTCCCACCAACAGCCCATACCAATGTGCCCCCCTCCCCACTCCAGGAGGGCAGTGGCAGGGTCTGCTGCAGGGAGAAGGAAGGTGAGCTGTAAGGGAGGAACAGGACTTTGCTGAGTCAGCCCTGGAATGGTCCAGGCAGAGGATGATGTTTGGATGGAAAGTGCAAGGGCAGGTGGAGAGAAGGTCAGATTCCGAATCTGGAAAGTAGCAGACAGAATCTGTTAAAGGCTCGTGTGAGGAAGTACTTGAAAAGAGAGGAGTCGAGAATGAATCCAAGAGTTTTGTCTCGGTCAGTCCAAGAGTACACCTGCCCTTTCCTGATACATCTCGTGTTGCTGTGCGAGTCTGTGCTGCCCTGGACACTCATGTGGAGAAGTTGCTTACTGGCAGGTGGATGTCTGGACCTGGTGTCAGGGAGGGCTCTGGGCTTGAGATGGTGGGGTGGTCAGCTGATAATTACTACCAGGGCTTCCTCATAGCATAGGTTTCTAAATTGATTGGCAATTCCTTCATTAAAATTCCATCATGGCATGGTTATCTGTCTTTGTTAAACAAATTGAGAAGATTTACCTTTTTCTCTGTGTTCTGGGAAAGTTCATATATGTCAGTAATTTTTGGTTGCTTGAAAATTAGAAGAGTTAAAAGGAATGGAAATACAAATATTAAAATAGATACAGATGAGGAAAGAGATATGAGGTAATTCTATGTGAATCTTTGTTACTAAATTGGAAACCAGCCAAGACGTTGAGACATTCTTAAAAACATTAAAACCGAAGGGAATTCCCTGGTGGTCCAGTGGTTAGGACTTGGCACTTTCACTGCCAGGGCCCAGGTTCAATCCCTGGTCAGAGAACTAAGATCCCACAAGCTGCACCATGCGGCCAAAAAAGAAGAAAAGAAAAACTATGAAATTGAAATAGTGTCGAAAAGAAAAAACATTAGCTATTTAAAAGCCGTTGCAACGACCCCACATCACGGCAGGTCCTGCCAGCCTCACACTGGTGGCCTTTTGTTACTCAAACATCCCTCCCTCCTGCCACCCTAAAGGGAACACTGGCTGGGCCCTGGTGACCCCACGAGGTCTTTCAACAGATGAGGGACTCAGAGGCCTAACCACTTCACCCCAGCCCCGCACTGGCTAGACAGCACGAGGGCAGGCCCAGAGAGGGAGCAGGGTTAACTTGGCTGGGCTCCCTGCTGCCTCCCACCCCCAGGAGCTGGGCACTCACAGGCCAGTGGGCAGGTCCGTTTCTCCTTGAGTGTCCTGGGTAGGGGCCAGGCTGCCAGCCCCTTCAGCCAGGATCTGCCGGATCAGGTCTTCATCTGGAGGGAGCAAAATGTGTCAGTCCTGGAGCCTTCCTGGGGAGAGCTGGGGGACACCACCCTCCCCACCCCTGCTCACGCACCTGAAGCTGAGAAGTATTTGGCAGGTGAGGAGGGGCTGACCAGGGAGAGACTGTCATCCTCTGGGCCCGGCGTGCGGCCCATCCGGCCCCGGGCCAGCCGCTGCAGGGTGCTGCCCATGACGGACGGGTCACTCAACAAGTCTGGCCAACTGAGGGTGCCTTCGCTGGATGGCCAGCACACCAGGCTGCAGGCGACAGGTCAGCAAGGGGAGCCCGGGGGACGCGTCTGCACATATACCCAACCCAAGTCCCATCACACATGGACATGCGGGGTTGCTGAGCAAACACTCCCGGGACAGCCCCACGACACACAGATGAGGACATGTGATGCGGCACATGCGAGGCACAGCTGACCTACAGGAGAGATGGCTCACGTTTTCTCTAGGGACCCCCACCTTTTAGAATCCTCCACAAATAAGTCATGTTTCATTTGTCCAGCAAAGGCCTGTTGAGAAGCACAGAGGAAACCTGATTCCAGGCTGCCCAGAGCACAACCCAATCAGGGCAGGCCCTGGGGAGGCCGCACCTCAGCGCCGAGTCCTGGGAAGGCAAGTACGGAGCTGTCCAGCACAGATGAGTCCAGGCAGCTGTCCATGTCCAGCGCCTGCGGCCCTGCTGGTGTGGGGCTCGGGCCCCCGGCCACCTGCAGGAGAGGCAGGCGATCAGTGGGACGCAGCTTGGGCCCCTGCTGGGGGGAGGCATGCTTGCTCCTGGCAGGCAGAGTCGCTGTCCTGGAGAATGTTCTAGATGCACACATTCTACACCTACACTGTCCATCACAGGAACCACCCGCCACATGCCAATACAGAACTCCTGAAGTGTGACTGGTGTAATGGAGAAGCTGAAGTTTTAATTTTATCTAATTTTAATCAACTTAAATATAAACAACCAGGGACTTCCCTGGTGGCGCAGTGGTTAAGAATCTGCCTGCCAATGCAGGGGACATGGGTTCGATCCCTGGTCCGGGAAGATCCCTCATGCCGCGGAGCAACTAAGCCCGTGTGCCACATCTACTGAGCCTGCGCTCTAGAGCCCATGAGCCACAACTACTGAGCCCACGTGCCACAACTACTGAAAGCTTACATGCCTAGAGCCCTTGCTCCGCAACAAGAGAAGCCACTGCAATGAGAAGCCCGTGGACCCCACTCGCAACTAAAGAAAGCCTGCGTGCAGCAATGAAGACCCAACACAGCCAAAAAGAAAAAAAAATACACACACACACACACACACACACACGCACGCACGCACACAACCACATACGGGAAATTCCCTGGCAGTCTACTGGTTAGGATACCTTGCTTCCACTGCAGAGGGCATGGGTTCGATCCCTATTCAGGGAACTAAGATCCTGCATGCCCCGTGGCATGGCCAGAAATTTCAAAAAAACCCAAAAAACCCCCCTGCCCCCCAAAAAAAACCCCAGCCACATACAGCTAAGGATGTCCATTCTGGGTTCCTGGGGGAAATGCCACTTGTCATGGTATATGACCCTTTCTTATGAGACGTGGGCATCAGCCGGTTCCCCAGCCAGTCCTGTTTGCTTTGGTGGTGTCAGCAGTGACCCCTGTTCACTCCTGATTCTGACACCCTGCATCTCTCCCCCGGCTCCTGACCCCTCTCTGGCTGCCATACTGAACAGCACAGCCCTCGGCAGGGTCAGCCGTGCCCATGCTCCAGGAGCCCCGCCCACCTTGCTCCGAGACATCCGGAAGAGGAACAGGATGGCCAGGTAGACGGGGTAGACAACCAGGCTAGACACCAGGCCGACGGCGATGGTGTCGATGCTTAGTGGGATCAGACTGGATGCGGGTCCCACGCTGTGGCAGGAGAGGAGAGATGGGGCTGGCTTGGGGGGGTGGGGCAAGAGGGGTTGGGGGTTGGGCAGAGGGAGGGCGTGCCGACTCCCACAGCACCCACCTGTAGGTAGCATCTCCCACGGCACCGTACCACACGGCGTTGGCACCCAGGAAGAGGCAGATGAGGAGGACGCAGCACGTAGCTCGCTGGACACGTGTAAAGCGGCTCCGAGGTGGCCTGTCCCACATGGAGAGCCAGACGTGCTTGTCAAAGAAGCCACGCTGCAGTTCGGCCACCAGGAGGCGCTGGAACCGCTGCAGGGCCACATTACCTAGGCGGGGACAGGAGGGCTTCAGGAGATCCCAGGGCCAGGCGCTCCAGCCCCCCACCCCCACCCCATGGCCCGCCACCGGGGCAGGGCCTTACTTGCCGCCAGCACCTCCTTCTCCACCAGGCCCCCGTTGGCCTCCGTCTCCACTGACAGCCAGTCGTTGACCAGGAAGAAGGTGCTGCGGGCGTTCTGCAGGTCCCTGACGATGATGTGCTGCAGGAACCAGGCGGGGCTCAGCCCTGTGGAGGGAAGGGGCAGGGCGGTCAGGGCTGGGTGGGCTGCAGGGGGATGGGGGCAGCAGCAGCGGGGCCCCCAGACCTTTGTTGTCATGCCACACGCGTATCTTCCACACGCTGCCCAGGCTGTGTGGGGTGGCGATCTGGAAGATGTCCAGGCTGTTGCGGTGGAAGGCTCCGTCCCCATCCAGGTGCCGGTGGCCGCTGCGGCTGTCCGCCCCATACAGCATGATGCCCACATGAGCTGTGGTTCCTGGAGGACAGAGGGACAGGGGACAGGACTCTGGGTTTGCCGCCCACCACCAGACACTGACCCCGGGCGAGTCTGCCCTGACAACCTTCCTTCGACAGGCACGGGCAGTCCTCACCCTACGGCTCTGATACTAACGGATCTCAGTCGCCTCAAACCATTAAATGAACAGCCCCCAGTGACACAATTCAAATGCCAGTTGTGGTGGTGCCTTAACTGCGAGTAACAGCGTGGAACGTGAAGGTGGCTGCCAGCCTTCAGTCCACTACACAAGAGATGCATGTCCTGATGGATGATGTCACCTCTCCCAGAGGCTGCTGGTGACCAGTCACCATACACCTCTCAGTCCCCACATGGACCACCAAGTGCACAGCAGTGTTGCCTCCATGTCCCATGATAAACCTACAGGACATTTTATAAAAGTGGGTCATCAACACAGAGAACCAGAAAAAAATTTAAAAGCTAAAAATAAAAGAGAGGGACTTCCTTGGTGGCAGAGTGGTTAAGAATCCGCCTGCCAATGCAGAGGACACAGGTTTGAGCCCTGGGCCGGAAAGATCCCACATGCCATGGAGCAACTAAGCCCATGCACCACAACTACTGAGCCTGCGCTGTAGAGCCTGCAAGCCACAACTACTGAGCCCGTGTGCTGCAACTACTGAAGCCCGCACACCTAGAGCCCGTGCTCCACAAGAGAAGCCACCACAGTGAGAAAGAAGCCCGCGCACTGCAATGAAGAGTAGCCCCCCACTCACCTCAACAAGAAAAAGCCTGTGCAAGCAGCAACGAAGACCCAACGCAGCCAAAAACATTTAAATAAAAAATAAAAGAGAGAACCAGGTGACAAAGATAAAAGCACAGCACAGAAATGAAAAATTGTACCAAGGAAGCGAACTTTGCATCAAAGGCAAACACACGACTGAAGAAACGGCCGACCATGGGGCCACTGTCACTGCCGCTGCCCCAGGGGCTCTGGAGAGGCCGTCGCTGATAGCAAACTCACCAACATGAGTGAGAGCAATGGCTGCGACAAAAAGGATGAAGACGTCACATAGCAATGGATGCCGGCAAAAACTTCACGTGGAAAGAACTCTGAGGTAGTTCACAGAGAGGAGAGCACGATAAGAGGTCGGCAGCAAAGTGTCCGCTGGCTGAGGCACAAAGATACCCCCTCAGGTGGCAATTACAGATGAGAAGGCAAGCGCTGCTCAAACTACTCTTGGTAAGTTTCCCACAAAGAAATAAGGCACTTTAGTTCTCAGCGTCTAACACTTTATGTTACACTGTACTAACTCCATATCATCACGTTTCTTTCCACATTTTTAACCAAGAGTTCAAGAGCTTTTGATGCCTTGAAAACAATCTTTTCACCAGGACGACTTATTACCATTTAATAATCATTTCCCACACCAATCATCAGGCTGTTCCACCCGGCTGTGCATGTCAGCGGCTGCCCACAGGGACTACGAGCCCACTGTGTGCCCACAGGTCGCTGTGCAAATGAACGAGCTGCTGCCTGGCACAGCCATGGTGACCCAAAGCCCTGCTGGAAGCCACCCCTCTATTACAAGAGTCCCCATCAGGAAGGCGGCCCCCCTCACCTGAGCCCCGGCCCCAGCCGGTCTTGACCAGAATCTCATACTTGAAGCGGCCCCCCTTCCCGCAGAACGGGATGACGCGGACCCGGCTGACGTCCAGCTGGTCCAGCTTACGCAGGATCACAGCCGTGACTGCGTAGGTCACCAGGCACACAGTGCACGTCAGCAGGACAATGTAGTTCATGCTTGAGGCTGGCTCCTGGGGAGACAGAGCCGTCAGGCCCCAGGGGCGCAGCCCAGCCCTCACCTGCTCAGGGTGGAACCGGGGCTCCCCAGCAGTCCAAGGATGCAGCACCACTCACGGGGAAGATAAAGCGGACGTGGCTGGGAGGCACAAAGAGACTGGCACCGAAGGCAGTGAGGTGGCGGGTGAGGCAGACAGCCTGGCTGGGCGAGGTCTCCTCTAGGGGCACGAGGCCCTCTGTCCTCCATGCCATCTCCTTCTCGCTGAAGTACTGGCAGAGGGACGTGTACAGACCCACGGACACCTCCAGTGTTGACCATTGGAAGTGGCTGGTCAGGTTCAGGTAGTAGCTCGCGCCCAGATCTCTAGTCCTGGGAGAATTGGGGGTGTCATGGCCAGACCTGGCCTGGCCCACTCCCCAAACCCCACGGGGAGCCACTGGGCCCTGGCACGTAAGGATCCGATCATGTCCACCTGCCCTCAGAGACCAGCCCCATACCGCCAACAAGTCCCGCTGCTCCCAGGTCCAGGGCAGGACGTGCTCACCCCGGGGCAATGAAGAAGGTGTAAGGCCTGTGGTCATCGCCTGCCAGGACCTCCAGGCTGATCCTCCTGCTGGCGGAGCAGTTGTGCTCGTTGGGCCAGGGCACAGTGTGCAGGTAGGCGGCCAGGTAGGGCTCAGGCTCCTCCGGCAAGTAGTGCCCTGCGCGTGGCATGTGCAGGCTCAGACCCCTGCTCAGGCAGCTCACACACCCCAGGGAACAACCCCGGAAGCCCTCCCCAGCCGCCCCACTGCCCTCTGGCCAGGCCCCCAGGGCTCCATGAAGCAGGAGACAGACTTTACCGAAGGCCACGAGTTGGGGGTGCACGTTAGAAACGCCTGTTCACCTGGCCACCCCACTGCCCCACACAGGCTGGGCCACAGGAGGGAAGAGGCCGCCGCCCACCGAGGGCCCCACCACGCCACACACCGTTCAGCACCATGAAAGTAAGCTGCAGGTGAAGCCCGGCCTCGGGGTTGCTGTTCTCGGGGGTGACCACGACACTGACTGAGGCCTGGGGCTGGACGATGGCGGAGCCAGCAGGGATGCGGTGGCCCTGGGCAGCCTGGTCTGAGTTGTTGGGCACTTTCACGGTGATGGCGCGCTCTGAGGCCAGGTGCCCGATAGGGATCTGGGTGCCGGTCTGTGTCTGGAAAGCCATGGACGCCACCTTGGTGGAGACAGTGTAGTTGTTGATGTAGCCAAAGGGGAAGGGGTTGGAGTCAACGAGGAGGATGAGTTGCACCACATCACTGAGGTTGGACAGGGCCCCGCTGAAGGCTGCGGGGATGGAGAAGTGGCAGCCGGGGCCCGACGCGTTGCCCTGGCACAGCAGACTCAGCGGGTCCGAGCGCTTGCCCTGTGCCACGATCTCTTCACCCGCCAGGGTCAGGGGCTCCTCGTTGAGCACACGGGAGCGCATGAGGATGCCCATGAGGGCCGATGAGAGCTGATAGGCCCTGGACGCCACCAGTAGCGACGGTGGCTCTGTCCCGAGCTCCGAGGGCTGTGGGCCCTGCACGTCCAAACTGGCCAGGTGGATGAGGTCGCCTACAGATAGGAGAGATTAGGGGGAGAAGTGGGGGGAGGGGTCATGGGGAAAGGTCCGGGGGAGAGGTCCAGTTGGGGGAGAGGTCTGGTGGGGGGCAGAGATTAGAAGGGGAGTAGAGGTGGGAGGGAGGTGGGGGAAGGTCCAGGGAGCAGCAGGCGCCCACACCTGTGATGTTGAGGATGCTGTCGGCAATGGCAGTGGGCGTCCCGGTGCCCGCAGCAGTCTCAGCCTGCAGGATGCGCATCATGCCCTCTAGCTTGTGCAGTGTCTTCTTCAGGCACGAGCGGCACACGAATTCCCAGCTGGACACCTGCAAGGAGCCCATCACCATGTCCAGCCCCACTCCAGCCCAGTTGACCCAGGCCAGGTGGGGGCCACTCAGCAGCAGCTCCCCCCACTTCTGTCCTTCAGCCCAGCTCAGCTCCGCCACGCTCGCTGTGATCCTGGAGCCGTGACGGCGGCCTCTCCACCTCCGTGGAGCCGTTCCAAACCACCTTTCATGTCGCAGCTGGAAAATCCATGCCAAACACAGCTACATCCATGGGCATCTCTACCAGGAGCCTGTCAGTGGCTCTTCCCCACACACAGGCCGAGTTCAAGGTAACGTGGCCCCCTGGCCATACACACAGCCAAGTAAGCCATGTTGCAGACAGGGTGACCCCCACCCAGAAGACCTTCCCCTCTCTTCTCCACAAGGCCTCGGCAGCAATCCCCTGCCATCCTGAGCACAGTCCCCCACCGCCGTCAAGACAGAGCCCAGCCCAGCCCAGTTGCTGAGTCCTAGGGGAGGGTGGCAGGGTCAGGTATAACCACAGGCCCACCAGCGAGAGCACAGAACAGCCTCGCCCCTCCCCACACCTGGGCCTTGTGCCCTGGACCCCTGCAGGGTCACCCTGGGGGGTACCCATGGCTCACACTGGGACAGCTGAGAACGGGCACGTGGCCACACAGACTTGGCTAGGAAAGGAGCTCTCGGGTCGTCAGGGTTGGGGGCCCAGGGCTGCCGCAGGGCCTGTGTCTCGTCCTACCGTGCACTGGGCCAGGGCGGCCGCAACCTGCTGGATGTCGTCCACGGTGTTGACCCGCAGGGAGACCAGGGTCTCAGTGACATTCTTGCGTATCTGGGCGCGCAGCTGCCGCCTGGGGTCTGGCTCTGCCGCCATGGCCAGGGCCTGCTCGTACTGCAGGCACAGGGGAGCCATCAGCAGGAGATGGGCAGCCCCGCCCACAGTGCAGGCCAGCCAAGAGCAGGCATCTCAGCCGCTGCCTAACACCAGCGGCGACTCGAGCTCTGTGTCACGGGCAAAAGGGGCATTCCCCAGGACCCCACGTGGGGGCTAGGGGCACGAGGAGGAGGGGGCAGCCTGGCACTGGGAAGGGCCCCACAAGTGGGTGCTGCACAGAGCGGGAATGGTGCCGAGGCCCTGGTCAGGAGAGGGGGTGTGGGCCACCCCCAGCACAGAGGCCAGTGCAGGAGGGGCTCCTCGGCCGCACTGACCTCGTTGAGCACAGCGATGAGGGCCAGCGAGTACTCAATGACGTGCTGGGGGTCGGCCTGGCGCAGCAGCCCAGGCAGCGTGCTCTCTGTGAGGCTGTACAGCCAGGGCGTAAGATCTGGGAGGCCATTGGGGGACTCCCCGGGGGGCTCTGGCAGGGTGATGGCCAGAGACCTGTGGGCAGAGGCTGTGGATGAACAGGTGGTGGGACCCCCTCCCACCCCCGGCCAGGCCCTGTTCCACGGGCACAGGCTCACCTGTTGAGGGCGACCACGGCGGCACCCAGCTGGTCCTGCACAACCACAGCCAGGCCCACTACAAAGTGGGGAGCAAAGCCGGGCGGCAGCACGGCCCCGTAGGTGGGGAGGCTGCCCTTGTAGACACAGAACTCCTCGCAGTGGCCCTGGCGACAGCGCCGCAGCAGCAGGGCATACACCAGTGGAGCACCTGCGTCCTCCTCGTCCTGCCAGCCTGTGGGCCCCCAGGGCATCAGCGGGGTCCCCACGTGCCCCCCATCACCAGGGCCCCATGGCCATACTCACCCACACACTCGAAGTGCACCTTGGTGGTGAGGGCGTGCACGGCCTCGAGTGGGAAAAGGCGGCAGGAGCCCCCTAGTGGAGGGCGGTTTGGGGCAAGATGGATGGAGGCGCAGCCCTGCTCCTGGCCCGAGTGGCCCAGCACCGTGAGCGTGAACGTGTAGCCCTCGCCGTCGCGCAGCACGCCACGCCGCACCACCAGCCGCATGCCCGCACTGCCCGTGGACGTGGTTGTCTCATCCAACACCAGTGTCTCATTGCTAAAGCTGCGCGCGGCCCAGTACTGAGAGAGCATCCAGATCGCAGGTGCTCAGGGGTGGGTCTCCCCCAGGCCCCCCACCTTAGGTCCCCACGCGGGGCCCCCTGCTCACCCCGTGCTCGGAGCCCCCGCCGCAGTTGTCACAGCGGCCCTCCAGGTACACGTAGGAGCTGCGGCTCACTGCATACACCGCCTGCGCCTTGCAAGACACACACTCCAAGGACACGATGGGTACCCGGCCACTCCGGATCAGCACCTGGAGGCCGGGCAGGATTAGAGAGAGGCATGCCCACCCTGGCCAGGAGACTCCAGATTGGGGCTCTGCTCCTGAGGCCCAGACCCTTGAGTCTGCCCCATGTGGTTGGTGGTAGCGAAACCCATGGAAGAGCAGGACCCCTGCCCCTGCCATCCTCCCACCTGCAGAAGCTCCTCTCAGACCCTGCCGACTCCTAAGTCAGCCAGAAGCCCATGTTCCGTGGGGCCATGAGCTCAGCCCTCACTCAGGATATTTATGTCGTTTTGTGACTCCTAGGATTGGCGAGGGACGGGCAGGGGAGGATGGGGGAGGAGGGAATTTAATGAAGCGCAGACCACGATGGGCTTATTTTCTGCAGCACCCTGGGCCAGTCTTGGGCGCCTGGCACACAGCAGGCACTGGACAGGTGCTCGGCTACATACAGATATATGAAAAGAGGCATGAAGGTACAGATGGACGAGTATCCACATGGGGACAAGCATAGCTCAGCTCAGCGCAGCCCCGTCTGAGCCTCCCACTGCTCTCTGCACTGGGGGCGGGGTCCACATCAGACAGCCCCAGACGGCCAATCCGGGCAGAAACCTGGCACGGGGGACGGACACCCCATCCTGGGCACCAGTAGGGCCTGATGCACCCGCTCCTATTACAGCAGCAGGAGTGGTGACGTGGGGCCAAGCATACGTGGTTCTGACCTCCTGGCAGCTTACAGAGGGAAAGAGAGCATGCTCCACACACAGGCAAGAACAGGCCCTCCCCATTCAGAGAGGGGACACCATGCTCTGGGGAAGGGACGTGTCTCCTCACTGTTGGCCTTCAGTGCTGCGGGGACTGTGAATTTCTCACAAACCACTAGGGCCTGTGCTGCGCCTCTAAGCTTCGCGAGCAGCTATGGCCTTTTTGGAAGAAAGCAATGCCAGAGAAGAATCTTGTTAAGTAGAATTAGCATCAAGAGTAATAATGACTTAAAACCAATAACTTCTAGAAGCACTAAAACAGGGCTTCCCTGATGGCGCAGTGGTTGAGAGTCCACCTGCTGATGCAGGGGACATGGGTTTGTGCCCCGGACCAGGAAGATCCCACATGCCGTGGAGAAGCTGGGCCCATGAGCCATGGCCGCTGAGCCTGCGCTCCGCAAAGGGAGAGGCCACAGCAGTGAGAGGCCCATGTACCGAAAAAAAAAAAAAAAAAAGCAACACTAAAACAAAAAAAACCTTAAAAATAGGTGCTTGGGGACCTTGGGGACTTCCCTAGTGGTGCAGTGGTTAAGAATCTGCCTGCTAATACAGGGGACACAGGTTCGGGCCCTGGCCTGGGAAGATCCCCATGCTGCAGAGCAGCTAAGCCCATACACTACAACTACTGAGCCTGTGCTCTAGAGTCCATGAGCCACAACTACAGAAGCCCACGTCTAGGGCCTGTGCTCCGCAACAAGAGAAGCCACCACAATGAGAACACAATGAGAAGCCTGCACACCACAATAAAGAGTAGCTTCCATTCACCACAACATGTGGCAACAAAGACCCAACGCAGCCAAATATAAAAAAAAAAAAGGGTACTCGGTACTATGTGCAGGCAGGGGCCCTATGCACTCAGCCTCTCTGGAAGTCCCCCCACCCTGGGGGTTTGTAGCTCCACCCAGTGCTGGTCCAGGGCAACACCCACCGTCTGGTTGGTGACCTCCTCCTTGCGGCCTGCCTTCCATACGGTCAGGTTGAAGGTGTACTCCACACCAGCTTGCAGACGCTCCCGGGGGATGGTGACCACACTGCTCCCACGGGGCCCGAAGTTCAGCGCACACCCGCCAGTCTCACTCTGCAGTCCGTAACGGGGCGGGGCAGGGGGGCACACAGGGGTGAGACCCTAGGCCTGCCTCCAATTAGAGCCTGGCCCGGGGATGGTTGGGAAGACCCCTCCCCCTGCTGGGATCAAGCCCACCAGGCACTCAGACATATCAAGCGGACCCAAGAGCCTGCCAGCCTCATTCACACAAACGACCTAAGGGGTATCAGGAGGACGATTGCCCCACCAAGTGGCTGACCTGCGTCGAGGCCACGCAGGCCCAGTGGAAGCTGAGCGGCGTCTGGTCACCGTCCTCCAGGTTGGGATCATAGGACTTGCTCCCATCCAGCACCAGGTCCTGAGAGTCCGACCACACACGGTAGGAGCCACCCTCGACAATGGGCACCAGGTGCTCAGGGGCCACTGTCACATTGGCCTGGATGCTCCGTGCCAGCGGTGTATCCCCAAACGACACCACGAACACAAAACAGTAGTGGCCCACAGGCAGCACCATCCGTGGCACCACCAGCTGGGGCCGGCTCACATCCACACTGGGCAGGGTCACCCGGGCCATGCGCCCAGGCCGCTGGCAGCTGGTGGCGCGGTACACCTCCCAGCGGTACTCAGTCTGGTATGTGACACAGTCGCGCAGGTCAACGTGGGCCTCCAGGTAGTTGCGCTGGGAGCGCCGCATAAGTACTTGTGGGGGCAGGGCCACATCCACCTCGGGCTCCCTGCAGGCCAGCACGTGGACGGTGACCGTGGTCTGCGCCACAAAGAAGCTCACCAGGTTGGAGGCATTCACCTCCACACGGTAGTCCCCAGGCTGCAGGTAGGAGTGAGCTGCCCAAGGAACCTCCGTGTCCTGTGCCAGGGCCCCATCTCCAAAGTCCCAGTGGTAGGCCACACGCCGGGGACTGGGGCTCGTGGCAGCCTCGAAGCGGGCCGAGCGGTTGGTGAAGCAGCGGCCGCTGTGCAGCGCCACGTGCTGAATGATGTCCTGGACCTCAACCATGCGCGTGTGGTTCACACCACCCAGCTCATTGAAGGCTCGCACGTGGATCTCCAGCAGCCCCGCAGCCACGGGGGTATAGGTGACATCGCGACCTGACAGGATGACCAACGAGTCCCCCTGGACCTTCTGCAGTGAGAAGTACCACGCGTAGGCAACACGGGAACCCCGCTGCACCCGGGCCGTGAAGTTCCTCTCGGTGCCCGTGGCGATGGCCGGCTCGCAGCAGTCGGGCACCTGGAGCCCACCCACAGCCTCCAACACCAAGACACGCACCTGTGCCTGCACCCGGCTTACGTGGTTCTCGGCCTGGATGCTCACCGTGTAGTCCCCAACCCGGGGGAAGCTGCGGGAGAAGTGGGGCCCAGGGAGCACCTCGAGGCCAGCCCCGCTGACCTGTAGGTGGAAGCTGACGGCCGAGCCGGCGGCCAGCAGGATCTGAAAGTGAACCAGCTGCCCGGGCTCCACCACCTTCCTGCTGGCCCATAGCACCAGGCCCATGATGGGCTCCTCCACTGTGAGGTTGTGTGTGGCCACGACCCAGCTGACTGCGTTGGAGGCATTAAGCTGAATGGAAAAGGTGCCGGCATCAGGGAGGACCACGGCGATGTGCTGGCCATGCCTGCTGCCACCCGGCACAGCCCAGTACCAGCTCACGTTGGTGCCCAAGGCCAGTTGCCCCCAGAAAGGCACGGTGGAACTGACCATCACAAAGCTGCAGTCCAGTTCACCGGCCCTGATGCTGAGGCCACTGACAGGCACTTGCACAGCCACCTCAATGCTGGCGTTGACTGAGCCCAGTTGGTTCTTGGCCGTGACTGTGACCAAGTGCAGGCCGGGGCTGGGAAAGGTATGGGTAGTGGATGGCTCTGGGGTCTCCCAGCCCAGCCCTTCCTCCAGGGACCAGGTGTAAGTGACACCACTGCCACCAGCCAGCTCAGCATGGAGGGCAACACTTGCATTGACAGCCACCGGGTTCGGGGAGGCGGCAGCGGCCAGCCACCCCACAGGCTCCACAAAGTTCACGGTGCGGTTGGCCGAGGCGCTGCCCAGCATATTGGTGGCCCGCAGCTGGACGTGGTAGGTGCCAGCCTCGAGCACGGTGAGCGAGAAGGCTTTGCCGCTGCCAGCCAGGGTCAGGCCACTGTCCCGCTGAGCAGTCCAGCTGTAAGAGATGTTGGTGCCATCCCTGACTGCGGCCTGCAGCTGCAGCGTGCGGTTGGTGGGGAAGCAGCAGCTACTGCCGCCACCCACCACCTGCAGCCCCTCGATGTGCTGCAGGACATAGATGAAGATACTGTCCTGGGCGGCGCCCACCTCATTCTCAGCCGTGACAATGATGTTGAAGGTGCCGACAGACCGGAAGGTGTAGGAGATGGTGGAGCCCCCAGGGATGGGCGTGCAGCGGTCACAGAGGACCCAGGAGTAGTGCACGTCACTGCCCGCCTCTAGGGAGGTGCTGAAGCTCACGCTGCCGTTCAGGGGTACCACCGTGCGGCTGGCGTTGACACTGAGCCCCCGCACACGCCGCTGCACGGTGACATTCAGCTGGGCCTCCCCACGGCTCACCTCGTTCCAGCCGGACACCCTGACAGGGAAGCAGCCCGTGCTGCTGTAGGCGTGAGTGACCGCAGGGCCCTGGAGCCACCCGCCATCACCCAGCTCCCACAGGTAGGTGGCGGGGTGCCCACGTCCCACAGCAGAGAACAGGTAGGGTTGCTGCAGCTCCAGCACATGTGAGCCATTGACCCTGATGCCTGTGAGATCCACAGGCTCCTGCACCTCCACGAGGGCTGAGTCGTTGGCGGCTGAGATGTTGTTGGACACGGTGACCGTCACCAGGTAGGAACCTGAGTCCCAGTAGGTGAATGTGGCCTCAGGGCTCCCAACGCGGGCAGCGGCATCCTCGGTGCCGAAGTCCCAGGTGTAGTGGTAGGGGAATGGGGGCCAGGCGCAGGCAACTAGCCGGGCTGTGTCCCCGACCCGCACGAACTGCCTCTCGGGCCGCACGGTGATGTTGCCCACCTCGGGCTCCACGCAGATGCTGCTGAAGTAATGCGCCTTGTTCACGTGGCTTGACAGGACCAGCACCAGGGGGAATGTACCGCTACGTGTGAAATTGTGTATCACTGTCGGGTCCCCCCGGACGGTCGTGTTGGACGAGCCGTCCCCAAAGGTCCAGTCGAAGATGTAGTTGGTAGGGTCCCCAGTGACGTGGGCTGTGAGTTGGGCGTGGGGCTGGGTGGGGATGCAGGCTGTAGGGTCGATCCACAGCACCTCCAGAACGAAGACCTGTACGGGCAGGCTCTGGGCCAGGTTTCCAGTGGGGCTGGATGCACCCACGGTCACCGTGCAGTTCTGCGCCCGCAGGTACACGTGCTCTACCGTGGCCTCAGGGCCCATGAGCACTGTGCCGTCCCCCATGTCGAAAGTCCATGTGACGTTGTTGCCCGAATCCAGGGTGGCACTGACCACCACGGGTGCACCCTGCTCCACGGCCGTGCTCAGGCTCACGGTCAGGCCACGGAGCTCCTCAAAAACATGGACGCTGATACTCGCCACTGTGCTACTCACCGTGTTGTTGACCTCCAGTCGGATGTGGTATGCGCCCCTCGAGGTGAACGTGTGGTTGACCTCTGGCTGGGGCTGTGTTACAGCTGGGGAGCCATCTCCGAAGTCCCACGTGTATAGGACACCCCCGGGCGAGGGAAGCGGATGCGGGAAGAAGGTGACAGGCCAGCCAGCCACCAGGACCCGGCTGCTTGCGGCCACGGCCACAGCAGGCAGGGTGGCGCGCACACTCACAGGCACCTGCTGCGTCAGGTTCTCGAAGGTACTGGACACGAGCAGGGTCAGGTTGTATTCACCTGGCAGACAGGCCCAGAATGGGGACGAAGCCGGAGCTGCCGCCACCACCTACTCAGCAGAACGTCTCCTAACCCCGTGCTGTGGGCAGGGGCCTGGGGTGGGGGTGAGGCGCAAAGCAGGGCCCCAGTTGTAACGTGAACAGAGAACGCCCTTGGACCCAGGCCCGGGTGCTCTCAGCACAGGGTGAGACGCAGGGCTGAGGCAGAAAGATGAAGAGCAACCATCTCCAGGTACAAGTACCCTTGGGGTGACAGGGCAGGCATAGGTGCAGGGCTGGGATCACAGAGGCAGGGCTGGGATCATAGGGGTACCACTGTTTACTCTGCATTTCTGTGTGTGAGGCTTCTGGAACTTCAAAAATGACTAAAAGGAACCTTCCCTTCTCCCCCAAAAAAGGCTCAGGGGAGGAGTCAGGAGGGAATAGAAGGGTCCGGTTTCTGGCCGGCACACTTGAATCATGGGTCTCAGAGGCCTAGTCTACTCCTCAACCCTGGACATCCCTTCTTCACCCCAGTGAGGGCTCTGCGCCATCAGCCCAGGCTGGATCCCGGGAGGCAGGACCAAGGGGGGCTGTCCCCCAGGGAGGGGCTGTCCCTGAGGTGGGGCTCACCCAAGCTGAAGGCTGGCAGGGCAGCAGGCCTGCCCCTTACCTGGGACAGTGTAGGTGTGTGTGATGTTGTGTTCCACCAGCACCTGGGCCACTGTGGGGTCTGGAACCTGGAAGGACTCGTTGTATGGAGGCTTGAACTGGCTGATCACCTGCTCCCCATCCCCGAAGGTCCACCTGCCAGGGCAGCGAGCAGGCTAGGAGGGAGGGGTAGGAGGCAGGGGTAGGAGGCAGGGGTAGGAGGGAGGGGTGGGGAGGGCCCGGCTGTAGCCCCTTTCCTTGCACCTCCTTTCACCACCCGCCCTGCTGCACCCCCCAGCCGCTCCCAACGTCCTATGTACCCAGCTCGTCCTGACAGATGAGGAGGTGGAGGCTGGGGCCCCACCCAGGGGCCCAGCACACTCACAGAAAGGCGACCTCCATGGCCGAGTCCACCAGCACATCAGCCACCAGCGCCAGCGTGGCATTGGGGAGCAGCACGGGAGGCACCGCAGACACCCGCAGGCCCCGCATCCTGTGCATCCGCTCGACGGTGACGTTGTAGTTCACAGTGACGTTGCTCACATGGTTGGAGGCTGTCAGCTGTGGGGACAGGCGGCAGTGAGCAGGCCACCAGCCAGCCACAGGGCAGCGTGGACAGAGCCCCTCCCCGCACTCACCCACAGCTGCCACGGGGTCCTCGGGAGCAAAGCAGAACAGAAGGCACAGGTGAGCAGCGGACAGCCCAACCCCCGCCCCCCCCACCCTACTCTCCACCCTGTGCCCACGCCCCCCGCCCACCGAGAGCTTGAAGACGGCGGCGCTCTGGTAGATGACGTTGAAGACCACATTGTGGAAGGTCAGGGACTGCTTGTCATCAATGGTCCAGCGGAAGACCACGTCCGAGCCAGCCTCTACCACGGGGCTGTACCTCTGCGGAAGGGCACAGCGTCAGCTGGCCATGGCCCTGTCCCAGCCCAGGGTCTTTGGCGGACCAACTGTGCCCTCAACCCACGTCTATCTGCCTGGACATAGCTCCCTATGGGGCTTCCCTCTAGGCTAAGGAGGCCACACAGCGCGGGGCTGAGCCTGTGCTTGGTTACATCCTGACCTCTCTGTACCTCAGTTTCCTCATCTGTAAAGTAAACCCAACACCTGTGACAAGAAGCCAACCCACCTCAGTCTGTGCATCCCCATCCCAGGGCTCCTGCTCAGGCCCCCGTAGCTGGACAGCACAGTGCCATTTGGGAAGGCACGTGAGTCTCAATGGGCCTCGTGGTTCTGGATGTTTACCTGAGTCACCTGATAGAACAGGTGTGAACGGGGAAGCCAGGGGAAGGGGACACAACTGCCCAACAGCCCCTGTGCTAAGGCTGCAGAACTGGTGGCTGCCTTATGCGAGATGGGTACTCCCAGGACAGGGACAGCCCCTCCCAGAGTGGCATCAGACTCCAACCTCAAAAAGCGCTCACTTTAGCCACGTGGGAACACAGCAGGGCCCCAAAAACACACCCAGGATCAGTGAGGTCAGAGGTGGGTGAAGAGCTCAACAATTCGTACAGGAAACGTTGAGAGCAAAAAGAAGCATTTTAGAGCAACTGTTTCACAGGTGACTTCCCAGTAACTTAGGAATTAACAAACCACCTGAGGAGCCACTGAACAGGACCTGCCCAGAAACCGACACTGAGCCCACTGTCCCGGGCGGCCAAGTGCTCTCCTCGCTGGGGAGAGGCCACCCTTTGCATAGGCACCTTGTCTCAGGGCAGGGCAGGGGGGCCCACACTCACCACCAGGACGCCCTGCAGCACGCGGGCCTCGGGGCTGGGCGTGGCACGGAGACCGCGGATGGGCTCCTCAGCCTTCACCCGCAGGCTGAGGTTGGCCCGGCCGGCACCGTTCTCCACCACAACCTCCACATCGTGTTCGCCCTCGCTGAGCCCGGGCAGCGCCAGCACCGAGAACAGGGTGCTATTGGCCTCGTGGGCACAGTCGGGCACCAGGGCAGCCACAGTGGCAGGGCAGGCAGCCTTGAAGGGCGCACTGACATTGCCCCCAGGCCAGCATGCCGTGGCCGTGGCGTTGGTGCCAGAGTCCACCTGGAGCACCAAGGTCGAGCCATTGGTGGGCATGTAGAGGCGGCCGTCGTAGGGGGCCGGGTAGATGGCCCGAAGACCTGCTACCCGGGAGAGCACGTTGAAGCTGCAGGACAGGTTGTGCCTGGACACGCTGTTGCCCACTGTAGCCCTGACCTCATAGCGCCCCGGCCGCCGTAGCCCCGGGTTGGGGCTCAGGCCCAGCAGAGGGGTGAGCCGCTCTGTGGCAACAAGCAGCCGCAGGGCGCAGGCAGGGCCAGCTGGGCCCGCCTCCAGCTGGGCAGGCAGGTGGGCCAGCCAAGCTGAGACGTTGGTGGAGAAGTACGTGGCCTCGGATCCAGGGATGCCGAGTGCCATGGGGCAGCGCAGGAAGGCGCCCGGTCCGGCATCGTGCTGCAAGCTGATGAGGTCACCAGGGAGCAGGGGGCTGTCCTGGCCGTGGAAGGTGACCTACAGGAGAGAGGGGTGGGCATGTGTCAGGTCCTCACAGTGGGTCAGAGGCCTGTAGGCAGCACTGGGCCAGGGGCTCCAGTGGGTGGCAGAACTCCCCTGGGGTAACCCAGAGTCACCCCCTACAGGGGTCTCAACACTCCTCATTCACTCACACACCACCAGGCTTCACAGGGGCCTCCAAGGCACTCAAGATGGGGACAGACAGAACACACAGGGCAGAGAGGATGCAGGCAGGGGTGGGGCTTCCCCAGACAGGGGAGGGACTTCTGGACACTGGCCAGCCTTGCCCAGAGAGGGGTAGAGTCCTCCTTAAAAGGCAAGTGCAAAGGCCCTGGGGTGGAAGCTTCTCACAGTTGGCAGTGGAGGAGAGCACTGCTGAGGCAGGAGGCAGGTGGTTAGGGGACCTGGAGGGCTATGCAGAACAATCTGCATTTTGTTTGTGTTTGATGGGGAGGCAAAAGGCACCTAGGCCAGTGATACACACCGAGTACTGGGCGGGAGCACCCGCAGGCACAGAGAAGAGGAACTCTTTCCACAATGCATAGGAGACCCCAGGGAGCCCCAGCCCTGATGTGGATCCATTGGCACAGGCCCGAAGGTGGCAGGGGGCGTCCAGAGGCAGGCAGATGTTGGATCTAGGGCACGGGTGTCCTTCTGGTGTGCATGTAGGGATCGACTCAGTCCTGTTTTCCAGGGACCTACTCTGGGGCTCACTGCTGTTTTCTGGGGCCCCTGCAAGGAAAGGAGGGGTGTAAGGTACCCCAATTTGCTAACAGATCATAAGGGCGCCCTGCTATGACATGAGATCTCGCCAAGCAGTGTACCCAGCCCCCAGCATCACTCCTCTAACCCTCCCCACACCAGGCCAGCTGACTGATCCCAGAGAGTCCCCAGCCCCAGCAAGTTCCCCACCAAACCCATCCTTGGGATCCCCAGCATGAGTTGGCATCTCTGTGGACTCCACTCTGTCCACCTTGAGGCTGGAGACCAATCCAGTGGGCAAGGGACCAGCAGACACCACAGTGCAGAGAGACCGCTTGAGCCCCCCAAGTACCAATGCCAGGATGGAGTCCCACCTGTTCTTCGCATGGCCCGATACACCTGCAGCCGCAGCTGGGCAGGCCCACCGAGCTCCAGGGTCCCGAACTCGGCAGCAGTGAGGAAAGCTTCGCGGCTCGGGCTCAAGCCAGGAAACACCATCACCTGCCAGGGCAGGGGGGCCACTCAGCTCCACCGACCCCGGCCCTCGGCTGGCCCCACCCCGATGCCCAAACACCCACCAGGTCAGAGGGGAGGAGCCACCAGATTGGCCTTCAAGAGGCCCCCACTGGCCTTATTTCACACAGTGGGAGACAATGTCACTCAGGAGAAAAAAATCAGGTCAAAACCATCTGTGGGGCTTCCCTGGTGGCGCAGTGGTTGAGAGTCTGCCTGCCGATGCAGGGGACACGGGTTCGTGCCCCAGTCCAGGAAGATCCCACATGCCACGGAGCGGCTAGGCCCGTGAGCCCTGGCCACTGAGCCTGCGCATCCGGAGCCTGTGCTCCGCAACGGGAGAGGCCACAACAGTGAGAGGCCCGCGTACCGCAAAAAAAAAAAAAAAAAAAACCCATCTGTGAGCAACAGGAATTGTACCTTCATTTCTAAAAAATCCCCAAGCACAGAGAGAAAAGGCTCAGGAGCGTTCAGGGCTCTCCCAATGCCAGGCCTCGGTGCTACTCCCCTCTGCACTGACTCTACTGGACACAGAATGTTAATAAGGCCCAGAAAAAGGCTTCTTGTTTTTTAAAGGGAACTGCAACAGCCAGGGCAAGAAGCCTGGAAGGCCAGCCTACCTCAACGGGCTCCCGGGGGGCTGTGAGGGCCTCCTGCTGCACCAGCGGGCTCAGGGGCCCCTGCAGGTCCCCACTGGGTGCTCCCACGAGGAAGTTCTCTGCATCCCACACAGGGCCTGGGGTGCAAGTGTGCAATGAGGTGCTGTTCTCAGGCCAAGGAGTGTGTTGGGGGACCAGGGTGGGGCCAGACCTGGGACTGAGCCACCTGGCAGTAGCCCCTAGCTCCCACCACCTGTTTTGTCCAGTGTGGGCTCAGTCTGGGACAGTAGACACTCAGCAAACACCTAACAAACACTGAACAGCTAAGGAATGAACTGGGGTGCCAGGGGCAGCTGTCCTGGTCAGGATGGGAGGAGCTCCCAGGGTGGCCAGGGGACCCTGTATGCTTTGGAGGAGGGGTGTCCTGGGCCAGGGCAGCAGGTGCTCCCCAGCCTCCCAGGGACCCCAGCGCACCTCCGGGCCGCAGCTCACAGACGTAACTGTGCGGTGCTGAGCACAGGTCCGTGTTGCACTGCCCAGCAGGCCCGAGCCGCACGCAGCGCTCAGCTGTGGCGGGGTGTGGCTCCCCGGGCAGCCAGTTCTGGCAGCTCTCCAGGCTGAAGGCCTCACCCTGTGGTGCTGTGCCCACCTCTACCCCCTCCACAGCCGAGAAGCCGATCCACACGTCCAGGCTCCTGCAGGCAGACAGAGGGAAGGGCAGGTGCTAGTGGGCTCCCCAGAGACAAGCACCCCTCCTTTTGCCCTCTCTCTGGGGGCACCCTCCTCAGAGCAGCCTGTCAGGCAGGCTCTGCCTCTGTCCCCACTTTCCAAATGGGGAAACTGAGGCTCAGACATGACTTGGCAAGCAAGGCCCACACCAGTGCCCAATCAATCACCCATCCCATAGGGCCAGGGGCCCAGCTGAGACCCTCATGGGGTTCCACCTCACTCTGGCCCAGGCCACGTAGACCTGTGTGTGCCCGGAGGTAAGGCCCCAGGTGTGGCATTTGGGGACCAAGACACCCACATATCAGCCCCCAAACAGGCTACTCCCCACAGCTCTGCCAGGACAGAGAGACCCTCCTGGAGGCAGGGCTTGTAGATACAAGGACAGGGACAAATATTGGGACAGGGTCAGACAGAGGGACAGGCAGCAGGGGTGGCTGAGGTGCTGTGGTCAGAGCTGGGTGCTGGGGCTACATTACTACCTGGGAACCAAGTGACCTTGGGCAAGGGCTTTGACTGCTTTGGGCCTCGATTTCCCCTCGGGAAGTCCAGGGTGACCCACAGTCCAATCAGCCCCTTCCCACACAGGGACCCTGGGAGAGGAGGGGGGCCAGCCTCCACCCCATCCCACCCCCCAGCCATGGCAGGTGCTAAGGGCTGAGTAGAGACCAGGCAGGGCCACCTATGGTGACCACTACAGAGCACACGCCCCCACAGGCCCGGGCAGCCAGAGCGTCCAAGAGGCTCCTTGTGCATGGGTAGCGCTTGGCAGCAGTGACCACCCGGGGGGAGCAGCATGAGAAGCAGGAGGAAGAGCAGCCTCTGTGGTCACACCAGAACTTCCCGTCCCTGCCAGGAGGGGCCCTCTATGGGACAGTGGGGGCAGGATACAGGGCCAGGGGTGCACCTCCCACAGTGGGCACCCGTGTCCACATCTGTGCCGGGAGAGCTGATAGGAACAGCCACACGCGGGCACAACATGGCTCCTCATCCCCAGAGCCAGACTGGCTGGCCGGACACAGCACCTCCAGACACCCCAATATGCTCATGCTCCATCCCCACCCCAGCATTCTGGGGACCTCCCCCCACCTCCCAGCCTCTCCGAGGACCAGCGGCATTTGGGCAGGCACCTGGTGACACGGGAGACCAGGAAGTGCTGGACAGCAGGACTGTCCACCATGGCCAGGGCAGCCCCAGCCCAGGACCGGCACTGCTCCTGTGCCTGCAGCCAGGCCGCCTTCTCCACCACCAGGCGGTAGCAGTGCCCGTTACCAGGGAAGATCTCAGTGTCCGAGGGGCAGAGCGGATGCACCACTGGGGGGTCAGAGGGCAGAGAGACGGGGCATCGATGTGTGCCCAACCAGGGCTGCCCCACCCACCCCGACTCAGGCCCAGGGGCGGGGTGGCCCCACCTCGGGCTGGCTCCTCGCCCAGGGCCACGATGCTGTAGGTGGCCTCGAGGCCGGAGCCACCACGGTTTCGGACGCCAAGCTTCAGGGTCTCGTCGCTATGCACAGAGGCCAAACACATGAGCTCCAGGGCTATGGGAGCCGCCTCCACCCGCACCTCTGCCCAGAGCCGAGCAGAGCCGACCCCCAGGGCCAGCACGGCCGTCACGGGATAGTGCCCAGGCAGCACATAGTGGTGAGTGGCATCCGGGCCATCAATGTCCACCTCAGGGGAGCCATCTCCGAAGTCCCAGCGCGTGGAGCTGACTGGCAGTGAGGCAGTAACGTGGAAGGCTGCAGGCTGGCCAGAGGCCAGGGGTCCTTGGGGTCCCACCAGGGCAGCCCCTGGGGAGGCAGGGAAGATGTTCTGGAGGAGGGTGGGCCCCCAGCAGGTGGGGGCGGGGGGCAATGGGGGGCTGGAGCAGGAGGGTAGGCAGGCCGAAGAGGCATTGGGAGGCCGGGCCAACCCGCACAGACACCTGCCCTGCTCTGAGAGGGCCGCGAGGCCCTGGCCAGCCGCGAAGCAGAAGGCGCTGCAGGCCTCAGGGGCCAGCGGGCCCTCGTGGGCAGCTGAGAAAGCCACCAGAGTCACGGTGCCCGAGCTGTCATCAGGGACACAGGCGACGTACTCCTCACCTGGAAGGGGCAGGCAGGCTGGTCCCGAGGGTGCACCCCACCCCATTCTACACCCCAGATCACATCATCTCTGACCCTCCAACTGCTGCGTGGCGCTCACCCCCACCCCCAGGCTGGTCTCCCTGCCTCCTGCCCACATGGTTCCCTGGTCCAGAGGGCCTCCCTGACCCCTCCCCCAGTCAGTCTGTCTCAGCCCCTGTAATTATTTCTGTCGTGCAGCTGTTCTCTGATCCCCATCTGCCACCCTAACCTGGAGACCCCTGAAAACCGGCAGGGTTCCCGCCGGCTGTGTGGCCAAGCTGCCCGGCAGGGAGGGACCAAGTGTGTCCCGCCCACCCGCACTCACCACAGCCGCTGTCCAACAGGGGGCCGCTGAGGAGGGGCCGGCCAGCCAGGGGGCCGGGCCCAGCGCACGTGGCCGCCTCCGGCCGCACCACGTGGACCTGCTGCTCCTCTGCCCAGCGCGGCAGCCAGGCCAGACCACAGTCACACTCCAGCGGGTTCCCGCTCAGGTTTCTGCAGGGGGCAGGGCAGGCTCAGAGGGCAGGTGTGGGGGCCACGGGCCCAGCTGCCAACAGCCACCAAAACCAACAAAACTTACATTTCACTTAAATTAAATAAATTAGCAAATATTCCTTCTTCTAATGTAGAAATCTTGTTGTTGCTTATGTCCCTGGAAGAAAGGAGAGATTCGACATGGTCTGACGCGAGCCCCTTTAACCGCAACAGTGACAGGCAGCCGCCACCTGCCCACTGCATGGAATCCCGCAGCAGCCCTGGAGGGGACACTCACAGCTCTGTCAGCGCTGAGAGGTTCGCCAGGAGCCCGACGTCCAGTACCCGGAGCAGGTTGTGGGAGACATCTCTAGAGAGCAAAGCAGCTGCAGGTCAGTGCTGGGGCCCAAGGCAGGGCACAGAGTCCACCCGGGCCCACCTCAAATGCTCTCCAGCTGCAGCCTCCCACCCTCTGAGCTCCCTCTTCCCAGGGCCAGAGGTGGAAGACCTGAATGAACTCTCATCTGGAGAGCCCGAGGCAGGAGAGAGCTGGCCCCTCAGCACTCCACCCATGCCCTGCCCCTTCCCCTCCCACCCCCTGCCCCCTCACCCAGCAGGACTGCACCATGGAGGACAGGCTTCACCCCTCCACACAGGGTTCAGAACACACAAGGCAGCCCAGGGGTTTCCAGGGCCAGGGGCCCAGCTGCTACCAGCTGGAGGGTGGGGGGAATGTGGCACAGACCACACAAACGGGAAGGGGGCTCTGGTGGACGAGCCCACAGCAGAGCAGTACTGACAGCCTGTGCTAAGTCTCTGGGGTCTGGGCACCAGAGTTAGAGCTGGATCTCCATAATCCCAGGCCCTCAGGAAGAACCGAACATGGTGAAGAGTCACGGGTTCTCAAAGCATGAAACTATGAGCAGAAATAAAACATCAAAAGCCGAAAGATCCAACTACACAAAAACATGCAACTTCCACACAAAATATCATAAAATCAGAAAACAAACTACAAGCTGGGAAAAGCACTAGCAATTTAGATGATGGATTAAAGGCCCATAATCCCCTTTCCACATATGCTGTTAACAAACCATAAAGAAAGCAAGCTACTCCAGGGAAAAAAAAAAAGGCCAAAGATGAGAATAGGCAAGATTAACGAAAGATATACAAATGTCACAGATACATAGAAAAACACCCGGTCTCATAACAACTGGAGAAACACCAATGAAAACAGCACAACAGCATTTTTTGTCTACCATCACCCCCAGTGCAGGTGACGTGGTGGTGACATACCAGTGACTACACTCCAATGACTACATGACCCCAGCCCCTCGCAAGTCTTTCCGAGGATACACTCTCTAGCCAACAATTCCACCTCCCCACCTGGCATAGAGGTGGAGGCCAGTCGCCCGGCCCGTCCACCTCCTGGGCAGGGACCCCGGACCAGCCTGACTCAGTGGACACCTCCAGTCGCCGCTCTCCCCAGGCCTCCCTATGCTCCCACAGGTCTATACCTCCCGCCATAGTCTCCAAACTGACAAGGCCTGGGCCTCAAACCCTTGGAGCCTCTGCCCTTCCAGGTGTCACTCTGGCCCTGTGATGTCCCCAGAATGCCTCTCACCAGGCCTGCCCTTCCCACTAGGCCTGCCCTTCCCACTGATGACCACCCAGTCATACAGAGGCCAAAGGTCTGTCAATGCCTGCTCCAGGCCTGTCAACCCAGCTCCTAAAACATTCAGACTCCCCCACCCTACCTGAGCCACAGCCTGGTCCAGACCCCCATCACTGGGCACCCGCCCAGCCTTCACAGTCCCTCTAATCCAAGCTCCCGTGCCAGCCTGAGGGGTGTCCTGAAGCCCAGCTCCATCAGCCACCCTCTGGAATGGGTTTTGCTCTCTCCAGCTGCCCCACATACAGCAAGAACTTAATAAGAACTGGCTGGTGTGAAGACAAGGCTCTCCTGGAAGCCAGGGGCCTGAGTGCCAGCCCAGACCCCAAGACCATGCCCAGGGGTGGTGCTGGGATGCCTGGTATGATACCTCTGCCTGGCTCACAATGTCCAGGACCACTTCTGGAATGAGGCTCAGGAAATGGGCCCCACCCCAGCCCCTGACCACTGCTCCTTCCTGGGAACCTGCTATCCACATGGGGCCTCATGGCCACCTATACCCAAATACTGGCTGGGGGCCAGTTCTCAGTCGGGCTGCTCACGTGATCCTGGCTTCCAACACAGCCATGTGGCCACCTGGGGGACTTCTGGAGGGGCACCACCTGCCTGCAGGTGACATGAGGGAAGCCAGGCCCAAAGGGGCTCCTGTCCCGCTCCAGCCCCCACCAAGGGGGTGAGGAAAGGGGGACTGTGGATGCACTCAGCTAACCCCTGGGAGCCCGGTCTCCCCCTCTGCATAGGGGGCAGCCATCGGGAGACTTGGCACTGAGTGGACGGCATGTGGACATGACGTGCTCAGCTGATGCTGGCTGCAGACTGCCTGCGGAGGCAGCAGACCACAGGCAGCCTCCAAATCATAAGGCCTCAGGCAGAAGGGTACAGGCAGTAGGTGGGCAAGACCAAAGTTCTCCCCTGAATCTGGGGCTTCCTCAAGAGGGGCTATGACTAGAACCTTGGGCACAGTCAAAAGAGCTACATAGCTGCAAAGGGCAGGGTCCTCCCAGCAGTGGGACCTCTGAGACTGGACGGGGGTCCCACAGGGTCAGGGCTGGGGCTGGAGCTCCTGCTGGGACCTGATGGGGACAAGGCTTCAGCCCAGAGGACCTGCAGCCCCATCACTGCTCTGACCAGTGGCCTGACTGTGCCGGCTGGGGGGACACCTGATTTGGCAAAGGCTCTATCCCGGCAACAAGCGCAAAACGGCAATGTGGGTGCCACCCAGTAACGCCGCATGCCCTGAGAGTCCAACTGCTTTGGGCACCAGCACAGCCACATGCATGCCCCGAGGCACAGCCGTCTTTCCCCTCGCCCATGAGATGTGACAAGAGCTGGTCAGCAGGTGTTGCTCACACACCCGCTTAGCCAAAGAGGCAGGAGAAACGCAGCTGCAAGATGCAGTCCCCCCGCTCCCCGTGACTGTTCAAACTCAACTAAAGAAAGCGCTGGAGGGGTGCACAGTAATAACCCCACTCCTGAGAGCAGGCAGGCCCCTCCATTTCCCACACTTTCATTCTGCTCTTCAAGCAGGAGAAAGTCGGTGCAGGAGGGGGCAGACAGGCCCAGCAGGACCTAGAGTGGAGGCTTCAGAGGCGAGCAGACGGCGAGGGGCTGGGCAAGGGGGGCCAGCAGCCACACCAACCAGGGAGGTCAGGGCAAGGCCTCCTCCACTCCAAAAAGCAGCACTGTCCACTGATAGTGGGCTCAGGGCCGGAGCTCCGCCCGACTCGCCCGAGCCAGGGGCCCCAGACAACCTCACTGAGCAGCTGGGTTTCCCATCTGGATACTGGCGGGTATGCATGCGCGTGCACGCAGGTCCCTTCCCCCAAAGGCTGCGGACAGGGAGCCCATGCCCAGAGCATGGGTCCCAGGAACTCAAGAAGCAGAGAGGCCCTTGTGGGTCAGGGGACATAGTGATGGGACCCTCTGGCAGGGTCACCTCTGCCCCTCACAACGGAGCCTAGCTTCCCCCTTCTATCTGGCGGTGCCACTGGGTAAGCCAAACTGGGAGCTCACAAGCAAGCCAAGAGCAGTGGGGGAGGCAGCAGTCAGCCTTCCTCTGGGGTGTGCTGTGCCCTCCACAGCAGACCCACCCAACCCTGGCCAGCCGATCCAGCACACAGACTGGGAGACCAGGCCCAGCAGGATATGGGAGACATGGGATTTGCATGTGGCATGGCAGCTGCAGCCGCCCAAGCCTAAGGGAGCCCATGGCGCCTGCGCATCACTGTGTTAAGCCGCTGAAGTTCGCTCAAAACCTTCAGTCTGTTGCTGAGGAGCGAGCACGATGCCAATGCACGGCCGCAGAGCCCTGGATTCTTAATGGTTGGCGAAGATTCCACACACAAATTCTTTGAGTTTATCCTCACTGATCCGTTCCATAAAGCTACAAGAAGGAATCGTGACACCCAGTGGATCACCAAAGCACGGTGGGGCTCTCGCCGTGCAGCCTGGAGAAGGCGCAACGCTCTCCAGCACTGCTGATACCGCTAACGGAAGCAATGCTTGTAAAACTCCTACCTAATAAACAATTTGGGACAGTCTCATCTGCTTTAAAAAAAAAAAAAAGAGACACACACACACGGTGTCTCCCAGGACAGGCCAAGGCCCTCTACCACTGCACACAAGCATGTGTGCCCAGAGGTGGGCTGCTGGGGCATCCACACCATCCCCGGGGTGGGGTGAGGCAAGCCAGGAGACCAGGAAAAGGCAGACAGACTCCACTCAATGTCACATACAATGCCCCAGGTGGGGACGGCTGTGCCATGAGAAACTTCAGTTAGACTCAAGCAGGGGCTCCTCTGAGGCTAAAGGGAGGACAGCTGTGGAATCCGTACCTCTGAGAAGTAGGGCTGCAGGGGCCCAGAAGCAAAAGCCCTAGGCAGTCAGATGATCCAGAGATGGGGACTGAGGGACAGTGGGACACAAGGGTGAGTGCAGGCATGAGACACCCAACAGGGGCACCAGGGACAGCTCCCCAGCCAGGGCCTCAAGCAGAAGAGGAAAGAAGGAAAATCCCTACAATGTTTTTCCACACCCCATTTTCTGGAAAATCCATCATTAGCAGCAGCTGCTGGGAGCCATCTGCGGTGCCAGAAAAACCAGGGCAGGAGAAGGGAGCCGGGTCTACCTCAGTGTCCCAGCCAGCGCCCACCCTGGCAGGACACCATCGTCCCTGGCCTTACTGGCCCATGGCTCTTGGCCATCCTGGGCCCAGCTAAGCCTTCTATCCAGCTTGGCCTGGCCCAGCTGCCCCTGGGAGGCTTTCCCCCTGACTGACGAAGACAGCCTCACCCCACCATGGGTGCTAGCCACGTGCTCCCCATGCTCCCAGCCCCACGGAGCCGCTTCTCCCCAGAACTCACCTGGGCCTGGTCAGGGCCCACGGTGCAGAGAAAGACCCTGCCTGGCAAAGCTCCTGTGGCCTGAAGGCAGAACCAGGGCAAAAGCCAGGTGCATCACCACAAGCCAGGGCTGCCTCGGAGCATCCGTACGGGGCGTGCCATGAGTAACAGTGTGGCGGGGGAGGGGCAGAGAGGACACTGGAGGAGGGTCTCTGGAGACAAACACTGGTGGAGTCCTCACCCGGCCTCAAGGCCCTGAACAGCCAATTTTCCACACCTCCATCTGCTTTTTTAAAAAAAATAAATTTATCTTTGGCTGCGTTGGGTCTTCGTTGCTGCGCGTGGGCTTTCTCTAGCTGCGGTAAGCGGGGCTACTCTTCGTTGCAGCGCGTGGGCTTCCCATCATGGTGGCTTCTCTTATTGCAGAGCACGAGCTCTAGGCACGCAGTCTTCAATAGTTGTGGCAGATGGGCTCAGTAGTTGTGGCTCACGGGCCTAGAGCACAGGCTCAGTAGTTGTGGCGCATGGGCTTAGTTGCTCCACGGCACGTGGGATCTTCCTGGACCAGGGATCAAACCCGTGTCCCCTGCATTAGCAGGTGGATTCTTTCTTTTTTTATAAATTTATTTTTTTTAATTTATTTATTTTTGTCTGCGTTGGGTCTTCACTGCTGTGCACGGGCTTTCTCTCGTTGTGGCGAGCAGGGGTTACTCTTTGTTGTGGTGCATGGGCATCTCACTGCAGTGGCTTCTCCTGTTGCGGAGCACAGGCTCTAGGCACGCAGCCTTCAGTAGTTGTGGCTCACGGGCTCTAGAGCGCAGGCTCAGTAGTTGTGGCACACAGGCTTAGTTGCTCCACAGCATGTGGGATCTTCCCGGACCAAGGCCCGAAACCATATCCCCTGCATTGGCAGGCAGATTCTTAATCTCTGCACCACCAGAGAAGTCCCTCCACCTGGTTTTGCCGTCACTGTTCTGGGGGAATGCCAAGGCTGCTGTGGGCCAGCCCCACCCCAGCCCCAGCCCCTTGGGTTTCCACTGCACCCCCCCCATGACATCATCATAGTCACTGACACCCTGCCCCCCACTCAGGTTCCCTCTGTTTTACAAAGCAGGGCGGTGGGGAACACAGCAAGCCCAGGGAGCCTCCTAAAGGAGCGCAAGGAGCCCAGCAGAGCTGGCAGAAGCAGCAGAGGCTGGCTAAGCACCACAGCGGCCAGCCCCCACTGGGAAGAGAGCCAGCACCCAAGAGGTCCTAGGCCAAGCAGGGTCCACCCTCTGGCCATGTGGACCCTCCCAGACCCCTCCAAGGCCCAAGCCAGCAACTTCCAGGGACCCCAAGGCTGAAGGGGTCAGGCCAGCTCAGGGGGAGGGGTGACCTGGGGACCACACACACCACCTGGGGACAGGCACACATCCACAACAGCACAAGACACGTGTCACCACCTTGGGCACCAGGGACCAGGCTAGCCCAGAGCACTGGATGGAGATGGGGGCTTTCTCATACCTGGCCCGTCCCTTCCTGTTCCCTCTCCTGACCCGAGACAGGTAAGCGTGTTGAGGGAGGAGTGAAGACCCCTGTTCTGCCCCCACACCTGGGCCTTCCTTCTCCTCTTCCCACAGTGCCCAGCTGTCACTGAGAACCCAGTCTGCCCCCGGCACTGGGCTGCCCCAACTCCCCCTGCCTTCCAAATCAGACATCCAGCCTCCCAGGGGAGTGTGCCCTTCTGGCTCCGATCTTTCCTATTCCGAGCAGGAGCTGGAGGTGGGGGAGAACCCCTGCTTCCACCACCAAGCTGGAGGTGTCCAGTGGAAGGTGCTGAGGGGCCCCCCATCCTGTGGACAATGGTGGCTCCCCCTGACCTCCCCACATAGGGCTCAGCCCCTGCATCCAGCCCCTGCTCACATCCTAGTTCTCACAGAGGGGCAGGGAAGGGTGTGTCTCAGGGCCCAGCAGGGAGAGATGGGGAGGGGGCTGTTAGATAAAGTTGAGTGGGAAGAGGTGTATGAGGTGGAGGCCAAGGAGAGGGTCGTTTTTGAGCCCTGGGTGGCTCCAAGTGCAGTGCCTCCTAGAGCTGAGGAGACGGAGGCCGCAAATAAGCCAGGACCCTGCCCTGCAGCCCCGAGCAGCCTCAGTTTCCTTCTCTGTCAAGGCGGGGGAGTGCCATGGTGCCTGCTCCCCAGTACAGATGCCAGGCGGGGTCTGGGGGCCAGCCGGAGCCCCCAAGGAAACATCTGCACATTCCAGACGCATGTGGTCAGCAGTGGAGGCGAGCACCAGGCCCCAGCCCAGCACCCCACCCGGTGCTGGCCGCCACGCTGGAAACAGGGCTTGGGGGGGAATGGGCTCCGGAGAGGCCGCCTGCAGATGTTACGTAACCACTCTGCCCGAGCCAGCAGCTGCCTCCTCCCTCTGGCAGGACAGGACAGAGCTGAGGCAGGAGAAGGCCCCCTACTCCCCATCCGAGGCCCAGGGATCCTACTTCCCGCTCTCGCTGGGCTTCCAGAAATGCAGCCTCAGCTGCCCTGTCCTCTCCATGAGGCCCCAGGGCTCCAGGGAAACCGGCTTCCCTCAGCCCAGCCACGGGGGACCCCCAACACATCCCCTCAGGAGCCAGGTTGAGGCAGAAGGGATGAGAGGCCACAGGCTGGTCCCGGCACCCTGGGACCCCACAGGCTGGTCCAGACCCCACCCACACGCTCGGCTCCCAGTGCCTCCACTCGACGCCGCGGTAACGGCTCCTTTTGGCAGCGGGACGGGGTGGGTCAGTTTGAGTCTAGTAACCTCACTCTGTCTTCATTCCCTTCTATTTATGGTGAGAGAGGCTGGCTTCCAGGGGCGGAAATGATGATGTTTAAATTAATGAATTCAAGTTTTGGAGAGAGAGCCGATCTGAAGAAAAACATGCGGAGAGGGTGAGCTGCAGGGGTGGGCAGGGGGTAAGCTCTTGGCGCAAGGGGCATGGAGGGGCCAGCCCGAGCCACCCACCCCCATCTGGTGCCAAACTAGGGCCCAGAAGGGCGGTCTGGACCGCAAAGACAGGGAAAGGCCTGCGAGAGTCCCCTGGCACCTTGTCCCACGGCATCGGAATAGGAGGTGGCCTGTGTTTCCCTGAGCATGTTATGGGCTCCCTCACCGGGCGTGGCCATCCCACGACTGAACCGTCACCAGGATGAGACACAGGCGTCTGGTGTGGCGATATCCCCTGCCCAGGAACCCCCTGGAACTATAGGCTGGGACAAGGAAGGGAGCCCTGAAGAGGGGCCTTCCCAGATCAGCCTACAAAGAGGCAGCCACCGTCAGGGCATTAATAAGACTGGGGGCGGGGGGTGGTGAGGGGCTGAGAAAGAGGGACCCTCCCAGAAGAGGGCCCAGCTTGCCCCTCCACCTGCAGCTGGGGATTTGGGGCCACTCTTCAGGGCAAGGGGAGGAAAAGGACCAGTACCCAGGGATGCTGGCACCCAGGTGCTGCCTTCAGCTGGGATGTCCCTCTGCACTCTGGCCCATCACAGCCAGCCAGGGCAGGGGCTGTGCCAACCCCTTCTACAGATGGAAACGCTGAGGCTCCAGGAGGCTGCCGTCCTCACCCTGTGGTCGCTCCCGAGAGTCCGAACAGTGAGGGAGAAACGTAGCCGGGGCTCTCCCCATCCTGGCCTGGGAGCCGGCACATGGCCTCCAGAATTCCAGGGGCAGAAGCATCATCCAGCGTGGCCAGCAATCCCGTCACCCAGTCAGCCGCTGGGCACGGCCACTGGGCTACAGGGCTCAGTTTAGAGGTGCAGGATCTGGAGGCCCCGGGTGCTTTTAGCCTTGCCCAGAGCGCTGGCCCTCATTCCTCGCCTCAGTCAAAAAGGCAAGGCTGGCTTCTGCCCCGCCTCAGGACAGAGCCCTTTCCAGGTCTGCCCCATAGGATCCCAGAGTGGACTCCAGGCCTGCTAGAACTGGGGACACACTTTGCCAGACCTAGGCCCATGGGCACCTCAGAAGGATAAAGAACCCTGTCCACCGTGGCCCCCAAATGTAGCCCCGTCCCTGGCACGGGCGGCTGGGTACCACCAGGCCCTTCGGCAGAGACAGCTGCCAAGCCATAAAGAACGAGGTGTTCCGGGAAGAAAGGACGTGAGCCTCATTTTCCAGCTGCGACTGCCCGGCAGCAAGACTGCAGGCATGCGGCCTGGCCGGCCAGCACAGAGGGTGAGCCCCAGTGCATCCATCCCAGGCAGCGGCTGCCACCCAAGACAGCACAGCCGGAGCGGGGTGTTTTCATTCCAGCACTTGGTGGGCTGGGCCCAGCTGGGTTCCCGTTGTGGCGCTGGCCACCACAGAGTGTTCCGGAAAGGAAAATGTGTGTCTCATCCAAAATGGCTTCCTCACTTGAAACCAAACCCCAGCCGGGGTCCCCATCAGGAGCCAGGGTCCCCACATGCCCACTCACATGGCACAGGCCCCCCGGGGTGGGGGGCGAAGGTGGCGGCACCGCCACCCAGCCAGCTGTCACAAGACGGCAGAGCAGCCGGAGAGGAGCCCGAACCTAACCTCCAAGGTGGAAGCCACAGGATGGGCCTGCAGAGATCCGGGAAAGGGAGACCAAGTCTGCGCACGCTGGGCACACCTGCCCCGAAAGCGCCCGCACCAGTCAGCTCCTCAAGGGACAACACGAGGGCTGCGGTGAGCAAGGCAGCCACGGGGAGCACTGAGAAGCTCGAGTGTGCATAGATTCCAATGGTGCCTCCTCAGCTCAGGGCACAGAACAAGGTGTACACGAGAGCTCACAGGGCTGTTTATGCCTCATAACTTCACCATGTTACACATCCACACATGAAGGCACTGAATACACAAATGCATAAAACAGATAAAAACACAAGAGAAACATGTCAGGCACGATACATCCCAACAGCCACCTGGCTTTGCGTTGAAGGCACCTCTGAGGCCAGACCAGAGGCAGGAAGGCTTCTGGACATGGGGCCTCCTGGACTGGGTGCCAAGGGGTGTGTAGGCGCCTGCCTGCCCAAGGCTCATCTGTGCATTTCCCATCTGCTGCAGCACTTTGTCTGATCAACACAGCCATGGGCACATGTGCACCAGCTCAGGAGCACCTCTCCTCAGGCTTTCTGTGTGCTCTGCGGCAGGGCAGGTCCTAGGGGCCCAACTCCTGCCAATGCTTGGGTATAAGGTAATGGGCTCTGAGAACACAGAGAAGGGAATGGGGGGCCACTCTGGCAACAGTATGATTATCGTGGCCACCATCAACCGAGTCCCATGGGTGCACCACACACCCTCACCTCTGAGGCCCCAGAACCACATAAAGTTCATCCACTCATGGTACCCATTTTGCACGTCAGGCAACTGAAACTCAGAGAGGCCGAGTGACTCAGCCAAGGTCACACAGGAAGCGGAGGAGCTGGGATGTGAACCAGGTCTGACCCAGAGCCTAAGTCCCCTACTCCTGTGTTCCTTGCCTCCCTCCTGGAACCAAACAGAAAGTCAGTGGGGAGGCCCAGAGCAGGGACAGCCAAGGGAATTTCAAGGAGGGAGCTGGTGGGAAGGGCTGGGGAGGGCAGGGCCAGGCAAGCAGCTAGGGCCCCAGCCCCACTCAGGGATGCCCCCACCGCCACCTCTGTCTGTTTACGAAGCAGGTCACTGGTGCTGTACCCCAGGCTCCCGAATGCAGTTCCAGGGATATGTCCCAGAGTGTGCTGATGAAATCACCTCTCCGCCACAACCTACCAGCCACGTGACCCTAGGAAGTGACTCAACCTCTGGGAGCCTCAGTTTCCTGGTCTGCAAAATGGAACCAAGTGTGGTTCTAACCCAACTGCATTGGGGCAACACATCACAAGAAAAGGGCTCAGCAGAGAGTTCCCACTCATGGCAACCGTGGAGAAGACAAGGCGGCTGCGGAAGTGGGGTGCACCCCTGGGATATTTTCTTCAGAGATTTGTTTTATAATTCACATACTATAAAGCTCATCCTTCTAAAGTTTACAATTCAGTGGTTTTTAGTATATTCTCAAGGTTGTGCAACCACCACTACCATCTAATTCCAGAACATTTTCATCCCCCCAAACAGAAACCCCACAATGCTTGGCCACCATCCCCCACTCCTATCCCCCATCCCAGCTGTAGACACTAGTCTGCTTGTGCCTACATGGATTGGCCTGTTCTGGACATTTCTTATCAGTGCAATCATGCAACATGTGGCTTTTTGTGTCTGGCTTCTTTCACTGAACATGTTTTCAAGGCTCATCCATGTTGTAGCATGTATCAGTACTTCATTCTTTTTCATGGCTGAATAATATTTCATGAACAGACCACATTCTGTGTATCTATTCATCTCTTGATAGACACTTGAGTTGTTTCCACCTTCCAGGTACTATGAATAATGCTGCTATGGATACTTGTGTACAAGTTTTTGTGTGGACATAGGTTTCGTGTCTCTTAGGTGTACATATACCTGGGAGGAGAATGGCTGGGCCCTATGCTAACCCTACGCTTAGCTTAATCTTCTGAGGAGCTGCCATACTGTTTTCTGAAGTGCCGCCCCATCCTACATCCCCACCAGCCATGCATGAGGATTCCAATTTCTCCACGTTCTCACCAACACTCCTTATTGTCTGTCTTTTGGTGACAGACATCCCAGTGGGTGTGAAATGGTATCTCACTGTAATTTTGATTTACATTTCCCCAAAAGCTAGACACTGAGCATCTTTTCATGTGCTTATTGGTCATTTGTGTATCTCCTTTGGAGATTGGTCTGTTCAGATCCTTTGCCCATTTTTAGCATTGAGTCATAACGGTTTTTATGTATTCTAGCTACAAGTCCTTCATCCGATAGATGGTTTGCATATGTTTTCCCCACCCTGCAGTCATTTTGCAGGTGTGTTCACTCTCCTGGATGGTGGCTGTCCTCACTGCTCCCAGCTACTGCCTGGCTCCTGAGGGTTACTGGCACTGGGAATGCTCTGGTGTTGGTCCCTTCATGTCTCCAGGTGTCACAGATGAAGCTGAAGCCTCCCCATTCACCTGCCTGACCTGCCAGGGGACCTCATACAGAAGGCAGTGTGTGCCCTCTTGTCCACAATTCAGACAAATCTGCAGTCTGTGTCTTACCACTAAACTAATGTTACATGTGCACTTAGTCTGCATTTCCAAGTGCCAGCTATCATATGCAGCTCAGGGAATATGAGGGTGAGACCAGCTGGGCACGCAGGACACCCAGGGCCTCCTGAAACCCACTGTCTCCACGCCCCAGCTAGTATTCTTTCTAGAAGATGCCAATCATGACGTTTCTCTCATGGGTCCTTCAATGCTGCCCCCTGCTCTCTCGATAGAGGCCCCACCTCCTGCCCCTCCATCACCTGGCACCTCTGAGACTCTACCAGGCTGTCCCCTCTATCTGGGACGCTCTCTCCCAGCCCCTGCATGGCTCCTGCATGAGCACTGAGTCTTGGCTTCAATGTCACCTACACTGGGGATCCTTCCAGGAAGCCCCTCCAAAACGGCCTCCTCACCATCATCTATCTGTCTTTTGGTTTAACACTGGCTCTGCTGTCATAAAAGCCTCAGAGACGTGGGCCTTGAAGATCCCTGGCACAGGACCAGGCACACAGCAGCCAGGCCCTCCCTCTGGTGAGGGCCCAGAGACAGGCCCCTCCGCTGCTCCACCAGCCCTCAAGGCAGCCACGTGCATGACACCTGCAATCTAACACGTTACACACATGCCAGGCCCATGCCAAGCCCAGGGGTCTACTCCCTGATGTCCACCTTCCCTCACATACATGTCCTGTGCAGACCCCGGGAGCTGAGTCTCCCAGAGACTCCCCTATTATTTAGGGCCACAGGCAAGGAAGGGCGAGGCCCTGGGTGCCCCCAGCCAATGGAAGACCCTAAGGCCCCAATTTTTTTTTTTTTTTTTTTTTTTTTTTTGCGGTACGCGGACCTCTCACTGCTGTGGCCTCTCCCGTTGTGGGGCACAGGCTCCGGACGCGCAGGCCCAGTGGCCATCGGGCCCAGCCGCTCCGCGGCATGTGGGATCTTCCCGGACCGGGGCATGAACCCGTGTCCCGTGCATCGGCAGGCAGACTCTCAACCACTGCACCACCAGGGAAGCCCAGGCCCCAATATTTTAATCAGCGAACCAAGTGCCTATTGAGTCCCTGCTCTGAGCCTAGTCCTAGACCCAAACATTCACAAGACAGTACGAGGCCCACTTTGGGCGCCTGGCCAAAATTAGCAGCTTACATCACCTGAAAAGCTGTCGGCCAAAAGCAACCACACCTGAAAATGACTGACAGCACCTGGAGCAGTGCTGTCACATCTAGAACTCTCTATGCTATCCCATCCAACACGGTAGCCCACTGGCTCTGGGGCTCGAGCACTTGAAATGTGGCTCACCATACAACACAGCTCTGAACCCGACCATCAACATACACGAAGAACACCAAGGGCAGAGGGACACACAGAGACACAATCCAAAAGCCAGGTGCCGTCGGAGCCGGTTTCGTCAATAAATCGCACAAGAGGAAACAGATGGAAGGAAAGCCTACACATCCACAGAGATTTAAAAGACATCAACTAACCACACTGCCGCTGCGTGGACCTTATTTGGGTCCTAATTCAATCTACTAAAAAAAATGAGACAACCACAAATTTGAACACACTGGACATGCAAAGTGATCAGGGAATTATGCACTGTTTTAGGTGTGATCGAGGTGTCACCATACATTCCAAAATGCTTACAGATCAAAAGTAGGATGGTTGGAATTTGCTTCCAAAGTGGGTTGGGGTGGGGTGGAGGTGTGGAGGGGCAGGCCAGGCCACAGGGCAGTGGGTCCATGAGGTTCATCACACTATTACTCCCACTTCTGTGTATGTTCAAACTCTCCAGGATAAAAGCTTTAAAAATAGGAGAGCAACAACATTTTACTGAGTAACATCATCTTTTTCAGGCTGTCATCCCCCAGCAGCATCACTTAACCCAAGAAAGGCTGCGGTCTCAGAACCCTGGGCCATCCTGCATGCCGAGGCCCATGGGCCCCTAATCCCCCACCAGCCAGCTCCTGTCCTCCCACCCAAGTCTGGACACAGCTGTCCTGCCGCACCTCAGGCTGGCCAAGGAGTCTCAAATGGAGGGGTGGCTGCGAGACACTGATGACAGAGACACCAGGCCTGAGCCCGCTAGAGGAGGCTGCTGGTGACACCCAGGAGGCAGGGGTACTGGGGCCCCTGGACACGCACACCCTCACCCAGGAGGCTCCCTGGCATCTCTGAGCTCAGCCCTGTTCCCTTGGAGAAGAGAAGGCTCACCCATCTCCTGCTCCTTGAGGAGGGGGTTTGCAGGATAGGCAGGCAGAATGGCTGGAGCAGCCCACAGAGCACAGATGGTGGCCTGAGGGACCGGGGTGAGGGGGCCTTAACATTTGCACCCAAGGGCCCACTTTACCATTTTGCACCCAGTCCTCTGGAAATCTCCCAGAGGTAGCATCAGAGTGTCAACAAGAACATGAAGTCTCCTCTATTCCCCATCTCCCTCCTCCCAGAGTCCCATCATCACATGCTGCAGGGTCAGCAACCCTGGGAATCCTGCTGGCTCAGGCCAGGCCACCAGCTCCCTGGACCTCCAAAACCCAAGACCAGAGCCTAAGGGGACACATGCAGGGCAACAGGTTCAGGCTCCGTTGCTATGCCTGGGAGCCTGCACCCTGCTCCAGGCCCCTGGCCAAGCTACCAGTACCGTTTATTTCCTGGACATCTCCTGGAAGCCAGCATGCTGCCAGGTGATGAGGAAGCGGGAATAACCAGCAGGAGCTGGGGCCTGACCCCCCAGCAGCTCTCAGCCCACGAGAGACGTATGTAACCTTACACAGCACTGAGAAACAAGGAGTGGGGTGGATCCAAAACGACTGTGTGGGCATTGGCTGCAGGCCAGAAGCCCACCTCCACAGAGACAGCCGTAATGGCAAACACTTAAGCTGGCAGGGAGCAAGATGACAGCGTGGCCCCATGGCTCCCAGCCGCTGCCCCTGGAGAACATGGTTGCCCCCAACCCCCAGCCCCAACCCCCAGCAAAGCCCCAAGGAGGAACCATCCAGGAGAAGCACCCACCCCTGCCCCACCCACCAACATCCAAACTCGTCTGAACACTGACCATGAGGGTCCCCCTGATAAAAGGTGGCCACAAACTGGAGTCACCCGGGGAACATTACAAAACCAAATCCCAGGTTTAATAAGCCTGGGGATGTTAAACCCCCACCAAGGGATTCCAGCATGCACCCAGGGAGTGATGGAGTCCTGGCTTAGGTGTCTGGAAGTACCCAAACAGGGCCGGAGGGATGTGGATAAGCAGGCCCTGGGCCTGTCCCCATCTCTGGGGACAACCATCTGAAAATCTCAGTCCCCTGAATCCCTTTCAATCCAACCCTCAGCTCCTCACAGTCAAACCCTGCCTCTGTACTGGCTGTTACTTGCTACTTGTGCTTGGACAAATCACATCACCATCACCTCTGGGCTGTTTTCTCATCTGTAAAATGGGCATCTTCACTGTACCTCACCTCAGAGGGTTAGGATGAGGGTTATGTGTGACAGTTCACAACCAGAGCTTGGCACAGGCCCGCGCTGGAGGCAAGCTCTCCATAAAGACTGCCTGTTATTATTTCTGCCAAAATGCAAACCTGACAATGGCTTTTCAGCGTTTTAAACCCCTTCATGGCCATGCTACCCCCTTACTGTTCCAGGATAACATCAGAACGCTAAACTGCACAAATGAAGCCCTTCATGATACCAGCCCACCACCCATCCTGCTCCCACTCCCTCACACTACTCCTTCCCCCCACATTTGCCACAATGGAGGTGTATCCCTACACCCACGTTCGACCAAGTCCAGCCTCCAGGCCTTTGCACACATGGTTCCCTCCTCCCTTGCCCTAAACCCACCTTCCCGCCCCTCAAGTAACAGGCCAATTCTTACACATCCATCAAATTCTTGTCCACCCCCTCCGAAGAGCCTTCACTGTCATCCCAGATAGAGCTCTCCACCTCCTAGCTTCCTACTCCCGGTCTCCCAAGTGCTGGGTATGCCCCCAGGCCAAGCCGCATCCTATCAGTCTCTAATTAGCGTTTAAGTGTTTTTCAGAGACCTTCCCGCCCCGCCTCCGCACGATGCTACAGGCCCCCAGTCAGCTGGCCTTAGCTGAGCCCCACCGGGTGGTGCTACGTCTCCGCCTGCACAGAATCCGGTATTTTCCTATTTCCCTCTGGCTGAGGCCAGGCGGGCTGAGAGAGCCGGCCCCGGTCCCAGGTTTTCCTTATTTAGTCGGGCCGACCTCACTGCGCTGGAGCCTCGCCCTGGGAGAGGCCTGGCCCGCACTCCGTTTCCCCTTCTAGAGGCCGGGGACGCGCCCACGCCCTGTGAGGCCCGCCAGGCCGGCGGCCTGCCCGGCCGGCCTCTCCCCGAAGGGTGCAGGCGCCCCGAGCCCCGCCGGGCCCCGGCCGCCGCCAGTCCTTTCGCCCGCCGGGCGCCATGGCAACCACCCGGCCCGCGTCGCGGGCGGCGGGTTACTCACAGCGCTGTGGCGTCCGCGGGGATGCGCAGCGCGGGCCCGAGCGTCCGCAGTCCGCGGCCGGAGCAGTTGACGCGGCAGGCGGCGCCGGGCGCCGGGCCGCAGAGGCAGGGGGGCGCGCACGGTCCGCAGCCGCGCCCGGGGACCCCCGCCAGCGCCCCGAGCCACAGGCCCAGGCCCAAGGCGAGCGCCAGGCGGGCGGGCGCGGCGGGCGGCATCGTCAGGGCAGCGCAAGCATGGCCCCGGCCCGGTCCCGAGGCCCCGAGCCCGCCCGGCCTCGGAGGTCTCGGCTCAGGCTGGGCCCGCGCACGGCATGGCTGGGCGCGGGAGAGGGATCTGGCGGCGGCCGCGGCCTGTCTGCCTGCGCGACGCCCGCTCGGCACTCTGGCCCGGCTCTGGGTCCACAGCCGTCCGCTCGCGCGCTGGCGCTGCAGTGCGGGCCAGCCGCCGGCTCCTCCTCCTCCCGGCGCGGCGCGGGGCGCGGCTCCATTCGGCCCCGCCCCCTGCTCGGCCCTGTTGGGTGCGGTGAGGGGACAGCGCCGGGGCGGGACTCCCCAAGGCTCCGCCCTTCGCTCTGCAGCGTGGGGGGCGGTGGGCGGGGCGCCTGGAGCTCCTCCCTTCGCATCAAGCAGTGGGCCGGGCCTCCGGCTCTGCTCCCCAGGGAGCGGCGGCCTAGGTCTGCGCTCTTCCCCCTCCCCGACGCGTGCGCGCCTCCCAGACCTCACTCAGCGCCAGAGCAGTCACAATACTGAAGACACCAGCCGGGACCTCCGAGCGCCCGTTACGCGCGCTCATCCACTCCCAGCGCCTCTGTCCCGCCTGGCACACAGTAGGCACTCAATAAATGCTCATCGCCTCCTCTCGTGGAGTTACTAGGGCGCCGGCGAGGAGTGGCGGCTAGCTCTCGCTGTCAAGATGGTGACGCCCAAGTTGGGCCTCACCTGAGCGGTGAAGTTCAGCATCCCGGCCTCCCGCCGGCCGCTGGGCATGAGGCTGCACTCTGCGAGTCTGGAAGCACGCGTCTTCCCGCTCCGGCCGCAGTTTGCCCGCTCTTTCTGTTCACAGCGCGATGTACTCCGTGCTGTGACTCTGCCAAGGGAGATTTTGTTCCTCTGTGTGTGCAGGATTTAATTATGAAACTAACGCACGTGGTGGGAAGAATCCAAGCCGAACAACATGGATGAACCCTGAAAACATGCTAGAAGCTAGGACAAAAAGAACCACATATTATATGATTCCCTTTATTTAAAAATGTCCAATGGACTTCCCTGGTGGCTCAGTGGTTAAGAATCCGCCTGCCAGTGCAGGGGACACGGGTTCGAGCCCTGGTCCGGGAAGATTCCACATGCCGCGGTGCAACTAAGTTCATGAGCCACAACTGCTGAGCCCGCGCGCCAAAAAAGAAAAAAAAAATGTCCAAAACAGGCAAATCCATAAAGACGAGAAGTAGATTAGTGGCTCCTGGGGCTGGAGGGAGGGGGAATGGGTAGTGACTGCTAATGAGTGTGGGGTTCCTTTTGGGGATGAGAACCTTCTGGAATTAGATAGTGGTGATGATTGCACAGCCTTGTAAATATACTAAAATCACGGAATTGTGCTCCTAAAAGGGTGAATTTTATGGTATTTGAATTATATCTCAACTTTTAAAATAATGAAGAAATAATAAAATTGTTCGAACATTGGGCCCCGAGTGGATACCTGACCCACGCTAGGCAGTTGAGTCCCTCCCCCAGAGCCTGGACAGAGTGGTCACAGGGAGGGGGTCCCCAGACCCCCATGTGAGCAAGGCCTCTGTACCACTGTCTGGAGACTTGGTGTCAGGCGGCATCCTGAGACTTCCCAGCTTCCTCTCTGTGCTCTGTCTCTGCTTAAGTTAGCTGGAAACCTCAACTAAACCCACAGGTGCTGGGCCCATGTCCTGCTGCCACTTGCTGGGGGAGTCCAAGCAGGACCACTGTGGGGCACACTGAAGCTCTGCTATTCACCTGGGCATGAAGCAGCACCCAGATGCCTCCCTTTCTCATCTGGGTAATGAGAATAGTAAACCTACGTTTTAGGGCTGGGGGAGATCACATCAGCTCAGAGCCAGCTCCCAGGAAAGACCCAAAGAAGAACAGCTCCCCAGCACAGGCACAGGCCAGGGATGAACAGGGAACAGCCAGCCATGTCTCACAGGTCAAACGACCCAGGAGCAGACAGAGTATCTCCAACCTGTGGCCTGGGGTAGGGGAAGGGGATGGTCCTGCTCCAGCAGCTGTGGTCCATTCTCAAGATTCAGTTCTCACAACCCCCTTTGTCTCCAAATCAGTATCTTGGAGCAGTTTGGGAGAGGGACTTAAGTTAGACATGAGGAGGAACTTCCATCCTAACGGGGAGGGATTGTGAAACCCAAACCTTTTGGGACCTATGAACCTTGTTACACAGAATCACAGAGGGAGTGCTTGGGAACCGAGTTTGGAAACACTGGCATGGGGGCTAAGCCAAGGTGGGATTGATGGGATGAAGCAAGGGGAGGGGGAAGGAGCAGGAGGCCCAAGTGGGAAACAGTCTCAGGACTGGTTGTGGGGGAAGTGGGAGAAGGAGGAGGCTCAGATGATGCCCTGCCTGGCGGTTGGGAGCCAGAATGGGTGGAGAAACTGTTTGCTGGGGGAAAATGGGGGATGGGAGGATGTCCCAGGGAGGGAGAGATGTGGAGGGAAATGTGAGGAGGGGGTTCTGGACAGATGGTGCTGGGGCCACTTGAGAAGGTACCCAGAGTGCAGCTGGAGGTGGGGTGTGAAGCTGGAAGGAGGTTGGTGAGCGCCCCTGGAACAGGTGGAAGAATCCAGAGGCAGGGAACCCCAACCTAGAGTTGGGGAGGAGGGAGACCTTAAGGGGAGTCTAAGTGAGACAACCAGAGAAGTAGAAGGAAACTGAGGCACAGTGTGTGGAAGTTGAGGGAACAGCTACAGGGGAGAAGTCAATAGGGGCTTGGGCTACAGGAACAGAGCGGGGCTGGGCAGGTGCAGCTGGGAGTCCCTCCTTGATCCCCCCGCATACTGCACAGGCCCACATGTACCTCCACTTGGGGCTTCCAGAACTCTCTACAGCCTCACACCTCCTGGACTTTCCCCATGTTCTTCCCTTTGCTTGGAATGCTTTTCCATCCCACCCCCATGCAGACTCAGCTGAGGTGCCTCCTCCTCCAGGAAGCCTCCCCAGCCCCCATCTCATGCTTATTCACATCACACAGCCATTCAGGGGACACATTTATGAGCTATCTACTGCAAGCCAAGCATTTGTCCCCCAGTTTGTCAATACCCCTACTGGACAGCACTCCTCAGGGTCGACCTGTGCCTCCACCCTGCCATGTGGCTGCACGAAACTGAAGTCGTGGTGTTCACCAGTGACCTTTACTGAGGGCACGTTGAGTGGAGGGGCTGGTAGGAAGACAAATGCCAGCAGGTTGGTAGCAAGTGAGGGGGTGTAGACATGGCTTGTTTCACTGTTTCTAGACGATTAGACATGAAAGAGAGTCAAGGGATAAGAGAGGGACACAGAGCAATGGCAAAAGCTTTTTATTTTTAAAAATATATTTAAAAAATATTTTTATTTATGTATTTATTTGGGTGTGCTGTGTCTTAGTTGCAGCATGCGAACTCTTAGTTGCAGAAGGTGGGATCTAGTTCCCTGACCAGGGATCGAACCCAGGTCCCCTACATTGGGGGCACGGAGTCTTAGCCACTGGACCACCAGGGAAGTCCCAAAAGTTTTTCTTAACATGGGAGAGACTTGAACCACTTTCCAGGCTAAGGGAAGAGTGTCAACAGAGAGGGAGAAGCAGACCACACAGAAAGAAAAAGAGTGTGTGCACAGGGAGTGAAAGGATTAGTGGTGAGAACTTCTTGAGAGATTGGAGGGAGGAAACCCACATCCTTCAATTCTTCACCCATTCGTTCATTGCCTTATTGCATTGACTCTTCACAAATCTGGGAGGTGGATTCTATTATTATTCCCTTTATTAAATGAGGTAACTAAGGCACAGAGAGGTTAAGAAATTTGCCTGGTCACACAGCAGGTAAGTGAAAGGACAGAAATTACTTTCCAAACCCAAGCTTTTAATTCCAGTCAATGACAAACTGATAAGATTCAAGGACTCAAGATGAGGGAAGATAAACCCATAAGAGGCAGTGATGTAGGGACTTCCCTGGTGGTCCAGTGGTTAAGAATCTGTCTTCCAATGCAAGGGACACAGGTTTGATCCCTGGTCAAGGAGCTAAGATTCCCACATACTGTAGGGCAGCTAAGCCCATGCACCCACACACTCTAGAGCCTGTGTGCTGCAACTACAGAAGCCCACGCACCTGCGCGATGCAACGAAAGATCCTGCATACCGCAACTAAGACCCATCGTAGCCAAATAAATAAATTTATTTTTTTTAAAAAGAGAGACAGTGGGCTTCCCTGGTGGCGCAGTGGTTGAGAATCCACCTGCCGATGCAGGGGTCACGGGTTCGTGCCCTGGTCCGGGAAGATCCCACATGCCGCGGAGCAACTAAGCCCGTGAGCCATGGCCGCTAGGCCTGCGTGTCCGGAGCCTGTGCTCCGCAATGGGAGAGGCCACAGCAGTGAGAGGCCCGCATACCGCAAAAAAAAAAAAAAAAAAAAAAAAAAAGAGAGAGACAGTGATGCAAAATGAGCAAAACAGATTAATTATCTAAATGATGGTTTAAAAGTGGTTGTGGAGTAAATGCAATTGTTTGGAAAGGATTTCTAAAATAGAACAGACATATATGTGTGTGTATATATATACACACACACTTTTTTTTTTTTTGCCACACGGCATGTGGTACCTTAGTTCCCTGACCGGAGATTGAAACTGCAACCCCTGCATTGGAAGCACACAGTCTTAACCACTGGACCACCAAGGAAGTCCCCAGGAAAGACATATGTTTAAAGAAGAAAATTAATTATCTTGGACCTTCCTGGTGGCGCAGTGGTTAAGAATCCACCTGCCAATGCAGAGGACATAGGTTCAATCCCTGGTCCAGGCAGATCCTACATGCCGTGGAGCAACTAAGCCCCTGAGCCACAACTACTGAAGCCCGCATGGTCTAGGGCCTGTGTGACACAACTACTGAGCTTGTGTGCTGCAACTACTGAAGCCTGCGCACCTAGAGCCTGTGTTCGTCAACAAGAGAAGCCACCAGTGCAGCCAAAAAAAATTAATTAATTAATTATCTGGAAATCAAATTCTGTAGACTATTTCAACAAACCACCTGGTGAGTCAGAGGAAATAAAATGTGCCAAAGATCTTGTCTGATTCAGAGAGTGGGACATGAGAGAGATGTTTAATTCTTGATAAAATATAGATATAAAAATTTTTATTAATAGTTAATGATAACTATTAACATAAAATAAAGGGGAAAACTAGAGGTGGGGAGAAAGAAACAAGAAAACCTGATCAGCCTAAGCAAGAAAGAATTTAAAAAGGAAATAGTGGATCAGTGTATTAATCAGAACACAAAATAAGACCAAGCATGTGGATGATCGTTATAAATATAAATGAGTTAAATTCCCCTGTTAAAGAGCAAGGATTTTCATAATGAGAAGACACACTAAATCCAGGTAAATGTGGTTTACAGGGACACAGCTAAGACAAATAACCCAGAAGGCTGAGAGTAAAGAAATAGAAAAATAAAGACACATGAGGGTGGGGTGGCAGTATTAATACTAGAAAAATAGAACCTAAAGCAAAAGATAGTAAATGGGGAAAGAGTCCATTTTTTTTACACTAATTAAAGGTATAATCTGTGTAGAACATATAATGAACCATTGTATTCTCAAAAAATAGAACATCTGCATACACAGCTAAACTGTTGAAAACTCACAAAATCATTGTGGAGGCTTTCTTACACCTTCCTTGGAATTTTACAAATCAAGTAGACAATTTTTTAAAAATTTCAGTAAAGATATGGAGAGTTTGAACAGCACAGTTAACAAGTTCTAGTTTATGTAACAGTATTTTGTCAAGTATCTGGAAATGATTAGCCAATAAAATGGCCTTAGGAAACACTGCCCCCTAGAGGTGCTCTGGGTCCTTTCACCTGCTAACTCCACCACATCATGAGTCTAGCCCACAGCTGGGGCTCCCCCAAACCCACCCTAACCCAGGGATGCTCACCTGAGTAGACACCTGAAGAGCAATTAGCAGAGAATCTTCAGACAAGGCTGGACATCCTGACGACTCAGATAATTGAAAGGTAAATGTGGAAGTGACGGATATTGTCATTATCTTAATTGCAGTGATGGTTTCATGTGTGTACACTTATGTCAAAACTTATCAAATTGTACACTTTAAAAATGTGCAGTTGGGACTTCCCTGGTGGTCTAGTGGGTAAGACTCCACACTCCCAATGCAGGGGGCCCGGGTTCAATCCTTGATCAGGGAACTAGATCCCACATGCATGCCACAACTAAGAAGTCTGCATGCTGCAACTAAGAGTCCGCATGCTGGAACGAAGATCCCTCACGGTGCAACTAAGACCCAGCGCAGCCTAAATAAATAAATAAATATTTTTAAATGTGCAGTTACTGGATGTCAATTAGACTTCAATAAAGTTGTTTCTTAAATATCTAACCACTTACAGTGACAAAAAGCAGATCAGTGGTAGCCAGGGGCTGGGGTTGGGGGAGGGAATTACTGCAAAGGGGCATAGAAATTTGGGGTGACAAAAATGTATTATAACATGAGTATGGTGATGCTTAAATAAATATATTTGTCAAAACTCACCAAATTGTTTAGTTAAAAATGGTGAATGTTAGTGTACATAAATTATGCTTCAATAAAGCTGATTTTTAAAAATCTAACCCTGTAGAAATTGAAATACTCTCTTTTAAATCTTTAACTTTTAGAATTTAACTTTAATAATTTTAAATCATAATTAAAATCAGATTATTAGAAGTGACTAGTAATGAGCATACATCTTATCAAATCTCTGGGATGCAAAGTTATATTACATGGAGAGAAACTGATAACATTACTTTAAAAAAATTTTTTTTAGTATTTATTAATTTATTTGGCTGTGCCAGGTCTTAGTTGCAGCATGCAGGATCTTTAGTTGTGGCATATGGGATCTAGTTTCCTAACCAGGGATCTAACACAGGCCCCCTGCATTGGGAGTGTGGAGTCCTAGCCACTGGACCACCATGGAAGTCCCCCACTTTTTAAAAATTGATGAGCATGAAAAATCAAAATAGCATATAAGTTGAACATCCCTGTCAACATTCTAGAAAAACAACTATAAAATAAACCAAAAGAGAGTAGAAGGAAGGAAATTAGAAAGCTAAGAACAGAAGTTAGTTATTTTAAAAGAAAGTGAATTGATTAATAAAATCAAGAGCTATTTTTTAAATTTTATGTATTTATTTATTTTTGGCAGTGTTGGGTCTTCGTTGCTGAGCGCAGGCTTCTCTTCTTGTGGAGCATGGGCTCTAGGTGCATGGACTTCAGTAGTTGTGGCACGCGGACTCAGTAGTTGTGGCTCGCAGGCTCTAGAGTGCAGGCTCAGTAGTTGTGGTGCATGGGCTTAGTTGTTCCGCGGCATGTGGGATCTTCCCAGAGCAGGTATCGAACCCATGTCCCCTGCATTGGCAGGCGATTCCTAACCACTGTGCCACCAGGGAAGTCACTCAAGAGCTATTTTTAATATACAAGGCTATTACGTTTTTTAAAAAACCTGTTGGCAAGTGTAGCTGAAAGAGAGATGAAAATAAAATACAGCGCATTAAGATCGAGAATGAAGGTTTATTCACAGAAATAGAGAGTGAAAAATTACGAAACAATTATGTGTAACTTTTTATCTAAAAACATATTGGAACAATATAAACTATAAACACTGACTCAAGAGAACAATTCAGGAATGCGGACGTCGGGTTTCTAGTTTTCATTGTGAAGACCTCTCTATTGCAAACATGGTAAATGTACCTAAAACCGGAAGGACTTTCTGTAAGAAGTGTGGAAAGCATCAGCCTCACAAAGTGACCCAGTATAAGAAGGGCAAAAATTCCCTGTATGCCCAGGGAAAGAGGCGCTATTATCGGAAGCAGAGTGGCTACGGTGCGCAAACACAGCCAATTTTCTGGAAGAAGGCTAAAACTACAAAGATCATACTGAGGCTTGAATGTGTTGAGCCCAACTACAGGTCCAAGAGGATACTGGCCATTAAGAGATGCAAACATTTTGAACTCGGAGGAGATAAGAAGAGAAAGGGCCAAGTGATCCAGTTCTAAGCTTTGAGACTCTTTTGTTCTATTTTCTTTAAATTTATTTATTTATTTATTTATTTTGGGCTCTGTTGGGTCTTCGTTTCTGTATGAGGGCTTTCTCTAGTTGTGGCGATTGGGGGCCATTCTTCATCGCAGTGCGCAGGCCTCTCACTGTCACGGCCTCTCTTGTTCCGGAGCGCAGGCTCCAGACGCGCAGGCTCAGTAGTTGTGGCTCACGGGCCCAGTTGCTCCGCGGCATGTGGGATGGGATCTTCCCAGACCAGGGCTCGAACCCGTATCCCCTGCATTGGCAGGCAGATTCTCAACCACTGCGCCACCAGGGAAGCCTTCTTTTGTTCTATTTTCGAGAGGAAAATGTTGAAGTTATAGAAAAATTGCCTGTATGAGAATAAATACAGTGATATTCTTTTTTAAAAAACATCTTTATTGGAGTATAATTGCTTTACAATGGTGTGTTAGTTTTTGCAGTGGTATTCTTTTTTTTTTTTTTTTTTTTTTTTTTTTTTTTTTTTTGCAGTACACGGGCCTCTCACTGTTGTGACCTCTCCCGTTATGCAGCACAGGCTCCGGACACACAGGCTCAGCGGCCATGGCTCATGGGCCTAACCGCCCCGCGGCATGTGGGATCTTCCCAGACCGGGGCATGAACCCATGTCCCCTGCATCGGCAGGCAGACTCTCAACCACTGCGCCACCAGAGAAGCCCTGCAGTGGTATTCTTAAAAAAAGAAAAAAAAACTGACTCAAGAAGAAATAAAACACCCAAATAGACTAATAATAAAGGAAGAAATTGAAAATATATCAGAGCTTTGCCAGGAAAAGACACTTAGTCCAGATCTTTTAATTAATTAATTAATTAATTTTTATTTATTATTTTTAAATTTATTTTTGGCTGCGTTGGGTCTTCATTGCTGGGCGCAGGCTTTCTCTAGTTGCAGCAAGCAGGGGTTACTCGTCATTGCTGTGCATGGGCTTCTCATTGCAATGGCTTCTCTTGTTGCAGAGCATGGGCTCTAGGCATGCTTAGTGACAGTGTGACTTCAGTAGTTGTGGCACTCGGGCTCAGTAGTTGTGGCTCGCAGGCTCTAGAGCACAGGCTCAGTAGTTGTGGTGCATGGGCTTAGTTGCTCTGCGGCATGTGGGATCTTCCCGAACCAGAGATCGAAACCGTGTTCCCTGCATTGGCAGGTGGATTCTTATTATTTGTTGTTGTTGTTGGCTGCATTGGGTCTTCATTGGCTGTGCACAGGCTTTCTCTAGTTGAGGGGAGTGGGGGCTACTCTTCGTTGTGGTGCGCAGGCTTCTCATTGAGGTGGCTTCTCTTGTTGCGGAGGCACGGGTTCTAGGGTCGCAGGCTCAGTAGTTGTAGCTTGCGGGCTCTACAGCACAGGCTTAGTAGCTGTGGCACACGGTCTTAGTTGCTCCACGGCATGTGGGATCTTCCCCGACCAGGGCTGGAACCAGTGTCCCCTGCACTGGCAGGCAGATTCTTAACCACTGGACCACCAGAGAAGTCCCTGGCAGGTGGATTCTTAACCACTGCACCATCAGGAAAGCCCTAGTCCAGATCTTTTAATGGGAAAATCCTATCAAATGTGGAAAGATCAGATAGTTATGATTTTATTTATACTCTTAGAGAACAAGGATCATATCTCAATGTACTTTATGCATTTTTATGCATAAATATGCAATGTGTTTAGTAACATAATTTGGATACCTAAAAAAACTTGGACAAAGATAGAAAAATAAATTCTTAGTCCAGTGACTTTTAGGTCTGTTCAGCCACAGAACCCTTCTTTCAAAGTCCCAAAAAAGAACACTTAAATGGCCCTGTTCCAACTGAATAATGGACCCCAAAGATATACAGGTCCTAATCCCCAGAACCTGTGAATGTTACCTTCCATGGCAAAAGGGCCTTGCAGATGTGATTAAATTAATGATCTTGAGATGGGGGATGATCCTGGACTATCCAGGTGGGCCATAAATGTAGTCACAAATGTCCTTATAAGGAGATTTGGGAATTCCCTGGTGGTCTAGTGGTTAGGACTCTGCACTTTCACTGCCGAGGGCCTGGTTCAATCCCTGGTTGTGGAACTAAGATCCCACAAGCTGTGCAGCATGGCTAAAAAATAAATAAATAAGGAGATTTGATGGCAGAAGAAGAGAAGGCCAGGTGGCTATGGAAATGGAAACTGCAGTGATGTGGCTACGAACCAAGGAAAGCTGGAGGCCACCAGAAGCTGAAGAGGCAAGGATTCTCCCCTGGAGCCCCCAGAAGGAATCAGCCTTGCTGACACCTTGACTTTAGTCCCATTAGACTCATCTCACACTTCTGGCCTCTGAGTGTAGGATGATAAATTTGAGTTGTCTTGTTCCACTGTGTTTGTGCCACAGCAGCAATAGGAAACTCACCCAGGAGCCATTACCAAACCTAATAGTGGTTACTCCTGGAGGACAAGATCTGGTGGGGGAATGAGGACTTTTATTCTTGCCTTTCCCTTTTGTGCTGTTGACATGCCTGCAAAACTCATATATTATTTTTATAATTAAGAGAAAAGAGAAGACATTGCAAGTGAAGCACTTGGCCCACTCCAGGGGCGCTCCAAGTGTGCAGACTTCAGTGGTTGTCATGGTTACACCAGGGTTCATTTTATTCCTTTACACCAACATCGATGCCTCCCCTGCCATGAGGCCACGTGTCATACTCAGGAGCCATGAGGCAGCTGGCAGAGTTCTGTGCTGCTGGAGTCCAGAGGTCTCAACCACATGGGGCCCTGGTGCAGAGTATGGATCAGATTGAGGCCACTCTGCAGCGGGCACGTTTTATGTCCTGAGACCACCAAGAGTATTCAGGTGTGAGTACCTGAGCAGCTGTGGGAAGCAAGGACAGAGGGAGGACTTACAGGGAAACAGCCCTGTGCTCCAGCCCTCCCACCAATTGGTCCTTTTCCCCTCAGGCAGGGATGGACACCCACCCCTTACTACCTACAGGGCCTCAGTGTCACATGGGGGAGGGTGAGGCAGGTAGGTGTGTCCTCTTGGGAGCAGGACACTCAGCGTGGCCCCTGTGCACCTGGGCCTCTGGGGCGGTGGGGGGAGGGCTCCTCTGACACGAGACACTTCCTCAAGTAACTCTGGTGGAAGTCACATTCCATGCTGCTGCAGTTCCTCTCTGATGTCTCCATGGCAACGTTCACATGGATTTCATAGAACATAAGGTGTTTGAGCTGGAAGGGACCTTGGAGATCAGTTCCTCCTGCCCCCTCATTTCACAGAGAGGGGAGCAGGCCCAGACTGTGTATGCTACACGCCTGGGGTCAGCCAGCAAGCCAGGGACCCAGCCGGGGCCTCTGCCTTCTGGCACCACTCCCAGCCAGGGTCCCTTGACCTCAGGTCGCAGACAGCTGAATTCCTTAGGACTGTCTTCTTGGGAGGTGCTCTGAGGGTACAAATTTTGGGGGCTCTGTCCCTCCCCCTTTGCTAAAGGACACTGAAGTCCAGCCTCACTCTGTCCTGCTCAGTCCTGGAGCTCTCATTCCCGTGCTTGGTGAGGGCAGGAGTGGGTACGATGGGCACTGTACTCAGGAAGCTCACAGGCTGGCGAGGAGGCAGTGCAGTCCCCCAAGAACCACCGGAGAGCAAACGTGGTTCCGTGTCTGCGGAGCAAGAGTTGGGGTGGGAGAAGCCTGGGAAGTTTGCCCAAAGGAGGAGGCTCCAAGCAGAGCCTGGGACGAAGGTCGAGGAGGACTCTTATTCCTGTCTAAGGCTGCCTGGCTTGAGGGCCACACACTGTGGGTGAGTGGGAATGTGAGCATGAAGCTGGAAGGCTTGGAAAATCGGGTTCCAGAGAGAGACTGCCCCAGGCCATAGGTTCCAGAGGGTTCTCGTGTCTGGGGACTCATGGCACACGTCACTCTAGGACAAGGGGGTCAGACACTTGGAAGGGCAAGTCAGAGGGCAGGGTGTAGGAGCTGAAGGCCCTGGACATGAAGGGACCAGAAATCTGGGCCAGCAGAGGGTGCTAGGGTGAGGGTCCAGAAGTGAGGCCTGGGGTTGTTCCATCCCTTTGCTGGGATATGGAACCATGTAGCCCCTCCCCTGCCCAGCAGAGCCAGCCCTATGCCAGAAGGGTTGAGGGCTTGTAGGTCTGTATCCCCCTCCCCAAGGACATAGACCTCACTCCTCACCTCTACCTCAGCCCCAGGGCTCACTTCAACTCCCAACCCTGCTTCAGGGGCCTGGCCTGGCCTGTGGGGGGTCTTCTCTCTAGATTAGAAGATCCTGAGAATCTGGTCATCCCCAGATCCCACCAAAGCTACCTTCCTGAACTTTCCCACCAAACTGGTCCCTTTTCTTCCCCTTGCTGGGTACCTGTTCTCGTTCTCTATGCCATGTGACAGACATTTCCAAATGCTCAGAGTCTGCAGTGTGGCCGGGATGCAGTGCTCGGTGGGGACAGCTCACCTTGGCTCTGCATGGAAACTGCCAGGGTGTCTTCTTCACTCACATGGATGGCAAGTGGGGTCCTCTCCACCTGGGCTTCTCCATGAGGCCACCTGGGCTTTCTCACAGTATGGCAGCCGGGTTCCAAGAATGAGTGTTCCAGAAGACAGGAAGGGAGAGCTGACAATCTGGAAGGTCTGGGTCCAGAAACAGGCACAGGGTCACTTCCATGGGTCAAAGCAATCACAGCTCCTGCCAAGGTAGGAGAAATAGACCCTCCCCCTCACTGGGAAGAGTAGCAAAGAATTTGCCATCTTTAATCCATCTTAGCACCCTCTGTCTCTGCCCCAGGGGCTCTGACTCTTTCTTGCCTCCCCGCTGGGCCTGCAGATTCTATCTCTCCTGGAGGTCCCCTCCATCCCCATTTCTTCCCCATGGGCTACTGCAGTCCCCTCAAACTCATCTCCCTGTCCACAGGCTGCACCATCCATCCCCTCCTGGCCACTCCCTGTATTCCTATAGCAGTGCCCTCTCTCCATTGCTCTCCTCAGAAACCATGCATGGCTCCCTGCTTCTCACTGAACAATTTCCAAGCTCCTAGGCAAAACATTCAAATTCACCTTACAATCTAGCCCCCTCCTATGTTACCTATTGAATTAGCACCCATTTCTTCCAAGCCACTGGACCACACTTTGGCCTCTTCTGCTCAAACTGCCCACCTGCTGGCTCTCTGAGCCTGAACATATTCACTCTCTCCACCTGGCAAGTTTCTCTATCTCCACCGCTGTTGGACTCCTGCTCAATCTTTAAAGCCCAGTGCAAATGCCCCTCCTCCACAAAGCCTTGCTCTCACTACTCGTCACACTAGTCTTACTCTCATTGCATATTGAGGCATGTTCTCCCTTAAATCCTTACTTGCAATGATGTGTCCTCTTGAAGTGGGGCCCACATTTCTAACGCATACTTCTTTCACCAATTTAATAACTGTTTGTTGCAGCCTGGAGCCAGCTGCCAGGGATATGACAGTGAGCAAGACAAGCTGTTTCCTGTGCCCAGAGAGCTTACGTTCCAGAGAGTGAGACAGATGGCAAATAGAGGAACCAAGAGACATAATGATCAAAGATTCGGAGGACTGTAGGAAGGCAAGAAAGGCAAGAAGGGGTGCTGCAAGGCAGGGACCAAGAATTCCCTCTTTTCAAGAGAAACGAGAGACCTGGATTTTTATATATTCTCCTAATTTTAAAGGTTGCAAGGTCAAGTCTTTCTCCTCTGCTCTCAGCTTCCCTCCCCTCCTAGCTTCCCACTCTCTCTGGAATGCCTGCCTCCTTCTCTCTTCCTGGTTACCCTATCAGCAGCTCCCCCAACTCAGGACTCCCCACCCCTAGGGCACCCAAACTCCTCTGTGGTTCCCATGCCTTGGCCATGCTCTGGCAGCAGCAAGGGGACGTAGGGAGCCCACTGCCTAGGATGCTAGGGCCAGTGGGCATCCCTACCTAAGACCCTGGGCCAACCTCCCTGACGTTGGCCTCCTGGGAGTGAGACACCTGGAGTCCCCAGGGCCCCAGCAGTGGGAACCCAACACCCCCACCGCAGGCCTCACTAACCGCATCTGGCCTGGAAGAAGTGAGGAGCCAGAGGAGCGAGACAGAAAAGGACGCCAGGGGGCCCTCAGAGGGCTTCCTCAGGTTGGTCCCCTACTCTGACAGAGCCCTGAGGGATAGGTCTCCGTCTCCAGGGAACATCTGGGCAAACCCTGCCGGGGACAGTTTATGCTCTCTGGAACCAGAGTTCCCACGTAGAAATCCCAGCTCTGCTACTTCCTGCCTGGTGACCTTGGACAGCTCCCTTCCCCTCTCTGGGCCTCAGTTTCCCATCTGAACACTGGCGATCAGAGCAGCACCCACCTCACAGGATAGTTCTAAAGATGACATGCACCTGGCACATGATGGTGCTCTGTGAAGGGCAGCTTTCCAAAGCCTCTCCCATGCAGGGCCTTGCCAGGCCCTTTCGAGGAATTGCTTTGTTGGGCGGCATCCTTCCATCTGTGTTTTCCCAGACCTCTGAGCCCTTGAGACAGCTTCTGCCCATTATAATTATTTGGACTCTGGGCACTTCCAGCTGAGAGGGCTCAGGCTCTGAAGGGCCCAGGCTCCCAGTGACAGCTGTCATGTCTCAGGACGGAGGAGGACAGAGCAGGAGGGCTGCCCTTCGTCTGCACCTGCTACCCCCAAGCCCTGGGAGAGGGGCATCTCTGCTCACCACTCCCAGGATTCCATGACCACCTCAGCCTCACTCTCAAAACCCAGAGCATTTTGGGTGGGTGGGAGTCTGGGACAGAGCCCCAGGAAGTCCAGGAGGGGAGCCGGTGCCAGGTCCTGGAGAGGAGTCTGCCAGGGACCAGCATAGGGTTTGGATTATCAGCACATGAAAGCACTGGATAGCCAAGGAGACAGCCACAGCCTGGCAGAGGGGCCTCCCACCTCCTTCACCTCCCAGATCCCTGAGGGCAGAACCCCAGGGGAGGGGACTCTCAGAAGGCCTGCTACTGACTGACAGTGATTTCCCTTTCCCCAAGGATCCTGAAGCTTCAGCCCAGCAGGCAGAAGCTGCGGGATAGAGAGCCCTGCCGGCTCAGCCCTGCCGCTCAGCCTGGCCGCTATGTCCTGTCTCTGATAACCAGCTGTCAGCTGAGCCCCAAGCGGCGGGGCGCACCCGGGTTTGTTTGCCAAGCCCGAGTGCTGGAGCTTCCTGGACCCTCCTGCCCTGGAAGGGAGGGGGTCGGTGCTGCAGCAGGCCAGGTGGCATCTCCGGCGGAGAAGGGACAGAATCCCAGGGTGCCCATCCCACGCAGGTCCACTGCCTCAGTGCCCCCATCTCACAGCACTCTCCTTGTCCCAAGCCCGGAGGCAGTCCAGTGGGGGTCACTGGGCAAGGGGCAGAGCCGGGCGGGGTGGTGCACAGCCAGCAGAGGAAAGACAGGACGCCGGGTACTGCCTCCCTCACCCACCGCCCCCTACCCGCACCCAGGCCCGATGCAGATATGGAAGGGCGTCGCTGGCTCTAGGGCAGGGAGGTAGCTGCCCCCAATGGACAGAGGCTCTCGGACCCCGAGCACCCAGGGCAGGGCCCGGACCTCCTGACCCCGCCCCCGGGGAGGCCAGCTCATTTGCATGGCCCCGCCTGAGAGCGGCCATTGGTAGCGGCGGCGGGAGGCCGGGCCTGAGTGGCTGCGGGGCTGTGGGGCGGCGGGGGCGGGGCGGCGCGGAGCAGGGCGCCTGGGAGGTAGCTGCAGCCGCCGCGGGACGGTTTCGGCTTAGGGTCTGGGTCTGGCTCCGAGGGCGCGGGAAGCAGGGTGTCCCGGGGCGCAGCGGCTGCAGCGGGAGCGTACTGAGCGCCTGCCAGCCGCCTGCCATGTCCAGGAAAAAGACCCCCAAGAGCAAGGGGGGTAGCGCGGCCGCTACCTCCGCACTGCCCGCCACCCACGGGTCCCGGCCCGTGCGCCCCGGGACTGCGCGCCCTGGCCCCGAGGCACCTCCCAACGGGCCCCCGCAGCCTGGCCGGTCTTCGCTTGGCGGCGGCGGCGACTTCTACGACGTCGCCTTCAAGGTGAGCCGGGCACCCCCAGCCCCATGCGAGCGCAGCAGGTGGCGTCCGGCCGGAGCCGAGTGGGTAGGGGGTCCGGGGAAAGGGTGCAGGGCCCTGCAGACCTTCGGCGAGGAGCTGGCTCGAGCGGCACCCCGCAGCTGCAGTTGGCATGGCTGGTGCGGTGCATCACACACACACACACACACACACACACACACAGCTGTCAAACCTGGGTTTGGGATACCCAACATATGGCAGGGCCTGCCCCCTTCCCCTCCCCACACCCCACCTAGCTGACATGGCCGGACAAGGGGTCCTGCGGAAGTCAGAGCCTGGCAGGTGTCCTCTCCCTGTTCCCTTATGCTCCTGCCCCCACCCACGCTCATCATTTCCCATATGCTGCCTTCTCTCACCCCCAGGGTCTTTTGGTCTCTTCTCTTTAGGAGGCAAGACTAAGAAGAGGTTTGCCAGTTTGGTGGGGAATGCTGGAGCCTCCTTCAGGCCAAGGCAGAAGCTTGTGAATTGTGGGGACGGGGGTGGCAGGCCCATCTTTGGGTTTTGGAGCCTTTGGCAACAGGCTGGGGGAGGGGAGAAGGAGAGGGAGCCCTGACTGCCCCTCCCTGTCCACAGATGTGGTCTGAGCCTCTCTTCATGTCAAGATCTGACCCTCACTTGGCAAATTCCTCTAGAGCCTTGCTGGGATTGTAAGAAGCCCCCTGGCACAGAGGCCCCCCACCCAGGCCTCCCAGCGGCCAACCCTCATGTTCTGCTCCCCACTAAGCCCCAAATGCTCCCCTTCCAGACCAAGCATGGTGTCCAGGTAGCACCCTGGATGGAGGCAGCTACTCCCACTCCCCACTGATGGAGACAGGCCAATGTTCAGGAGAGGGGACAGAACCTTCTAGAGGTGGAAGCTGGAAGTCCAGGCCCTGTGTCTCCCCCAGGCCCTACTGAACCTGCAGACTTAGGATACCTCCCTCCACTTCTGACACTCACCCACAGCCCATCTGACCAGGCCAGCTCAGGGAAGACCAGACACCCCTCCGGGTGGGCCAGCACCCAGGTCCCCTCTGCTCTTTGTGCCCCAGGTCATGCTGGTGGGAGACTCAGGCGTGGGGAAGACCTGCTTACTCGTGCGCTTTAAGGATGGGGCTTTCCTGGCAGGGACCTTCATCTCCACTGTGGGCATCGACTTCAGGGTAAGAGTGGAGGCTGATGTCCCAAGCACTGACTGGGCCCAGCCCGTGCCCTGGGCCCCCAACACCAGCTAAGAGCTGCTCAAAACACCCCTGGGCAGCTGGTTCTCCATTATCCCTGTGGCACCGACAGGCTCATGAGGTGGAGCTCCTGGCTGGACCACCTGGCTCCCATGGTCAAGGTGGTTGAGGTGGGATGCCTTAACCACCAAGCTGCCTGCCTCCCGACATCTCAAGGTCCTGGAGAGAGGTGGTGGCTGTATACAATTGAAGCAGAGATGGTACCCCTGTGCCTGGGGCACGACCCTGGGGGCTGTATCTTGTGAATTGGGGGCGGTGGATGCTGGTGTCCCCATGGGAACTCAAGACCCATGTCCACTCAGGAGGCCAGCATTGCTGCCCCATTGTACAGAGGGGCCCTGAGGTGCCAGGTGGCCTGCCCAGGCCATACCAGACAGACGGCTGTGGCATTGAAGCACACACTCAGTCTCAGAGCCAGGGAGAAGTCCCTGCCCTTGGGTGAGGAGGCTTATGGGAAATGCTCCCACCTGGCTGCTTTCCCTGGTGGAGCCCCCTCACCACCTCACCCCCCACTAGAGGGCTATGTCCTGGGGTCCTTCTGGGGGATGTCCCAGGACTCTTGGCTCCCCAAAAGCCCTCCAGCACCCCAAGCAGACTGTGGGGTCACAGGGGAATGATGGGGGCCACAGCCTTAGGCCTGCAGGGCTCAGGCATCAGTCTAAATTCCACGTGCTGAGGTGAGGAGATCTCAGCAAATCCCAAATTTGCATTTTTCTCATTAGACCCAGTCAGCAGAAGGCTGGCAGGGACGCCCTTCTGGGGACTGGGAAGGCGGGGCTCCCTCCAGTCCAGGGAGCCATTCTCTACCCTGTCTGTGGGGGCAGAGCCTCTCAAGTCCTCTGGGATGAAGGGTTGAGGTGACAGAAGGGGGAGGTTTAGGCCCAGTCCTCTGCCTGTTCTGTCCTCACCTCCCCACTTCTCACCTCTCTCTTGGCTCTGGGGCAGGTGGTGAGGCTGTGTGGTTTGCACCCCTGTTCAGGGTGCCAGGGAAGGCGGGGTGTCCTCCCCAGCCTCCCTGCAGCAGGGCAGATGGCTGCACCCAGTTCCCGGGAGACCCAGAAGCACCCTGACAGCAGGTGCTGGATGAAGAGGGAGGTGGTGCTGTTTCTGCTGCCTGGGGCCTCAGCTGGTGGTTAGCAGCTCCTGTCCCCACACCAGCAGATAGGAACCGGGGTTGAGCCACTCCCTGCTCTAGTCCTGAACTGGGAGGGCCTGGCTAGGGAGCATCATCAGCCAAGCACATAATGAGCACCCACTGTGTACTACCAAGCCAAGTTCTGGGCTCAGTGCTTACTGCATGGGGCCCTATCCTCAGGCAGCTGCCGTTGGAGCGGGAAGAGAGGCTTTCAAATTACACTTTAGCTCGTACCAAGCCAGACTCGTTTCTCAGTGCTTTGCATATAGTAGCTCATAAAGTAATCAGGGCAGCCATGTGATGAGCACCCTGGCTACCCCCATTTGTGGATGGGGAAACTGAGGCACAGTGTTAGTAATGGGCCTGGGGTCACATGGTGGGTGACTTCAAATAAGTCGTGCAAGTGGCTCTAAGCAAAAGGAGCAGTGTGTGCAGAGCTTTGAGAAGTGCTGGTGGCCTGGGAGAGGGGGCTGGAGTGGGGCCTTGAGACCTAGGAGCAGAGTGCAGGAGGGAGGCGTGCAGTCTGAAGCTGAACCGGCAAGCGGGGAAGCCACCGGGGCTGGGCACCAGGGGGAGGAGGGCAGCTGGGGTAAAGGAGAGAGAGGGGAAGGGCTGGGTGCAGAGCAACAGGACTCAGTGAGTGACTGGGGTGGGTGGCGACCGGGGGCCCTGCAGGGCAGAGGAGCTGGTGGGGCTGTGTGTCAGGCCTCCAGGACGGGCAGAGGAAGAACCACCTGGCCCAGAATGGACACAGCTGGCCATGGAGGGCGGCAACCTTCCAGTCCATCAGGACAGCCAGCTGAGCGGGGGTGGCCTGGGCACCCTCTGTGCACGGGTCACCAGGAGGGGCTCAGCAGCAGGAGGTGTTGGAGGTATGGGGGAGAGCTGGGTGGACACCAGGACTTGGATTCAAGGGGAAGCTTTATCTGTAGGTAGAGGGCAGAACCAGGTGGGCCCTGGAGGCAGAGCCAGCTGAGGCCCGAGATAATGAATTCAGGGTCACACCGGGGCCCCTCAGTCCCAGGCTGAGTCCTGGCCTGGCACTGCCTGCCTCCCCCACCCTATCCACCCCCCCCCTCCACCGGAGGGTGGCACCGGTCTAGCTGCTGCCTAGGACGGTGCACTCAGCCCTGGGCCCTCCTTGGAGCTGGTTGGTTGTGTTTCAGAACAAAGTTCTGGATGTGGATGGCATGAAGGTGAAGCTGCAGGTGAGAGGTGACTGGGGGAGGGGTAATTGAGGGCAGGGGGCACCTGGAAGGGAATGGGCAGCCCTGACAGCTGCACTATGCCCTTGCTGCAGATCTGGGACACGGCTGGCCAGGAAAGGTTCCGCAGCGTCACCCATGCCTACTACCGAGACGCTCATGGTGAGCTCATGGGCACTGTAACCTAGCTCCAGGGAGTTGGGGCCATACTCCCTAGGCTTCTGCTTGGAGAAGGGCACCCTGGGTGTGAGTGGGCAGAAGTGTGAAGGGTGCGATGCATGAGGGTGAGGGTGATGGGGAGCCACTGTGGGCTCTGCAGGTGTCCTCACTGGCCCTCTGCCCCCAGCACTGCTGCTGCTCTATGACATCACCAACAAGGCCTCCTTCGACAGCATCCAGGTCAGTGGCTTCCTTCCTGGTGGCGGAGACAGGGAGATGGGGCCTGACTCCATCCCCAGCCTCCCTCAGGCACAGATGGCATCAGGGTCCCAGAGAATTCTGAGGACCCAAGTACAGTGACTCAGGTTGAGAGTGAGCTGAAGGGGGCCGGGGAGACCTAGTCCACCAGCCCAACTCCTTAGATAAGGTACCTGATGGATCACCCCTGCACGGCACGTGGGGAGCACTAGTTCAGGGGCCCTCCTGTTAGCCAGACACTGACAGGCACTGTGGGGTGTGCTCTGGAGGGGGGCAAGGGATGCCAGGAGCCCCAGCCTCCAGCTTGTCCTCAGCTCTCCCCCCACAGGCCTGGCTGACAGAGATCCAGGAGTATGCCCAGCATAACGTGGTACTCATGCTGCTGGGGAACAAGGTGGGCACCCCAGCCTGTCTCATCTACCCTGGCTCTACAGAGGGTGGAGGGTGGCAGGGGAGTGAGCTGGGGCCAACTCTCACCAAGACTCCTGTGCCAGGTGGACTCTGCCCAGGAGCGTGTGGTGAAAAGGGACGATGGGGAGAAGCTGGCCAAGGTGAGCTGCGGTTGGGTGGGCAGCCAGAGAGTGCTCCTGGGGCTGCAGGGCCTGAGCTGTCCTCACTAGGTGGCCAACGGCTGTTTGCAGGAGTATGGGCTGCCGTTCATGGAGACCAGCGCCAAGACGGGCCTCAATGTGGACTTGGCTTTCATGGCCATAGCAAAGTAAGTCCTGGCAGTTATCAGGAAGACCTCCAGACCCAGCGTCTGAATCCCCTTGTTGGGGGTACAGATCACCCTATTCCATGGTCATTTCTGCCCCACAGGGAGTTGAAGCAGCGCTGCATGAAAACTCCCAGTGAGCCTCGCTTTCAGCTGGACGACTACGTCAAGAGGGAGGGCCGGGGGCACTCCTGCTGCAAACCCTGAACCTGGCTGGGGACGGCCACCAGGGTGTTCTCCTGGAAGACTGGATAGAGTCTACACATCCCTGACTTCACCACCCAGCAGCCAGTCCCAGGGTGTCTGTTTCTAGGAATCCCAGGCTGAACCTTGCCCTTCCCTCATCTGGGCAGCCATCCAGAGCCTCAGTCCCAACAAACAGGCTTCAGGAAGCCAGAGGGTCTGCAGCCCTCCTTCACCTGCTGCTGCCTGAGGGCCGTGCCCCCAAGGTCTTCACAGAAGAGCAACCAACTTCTACACAGGAGGGCTACCCAACGATGTATAGACTGCCAGGCGCCTGGTCCTCTGGACCACGGTGCTCTGCCACCCCCTCCTGGGCACGCCCAGCTTCCAGGCTGGGCTGCAGTGCCCGCACCACGTGTACAGTGCCTAAACACCTAGAAAGCCATGTCTGCAGCTGCACACGTTGCCCCCTGCCCACACCTGGGGCAGAGGGCTTCACCGCGAATCACATCATGCATCTGTGCCCCAAGGACCAGAGCTGCCTAGCCCCCCCACCAGGAGGCCCTGGTTCAAACATCAACAAGGTCTTTCATGTTACCTTGGAGGATGCCAAGGCTGTGGCTTTGTAATGCAGTGAATACAATGTGGGAAGCCACAAAAATGTCAGGCAAACCAGGACTGCCAGCCCTCGCCTGTTGACCAGGCTACCATCTCAGCAGGCTGATACAGGGCCTGGGCTTGGCAAGGTCAAGCCAGGGGGGTGGGCAGGGTACTCCACCTTGTACTAAAATCTTGAAGTCAGTGTTTTGATTGAGAGCTTTTGTTTCCAGTCCTAGTGAATAAAGTTGTGTTTTCTGGAGTGCCTGCCTTGTCCATTGAAAGAAAGCAATGCTCAGGGACTGTTAGTGAGGAATCAGAGGAATTAAGAGTTCACCACCCACCCCAAGGCAAAGGTACACAAGAAAACCTATCCTTACAGGTAAAAACAGAGAAGGTGGTCCAAATAGGTGGAAAGTCACTGGCGTGAACTTCCATTTTCATGCTCTGCCCCTGAGACTGCCCAGGGATGACCCAGTCGTCCCATGGAATCCTCTGGGGTACAAACAGGCATGAAAATAAAGACACGTGTGCTCCAATCAACTTACCACCTTTGCTTTATTGCTAAGCACTTCAGAGACTTACAGATGTCTTCTTTGAGGAAAGAATCCAATGAGACCAAGAATCCAGAAGAGACCAAGACTGTGAAACAGATGTGTTGGGCTGGAAAATCCCCTTGACCACAAGAATGAGGAAACTGTAGTCGCTTTGTCTTCCACCCAGTCAGGGCCCAAAGCTCCTGCTAGTACCTTATCTTGAAGTGTCAGCAGGAGAATGGTTGCAGCTGCTCAGCCACCTATCTCTTACCTCAAATTTCCCAAGTGACGTGGACCCCAAGAACTCTTTATTGGCAGGATGAGGGGTGGAGGTCTGTCTTCTGTAGCTTCTTCAGGCTGGCACTGGGCTTGTGGACCCTACCTAATTGGGGCCACGGAACTCTCACCCTGTCTTGTCCAGGGGCCCCAGGGTGACTTCTGCTGTTATTCCAGTAGGATCTATGTCAGGGAATGGCTGGAATCCCTGTATCACCATCATCTTGATGTGGAATTGTTGCAACCTGGAAGCAAACTTAACAAGCAGATTAAAGAGGCAGGGGCCAAAGTTCAGTAAAAGGATTATGGCAACTAGAGGCCCAAGCAGGGGGTAAGAACCAGATCACACTTGGTAACATCTCCTTAACTGCAGTCTAGTCAGCACTTGGGTTACCCTGTCTGAAGGAATGAAGCCATTTGGCGTGGTCACATTTTCTTGATGTCCTCTTCTACTAACCCAGTGTTATTGATGTAGGTGCAACATGTCTCATTGATAAACTGCACATACTCCTCCTTGTTCGGCTAGGAGGAAGTCCAAGGCCAGTCTATTAGCCATCACTTTAGTAGCCAAGGAACTTAGAGACAATGAGAGTCTGGTGAGTGCATTCCCTGTGGATTCACTCAGGACAGGGCATCTGAAAAATTGTGGAGCACCACTTCATGATAAACAAAGCCTCCCCAAGGGGCCACCAAAGCAATGGCAGCTCCATTTCCTGCCGAAAGGAGACCAACTGCCCTTTTGCCCCAGGGGTGGGTGATGTTATAGATGGCAATACCTGGGTTTGTTTGGTTACTCAGTTGGCCTAGCGTTACATGCCCTGTAAACAGAGCACTGTCTATACAAGGAAAGGCCACAGCTAATCCCAAGAAAGGGAAAGAGGAATTGGGGTTTTTTGAAGAGGACAGTCAGTTTGCACCTGGACCACAAAGGAGTAGATGTCTGGGAGGGGCACATGCCTGACAGTACTGTTGTGGAATTAAACCACTTTAGTAGAGTCCGCCCAAGGGGGGGGGGGTTCCAGTACAGTTGGAGGAGAGAATCCCACCACTGAATAAACGTGTATGAGTCTTTTCGAAGGCTTTGGGAGAGGCAAAAAACATGTACCACGTGTGGGGAAGATGTGTGCTAGACACTTAGCGCCAGGCCTGTCCAGGAGACACACATCCCACTGACCAGCTGATCTTGGAGGAACCAATGGGTGGCGTTGCCTGTTTGGTCTTTGCAATTAAAATTAGGGGTAATGGTGGTGATGTTAACTGCTGGTGTATTGCAGAATTTAGTTCCAGGCTTCTGGCATGGACAGCAAGATGAGTTACCTTTATGACAGAGTAGAAGACAAATATGTTTTGATGGGGGGAGCTTTGTGTGCTGGATGCACTAACAAGAGGGAAGCTTCCAGGCATGGAAGCTATGCCAAGAGCTGGATGTGGACTCTGAGGGGAGCAGGGGTTGCAGGACCTTCAGCCAGAGTAAGTTCAAGGTCATTACTGGGTGTGTAGCTTAGTTCTTTAAGCTTATAGGCATTCCTTTGAGGATTGGGATGGTAGACCCAGCACTGAGACAGATTCTCTCCCTGAGCAATAATTCTTGAGAGATTTACTACTGCGTTGGATCCTCACTCCCCTGACATGAATCCCCAAAGGAGGGGGAGAAAAGTTAGGGTGACTAATAACTTAATAATGACATCAATCAGAGTTCTAATTTAGGAAGCAACCGGAATGCAAGTAGCATTAAAAGAAATCCTGCAGTAAACAAGAGCCCAGTAGCAAATACAGACTCCCAGCCTACTGTCACTTATCTTGCTTTTGTTACCCGGAGAGCCCCAAAGAAATTAATGTCAAAGTGAGAGTTTACTTATCAATGCGGTTGTCACTTGGCTTGGGGATCACCCTCCTGAATAAGTATTTGAGGTCTTGGGCAGGTTCACAGGAATAGCTGTGATGTGGGTCTTCAGGTTCCTGTAACAAATCAGTGGAAGTAGGTTTAATTCTGGGTAGATGGACCCAACTAGTGACTCCATGAAGCTTAACCGCTGTAGGGGTGCTTAGCAAAACTTGATAAAGACTCTTTTGCTTTGGGAGTAGCTGGTCACCAGGGGACTCATTTTTCCAGGTCTTTAAGAGCACCCAGTACCCAGGGTTTACAATGGAGTAACTGGGGCTGTTATCTGGGGAGAGCTGAACTGTTTCCATATTCTTGAATAGCCCTTCAGACCTGGCCCAGGTTAATAATGTATTTAAGGTGTGCCTGGGTTTCTAAGGCGGTTACCATGTCCAGGGTGAGGAATAGCCTACCATGTCATTTCAAAGGGGCTCAACCTAGTTGTTTTAGGGGCTGCCCCAACGCTTAAGAGTTGCTGGCAGCAGGTGGCACCACCTGCTATTATCAGGTTTTGATATTTCCTGACAAGAGCTTACCCAAGGTTTTCTTTAGGGTATGATTGGTCTGTTCCACCTTTCCTGAGGACTGAGGTCTACAGGACAAATAAAGGTAGTATCTATTTCCTAGGGTCTTTTGGGTAACCTCTGCTATGAATTGAAGGTCCACTGTCAATCTGGAGGTGTCAGGGCAACCCAAACCTAAGGATAATTTCCTTCAGAAGTGCTCTAGCCATTTCAGTTGCCTTTTCTGTCCTAGGGGGAAAGGCCTCCACCCATCCAGTAAAACTACCCACAAAGATTAATATCTGAAGCTCTGGAAAGAGGCCATCTGAGTGAAATCCATTTGCCAGTCCTCTCCTGGCTAAGGCCCACATTGCTGGACTGGGCTCATAAAGGGGGGGGGGGGCCTTGAAATGGCCCCCTTATTTATGGGTGGTAGAGGGCACAGGCTCGAGTAACCCTTTTATTATATCTGGGAGTCATTTTCTCGTTAAAAGGCAGAAAACCACTGTAGACACAGTATCCTTCCCCAGATGGAGAAAAATCATGTAGCCCTTGAATTTTCCATTGGTCAGAAAAAGCAATTTTTGATGCGCCACCAGCCTTCTGTTCCCTTAGTTCACCCTATTTCTTGTTCCCAGGTTTCCTCAGGAGTACCTGGGCATGTTAGAAGGGGTAAGGGATGAGATTAATGTCATTTGTTGTATCAGGACTGCTTTCTCTGCTTCTCCATCTGCCCTGTTGTTCCCTTTGATAATTTGGGAGATTCCCTTTTGGTGTCCATGGCAATGAATGACTGTTACTTGATTTGTCTGGTTTTTGAGCTGCCTCTGTGAGATCTCAGCCCCATACTTTACAGAGGAATTTTTTGCATTCAAGTCCTCTTTCCATATAGCTCATTGGCATGTAGAACGAGGTAGGCATATTTAGAGCCTGTATATAGGTTTATAATTTTTCCTTCCCCCCAAACTCCTAGTTCTTCCCTCCCCCAGGCAACCACAAGTCTTTTCTGAGTCTGTTTTTGTTTCACATGTTCCTTTGTGTTGTAGTTTGGATTCCACAAATAAATGATATCATATGGTATGTCTGACTCACTTCACTTAGTATTTCTAGGTCCATCCATGTTGCTGCAAATGGCATTATTTCATTCTTTTTAATGGCTGCGTAGTATTCCATTGCATATATCTACATCTTTATCCACTACTCTACTGGACATTTAGGTTGTTTCTGAATCTTGGTTATTGCAAATAGTGCTGCAGTGAACACTGGGATGCATGTATCTTCTCAAATTAGTTTTGTCTGGGTATTATGCCCAGGAGTGGAATTGCAGGATACTATGGCAACTGTAGTTTTAGGAACCTCCATACCGTTTTCCATAGTGGCTGCACCAACTTACATCCCCACCAACAGTGTAAGAGGGTTCCATTTTTCTGTGTTGGGAGGTTTTTTTTGCAGTACGTGGGCCTCTCCCGTTGCAGAGCACAGGTTCTGGACATGCAGGCTCAGCAGCCATGGCTCACGGGTCTGGCCATTCCGCGGCATGTGGGATCTTCCCGGACCGGGGCACGAACCCGTGTCCCTTGCATTGGCAGGCGGACTCTCAACCACTGCGCCACCAAGGAAGCCTGTGTTGGGAGTTTTGAGGATTACCTCTGGGGAGTCAAGAAGTAAACACTGGTACTTAGTTCAGTGGCCTTTGATCTCTAGAATCCTTTGTACTTGATGTTGGGGGGCGGGGGTGTGGACTTCCAAAGGTCCAGGTGGCTGTCCAAGGTAAGCTTGTTAGCTTCTTCCACTGATAGTGGCAGCTGCTGGCCGAAAGCAGCCAGGCCAACCTTAGGACACATCATCTAGTTGTGTGAAAAAATAGCCTATTGGCTGAGGAACTTCTAGTTTCTTTGACGACCCACAGAGCTTTTAGGGGATTAGAACTTCTTTTAGGTCCCCTGCTTTTCAGCCACATACAAAATGAATGGCTTTTTAAAATTGAGGAGACTCAGAGCAGGAGCTTTAATGAGGACCTGTGTGATACTGTTAAAAGCCTTTTCCTGTGTTCCTCAGCCCAAAGTAATGGTTCTGAATCTGGGCTTTTAATGGCTTCATATAGGAGCTCAGACATTAGCCCAAACCCTGGGAGATCCAGAGTCAGCAAAACCCTGCCTTTTTACCTTTGTAAAAAGGTAAAAAGAAACGTCTTTGGGGCACTTAGGCCTAACATACTCGTTTTCTATCTTGCGACAGCTGTCTACTTCCAGGGTTTATAATGTGTCCCACGTATTTAACTTGTTCCATTGAGATTTCTGCCTTTTTCTGGGAGATCCTGTAACCCTGGACCTCAAGAAAATTAAGAACTTCAATGATGTTCTCACTTGAGCCTCCACGGTGGGGCTATATGTTAATATATCATCTGCATACTGTAGCATAGCCCCTTTTAGACCTATTTCCCTTGGTTCCTTTCCTAGGGCCTGGGCAAACATTGTGAGCTGCCCCCAAACCCGTGGTAGGTTGTTTTGTCCAGGTGTATTGTTGCATCTGGCCCGAGTGGGGGTTAGTCCACTCGAAGGCAAACAGATAATATGAGGGATGAACTGGGATGTAAAAGAAGGCATCCTTGAGGTTGAGAACAGTCAACCATTTAGCGTTTTCAAGGACTTGGGGTAGTATCTTATAAGGATTGGCCACAAGGGGGAGTATAGGAACTACTGCCTCTTTTACTGCTGAGGTCTTGCACCATCCTATATCCATCCCCCCATTAGGCTAACTGACAGAATAGGAATATTGCATTGAGACTGACAGGGAACCAAGAGGCCATATTTTAAGAATTTATGTATGAGGGGTTGTAACCCCTTTTTTGCCTCGAACCTAATGGGGTACTGTCTCTGGTTAGGGTAAGCAGCTTCTGGCTTAAGTCTAGTTTCTGCAGGTTGGGCATTTATGGCCCTCCTAGGGACTCCTTTGTCCAGTTTGCTGCAGGGTTCACTGCTTGTAGAATATGGCTGGGAACAAGCCCTTGCTCTTGTGTTGATCTACCTTAGCCAGGGTTAAGATAAGGGGCTGCTCTGCTTGGGGCCTCCTAACAGTAATATCGCCTTGAGGGAGCCCAGAAGATCTCTCCCTAGTAGTGGGGTAGGACAAAACTAAAAAGGCATGTTCAAAATAGCAAGTGAGAGCCCCAGTGAAGTGAAAGGTACAAGGCTTTCCATTGACACCAGTCACTGCAGCTTTTAGAGGAAAGAGGCCCAGCGTGAGAAATCAGGGCAGAGTAAGTGGTTCCTGTTAACAATTTTAAAAATTGATCTTGGGCTTCCCTGGTGGCGCAGTGGTTGAGAGTCCGCCTGCCGATGCAGGGGACATGGGTTCGTGCCCTGGTCCGGGAGGATCCCACATGCCGCGAAGCGGCTGGGCCCGTGAGCCATGGTCACTGAGCCTGCGAGTCCGGAGCCTGTGCTCCGCAATGGGAGAAGAGAAGGTCACAACAGTGAGAGGCCCGTGTATCGCAAAAAAAAAAAAAAATTGATCTTATCTGCCACCAGGGGCTCCTCAAGGGAGATAGACATCTTGTGGGGGCGGGGTGGGGGGAGCTGCCAGAATCCCTGGGCTGCTTCAGTCATCCAGCATGGCCATCTCAGGAGCAAGAGCCCCCATTCCCCTTGGGGACCAAGGGCAGACCCATCTCCAATTACTGGTCTGTTTGCAGACTGGGCAAGGCCCGGGAGTGTCTTCTGGTACTCATGGGCCCAATGGCCAGGTGACTTGCATTTGAAGCATTCCCCCTTGGTCTCGCCTCCGGACTGATGGTTGAACCTTTTTGCCCCCTTTGGGTTGCCCTGAGGTTGCAAGGCATGGCTGACAGCAACAGCTATCAGTTTAGCTTGAGCCTTGGCCTGCCTTTTTCCATGTTGAGTTCTATTCTCTTCCTCAGTTTGATCTCCATTATTACATATTCCAAAGGCCACCTCTGGGAGTTTGTGGGCCTAACTAACTTTTGTTGGAGCTTTTGCCTAATATCAAGGGCAGCAGAGACTGACCCTTGGGAGCAGAGATCTGTTAGCAAATTTCCTAAAAAGCCTCCACAAGCTGTCCCTCAGAGAGAACAGCGCTTTCTTCTTCCTCTTGGGTCACTTTCTTGACCTTTTCATTGTTGACTGGCTTCCAAATGCACCTTCTCATTCCTTCTAATAGGCATTGGACCTTGTGATGTCTGGCCTTTCCCCCCCAGGCAATTATAATCCCAAATGGGCTTATATGATTTGGGACTGCGTCCCGAACAACATAAATGTTGGACTGGTCCCTGGCAAACTGGTCAGCATACACCTGTGCTGCTGCCCATATCCTCTGCTTCTCCTCATGGGTACAGCATGTAGGTAAGACCATTTGGACGTCTTTCCAAGTTAAATCCAGGGCCAGGGTTAGGGTTTGAAATCCCCCGTGAACCTACTAGGGTCTTCAGAAAATTGGCCCAGTCTTTGTTTGCATTGGACTAAATCAGTTAAGAAGGGTGCATGTACTCTTGATTGTGCCTTTGCCATCTGCCACTTCCCTAAGTGGGCATATTCTCCCTGAACCTAGGTGATAGGAAGTTCCACTATGGCTTACTCCAGCAGGACCAGCATTTTCAACCTGGGGTATCGCTGGGTACAGAAGGGCATAGGGAAGAAGAGTTTGTGATTGGCCAAGGGAATCCAGAGAAGTACAGGTGCTTGTAGAGTAGAAAGGGCTGTTTCCCCCTTACGAGTTGGGATGTGGTTAAGAGAAGACTGTCTAGAATAACGGGAGGGTTCTCTGATTCCCCAGGTCTCTGATTACAGGAGCTGCATAGTGGGATTACTGGAGTTGGGCTCAATCGAAGGTGGCACGAGGGCAAAGGAGTCGGTAGATGATGCGATAGGAGACTAGGCAACAGAAGAGTCCAAAGTCACTCACCCACCCTGCTTTCTTGGTAACAAAAATAAAACCTAAGGAGTCCTGTGAATTCTACCCGACATAGCATTGGATTTAGCAATGTTGCGGGAGCAGTTTAGGAATGAGGTTCAAGAAATCCTTTCCCCAAATGGCGCAAAATCCCAGCTTCCCGCCAAAGAGAGAAGCCTTAGAAAAGAAGAGAGGCAGAGGGAGGGAGAAGCCAGCAGTCTCCAGCTGCAGCTGGGCAAGGCCCGCGATCTACCTTGAATCCAGGGATCCGAGTCAGGGCACCAAAGCCCCTAGACTGATGCTGATTTACCTCAAGGTCTCCAGCCGGATCACCGACAGTCCTGAAAGTCAGAAACCGCCCAAATGCAGACAGATGCCCAATCCTGCCATTTCCGGCAAGACCTGTTTTCACCCCCCAGGCCCTTCCATCAAGGGGGTGCACCCTAAAGCCTCAGTCTTGCAAAATAATCAGACTGCGCGTGCAGTTTTCATACGAGGTGTCAGAAATTAAAGCAATTCATCACAGGCTCGGAACTGAATTTGGGAAACCAGGCCCAGCCCAGCCTTACCTATACAGAGAAGCAGATCTGGAGATTCCGACTTCCCGGCAGAACTGGGGGGAGGGGGAAGCAGAAACGTGTAGAATGCCGAGGACCAAGATGTGTCTCAGGCGGAGGCTGGACCCGGGGGCTAGGTTGGCTGGCAGGTTTGGGCCACTTCCCCAACCCCCTCCGGGCCCGGTTGCTCCCTCAACCGTGGCGTAAGGAACAAGGAAGAACAACCGTACCAACCTCGTACTTGATCTGGAAAGAACGGACGATCCTGAGACTCAAGCTTTTATAGAAACTGCTCCACCTCTGCGATTGGGCAATCCTAGCGGAAGTACCTCCTCTCTTCACCGCTGATACGCTCCTTTCTCTACTCTCCAAGTCTCCACCAATCGAGCCTTGACATTTCTTTTGGGGGCGATCTCCCGGACCAGACATCCGAAGCTCCACCCTTTTGCAGAGGCCATTGAACTTAACTGTGAGCGACGGATATACATAGCCAATCAGAGTCCGATCTGCAACATAGAGTGATTCTGAAGCCACCAACCCCGCCCCGCAACATCTGAGCCGCCGGAAGTCGTAGTTTCTGAAGAGCCTCGAGTAAGGCGTCCGCCTCGGGCCCCGAGAGCCAGGGAACTGCAAATCCCGGCGGGCACAGCGCCCGAGCGCTTCCGGCTCGAACGTCCTGTCCCTTTCCCGGCCAACGGTAGAGGGGGCACGATGAAGCGGGAGGGTGGCGCTGCGGTTCCCGAGCGGCCACGGGCGGGTGAGTGTCCTAGTGGCGTGCCGGGCCTGGGGCTCGCGCCTGGGGCTCGCGCCTTGGGCCCGCGCGGAGGGGCGGAGGGCCGGCGTGTTGGTGTCTGGGGAATGGGTCGGGCCTGGGGGGCGGGGCTGAGACGCTCCGGGGTCTCCCCCGTCAGTCCGTCTGTCTGTCAGCTGGTCCGTCACTCACTCCCTTTCTCCATTCTCTCCTTTATTCATTCCTTCTTCCTGCGTTTACTGATCGCCGCCGGGTGCCCAGCAGTGTCGTAGGCGCGGGGAGACTGCGGAGAGCATGATCCCAGTTCTCCTAGCAGGGTTTGTCAACCTCGCCACTCTTGATACTTCGTGCCCATCATTCCCTGCTGTGCCTTGTAGGGTGTTGAGCAGTATCCCTGGTGTCCACCCACTAGATACCAGTAACGTCCCCCACCCCCGAGGTGACAACCAAAAATGTTTCCAGACATTTCCAAGCGTACCCCCTTTGAGAACGGGTGAACTAGAGAGGGGCGCGGGATTGACAATATCCAGACACAGTCATGGGGATTTGTAATAGGTGCTATGAAAAAAAGAAGCAAGGTATTGAGAAAGAGAGTACCGAATGCCTTGGGGAGGGGGCACCTACAGTGAGCATCCCATCCTGGAAAGTTGCTGGAAGAGCTTTTTGGGCAGAGGTAGCAAGATGTGCAAAGGCCCAGGGTGAGGAAGCTCAGCGTACACCAGCGGGTACTGGCAACGTCGTGAGAGGTGAATTGGTGAAGACACACCAGAGTGCAGGATGGGGATTGTATTGTGCTTACAAGGGAGGCTGTTGGAGGACTTAAGCACAGGAGAGAGGGCATCAGATCTAAGACTAGTAAAGAGCCTCTGGTTGTGAGTGGAGGATGGACTGCTGGCTTCAGTGGGGAAGTAGGAGAGTGAGGAGGCTGGCTTGTGTGCAGAGGAGTGTGGGTTGGGGCCCTCCTCTCCTAGTTCTCACTGGGTCTGGCTGCCCAGGCCTGGTTTGCTTGAGCCAGGTAAGGGTGGTCAGCTGCGGATGAGTCTGGGGTCCTGCTGGATCGCACCCTGCTCTAGGGGGGAGGGGTGCCATCCTACTTTGCTGTGTCCCTTGCTTAGAGCTCTATGCTGCCCAGCCTGTCAGCACACCCTTCTATCCCTCAGACCCCTCCCCACACTCACACAGGCGGGGCCTGCCCACCCCCTGGCCTTTGCCAACTATGTGGCCTCTCTCTTCCTCATTCCTTTTCTTGGGCCCCTCCCTTCCCACACCCCTTCCCCCGCTCCGTCATAAATTCCCATTTTCACTGCTCTGCGCATTCAAGTTACTCCATAGAAACCCCAGGCCCTGTGTCTCAAGGTGCCTGCATCCTATAGCAGTACTATCTTCAGGAAGCCAGAACCTCCCTCTGGGGGAGAGCAGGGAAAAGGGCAGTCTGGCTGAAAGAGACAGGCTGGGAAGGAGCGTAGGGCCTGGCCTGCAGTGGATGTGAACCTTAGCCAGTTGGCTGGACAAAGGAATGGACAGTTTGGGAAATGGAAGAAGATGGAGTTGAAGGGCCTGAGCCGCTTGGGAGGCTTCGGCAGCCCAGACATGGTAATTTGGCCGCTAGCTGGCATGGCTTGGGGAGGGGCTGGCTTACTTGCAAGGTGGAGCTCCTCAGTTTGCCTGCGGCAACAGAGGAAGCAGAAGGAACAGGGCTTTGGTCAGCCTTGGCCGTGACCCCTCGCTGGCTGTCTGTGTCCGGTGTGGCCTCTTGGCTTCCATTTTCAGTTTTCAGGGAGGAGCTGATGTCAGTGGAGCCTTCACTGTTAACTCACATGGCATCTCTCACAGTTCCTTCCAGACTTGGGTACATCCACTCCATTTAATAGGTGAGAAATCCGAGGACCTGGCAGGCAAATAACTTGCCCAGAGTCGCACACCTATTAAGTGGCAGAAGCAGAATTTGAACTCAGGTCTGAGTCTGGCACTTGTGGGTGGGCACCTAGGACTTAAGACCTCTGACTCAGACCCATGAAGATGGACCCACCAACCCCTCTCAACAGATGCCTTCAGTGTCCGCTGTACACTGGCTGTGGGGCAGAAGAGGTATGGTTGCTCCCCGGAGGAGTGTGGAGTCAGGTGGAGCAGGCGAAGTAGGAGGTGGGCATTGGGGGGGTGCTGACGTCACTGTGCACACCTGGCCCTTGGCCGCCGTAGGCAGAGGAAGGCGGGCTGTCTGGAAGCCTTTTGGAGGGGTGAACAATCCCAGGAGCACCTAGGGAGGGCACCCAGCGGGGAAGGAGCAGCCCAGCAGACACCAAGACTGGAGGAATGTGCCAGAGGGCTGGATCACGAGGGCTAGACGGAGGAGTGGGCTGGGCCAGACCTCTGCCCTCCATGCTCCCGGTCACCTCCAGACCCAGATCTGGCCCAGGGACTGTGTGCCCTTCCTGACTTCTACAGGGGAGCAAGAAGGAGGAAGCCCAGGAGACAGAAGCCACGCAGGGAGCGATGAGAAAACGGCCAAGGGAGCCTGGAGGTGCAGACTGGGCCCGGGCACTGCTGGCTACTTGGCTCTTGGGCGGAGGCCCAGGGCCTGTTTCCATGAGTTTAGATCCACTAATTTAGGGACATGCTTCCCAGTTCCGCCCCTGCAGTCGAAGCTAGGATGGGCACTGAAGTGGAGGGAAGGTGTGGACAGGAAAAAGTGGCCCTGCAGCCAGACACTGAGATAGGGGGAATGAATACCACCTGTTCCCAGAACATTCTCTCCCTGCTCTGGATCTGGCCAACCCCTTCCTCCAGGAAGCCCTCTGGATGTCCCCCAGGCTGGGCCAGGTTCCCACCTCATACATGGCCATCAGATGTGGGAAAAAAAGGATGGGGAGATGAGGCTGGCCCCAAGGGCACTGGGGAAGGGAAGCCATTCCCATTGCCAAGTGGGGGTTAAGGCCAGGCCACAGAGCAGGAGAGACTCCCTCCCTCTAGCACAGGGGGCCAGGGAGGCTGGAAAGGCTGGACCTGGACAGGAAAGGCCAGGAGGCTGGGTGGAGGGTGCAAGGGGGCAGAGCCCTTGGGAGGGGAGGTCACAGCAGGTGTCTAGGCAGGCAGCTTTGAAACCTCTGGGGAGTCCGGGCTGTGGATACCGAGGGAAGGATAGCAAGGTGAGGGCAAAGGTCTGGGCTGAGTGCTGGGAGGGAAGGGAGGCAGAGCAGACCTCAGATCAGGGCCTGCTGAGTGGGTTCCCAGCATCACACCCTTCCTGTTTGGGATGGAAAAGGCATATGAAGGGGACTCCAGGAAACAGCCAGGGGAAGTGTGTGTGGCTTTGCTATGGCAACCAGGCCTGTGTCTATAGGATTTGGCAGCCTGGCCTGGGCTTGGGCCTGGGGGCCCAGGGAAGGGCTTACTGGGGGGCTGTGCGGTCTGCAGGTGATGCCAGGGGCTGCACCTGGAGCTCCAGCCACAGTCCAGCCAGCTGGCCACCCACAGTGCCGTGGCAGGAAGGACCGAGGTTTCCTGAGCCAACCACGCTCCTCCCTGGGGCAGTCGGTGCCAAATGTGTGGCCTGATGACATTTATAGGGCAGTCCACCCCCTTGCTGGCTCAGCATGTGCTGTTCAGGGAACCCCATCACATCTGCTGCCTAGGGCTATCAGAGGAGCTGCCTTGAGGTGGGGCTTGGCCTCGTCTGGCTACCCCACTGCCCCCAGCTCTGGCATGGCCAGCCTAGGCCGCCGCTCCACTGGCTGCCAGCCACGGGACCATGCCTAACCCACACCCCCTCTGGGTACTTCCTAAGGAAAAGGGGGGTCATGTCCCACAATCCTGAGGGTGAGGCCCCAGAAGATCCCTTTGGGCTCCCTCCAGGGGACAGGCTGAGGAGGGGCCCCGATGGAGCTGGCCTGCCCTCCTGCGCAGGCTGCTCAGAGAAGGGGGCTGGTGAGGGGCTTTCCTGAAGAGGGGCTGTGGTGGAGAAGTGCAGGGGCTGGGGCGTTCTGGGCAGATCTCTGGTTCCTCATTGGGTGGTGAGTGCACCACAGGCCCCAGGAGCCCCTTAGACATGGATGTGGGTGGACAAAGACCCCTGGGTCTTGACCCTTGGCTCAGGCGAGGCAGGGGATGGGCTGCTCCTGCACGGACCCTAAGCATCCATAGGTCCCACTCTCCCATCAGCCATATCCAAGGTGGACAGCCCCATTTCCATCAGGACCTGGGGGCTTTTCTCTTTCTGGGATAGAATCCCTGAGTCCCTCCCCTGGGCTCTGCTGAGGCACCTGGGAACAGGAGGTGTGGGGACTTGGCAGGGAGTGGGGAAGGACTGAGGGGAAGCCCTTTCTCACCCTCCCCAACCCCAGGTCTCCCTAGTTGGCCCATCCCAAGGCTTTTCCCAGTTTGAGAGAGGCCAGGCTCTGGGTTAGGCTCTGGGTTGGCTGAGGATACTTGCTCTAGTTGACAACTTCCTGCCTGCCTAAGAGCCTCAGGCTGACTGTGGGGTGGGGAAGAGACCTCCTCCCCTGGGGGGCCAGGGCACACCCCCAGGAGGGCTGAGCCCAGCCTCTCTGTAGCCCCAGCCAGGGGAGTGCTGCATGTGCTGTTGCGTTTCTGGGGTTTTGGCCTCCAGAGCCAGAGGATACTGGGGAAGACTATTATTGCGAAATGCAGCCCCCAGGGACCAGCCTGAGGGCAGGCGGAGGGCATCTTGCTCAATTCCGAGATGCTCTGGATGCAATCTCTGGTTCTGGTTCCGGGTGGGAGGGGCGAGCAGGATCTTCCCCCCACCCCGCTGTCCAGGGCTGGGGCTGCACACCCTGTGAACCGGGAAATGGTTTCCTCCCTCCTTCCCTCACTCAGCTTGGTTCTCGGGGCCAGTCTTGTACGTCCCCTACCGGGTCCTATGTCATCACTGAGGGCCTGACCGCTATTGGCTGTCTGCAGACTTTTCGGCCTGATTTGCATTTTGCCCTGCGGGCCCTGCATGCCTTTCTGTTTACTTCACTTCAGAGTGCAGGACAGCCAGACGCCAGCTCTCCCAGGCTGCAGCAACAGGCACTTGGGCACCCGGCACCGAAGGGGGGTGGGCAGCGGGCTGGCTGAGGTCCTGGGGGAGCACCTGCTGTGGTCCTGGCCACCCGGACCATGGGTGCCGCTTGCTGAAACCAGCAGCTGGCTTCTTGGCCCTGGGAGCTTGCACTGGAAGGAGCAGATGAATTGTAAAATCCAGGTCAGTGTCAGCCAGTGGCCTCCCTGTGACACCTCCTACTTCCGCCCCCGTGGTGCTAAGGCTGGAGCCAACCCTGGGTTTCCCCAAAGGGCGGAGCTTTTCATGCTGATGCGACGAGTCTTGGAGCTCCCACTCTCCACTGTCTGGGCCTCACCTGGGCCTCACCACAGCCAGTGTCCTTACACCAAGCAGGGCAGCCCCCAAGACTTCCTGCTTAGCGTGCAGACTCACAGCCGGGCTGGAGGTGGGCCTCTGGACAAGCCCCTTTCACCCCTCTGCCTGAGGGCCTGGTGCTGCCCACTCTCAGGAGCCCTTGTCTCTCCCCTGAGAGGACAAGCCACCAGAGAGCCTGGGCTGGGGCAGGCAGCCAAGCCCCTTGAGTCACAGCAGGGAGAGTGGTGGGCAGGACCGGGGGGCTTTGGCCAAGCTCTCAGGATCCCCTATCTAGCCAGACCCATAGGGGCTCAGAGCCCTGTGGGGGTGGTGCCTCATGGCAATGCCAACTGCAGGGGCCAAGAGCCACTCTGTCAATGCCTGAGCCTCAAAGTTTGGGAGGGTGGCGTGCAGGTGGCATTTGAAGGGGTGGGCAGCTTGGGAGCACAGTGCAGAGGGCGGGGTATGCTTGAGAGCCTACCCCCTCCCTGCAGACCTGCAGGCCGGGTTGGGGGACCATTGGGTGGGCCCCACGTCACACTGCTTGGCCATGGGGGGGTGGGGCATGGATGTCACTAGATGGTCCAGGTCAGGAGAACCTGGTGTGGAAGGTGCCAGAACCAGCCGGACTGTACAGTTGCTCTCTGCTGGACTCACAGTAGGGGGCAGAGACCATCTCCCGCCTTCTCCCACAGTGTGGGGAGCTTAACAGCCCTTCCCCCCTGGAGCCTCACAGTCCTGCAGAACTCCAGACCACAGCGTGGGCCCCTGCCTGCCACGCGGCCCCAGGAGCAAGATGAGCCTGACCTCCTAGAGCAGTTCCTGATGCTGGTCTAATGGCTGGGCCAGGCTCCAGGCAATGAGCCCACAGTCCAGGGGATGCTGCTGGGGGTGTCCTGAGGTGGAGAACTCAAGTGGGCCTGTTGACAGCAGTCCTGAGCGTGTGGCCTTCCTCCCCGTGGGGAGCTTGGCTTCAAGCCGCTGGTCTCGTGGCTCTCAACACAGCTGACTGCTGCAGGGGGAGACTGTGCTCCTGGCTACAGACTGTTGAGGGTCCTGACATGGGGAAGACCGCTCCCAGGGGGTGCCTGCTGATAAGCCCACCACAGGGTGGGCGCTGTCTTGGGAATGGAGCAGCTCTCCCTGGGGTCCCATCCTAGTGTGAGCTGCTGACTGGGTCTCCTTTTCTTTCTAATCTCTTCCTACTCTGTGGGTACACCTGGGCCTGGCTAGCTCTCTCAGGGCCCATCTAGCTCCTCTCTTCTTGGGTGGGAGTCACCAGAGACCTGGGATGATTCCCACTGTGCCTTCTCCCTGCCACCCCAGCCCTTGAGACTGGGTCACACTGGGGCACCCTTTGTTCCTGGAGTGGGTGACCTGCACAAGGTCAAGAGTCGGAGCTCTTCGCTCCTCCCCCGCCCGAAGGGGCTTTCTGCATGTGATGAGGCTGGTGAGGGGCTGGGCTCCAGGTACATCCCCCACAGGTTCTCTGCAGGCATGGCCAGCATCCCCGACATCCTGCAGACCAGGCGGCTTCGGCCTGACCACACCTGCCCTGGAAGGAAACAGGCCTGTGGCTTTGTCCTGCTGTGTATACCCAGCCTTGGCCACAGGGACATTCAGACCTCGGACCCAGAGGAGCAGACAGAGCAGGGGTGAGGGGCTCTCCAGCTCTGGGGTGGAGCTGGTGGGCTTTTCCAAAGTGTTAAGCCTTAAAGCAAGGTAGAACTGAATGTCAGCTGCCTGCTTGCACCCAGGGTCTCCTCCTTTCCTCTGGCCTGTGCACACCTGGGACGGGAGGGAGGGGAAGGGACTTTGCCCGCATGGACCTGCCCTTGTTGGGATCGGTGGTGGAGAGAGACTGAAGCGTGCCCTGTGGTGGACTGGCCAGAGGGGGCCTGCCTCTGTGGAGCGGCCCCACCAACCGACAGGGGCTTGGCCACCATCTCCAAAGCCCTTCATTTGTGCTCCACCCATAGGGGACGCTGCCCGAGGACCTTAGATGCCTCTCTAGAGCATGAGCTCGGGCAAGAGCGCCCGCTACAACCGCTTCTCCGGGGGGCCTAGCAACCTTCCTACCCCAGACGCCGCCACCGGGGTAAGGGGGACAGACACCCTCGGGGAAGGGTCTGCCTCTGTGCACACCCCACATACCCAAGGCCCCAGAAGAGCTTCCAGAGCAGTCCTCTCCCTACCTGGAGGTCCCTTGGGTGGGCCATGCCGTGTGTGTGGTTGGCATGTCCGAGTATATGCACGCATGTGGACTCGTTAGTGGGAAAGCATGTCAGCTCATGTCCGTGTGTATCCACATCCTCGCTGGGGTCAAGGCCAAGTCTCATCTGTTCTCTCTCCAGACCAGAATGGAAACGACCTTTGGGCCCGCCTTTTCGGCTGTCACCACCATCACAAAAGGTGAGCCTGTGAGCCCAGGCCAGCGTGGGCTGGGCAGGAGTCCCCCATCCTGCTCCCTCCTGTTCCACTGCCGCATCCTCCTCCCACACCCCCACATCCTCCTGCACCTGCCTCCTGGGGCCTCGCCTGCCGCATCTCTGGGGTGGGCTGCCCGACTTCTCCGGCACCACTTTGCACACCTGTCCTTTATCAAGTGACCCCTGACTCATCCCACCCAGGCTTCTAGCAGGCTCTGAAAGGTCAGGACTGGGGACAGGCTGGGCATGGGGAGGTGATAAGAAGTACTCACAGGATCCTTTCCCGACTCTGGTCCCATGGTTGAGCCCTCAGCACTGTGTTTTCTGGGAGGCGGTGAGGAACTAGACCATGAGGGCACAGCCTCCTTCCCGAAGACATGAGGGCATTGTGCCACTCCTGTCAGGACTGGTGCTTCTGGGGAGCAGTGTGTGTTCTTCTGCCTTTTCAGGACTCTGCTCCTCGTAGGAGAACACCAGCTGCTAATTAGTTTTTAATTGCTTTTCCACGGTATCTTCTGGATACACTTTTCGGTGGGGTCACCAGGCCACCATGGACATCTGCTCACACAGGCTCCTTTTTACTGCTGGGTGACCCCCTCGGGGGCTGGGAAAGAGCCCTCTTTTTTTCTTAGATGTTCTTTTCTGAGGAAAAAGCAAATATACATACCCCCTAATTGCATCACCCGAGTAATTGTTCTTTAATTTCTTATCTACCGTTAAAAACCATGTAGCACTCTGTCGTGTCAGTCAAAAGCTCCCGGGCAGAGTAATGGGGGCCTGTCTCGCCCGTGGCCAACCCAGCAACTCCCTCAGTGTCAGGGATGGTCAGAGCCAGTGACCAGGCATGAACAGTTGCCTCGCCCAGCCCTTCTCATTATAGACAGAGAAACTGAGGCCCAGTCACAGGGCAGCCATTTGAAGCCTGGATCATGAACCAGGCCTTTGGGGCTGGTTGTTGTGACATCTGGCCCTGGCTGGGGCCTGAGACCAGTGTTGGCCATTGTAGGCCTCTGGCTACTGCCTTCAGGGCCTGTGAGGCTGGCTCCTGTTCCCACGTGGACCCCTGACCAGTGCCTTCTCTGGGCAGCCGGGGTGATGTGCAGGAGGACGAGGGCCATGCCTTCAGCAGCCTTCCCTGTAGGAGGCCAAGTGGGCCTGCGGCAGATTCTGGCCGCACCAGGGGAGGAGGTGGGCAGAGAGGAGACATAGACCACCAGGCTGCCATCCTGGCCCCACCACGTACCAGCTGAGGGGCCTCAGACCTCTCTGCCTGTGGGTGGCAGGGCTGGGGCTGGGAGCTTCTGGGCTTAGCGCTGGGACTGTCCAGGGCAGGCTGAGCCCTGCGGGTGAGCTGCAGGCACTGGTTAGACCTGGGGAGGCAACCACAACCCCCAGCCCAGCCTCCGCCCCTGCCTGGCCCATCTGTGAAGGAGCCCACTGCCTGCCACGGTGGTCAGGCCTCCCCGCACGGCCCTGCTCACAGCATCTCAGCCCTCTTTTCTTCGCAGCCGATGGGACCAGCACATACAAACAGCACCGCAGGACGCCCTCTTCCTCCAGCTCCCTCGCCTATTCCCCGCGGGATGAGGAGGACAGCATGGTAGGTCTGCGCCTCGCTTCCCCCTCCCCACCCCTCCAGATCCTGCCTCCCACCATGCCCTCCCTCCAGGTGCCCAGGGCCCAGGAGCTGAAGGTGGAGGCTCAGCCGCAAGCTCAGGTCTGAGGGTGAAGCGAGCTGGTGTCGAGCCCAGCATGTGCGACACCCTGAGGCCTAAGCACCCATGGCTGGGTTTCCAGAGAGAGGCACTGGTGAGGGTGGCTGAGCCAGAGGGTGTGGTGCCTGCAGGCTGAAAAGAGGCAAGTTTGGCTCCATCTTGTGGGGGTGGGAGCCACAGAAGTTTCATTCGGGAGGGTAACAAGGTCAGATCCCCATATATTTTTTTAAATTTATTTTTGGCTGCGTTGGGTTTTCATTGCTGCAGGTGGGCTTTAGTTGTGGCGAGTGGGGGCTACTCTTCTTTGCGGTGCACAGGCTTCTCATTGCGGTGGCTTCTCTTGTTGTGGAGCACGGGCTCTAGGGCGTGCAGGCTTCAGTAGTTGTGGCTCACGGCTCTAGGGTGCAGGCTCAGTAGTTGTGGCACATGGGCTTAGTTGCTCCACGGCATGTGGGATCTTCCCGGACCAGGGCTCAAACCTGTGTCCCCTGCATTGGCAGGCAGATTCTTAACCACTGCGCCACCAGGGAGGTTCCCATATCCCCATTTTTAAAGCTTCCTCTGTTGCTGAGCAGAGGATGAATGGGTGGGTTGCCGGGTAAAGGCAGAGGCCCCAAGTCTGGGGTTCCTAACGAGGGAGACAGGGTTCAGCAGGTGGGGAAAGATGGACAGGCCTAGGCTGGGGTCAGTGAGGAAGGGCTTCGGGTCAGAGTTGGAGCTGGCTGTCAGTGCCCAGGCCATGTGGCCAGGGTCACAGTGGCCATTCCTTGTTTGTCGGTCCTCGCCCAGCTCTGGGACTGCTGCAGGAAGCGAAGGCTGGCCCAGCTGATGGGGGTGGGACACGAGCACCCTCCCACTGTCACTCACCTCTCCTGTGCCTGCTTTCTGCTTTCCCTCAGAGCCCCCGACGGCCCCCGGCCAGTGCTCCAGCCCTTCTAGCCTCCCAGCACTGAAGGCTTCTCCTCATGCTGGGCAGCCAGGCCTTTGTTTCCTATTTAATAGAGAGAAAAAAAGTTTTTTTTGTTTTTTTTTTTTGTGGTACGCGGGCCTCTCACTGTTGTGGCCTCTCCTGTTGCGGAGCACAGGCTCTGGACGCGCAGGCTCAGCGGCCATGGCTCACAGGCCCAGCCGCTCCACAGCATGTGGGGTCTTCCCGGACCAGGGCATGAACCTGCATCCCCTGCATCGGCAGGCGGACTCTCAACCACTGTGCCACCAGGGAAGCCTAAAAAGTATTTTTAATTATTCAGACAAACACATTTGTGTGCCCAGCACTGCACTAGGCCCTCCCTAAGCACGAGCTCCCCCTCCCTTGGGCTCTGCCTGCCTCGGTCTCCGGGACCTGTGACCTGCCCACGGAATGAGGCTGGGAAAAGAAGGCTTGCCTGCCCAGCTGGGCCTTGAAGGAAGTGAATTCCCCATGCCTATGGTTTCTGGAATCCTTGGGTTTTGGTGGCTCTAAGGAGGTAGGTGTGTGCTGTGAGGGCCCTGAGTCGCAGCCACCTGGGCACCATCTCTGTTGGATGTTTGGCCCCCACAGGCTGCCCCCTCTGTTTGCCCTGGGGAGCCGGGTCTTCCCCCAGGCCCTATACTTTAGGGCCAGCTACCCTGCCCCCAGCCCAGGCCTGGCAGCCACAGACCCTTCACTCAGGAGGAATGGGAGCCCTGCAAGGGGCAGGCGGGCAGGGGGATAGGGGGCTTGGGGGGCAGGGGAGAACAGAGCCAGGCCAGGTCCCGTATGCTTAGCCCAGATCCTATCTGGACCTGCTCTCACCCTCTGGTTTCCATCGCTGCCCTGGGGATAATTTGACTCACTTTTTCTGATTTCCCCTCTTGTTCCTCATGTGGCGTTTCCATGCAAACATGCCACTTGAGATGCTGTGATGGGAGGTGGGCGCTGCCCTGGTGAGGGAGGTCCCTGTCTGCGGGCATGCTGGGGACACTGATTTCTGCTGCACCCACTCGGGGAAGCCGGGCCCTGGAACTGCTCGGCCAGCCTCCCTCTGCCCGCGGTGGGTCCCACACCCCGGGCTGGCGGGGAGGGGATCATTCCAACAGTCCCCACACCCACAGAGGCTTAGACAGAGGCAGCCAGGTCCCAGAGTGGCTGGGACCTAGAGGGAACAGGTGGGCTGGGGGTGGTGGCAGGAGGTTTATGGCTCATGAATGAAGCTTCAGGGCAGGAGGGGAAGAGCATGGGGAGCGATTGCTCTTGGAGTATCTCTTCTGGAGAGTTCCAAGCCCAGAGGGGAGGAAGGGACAGTACCCCTTGCCCTGGCACTCCCCCAGATCCGTGTTTCTGGTGGCTCAGGCAGAGATGAGTACCCATGGCCCCCCTCCTGCTCTCAGAAGCTTGGCTGGGGTTTGGTGGGGGTATCCCCGCCTCCTCACAGGGATCCTCACTGGCCTGGGCTAGCATCCCCGGCCAGGACGGCCAGGCGGGTGGCTGAGCCCGGCGGGCACCTGAAGCCCTGCAGCTTCCCATGGCCAGCCTTCCACCCCCTTCCTTCCAGCAGTCTGGGGGCCATGGCCACCCCCGCCGCGGGATTGGCTGGTGGAGGTGTCCCCTTTGTGGCCTACATTCCCTCACGGGAAGCAGGAAGCAAGCTGAGCGTGTCCTCGTAGAATTGAATAGCAGGAAGTCTCTCCATTTACACAAAGAAAGTTGGCAGATTTGAGCAGGCGTCCCAACCACAGGGCCAGGACTGCCAGGCAGGCGGGGCCTGGGCGTCACACCGGCTCCCCGCGCACACGGGCTGTGGGCTAAGTGGGCGCCCACTGGGACGGGGTTCCAAGCCCGGCCCTCCAGCCAGCTGACGGCCGCCTGTCTCCCCGCAGCCCCCCATCAGCACCCCACGCCGCTCTGACTCGGCCATCTCCGTCCGCTCCCTGCACTCGGAGTCCAGCATGTCCCTGCGCTCCACGTTCTCGCTGCCCGAGGAGGAGGAGGAGCCGGTAGGTGTGGCCGGGAAGGCTCGGTGCAGACTCCAAGGGACCCTCCCCATCCTGGGGCAGTGGGGGCACCTTCCCCTCAGACCCTGATCGGGGCCCCTGATCTGCACGGGTCCATGTCAGGGACGTGGGGGGCTGGGCTGGGTCCCCCAGTCACGTTCTTCTCACTCCCCACCCCAGGGGCTGCCCAGGCATCAGCTTTGGGAATGAAAGGCTGGTCCCATGTGGGGCCCTTTCTAGTCTCTGTCCCAGGGAGAGGGTAGGTGTCATGGGGTGAGGGCATGGCTGGAGGGATCCTTCCTGCTCAGGTCTGCTGGAGCTCAGGCCCAGCCCTAGGCTTCAGCGGACTCCTCCTCTCAGGACACACCCTGGCCGAGGTGCTTCCACCCCAAGAGGGCAGGCCAGGCCCTCAGGGGAAGGGGCTGGGTGCCCTGGATACCCGCACCCATGTCTGCAGTCCCAGGCCCCACCCTCACCCAGCCCTGCCTGTTCTAGGAGCCGCTGGTGTTTGCCGAGCAGCCCTCGGTGAAGCTTTGCTGCCAGCTCTGCTGCAGTGTGTTCAAGGACCCTGTGATCACCACGTGTGGGGTGAGGCTGCTCCTCCCCGACCTGTGCATCACCATGAGGCCCCTTTCATGGGGAGCCTTGGCCTCGCTCACAGGCCTGGTCTGGCCGCCCAGCAGGTGCCCTTTGCAGTGGGCACGGGGTGGGGGCAGCTCTGCAGCCACACCCCAATCCGCCTGTTTTCTCCACAGCACACCTTCTGTCGAAGATGCGCCTTGAAGTCAGGTAAGGCCCTCTCAGCCTAGGCTCGGCCACCTTTATTCCTCAGCGGTGGGGAGGTCCCTCCTGGGAGGTCCAGCCTGGGCCCAGCACTGATGGAGACCCTGGCTGCACAGCCACTTCTCCCTAGTCCTCCTGCGGCAGTGGTTCCTGGGTGACTGCTCGGGCCAGGTTCAGGCCAGGCTCAAGACCTTGACTAGCACGACAGCTTAGAGCCCGCCCCACGGTGGGTGTGGGTGGGCCTTCTGGGCACAGCACCCACTCTCTTGGACGCTGCCCCTGCTGTCAAGGCTGCTGGCCTCACCGTCTCAGGCCTTAGTGCTGGCCCAGGACTGGCCCTCACCATGCTCTGTCCCCAGCTCTCTTGGCCCTGCCCCAGACTCTCGGGTCAACTGAGAGGCCTCTGCCACCACCTGCTCACCCAGTGGTCATTCTTGGTGGCCCAGCCGTGCACCCTTTCCTGTTCCGGGCGCCCCAGAGGGGAAGATAGACGGGTGGATTAGGCCCCTGACAGAGGCTCAGCCCACCCAGCTGGGGGAGCGTGTTACAGGCCTGCCGCCCACCAGGGAATGGTCTCCCCAGAGCAGCCTGGCCACAGTGCCCAGGGCAGGGCTGCCATGGGAGATGGTGGCCAGGTGGGCTGTGGGGTCAGCATGCCCTCCCCCCCAGAGAAGTGTCCCGTGGACAATGCCAAGCTGACGGTGGTGGTGAACAACATCGCGGTGGCTGAGCAGATTGGCGAGCTCTTCATCCACTGCAGGCACGGTTGTCGGGCAGTGGGGGGCGGGAAGCCCACTGTCTTTGAGGTGGACCCCCGAGGGTGTCCCTTCACCATCAAGCTCAGCGCCCGGAAGTAAGTGCCCCCCTCCATCCCCAGTCCCCACCCCCCAGGGGTACTGAGAACCGGTGCCCCTGGGGACTCAGCCCCCCGCCCCACGTCCCACCTCCCCCAGGGACCACGAGGGCAGCTGTGACTACAGGCCTGTGCGGTGCCCCAACAACCCCAGCTGCCCGCCCCTTCTCAAGATGAACTTGGAGGCACATCTCAAGGAGTGCGAGCACATCAAGTGTCCCCACTCCAAGTACGGGTGAGTGGGCGGGGGTGGGCGCACGGGGCTGCCCCGGGGTGGGGGTGGGTGGACCCGAGGTGGGGAGTGGGCCTGGGCTGGCATTCACGGTCCCTCCTTCAGCAAACCTTGGTTGAGATCCGCCTGTCTGCCGGGCTCTGGGGAGACGACCTTAGCGGGAACCACATCATCGTCTGTGTAATTACAAACTGAGGTACAGGTGCTGAGGAGACCTGCGCACCATGGGAACATGGGGGACGGAGCGGTCAGGGAGCTGCGGGTGGTTGGGGAAGGCACGAGCTGACAACGAATGCATGCGTGGGCACGAGCCAGGCAAAGACCTGGGTGAGGGCTTCCGGCAGCTGGCAGAGTTGAGAGCAGAGGGGAGTTGGGGGTGGGAGAAGCAGCAGCTGGCTCTTAGGGTGGAAGCTGGTGAGGTGGTGGAGGAGCCCTTGAAGAGCTCTGAGCAGGAGTGAAGTGACTGGATTGCTGCGTAGAAGCAGGATGGGTAGGTGGGTTGGTGGGCATGCAGGTATGCAGAGGATGGTGGCCCATTGGGGCTGCAGTGGGCACAGAAGTGGGATTTGAGAGAGATTCTTGGGGTTGGGGAGGCAAAGGAAAGGGCCCAACTGGGCAGGCAGTTGAGCAGGTGGGCAGGGCAGCTGTCCTGTCCCTCCAGGTGCACGTTCATTGGAAACCAGGACACGTATGAGACGCACTTGGAGACCTGCCGCTTCGAGGGCCTGAAGGAGTTCCTGCAGCAGACGGATGACCGCTTCCACGAGATGCATGTGGCGCTGGCCCAGAAGGACCAGGAGATCGCCTTCCTGCGTTCCATGCTGGGCAAGCTCTCAGAGAAGATTGACCAGCTGGAGAAGAGTCTGGAGCTCAAGTTCGGTGAGAGCCTGGCCCAGAGGTGGCAGGGGTGCACCCCTCCTCCTGGTTCCTGACACCCTTCTCCTGGTCCCTGCTACACAGATGTCCTGGATGAAAACCAGAGCAAGCTCAGCGAGGACCTCATGGAGTTCCGGAGGGACGCGTCCATGTTGAATGTGAGCGGGCAGGGGCCAGATGCAGGGAGGTGGGGTGGGGTGGGGGACACAAGACCATCTCTCAACTTGGGTCCCAGCAGGAGGCTTGTTCCCACTTATGATTAGGTGTCTGTGCTGGGAGGGCTGTTGCTGCATCTGCCCTGCCCTGGCAGAGCTCGGGCCTGGGGCCATGGAGGGCTGTGGAGCCCTGCCCACCCCACCCTCTGCTCTACTCTTGGCCTCACAGGACGAGCTGTCCCACATCAATGCACGGCTGAACATGGGCATCCTAGGATGTGAGTATGGGCCCACTGCCGCTCCCGCTGCCATCCCCGAAGCCCCCTCCAGTTCTCCCATCACCAGTTCCCCCATCTCTCTGCAGCCTACGATCCGCAGCAGATCTTCAAGTGCAAAGGAACTTTTGTGGGTCACCAGGGCCCCGTCTGGTGTCTCTGCGTCTACTCAATGGGGGACCTGCTCTTCAGCGGCTCCTCTGACAAGACCATCAAGGTGGGTAGGGTCCTGCCTAGGGGCTTGGCAGCCTGGTGGGGCAGGGGTGGGCATTGCACACCAGCCTCTGCTGGCTCCAGGCCTGCCCATGGATGGGGCTTTCTCCCCTCCCCCCATGCTCACGTCATTCCTGCCATGGTGCCCCCTGCCACCTGGCTGACCCTGCTGGGACCTGCCCTGATCCTGGTCTCTGCAGGTGTGGGACACGTGTACCACCTACAAGTGCCAGAAGACGCTGGAGGGTCATGATGGCATTGTGCTGGCACTCTGCATCCAGGGGTGAGTGCAGGCACACGTGTGTCCACAGGCCACAGGGCCCATGTGGAGCCGGGGATGGGAGGTCCTGTGGACTGTGAGCTTGAGTCCGTGGCTGCACATGTCCTAGAGTGGCTCTGTCTGCTCCTCCTGGGAGACGCCCTCGACCCTGAGCAGGGCTGAATCATAGGTGGCAGCATGTGGGCCTTCCATCTCTGAAGCTGTACATTCACAGAGCAGAGCCTTGGCCCTGGAGAGCCTCAGGCAGCCAGAGCCCGGGGCACAGCACCACAGAGAAGCCTGCCTGGCCACCCCCTCACTCCCAGGGTGCCCCTTCTAGACCTTCCCTCCTGTCTTGTGTCATGAAGCTTCGTGTTGTGGGCGTGAGTGTGTGAGTGTGTGTGTATGAGAGAGAGATGCTGGCTCACAGGAAGCAACAGCTTGACTGCCAGCAACACTAACAGGGGTAATTACCTCCCAGCTCAGCTGTCAGATGCTTGCCAGGCAGGCATGGGGCTGGGCCTCCACTTCCAAGGTCCCCTCACTGAGACAGGAAAACCGAGGCTGGGCTCAGCAGTGATCCTGGCAATGGCCCAGGCTGCAGATTCCCAGTGGCCAGTGCTCCCCCAGCCTGGCCAGGGCATTGTTAGCGAGGGTACTGGCTTCTCACACCCTGACACCTTGGCTTTGCTTCTCCAGGTGCAAGCTCTACAGCGGCTCAGCCGACTGCACCATCATCGTGAGTGGGGCTGGTGGGTGGGCTGGGACCCCCAGGCTCCCTGTGCCACTGGAGCCTGGGCTCAGCCAGGGCCTAAGGCTTCCCTTCCTCCCTCCCGCCAGGTTTGGGACATCCAAAACCTGCAGAAGGTGAACACGATCCGGGCCCACGACAACCCAGTGTGCACGCTGGTCTCCTCACACAACATGCTCTTCAGCGGCTCCCTGAAGGCCATCAAGGTCAGGCAAGGTGGTGTATGTGTGTACGGGGTGGCAGGGTGCCGGTGCCTGCCCCCCAGGCCTGTGCTCATGGCCTCTCCCACAGGTGTGGGACATTGTGGGCACCGAGCTGAAGCTGAAGAAGGAGCTCACCGGCCTCAACCACTGGGTACGGGCCCTGGTGGCCGCCCAGAGCTACCTGTACAGCGGCTCCTACCAGACAATCAAGGTGCACCCTCCCTATGCCAGCTCCATCTGCCCTGCCCCCACACTGCCGGCGTGGGGAGACCCTCACATGCACCCTGGGTGGTGGGTGGGCTGCTGAGAGGCCCAGGGGATGAGGCACCTGGCCTGGGACCAAGTGGCACGCACTTGCCCATAGATCTGGGACATCCGGACCCTCGACTGCATCCACGTCCTACAGACATCTGGCGGCAGCGTCTACTCTATTGCCGTGACGAATCACCACATTGTCTGTGGCACCTATGAGAACCTCATCCACGTAAGAGTGGATGCCAAGGGGCAGGGTCTGACTCTGGGCCCGTCTTCCCCATCTGTGTCTCTGACCTGCCTGTGCCGCCCCCTCAGGTGTGGGACATTGAGTCTAAGGAGCAGGTGCGGACCCTGACAGGACACGTTGGCACTGTGTATGCCCTGGCGGTCATCTCAACGCCAGACCAGACCAAAGTCTTCAGCGCATCCTATGACCGGTCTCTCAGGGTGCGAGCTGGCCTACCGACGGTGGGAGGCTCAGGGCGGGTGCCAGGCCTGGGCAGTCCTCATGTCCCATGTGCCCCCAGGTCTGGAGTATGGACAACATGATCTGCACGCAGACTCTGCTGCGTCACCAGGGCAGTGTGACTGCGCTGGCTGTGTCCCGGGGCCGGCTCTTCTCAGGAGCTGTGGACAGCACCGTGAAGGTCAGTGCCTTGGCTCAGGCCATCCAAAGGGGCTGCATGGGGGGAGCGGGGGCGAGGGAGTTGGGATCTAGCTGCCCTGGGCAGTGGGCAGTGAAGGGCAGGTATGGACGGCAGCTAGCTCTGGGGCTGGATGGCCAAAGGGGCACCTGAAACAGAGCCTTTCCCCTGCAGGTGTGGACTTGCTAACAGAATCCAGGCCAGGTCTTGGCTTCCTCTGGGCCTGACCTAGGCCTGTCCAAGTCTGGCGAGCCACAGGGCTGGTCTTGGGGTCTCTGCCTGCCCCATGGGAACAGGCAGGCAGACTCAGCCAGGCAGACGGTGCCCTCCCTGCCCTGCGCCCAGTGAGCCTCCCTCTGCTTGGCCTTGTCATCGTCACTGCCAGGACAGTGCCCAGCCCGTCTGGGTGCCAGGTACGACGCTCACCAGGGCCACCCTCCATCCCCACTCCAGATGGACTGTGGGCCTTTTTACTCACCTTTTCTACTGTTTTTAGACTGTATATAAATTTGATTACTTCCTGATTGAAATAAAAGCTGCACAGACTGTGGCTTTGAGTGGGGATGGTCATCAGGGGGAGGAAGAGGCCATCAGAGGACACTGGGGGGAGCACAGGCACCAGCAGCCAGTGGGAGGGAAGCTGGGCAGGGACCACAGGAGGCTCCTGTTGACATCCCCAGGATGTACACTCTTGGTGACTTCTCCTCCCTGTCAGGAACCGGCTAGCCCCCCACTTGCCCCAATGTACATACCCCAAAAAAGTGAGCCAGGCAGCTCCATATTCTGCTGTTTATTGACAGCTGACAGTAGCTTCCTGCCCGGAACCCCCCTCCCCACATGCTGGCCCTGGCCTGGGCCACCCACTGAGGAGCAGCCAGGTAGCTGACCAGGCCCACCCACCCGGGGATGTGCCAGCACATGACCACTGGAAGGGGCCCCACACACCCAGGCACCACCTTGGCAGACTCCCTCAGCCCACCCGAATCACAATCGCTGGTTTTCGGCGGTGTGTGTGTGTGTGTGTGTGTGTGTGTGTGGTACGCGGGCCTCTCACTGTTGTGGCCTCTCCCGCGTGTGTGTGTGTGTGTGTGTGTGTGTGTGTGTGTGTGTGTGTGTGTGTGTGTGTGTGTGTGTGGTACGCGGGCCTCTCACTGTTGTGGCCTCTCCCGCGTGTGTGTGTGTGTGTGTGTGTGTGTGTGTGTGTGTGTGTGTGTGGTACGCGGGCCTCTCACTGTTGTGGCCTCTCCCGTTGTGGAGCTCAGGCTCCAGATGCACAGGCTCAGCGGCCATGGCTCACGGGCCCAGCCACTCTGCGGCATGTGGGATCTTCCCGGACCGGGGCACGAACCCGTGTCCCCTGCATTGGCAGGCGGATTCTCAACCACTGCGCCACCAGGAAAGCCCCGGTGCTTTTAAATTCTCTTTTTTGTTAAGAAATGTCAAAGTTGTGCCCAACACATGTGGATCAGCAAACACGATAGAGGAGCCCAGTCAGTACTTTTCGGAAGAGGGAGACGGAGGGAGAGAAGGCGAGAACGACCACACGACACAGCCTCAGACCATGAGCAGAGCGTCTGGGAACTGGAGCGGGGGTAGGCTGGCTGCGCAGGGCCAGCTCAAGGCCCCAAGGAGGGAGGATTGGGCACACCCTCACACGCACCACACGCAGCCTGGCATGCATGCCCTTCACCCACTGCTGTCACCCAACTGACGCACCCACGTTCACCACGCTGTGCACACAGCTCCCCTGAAGCCCAGGGGAGAGGCACCAGCACCCATGGGAGAGGCAGAGCCCTCCCCACTGTCTCCACGGCGTGGATGACACAGCCCAGCGGCGAGCAAGGCACATCCTTCAAGTTCTTCAGATGCAGAGAAGTTAGGAGAGAGAGCAGAAGGGAGGCCCTGGCGGAGCACAGACCCCTCCCCCAGACCCCAGCCTCCTGTTTGTGCTACTGGGCCCAGGGGTCTGGCCACTCCTGGACAGAGGGAGGGAAGGATAGACAGACAGATGGCCGGGGCCTCTAACAGCTTTTGTCTTGAGCTAGACTCCAGCGTCCTTGCAGTTGGTAAATGGTTTTCTATAGAATCAATAATATTTTTTCTTTCTTTAAATATATATTTGTTAAAGTTATAACTTTTTGTTTCTCTGGGGAAATCTGCCTTAGCTTATTCCCAATAAATTAATACTCTTCGATAGCTTATATTCAGGGAGTGGGGTACAGTGGGGCAGGGGGCCCAACCCCAGCCCCTTGTGCTGCGCTGGAGTGGCTGGCAGAGGTCCCCAATGGGCAGTTCTGTGCTGGGCATAGGCCTGTGCTCTGCCACAGATTGGGGAGGGGACTACAGCAGCTGCCCCCCTCCCGCTGCCTCCCAGGGTGGACCCAACCTGGACTCAGGGCAGGGGGTTCAGGAGTTTCCCCTCCTCCACCCACAGCGAGCAGAGCCTGGTGGTGGGTGGGCAGGTGGCCCAGCAGTTATTGCACAGGGAGCAGCAGATAAGGAAGGGCACCCACGAGGCAGCAGCATCTGCCCAGAGCCCTTGGGTCCCCCAACCAGGCAGTCCTCCAAGCTGGGCCCAGGGGCAGGAGTTGTGCTTGTGCGGGGGCTGGACAGGACGGCCCACCCCCGCCTCGTGCCCACGGCCGCCTAGCAGGCTGCCCCCTGCGCCCCTCCCCCTTGGTCCACCGCCCTGCCCGCTCGCGCCGCCCCCGGAGGTACCCATCCTGAGGTAAAGGTCAGTGTGCGGGCCGGAGCCCAGGCGGCGGGGGTGGGCCCAACTTGGGCGGCCGCGTCACTCCAACATGGCGTCCAGCTGGTCGGCCAGGTCGTCAAACATGCTGCCAATGTCGTCCAGGATGCTGCCGGTGCTCTTCTCCTCGGGGGCCGAAGGGCTGGGAGCGGGCGCAGCGTGAACGGGCTGGGTCGGCTCAAAACTTCCAGCCCCCATGTCCCGCCCCTCGCGGAGGCCGCGCCCCCTTAAGGGGCGGGACCGGATCAGTCCACGCCCTCCCCATGACGTCTACCCCGCTCCGCCCCCGGCCCACTCACAGTATCCTCTGTCCGGGGCTGGGGCAGCTCGTAGAGCCCCGCCCACGCCAGACCGGGCCCGGCGCGACTCGGCCCCGCCCTCGCAGGGCAGCCTCCAGGTGTGCACCAGCCGCGGGGGCGCACAGACCTCCACCTATCTACGCCCACGCCGGACCGGGTCCTGCACCTACCGCGAGCCTTGCGCGTCCTCCTGCCGGATCTTCTCTTCTACGGCTTGCAGCGCCGCCGCCAGGCACGCGCTAGTCTCCTCAAGCTTCTGCCTTGCGCTGTCCCCCGGCGAGGCGCCGTCGGGCGCGGCGGGGGGCCCGGCTGCCGCTGCGGCAGCGCGCGGCGGCTTGGCGGGCACGTGCAGCGCGGGCATACCGGGGGACGGGGGCCTGGCCGGGCTGGCACTCAGCGAGGGCGGCGTGCTGGCGGGCTTGGTGAGGGCAGCAGGCGGCTGGCGTGCCGGCGAGGGCGACGGGCTGGCGCTGCCCGACTGCAGTCCCGCCGCTGCCTTGGCCGGCTTGGGCGCCGTGGGCGGTGGCGGCGGCTTGGGAGACACGGGCGGCGGCGTGCCATGGGCACGCTTCACCTCTGCGGGGAGGAGGAGAGTCGCACCGGGGTGGGAGGTTGCGCGGCGCGCGCGGTACCCATCCTGGCACAAGCCCTGCCCAAGCGCCCTGCCTTGAACCCGGGATTAGAGATAACGCCCTTTGCACTGCCGGCCGGGTTCCAGCTCCAGCCCTCCGCGCCTCCCCCGCCCCCCCCCCCCCCCGCCTCCTTGAGGCTGCCGGGGGCGTGCTTCCCTGTGCAGGCCTGCTTGAGTCACTGCTTCCAAACCCCGCCTGGTCCGCACCCCACCTCCATTCCCCTCCAGGTGTGGCCTGTTGCAGCCACCGGCCCTTCTGTTGCTTGAATGCCACAGGGCCTTTGCACCTCTGATCCTTCTGCCTGGAAGCCTCTCCCCTCCCTCCTGTGCTTGGGTCATTTTACAGCCAAGTCAGAATCCTCCTTTAGTCTTTCAGCATCGTGGGCCTGTCCTCCTTCCACAGGTGCTGCTATTCATGGGTTTCTGTGTCTCCTTCACTGAGGAATGTAAGGATCATCCATCCACCCTTGTCTCAGCTCTCATTGGTGGAGTGGTCCAGTGGGTGGATGGACGAGAGGGTCTGAGGATACTTTCCCACCCCACTCCACCTGGCCTTCATTAAATCCAAGAAGTGGAAAACCCCTCAGACCATGGCATGGGGAGCTGGAGGAGGGTCCTTTCCCAGCTGGCTCCCTGAACCTACCTGGGCTGCCAGGACCTGGCAGTGGCACCTTCTTGGAGGCAGGTGTGGGTGAACCCTGGATCTTGGGCACGGGCTGAGCCAGAATGGGCTTGGGAGAGACAGGTGGCTTGGCCAGCTTCCGGGCATCACTGTCTGGCGGGGGCAGCGGGGGCAGGTGCAACAGATCAGAGGGTGGGGGCTCAGCTGGTGGCGGTGGCGGGGGCAGCTCTGGGGGCCCAGCCTGCTCAGAGGCCGGACGGCGGCGCACGGTGCCTGTTCCATTCTGGTACACGGACAGCGGTGGTAGGGGAGGCTCGGGACCTGCCTCCCTTTCCTTGGCCTTGGGCCGGCGCTTGACCGTATCGGACTCAGTGAGGATGAACTTGACGTTCTCCTGCTGGCTCTGCTTGGCTCGGATGCGCCTCTTGAGCGTGGCACTGGCCTCCACCCTGGCCAGTGGTGGGCCCTCCACACCCGCCTCACCCTTGGCTGGACCTCGAGGCCGCTGCCGGGTAGCGCCATCTTCCACTAAGTGGCAGTGATCTGCAGGCCCCCCTGGCTCTCCCAGACCCCGGCGAGCAGTGGCCAGAAGTCCCGTGACAGGCCCACTCAGTGTGCGGCGCCGGTTCACCACCTCACCGTCAGGCCCAATGGCCTCCTTGTGCTTCACCGAGGCCAACACCGTGGCCACCCGGCCCGGCTCCGGGCTGGCAGGGCGAAGCATGGGGTGGCCCTCAGGGGGCCTGCGGGCCGCCCGGCCCCCACCCCCAATGGACGACAGCTCGAGCATGGCTGCAATGCTCTTCACGCTACCAGCGCTTCCTGTGTCCACGCTGCCAGCCAGGTCACTAGCCCGCCGGCGTTGTGCCCGGACCCCCAGCCGGCCGTCCTCAGTCCCAGCCCCCTCGGTCTCCGCACCTGGCACTGACTCATCAGCTAGGTTGGCACTGGCCATGGCTGAGCTGGAGCGCTTGGGCGGGGGTGGGGGAGGCCCCTTCTTTCGCGGCCGCACAGCGAACGACTGGCTGCGGTTGACGTTCTTGTCAGCGCCAGCGGGTGCCCGCACTGAGTGGCTGCGGCCCACGCGCCGCTGGACTGTGGCATAGGGTCCCGCGGTGGCCGGCACCAGCAGCTCGTCCCGCTCCGGCTCGCTGTCGGACGCTGCGTAGCGATTCAGGCTGTGGGCGCGCTTCTTGGGCCGCCCTGGCTCCACGTCGGCCTCAGGGGGCAGGCACAGCGTGGGCACAGGTGCAGGCAAGGCCACAGGTGCAGGCCCTGGAGCAGCCGACCCTGCCTCGCTCTCCACGGGTTGGGGCAGCACGTAGGCAAAGCCACGGTGTGTGGGTGACTGAGGCAGCGAGCGAGGTGACATGGGTCGCTCCATTGGTGGCAGCAGCTGTGGGGTGGGCTTCACCTTGGCTGTGGCTAGGGCTGGGCCATGAGGTCCCCCCAGGGCTTGCGGGGAGCCTGGCCGGGCTTTTGTGGGAGTCTGGGGGGGTGTGAAATGGCTGGTACCTGGTGGAAGGACTTGCCGCGGCTTGCCAGGCACTGGGGGCACACTGGCCCGCTTGACGCTGTGGCCGTGGCGGCTGGGCCGGGCCTCCTTGGTGGGGGTACCCAGGGCTGGCCCCTCCTCCAGCAGGTACTCCTGGCTTCGTGACATGGGGCTGCCAGGCCCTGGGGGCCCGTCGCCCAGCAGCTCCTGAGAACTGCTCATGTGCCGTGCCCGCCCACCCAGGCTGGGCTCCTGCCGCATGGAAGCCCTTGGGGTGGGTGGCAGGTGGTTGGAGGGCTTCTCAGTAGGGGCAGGGGCAGCGGCAGTGGCAGCCCCTTCAGCCGGGCCCGTCAGGGCAGCCTGCAGCTCACCGCTGAGCTCACTGTCCTGGAAGGTGGTCATCTTAGGAGACTGGCAGTCAGCCGGGGCAGGCTCGGGTGGGGGTGGTGACTCGATGGCCATCACTTCAAGTGACTGTGGTACCTTCCGGCGCAGGGGTCCCCCCTCATACTTGGCGTACTCTGCCTTCTGCAGCTCTGCCAGTTTCCTCACTGCCAGCATCAACTTCTTCTGGTGTCCTGAGTGGGGTGGGGGGCAGGTCAGGCCAGGGAGGGTGGTGAGGACCAGGAGGCAGTGGGGGCGGGGTGGGGCCTCACCCAGCTTGGTGATGCCGATCTCCTGCAGATCTTCCCAAGTGATGTCAGTGATGAAGTCGATGTTCTCGTAGCCGTTGTCCACCAGCACCTTGTAGTACTGAGCCAGGCCAATCATGGACAGCCACACGGCAAGATTAGCCTATGGAGCAGGGGACACAGAGGGCAGCCCAAGCTGGCTGCCCACACCCTGCCTATTAGTCAGAGCTGTCAGAGGAGAGGGCACCGGGCCAGCCTGGCACAGAGAGACGGAAGGACAAACAGACAGGCCCGAGGCGGCGTCAGCTTTGGAGACAGTGCAGCCTTGACAGGAGCCCAAGGCCAGCTCACACACACTTGCGAACATATGCAAACACACACAGAGGGGCGACTCTCTCCTCAGGATACCCCTTGGGGGAGGGAGAAGAATGCACTTCCGGTGGAAGAATGCGCTTCCTCACCTGCCCAGGCAGCTATGGGGACAGCATCCACGTGGACACACCACACACGTCATGGACACAGACACACAGCACCACCGACCAGATACGTGTATACACACACCCTGCATCCCAGCCATCCACGGGCACTGACACCCCTCTGAATCACGCTCGCGCCCTCTCACCACTTCCCCACCAGCATCAGGCACACGTCACACAGCCTCGTCACACGCCTGGCAAATATCCGTGATGGTCTTCACCCAGAACCACTGGTGGCTCCCTGAGTGGCATCCACCTGTCCATACTCCCAGCTGGATGTCACTTATGCACCAACACAACACACTCGGTCACCTCCTTGGGTGCACAAGCAAAGTGAAGCCCCTGGGACCCATACGTGCTGGCTGGAAGGACCCCTGAGCCACTGACTGAGTGGAGTGAGGCAGAGTGGATGAGCACAAACCCACCTGTCACCAACCCACAGCCCTGGGGCTCTCGGTGGCCATGGCATCTCCCTCACAGATGGGTGGGAGCCTGAAGCACAGCGCAAGGCCCAGAGAGGCAGCATGGATGTGACAGGCCCCGGGCCCACCTTCTCCCAGCCCAGAGCCTGTCCCACCACAGAGTGACTGTTTGTGACAGCACTGGCCGCGGCTGGTGTGGCTGTCAGCCAGTGTGTGCAGTCACCAGTGGGCGCCTTGAATGTATTTAGCGTACGCATGCTGTGTACCCAAAGCACACACAGGCGTCTTCCCCATACATGTGCCTGGGTGCAAGCACATCCCATTCCCACGGCCCCCTGCAGTGTCTGGGTGTGTGTGTGATGGGCAGTGCTGTGGGGTGCCGGGTGGCTCCAGTGTCCCTGTGTGGCCGCCTGAGTGTGGAGCACGTAGTGGAGATGGGGACTCTCCAGGCTTCAGGCTCCCCTTGCCCTGACAGCCCTCAGAGGCGGTCACCACTGCCCCTGTCCCTGCCCCTGCCCCTGCCCCAGGGAGGTGGGCCCCAGTGCCCCTGATGGACAAACAGAGGTCATCCTCTGCTCTCCTCTCTCTGGACTGCCTGGAGGGCAGGGGTGGGCTGTAGCCAGGGAGGCAGGCTGTCTGTCTGTCTGTTTGCCCATCCTGGGACTGGCCACTGGGGTGCAGGGGGCCTTACGGGTTTGTGCTCAGGTAGCCAGTCAGGGATGCTCAGGCTGGTGATCTCTGCAGTGATCTTCTTCCGGTGGCCTGGCTTGGTGACCCCGATTGCCGTGAGGTCCTAGGTGGAGGAGAGGTCCATTAGCAGAAGGTTGGCCCATCTCTGGGTCAGCTGGTAGACAGCCTTCGAGCAGCTCACCTCAGGGGTCATGCGGCTGATGGTGGGCAGGTCATAGCCGGCGCTGGTGAAGTTGGGGGCGTAGAGCTGCAGCTGGAACGTGGCAAGCCACTGGCTGACAGCTTCGGCGCCCTGGAAGACACAAGGCACCTGCTGCAGGCTCGCCTGCCTGCTCCCCCGCCAGGCATGCACCCCAGCCACCGCAGCGCCTCCTTCTCTGCTCAGCTGAAGACCATTCAGCGCCATCTGCTGTCCGCTGGGCCCCGTCAGCCTGGCCCGGGTGCTCCTCTCGCTCTGTGGTCCTGGGTGCCGCTCTCCTGAGCATCGTCCAGCACCTCGGCCTCCTTCTGTGATCTCCACCAGGAGGGTCCAACCGCTGTCCACATCACAGGCCTCCCTGACCGTCCCCCCCATTCCTGGACCAGGGACACCCTGCAGTGTGGCCCCGTGTGAGGGGCTCTGAGAATGGGGCCTCAGGCAGGGCAATTTAGTGCTGCCCCTCTATGCCCCAGAAGGTGGGCTCTACCCAGAGGAATGCAGGAGGACTCAGCCAGCAGCTCACGCCCGCCCTAGCACGCAGGTGCATGCACACAGGACCTATCTCACCCACATACACACCTTGGCTCGTCTCACATCCATGCCATTCCACACGCACACACATGCGCACATGTGCCCGCATCACAATCACACCAGCCACACATAAACACACCCCCCACTCACCTCACATCTGTGTCATACTTCCTAGACACACTAGCTTACACGCACAGCGTGTACAAGAGACAACAGCTACACACACAGACTGACAGACCAACAAAAGGACGGGCCGTTCCTGTCAAGGGCCCTGGCTGCGCTGCAGCCAAGCCAGGCAGGCTGCCCTGGGCGCCCCTCCACCTGCAGCCGGCCCAGGCCTTGTACCTTGCCCTCCGATGCTGTCTCCACCTTCTTGGGTGGCTGCTCCCCATAGACCTGCCCAGCATGGGTCACTGGAGTCTGGGACCGGGTGGCACCTGGGGACAAGAGGGTGTGGTGGGGCAATGGCTGCCCGGGGGCCACCTCCCGGCCAGGCCAGCAGTGCTGTGTCCTTGCTCTTACCTGAAGAGCCCTCCGGAGGCTTGACAGGGCTGTCCCCGGGGCTGGAGTCAGAGACAGACTTCTGGGAGAGCACCGTGGCCAGGAGCTGCAACCCAGACAGGCCGGCTGGCCAGTGCTGCTCTAGACACAGGCCATCCGGTCCTGCCACCAACTCACCTACCTTGACCCCTTCAGAGCCTGCGTGCAGGGTGTGGCCCCCGCTGCTCCGGCCACTGGTCACACTGCTCAAGCTGCCACTGCGGTCCCCGCCTGCCAGCAGGAGGGAGCAGCATCAGCTAGTGCCAGCCCTGCAGAGCCCAGGTGCTGCCTTGCAGAAGTGCCACCGCCACTGCCCTCCAGAGGCCCCCACCTACCTGCAAATGGCTTCCTCAGCACCCAGATCTCCTCGGGGGGTGCAGAGGGCCCTGCTGAGCTGCCTCCCTGGGGTGGGCTTGGTTCGGCACCTGCTCGGGAACCTGTGGGCCAAGCACAGTCTCCCTGAATCCTGGACTGGCCCAGGCCTGGGGCATCCCCTAGCCTGTCCCCCAAGTCTGCGCAGAGCAGAGGCTGGACACACACGTGCCTGGGGGGTCAGTACAGCCTCCTCCTGCCCTGTCTTCAAGAAGCTGAGGGACCCTCAGAAGGCCCTTCCCAACCTTGGACATTTGAGAGAAGGAGAGCATGGCAGAGAGGGGCGCAGGCCAGGCTATCCTGTGGTCCTGTAGGTGGGAGTAGGGAATTGCAGGAGGGTGCAAACCCCTCTGTGCCTGGGGAGCAGTGGGAGGGAGGAGGCCCCCAGGAGCCTGGGTACAGGCTCCTCATCCCAGGGAACTAGATGACCTTGGGTGGATTGAGCACACCTCCTAACTGGCCCCCCTCTGCCCTCTCACCCGGGCTGTCAATCTCCATATCCTCTCTGTGGGGTAAACCAATCACACCAGTCCCCCATCTGAAGCCATTCCATGGCCCTATGGCCTCATCCTGCGCCTCCTCTCTCTCTGTCACCAAGTCAGCCACACTGGGCTCCTTTGGACCCTTACACAGTCACACTCTGTCCTGCTTCAGTACCTTTGCACGTGTGGTTCCTGCTGCCTGGAATGCTCTGCCTGTGGCCAGCCCCTCCCACTTCTCAGGGCCTTCTCTGTCCACACTTGTCTAAAGTGGATCTCCATCTGCAATCTCTGTGTCACTGGTTGGTACGTTTCCTTCCACATTTATTTCACTGTTCCCTTTTCCCCTCCCTCCCCGAGGGCAAGCTCCTTGGAAGCAAGAATGACGTCCATCTGGGATACCATCTATTCCTAGTGCCTGGCATGCAATGTCTGTTGAATACATGAACGAGTGGGTCTGGGGACGCTGATGAGGAGACAGCTGGCAGGACACACTCTGGACCCCACACCTAGCAATGGCTAGAGCTGACAATCCTTGCCCTGCCACCCAAAACGCCGTGCACCTGCTTCCTTCTGGCCTGCAAGCCCATCCCTGGGTGGGACTTGCCTGCTCGCTTGACGATGGCCTCACCCAGGGAGGACGGGAAGTAGCCCACACGGTCATTGCCTGTCCTGTTGTCATGGATACAGCCTTTCCACCGGCCGTCTGGATTCTGCTCGAGGACCTGGCCAGATACGGTGGAGGGAGCATGCTCAGGGCAACACCCCTCCATGTCAAGTGGGTGGGTGGCCTTGGCCTCCTGCTCAGACCCCCCAGTTGCTGCCGGGTGTTGTGGGGAGCATCCCAGGTCCCATTCATCCCTGTTCCAGCAGCTCCAGGCCATCCTTACTGTGATAATGTCCCCAGCTTTCACGTTGAGGCTGGTCAGGTCGTAATTGTTGCAATAATCCTTGGTCGCCCGGACCTGCAGGGCTGCCGAGGCCTCTGGGGACACAGGAGGTGGCAGACCCCCCAGTCCTGTGAGCCAGCCTGGCCCAGGCCCCACCCCTGCCCCCCTGCCCCACCCGGGCCCACCTCGCAGCAGCTGCTTGATCTCCTTGCTGGCCTGGGAGGTGGTGAATTGGTGCACGATGTCCAGGGCCGTCTGGCTGTAGGTATTCCTCACGTGGGCATTGATCCCGCTCTATATGTGCCAGAGAGTGAGGACTCTCAGGAGCCCTCTACACCCCCACTTGACCCCAGCTTCCTCTGGCCCCTAACTCACATCAAGCAGCAGCCGAACCACTTCCGTCTTCCCACAGAGTGCGGCCTCGTGCAGGGCAGTGCCAGACTTGGTCTGGCGGTTAATGTCAATGCCAGCTTGGAGGAGGAGTCTGACGGGGAGGTAGGAGGAGCAGGCAGGGCCCTGCACAGAGAGCCCTCTGCCCCAGCACACCCAAGCCGGGCTCCAGTTCCTGGGGGCTGAGGATGAGCTTACCCTGTCCCACATCCCCGACAACCCCTCCCTGTGTTAACCCTTCACACTCTTATCTCATCCTAGTGTTGGCAGTGCTGCGATGCCCACTTTAAGAATGGGGAAACTGAGGCTCACAGAAGTTTAGAGTCTCCTCAAGGTCACCCAGCAAGTGGCACAGGCTGTGGGGCTACAGAAGACAACTCCCCAGCCCCCTCCAGTATATCCTTTATGAGGGCGGCTTGAGGCATGCTTCGTATCCAGAGACCTGACCACATCCCCACGGCTCCCTGGCTGCTCCTGTCTTATTGCCAAGCCAGGAGCAGGAACCCCAAGGCTGGGTGCCCCTTACCCCCCACCCCCACGGCCATACCTGATGATGTCGATGTGGCCATTCTTGGCAGCCAGGTGCAGGGGGCTGGTGCCATTGGGGTCGGTGGTGTCCCCTGGCCGGGGCTCTAGCAAGGCTGCACACATGTTGCTACTCAGGAGCAGCTGGACCACCTGGAAGGAGGGGTCAGAGTAGGGGGGCCCAGGAATGGAGTGGGGAGCTGCAGTTTGTCTCCCACTCCCACCCCAGGAGAAGAAGTTGGAGTCCCACTCAGCTCCCTGGGGAGACTTACCCCAACGCGGCCGAACTCACAGGCAAGGTCCAGGGGCGTCTTCCCCGAGTTGTCCACCATGCACGGGTTGGACTGGTGCTGGAGCAGCATCTCAGACTGCAGGGACCACAGGGCGTGGTCAGGCCCAATGCATCCGTTGGGCTTATTCTGCCCCAGGCACCCTGTCACCCTTGAGGCGGTCCTTACCACGTCGTAGTGACCATGCTGGGCCGCCAAGTGCAGGGGGATGTGGCCCTCATCAGATGGGACATTCACTGCTGAGCCGGCCTTCAGCACCAGCTTCATGGGCTCCTTCCGGCCCTGCCAGGCCGCATAGTGTAGCGGCCGCATGCCTGGGGGCAGGGGGGCGCAGTTGGGAGCTAGCCCCTGATCCTGAACCCAACCCTGACTTCTACGACGCTGATCCCATGAGAACCTGCCTCAACCCAGACCAAGACCCGGGGCTGAGACCTCAGTTGAGGGACCATCCTGGCCTCCAGGGACCCCACTTCTGACCTTGACCCCCTGCCTCTGGCTCTGAGGTCCCTGACAGGCCTTGCCTTTGTTGTCCTTAATGTCCACAGCAGCCTGGGCCTCCAGCAGCAGGGTGATCAATTCCGTGTTGCCATTCAGGGCCGCGTGGTGCAGGGCAGAAAAGCTGGGACAGGTGACAGACATGTATGGGCAAGGAGCCAGGCACCCTGCCTTCCCCAGGAGTCTTTGACCCCCATACCAGACTGACATCTCCCTGGGCTGAGAACTCACCCATCTGGGTCTTGGAAATTGACATTGATCTTCTTGGTGGAGCCCAGGAGCTCTGGGGTGGGAAGGAGACATGGTGAGGAAGGCTCTGTCCAGCCCCTACTGAGGCCTACCTGGATCCCAGCCCCCTCTAGACAGAGAGCAGGCAGAGAGCAGCTGGCTAACTCCCTGGCAGGCTCAGAGCCAAAGCTATCTAGGTCTTTAGTCTAGAAATGTTCATTCATTCAACCCTGTTTCCGGCACTCAGCATCAGGTACCAGCTTTTGGCCCTTGGTTTCCCACTGAACTAAGACGTTGGGAGGTTCACAGGGCCTGTCCCTGCCTGCGAACAGAAGCCAGGGCTCTGCACCCACACAGGCACACACATGTGCACATGAACCCTCCTCCCTTGAGACGCTGGCTGAGCATCTGCCAATGGTGGGAGGGAGAGAGCCAGCCCAATCTGTCTCAGAAGGACCCAGATGGGGACGGGGGTGGCCCAGGAAGGCTAGAACACCCGGAAATGGGGGTATCTCTGGGGAAGATCTGCATTTCCAGGGTTCAGCCTCCCCCAACTCCCAGCCCCGGGCCTGGCCTGTGTAGATGAGCCCCATTTGGCAGGGAAGGATGGGGAGGCAGGCAAGTGGGCCAGTGCCTCCAAGCAACCACATTACAATGGCCCCCTCATCTATGGGGGCATGTGCAGGCTCCAGGGTCAGCCCGCCTGAAGCCCAAGGGGCTCCAGCCCTCCCTTGGGGGCCCCAGTCTCCTCTCGGGGCATCCCCAGTCCTGGCCTCCACCAGCCGCCTGCCAAAGGAGGGGAGCCCACCGATGCTCTCCCCGTGGGCTCAGGTCCAGCCGGACTTGGGCCAATCCCCTGCCTGTCTGGGCCACGGTTACATAAACCATTTGTGGGTCAGTCACTCTGTGAGGGAGGGGCTGGCAGGACAGAAGCCCCTTTGTCCAGGCTCAGGACAGGGATGGGGGCAGGGGGCTGAGGGAGTCGAGTCACAGAGGGGCTGCTGCAGGGCCTGCTCTGTGACCCACAGCAGCCCTGGCTGCTCCAGCCTCGGTTCTCAGCTTTTGGATGTAGGGTGTGGGTCCCCCAATGGCCCACAAAGCCCACAAAGTCAGACAGGCCTGAATTCAAATCCTCCCTCTGCCCCTTACTAGCCCTGAGGCCTTGGCTGTGAGCTCGAAGGGTCTAACAGGGCCAGCCTCACAGGCCTAAGGGCACCTCCAGACAACACATGAAGGGTCTGGCACAGAGTTGGCTCAGCACGTGGCAGTTCCTAATACTAGCCCTATAGGAATCCCACCCCACACTCCCCAGTGAAGGGCTTCTCCAGTGAAGAGCCAAAGAGCTGAGGCTCCAGGATGAGAGGCGTCTCCACTCCCCTGCCCCTCCCCCCTGCCTCAGACACTTGGCTGATGCTAACGGCTGTCTACGTTGGCAGCAGTGCCACCCCTCCTTCCCCGTGGTGGTCCAGGGCAAAACCTTGGAGGCAGCCCTGGGTCCTTTCTTGAGCCCTTATATCTTCTCCATCGGTCAATGCTGTTGGCTCTACTTTCAAGATACTTTCAAAGCACACCTGGAATCCTACCCTTTCTCACAAGCACCATCATCACCACCCTGGGCCAGGCCAGCGTCCCTCGAAGGACCACTGCCATCACCTCTCCCTGGCATCTCCACTTCCACCCTGTCCCCTCCAGTCCATCCTCCATACCCATTGAGGTCAGGGAGACCCCGTTAGAACATGGGTCCGGTCCCATTGCTCCTGTCTCACTGGGGTTGGAGGCCAAAGCCGGACAATGGCCCTGTATGATGTAGTCCTCCTTTCACTTCGACTTCCTCCTCACCCCTGTTCCAGCCACCTGAGCCTCCTTGATGGCACTCCAACACACCTGTCTCCCCTGCCACAGCGCCTTTGCACGTGCAGTGTGTGTGTGTGTGTGTGTGTGTGTGCGCGTGCGTGTGCCATTGTTCCCTGAATTATCCCCATTATTCCCTCTTCATGTCCTTCAGGTCTCTATCTAAGACCTGCTTATCAAAGCCTCCTTCCCCATCTAAAACGGTAATCCCCTGGGAGTTTCCTGGTGGTCCAGTGGTTAGGACTCGGCACTTTCACTGCCATGGCCCAGGTTCAGTCCCTGGTTGGGGAACTAAGATCCTGCAAGCTGTACAGTGTGGCCAAAAAATAAAAAATAAATAATAAATAAAACGGTAATCCCCTTTCCATCTCGTGTCTGCTGTATTTTTCTCTTTAGCCCCCATACCACCATTTATCTTGTTTATTGTCCATCTCCATCACTAAATTACAAGCTCCAAGAGGACAATGGTTTTTATCTATTTTGCTCACTGCCGTATCCTTGGTGGCTAAAACAGTGCCAGGTGCACACACGGTGCTAATTGGTGATTGAACTGTACCCTCATCCCACATACTCTGTCCATCTGCCAGGGCCGGCTTCAAGTGTGTCACCTGTGCAGCCACTCAGAAGAGCCCCACACCTGGCTGGATGCTCTGCTGTGGCGAGATTGTTATTTTTTGTTTTGGGGGGTTTTTTTTGGCCCCATCTTGTGGCATGAGGAACTTCCCCAACCAGGGATTGAACCCGTGCCTGCTGCAGTGGAAGCGTGGAGTCTTAACCACTGGACCACCAGGGAAGTCCTATTATTTTTTTGGACAAGTCACCCCCCACACCATTTTCATTTTGCGCTGGGCTCTGTGGATTATGTGGCCAGGCCTGCCACGGTCCTTTGTCGTGAAGCTGAAGGGAGCCCAGGCATCGCTGTCCCCCAGCACCCCTGCCTTGCTCAAGCCCACACTCAGCACATTCCCCCACCAGAAGGCTCTGCCCCCCAACTCTAATGTCTGCTGCCCCCCACCCTTCTTAGTTCCCATGTAGCCAGTTCTCAGCTTCTCCCCTCAAGACTTCCCAGACCAGCTCACTCTCCACCCTCCTGCAGCCAGGGTGCCCAGGCATCTACGGAGCCAGGTGCTCGGAGTGGAGCCCGAGGCCAGGCCCACCCGCTCGCCCAGTCACAGCTGCAGGTGCTGAAATCTCAGAGGGGCTGGAGGTTGAGACGCAGGAAGTGACACAGACACCAGTGGGGAGAGGGTGTCTCCATCCAGAAGGGGATCACTCCCCATAGGAGAAGGAGCATCTTGCTAAGTTCATCTCCACCCCCCACTCCCGGCCACTGGTCTCCTCAAAGAGGAATAGTGCTGGAATTGGATGAAGGGGGGCTTGAGGTCTTGGAGCACCCCCAATTCCCATGGGGACAGTGGACACCCGGGAAGGTCCCAGAACTGCAGCCTGCCTGGGGCTGGGGGGCTGCACCTCATGGAGATAGGTGCCCTGAATGAAGCTGGAGCAGAGCACAGCTTCAAGGGCCTGGGTAGGTGGGAGAGAAGAGGGCAAGTGGGGATAAGCTGAAGGCCCCAGGAGCCCCTTTCCCTTTTCCATGAGGGCACTAAGTCCTACAGATTGCCATCATTCATAGTGCATATGCCTTGCCCATGACCACCCCCATGACTTGGGCTCTCCGGTCTCCTATCACCCCAGCCCTGTAACTGCTCTCCTGATACTACCCCTACCTTTGAAGTCACCTCCAAACTCCACCTGCAGAGGCCCTGGGGGGAGCCCACCACAGACCCTTTTCCACTCTACCCTTGTGGCCTCCCTCCACCCCTCTGCCCAGATGCTCCTCCAACCACTGAAGCCACCCACAGGCCATGTCCACAGAGCCACATCTGTCCCCTACAGGGATGTGGTCTTGCCTCCTCCGCTCCCACCTCAGATTGGCTAAGCCCTGTGGCCTCCAGCATAGAAAGGCACCCTCTCAAATCCCCCAGGGCAGGCAGCTCTGAGCCAGACGCTGGAAGGAACTCTTAGTGGGCCAAGGTGAGTGAGCACAGGAGCGCTGGCCGTAGTCTTCAGTGAAATGGAAGAAGGGGGAGGTTGGGCCAGAAGGAAGGGCAGGGTGTCTGCCCACACCCCAGAAGGCCAGCCTCCACCCCAGTATTTTCCCTCCCTAGCAGTCTCTTCTTCACTTCAAGGATTACTGCTAAGGGTGACGGTGCCTGTGCATGTAAGTGGAGGCTCCCTTCAGGCAGGATAGGGGTGCTGACAGAGCCTGGGGTGTCACTGGGGTGTGGGGTGAAGGGAAGGTGTCAGCACAGGGAGGAGACTGTGGAAACAAGAATTGTGGGAACATCTCTGGAGTTGGGGGCCCCAGGGAGCACCGCTGGATGCCCCCTACCCCATGGCCCAAACTCCAGCTGTACTTTGCTGAATCAAAATACATCTTACTCCAAAGCAGGCCAGTGTTGCCATGACAACCGAGCTAATTCATGGAGGGATTTCTCCATCTGATTTATTATGCCTGCCCCTGTGAGTCAGAGAGCCCAGATTCGGGTTCCAGGGCAGGTGTGTCTCCTACCCGGAGACCAGGCCATGCAGGGGCAAATATAGAGATCCAGGCGGAGACACAGGTTGAGGTAAAGGTCCCCACACCTCCCCTGGATGGCCAGAGTAGAAGGGGGAGGAGTCCCCAAATCTGATGCTCCCCACTTCCTCGGCACACCACCCTGGGCCATCTAGGAAATGGCCAAAGTTATCACTACCGGAGCACTTACTAAGTGCCTGGGCTTCATGCATGTACTTGTTGTTCTTACAACAATGCTACAAGGCAGGGACCACAAACGTCCCCATCCTACAGATGAGGAGACTGAAGCCCAGAGACTGGAGATGCCTGTGCCCAAGGTCGGATGGCCACTAGGTGGAAGCCTTTGCCTTGCCTTCCACCTCTCAATCCCTGAGCCTGCTTTTGAGGCTCAGCTGAGGTTGCCTCTGCCTGAAAGCCCTCCCTTTCTGAACCCCGAGGCCCTGAAGCCAGCCCTAACTGGCAGACTACCCCTGGGCCTCCGGTGTGGAAGGCAGGGCCCACCTGTGTATGTGTGCTTGCAAGGCACAGATGTGCAATTCTTTACTTGCACAGAGCAAATAGTAGAGGCCAGGCAGGGGCTGCAGTGGGAGGGGTCCTCCTGGGGCTCAAGAACCTACCCCCACCTGCCCCAGAGGCTGTCTCAGTTCTCAGTATCTCCCCTGGAGAGTGGGGAGGGTACCTCCCTGGCTTACATACAGTCCCAGGGGGTGGCATGGGGAGTCGGGGCATGCAGACCCCACCTGCTACCCAGCAGAGCCCTGCCTGTGCCCGCACAGGTGCCCTGACACACTGACACGGCCATACGTGCGCAGTCACACAGGCGGCTGGTCCACACGCCCATCCATCCATCTCCAGGGTCCCCGGGGGAGGCTCCAGGCTGAGCTGGGATGAGTGCTGGGATCAGGGCGCCAAGCTTCCAATCATCCCCTGGGACCCCCACAGAACAAACTCAGGTTGGCCAGTGGGAGACCCCCTCCCACCCGTCTCGTTTTCCAGCAGGGAAGCCAGAGAGGACCAGGGTCTGCACCTGCCTCGAACTCAGCCTGCCCTGGGCTGGGCGACCTTGGGCCTCTGCTCCCCCTTCAGTAAATGGCCCCCAGCCGGCCATGCCTGGACAGCCACACCCCCAGCATGGTCCTGCCACCCCCCCCCTTCCCTACTAAGCATGTTATTAAACATGGGGTGGGAAGGGGGTCTGACAGAGACTGTCAGCCCTGTGGTCTCCCCTTACCGCAAGAGGCCCCTCCCTCTCTCCATGGCGTTGGGGGGAATCTGCCTCGCCCTTTAAAGGCCCAGAAGAGACCTCCAGCTGTCAGCCCGAAGCCCGGGAAGGGAGGGGAACGGAGGCAGGAGAAAGGGATGCGAATGCCTGCGGCCTGGAAGGTGGGTGCCGCCAGGTGACCGCTGGGGGGCTCGGGTGACGGCCTGGCGCTCGATGCAGCCCCTCCTTCAGTGCTGGCAGCTGGGGGCGCGGACGGAGGGTCTGGGCGCTGCTGGCCCCGCCCCGCCCCCGGGGACCCGACAGCATCCCCCATCCAGCCCTGCACCGGGTGAGGTGGGGGGCTCGGCGCTGGAGACCGCCCCGGGGCGCGCCGCGGCTCGCGCCCGCTCCCCGCGCCCCCCGTACCCCCCGCACTCACTGGCCTTTCCGGGCCGCGGCCTCTGCAGCAGCCTCTGCGCGGTCCCCACGTCCTCCGCCTTCACCGCCTGCACCAGTTCCTGCTCCTTCCCCATGGCGCGACCGGGGCCGCAGCGACGCGGCTGAGCTCCGTGCGCTCGGCGCGGCTTAGAGGCGGCGGCGGCCCCACGGCACCCGCCGCATCCTCCTCCCTCCCCCGCAGCCTCCTCCGCCGCCCGCGCCCCTCGCTGTCCTCGGGCTCCAGCTCGGGCTCGGGCTCCCGGCGCGGAGGGGGCGGGGAGCGCGTCACGGGCGGGGGGCGGCCCGGGGGCGGAGGCCGGCGGCGGCGGGAGCGGGGCGGGGGCCGGCGGCGGCGGGAGCGGGGCGGGGGCGCGGCACCTGGCGCTGCCTCCCGGACGCCTGGGTCCCCCTTCTGCGGCCGCTGACCTCGGTGCGCCCGCGCCGGCCGCGCGCCCGACTCCTTGGCTCCGCCCCTACATTAGGACCCGTCCTCCCGAGACGCCCCCTCCCCACGTGCGGGCCGCGCGGCTCAGGCCCGACCTCTGCGGACACCCCGTGGCCCCGGCGACCGCCAGGGGCTAGGGACAGCAGCCGCCGGGGGGCCGGACACTGAGCTCTGACTCGGTGGCGGCGCCAGGCAGAGCCTGAGAGAGGCTTCCAGAGGCTGCGGGACCCACGGAAGGAGGGACTCAGGCAGTGGGCGGGCGGGGACCCGGGCATGTAGATACCCGGGCATCGGCGGCACAGAAGCCGGCCCGCCAGGGGCTGTCAGACATTTCTGGCCCGTGGTTCCCGTGGGAGGTGTCGAGGAACTGTGAAGAGGAATCTCCCAATAATGAATTCGGTGTCAGGGAACCCGCCCTCCCCATCCCGCAACTGCACCTTCATGCCCGCTCCCGGGCCGCCCCCCGCCTGTTAACTCTTCAGGTCCACCACCCAGGGGGTTTCAGTCCCCCCATTCGCAGCACCAATAGGGTCACAGCCCTGCCCAGGAGCAATCTGAACCCCACAGAAGCCTGCTTACCCCCCAGACTCCAGGCACAGATTCTGGCAGCCCCACAGGGTACTGTCCTGCTTGACACTAACCCTCCCCCGCCCAACCCCCCACACACCCAGAGGTCTCTCCCTTCTGACCTCCTGGGCCTTAGCCTCCGGTCCTCACCTTGTCATGGCTGCAGCATTCTAGAGACAGACTAGTTGGGGTCTGTGTCCCGGCTCAGGTTCAGTTTCCTCATTTGCAGGGAGGGGCAGATCATCATCCCAACCAGGCAAGGTTGTTAGAACCTTGGAAAGGTTCACACATATGATGGCTGGACCCCCTCATCTCCCTATGGCCCAGGCCATCAAGCTGGTCCAGTAAGAAGGTGGCCAGAGTGTGGAGGAGGGCAAGCAGCAGGCACTGGGATTCCCTGACCTGGACAGCTGGTCAGTCCCCTCCGTGGGCTCTTCTGTGAAATTTAGGGAGCAAGACTATACCTCCCAGTGTGCTGGGCTCCCACAGGGGTCCCTAAACACAAGGGCCCTTCCCCCCACCCTTTATGGTGACCAGTTCCTGGGCACCTGCTGGGTCAGGCACCATGCTGGTCACTTCATAGATGAGCTTGGATTTACTGTGCCCGTTTTACAAATGAAGAAAGTGAGGCTCAGAAAAGTCAAGTGACTCACCTGAGGTCCCAGAGTCTCCAGGTCATGAGTCTGAGATTTGAACCCACATCGGCCTCTTCATTTGTCCCAGATCTGCCTCTTACCAGGTTTGTTTTTCCAGTCACTTTGTCTTTCTGAGTCTCAGTTCCCCCTCCATAAAATGGGGGAATGATACATCCCAGTAGATTATTTGAGGATTAACTGTGATGCTATCCATAAAGCACCTCACAGAACTTAGTAAGTTCTCAGCAAATAGCTTCTATGGATATTGTGATATTCTTGGGCCTCCCTACCTGGGCCATCTGGGTAGCAGTTGCATTTTATTCATCTTCGTGTCTGCAGAGCCAAGCAGTGTGCCCAGCACACAGGAAACACTACAAAACAAAACAAAACAGAAAAAGAGTTATTATCCTTACCATTATATTCATGTTTTGGCTGACTAAGGCAAACCACTCTGTCCTGAGCCTAACATTTTCAGGTCCTGGGGCAAGAGTACAAACAGAGGCCCACACACCAAATGTCTAACTATTCAGATGTTATAAATCATGCTAATAATGTGTTAAATAAAATATATTCTGTCATTCTACCTTGACAAATACACCTTCATCATGAACTGAAAGGCCAAGTTCTAGTTTCGAATTATCGCATAGCTCTGGGAAATGAACTGGCCCCTGCCTCCAGCTACCTCACCTCCATTCTCTGCCCACTTCCATCTCCAGCTCCAACTCTACCCAACAAACAGGTAGCCCTTAGTCACTCCTCAGACCTAGGCTTGGGCAACTGTGTGGTCCACCCTCTGGAGGACAGACCTGGGAAGAAAGCCATACAGAGTCTACTAGTTCATCCTGGTAAGTGAGGCTAACGCCCTAGGAGGAGTCAGGAATTCTAGATCAGCTACCCGCCAGCCCAGTGAACCTGGGACAAGCTCCCTACGCTCAGCTGCCTTATCTGTAAAATGGGTCAGCAGCTCTGCCTGCAGTCCAAGGCTGATGGAAGGGTCCATCTGTTAACAGAGATGTGAATCTTCCTGGGGTCCCCCCAGCCTGGGGGTGGGGGCAGCACAGCAGGCCATCCACTCTGGCTGGGGAGATGAGGATACAGAGGTGTGGGACTTGGGCAGCCTCCAGGAAGTCAGGCCTCCGAGGACGATCCCAGGAAGAGGGGCGGCTGAGCCAGCAGAATTGCTGAGGCTCAGCCTGGAGTAGAGCTGGCTGCTGCTTCACTGCAGCCTGGGCTGGCCCCCTTCCCAGATGCATGGCAACTTCCCCCTTCCCCCGGCAGCAGCGCAACCCCTGCTCCTGTCCACCAGCTGTGCACCCGCTCAGGGGCTCCCTGGTACCCCTCCCAGACCCCCGGAGCCCTGATGCCCAGCCCCTTAAGTATAAAATGGGGATGACAAATGTACCCTCCTCACGGGCTGCTGGGAGCATGAAGCATGATAGCTGCCAAGGTTCCCATCTTCTCAAAGATGCCACCTCTGTAAAGTGCTCAGCTGATGCTTGGTACATAAGAAGGGATCAACAACCATGGGTCCTATCTCCCCTTCCTGCCCAGCAGAGATGCTGGGGCTGCTCAGGCTGGGCATGGAGCCTGGCCTGGTCTCTCAGTTACCCATAGGCATGGGACATGTGCAACCCTCCACCCAGAGTCCCCACAAAAAGGCAGACAGCTCAGGACTTGCCCCCCTGGGCCACAGATACCCCACAGACATCTGGCTGAGTCTTCCAGGCCTCCTTTGGTCTCACCTCTCTCTCCCGCTCTCAGGCTCTCAGGGTTTATCCTGCTCTGGACATCCTTCAGGTGCTAGGGTTCACAGGGCTCTTCCTCTCCCAGGCTTCCAAGCCCACATATACATCTGCCACTCCCCAGAGCTGTCTCTGAGCCTGGTGGAGCTGCCCTGGGGAGCTCCTGTACGTAGAGAAGAAGATAAAGAGGATGTATGAGGTGCAGGGGTTGCCTGGGAAGTAGTCACCTCAGCCAGAAGGGGCTGAGATCAGGGGAGGGATGAGCCCAGCAGGATGGGTTCTGCCATGTTCTAGACACGTGCCTTTGGATACATGACTCTACATCTCTGAGCCTCAGTTTTCTTGCCTCCAAAATAGGGGGTGGTTCCTCCTTGGCAGGGTTATTGCGAGGACCCAATGCAGAATGTGGGTAAAATGCTCAGAATAGTTTGGCAGTTCCTCGAAAAGTTAAACATGGAATTACCACATGATGCAGCTATTCCACTCCTAGTATATACCCAAGAAAAATTAAAACGTGTACTCAAAGGGATACTTGTACAGAAAATTTCATTCGTAATAGCTAAGAAATGGAAACAACTCAAGTTTCCATCAATGAACAGATGAATAGATAAATAAAATGGGGTCCATCCACACAATGGAATATTATTCAGCCATAAAAAGGAATGAAATACTGACACAGGCTACAACCTGGATGAACCTTGAAAATGTTATGCTCAGTGAAAATAGCCAGACACAAAAGGCCTGTTGTAGGATTTCATTTATATGAAATGTCCAGAAGAGGTAAATCCATAGAGACAGAAAGCAGATTACTGGTTGCCAGGGGCTGAGGGGGGGTGGGGTGGGGGGATGGCGAGTGAGTTCTTAACTGGCGGTGGGGGAAACGGGGTTCTTTGAGGATGATGGAAATGTTCTGGAACTAGATAGAAGTGGTGTTTGCACAACTGTGAAGGTACTAAGTGCCACTGGATTGTTCAGTTAAAATGGTTACTTTCATGTAATGTGAATTTCACCTCAATTAAAACAAAACACCCAGTATAGCCCCCCATACAGAATAAGCTCTCAAAATGCTATGAAAAGTCCTGAAAAAAAACAGGAGTTTGTGCCCCGGTCCAGGAAAATCCCACATGCCGCGGAGCGGCTGGTCCCGTGAGCCATGGCCGCTGAGCCTGTGCGTCCGGCTCCGCAACAGCGAGAGGCCCGTGTACCGCAAAAAAAACAAACCAAAACAAAAAAAACCCACAGGAGTTCAGCAGTTGAAGAGGTAGAGGTGAAGCATCCTAGGTGTGGGCAAGCATTGAGAGGGTGTAGTGAATTCTGAGACTTTTGTTCACTCATTGCTTGTGGAGCGGAGAGAAAGAGAAGCCGCAGGGTTGGCAAGGGCTGGGCCCAGGAGTCTGGAGGGTAACGGGGGACCCCTGCAGTCTTCTAACAGGGGTCAGACTTAGGTTTTTAGAAGACCACTCTGTAATGTGAAGGACAGCCTGGAGGGGGCAGGAGTGGGTGTGGGGAGGCTGTTCCGGGAGAGGGAGTGGTGGCCCATCTTGCCTCACTGTCATACATGGGTGGGCACTGCACACAGAAGGGGAAGCCTTTGGGGGCAGGTCCATCATGAACCGTCTTGGCCGTGGAAAGTGGTGTCCATGGGGCCTTCAATGGAAAACGTCAAACAGGGAGCCGGATGTGAGCTGGAGACAGGGTGGAAAGGCCCCGGACCAGGGATGGTACTGAAAGCCCTGAAGAGTGGGCAAGAGCCCCCAGGGATAGTGTAGAGACAGGAACTCTGGAGGCCACCAGCCTTTAGGGTAAGGCAGAGAAAGAGACTGAGTGCAGGGCAAGAAGCTGGGTGGTGGTCACGGGAGTTTTCTAGGAGCAGTGCTGTCAGCCACTGTGCAGACAGATGTGGCGAGATGCAGAAGGAAAAGTATCCACTGGGTATGGCAATGTGAGATGGCCAGGGACCTCGTGAAATTTTCACTGGAGAGCTGGGAGTAAAAGACATGACAGAGGGTCAAGCAGTGAGTGAGAAGTGAGAACGGATCTTTGAAAGAGAGCAGGCTGGAAAAAGAGTTTTGAGTTGTTTTATGGTGTTGAAATGCTGAGGGGAAGGAAAGAGGGGAGGTGGGGAAGGTACAGGAAGGAAGGTTCCTGGGACCCAGGGCCTGGGTGGATAGGCAGAGGACATGGCCTTGATCACGGGGCCCGAGGAAGGAAGGCGGGGTGCAGCTGCATTTATAAGCATGGTGGGAAGAAACCATGGGAGAGCCTGTCTCAAGGACTCTCTTTTTTGAAGATGAGGCCACGTGTGTAGAGTGTGGGAAGGCTGGATGGAAAAAGCGGCAAGAGGGACCCCAGTTTTTGAGGGGTCACTGGAATTAGTGAGGGGACCCAAGGGTCAGACCCTGGCTGGACAGTCCTGAAAGGGACCAGAGTAGGGTTGCCTGATCTAGCAAATAAAACCACAGGACAACTAGCTACATTTGAATTTCACCTAGGCAACGAAGAACTTTTTAGTGTAAGTATATCCCATGCAATATTTGGGATATACTTATACTTAGCAAAACAAAACATGTTGCTTATCTGAATTCATATGCAACTGGATGTCCTATAATTTACCTGGGAATCCTAGCCCCGCGTGGGAATCAGGGGATGGATGGGACGGAGTGGATGGTGCAACGCGGCCTGGAGAATGGGTCTCAGAAGGGTGATGTGCCCGAGTGGGGAGAAGGCTGGGGTCGCTGCTTTCGTCCACCGGCGCCGCCCGATACCGCAGAGGCCCAAATTGAGGAGCCCCCTGCCCCAGAACTCTAGTCTCCTCCCCCGTCCCTGCTCCCCTTACTCCTCTTGCTGTCTCTCTAATGGCTCATCGATAACTCTACGCTCGGTCTCGGCCTCTATCGACTTGCTCCGGCTCCGCTAGGCGTCCTGGACCGTGGCGGAACGCAGAGCAGCAAGTAAGGTACGGAGGCCGCGGGGCGAGGGCTGGGAAGCGGCTTTCAGTGGCCGGGAGACCGCGCCCGGGGGAAGCTGGCTCAGCGGGACGGAGTCAGGGTGGTCGACGGAGCACCGGGGAGCTCTAGGGTCCAGCCAGAAAGCGCCCCCGCCCATTAGGTCCAGCCACCGGCCTGCTACACATGCGCAGCCGTAGTGTTCTGGCTTTCCCCTCAGGCCTGTCCGCCTCGCTGCGCATGCGCAGCCCGGCCCTGCTGCGGAGTGGCGCCCCGGACGTGACTGTCCCCTGCTGGCCGCGGGTAGGGTGGCGTTCCGGCAGGGTTCTTGGGGCGGGGAATGGAGCATGCGCCTTGGAGCTCGGCGCTGTCCTTCACCGGGTGTCACGCGTATCCCTGAACCTCTCTGAGCCTCAGTTTCCCCATATCTAAAATGGGGATGATTTTATTTTTTAGCACCGAGTAATCTGTTGTAACCTGTTTAGGACATAGAGGGTATTCTCTAAACACTGCACAACTCTCTCTTCTCCAGATGCTCTGATCTCTGACCCCTGCCGGTCAGATCTAGGACCCTGTGTAGATCCAAGTCTTTCAAGCAGCCACACCATGAACACGTCTCCAGGTACGGTGGGCAGTGACCCCGTCATCTTGGCCACTGCAGGCTATGACCACACGGTGCGGTTCTGGCAGGCACACAGCGGGATCTGTACGCGAACGGTGCAGCACCAGGACTCCGTATCCTCCACTGTGGAGTTGGGGCAGGTGGTGCTAGGCAGGATGCCTGGTAGTGATAACAGTCTGGGCAAAGGCCTTCGGTGGGAAGGATGGGCTCTGTTTGTTATCCTCCTTAACAGACCCAGCAGGTGAACGCGCTGGAGATCACACCTGACCGCAGCATGATTGCTGCTGCAGGTACCTATACCCTTGACCCCAACCCCTGATTTCTCATAGGTCCATCTAGGCGCAGCCACACTTCAGTTTGGCCCGTGCCCCTAGGTTACCAGCACATTCGCATGTATGATCTCAACTCCAATAACCCCAACCCCATCATCAGCTATGATGGGGTCAACAAGAACATCGCGTCTGTGGGCTTCCACGAGGACGGCCGCTGGATGTACACTGGTGGGGAGGACTGCACCGCCCGCATCTGGGACCTCAGGTGTGGGGTACTGGGCAGGAGGGGTCTGCTGCCTGGGTGTGTGGGGGTGAGGGCCAGGCTGGGAGACTGTCTTAGGTCAGGTCCCCTCCAAGCAGAGGCTGAGACGGGGTTTTCTGTGCAGGTGACTTATTGAGGGCAAGTAAGGAAAGATAGGGCAGGGATGAAGACCCACAGAGATGAGCAGAGCCTCAGCCTGATCCAATAGGTGGCTCTGGAATGAACTGCATCAAACAGTGAGCCCTGCCTTGAGACAAGGGGCCACCCTTTATGCCCCTCTGGGTCAGTTATTGGCTTCAGGCCGCCCCTGGGGAGGGCCAAACCTCTCAAGTATTTCCTATGAGACAGCTCCCATCGTAGAGAGACAAGATAAGTGTCCAGGGAAAGGGCCTTTCGGTGGAGTACCAATGGCATCCACTATAGACAGAGTGTGTCCCCCACCTCGAAGGTCCCGGAACCTGCAGTGTCAGCGGATCTTCCAGGTGAATGCGCCCATTAACTGTGTGTGCCTGCACCCCAACCAGGTGAGGGGGAAGCAGAGGGCTGGGCACCCTGGGGCTTTGGCGGGCAGGGGTCCTGCCCCACCTCACCTCTCCTGCACCTCAGGCAGAACTCATTGTGGGTGACCAGAGTGGCGCCATCCACATCTGGGACTTGAAAACTGACCACAACGAGCAGCTGATCCCGGAGCCTGAGGTCTCTATCACATCGGCCCACATCGACCCTGATGCCAGCTACATGGCTGCGGTCAATAGCACTGTGAGTCCCAGGGACGGGTGTGCAGCTTGGCTCCCAGCCCCTTACCTCCCTTATTCCCTGAAGGTGGGCTTATTCCTCACATGTCCCTCTGGCTCCTCCCCTCCCCCCACAGTCCTGCTTCCCCGTCCTGGGCTCCAGTTGACCCAGCCACCAAAGCCAGAAATCTGGGTATCACTCCTGATGTTGCCTCTCGCTACCTGCCATAGCCCACCCAGCAGTCCAGTCACCTCCATCTCCAGAGTCTTTCCAGTTGTCCGTTTCCCTCTCTCCTCCTTGTCTCCTCCTGGTCCAAGTTTCCCTTGTCTCTCCCGACAGTGGTTGCAGCCTCTCTGACCTCCTTCCTTCCTCTGTGACCTTCCCCTGCCCCTAACCCATTTTCCCTCTGCTACCAGAGCATCCTCCAGTAGTACCAGCCTGACTGTGTCCTTCCCCTGGGTGAACTGCAAGATGCCCTAGGTTCCTTACCAGGGCCTCAGGACAGTGATTTGACCCCTGGATTCCTATCCAGCCTCATTTTCTTCCTTTAATGTCCATTCAGTCTCAGCAAATCAGTTGTTCCCGACATCCCCAGACCGCCCACTTCCAAGCCTTTGCCCTGCTGTTCCCTCTATCTGGGTGCCCTCCTCTCATCTTGTTCTTCACATTCTTGTTGGCCAGCAGCATCCTTCAGGAAGGGCAGGTATGGCCTCCTGCCCTCAGCTCATCAGGTATGGCCCTTGGTTGGGGCCAAGTCACCCAGGTGCTCCCTGCAGGCAGGGCCAGATGTGCCTGTCACATGTCCCCTGGCCCCCAGATCCTTGTGCACAGCCACAACGTTGGATGGCAGCCCCTGGATCTAGGTCTTGCCGCCAGGGCATCCTTCCCCACCTGTCAGACCAGAGGCTCCGGGCCTCCCATGACTTCCCTTCTACCCCACAGGGGAACTGCTATGTCTGGAACCTGACTGGGGGCATTGGTGACGAGGTGACACAGCTCATCCCCAAGACCAAGATCCCAGCACACACCCGCTACGCCCTGCAGTGCCGCTTCAGCCCAGACTCCACGTGTGTGCAGGGCCTGGGGGGCCGGGAGCCCTTGCATGGCTGCGGGGAGGCAGTGTGCCTGGGGCTGGAGGCCTAATGCATTGGGCCTGCTTGGAGGATGGCAAGGGGGTACAGGATGGGAGTGGCCGTTGATGACACCCCTGCCATGCTCACACCCACCCCCAGGCTCCTCGCTACCTGCTCGGCTGACCAGACGTGCAAGATTTGGAGGACGTCCAACTTTTCCCTGATGACGGAGCTGAGCATCAAGAGCAGCAACCCTGGAGAGTCGTCCCGAGGCTGGATGTGGGGCTGCGCCTTCTCGGGGGACTCCCAGTACATAGTCACTGGTGAGTCCCGCCCGCCTGCCCTGCCTCCCCGCCCCTGTTGGCCCGGCCTGGGGCTGCACTCTGAGCTGCTACCCATGCTCTCCCTCCCTGCAGCTTCCTCTGACAACCTGGCCCGGCTGTGGTGCGTGGAGACGGGAGAGATCAAGAGAGAGTACGGCGGCCACCAGAAAGCTGTTGTCTGCTTGGCCTTCAATGACAGTGTGCTGGGCTAACCTGTGTCCCCTCGGGATTGCAGGCAGCTGTCCAGGTGGCACCAGCTGGATGTCTGTTCAGCTGCCCAGATCAGAGTGACACCCTATGGGCTGGCCTCTACCATCCTAGGCTCGCTGGACCTGACTGACCTACCCTGGTCCCTGGCCAGACTAGACTGGCCAGGCTGGTCCACCCTGGGACTCTCTCAGCCCCGGTTGCTTACAAGGATGTGAGGAGGCTCAGGAGGCCCACCCTAGGCAGCTTGCATTCCCTTCAGAAATTCTGGACCCACAGGGTCTAGAGCCGCTGAGGGGGATCCGAGGCTGGTGCCCAACCCCAAGCCAGTGCCTCCTCCTTCCCCTCCCTGCCACTGTTTCGCGTCCCGAGGCCACAGAGGACACCATCACGGCCAGGTTGAGTTGTTTATTAGCCCTGCCAGTGGCTACCCTCCGTGGACTGGTGATTGCACCGGCCAGCTGGCTGGCCTGAGGGGCTGCGCTGTAAGGGCTTAGTCCGGGAGGTAATAAAAGCAGACGGACATGCAGATGTTGCTTGGGAAGCAGATGTCGATGCATAGGTAGATCAGCCGCTGCCTCTGGGGCCCTGGGGGGAGGGCCCTCCATGATCCCCAAAGGACTCCTTCCCCACCCCGCCACCAACTGTCCTGCGGGATCCCAGGCCCCTCCGCACAGCCTGCCCCAACTCACTCTCTGCTCGTCGGGCCCAGTAAATGGGGGTCTTTGCACAAAGGTTCCGCACGGAAGCCCCCACCTGGGCAGGGTCCACCTCATGGCTCCCAAGCACTGCCAGCAGCTCCTCGGCATAGTGGGGGTCCTGGCTGGTGCTGCGAGTCCTTTGGGGCTGCAGAGAAGGACACTCGCACTGCCCCTGACTGGGTTGGGCCGACGTGTCCCTGGACATGCTGGCATTATGCCAGCCCTGCCCTGGCTCTTGTCAGCAGCCTCAACCAAAGGAAGATAGAGCTTCTGTTCCCCTGAAACTGGAGCCCCATCCTGCCCCGGGCCCAGGCCACACACAGGACCCTTTGTCTGGCCCCTGGCTGGAGGCTCCTTACCCAAGAGGTGTTCACCAGCAGCTGCAGGGTCTCGCGGTCTCGGGGTTCCATCAGGCGGAGGAAGCAGGCCCGGTGCTCTGAGGGGCGGTAACAGACACAACCCTGGGAAGGCAGGCAGGTGAGGCAGGGCCACCTGAACATCCACCCCCGCCCCCACCCCTCCCCAGGCCACTCACGCTCTGCCCGTCGAACAGCACTGCCCAGCTGTGGTTGCTCTGAGCTGGAGTCACCCTGATGGTTGCCATGTTCTGGGCCACGTCCACCTGTTCGGTTTGGTTGGACCAGGGCACCCTGGGGCTCGGGAGGGTCAGACGGAGCGTCTATAGCAGTGGCTAAGAGTGGGAAGCAGGAGCTCAGCTGGCCAGGCTGGAGCAGCCCCCGACTCTCCCAGCCCTGCTGCGAGGCTTCTAACCCCGCCACCCCTCTGGTGCTCCTGCTGTCTGCTCCGAGCCCTGGCTCCACTGGAGAGGTGGGCTATGCTGGTCTCCTTCTCCTCCCCACTGTCTGTGCCCTGCCCGGGTCCAGAGGGGGCCTCACCTTGAGAGGGCTGTGAGCGAAGCCAAGAAGCCCTCCAGCCACGGCCCCACCAGTGGCCAGTGCCAGCAGCAGCAATAGCAGGCCAGGAGCTCTCCAGCCCCCGTGGCAGGGCTTGGTCTTCACGTGGAGGCACATTGCAGTCAGTGGGGCCTGGAGTGGAGACCAGGCAACAGGCTGGCTCAGAGAAGGAAGGGGCTGAGGAGGTATGGGAGGTGGACGCTTCTCCTGCCCCTGCAGGACAGACCCTGGGTCTTTGTCCAAGGAGAGGGCACCAAGTGGTGGGAGGCACTCACCCTGACAGGTCCAGACCTGGGGCTCTCGGCCCAGCAGCTCCCCTGCTCCATGATGCAGCCCTGGTGACAATGCGCTGATTGTCTGCTGCAGCCCGGGAAACCTCAGGACACCTCCGATGAGTCAAACAATCATCCTGGCCCCTTCCCCTCCTGACCCCCCTGCCTCCTCCCCAGCCCAGCTACCTAATATCCGGGTCAGAGACAGGTCACCTGGGGAGGCTGCTCGTCACTGTGCCTGGCTCTCCCAACACCTGGCCTGTGCAGACCAGAGAGCACATGGGCATGGGAGGGCATGAAAGCGTGGCCACTGTGGAAGTCAGGACCCAGCAGCTGGCATAGAGGGCAGCTCAGGCCTGGCCCACTTTAAATAGTGAGTCTAGTTGGGGGCAGATTTAATTTTTCCTAAAGAAGCCTGTTTCTAGTCTTTAGGGTTACCTCTACACTCCCAGGACTGGATACAGGGCCTGGCACACAGAAGACCATCAAGTGCCTGTTTCATGAATGACAGGCATGGGACCCTGTGCCACTTCCCTTTCCTCCCCATGCACCACAGCTGAGCTGCTTCCCACCCCCAGCAACACAGGGCACCCCCCCAGGTGCCTGCCTGAGACCAGCATGGCTTACAGGAGGCTCCACTGCAGTGAGGGCAGCTTCCTGAAATCTCCTGCACACCCCAGGATGGTTTGGTCAGCCTCATGTCCACTGACCCGTGCCCTGCCCACCGTGGCTTTCTCTGACTGGTGCCGTGCATTTCTAGCTGCTTGACGCTGCGGAACCCAAGTTAGTTGCCCCCAGCACTGGCAGCTTTCAGGAAGTGCATTCCTTCACCAGCTTCACCCCATGGCCCTTTCATACTCTGGTTTTGTGCCTTGTTTTTCCTGATTCTTCAGAACCTGACTCTCTGCAGTGGGCCTGAGGTGGGGTGGAGTTGCTGTGGTCAGTGTCCCAACTCTCAAAACTGGAATCCCAGAATGGCCTTGTACTGAGTGTACCCGGCCCTGCTGCCCTCTCCACTGCCTGGCTGTGGTGAGAGAGCTGCACCCTCTGTGTGAAGGCTGCTGTCCAGGCGAGAGCGAGGAACACTAGAGTCAGCTGGGGTTTGAGAGTTTAATACACCTTTGGGTTCACACAGTGCAATGGGGTGTAGACAAGATGCACAGGGCTCCCGGGCCACCGCCCAGAATAAGGAGGTGTTGCTGGCTGCTGCACCCGCCGTGTGTTCCTGGTGTGGGTGACAACGCCCTGACAGGCCTGCTCAATATCCTGACCCACCTTGAGCCGACCTCGCAGAGCCAACGTCAGCACCACCCTCACAGGCACCTGCTGCCCTTGTGTTGCCCACGGCAGAGTCCGAACCCCAGACACCCAGGCCTGGGGGGAGCTGGAGGCTCAGGACACCCTTTATTGCTCTGAGCACTCTTATGAGAGTGAGTGAAGGAGCACTGTGACCCTGGGGCTAGGAAAAAAGTCACAGGCTCTGGGCAGATGCCACTGGGTGCAGGGCGAGGCACCAGGAAGGAGTCGGCCAAAAGGAACAGCTTCCCAGGCCCTACCCTACAAGTGCGGCCAAAGAGTCTGCTTATCAGGACTATTTTCAAAGGTCAGCAACTTAGGGAACAGGCAGAAAAGGCCACGCCCCCCTGCCAAAAATCCTTGGCTAGCCAGTGGATCCTGCCAGTCCTCCAGATGGAAACTAACAAGGGACTCCAGGGTCAAAATAGGTGGCCTCATGGACCACTGACATATGACACCCATCCCCACCAAGACAGGAAATTACTGGATGCTCTGTAAAAAGACTTCCTGTTTTGAGGGACACCTCTTTCCTTCTCTACCCAGAGGGAGCCTTGGGTGACAAGCATTCTTTAGCCAGCACATGCCTTTGGCCATACTGCTGGCTGCGGGGCACGGAGACTTCTTCAGTGGGATTTTCCCTACAAGACAGAGCACAGCTATTAATCGACACGCTTACGGTTCAATTCCGCCACTTGACAAAGTTGTTCAAAAGTTAAAAAAACTTTTGGTACCAATGCTTCTCAGCTCCCTGCACAGCAGCCCAGAGTTCAACGAAGGCATTCATACCCTCCTGGCGCTCAGCAAACAATATGCTCAGTCCAAGTCACCTGGGTTTATATGCACATTTGGAAAAGATGAAGTTTAGCCAGGCTGAGTTTACAGAACTGCACAATTGTGCATGAGGAATTGCAGCCCTGGGTATCTAAAACGGAACATACACTCAATTGTAACATCAGAGTGGTTTTTAAGGAAGTGTGGGGTGGTGGTAAGGGCAGCACCCCACACCCCATGGACAGGGAGACACCACCTGAGACCAGCCCTTTCCTCCACTCCCAACCTGCAGGTGAGGGGCTGAGGCAGCAGTAGGCTCCTCTGCTGATGACCACACAGAAGGGGCCCTGGGTTTCTCACAACAGTCAAAATAATCAGCCCCTCCTCCCCCAGATCCCTGAAATTTTCAATAAAGTACATGACACCCCTAGACCCACCTCAGTCCCATTAGCAGGCCCCGAGGTTACCTGAATCCATATGCTGAACCCAACAGCAAGACCAATTGGCACCTAAGGCCCAGGACCCCCACAATGCCCTCCAAGCTTAAAAGTGCATCTTAAAATATAAGCATTTATAAAAATCGCCCCCCAAACATTTACTTACAAGGTTAACAACTAGTACCTTTGCTTAACTCCAAGTAAGCAAACTTGAAGCCACCTAGCTGAGTGATGCTTAAGCCCCACCTATTAATTTGGGTGATTTTCAATTTTTTTTATTCTGGAGATTAAAGACACTAAATCTTTAACCTTGAAGGGCAGGCAAAAGGTCGGCTATGCTGTCAACATAAAAGTCAGGGACCATTTTCTTCTTAGACAAGCAGTCACTTTCCTGATTACTCTTCACATCCCGTAGAGTGGAGACCCCAGTGAGGGTCAGGATGGTCTTCAGACCACAAGTGACGCCCAGGAGGATGTCTGTGTCCAGGCGATCACCCACCATGATGGTGCGCTCCGGGTTGATGCTATATTCCTGGGACACGCAGTCGAAGATGAAGCGGCTGGGCTTCCCTATGATGTCGGCTTGACGCTGCGCGGCCATCTCCACGGCTCGGACCAGACAGCCGGTACCTGCGGGGCGGAGAAGGAGAGGAGGAGAGTGCCGGGGGTCAGAGGCCGGGAGGCACCCGTCGCTCGCCCTCCAGCCTCCCTCCCCCGGGGCCCACAGACCCGCGATGAAGCGGCCGTTCTCCAGTGGGAGCCGGTTGTCCATGTTGGTGCCCACGAGCAGGCAGCCGGGCTGCTGCAGGTAGCGCAAGGCCTTCGTGAGCTTCATGTAGCTGAAGTGCGGGTCGAAGCCCACTACGACGGCGCGCACATCAGGCTCCAGGGGCTCATCCAGCCAGGCGCTGGGGCCGTCGCCCTGCAGTGGCTCGGGCCCCACGCCCACGCAGGAGACGCCCACGGCTTCCAGCTCGGCGGCCAGGGCCACGCTGCCCAGCACGTAGGCCTTGGGGGCCGGCGGACCGGTCAGGCGCTGGCGCAGGTAAAGCGCGGTGCAGTAGGCCGTGCCGAAGACCTCGCTGCCGGCGCCAGGCCCCGTCGGGCCGCCGAAGCCCAGGCGCCGCAGCTTCTCGGCGTAGGCCTCGCGGGTCTTGCTGCTGTTGTTGGTGATGAAGCCGAGGCGCTTGCCGCGGGCCCGCAGAGCTGTCAGGGTCTCGGGCGCGCCAGGGACCGCCGTCTCACCACGCCACAGCACGCCGTCGCAGTCGAACAGCACCGTGTCCACGTCGGCCAGCAGCTCCTGGGCCCGCTCGGCATTCAGCCGCACGCAGCGGCCCTCGTCGCCGCCGGCCTCCACCTCCGCCATGGCCCGCCGCAGCCGCCACCGACCGCCAGCTCTTCCTCGCAGCCGCCCGCCGCCGCACCCGCCCCGCCCCCGGCGCACTCATTGGCCACGCGCCTCGCACTTGCCGCCCATTGGACACCGCCTGCGCCAATCCGCCCCCGCCTCCCGCGGGCTGCAGAAGCGCGGTCCTTCGCGCTCCGACGCGGGCAGGCAGGCGGCCATTGGCTGTCAGGCCCTAGGCGGGGCGCCAATTGGCTGTCAGGCCCTAGGCGGGGCGCCAATCACCGGGGCGGTGATTGGCTGGCAGGGAGCCAAACGGCATTCTGCGTGGGACACTCACTGCGGAAATTCGGCGGAGGAGCCGGAGAGTCGGCGCAGGACGTAAGCCTGCTGTTCATTGGCTGCCGCGGGGCAGCTCGCCCATTGGAGGTTCTTGGTCAGCCTAGGTGACGGAGGCCCTTAATCCAGGGACCTGCAACCCCACCCCCACACCGGCCGAGCCGGCTGCTGATTGGCTGGCTTGTCTCCGGTCTTGCTAGCGGGGTAGCAGGGCTCTCCGCAGCACCGCGGCAGGAGGGGCGTGCCGCGGTCCCCTTTTGGGCCGGAATCACGTCCGCACCTTTGCCAGGGCGGCGCTGGGCTGTGCCCTCTGCCGTGGACACACTCCGGATAGTGTCTGCGCGTGTGCCGACTACGACCATTCCTGAGAGCCAGCCCCAGGCTCCTTCCCAACAAGCGTCGCGTTCTCATTTCCAGTCGTTCACAAAAACGCTTTCCTTGTGCCTTGGTGGTCATGTGGACGAGTAATTACAAGACAGTGGCATTAGGGTCTAAGAGAAGGGCAGTAGTGCCTAGAACACAGCACTCAACAATTGGTCGCTATTATCATCATAATTAGGTATTATTAACTTTTATGGAGGCGTAACATACAGTAAAGTGCATAAATTTTAAGTGTGCAGCTTGATGGAACTTTTAATCCCTGTTATGCATGTGTAAACATAGCCCAGGACTTCCCTGGTGGCGCAGTGGTTAAGAATCCACCTGCCAATGCAGGGGACACGGGTTTGAGCCCTAGTCCGGGAAGATCCCACATGCCACGGAGCAACTAAGCCCGTGCGCCACAACTATTGAGCCTGCGTTCTAGAGCCCCCGTGCCACCGCTACTGGAGCCTGCGTGCTTAGAGCCTGTGCTCTGCAACAAGAGAAGCCACCGCAATGAGAAGCCCACGTACCGCAATGAAGAGTAGCCCCTGCTCGACACTAGAGAAAGCCCACATGCAGCAACGAAGACCCAACAATAAATAAATTTATATATGTATATAAAAATCATACCCCAGATCAAGGTATAGAATATTTCCATCACTCCAGAAAGTTCCCTCAAGTCACTATCCAGTCCATAGCGGTTACCCCTCCCCGAACTGCTTTTCTGACTTCTGTCACCATAGAGTGAGTCATAGCCACCTTTGCCTGTTCTAGACCATCTCTTACAGGACCTTACCCTGTGTACTCCTCTGAGTCTTGCTTCTTTTGGATCAACATAATATCTGTGAAATCCATTCTTCTGTTTTTGGTTTTTTTTTTTAATTGCCACACGGGTCACTGTAAGAACATACTCCCCTGATTTTTCTCCAGGTGATGGACATTTCGGTCGCTTCAAGTTTGGAGCTATTGTAAATAATGTCCCTATGAAGGTTCTTGTTCCTACACACTCACTTGTGGATGTGGGCCCTCATTTCTCTTGGATATATACTTAGGAGTGGAATTGGCAGTTCATAGAGTAGGTGTATGTTTCTCCTCATTACTTTCACGAGGGCCAGGTGGCAGAATAGCAGGCCCCAGCTTCCTGAGCGCTTACCCTGTGACAGGCGATCCAGACCTCCAACTCATAGCGTGTCAAATCCCTGCTCCTCTCTTGGGCCCCAAGTCTCCATAATGTCTACTCTGGACCCCCCTCACCCCCAAACCCATGAGGTAAAGCCAGTAACCTCAGTACCCTTAAGGCCCTGATTGTTTAGCTTCAGCCTGTTCTTTGGTCTTGGCTGGCCTGGAAACCCCTGGAGGGCAGGGGCCATGGCCACGAGGGCAGGATATGCAGTGTTCCTGCCTGGCGCACTCACTATCCAGGAGGGGAGCAGAACCTTCCTCCCTGTGTCTTCCCACTCAGTTTTGTTGGTGGAGCCGACTGACCCTGGGAAGAACTGGATTTGACAGAAGATCACAAATCCTGCTTTACCACCCAGAAACATTCAGTGTATGTGGCTCACTGTCCAGAATGAGAAAACACTGCTCTGTCCAGCCGTGGGCTGCCTGGTGCAATACTTGCCCGGTTGCCTTGGTTTACTGGGCACTCAGTTAGCATCTAGGTACTGAGTGCTGCTCCTTACCTGCATTACCTTGTCAGAATCACAGGACAGCCCTGAGAGGCAGAGACAATTAGTGTCCCCATTTACAGATGAGGAAACTGAGCCACAGAGAGTCACCAGCTGGACAATGCAGAGTTTGGATTAAACTCAGCTGACCCCAAAGCTGAGCTCTGTTTGGTTTAACATCCCCTGTAGGTTGTAGAGTCTGAGCTGGCATAGTGGGAGAGATGGAACGGCCAGTATCAAGAGAGGGGATGGCTGTGGACAAGGTCCTGAAGGAGGCTGGAAAGGACGGTGCCCTTTATTGGGGAGGACTGTCCTGGGACAAGATGCCATGCATCTGGATGGGAGAGGAGCACAGCATGATCAATCGCTTTGTGTCCCTGACACACAGTAGGTGCTCATTATATACCTGTGAATGGATAGCACCAGGGTCCTCCCAATGAGGAAGCTGGACCACAGGTGGAGTGGGGCGTGGACTTAGGTGGTACAAGGACACTAATCTTCACAGCATTGCATGGATTTGAACTGTATTAGAAAATACCAATAGCCATTGAAAATGTTTTCACAGCAAAAAAGGGTGTCATTGAAAAAGGACTGAAGGGAATTCCCTGGTAGTCCAGTGGTTAGGACTCCGAAGTTTCACTGCCAAAGGCATGGGTTCAATCCCTGGTTGGGGAACCAAGATCCTACAAGCTGCACGGCGTGGCCAAAACAAAACAAAACAACAACAACAACAACCCCTTAAAAAAAAAAGGAAAAAGGACTGAAGTGGCAAAAAAAAAAATTGGATGAAACCTAAATAATCTTCAACATGGGATTGGTTGAATAGATTTAAGTACATACAAGGAAGGGAGATTGAGTAGCCATCATAAATGATGATGGAGTTCCTGTCAGGCTCTGGCCACAGAGAAGCCATTATTGACTATCAAACACACAGTGTGCAGCTGGAGCCCATGCTGAGGGCAGGGTGGGAAAGGAGGCCATCTGGCGGAAGGAGGACTTTGGGGAAGGGAGAAGGCCTGCCCCGGCCACTCTGCCTTCCAGTGACCTCAGGCCCACTCCTGTTGCTGCTGGTCTGCCTGGGCTTCAGCTGAGGTGGGGCCTAGAGCTCACTGGGCCAGGATTCCCTTTTCTGACCCCCAGGGAATAACCAGGTAGGAGCCCTGGCCCGTCCCTGACAACTCTGTCCCATAGGCTCTGGAGCATGGAGGAGGGCAGGTTGTCTGTCTCCCCTGGGCCAGCTCCTCCTCATGTCCATCCACACCCAGGCTGTGCTCTGTCTTTGAAATCCACCCCCACTCCATTTCTCTGGTGGTCTTCTTCTTCCTCTCTGATGCTGGCTTTCCCATCACTCCCCCACACATCCTCAAGTGAGGTGTCCTCCTGGTCCTCTCTTCCCAGGTGCCCCCTAGATCCCTCCTGCTCCATAAGTACCCACCTGCTTCTCCGCCTGTTTGTCCCTCTCAAGAGACTGTCCATCCTAGATCTTCCTTTCCTGCACAGCAGTCAGGAGGATCCTTCTGAAATGCTGTCACTCTCTGCTTAAATGCCTGCAATGGTGAGCAAGCCCCCTGTAGAAAGCAGCCCCATTTTTACCCCGGCCTGACTTCTGGTGATCCAATCTGTGCCTCACACATCCCAGCTCCTGACAGGCTAAGGGTCCTCAGTTCCTTAGCTGGGCAGCCCCAGCATGGAGACAATCTCTGCTGGTGTCCTTCCCAGGGCAGAGCTGCCCACTCTCTGTCCAGGCCCTTGTGTCCATGCTTGGTCTTCCCCGGAGATTGGCCTTCCTGGAGGGAATTGGGTCTGATTCACCTGAGTCTTTGGAATCTAGCACTGGGCTGAGCCACAGAGAATAACCAAGCTGGGAGAGCAGGACCTGTGGGTTTCTAGCCCATGACTCTGGAAAGACCTGGGTTAGATTTTTGGTCTGCCCTTGGGCAAGTGTTCCATCAGTTCTGTGCCTCAGTTTCTTCTTCAAAATGGGGATGATTGGTATCTTAAATGAGAAAATCCTATAATGCACTTAGCTTCAAAGAATTAATACTACCTTAAAAAGAATCAAAAGAATCTGTATGTACATGTTCATAGCGGCACTATTTACAATCGTAGATTAGGTGGAAACAACCCAAATGTGCAAAATGAAAATCAGTCTACTCATATAATGGAATATTATTCAGCCACAAAAAGGAATGAAGTACTGCTGCATGCTACAACCTGGATAAACCTCAAAAACATCATACTAAAGTGAAAGAAACCAGATGAAAAAGACGACGTGTATAATTCTGTTTATATGAAATGTCCAGAAAATGCAAATCCACAGAGAAAGAAAGTGGTTTGCTAGGGGCTGGGGGGAGGGGAGAATGGGGAGTGACTGCTAAATGCGTACAGGTTTCCTTTTGGAATGATGACAACGTTCTCTAACTACATGTTGGTGATAGTTGCACAACATTGTGAATGTACTGTTACTAACGGTAATTTTTATGTGTACTTACCACAACTTGAAAACTATACAAAAGAATGAAAGGGTTGGGCTTCCCTGGTGGCACAGTGGTTACGAGTCCACCTGCCAATGCAGGGGACACGGGTTCGAGCCCTGGCCCGGAAAGATCCCACATGCTGTGGAGCAACTAATCCCGTGCGCCACAACTACTGAGCCTGATATCTAGAGCTCGCGTGCCACAACTACTGAAGCCGGCACGGCTAGAGCCCGCACTCCACAACAAGAGAAGCCACTGCAGTGAGAAGCCCGCGCACCGCAATGACGAGTAGCCCCCGCCCACCGCAACCAGAGAAAGCCCACACACAGCAACGAAGACCCAACGCAGACAAAAATACAAATAAATAAAGTTAAAAAAAAATAAAATAAAGAATGAAAGGGTTAGTGAAGCTACCCATGAGCCATTCCCAACTCTGGTTTTCCCCTGTGACTGGGTCAACCATCAGGGGAGGTTCTGCCACCCGAGGGGGTCGGGTGCGGGCAGCGAGCACCACTCTACTGGTCCGAGCTGGGGCGGTGTCCTGGCAGCGGCCTACTCGAGCTCGGATCGCGGTTGGGTACCTGCGGCGGCAGCACCGGCTCAGGGCCGATCAGTTGGCGCCGCCAGTTCGCTAGAGCCTTGAAGGAGCTGCCGGAACCCAGCCCCAGCCACGCCCAGCGGGCCCTCCCAGGCCCCGCGCCTCCTCCTCTCAGTCCTCTACCGTGACTACAGCACTCCCAGCAGTCTCGCCCCGTCTCTTCTCTTCCTGAGCTTGGCCCCGCCTCTGCAGTTCCAGGCCACACCCTCGGGCTCCGCCCCCTCCTCCTGCCAATCAAACCCACCCTGGCACCGCCCCATCGCCCTCCTCCCGTCTTCTCGCTAGCCTTGGCGCGGCCCGTTGTTATGACGACACGGTCGTAAATCCGCCATCTTCCTGCGGCGCGTTGCGACATGGAGGGCGCGATGGCAGTGCGGGTAACGGCCGCGCATACGGCAGAAGCCCAGGCCGAAGCCGGGCAGGAAGCGGGCGAGGGCGGGGTCGCGGCGGCGGCGGCCTTGGCCCCCGGTGGCTTCCTCGGCCTCCCGGCGCCCTTTAGCGAGGAAGGTAACAGGGCCGGACGGGGCCGGGAGCGGCCAGGGTGGGGACGGCTCAGCTTGGCTGGTGGAGGCCCCGACGGCCTCAGCTGCTGGCGCGACAGACCCTCACAGGCCCGGTTCCTTGCAGACCTCACAGGTCCCCACGGGACCCCTCAGAGCCTTCCACGAGCCCCCCGGTTTCCTCAAACCCTCAGGCCTAACCCTGGCGGGGCGCCCATCACCCCCGTGGGCCCCAGTGCCCACCCGTGGATACTCACCTGTGTCCAAGCCACCGGGGCTGTCAGTGTAGACCTCGGCAATCGCCTCCACTGCCTGTCCCGCCCTCAGGCCAGCGGCCCTGCCCCCCTCCGCCTCCCAGTCTCGACAGGGCCCTGCCCTCCTCCGCGCCCCCTCCCACTTCACCTGAAGGGCCACTGGGGCCTTGGCCGGGGTGTGACAGGAGGCTCCGGGAGGGCGGGGCCTCGGGTCTTTCCAGCACCTGGGGGGAGGCAGCAGAGCCCAGTGCTGGAAAGCTGCAGCCAGCTCTGTCCCAGACCTGCCACTTTCTAGCTGTTTGATCCTGGGCAGGTAACCACATACCTCTCTGAGCCTCCATTTTCCCTTACAGAATAGGGATGCTATTGTTCAGGATAATGTATCGAGCACTTACCATGCATCAGCCTTTTTCATTCTCAAGCCAGCCCTAGGTGCCATTATTATTATTATTATTATTATTATTACTATTATTATTCCCATTTTGTGGATGAGGAAAATTGAGGTTCAAAGATGTGAAAGTGACCAGGTCACCCAGCTAGTAATTACCAAGGACTTGTTGGATACCAGGATTGTGTGACTCCTCAACCCACTCTTAACTTCTGGGTTCTGCTGCCTCATAGGATGGTGATGAGAATCAAAATAGAGGATGTATTTGAATCTCTGAGAACAGTTCTGGGGACACACAGGGGCACTGATAGCTTTTGGAGACAGAATTATGGTCTCTACCCTCTGAGCTTGTCCCAGGAAGCTTTAGACTGGGCCGGGCAGGAGGGGGTTGGTGGTGATATCGGGGTGGTGGTCTTTGTCCCCACAGGATTTGTAATACTCAGTACATCATTTCTTGCTCCTTATTCCAGCCTGGGTAGGTAGCTTGGCATGGGGGGCCGTGCTACCTGCAGAGGGGTCTCTTTGGAGGTTGCTGTGCCCTGCTGGGCTTGCCCAGGGCCTTATCTCACTCAGTGTTACAGGGGCTGGGTGTGTCCCCTTCTGTGGTGGGGATTCCTTCAATGGCAACACGCTGATGCTGAGTCAGACTTGGGCAGTGGGGTGGGAGGGTTAGGAGGTTACAGTCACCTCAGTGCTTGGCTTGTGACTGTGAACCATCTGGAGGGGACCGCCCTCTGTCAGGTGGCCTTCTGTGAGTCTCGGCTGTGGTTTGGCCCTTTGCTCATTAATCCAATAGATATAAACTGGGCTCCTTCTGTCCTCCAGGCCTGGGTTTGACCTTGATGTGGGACTGCACTGAGGTGGTGGGAACTGGCAGACTTTTATGAAAGCAGAAGGAGCATCTCCCCATCCCTTGGGGTAAACAGCAGGGTGTCTGGGGTAGACCCTCAAGTTCAGGTTCTGGCCCCAACACTCATCAGCTGGGTGACCTTGAATCTCAGGTTGTTTTTCTAGAGAGGGAATAGTCACTTCTATTTCCTTAGGGTGCTGGCCGGATTTGCTGATGGCCCCAGTAAGATGCCCAGCACACAGTAGGGGACTCAGTGAGCCTGAAGTCTCTTCTGCAGGACCTGGGGCAGGCACTGGCTGGTCAGCCCAGATGGTGAGGGGCTCAGGTGTGGTGGCCCATGGCCCTGGGGTGTGGAACCCCTCTGGGAAGTCCCACCCTGCGCGCCTTCGCCAGAGTAGGGAGGTGCTGCCTGTTTGGAACCAGTGAAGCACGAAGTCAGAGTGAGAAAAGAGTGGTCATGGGTGAGGGTGCCCCACCTCTCCCATGTTTGCTGAGGACTGGCCTCTCAGCTAGAGCCTGTACACACACACTGAGTCGGCCCATTTTACAGATAAAGAAACAGACCCAGACCTGGTTACTAGGTGCCCAAGGGCACATGCAAACCCCAACAGTCTTAAACCCTGGTCTTCCACTGTCCCCAAACCAGCTTGGCTGAATCCCTCTGCCTCCAAGCTGCTGCCTGGGCCTCTCTCCCCTCATCTGTGAAGTAGGGGCTTTGGATCCCTACAGCCTAAGTGTATGGTCAGGGTTATCCCCTGCTGGATGCTGCTCTTCCTAGGGTGGGCACTGCTGCAGACCTCCGGAGAAGCGGCCTGGCACCCTGGGCTCCCAAGAGTGTTCTCAGCCCCTTTGGGAGGGCTGGGGAAGGCGCCTCTGGTTCTGATGCCACCCTTGGGTGCGTCTGCCTGGGGCTGGAATCCCTCCCAAGCCCCACTGACTGCAGGCTCATTGCAGATGAGGATGATGTGCACCGATGTGGCCGCTGCCAGGCGGAGTTCACCGCCTTGGAGGACTTTGTTCAGCACAAGCTCCAGAAGGTCTGCCAGCGGGTGCCCCAGGAGGCCCTGCCTGCCACCACTGCTGCTGCGCTGCTGGGTCAGGAGGTAGCATCCCCCTACTGCCATTGCACACGTGCATGCCCTCCACCCCGCCCCTCGGCGGACAGCAGGATGAGGAGGTGGAGGCATGTCGAGACAGACCTGTGCCACTGGGGTGGGCAGAGGGCAGGCATCCGGCTGTGGGTGGGGGACTCCTGGCAGTGCTCTGGGCTTTCCCGGATGGCCTGGGATACGGGCCCTCTCAGCAGCCTCTGGCTGAAGCCTGCACAGTTGGGGCCTGGGGTCCCTCCTTTCTTGAAGCCTGAGGGCCTGTCCTGGCTTAGGGATATCATGGTGGCTTTTGACCTTTTGTCTCCTGTCCTGTACATATGGTTCCAGGGGATCCCACAAAGTGTGGCTCCGTGGATCCCACAACTCTGTCATAAAAATGGTCAACTTTGTTGCACTTGACGTGTACTCGGGCTGTACACGCACAGTCCTACTGAAGCCCACGGCACCTCTGTGGGTTGGGTGCTCTTTTGTCATCCTCGTCCTATGGAAGTGGGAAAGGAGACTCCAAGAGAAGTCAGGTGCCTCTGGTCACCCCGGGAGTGGTCCAGAGGAGTGGGCCCAGAATTGTCTCACTCTGACTCTGTGCTCTTTTCCTGCCCCTCCCAGAGGTGTCCTCTTCTCCAGAAGGCCCCCGGCCCCACATCCCTGGGGGTCCTTTCCCCCGATCACCTGGCTGGGCTGTAGGTGGAGGTGCTCACCTTCATCTCTGCAGAGCCAGCTGAGCCTCAAGCTGGAGCTTCTAGTCACTTCATCCTGGAGTCTCAGGGCTCCGCATGGGGCCCTTGGTGGCTGGAGGCATTAGAGTGATGGGGCCGACGCCTGGGCTTGGGGTGGAGGGTTCAGGCTGGGAGTCAGGCTCAGAGCAGTGGTCCGTTGGGGGAGATGAGAGGCCCCACCCCAGCCATCCTACATGGACATAAACCCGAGCTCTGAAGCCCTGGAGACGAGTCTCCTCTGTCCCCTGTCACCCAATGGCAGGTGGAGCCAGCAGCAGCAGGGTCAGAGGAGCCCATCACTGTGGCCCACATCGTGGTGGAGGCAGCTGCTCTCACGGCAGACATCAGCCATGCTCCTGACATTGTCGGTAAGCTGGTTTGGCCCCACCATGGCTGTTCACTCATGGCTTTCTCAGTGCTGAGGCATTTCTGACCTGTTAGTCATCCGTGGTTAAGGCTGGAAGCTGGGCACCTGTGCTGCCTGTGCCCCTCTGCTGTCCCGAGAGCAAGGCCTGGCTGAGGAGGGGCTGAGACCTTGTGTGCACCTTCCCCAGGGCAGGGCCTGCAGCAAGAGCAAGTGCTGGCCACCAGGCCCTGCCCTGCCCTGCCCAGAAAGCAGAAGCCCAGAACCTGGGCAGCCCTGGGGGACACCTGGGCCTCGGGGAGTCTTCACTTTGTGCATAAATCATGAGCTGGCTGCTCTCTCCTGCTGCTGCCCCAGACTGTCTCTGCCCTGGTCCTTCCGGAATCTTCCCTACTTGTTTGCCACCCCCCCCTCCCCAACCCTAACCCTGGTTCCTACTTCCCACCCCACAGTTGGCTCTGGAGGGTCAGGCTGGGGTGTGCATGGGGTGCACCTACTGCTCCAGGTCTGCCCTGACCTGCTGCTCGACCTTGGCCTTCACCTCCCCAGTGCTCACTTCCTCCGGCGTGGGGGTGGCGATTCCTATCCTGATCCTCACATGGCCTTTAATAGCATACAACGCCAAGTCAGGCTCCTTGATGGCTTTTTTTAAAGTGCAGTAGGGCAGGGAGTGTTGGGGTGTTGAGAGGTCTGGATTGGGTCACGTGCTCCTTAGTAGGAGGCAGGTGAGCGTGCAGCTGGGACATTCAAAGGGCAGCCCGAGGGAGCCGGGGGCTGGGTGTGAGCGTAGCAGTGGAGGGAGGCTGGGCTGAGCCTGATGCCACGGGAGGTTGGGAAGTGAATGGGCAGGGGCCTTGGCAGGGACGTGAGTAGGTGACTGGACAGGAAGCAGGTTTCGGCAACAGGTGGAACTTGGCCTTGGGACCAGCTGGAGCAGGAAGAGATGGGGAGGCCACCTGGGGGAGGGGAACCTCAGAGCAGGCTGTTCTGCCAAGGTCCCATCCCAGGGAAGCTATAGGACCTGTCCCTGTCTCCACTGTCTTTCCCCCGACATTCCTGTGGATGAGGACGGTTGCCTGTTGCTCTTCTGGGATAAGAGGGCTGACATGTGGGAGGTGGGGCCATGCCCAGCCCTGGTGTGGTGTTTGGCTTCTTGGGTGGTGGTGTCATATGGGAAAACAGGTTCCCTGGGTTCAGGCAGCATCTCCAGGCTCTGGCCCCCTGGCTAGCCAGGCCCTGCCTGTCATCCAGCCTCCAGCTGGCCCAAACCCGTGGCTGGGCAGCTCCTTGTGCTCCAGGGGCTCCTCTCTGGGCACCCCTGGTCTCTCTTGCACCCTTGAGAGTTTCCCCTTTGCAGGGATCCTGGGTACCCCAAATGTCCCCTTGACGTCAGCTGCTCAGCGATCTGGAGCCCAGGCCAGAGTCCTAAACCACCAGCTGCTGGGGCTGGGGGTTCTCAGTCCTTGCTGGGCTGGGGGGTGCAGTTCCTAGGGACTGCACAGGGGGCTGGATACCCACTGCAGGCTCTCCTGCCTCTTCCCTGGAAACAAATTTGCATTTTGTCTCTGGACTCAGGGCAGCCAAGTTCCCCCCTTTTCTGACCCCTCTGTCTGCTGTGCCACACTCAAACTCAAGTCCTAGCCTGGCAGAAATCCCTGTTCTTTTGGAAATTCACTCCTGGGGGGAGGAAAGATAAAGCTTCAAGCATGTCAGCTAGGGCAGGAGTGAGAGATGCCCTTAATTGTTTGAGTCATGTCACTTCCGTTCTGTTTTGGGAGAATGGCTTGTCAAAACAAGATACCAGCCTGATTGAGATGGTTTCTAAGAAGCGGCTTCACAACCGATTCCCACGTGTCATTTTCATGAGCACAAATTGTGAAGTGTTTACAGCTTAGCTTTGCACAGTGTCAGATTTCTTCAACCCCCATGAGAGCTGCAAAAGCACAGCCTTCCTTCCGCAGACCGGCCTAGGCGTGTCGAGCGCTCCCTCTCCCAGGCTGGGTCTCTTGCCTGCCTGCCTTGAAACCGATGCTGGTGGGTGATCCCCAGAGGCATTTCCTCCTCACGTGAGCCGGAGCTGGAGCAGCGAGGGGGCCAATGGTGGCGAGTTGGCCTGTCCACTGCCTCTGTGCCAGCACTCTGCTGCCCTTGGACATGGCGGGACCCCTGTGCACATCTAGTCGTGTATGCCTCTTGGCTGAGGGGAGGGGGCATCCGTGCTCATGGTGGGTTTCCCTGCTGAACACATTCTGGAGGCCTGGAACTCCTCTGGGTAGCTCCGTGGAGTCAGAGCACAGTACCTCCCACCCTTTCAGGCTGAGCAGGCGCCATGTGCTGGGGCTGGGGGTTGGTCAAGACAACTCCACTGTGCCACAGCAGTGTCCTCGGGCTGGGATCCGAAGAAGTGGCAGGGCCCGTGGCATCCCAAGGCTCAGGCCCATCTGCCTCTCCTCAGGTGGTGGACACATCAAAGAGGTCATCGTGGCCTCGGAGGCGGAGCCAGGGGACAGCGGGATGGCAGAGGCCCAGGGCAGCCCCAACTGTCAGGGGCCTGGGCTCTCAGGGGAGGGTGAGCAGGCCCAGGTCAAGCTGCTGGTGAACAAGGACGGCCGCTACGTGTGCATGCTGTGCCACAAGACCTTCAAGACGGTGAGGCCCTGGGGCCGCGGGCGCACTGGCTGTGGGAGCCAGGCCTTCCCGCTCCTGCCCAGAGAGGTGCCTGAGCCTCGCCGCCCCTCCCCCACAGGGCAGCATCCTTAAGGCCCACATGGTCACCCACAGTAGCCGAAAGGACCACGAGTGCAAACTGTGTGGGGCCTCCTTTCGAACCAAAGGCTCACTCATCCGGCACCACCGGCGGCACACAGGTGAGCCGGCCTCGGGCCTGGGGCCGGGAGCTGCACAGCACGCTGCCACTGGCCCTGGGGGTGCCCCGGCTCCAGGGCTTCATGGCCCCTTCCTCCTGGTGGTACTGAGGCTGTGGCTCCAGGCCTGCCTTCCCCTCAGCACCAAGCCAACGTCCCACCCAAGGCTGACACCATTATCTCTGCAGATGAGCGCCCCTATAAGTGTGCCAAGTGTGGGAAGAGCTTCCGTGAGTCGGGTGCGCTGACCCGGCACCTCAAGTCTCTCACCCCGTGCACTGAAAAAATCCGCTTCAGCATGAGCAAAGATGTGGTTGTTGGCAAAGAGGACACTCCCACAGGTCAGTGTTGTCGGGGGCTCCCTGCCCTGGCCCTGGCTGCTCCTCTGAGTGCCACCCTGGTTGGGTGTTTCTTCATGGACTTTCTTGGTTCTGCCTTAAAGGGCCTGGTGCCTCCACCGTGGGGACTGTTACATCATCAGCAATGACAGGTGGGCCCATGGAAACTTCTCCTGTGATTCACCTGGTGACAGATGCCAAGGGCACTGTCATCCACGAAGTCCACGTCCAGATGCAAGAGCTTCCCCTGGGCGTGAAAGCCCTCACCCCAGAGGTGGGGACAGGTCAGGGCAGGCCTTTGCTCAGCACCAGGCTCTGTTCTGGGCACTGGCTCCACTGGGAACAGGACTGACATGGGCCTGCCTTCCTGGTGCTCAGTCTGATTGCTGGGTGGGGAGATGGGAGACCCAGGTCATGGCAGGGAGGGGCAACGGAGAGTGAGCTGGGGATGAGGTGGGGCAGGGGAAGGGAGGTGGAGTGGGCTGTGGGGCTCCCAGGGCCATTCCTGAGTGAAGACGCCAGGTATGCACGGGGGCCCCTGGGGCTGCCCTGTGCAGTGACGGCGGGTGGGTGCTGCGTGCCGGGCTGCCTGGCCAGCCTCCCTTTGCCTCCCCTGCAGCCCCTCAGCTCCGAGGAGCTTCCCTGTTCCAGCGAGGGCAGCCGTGAGAACCTGCTGCACCAGGCCATGCAGAACTCCGGCATTGTCCTTGAGCGGGTCTCTGGGGAGGAGGGAGCCCTGGAGCCAGCCCCTCCCACTGTGTCCAGTCCCCAGCCCCTGGGAGATGGTCCCCCAGAACTGCCGCTGCTGGAGGTGGAACAGGTGGAGACAGTAGGTGCCTGCGCTGCCGGTGTGCCCCTTCTGGGGGGCTGGACCTTGGGTACAAAGTCACCATGCTATCCTGGCCGCCACCAGCCTCCTTGCTGTGCTCCCTGCGGTGGAAAGTTGCATCACTGTCTGCAGTGACTTTGTCCCCTGATCTGTTTATCGCCTTCTTGGGCCCATTATGGAGCCTCCCAAGGTGGGGGTGGCTCGGTCTGGCCTCCACAGTGCTGCTCAGGCCCAGCATGCAATGGGTACTGGAGGTGTGCTGTGGTCCCCCAGCAGGTGTCCAGTGAGGCCTCAGCTGTGCCCAGGACCCACCCGTGCCCTCAGTGCAGTGAGACCTTCCCAACGGCGGCCACCCTGGAGGCCCACAAAAGAGGCCACGCAGGTGGGTGGCAGGATGGTGGGGGTGCTGGGCAGTGGATGGCCGTGGGTAGCCAGGAGGGGCTCTCAGGTGTAATGTGGATAGTCAGGGTTGCCTGTGGGCAGGTGGCTAGGGTGGGGCCCTCGGGTGGTGGTCCCGGCCTGACACGGAGTGTGGCCCCAGGGCCGAGGCCATTCACATGCCCGCAGTGTGGCAAGGCCTTCCCCAAGGCCTACCTGCTCAAGAAGCACCAGGAGGTGCACGTGCATGAGCGCCGCTTCCGCTGTGGGGACTGTGGGAAGCTCTACAAGACCATCGCCCATGTCCGCGGCCACCGGCGTGTCCACTCAGATGAGAGGCCCTACCCCTGTCCCGAGTGTGGCAAGTGCTACAAGACCAAGGTGGGCCCCTGATCCCCCACCTGCAGGCTCCCCGCTCCCTGAGCCAGATCTGTGCCTTGTTCTGTGTCCCCAGACCTCCCTCCTCACCCCTCACCTGACAGCCTGCTCAGTCCCAACCAGGGCCCTCAGAAGGGGCTGGGAGAGCCAAGGCCAGGCCGGCCCTGATGGTGGGTCTCCACAGAATGCCCAGCAGGTGCACTTCCGGACACACCTGGAGGAGAAGCCGCACGTGTGCCCGTTCTGCAGCCGAGGCTTCCGGGAGAAGGGCTCGCTGGTACGGCACGTGCGGCACCACACAGGCGAGAAGCCCTTCAAGTGCTACAAGTGCGGCCGCGGCTTTGCTGAGCATGGCACGCTCAACCGGCACCTGCGCACCAAAGGTAGGGCCGGGAGGCGGCAGGGAGGGGGTGGGGGGCCGCAGCCAGCCAGCACTGACCGAGCTCCCCACCGCAGGGGGCTGCCTGCTGGAGGTGGAAGAGTTGCTGGTGTCTGAGGAGAGCCCCACAGCGGCCGCTGCCGTCCTCGCCGACGACCCGCACACCGTGTTGGTCGAGTTCTCATCCGTGGTAGCCGACACCCAGGAGTACATCATCGAGGTGGGTGTGGGGTCACTGGGGTTCGGATGGGGCCTGGGGCGGGCAAGGCTGACCTCTGACCCTCTGTCCAGGCCACTGCGGATGATGCAGAGACCAGTGAAGCCACGGAGATCATTGAGGGCACCCAGACGGAGGTGAGGGGCTGGGGAATGGGCAGGGTGGGGTGGCCTGGCACCCTCACCAGACTCATGGGCTGAGCCTTGAGCCACCCACAGGTGGACAGTCACATCATGAAGGTAGTGCAGCAGATCGTGCACCAGGCCAGCGCTGGGCACCAGATCATCGTGCAGAATGTGACCATGGACCAGGAGGCGGGGCTGGGCACAGAGGCAGCTTCTGCCGACACCATCACTATCGCCACCCCCGAGAGCCTGACGGAGCAGGTGGCCATGACGCTGGCCTCGGCCATCAGCGAGGGCACTGTGCTCACGGCCCGCTCGGGTACAAATGGCGCCGAGCAGGCTACTGTGACCATGGTTTCATCGGAGGACATTGAGATCCTGGAGCATGCGGGAGAGCTGGTCATCGCCTCGCCGGAGGGCCAGCTTGAGGTGCAGACGGTCATCGTCTAACACGGGCGCCTTCAGGGTCCCAGGGGGCTGGGCTGGGGCAGGGGGCGAGGACCCCAAGCGCCCTGCCCCTGCCTGCCTGGCCGAGTACAGAGAAGATGGGCATAGAACTCAGGCGTTCAGAGGAGATGCGGAAGTGTAAATACACAGAGTTTTTGGTTGCTTTACAATAAAACATGAAAACCCGCCGCTTGTGATGTTGCGGCAGTGGTAGCCTCAGGGGCTGGTGCCACTGCCCTGGCAGATTCCTCCTGCCCAGGGATCCCAACAGGGCTGGTGGCACCTTGGCAGTGTGTGGGTTTCATTGGTATGTGGACAGGTAGCCTCCTCCTGCTGCCTTGCCTAGCTGGAACTGTGACCCCAGCTTCCTGAGGCCCGTCGAAGTGGGTGGGAGGGGATGCTGCTTCCTAGCCTCCAACCCTGGGGCCTCCCTGGGGCCTCCCTGGGGCCGGGGAATGAGGCTGGGAGACCCAGGAGTCTTGGCTTTTTACCTTGAGGTGACCTGTGGAGAAGCAGCAGGACATGCTGGGCCACAAATGGGGCCGGTCTTTCCTGATTGTGTTGCCTTAGTTTCCCTGAGGAGATGCAGCTTGAGGGAGATTCTGGGTGACCTAGTTTCTCGGGGGCAGGGACAGGAGCAAGACCTGGACCGTGGGCATGTCTGGTCCTCTTTCCCAGTCCTGATGCAGCTCTTGGGCTGGCAGGGCCTTCTGAGTCCCTGTTCTGACAGGCTTGGGGGCACAAGAACAGTCTCAAGGTGGATCCCCTGCCGCCTTGCCCTGCGGTGGGGGGGCGGTGGTCTCTGTGGGAATGGCAGCCAAGAGTTAACAGTGTCCAATTCGTGGAGGGGGCGGGACCCAGTGCAGTCCTGGCCCCTCCCTGGACCAGGGCTTCAAATACTCACGGAGCTGGGGCGCCAGAGCTGCTGCTAGACCAAGCCCTTGCAGTCTGTTCCGTGCAGCAGACACACCCCCAGCTGGGACCTCTGACTTCTACTGGGACCCAGATCCTAAGCCTCTGACACAGCCAATCCACATCCCTCAGGTGAGTCTGGTGGGGGTGGTGGTGCTGTGCCGCGGGGGGCTGGGTGTGAATGGAATCTCAATATTTGGGCCTCAGTTTCCCCACGGAGGAGAACGGCCACGGCCGTAAGCCCAGCCCACCACCTTGGGGAGACCTGGAGAACGGCAAGAGGAGGATATGCCTTCCTGCCAGCCACCAATGGGTGGCAGAACCTGCCCGGCCCCTGCGTCTCAGCAGCCGGGACTGAGAAGGGTGGGCTGGTGTGTCCGATTCCATGTCCGCGCTCACGCGGGCCGTGTCTGTCCCTCTAAGCCTGCCTGCTTTGCGCCATGGGCGGGCCCCTGGCCTTACTGGCCGCGCTCTGGGCGCTAGGGGCTGCTGGAGACGCGGCGCTGCGCATCGGAGCTTTCAACATCCGGAGCTTTGGCGACAGCAAAGTGTCGGACCCGGCCTGCAGCGGCATCATCGCGCAAGTGAGGCTGGGGACCTCGGGCGGGGTTGCAGCTGGGCTCCGCGGACTAATTTGCCGCGCACACTTGACCCTGCAACTGCCGGCCCCTCCCCCAGATCCTGGCTGGCTATGACATCACGCTGGTACAGGAGGTGCGGGACTCCGACCTGAGCGCCGTATCCGTGCTCATGGAGCTGATCAACAGGTATGGCGGGCAGGGCCCAACGTGGGCCCAGGTCTTGGAGCGATGCCTTGACCCCGGGCTTGGCCTGTGTCTCCGCAGCGTGTCCAGGCACGAGTACAGCTTCGTGAGCAGTGAACCCCTGGGTCAGGACCAGTATAAGGAAACATACCTGTTCGTCTACAGGTGAGGGGCGGGGACGCGGGGAAGGGGTGCGCGGGTCAGGAGGGGGCCCGCTTAGGGCGCCCACCCACCCTCTACACCCAGGAAGGACGCGGTGTCGGTCGTGGACACGTACCAGTACCCGGACCCGGAGGACGCCTTCAGTCGTGAACCTTTCGTGGTCAAGTTCTCAGCACCTGGGTCAGGTGAGACCCTATCCGTCCCACAGGCCCCACCCGTCCCACAGGCCCCGTCCCAGTCCCTGACATCTACCTCCTCCTGCAGCTGCCGAGGAGTTAGTGTTGATTCCGCTGCACGCGGCGCCACACCAAGCTGTGGCCGAGATCGACGCGCTCTACGATGTGTACCTGGACGTGATAGACAAGTGGGGCACCGACGTAAGCCCCTATGTCAGCACGGTCCCGGAGGCGCGTCCTGGGGGTTGGCTACAGGCGTGAGGCTCTGCGCACACGGCCCCTCCCACAGGCTCAGACCCGGTTCCGCGGTGCCCCACAGGACATGCTGTTTCTAGGAGACTTTAACGCCGACTGTAGCTACGTGCAGGCTCAGGACTGGCCGGCCATCCGCCTGCGCAGCAGTGAGGTCTTCAAGTGGCTCATCCTGGATAGCGCTGACACCACAGTGGGCAACTCAGACTGTGCCTACGACCGCATCGTGGTCTGCGGTGCCCACCTGCGCAGCAGCCTGAAGCCCCAGTCGGCCGCTGTACACGACTTCCAGAAGGAATTTGGCCTGTACCAGGCTCAGGCAAGTGCTGGGCCCAGTAGGAGCAAGGCCCAACCTCAGTACACCTGGCGCCCCCCTCCCTGCACTAGTGTTTCTAGAAAAGGCTCTTAGAGGTTCAGTTCTGGCTGAATGGAACAAATCTGGGATGGCAGTACAGGAAGCTCCTTACCTCCCCCGAGTGGGGTCCAGAGGCCATGCTCCCACCCAACCCACGCAGCTGGGATGGATAGCCCAGGCCTTGCTGGTCTGTTACCCCACCCCCAGTGGGCCCCTTCCTGGGGGGGGGCAGTTTTCTGGGGTGGAGCCTGAGGGAGGACTGGCTGCTCAGCAGGGCCTCAGGGTTGGCCCCTTCTCCCTCCAGGCCCTGGCCATCAGTGACCATTTTCCTGTGGAGGTGACCCTCAAGTCCCACTGACAGCCCTGAAGCCTGGCCAGGGCAGGCTGCTACAGACTCTGGCCACAAGAAGCAAGCCCCACAGGGCTGCAGGGTACGGTCAGCTGGGCCTGGACAAGTGATGGGAGTACTCGGAGCCAGTTTCCCCATTGTGAAGTGGGCTGCCACCACTACCTCATAAGGTTGTGAGAAGCACCTCGTAGAGCACTGGGCACACAGCTGAGCTCAATAAACAGCGAACACTCAGGCAGGACCACACACGCATGTTGGCTCCGACGCCTTCATGTCCTTTCTTAGGACTCAGCTCTTCTGGGACACAAACCTTGGTCCTGCAGCCCAGCAGGTCCCCAGTCCCAGCCCACTTAGGGAACAGGGACAGCCAACTGACCACCTCCAGACCAGGCTGGCTCCAGAAGGCAGCTCCTGTGCTCACTGGCTGAAGCTCCCTGCTCTTTCTTTCTAAAAACTAAATGTTTTCAGGCACCTGTACTGAGTGCAGCTGGGGGTAAGTGCTCACACACAGGTAGGGTGGACGTGCATGTGCAAGGCCAACCTCCAAGTCCTCAGTGTTCCTTCTATGGCCCCGGTTCCCAGGCCTGCAGGCCACTCACAGGCACTCGTGTATGAGGGTCCTTTTCTACCCAGCACTGCAGTTGGCGGAGGGGAGGTCAAGAAGGCTGGACCCCTGCAACCAGCCGGCTGGCGGCGCTGGGACATGTGGAGAGCCTCCTCACTGGTGAGCAGGCAGGTTGGGTTAAGGTCCTGCCCACAGAACCTGAACAGTTCACAGTGGTACAGCCCCTTCAAAGGTGCCTTCCTGGTAGCTTCTTCCTCAGGAGCCCTGGCCTGGGCAAGGACTCAGCAGGGAGGACAGTGGCCTGCACCCTGAGTAAGCCCATCACCTGAGGATTGGGAACAAGCAGAACTGGGGTACACAGTGTAACTGACAGGGGCCCGATGAGGTTTCTGGTTTTCGAAGCATCTCATCTTTGGCAGAATTTAACTGGCCTGAATTGTATGGGAGGGAAAAACCTTTGTTTCAAGAACTTGAACAAACTTTTCTTGCTAGATCTTTCTAAAGTAAGATTTAGGACACTTGTAAAATGCCTCCCTCCTCCCTCTCCAAGTCACCCAATTTCTCTGAAATTTATACAGGCTTTCCATCCAAGCAGAAAAACATGGCGGCCCAAGGGCTTTTCCCTTTTCCTTTTCTTGTGTGGCTTGCCAGGGCCCACAACTACCTGGCCTTATGCCTCCAGCAGTCAGGCATCCCACCAGCCAGGGATGGGAAACTCAAGGACTTTATTCTGCTCTGGGAGAGGAGACACTCAACGGTGACATCGCTGAGGTCCAGAAGGGTGCCACCTACCAGTTTATGATTCCCAAATCAAGACACTGCTTGCCAGCTGTGCCCACCTGCCCACCCACCAAGCACAGGCCTTGGGACTATGGCTACAAGGAACAGGACTTTTAGGGAGATGAGCAAAACAAAGAGCTAAAAGTACTTTTAAATTGGAAAACGCTTTCTTTAAATCCCTTGGAACCACAGGGCCCCCAGAAGGGCACATACGGCTAAAAAACCTGCATGGGCAGCCCACCCTTAGCCTTTCTTTTGTTTGAGCTTTTCTAAGTACATCTGCAGGGACTTCTGGATGGAGTCTCTGGAGATGAAACTGACAAAGTTCTGGATGTCCGCGTCGCGCTGCTTCACCAGGCGGTCTACCGTGGCCTTTCGCATCATGTTCTTGGTCAGCTGTCGAGCGTGATCTAAAGAAGATGGGTCCCACCTGTGAAAACCCATGCTCTGCTCCGGGACAGTGGTATTCCCAAGCTTTCCAAGAGAGTTTCAACTGAAACTCCGGTAGAAAACTTAGAAAATTCAAGTGAGCAAAGAGAAGAAAATGAAAGCCACCTGTTCCCTACTGTCCATCGATTTCCAGGACGATATTGTGCAAGTTGCCTTTTTAACCTGTTATTTTTCCTCAACTATATTGTCGGCAATATTTTCCATGTCACTAAATATTCTTTTACAACATAATTAATGGCTGGACTGTATTCAGGCATTTGTCTGTGTCAGGCATTGGCAAACCTGGCCCCCCAGAGCTCAAGAGCCAAGAATGGGATTTACATTTTTATATAGATGGAAAAAATTTTAAAAGGGTAATATTTTGTGATAAGTGAAAATTACATGAAATTCAGAATTCCGTGGCCTGGCTTTATTGGAACACAGACATGCTTGTTAGTTCACGTGCTCTAAGCCCGCCCTCCTGCTCTGGAGCCGTAGTTATGGCAGAGACCATGTGACCAACAAAGCCGAAAATCTCTCTGGCTCTTTACAGATAGCCTGCTGATCCCTGGTTTCTACCATAGTTGATATAAGCAGCCCTATTTCTTTTTTTTGGCTACACTGTATGTGGGATCTTAGTTCCCTGACCAGGGATCGAACCTGCACCCCCTTCAGTGGAAGCGGGCAATCTTAACCACTGGACCACCAGAGAAGTCCCAAGCAGCCCTATTTCTATACACAGACACACAAGCTGTTTCCAGTTGTCTGTATAGTGGGTTGAACAGTGGACCCCAAAAAAGTATGTGCAAGAGGCCTTATTAGGAAAAAGGTCTTTGCAGGTGTAACTGAGATCATCTTGGATTCAGGGTGGGCCCTAAATCCAGGGACAAATGTCCTTAAAAGGAGAGGGAGCTCTGAGATATAGAGATACACTGTGGGAGAAGGACATGTGAAGACACAGCAGGGATGGGAGTGACGCAGCCACAGCCAAGGATGCCTGGAGCCCCCCAAACTGAAAGAGGCAGGAAGGAGCCTCCCCCGGCGCCTCTGGCAGGAGCAAGGGCCTGCCCACACCGATTTTAGACTTCTGGCCTCCAGTCTGAGAGAATGCATTTCCCTTGTTTTAAGGACCCTACCCCATCGCAACTCCCCCTCTTGTGGTAATTTGTTACATCAGCCTCAGGACGCTAGGTCAGTCTGCTATTGTGAATGGCTCATTTCTGAATTGCTTGAGAACTTCCTGTCTCATCAGAGGCTCCAGGCTGGGGAGGGGACGGGGCTCTACTTGCCCACTGGTACCCACAGCTGTTGCCCATCTCCCCCCCCCCCCCCCCCCCCCCCCCCCCGCCCCCATGCCCCTCACCTGGAATGGCCATCCACCGGGCCATCACCGAGAGTGCTGTGCTCAGCACCTGGTCCTCAGGCACCACCTGGTCCACCAGGCCCACCTGGAGGGCCTCTGCTGGCAGGAAGAGCAACCCCAGCTGCAGGGCTTGCTCTGAGGCACGGTGCCCAATGGTGTTCACAAGGGTGTCTTTGAACCTGGAAGCAGACACCCACTCACGGTGGGCTCAGGGCTCCCGGGAGCGGGGGCTCAGCCCCGGGCCTGGTGGAGTGTGGGTACAGCCCCCAGCCTTACCAGAAGGGGGCGACGATGCCCAGCAGTGTCTCATTCAGCCCCATGAGGTACTTTGGGTTGTCAGCCATGATCCGGTAGTCGCAGGTGAGGGAGATAAGGCAGCCTCCGGCCGGGCAGGCTCCCTGAAGGGGAAGCGGGACCACCGGGCTCTGGGTGCTGCTGTGGCTGGTTCTGGTCATCTTCCAGAGAGCCAGGGTCCCAAGGAAGGGGCTCAGGTGGCTGTGAGCTCTTGGGTGCCTCCAGCCCCCAGGATGCTGTACCAACACTGTCTGGGGGTGTGCACACAATGGGCTCCGGCTTGCCCATCAGCCTGATGCCGCAGGCACTGGCAGGGCAGCCAGCGCTCAGGCCCAGAACACCCCCTCTTTTCTCAGGCTCATGTCAGGGCAGCAAGCGGCCTCTCCTCTCCTTTCCTCCAGCAGGAGGTCCTCCGAGGCCCTACCTCACTCTGCCCTCATCTCACACATCCACTGCCCCGAACAGAGGCCGTTAGCAGCCACCTCACCCCATGGAGTCTTCCTGACTCTGGCCATCCCTCCTCTCCACCCACCTCAGGCCCTCCTGGCACCTCTGGCCTTAGCCCCACCCCTGCCTTCCCCAGGTTAGGCCAAGGTGATATTCCCAAAATGTAGATCTGATCCCCCACTTGCCCCTACCCTCATAACCCTCCTGCTGGGCCACGTCGACCATGGGCCCTGGTTTCTGTCCCCCCCACTCACCCCCACCTCAGTGAGCAAGTCCCCCCCCAACCCCACCTCTAGGCCCCCCCTTCACCTGGTCTGTAATGGCAAGCTGACCTGTGCACCTCTGAGGGTCTCCTGACTGCCCCCTTCCTCTCCAAGGGCTTCCTGAGGGCAGGGCCATGTCCACCCCCACCCTAAGGGCTGGCCCGCAGCGAGCCACAGAGTCCCCTCGGGAGCGGGGACACTTACGTTGATGGCGGCGATCAGCACCAGGTTGGATAGGTATAGCCGCAGCCACAGCTCCTGCACCGCCTTCCAGTACTCGGCATAGTGGGCCGGGTTCTTCCCGCACATCTCCCTCAGGTCCAGGCCTGCGGAGAAGACCCTGGGGCAGTCCTGGGGAGGTGGGGGGGGGGCAGGGGCCCCATCAGAGTCTGCCCCACGGTGCCAACACAGCCCTAGGGCCCAGGAAGCCCACAGGTGCTCAAGGGACAGAGGAGCTGAGGTCATGCTCAGGCAGCAGGAGGCTGCCCCCAGAAGCCCAGACCTGGGGGCTCCAGGGAGGCAGCCTGGACCTCCCTTGGACTCTGTTCCTTCTGCATCCTGGGATATTCTTCCCTTTCCAGCTTCAAACTGGAAGAAAAGGCAGCAGGGCCAGGTGCTCCCCGAGGGACATAAACACACCGGACTCTGTGCATACCTCTGTACTCATCCTGAGCAGAGGAACTCAGGGGCGAGGGAGGACTCCTGACAGTCGTAGGGGACACACGTTCTGATTTACCTCAAAAGCAAACTGCAGACTCCAGTGCAGGCCGGAAGGTGCAGCTGTCAGGACCCGGCCAGGGAAGGAGGGAGTGGTGAGCAGTCAAGAAGACAGACCTTGGGACTTCCCTGGTGGTCCAGTGGTTAAGAATCTGCCTTCCAGTGCAGGGGATGTGGGTTCGATCCCTGGTCGGGGAACTAAGATCCCACAGGCCACAGGCAACTAAGCCCGTGCACCACAGCGAAAGATCCCACGTGCTGCAACTAAGACCCGACACAGCCAAAAGTAAATAAATAAAATAAAATGGTTTCTGTTTAAAAAAAAAAGATGGACCAACTTATGTCATGACTGCAGTCTGGTCAATGTAAATTGATACAGCCACTATGGAGAACAGTATGGAGGTTCCTTTAAAAACTACAAATAGAACTACCATACAATCCCACAATCCCACTACTGGGCATATACCCTGAGAAAACCATAATTCAAAAAGAGTCATGTACCAAAATGTTCATTGCAGCTCTATTTATGACAGCCAGGACATGGAAGCAACCTAAGTGTCCATCAACAGATGAATGGATAAAGAAGATGTGGCACATATATACAATGGAATATTACCCAACCATAAAAAGAAATGAAACTGAGTTATTTGTAATGAGGGGGATAGACCTGGAGTCTGTTATACAGAGTGAAGTAAGTCAGAAGGAGAAAAATACCGTATGCTAACACATATATATGGAATCTAAGAAAATAAAATGTCATGGAGAGACTAGGGGTAGGACGGGAATAAAACACAGACCTACTAGAGCATGGACTTGAGGATATGGGGAGGGGGAAGGTAAGCTGTGACAAAGTGAGAAAGTGGCATGGACATATATACACTACCAAATGTAAAATAGATAGCTAGTGGGAAGCAGCCCCATAGCACAGGGAGATCAACTTGGTGCTTTGTGACCACCTAGAGGGGTGGGATAGGGAGGGTGGGAGGGAGACGCAAGAGGGAAGAGATATGGGAACATATGTATATGTATAACTGATACACTTTGTTGTAAAGCAGAAACTAACACACCATTGTAAAAGTTATACTCCAATAAAGATGTTAAAAAAAAAAAAAAAAAAAAAGACAGACCTCTGCCCTGGGCTGTCACACGTGAGACAGAGGCCTGGAGGAGGATCTGTAAGGCACGTGTGTCCTGTGTGGACGCCTCAGGCCCCAACACAGCCGCTGAACCAGGGGTGGGGAGCGCAGACCAAGGCAGAAGGTGCTTCTGGGCATGGGCACCAGGTTCTGGGTGTTCTGTCAAGAATGCAGGCCAGGGGAGGGGCAGCTCCCCAGCCCTCACCCGAGAACACCGCACCTGGGGTTGCTGATCACTAACCAGCACTGGCCGTGGTCACCATGTGCTGCTGCAGCAATGACCGAACCCCCTTCCCTGCCTGTAGTGTCTGTGAGGAGGGGCAGCCACACTCGAAGTCCTCTACATCCTTATATTAAGCGACAAAAGCAAGTTGCAGTGTAGGGCATAGACGTGGCTCTGTGTTTCTCATATACACACGTGCCTGTGTGTGCATGGATACCAGCAGGCTGGCCTTTTGTTTACGTGGACCATATTCCAATCCTGTCACTAAAAAGGCCCCACAGGGATGGGAAGGCTGGTGGTCGGTACACCACATCCTGCTGTCTCACAGGCAGGAGCAGGGACCCATGAGCCAGCGCCTGTGGGGGGTGGGGGGATGGGACAGCAGGGGGATGGAGCTGCTCCTGCTCTGAGGATGTGGTAGGACTGACATTCAGCTTTTCAGCCTTCCTCCTTAATCTCTTCCCACCATGAGCTCCTCGCTCCCCCCTCCCCACTGCCTCCCCAATTCAATTCATTTCTCAGCACAGAAGCTGGAGGGGCTGACAGCACTTGCCCACAGTCCTGGCGCTGGAGGGAAGCAAAGGCAAAGAACTCTATTCTGGATGTGAGAGAAACGAACACATTAATCCCAGCTGAGGATGGCCTCTGCCAGACAGATGAAAACGGATATGGGTTGGCCTATTTCCGTGATTTCTGTGATTCAGCAACATGTCTGTAGTGGGCCGAACCGTGTCCCCGAAGAAGACAAGGTCAAGTCCTCACCCCAGTACCCGAGAATGTGACCTTATTCAGAAACAGCATCTTTGCAGATGAGATCAAGTTAAGATGAGGTCATACCAGAGTATGGGGGTCCTAAATCCTTTGACTGGTGTCCTTCTGAGGAGAATTCAGACACAGAGACAGGGCAGACGGCCACGTGGAAACAAGTACAGGACCCCAGGGGTCCCCCGAAGCTGGCAGAAGCAAAGGATTCTCCCCCACGGCCTCTAGATGTGATTGGCCCTGTTGACAACTTGATTTTGAACCTGTGGCCTCCAGACTATGAGGGAATACATTTCTGTTGTTCTGCCCCACTGCTCCCCGTTGGTGGTCCTTCGTTAAGGTGGCCCCAACTAACACAAGTTCTTCCAAAACATTTGCTGAGGACCCACTTTGGGCCAGGCCTTGTGCTACGTACACAGGAGGCACTGGATACAGAACAGGAGGCGCAGACACATTGCTGGAGGGGAGGACACTGTCGCAGGGAGAACGTAGGCTCTGGAAGGACAAATGCTGGCTTCCTGTCTCCAGAGCACAGGAGCTGGGGTCCTGGACAAGCGATGGGTCTTCCCCTCTTTTGTTCTAAAGGTCCTATCTTTGGTGACATGCAATTCTCTCATTTTCAGAGCATAATAAAGAAAACATCAGGCTATGAAATGCCACCTTAAATGGATTACTTTCAGGAATTATCCAGGGTGAAAAGTTCCTAGGCAATTTCAGCATCTCTAGGCAGGCTAGAAAGTTTCCTCAAATGATCTACACCCAGTATCAGTCCTACCCTTGGAGAAATAAGGTCACCTCACTCCCATGGGATGGGGCAAGGCTTGGCTCTGCAAACCCCAGCTTCATGGGATGCACTGGGTGCGTGCATCAGGCCAGCCCCTGAGGGTCCCCTGCTGGTCCGTGCCTCCAGCACAGTGATGGGTCCCCTCGTCAGAGGCAGCCAGGCTCTCCAGAGCTGCAACTCCACGCCACCCCAGGACAATCTGAGGGTTTAAGGAAGCAGGTGCGAGCCCACAGTGGACCTTCTAAACCTTGGCCTAAAAGGTGCAGGAAGCAGGCTCTGACCGTCTGCTTCCTGCACCTTTAATGACGGCGGAGCCAAGGTGTTCCCATTGGTCTCTAGTATCGTGGCACTTAGCTTTGCGCGACGCTTATGCTGTCTGTGGCTCCTTCTAACTTGAAAGGTGACCCCAGCGCTCTTCCTGACCCAACAAAGTCCTGTTGTTACCAGCATTTGCTGGCTTGTAGGGGAAATGTTGCCGTTCCCATTCCCCTCGAGAATTCAGAAGGGAAAAGCCTGCCCTCTGAGACCTCAACTCTAGGACCTGCCCAGACGGGAATGGAGGGCACAGCTTTGGGGATGGGCACCGTCACTGGGGCCAGCCTGGGCGGGTCCCCATGAAGCTGCTGCCAAGTTTGCACAGGGTCCACCCTTCGTGAGGTCACGTGGCCTCAAGGGTATCCTGCAGAAACGTCACCTGCCCTCACCTACATCCTGGCCCAGGGCGTGGAGGGCCGAGGCTTGCCCCAGGTCTGGCTCCACAACTGCAAGACCTGGGAGGTGGCCTAGGAACTAGGGATCAGCCTCCTGTGGGAGAACCAGCTGCCCATGGCACGGCCCCCTCGAGCCCCCACACCCAGGACTACAACCCCTGGAAGCCCCTTGTGGTGGCACCCACGCCTGGGCCTCCTCGGTTTTCTCTACCATGTGAAGTGTGCAGGAGGGCTCCCGAGTCTGGACTACAACCTGAGAACTTGGGGCCTTGGGGGAGCTAAGGAGCACCCACCGAAGTCAGGATGACGCCTCGGAAGGTCTTGTCATTCTCCAGCTTCTCCAGGCTGATAATGAACTCTGTCAGCATCTCTAGGCTGAGGCTGTTCACTGGGGGGTTCTTGAACTTCATCACGGCGACCCCTAGTTTGAAAATGAAGAGGACAAAACTCATACCCAGCATGGGAAAGGTACCCCCAACTACCCTGCACTCTCAACCAGGCCATGGAAAGCTACACAGATTTTGGGTTTTTTAAATTGAGGTGAGATTCATATACCTTATAATAAAGGGAACCCTGTACCCATCAGAAGTTACCATTCCTCCTGTTCCAGCCCCTGGCAATCAGTAATCTCCTTCCTGTTCCTATGGATTTGCCAATTGTGGACATTTCATATAAGTGGAATCATGTGACCTTTTATATCTGTCTTCATTTACTGTTTTCAAGGTTCATTTATGTAGTAGCATGCATCAGTGCTTCATTCCTTCTTAAGATCAAATAACGTTCCATTATCTGTGTACAGCATGTTTTGCTTATCCATTCATCTGCTGATGGACACTTGGGTTAGTTCCACCTTTTGGCCACTGTAATACTGCCGTGAACATTCATGTACAAATTTTTGTTGATCTTTTTCTCCCAGATGTAAGTCCTACATCCTCAGGGGAATAGGAAATGGCCTTAGTTTCTTAAGTGAGCAAACTCTAAGAACCAGATGTGCAAGGAGGAACTCCAGTGGCGGCCTCTGATTTATGCTTGTTTAAGGATTGAGAGTAAGAATATCAGGGGTCAGATGTTCTTAAACGCTCCATCTATTCATTTATACTGCCAGCAGCAGGGAAAGCAGGAGTGGCAGGGCCTGCCCTTGTGGACAGTGCAGCTGCTGGCCTGGGCTGGCTGGAGCCATCTGCTCTCACTGCCTGGCCCAAGGGCAGACCCCAAGGGCTTCAGAAATGCCACCGTTCACTTAGGTTACATTTCCCTGGTCAAGGCCTTGGAAATCTCTGGATAGTTAACACAAACCATTCTCTAGGAATGAGAATTAAGTCCTGAAGGCAAAGAGACTCTTTTGAGACCTATGATTTATGAGGAAGAGGTAATTATTAACTGGCTACAGGTATGTACATGTACACATAAGAAGCAATCAAAACTTTCAGAAGTGAGCTCCCCAAACTTGGTTCGGAGGTAAGTTTCTTTTTTCTTTTTTAAAAATTTATTTATTTATTTTATTTTTGGCTGCATAGGGTCTTTGTTGCTGCGCATAGGCTCTTCTCTAGTTGCGGCGAGCAGGGGCTACTCTTTGTTGTGGTGTGTGGGCTTCTCATTGCGGTGGCTTCTCTTGTTGCAGAGCATGGGCTCTAGGCACATGGGCTTCAGCAGTTGTGGCACGTGGGCTCTAGAACACAGACTCAGTAGTTGTGGCACACAGGCTTAGTTGCTCCATGGCATGTGGGATCTTCCCAGACCAGGGATCGAACCCGTGTCCCGTACATTGGCAGGCAGATGCTTAACCACTGTGTCACCAGGGAAGTCTCAAATGAAAACGTTTTAAAAAGCACTTTTATTCCATTAATTCCTCCAAGCCTCAAGATGCCTGAAGCTTACCCAGGTCTGGCAGTGAGGACAGAACCAAGCCTGGCTTTCTGACCTCAAACTCAACCTTCTACTACGATAAGCTGATGAAGCTAGCGAGTTCTTCCACGGTGGGGTGGGAAAGCACTTTGGTAAAAAATTGTCTCACTGATAATTTTTTCTTACTTGTTTACATAACAGAAAGTCTACCATTCAAACCATTTTAAACTGTACGATTAAGTGGTATTAAGTATATTCACAATCTTGTGCAACCACCACCACCTACTCCAATACTTTAAAAATGTGTTTTATGCAATTTTTGATATATATTCAAATCTGTCACAGAAACGATCCTTTAAGAAACTCAGGTTTTTGTTGGACTCGTAGTTGGGCCCCTCATCACCTGGCTCGGGCAGCCCCCATCCCAGAAAGGAGCTAAACTAGAGAACTGAACCAAGGAACACGGTGGGTGCCCTGACAGCAGTCCAGGCACAGGCAGCGCTGCACAACCTGTGTGTGTCTGGGGGACTCAGGGGGGCTGAGACTGTAGCCTCATTTGGGGAGGAGCTTGGCTCCCTGCCAAGCCAGAGTGGAGTGGGGATGGGGGCATCTTGAAAGGCTGAAGCCAGGAGCTGGGAGGTCATGAGACAGCTTGTCCTAAAATCTGACACTGCACGCCTCCGATGCCAAGCCTGCTCAGGACCCAGCTCTGAAGTGCTCTCTGGTAGAGAAAGCACTGGTTTCTCTTTCAAAAGTGCTTGTTCTATCTTTTTAAAATCCCCCTTGGAGACTTTTAGGAGGTGTTCTGATGATGGGAGTGGGTAGGAGTGATTCCACTTGTGGTTCCTGGCTTTAATTAAAAAAATATCTGCTGGGTTCTGTGCCATTTGGGAGTATTAAGAAAAATTAAAATATTTTATTCTGAAATACTTCCAATTATTTTAGTTCCCAATTTAACAGCTTAAGGAGCACATGCCCCAAACTTTAAAAACTGAAATATTTTTATCTTCATAATGAACTGGGGGGCGAAAACACCTAGACTGATGACCCTTAAGCTTTGAACTCAACAGAAACTGCCTTTAAAATTGGGCTTTATCCCGTGGGCTTTAGAAATTCGAGCGTTCTCCCGAGTCTGGATTCCAGGTCTGGGCCTGGAGCTGGGGGAGATAAAACGCACTGCCCAGTGAAGCCCGCTCTGCCGCCAGCGCCCCCCTCTTTCCCCACAGCCGGGCGGCCGGGCGCTCGGGAGACCGCGCTCCGGACGCTTACCTGCGGCTGCGTCCGGCTCCACCAGCACCCGCTGGGTCCCGAAGCGCCGCGCGCTGTCTCCGCCGCCGGCCGCCGGCTTCGTCCGCCTGATGGTCGCGCCCCAGAGCAGGGCCCCTGCGGAGGGCAGCGCGAGGCCAGTTAGCCTGCCGCGCCCACACGGCCCCTGCCCCTACCCCTACCCAACCCGGCCCCCGCCCCGGGTCACGCACACGGGCGGAGCAAGGCACGCGAGGAGACGCGGGTTCCCGCCGCTAGCGCCATCTTGACCGCGCTGGATCGGGGTCGCGGCGCCGGGGTGTGGCCTTGCCGCCCGCCCCGCCCCCAGGGCCTAGGCCTCTCCTCCGGGAGGCAGGGGCTGCGCCCGGTCAAGGCCGCGGTCGGAGGCCCGAGCGGGCGGAGCCTCGGGCTTAACAGAGCAGGGCGCTGGGGCTGCAGGGTAAAGGGGCGCAGGTAGGAAGACACGGACAGGCCAGACGCCGCGCTCCCCACGACCCGCTGCTGCGCTACCACGCAAAGATCGAGCCGCCCAGGCCCGGGACCACACGTAAGTCACGGAGTGTGCGAGTCCCGGAGAGGGTTGTGAGCTGAGCGGTAAGTCAGGGACTGTGGGGACCCCAGCAGCTTGCGGCCCCGCAGAGCCGCCAGCAGAGCTGTGGGCACTTGAAAGGATGCTAGAGGGGGTGCTGATGGGGGCCAGTGTGAACTCCGCCTCCTGCCTGTGGGGGGACCAGGAATCACAGCTGGTGGTTTAGCCACAGGCGTGGGGCAGCAATAGCCTGGTGACTAAGAACTGACCCTTCACCTTCCCCAAGGGGGTGAGGCGCCCTCACACCACTGTGGGACTGCAGTGCTCCCCACAAGGAAGGGTACATCTCGTGTTTGTATTTGCTTGATCCTGCCTGAACACTGTTCTGACCATTCAGTTTGAACACTGGACACTGTAAGGGCCAAGGGCTAACCAAGTACGGGGGGGGGGGGGGCGGCAACTGAGACTTGTTTTTGTAACATCTTAAGTGTTTTCAATTGTTCCTTGTGGAACAAACCAGTTTTTGAGGTGGAAAATAGTTTTTCCATGGCCACCTAAAATAGCAGCAGCAAATGAAATCCACATTTCTGATCAGGCAGAATTCAAAGCTCCTGTGATATAAAGGTGATAAAACACCTCTTTCTGGGACTTCCCTGATGGTCCAGTGGTTAAGACTCAGCATTCCCAGTGCAGGCGGCAGAGGTCTGATCCCTGATTAGGGAACTAAGATCCTGCATGCTGCATGGTGTGGCCAAAAAAGAAAAACAAAAAAAACACCTCTTTCTAAAATGTGTCTAGCCAAGGAGCAGTCCAACACTCAAACACTTCCAGTGTTTTTCTGGTTGAGAGGTTTTGGAGCTGTGACTTTGGGAATGCAACCAAAACATTTTTTAGACAATCATGTTTAATTACCTCACAACTGAAGCTGCCTTTGGGGCCAAGGGACAGGAAGGAGGCAGTGAACGCAACACTCGAGCTGCACTCTAATCCTAGGTTTATTCAACACAATTCTTTTCTCTACACAACAAAGTACAAACACAACATTATCTAAAATGCTACAAAGTTACAAAACTCAAAACAGAAAATGTATAGTACTGACTGTACAATAAAAGCGAAAAAAGCAATGTACACATTGCCAAAGTAACCTGCACGACCACCATGAATACCAACACAACGGGGGGTTCTGTGATGAACTGACAGAGCTGGCTCTCAACTTACCAGTTTCAGAGAGAAAGGGAGACGTGGGTTTGTGTGTGTGTGTGTGCACACACGAGTACACGTGAAAAGAACCATTTTGGGTATTTGGCCCTACAGGTCAGAAGAGGACTCGAGCAGGGGAGCAGGGCCAGGCTAACAGGAATGGCAGCTGTGTAAATACACACCCTTTCCTGTGGGACCCTGCAGGCCAACAGGTTAGGGCACGATCAGCCCACCAGATGGGCCCCATGTCATCTGTGGAATGGGAAAACATGCTCCCAGGCTGGGGCTGTACCACTGCCTGGAGCCCCCTGCTCATCCCTGCTGGCTTTGCCACTAAACTGACTCTCAGGAACTAGAAATGTGGAAGCTTTCTAGCCAGAAAACTGGAGGGCATCATTATAAGCACGACCCCAAACCAACAACACTCCTGCAGCCAGAACTCTGCCGCCAGGGGAAATGTAGCAATTACTGCCTTCACCTTCGAAGCCTGCCCCTGAGTGAGGGATTTCTTTCCTACTGATCCTCCTTCTGCTAGGAAAGTGACAAAAGTGAGTTGGATGGGATACAAGTCACAGGGCAGAGCTTCAGTGGCCCTGCTTATCGGGAGGAGTTGGAGCTGGAGCGGCTCCTGTGGCGGCGGCGGCCAGGGGAGCGGGATCGCCGGCGCACAGGGGACCTGCGCCGAGGGGAACGTGACCTGTGGGAAGAGGAGAAACCATATCAGACACGAAACCCACGCCCTGGGAGCAGCTCTGCATCTGGGACCACAGCGGTAAAGCTGCCTTCTTTCGGGAACAATTCTACACAGCTTCACACTCCAACACTCCAGTCAGGACAGCTCCCTTTGGATGTCACTGACACAGAACCCTTGGGAGACACACAAATGTTCTGGAGACCAAAAGCATGACCCTAGGCACTCTCCTCTTCTTTGAGAGCTGTGCAAAGTGCAGCTTGACACCACTAGCAGAGGATGGCCTGACACTGGCCTTTGCCAAGGGTGTTATGTTAGCCTCTCCCCTATTCCTCTCATCCTTCCGGTTTTCTCATGGAGAGATGGGAGGGGCCATACCTCCCGAGGGTCCCTCAATCAGGCAGCTCTTCCTTTCCCCAGCTGGAAAGAACACGATGAGCTCTGAAGGCTGCCTATGCCAATGCTGCTTTCCATCATGAGGCACCGGGGACAGGCAGAGCTGGACAAGGTCCCAAAGTCATCATCCTCACTTTATGTTTGTAAATAAGATAAACGGGAATTGGCCCTAATCAGTCCCCTGTGAGACCCCAAAGTGATTCACCTTCTCCTCATCCGTGGGGGTGACCTGCGCCACATGGGAGGCGGTGGCAGCATTCTCCTGGGAGGGCTGAATCGCCTGGGGGGTGGCCGAGGCCAGGGGGCCAGCACAGCAGTGGCAGTGATCTCCTGGCCATCGATTTGTCCTATTGAAAAAAGGATAAAGTCACAAAATATCTAATAAGCACCTATCCTGGGCCAGGCCCAATGCCAACTATGGGCATACCATGGTGAGTGAGACAGGGAGGAGCATGGGGGGACAAGGACAAACTACTCTGGTCATGGAAAGAACCTCATAATTACTGTTATTGGAGTTTTCATAAAGAAAACTACCAGGAAGCAGGGAGCCTAATGGGGGACTCATCTTCTTCTTCTTCTTTTTTTTTTTTTGTGGTACGTGGGCCTTTCACTGTTGTGGCCTCTCCCGTTGCGGAGCACAGTCTCCAGACGCGCAGGCTCAGCGGCCATGGCTCACGGGCCCAGCCGCTCCGCGGCATGTGGGATCCTCCCAGACCAGGGCACGAACCGGTGTCCCCTGCATCAGCAGGCGGACTCTCAACCACTGCGCCACCAGGGAAGCCCTGGGGACTCGTCTTAGTGCATTGGGATAGCCTTTCATGGGAAGTACCATCCAAGTCAACACCTAAAGAACAGCCTGGAATTTGCTAAGTGAGGGGAAGAGCTGTGCCCCCGCCCTTAGCTGGAAGGTGGTGTTGCACTTGAACTTCCTTCTTAAGAGCAATGTGAAGGGGGCACTGCAGTGAGGAGACCTGGCGGGGGGCTTTGGCAGGACTGAGATGGGGGTGAAACATAAGAACTCAAGGGATAATGGGGAGGTACAATCACCGGAGCTTGGTGATGGATCAGATGAGCAAGCCCAGGGGTGGGGTGAAGGATGATCAGCACCAGGGTTTTGGATGAGCTGTGATCTCCTGAGAGGTGGGGCCTGAGAGGAAGAAGGGACTTCTGGGGTGGGGAATAAAATGAAAGGATATTCAGGAGTTGTCAAGTCTGTCTAAAGAGTTTGAAAAAAGTGCCTCAGGGAGGTGAGTCCACGTGCAGCAAGTACTAAAACCACATATGTGAATGAAATCGTAGAATGGCAAGGCGAGGCAGCTCAGAATGGAGGCACAAGGAAACTGCAGGACCTCAGGGAAAGAAAGAGCGAAGGAAACTGAGGCACAGACCCAAGAATCCCGGGGGATAAGGCAACCCGATCCAGCCCAGGGACTGCTCAGGGGACCAAGCACAGCCCGTGTACCCCCAAAGGGTGGAGTGTCTTCTATCTTCTCAGCTCCTACTTTCAAGGGAACTTCTGAGGTACTAAGGTGACTCAAGAATTTGGACCTATGTTCACAACATACTTGAAAGGCTCAATTTAAGTAAATATGGCTTAAGGTGGCCCTGGCCCATGGCCAAAAGCCAGTCCAAATCAGGGATTTCACAGGCACTGACTGTGTAACAACAGAGACAAAGTCATCCTCTGGCTGGCTACCAGTAAAGGCCAAGCCCTCCCACTTTCTTTCTGGAGACAGTGGGGAGCTGTTCCATTCAGTGGTGCACAGCACGATACGGGGACACACAGAAAAGTCCTACCAGAATCTTAAGACAACATGGAATATTTATAATCACACACATCCTGAATGTGCCCAAGTCTCCTAAATTTTTAGCAAGTGCTCAGACACTTATCAAATACACAAGATCGACAGTCTCTAAAACAAAGGCGTGACTCAACAAAGCCAAGAGCTGATGTGTGTAGAGGGATGGATCATAGTTTATGCTTAACTCCTAAAATACTCTAGAGGGATTTAAGTAGATTGAAAGAGTTGTACCTAAGTACCAAGGAAAATCCTGTAGTATGCAAACTCTACCAGAGCTCAAGGGCAATTATCCAAAGACCTGTGAGGCTATTTATCAAGTGTATAAGAGGGCCTCCAAAGATACCAAGATTCTAAGGGGTTCAGACTCTCCTTCCCACTTGGCCTGGCAGCCCACAGTGCTGTGGGCACTCCTGGCTCAGCTCCAGCTGCCTGCAGTACAGCAGCAGTGAGCTGGGCACAGATAAATCCCATATTCCCTCAAATGCAGACTATTCGAAATTTGAAACTATTCGCAAGCGTTCAAAGGTTGACAAATCATTCTACCCAATAAAAAGTGGCTATGGGAAATGGGTAAAAGTTGTGAATTCAGCGAAGTTATCCTAAAAATGCTGAAATGTTAGCAAAAGACAAAATGATTCGGGACTTCCCTAGTGGCGCAGTGGTTAAGAATCCTCCTGCCAATGCAGGGGACACGGGTTTGAGCTCTGGTCCAGGAAGATCCCACGTGCTGCAGAGCAACTAAGCCCATGTGCCACAACTACTGAGCCTGTGTTCTAGAGCCTGCAAGTCACCACTACTGAGCCTGTGCTCCGCAATAAGAGAAAGCACCGCAATGAGAAGCCCGCGCACAGCAACGAAGACCCAATGCAGCCAAAAAAAAAAAAAAAAAAAAAAGAGAGAGAGAAAATGACTCAGAGAGGATTAAAGAAAACATTTCCATATAAAAATGATGCTTCGTTGTATTCATAATATACTCCTTGTAGGGGGGGAACCATTCATGTGATCCTTAAACTTTAACAGATTGATATTCATATTTGATGAATTTTTTTTCAAGAATCATGCTCCACAAAACATGTTTTTGGTAAACACACACCCACTGAGTAAGAACTGGAATCTTGAAAGAGCTCCAGGGAGATTCTTACATGCAGCCAGGTTGAAAGTTGGTTTTAAACACACTATGCGTGGTGGGTAGCTGGTCTTGGACAAGGGACAAAGAAACAGGTCTTCAGAGGGGAGCTGGCAGGGCTTAACTCACCTCCATCCATGTGCTTCAGCGCCTTCTCAGCCTCATCTGGATTCTCAAACTCCACATATGCATAGCCTTTAGACAGATGGGGGTGCATCCTTTCTACAGGCATGTCAATCATTTTAATTTTCCCATAGGTGGAGAATATCTCCATGATATGATCCTAGGGAGAAAGAAGGGTCACTAATGCTCACCCACTTATCACTTGTATAAGAGCCAGAGAACCCCCAACACAATGACTACAGCCTTGGCACCTGAGGGTAAATCTCCTAAACACATACATATAATATATTTCATTAAAATGAATTAACCAGTGCTCTACTTGGTCATGCACTCTACTTGGTCATGCATCACCAAGTCAGCCCTCCGAAATGCTACATTCTAAGTTCACCTTCTGGCAGAGGCTTGCTTCTCCAGTTTTCCACTGAAAATTTGCAAAAGAGACACACCCCACCGTCCACTGGACAGAAACAGGATTCCTCACCTTGGTCACATTCCTGGTGAGCCTTCCAATGTGCACTTTGGTGGGTTTAGGGGAAGGGCTCCGCCTTTTCCTTTCCTTTTCATCTCTTTTGGGTGGTTTGGATCTGATTGAAAAAATAAAAAATCCTATTAAGACAGTAAAACTCCTTTTTTGGTCTATTTTTTATAATAACTACAGTAACTTTACAGCCCCTGGTTTGTTAATTTAGGTCCCCAGATAATTCACAGGGTTTGGGGGAGAGCCCCCAAGCCAATTACTCCTGGGTGGAGAAGTGGTGCTGGAAGGAAGCTCACTTGGAGCGGGAACGCCGCCTGTTGTCATGCCTGCGCCGAGAAGGACTTGGAGAGCCAGAGGAGCTGCTGGAGCTGGAGCTGCGGGATGTGCTGGAACTTCCTGAGCGGCTTGATGCTGAAGATGAGCTGGAGCCGCTGCTGGAGCCCGTGCTGGTGCTGGAGCCCGAGCTGGAGGTAGAGCTGGACCGAGACCTGAGGGGCAAAAGGGAGGGGGGGTCACAGACAATTGGTGGGAGGAACATTTCTTCACTGAACAGACAAGCCTGCACATGCTCCCAAGAGGAACCACTGGCCTTGTATTTTCAAGCCCCACTGCTTTCCCCAGTGGGGCAAACACTGACATCCTCCGATCCCTGCCCTAAGCCAAAGCCCTTGGTAGGGACAGAAAACAGCATACATATTGTGCAGTGATGGGAAGGAAGAATGAGCTGCTTCCGACCTACACAGAAGCCTTGCCTACTGGGAGGTAAAGGAGGAGCCTGGCAAGTCAGAGCCACCAACTCAGCTTGGAAGGCAGCTACTGACTAACGCAGGCTGGTTTTCAACAGAAGGAAAAGGAAGCTCCAGGCTAGGGCAATCCAATCACAACTCTAAATCAAAAGCATTTGAGAGAAAAGCATACCCCATGATGTCCCATTCCTTAACATCTCTAGAAAAGAAAAAATCCCAACACCATCCTCTGTATATAATCAGAGCAAACCCCAAACCAGTTTGCCGTAAATTAGAGTCTCTATTAAAAATCTGAGTGTGTTTCCTTTATAAGAAGACAGAGCACTCTGCGGGCTCTTTCGGAAGAGGGACGCGGCTGTGGACGCGAGGCCCTGGCAATGCTCTAACCCGTCAGCCCCACCTGGTGCTGCTGCTACCACTGGAAGCGCTGCGCCTCTTTCGAGTTTTATCCCTGCCACGATCCTTCTCGCTTGACTCCTTGGTGGCCCCCTTATCTTTAGAGCGATCCTTGGACTTCTCATCAGAGCGGTCTTTGCGTTTGGTAGGAGAAGGAGCCCTGGATAGTGAGGAAGAGTATGAGATTACATGCCCCTTTGACTGAACCCTGAAACAACAGCACAACCCCAAAGGGCTACACAAATCCCAGGCAATCACAGAGCAAAACGATCTGTGGCTTAGGACACTTTCACTGTAAAATTCAAGACATTTCCAATTTTCCCCTTTCTGAGGGTCCCTAACAATGAGCACCCCCAAAGTAGCACTAGAAAAATCTAACAGAAGGATTACCTAGTGCTGGACTTTTTATTATTTTCTTTGACTCCTAGCAAGCTCTTCTTTTTCACTCCTGATAAATCCATTCTCCCCTTCTGAGGTGTTCAAAGCAGCAATGGCGGCCTCACTTATCTGAACTCTCACTTCTAACTTGAGTCTGAGAAACGATCCCTAATCGATTGCAATTTACGCCAAAGTGCAGCCTAATAACAAGATAAAAGGATTTACAGAGTAAATTGGCAAGGCAACATATCTACTTTGCAGTCAAAAGCTGAGCACAGGAGAAGGGAGCAAGGAACACAGTAAGCAGCAAGCATCCACAAAGCCAGGAACACATGGGGGACCAGCACTGTTTCCTCAGCGGGGGGATCCCGCCCCCACAGGAGGCACAGGTAGAACCGTCAACTCAGTTTGTTTTTTTCTTAAGGAACGGTGTGGATGGTGGTGTCCTGTTATTTTACAGGTGGTACAATGCCCGTTTTTCATTAAGTTTGATGATGATGAGCCCTCCACAGTCTTTTAGAAATACTACAGCACCACATTTGCATGCAGAACAGAGAAAAACCCAACTGATAGGATTAGATCTCTTGTTTCATTGCTGTAATCTTTGTAGGATACATTGAATATGTGATATGACTGGAAGCAAAAACCATTTCAAAAGTGACCGGTACTGGCATCAAAACATTTAATACCCAAACACAAACAAACGAAACGTTCCCCACGAACATTAAAAAAGCAGTAAAATAAGCCATTAAAGAGTAGTCATTGTAAACACTGACTAATGTTAATGATATGCATATCAAAGTGTTATGGGGGAAGTATACCAAAGTCTGCAACTTACTTTGAAAGGCAAGAAAAAATAAGATTGATGAGTGGCTAGATATAAATAAAGCAAATGTAATAGAAATGTATCATGTAGAATCTAGGTGTTGGTGATGTGGCTATTCACTGCACAAAATTTTTTCGACTTTTCTGTATGTTCACATTTTTTCAAAATCATGTACTCAGTGAACCGGCATTAGTAAATATTACTCAAGAACAAACAATTAATTATGTGCCCTGTTTCCTCGGGACTGTTGTCTTTAGAATTTCCAGTGAGGTTTTGTACAATCTGCTTGAGTTGCAAGCAAAGATAACGGGATGTCAGGCTCAACTACCTCTAGCTCACCTTGCTGTAAGTAACCTGGACACAGCACACCAATCAGGATGCTGTTTCCACGTGAATAGTGCTGCCAAAATGCTGGAATAACATTCTGACAGAAGAAAAGAGTGCCCAGCTCTGGACATGCAAGTGAAAGTACAAAAGAGAATGTCACCTTTGCTGCTCTTTTCCAGGGCTATAAAGTTTTTTAAGATGTTTTGTCTTAAAATAATAAGGTACTATAGATACCCAGCAGGCAACATTGGATAAGGTTAGTGTCCTTGGACAATCAGTGAGTGTAATTCAACGGTTAAGAGTCTGGAGTCAGCCTGCCTGGGTTTGATTCAAAGCTCTGTTGTGTGACCTTGGACAATTCACTTAACCTTTCTGAGCCTCAAGTTCTCATCAGTACAGTGACACAGACAGTTCCTACACATCACAGTTATCAGGGACATAAACCATATTAACCCATAAAGGAGTTAATTTGGCACCGAGTTAAGGCTCAATAAACGTTAGCTAACGTTAGAAGACAGGCTCTGGAGGCTCTTCTCCCACATAAACTTTTGACTCTAAAGTCACACACAGTCTCTGAATGCTCAACAGGAGTCCCTGTACTGCCCCCATTAGGGTCACCAAGAGCAGCACTGTCCAATAGAAAGAGTGCCAGCTACAAGAGTACTCTAAAATTTTCTAGTAGCTGCATTACAAAAAAATCTTGGTTAACAGTTAAAGTCAACTATTAGTAATATATTTATTTGACAGGCTACACACCAAGTATTATCTTTTCACCAATCAGTATACAAATTCATTAATAAAATACCTACACCTCCCCATACCAAGTTCTTTGAAACACCTCAATTTGAACTAGGTATATTTCAAGTACTCAATAGCCACGTGTGGCCAATGGCTACCTTATTGATCAATTGGCCCAGAATGCAGATTCCTGGGCCCCACCGCCGTCCTAAAGATCTGCCCTAATGTACTTTGTGAAAACAAGCACCACGGGTTATTCTTAAAACGCTAAAAAAATTAAGAACCACAGAGTAAGTGAACGCTTTGCTGGGTGTGGCCTGAGTACTAGAAAGCAAAGGTTGAGGTTCTCTGTTTACACAAGTTCAGGTAACAGCACAGGACCTTGATTACCTCCCCCATCCTCCGGAAAGGTGCGCGTCCAACAGCCAGAGAGAGGAGAGAACAATTAGTTAAATCTCGAGTAGATGGCGTTTCAGCTCACATCTTCAGAGCACCTTCCCCATTTAAAAGTACATTTTAGGTACAATTCATGCGAAATAACAAAGAGAAAAAGCCACGCCTCTCCTCCATCGATTTTAACCTTCCCGTATCCTCCCTTCTGGGGTTACCCGTCAAACTGAGCTCCAAGACGTTAGGGGTCTATCCCCAAGGACTAGCGCCGAGAAAGGCACACAGGAACCCGGCAGACGTTCGTGGAGTCGATGTTTGAATTAACGGCTTCGAAGGGAGGGTCAGTCGGTCACCCAGGGCATCCCACAAAGCAACTCCGCACCCACCGGCCCCGGCCCCACACGCGACCTCGCCGCCCCCCGTCCGCGTTCACTCACAACTCCCCCGTCCAGGCGCCGGGCCGCGAGCACTTCCAGGGTAGGGCCCGGCGTTGCGGGCCTGGGTCTCCAGCCTGGCGAGAGGGCCCCGAGGGCGGAGGCCGAGCTCCCGGCTGCTCTGAATTCCGGGGGCCTCACTGGGCCCGCCGTAGAGCGGACGAAGCGAGGGCGCCTTTCCGCCCGCCGCGGCCCCGACCACTTCCGGGCCGCGGCCTCGGCGCCTCCCACTCAGCCCGCCCCGGGCCACACTCTTTATTCTCAAACCGTGTGCCGCGCCGCTAGGCCACCGTTGTTACCGCGTGGCCGGGGAGCAGGCCGGCTCCACGATGCGTCCTGCCGACCCTGGCAGGCGGCCCCCGAAGCTTGGATGGGGTCGGATTCCCCCTACTTACATCTTCCCGCCGCTGCGACCTCCTCCCGCTCTCCTCAGCCTCTGAGGCGGGCGCCGGTCTGGCGTCAGGATTAGGGAGCGGGAAGGCACAGTCGTCCGGCGCGCAGCGATGACGTAGACCGCCTCAGCCAATGGGCGCGAGCGAGGAGAGGGTTAAAGGGCCAAGGCCTTTGGTGAGAGACGCGTCGGTGCGCTTATACTCTTGTCTCCCTCTCTGGAGGGGCGTCTGGGGATGCCCCGGGCTAGCTGCACCCCTCATGGGGCCGGCAAGCTGGCAGCTCTCTGGGGCTGGGAGGGCTGCGCTGTGTTGGCAGCTCGCGGGCTGGCGCGGAGCGGGTTAAGGGGGCCGCGGCCCCGCCCCTATCCGTGCGCGTGCGCACCGTGCTCGCGGCGTGCCTCCCGGCGTGCCAAGGTGCTTGGCTCCAGTCCTCGGAGCTTCGCGCTGGGAGAGGCTGGGCGGCGAGACTAGGGGAGGGGTGCGCAGGTGCTGCGGCCTTTGGCGGCCGGCCGTGGGGACCCGCATGACGAAGGCAGCTCAGCGGGCTGGGCCCATTGCGGAGATGGGTTCTTGAGATTACCAGTCGTGGTGTGAAGGGTGACCGTGTAGACTCAGCTTCTGCGCCAGCGGAATTCGGCCTGGTGGGGCAAGATGGGGTTGTGCAGCCAGAACGCACGGGCAGCAAACTGCAGCGTAGAAGATAATGTGCAGAAAGGGAGGCGCTTCCGAGGAGGTGACACTGCAGCTGAGACCCGAGTGGAAGGGCGTGCCCGGCAGAGGGAACAGCTGGTGCGAAGGCGCGGAGGCTCGCTGGAAGAAGCCGGGGCTAGCAAGATGGAGTTTAGCGTTGGACGGAACAGGGAAGATGTGCAAGATACGGCGCCATGGCGTCATCCCCTGGCCGGTGGACGGTGCAGGAGGGGAGGCACTGTCATAGCCTTCTGGCGAAGGCAGGAAGGTGAGGGTTAGAGGCCCAGGACCAGGCAGGAGGCTGTCGGAGTAAAACCGGCACTGAGGGCATCAGGGCTTGCAGGTTTGTTTACCGCTATGTCCCTTTTCTATCCGCACTGTGCCTGGTAAGCAGTCAACGCTGCGTGACTGTTAGTTGGGGGCAGGGAAGGTGCACCCCCGTCCAAGACGCCGTGTGAACAGGTGGGTGTCCCAAGGAAGAGAAGGGAACAGATCCAAGGTGCTGATTTGGGGGGAAGGGACCAATGAGGCTTGGAGATGGATGAAATGTCAGGGGAAAGGACAAGAGAGTCCAGGATGCGCTTTAGTGCCCGATGGATGGTTATACCTGTGTTTGTAGTCTGCAGGTCATTGCTTTCTGCTCCATGTGGTTTTCCCAGCCAGTGATCCAGTTCCTCTGGCCCTGTCCAGGGTGTCAAGTTTGCCCCTAACACCTCACCCTGGGCCGAGGGGTGTCTCAGAAGTTGGGGACAAAAGAGAGTCCTGGAGGAGCAGCCTGCCTTTTGAATCCTCTCTGCTGAGGCACCAACACACTCCTGGGGGTGGGGGTTGGCAGGCAGAGTCAGCCTGGGTCCGGGTTCTCCCTTTGCATTTAGATTTGGGGAGGAGGGGGCCTTTATCTCTGCATCACTGTCACATCTGCCATGGCCACTAATGGAGGCATAAGTGGAACAGAAGGGTAGCCCTGGCCCTGCATCAGAGAAGAGACCCAGAGGGTCGGTGTTGGGGATGGTGTGGCCTTGGTGGGCCAGGCCTGCAGCACATGGAAGTCTGTGAGGAGGCCATGACAGCACATTGGAGCCCCACATATTCAGGGCCATGTCAGTGTGTGCCTGAAAGGCCCCAAATCCAGAGCCTTTGTGCAGGGACACAGTGACACCCTAGGTGGGGATGGGGCAAGCCCATGATCCCCACTGTGGCAAAAGGATGGGGACATAGCCAGCTGGGCGGACAGCCCCTTCTGGTTTCAGGTTTGTTTTTTTTTGGCTGCTGCCACACAGCATGCAGGATCCTTAGTTCCCTGACCAAGGATCGAACCCATGCCCCCTGCAGTGGAAGCACGGAGTCTTATTAAACACTGGACCACCAGGGAACTCGCCCCTTCAGTTTTTTTGTTGTTAATGCTCTAAAGTTGTAGAATTTGGCACGCATATAAATTTTTACACATTTCATATTAAATTTAAAAGCATGATTTATTCATTTATGAATTTAATCAAATTTGTTTCTAAATATTATTGATTTTATTATCAAGTGTGTTATCAGCTGTTGAGCTTTAATATTTGAGCATCTTGGCTTTTGCCATTTTGAGAATCAGCAGAATGTGTTTGGAAGGAACATGAGAAAATAAAACTCTGGAGGGCCCCCAACCCCAGCCTTCCAGGAGTCCTGGGTTTCTCCCCTCCCAACCCCCAGTGCTAACCTGCTGAGGCCATGGGAATTGAGGGCCAGGGAGCTGTGGTCTTCGGGGAACCTCAGGAGGTCTTTGGCCCAGGTTTGATGGAGGGGGTGGGTCAGGGCTCCTTGGGACAGGGCACTGGGCAAACAAGCCCCAGGCCTGGAGCTCTACACCACAAGCATCCTGTGGGCTCTGGCCAGTGTCTTGAGCCCTGCTCCCTTTCCCCCAGGGCCGAGGGCCACCTGCTGACGATGTGGGACTGCACTCAGTTTGAGAATATACCCACATGAAGGCAGAATACCCCATTGCCTTTATTCTCTATGGGCCTGGAGGCCTCTGCAGTGCCTGCCCTTGGAGGCTGGTAACCTGGCACACTGAAAGGGCCAGGGATGGCCTGGGTTGTGTTGGAGGTCACAGTGGGCCACACAGGAGCTTTGAGCAGGCATCGCATCCACTTGCAAACCATGTCAAGGAAGCACTTCTACCCATTGCTGACAGGCTCCGTGCCAAGGGCAGGCATGGTCTGGCCAAGTGGAAGAAAGGGGTTTGGGTGGGGTCAGGGCAGTTGTGATGTCTAGGTGACCCTGGAGGAGGCATCAGAAAAGAGGCGGGTCAAGAGGCCTGGCTTCTGTCTGTGGGGGTGAATGCCTGCAGCCCCTGAAGGAGCACAGAAGGAGGCACCCAGAAGGAGGCACCCAGGAGGAGGCACTGCCCTATCCTTCTGGGTGGCCAGGCTGGATTTGAAAGGGCCAGCCAACCAATGAGGGTCTGGAGTTGTGGTGAGGCCTCCCTGGCTCTGCGTCTCCAAGGTGTGGGGGCGTCAGGTCCTGGGGCCCCATGGGAGGAACAGGCTGCCCGCTGGAGGGGCTACAGGGTCTAGGGCTGCTGAGCGGTGGGCTTGGGTGCTTGTGCTGGTTTTCATGCCCTAAACCCCATGACCGTTTCTGCCCTAAGGAGGTCAACGATAGTGATATCTGAGCTGCCCACCCTGGGGCTGTCACAGGGAACAGGGAGGGGCCCGGCCATAGACGGGGAGCAGGTGTGCTGGGCTCTGGGTGAGCTGCTCAGGCCTGTCCCATGTCTACTCTGGCCTCCACAGCCAGTGGATTTGGGACTTCTCCGACCTTGGAGGCATCTAGTGCTGGCATCTGTGGGGTGTGGGCCGGGCCCCAGGAGCGGGGCCTGGGCTGCCCTGTGTGTTGAAGAAGGAAGGCAGGGCCCCCGCTCCCTGGGCCCTACCCCCAGCTTCAGCCCCTCTTCCAACCTGCTTGAAGCCCAGGCCACGTGTGCCCATCAGGTGCAGATGAGACTCCAGGGCCCAGTGCTGTGCTGCCTCCTGGCTGTCTCTCCTGGGGGGCCTGCGGGGACCTGGACTGCTGTTCTGGTGCCCTTTCTAAAGCAGTCTCCAGGCCCACCTTTACCCTGAACCCCCCTTAGGGTGCCCTGCCCTCCACTGGGGATGGGAGAGGGGCTGCGGGAGCTTGCACATTACAGGGTTTGGGGTCAGACCTGAGCTAGGGTTCAGGGAATGGGGCCTTGTGTCTGGAGGGGTGATGTTGCACACTTGGCCTGCTGGCCTTAGCTGAGGGTGAGCAGCCTAACCCTGACTTTGGTGTTGGAGGTACCTCATGGAACCCCTGTGGGTCTTTTCCTTGATGGAGTGGGTGGAGGTTAGCCCCTCTGGACTAACCAGGTGGGCCCTGGCTGTCTACCCAGGAGTGTCCCTGTCTGCAGGTATGGCTCTGGCCCTTAGCACAGCCAGCAGGGTCTGGATGAGCATGGGTGGTGCTCACCTTCACACTGACAGATCTGTGTGGGAGTAAGGGTCCCACAGGGCCTTGCTAGCTTATGCGGTGAGCATTGCACTGGTCCCCAGAGGTGAGCTGAACAGCAGCTGGCGTGGGGTGTCACTCAGATGGAGCAGCAGGAATCGGCTGCCTTGGCTGGCAGTCTAGCCCCGGGCTAGCCTTTTGGAAACCTTTCCCCCTCATTCCCAGGCTCTGGCCCCACAGGTGTCAAGTCTGACTCCTCTGGGGCATGGGCCGTCACCAACTCTGTGTTCAAGGAATGGCCTGAGTTCAGGCTGGGATGTGAGTGTGAGTCCAGGTCAGGCAGGCAGGGCCAGCTCCTCCTCCACCTGGTGGGTGTGGTCATCCCCAGATGGTTTGTGGGCACCCCTGGACCTGCCTTCCAGCCTGCCCTCCAGGTGCTGGCCTTGGCTCACTCCTCCATTTTGCTGGGCTCTCTGCCTCAGTCTTGCCTGCTTTGTGAGACTGGGCCAGGGGTCCCAGGGACTTGGGTGACCTTGGCTTCCCCTCAAGTCCTAGGCTAAAGATCTGGGATTGGAATTTTCCCAGAAAGAAACTGTCCAGTTTGTTTTGCTTTTCTGAGCCCCTGCAGCCAAAGGGCTAGGGCACTCTGTTGGCGGGGTGATGGATGGGGAAATGGACCCTGTGGTAGGGCCACAGAGCGGCCATACCCAGGTCTTGGCTGAAGCAGGGTCTCACCAGCTCAGGTGGACAAGGAAGGCATGCATGGGGGGACCAATTTCTTGAGGAGACCAGCCTGCCCTCTACAATCACGGTTGAGACTGCAGTTGTGTCCTGGTATTGGGTTTTTTTTTTTTTGGGGGGGGGGTGTCCGGCTAAATATAAGACTGCATGTCCTAGCGCCCTCATCTGGTGCAGCCATGTGCCTGCATTCTGGACGATGACAGACGCAGAAGCACGTTGACGGCCAGCTGTGCCCTCCCACTCCTTACCCTGTTTCCTGCTCACTTCATCTGGAAGTCTCACTGGCACCTTGGCCCTGAAAGGTGACCTTGAGGGAGGCCCGCACCTGGATGGAGCAGGCAGATGGAGTCTGGCTCCCTGAGACCTTGACCACTGGTGATGGAATGCCTAGATTGCATTCTCTGGACTTTGTACTTGGCAGAGAAATAAACTCTTGTCTTTTGTAAACCACTGCAGTATAGTTTTCTGACGTGTGCAGTAAGGCCACTGCAGTCTTTGTTCCACAGGAGCTGTTCCTGTAACCTGCTGCCTGGCAGCCCTTCCCCATGGTGAAGGCAGAGGAGGGGCTCCCCTCCTCCCTGCGAGGCTGCCCTCCTCCTTCCTCAGGGCACTCAGTTCTGGGTGCAGCTGTCAGGCTGTAGGGCAGCCCATGTGTCCACTGACTGTCTCAGCTGAGCCACCGTGGGGCCGGGCAGGACTTTTCCACAGGCCTCGCTCTCAGCCCTGACGTGGTCTCTAGACCTCCAGAGCCCCAGACCAGACTGTGTAGGGCAGGGAAGGCAGGACCTTGGTCCTGGCAGATGTCGCAGCTGTTTGGGGCCAGCATCTCTAGGGATCATCTGGGCCTGGAGATCTGAGTAAAGTGGAATAGGCATGGAGCAGGAGGTGGCAGGGGTGTGGGTAGGCCGACTCTCCTGTTAGGGAGCTGGTGGGTCCTGCCCTGCCCCTGGGCTTGGAGGTGCCACAGCTCAAACCAAACCACCAGGGCTGGGGGCTTCTAAGGCCCCAATCCTGGCTTTCTGAGGACACTTGGCTCCAATGGTGGGTTTCCAGCAGCCTCACAGATGACCTGGGGGTGCTACGTGGACCCTAACAGCGGCACCCCTGTCTGCTGCTCCTGGGGTCCTTCCTGTCTCTCCTGCAACTGCCCAAGCTCCACACGCAGATGCAGTCGTGGGCTCCTCTCCCCTGACTGCCGTGTGCTTCCCATCTTGTCCCCACTGCTGCAGCCTTGGCTGTGACTCCATCATCCTCTCATGGCTGCTGACTTGTCTTCCAAAAGGGGTTTCTGATCACGACAGCCCCTGCTTCCATCCTGCCAGTCTCTCCACCTCATCTCCCGTCAACAAACCCACCTCTCCCTGGACTCGTGCAATCTGATCTCATGCGTGTGCCTCAGATATGCTGTTCCTTCAGTCCTGAGCACCTTTCCTCACACCGTTTTGTGACATTGAAGGGGAAAATGTCAAATTTCTAAATCTTTAACACATGGGCTGAAAAGCAAGGCCAGGATGCCCTGCAGGAGGACACATGGCCAGGCCATGCTGGCCTCTGCCCTCCTCCCTTGACCAGCAAACCTATAGCAGCCACACACCTGCAGACAGTCACAGCCCCACCTCTCAGAAGATGTTTGCTGCTGGGCAATGTTTAGGACCACAACCACCCCTAAGTTGTTGTTATTTTTTAATAATATGGAACTAAATGATGATGGTTGGAAGAATCTTAAAGGGAATAAAAGAGCTACTAGAAACTATTTGCAACGTTCATAATCTTTGAGAGAATGATAAAAATGCAAATTTGAAACTGTACCAAATGAACCAGAGTGATGAAAACAAGTCTTTTCTAAACCTATGAATTCTAAGGTAATGTAAAAGGCACAGAGATTCAAATCACAGAAATTTAGAAAGCCGTAAGAGGACTTCCCTGGTGGCACACTGGTTAAGAATCCACCTGCCAGTGCAGGGGGCATGGGTTCGATCCCTAGTCCGGGAAGATCCGACATGCCACAGAGCAACTAAGCCCCTGAGCCATAACTACTGAGCCTTCTCTCTAGAGCCCACGAGCCACAACTACTGAAGCCCGTGCGCCTAGAGCCCATGCTCTGCAGCAAGAGAAGCCACCGCAATGAGAAGCCCGCGTGCTGCAATGAAAAGTAGCTCCCGCTCGCTGCAACTAGAGAAAGCCTGTGCACAGCAACGAAGACCCAACGTAGCCAAATAAATAAATATATAAATAAATAAACAAACAAATAAAACTTGCCGTCTCTCAAACCACTTAAAAAAAAAACGTTAAAAAGAAAGCCATAAAAAATAAGAGTGTGTCTTATTAATAAAAGGGAGCTGATGCTGAAGAAAACTCTCCTGGAAAATGGTGTAAAGCCCACAAATGGCCCTGGAGCCAAAGGCCTCCTGCCCACCCAGCTCCACACCCTCCTCTGCCAACCCTACATGCCTCTTTCCTCGCCCTGGATGAAGGGTCTTTCAGGTGGCCATTTAGCTACCCTGATTGTGCACTTGCATTTTTGGCTTATTCCACAGCAGCGAGTTCTGTAAATTGACTACGTATTGGGAAAAATGAGCATTTGTTTTTGTCTGGAACTTGATACAGGAGGCTCGTGCTGGGACTGCGCTGGGTGACGGGGCCCGCGTGACTTACAGACCACGGTCATGTTCCCTCCCAGCCTTTATTTTGTGGACAGTCACCACGCACTAGGTGTGTCCTCCATGGGTGGCCGCTCAGCCCCACGGTGGTCCCCAACTGGCCTCCCGGCCCATGGCTCACCCCTCCCCTCACCGGTCACTCTGGAAGACACTGGTGGGATGACACTGGGCTCAGGGCCGGCTCTGTCTGGCACAGTGTCCACCCTCTCAGGAGAGGGACTCCAGGACACCCAGCTGCACTGGAAACCAAGACCTCAGTACCTAATTCAGCTGCATGTCTCCTGAGGACAGCAACAGGTGTCTTTCTGTCCATCCTGGGCAGCCTGGTGAGCCCGATGCCCACTGTCCTGCAGGCCTCCCCTTTCACCCCAGGGAAGCTCCGTGCCACGTGCGAACGCAGGGATATGGCTGGGTACTCTTGACCCCTGGGTCAGTGAGGCCCCTTCCAGGACAGCTCTCCGCCCAGACCCTGCAGCCTGCCCACACAGACTGCCTGACACGCTCTTGGTGGGGATCTTGAGTTCTGGACAGCGGGCTTCAGAATGCCTGAGATGCGGACGTTCCCATGCTGCTTCCTGGCGTGAGGGCGCAATACACCCGGTCCATACTGTGCCTTGATTCTTGAATCCATTGTAGAAAACAGTGATCAGAAATAAAGGTGCAGGATGAGGTGAACTCGGAGCGAGAGAGGATGCCCACCCGTGAGCCTGGCTCCTCACGGCCCCTCGTCCTCGACAGGTGGCTGCAGGTGGGCGAAGCTCAGGAAGACCTGCTCCAGCGAGATCTGGCTCACAGAGTAGTCGTCCATGCCATACTTCTCCTTGGCCTTCTCCAGAACACCAAACACCTTTGGAAGCAGAAAAGCCACTGTTAACAAGGCAGGGCCTGGCTCCTCAGCTGCTCTGGGACTCCTCTGGCCATAGAGGGTGGTAAGACCACCAGAGATCCTACCCCTGCATGGGGCAAGCAGGCCCTGGCAGCAGGCTTCCTCCTGACTCTTCCCAGCTCAGACTATGATCTTTGGGCAAGATGTGTTACCTCTCTGGGCCAGTCTCCTTTTTTGCACCATTTTTTTTCCAACTCAGATATGTGAGGTATAAACCTCCAAACCTAGCAGATATTAGGGTGAGTGTTAGAGCAGAAACTGAAAGTGATTCCTCCTTGAAAAGAGCTGGCTGGAGAAGAAGCAACTGCTGGAGGTCCAGTGGGGCCCAAGCTCACCTTCGCCCAGCTGAGGTCATTGCCAGGCAGGTGGTAATGGACCATCCCTTGGTGCTCATCTTCCAGGACGCTGCCTGCGCAAAGGAGAGACCATGTCCCCCTGAGGGCCGGGCTGGATGGCCAGGGGAGGGTGGCCCAGGCCCCTGGAATCATGGCCCTCGTCCCAGGGGTCAGGGATGGACAGACACACAGACGACCTCTGCACAGTGGCACACACCTGGGAATGTCAGGTCCACGAATGCCTTGAACTCTTCCAGAGCCTCCTGCTGCCTGTCGCTCCGGATCTTGGCCCGTAGGGAGTAGCCACTGCCAAACTTGCTCTTGAGGTGCTGTGGGCTGCCCAGGCACTTGAACTGACCCTGCACCATGATGGCCAGCCGGGTACACAAGGCCTCACACTCCTCCATGCTGGGGAGAGGGAGTGGAGGCCTGATATAGCACTGGGGGATGCTGATGCCCACCCTCCACATCAAAAGCTGCACACATGGGAAAGTACTGATGCCCAGATCAGGCTGTTCCTGATTCCCATGCTCAGGATGTGGCCCACATGGTAGAGCCTAGGGATTCTCCTCAGACTCTTCACCAGATGCTGACAGGTCTTCTGTCCACCCAACCCCTCCCGGCCCACCCCTCCTACAGCCCCGGTCCTGGCTTCACCTGTGGGAGGTGATGACAATGGCCTTTCCGGACTCGCGGGCCCTTGCCACGGTGTCCCAGAGCAGGCGCCGGGCCACGGGGTCCATGCCAGTGGACGGCTCGTCCAGGAAGATGACTGCTGGCTCTCCAAGCAGGGCAATGCCGGTGCTGAGCTTCCGCTTGTTGCCGCCGCTAGGGCAGAGGGGGTGCAGGGAAAGGCAAGGTGGATGATTAGCATGGGCTCCCCGGGTCCCAACACAGAACCAGGCCCAGTGATGGCAGAGTGTCCCAGGTGAAGAAGAATGAGGTGAGCATGCCTGGAAAGCCCACCTCATAGAGTAGGAAGCCCTAGAGAGAGCTGTGCCCAGGGGGTCGGTCCACAGCCCCACACAGAACAGTAACACCACCTGTCTGGGCCTAAGGGGGCCTGACACGGGATCCTGGCTGTGGCTCCAGGTGGCAAGAACCTGAGGGACAGCCCCTCTCATCTGGAGCTGCCTGGGCCATGCTGCCAAATCCTCACTGATCCTGGAACGATGGGTGGGAGCTCCAGCCCCTGACCCACGTGCCCCCAGCTCTATGGTAATGGAGAGCCTGACTCCACCCTGGGAAGGCCTGAGGTCACTGAGGCAGCGGGCAGGGCAGGGGCCGGGACACAGGCGCACCTGTACGTCCTGACCAGCTTGTTGGCGTGCGGCTCCAGGAGCAAGCCCCGCAGCGTGTTCTCCACGCAGGCACCGATGTAGCACTCGGGGACACCCCGGAGCCGGGCATACATGAACAGTGTCTCCCGGCCCGTCATGTGGTCCAGCAGGGCATCAAACTGGGGGCAGTAGCCAATCCGCTGCCGCATCTGGGGTTGGAGCACAGCCGGAAGACAGCAGGTCAGAGGGTTTCTCTCAGGGGATCTGTCTAGGGTGGTCCCTCAGTTGGTGCACAGGCCCTGGCGGCCTCCCACTGCCAAAGTTTGCTGAGCAGCACTTTGTTAGGGTTGCTGGAGGGGCTTGGCTGGCTCAGTGGCGGGGTAGGCAGCGGGACCCAGACTGCCCCCCACCCAGGGGTCAGAAACAGGACAGAGACCGGTCTACCCCGGGCAGCACAGGGGCGGATGGGTGCAAGAATGCGTTGATTATACAAAGTGACCATGTCCATGCAATGCTTTACAGCTGACAGATACCCGTTCATTAGACGCTTGACAAACATCTAATATGTGCTGGGACCTTTCTCTTTCCTCCTCTATTAAGAGATGTTTGTTGGCAACACCTTTGGGGTGGGGCGTCACCTGGGCAGATGGCATGGCAGCTGGTCTTGGAGCAAGTGGCTACGTTCAGCACAGCCAGGATGCCGCATGGCAGGCCTCCACCTCCAGCCACATTCGGCAGCTGGTGGAGACAGGCAAGCCTGGTTTCTGTGGATTTCAGAGATGTGGTTTCTTTTTCTTTAACCTCTTTGGGGTTCTTAGACTTCCGGAATCTGTTCTTAATTGGTCTGGGAAAGTTCTTGGCCATGACCATGGCAGTTACTACCTTTCCCCCTGTTCTTTCCTTTCTTGCTGGAACCAGATTAAATGTATTTCAGACTTCTCACCTTGCCTCCATTTCCTAGATCACATTTACAGTTTCCTCTTCCTTGCATATAATTTCAATCTTGTCTATTTCTTTGAACATAGTAACACAGTTGTTTTATAACCTGGGTCTGGTAATGGCAAATCCAAAGTGGTGAGCTTGTCCTGCTGTGGAGCCCCTGTGTCTATGGGCTCCAGCCACAGCACCCTGTCTGCTTTGTTTGCTTTGCTTGTGCACTGCTCACAGGCCTTGAAGCACTACGTGAGGGGCTCTTGGAGGTCTAGGATGAAAGCATTCCTGCAGAGAGGGTGTGAGCTGCAGTGTGGGGGCAGAGCCACCTGGAAGCCCCTGCTGCCAGTTCAGGAGATGCAGTCATTCCCAGGCACAGGCATCTTCTCTGTTCCTTCCCCTGCCCTGCTCAGCACACGGGAAACTGTCCATACAATCCCCATGTGTAGGGAGAGCAGGAGGGTGGCCTGCTTCATCCTAACCTAGAGGGGTGGCCCTTTGTTTCTGCCCCATACACTCGATAAGGTCCCTAAACCCAGTCACCGGGACCACAGCGACCTCTCTGCAGAGGCGCTCTGGTGGAGCCTCTCGGGGCTTGCAGATTGCAGAGGTCTTCACCACGCCTCGGGCTCTTACGTGCTCTTAACCATGTGGTTTGTCATTAACATTTTATCCTGCTTTTGGTTCTTGGTGGGACGCCTGGTTTGAACAGCCCAGAACACCATTATTATAAATCTATGCATGTAGACTAGAGTTCTTTCCAGTGGGCAGAGTTCTGTGGGTGCCACTCTGTGCCCAGGTCCAGAGAAGCCGCTTCTCCGGGAGGGACCTGGTCTCGGCCCACCTGTCAGGCCTGGTCCCTTCTGGCCGAGGGGATTGTAATCTCCTCAGTCTTCTCCCCATCACTTGCTTACCTTTGGCCGTGGTCACTGCCTCGTCCTGCTGTCTATGAACCATGAGCCAGAGACAAGCCCCATCCATACCTCCCGGGTGCACTTCCTCTTGCCTCCCTGGTTGTACCCACCTTCCCAATGTCAGAACTGACGCTGTAGCCCCCAACAAAGGCGTCCCCAGAAGTAATGGTCTCCTCCCCAGTCAGCATTTTGAAAGTCGTGGTTTTGCCGGCTCCGTTGAAACCCAGCAGGCCGAAGCACTCCCCTTTCTGGACTGCGAGGGAGACCTTGTCCACAGCGAGGAGAGGCGCCCGCTGCACATACACCTGCACAGTGCCCAGGAGAAAACACAGCTGTGGGGAGGCCTGGGGACAGCCGGGAGCCAGCTGGGGGGACCAGGGGGTAGACCCGCGGAGGGAGGGCCCGCCTCACCTTGGAGAGCTCCTTGATAATCAGAGGTGTGTCCAGCAGGGAGTCCAGGCTGGGGGCCAGGATGCGGTTCCTCTCATCCACCACGTCCTGGTCTTCAGGAAGCACCGACGTCCGGGTGTACACTTCTGTCTAATTGTTCCGGAGAAAGACCACTAGGGTGAGCTCCCGCCAGAGTGGTCCTTCCTCATGGGAGGAAAGGCTAAACTACTCAGCCCAGCTCATCCCCACATGTGCCGACTCAGGCCTCCCACAAGAAGAGCTGGGCAGCCATAAGAGCTAACATTTGCCTCGAGGAGACACAAAACTACCTGAGGGACAAGGACGGCACAGGACTCGTGGAGAAAACCACAAAACCCCTTTTCTTAGAAAAGTCATAATACCTTAGCCCCAATTAGCCCTGGGTTTCTGTCCATCCAATGCTGTCTCAACAGGTTTTGTTTGTTTAGGGAGAGAATGTATGTGACAAACATGAGGGCGCCCCAGCCCACATGTCTCCACTGAGACCAAGGTCCCTGAGGCCCCAGGCTCCCTCGACTCCATGGCTTCACGGTCTTGGGACGGAGAGCCCCTGGGGATGGTGAGGCCGCTGCCCCTCCCAGGCTGTGAGCGCTGCCGGTGGATGCGCAGCCGGGCTGTGGCCAGTGCTGAGGCCCTCCCTGTGTGGTGGCCCGAAGGAAGCCCAACTTCAGTTGGAGGGCGCCCAACGCAGAGCAGCCAGAGGCCAGATGGGGGGCCCGGAGCCACTCACCAGCGCCCGCCTCCTCTGGAAGGCACACAGGCAGGCCTTCAGCCTCCACAGCAGATCGGTCTCAATGAGGAAGAGCAGGGTGAGGTAGGCAAACCCTGAGGTGGCCATGGAGGTCACGAACCTGCCAACCCCTGGAGCGCTCCATGCATAGAAGTTCTCCTGGTACTGGATGTCTATGCAAGCAAGGGACAGGGTGCTGTGCCCATGCCCTGAGCGCCCCTCCCCTCCGGGGTCCCAGCCCACGACCCTCTCTCTGAGACCGTGAGGTGCCTGCGCCCAGCCCCCAGGGTGGAGGATGCGCTGGCACAGGGCCCACTGGGCTTCCGAGGGTGTGTCACTGCCACACAGGGGCCCCAAGCACCTCCTTCATTTTGGTGGCTTCACCACGCAAGGTGGCCCTTGTGCCTGCGATGGGGGACAGGCTGTCCCGAGACAGGCCTGGACACTCACTGTGTTTCCGGCAGTAGTGGGCTGCCACCTCGGAGGAGGTGCAGTACCTCCTTGTCTCGTAGTTCTCATAGAAGCTGCTGACCGCCATCCCCAAACAGTGGTTGGGCAGCACGAGGAACACGCGGTCCAGGGTTCTAGAAAGTTCTTCTAACTTGACCGCTGTGGGGAGGAGGCACAGACAAGTCAGCACTGGAGGACACACCGCACCTGCCTCCAAGAACAGAGCAATTGGGAAGGGCAGGTTTCTGGAGTTCCCTGCATAGCCAGCTGTGCATCCCCCAGGGATCAGGCACCAGGCCTCCGGGGCAGCACCTCTGGCAGGCGGCCCCACCGGCCTGCCCGGTGCCCCCATCTGGGCCTCCCCGGTGCCCCCATCTGGGCCTCCCCCATTGGGCTGAGCGGCTCTGTGGGTGCAGGGAGGTGGTCTCCTGGCTCCCACCTGGGATGCGCATGATGGTGACCACGAGGAAAGTGGCGATGCCCGACAAGATGTTGAATATGGTCAGCCTCGTGTAGGCAGTGGCCGCGCCCGAGAAAAAGAAGCTCATCAGGTACATGAGGGGGATGATGGCCCAGCCATAGAGCATGAGCAGCAGCAGGGCGTCAGCCATGTGGCCGTCCTGTGTGAAGGCGTGCACGTCGAAGGCTTTGAACACCACCTGCAGCAGCACAGACAGGCAGCCAGCGTGCCCTCAGGGTGCGCATGAGCCCAGGCCCATCAGCCCCTCTGGCTGTGTCTGCCCCCAACCCACCTCCGTGGCTCTCCTGGTATCCTCCCTGAGGAAATAGGGAGCTGTCCACCAGGGCACTTGCTCCAGGGCCCTATCCACCAAAGTAGGGCAGAGGCTGGGGGTGTGCAGACAGGCGAGGTGGGCTGCCAGGGCATCCCCAACCTCCTCCCACAACGGGGGCTGAGCTGCCAGCATGGACCCCAAGCTGGTTTCAGTCCACGCAGGGTCCCCAAGGCAAGCCCCCTGGATGCATGGGGGAAGGGCCCCAGCACCATGCAGCTCACCAGCAGTAGCAGACTGGGGACAAGGAAGGACATGAGGTCCCACAGCAGAGCCGAGAGCCAGAAAGTAGCCACGTGGACTCCGCTCACAAACTGCACGTGCTTGGCCTGGACGGCCCTCTCGCTGACCGCCAGGATGGAGAACGTGCTGGACAAGAACGCCATGGCGAAGAGCAAGTTGAGGGCGATGTCGAATCCCTTCCGGCCCCTGCGGGGGTGAGGAGGGGGCACACCGACAGGTCAGGGACAGAGCACAGCATGTCCAGGCAGGTGGGGGTATCAAGTGCTGGGTCACTACTGTCCAAAGCAGGTGATGCAGTGGCCCAGCCACTAAAGGGTTTAAGGGAGAAGATGAGAGCCTCAGGGTCTCTGCACCAGGAAAATTCCATCCCACTGAGAACAGCTCCTTGTCTGGACATCCTATCCCCAATGATGGCAGTGCCACTCTCCCAGTTGCCTTCATTCTGTCCCCATGCCACCCACTCCCCACAGACACTCAGGTATGGATCTGAGACCTCCATCTCACTCTCTCTGGCTGCCCCAGTCAGACCCGCGGTCGGGCACAGCATCAGGGTGGTGGCCGTCTCCCCGCTCTTGAGTGGGCAGGACATTCAGGTGCCAGCAACATGTTCCAGAAACCAGCGCTGACAGTATTATTCTGTAGCTTAAAACACCCCACCCCACGAAAAGTTCAACAAATGGTGCTGGGAAAAATAGATGCTATGTACTGAGTGAAGTGCTAACACAATGTGGATGAGCCTCAAGAGTGAAAGAAGCCAGTCATGAAAGGCCATGCACGTGGTATCTGATTCCATCTACGTGAAATGTCCAGGACAGGCAAATCCACGGAGACAGAAAGCAGACTCCTGGCTGCTTAGAGGTGGAGAAAAGAGGAACGGGGAGTGACTGCCAGTGGTCCCAGGGTTTCTTTCAGGGATAATGAAAACGTTCAATAAAATTGTATTGTGGTGATGTCTCCATGACTCTGAATATACTAGAAACTGTTCAGTTGTACACCGTGAACAGGTAAACTGTATGGCAGGTGGATTATATCTCCTAGAGCTGTCACAACAAAACGAAAACTCCTGTTCCTTATCCACTGTCACCCTACTAAGCCTGACTCCTCAGCCTGATCCCCGGCATGGCAAGAATAGAGGACCGCCGCTGTGTCTCTTCTTCCTTGGTGGGGACAGGAGGGAGCAGAGGGGGAGGGAGACACTAGAGGGCCAGGGCACAGTCTAAAACGGGAAGTGGGGATGAAACTGCCCCCCACTGATTAACTGCCCTGAGGTGGGGTGATTGTTCTGAAATTAATTGATTTTTCCGGCTTCCTCTGGAGGGTCCCCAGAGGTCTGGGGACTCTGCAACCAGGAAGAGGGAGAGTCCCACACACATGATGGTGTGACAGCCCTAAGGACAGAGATGCCCATTGGGCTCCCTGACTCGAGGCCACCGATGGGCAGCAACACACACAACAGCTGCGTGCTGCAGGCTGGACAGGAGCAGACACTTGGATCCCCCAGGGGCAGTGGCCAGCAAGAGCAGGGTGCAGATGTGGGAAGAGGGCACGGCCCTCCAAATCCTCAGGAGTCTCCTGTGGGGCCTGGGTGTATGGGGGCTGTGGTCTCACCAGTATATCTGCTGTCCAAGGGAAGACTGAGTGTGGAAGGCTGAGAAGGATGTGGGGCAGGAGTCCCCAGCCAAGAACTGGGAGATTCCTGAGGGAAGAAACAATGCTGTTTTTTACCGCTGTGGCCCTTGGGGGTCCCTGGCAGTGACTGAGGTGGTCAGTCCTGGTGAGGGGTCCTGACCTGATGGGGTCAGGGTCCTGACTGGGCTGGGCCAGGTCCTGACCATGCGGGGATGGGGTCCTGAGGGTGGGGGGACAGTGCACATACTCATTGAACTGATCCTTGGCGGCCTGCAGGGCACTCCGGGGCTGAGGGTAGTTGGAGACCGTGATGGAGGCCTGAGGGCCACACAGCAGCTTGAACAGAAGGTTGTCCACGATGGCCAGTGCGGTGGCTGGCGAATGGTACGCCTGGTTGTTGAACAGGGCAGTGACCACCGTGCGCTCGCCCACGTCTCTGAAGGATGCCGCCACCAGGCACCGCTCGTTAAAGCCGCCCCCCTCCACCGAGGCCCTGAAAATCAGGAACTCCTCCAGGTCACCTGGGGGTGGGCAATGGCAGAGTCAGCAGTGTCCTGCGTCCCCCTCCAAGGCCCTGCTCTGTGGGGCTCTGAAAGGCTGGAGGAACAGCAGAAAGGATGCATCACCTTCCCCCCGCACGCTGTCCACGGACCATGGAGCCACGTGGTAGGAGCAGCAGGACCTGGGGCTGCAGGCCTAGGGGGGTACACCCCCATAGCCACAGGAGCTGAGTGGCAGGGCAGGCTCTTCCTTCTCCCCCACAAACCCCCTGTTCACACACATACACACACTAAAGGGCCTCTCAGAGATACAGGGCCCAGACCAGGACCAGGGTCAATGTGGCAGGAAGAAGGCTGGATCAGGAGTGGCTGAGGGTCCACAAGTCAGAGCTGTGGAAACCTCTGAGCGGCCTGAAGGGTGAAGCCCCCAGTCAGGTGCAGGGAGGGGCGGCCCTAGGTGGGCTTGGACCAGCCCTCAGGACCATGGGGGTGGGTTGAGGGGCTACCTCCAAGGGTGCAATTACATAGGACTGTCGCTCTATGTCTCTGTTTTTCCAGTTTTCATAGAAGGAGTAAGTACCCTTTCATAATCATAAAAAAATAAGAGTCTTTAAAAAGAGTGGCCTGAGGGAGAAGGCCCCGGGAGAAGGAGCTGTTCTCTTGGCACACGGATGAGCTCCAGCGAATCCCCACTTCACATCAGATTATCTGGGCAGTTGGGTTCTGGGCAGCCCATATGCCTGGCATTCTCCTGCAACCCAAGGGCAACAACAGAATCCCAATCATGCCAGGCCCGTCACTTTGCTCCTCAGCTGCGGCACAGAGCAAGCGGGGGTTCTGACGGGGGTGGGGTCAGCTGTCCACCCACGAGTGACCTTGGGGGCATTCAGTTCCACTAGCTCACGAGCACACACTGCCGAGCCCACAGCTGGCTGCGCGGGTGCAGGGAACCAGCATCTCACACACACTCACTGCTCCCGCCTTGCCTCTCACTCAGCTGTTGCCTAGTGACAGCGATGACACCCACACTGTGGGACCCCAGTGTCAGCGAGGGGACAGGGACCTGTTGGTGAATCCTAATGGAGACAGTTACAGAGGCTCCCGGCAAGGTCTGCTGTGGCTCTTGGCACACAAGGAAAAGGGTCAGATGCATTAGGTGCAGTGTAATTCACCCCCAGTAAGGTGCTCAGGACTGAAAGTCCCCACACTCCATGAGGGAGCAGGCAGTCTGGCCTTCCACAACCTCCCAGGCCCGGGCACCTATGGCACTGTTCTAAATCCCTGGAGCCACCATGCACTGTGACAGCCCTGAATTCTTCACGCCAGGCCGAGTGACAGCCAGAAAACAGATGGGATGGAATGGGAGTGACAAACAAGGCGTCCACCACTGTCAGTAGGGCTACTCAGGGCCCTGATCGCTGGCAGGCTGAGCAGGGACTCCGGCTGCAGCAGCTCCTCCTGGCAGCAGTGCCCCTGGCAGTGCCGGCCTGCTCTAGGCTGTTGATACGTTTGACATTTTCCTAAAGAGGAACCTGACTCCTGCCAAGATTGTGGGACCATCAGCGTACTGAACCTCAAAGCTGCTGGCCAGGAAGTGGGAGGGAAGCAGAAAAATGTGAAAAACTTCAAGCATATTCCATTTAACTAGAGTGCGATACTGCCATTGCCAGGGACACGAGGTAGTTTCGGTTTTAGGATGTGGGAAGAAAACACCATGTCACATAAGGCATATCGTGACCAGCCTCTCAAACAAAAAAAGGTAATGTAAACATCGGTGAGGTTTTACATTTCATTTGTAAATGGTCCTGAAGAATCTGACTTCTGTAAATGACCACCTGGAAAAAGTTTAGCCCTAGAGACGTGGACTTTTGTCTTCCTTTGACTCAGGGCAAAGATTTTCTCCCCCAGGGGACATCTGGCAATGTCTGGAGTGGGGGTGATGCCAGGAATGTTGCTAAGCAAAGAACCACCCCAAATGTCCACAGTGCCTTGGTTGAGAAGCAGGCTCTGACAGCACAACTCGAGCCCCAAGCCCCCTGGGGATACCCCTTACCCAGCACCTCTCGAGGTTCCTGGTCCTCAGCCTGCAGCATGTCTTTCAAATGCTCTGACAGCTGCTGATCCAGCCGAGAGGTCCCAGGAACTGAAAAGGGCACGACGGTTCTGCCATACTCGGCCAAGGTCAGCTTCAGGAAGGGGTCATCGAAGATCTCGGAGGAGTAGTTGATGGCCAGGAGGGCCAGGGTGATGCATGTCAGAGGGACCAGGACCTGGGCTGCTACCATCTTCCACTCCCGCCAGCTGTATGCGGCCTTCTTCAGGAACATGGCCCAGAACTGCTGGCAGTGGAGGGCCAGCTGCGACAGAGGGGATGAGGGTGATACAACCACCACCACAGAGCCAGTGCCTGACCCCGCCCTCCAGCAGCAGGCACAGTCTGCACATGAGCCTGGGGTCCCAGGGCTTCTCCTGGGGCCCAGTCGATGACATCGAAGACCCACAAGAACACATCCCCATAGGTCCCAACTGGGCCCTGGGGGTCTCACATCAGCTGTGGCGGCAGGGCAGGCACTATTCCACCATCGAAGGAGGTTAAGGGACCCTCTGCTATCCCAGAGGGGAGCCGAGGCCTCTGCTTTCCCCGTGCTCCTGGTCAGAGGACTCTGGCCACCCTCACAGCAGAGGAGATGGACAAACCTCCCCCCACTGCCTATATTCCCCACGCTCAGCCCTTCACTGTCCTCTAAGTGCAGGTCAGGCCGGCAGGGACCAGAGCCCAGCTCTGTCATGTGCTGCCCATTCGACCTTGGCCCAGGCCTCAGCTTCCTGTCTGTAAAATGGGACTGGTGCTGCCCTCTGTCTCACTGGGTGCTGGGCACACGGCAAGCTCTAAGCTCCCAGTACATGGGGCACTGTTAGCCTTATAAGCAGTGTTCACCCTTATTCGTGAGCAGCCAGGTTAGAACAACGAGAAACGACAGGTGCTCAACTAAAATGTTCCGGGTTTTCCTTCTGTCTGCCAGCCCATGGGAGCACAAGCTGTAATCTGCCCTCTTCCCAGAGTGCTGACCCTCCCTACGCTCACACCTGCCCCCGCGGCCTCTAACGCATGCAGTGCTCAGGGTCGTGCAGTCTCACCCCGGTGTTGAGCCTGACGGCAGTGTTCTCCTCAATCAGGGTGCCAATGCCGTCAGTCGGGTCCATCGTCCCGCACAGGTGGCTGTCCACGGCCCAGTCGCTCGCCCGCCTCTCGTGCTGGTACTGCAGGGCAGGGAGCTGGATGGCTTGGATGTCCATGCTGGTGTCCACCAGCTTACCGACCCTGGTCGAGACGTGGAGGCCCAGTCACAACTCGGCTCCTCGGGGAGGGAGAGGGGCAGCAAAGGCGGGCGACTGTCAGGGGCACTAAAGCAGAGCACCATCTGCTCCATCGGCTGGGACTTCATTTGTTCATTCACTCATTCATCGATAAGTATCTCCAGGACACCAGCTATGGCAGCCAAGCAAAGTCCAGGAGAGAGACACCTAAACAGGAACCTGCCCATGGGGGCCTCCCGGTCTCCCAGGGAGACTGATCAAAGTCATCATTTATAACCCGGGCTTTCCAGAGGGACAGGATGGGGCTTGGGGCACGATGGCAGCACCAGGAGGGCTTGTCACAATACAGGACACTGTGGCTCGGGGAGCTCACTGTCACTCTGAGACCAGGGAGCAGAAGAGTATGTTCCAGAAGGGGTAACACTGGGACAGGTGAGACAGAGACGAGTGCGTGGAGGGCGGGCGGGTGGTAAGGCTGCCAGGCCCTGTGGCAGAGCCTGGTGTCGGGGCCGCACCAAAGCCAGGGAGCCACCCGACTCAAATGGCACTGTACTTATATTCAGTTATCCTGTTGCCTCCTCTAGGGTATGCGATCCTCAAGGAAAAACATCTATCTCACATTTATTTTTGTATTTCTTGTTCTTAGCACTGTATCTGCTAAATAAAGTATTCAAGCAATGTTTGACCAATGTATTAACCATCTGGAGCTCACCCCGTAGTTCTGAGGGGTGAAGGCTAAATTTCTCATCTTCATCATAGATGGAAACACACTCCGGGATCATTACCTAGACCTGAGAGGAGCCTGGCCAGCCTGATGCTGCTGAGGTGCTCCCGGGAGGGGCCCCAGGGGAGATGCCAACACACTCACAACGTGGGAGTGGAGTTTCCAGTGATCAGAGCTCGGCTGCTCTGCTGTCTGAGTCACTGCGCGTGTCAGGAACCTGGCTGAGTCTGTGCGAGTGTTAATATAGGGCTGTGATGTGAACTCGGGCCCTGACAGCCGGCCCACTGCCCTGCTGCCCACCCCCCCGGGCTGTAGGTCCACCTCAGATGGGTGTTCAAGATGACAATCAAGGGGATTGCTTTATTATCACACTTTGGAAAAATCATCCACAAGGCTGAGCCCTAGACAGATGCAGACGCACGTTTACTTACCGCAGGAAGACTTCCTCCATGGTGGTGACAGAGGCCCCGAAGCTGGCGATGCCCAGCTCCTTCTGCTTCTTCTCCAGTTTAGCAAAAAGACTTTCAAACCTGAAAAAAAAGACCCTGAGTGATGAGTCACTTCTCAGTGACTTTCTAGATAATTTGTTTCTAAATAATCACCTCTGTGCTGTATGGGGGAGGAGCAAAGGAAGGTTAGCTCCTTGAGATGCCTTCTCAAAAAAAAAAGTTAGGCTTTGTTCTTCCCCTGTGCACCTTTTCTACCCCCATGTAACATTTTTAAATAATCTTTTTTTTTTTTTTTTTTTTTGGCCATGCCGCGCAGCTAGCAGGATCTCAGTTCCCCGACCAGGGATTGAACCCAGGCCACAGCAGGGAAAGTGCTGAATCCTAACCACTTGACCAGCAAGGAATTCCCAGACATAACATTTTTTGAGTATGTTGGCCTATAAGGCACTCTTCGATACCTATACACCTACATGAAATCACAAAGCAAACCAAAAGAAATTGATGAATATTCTTTTACTTATTGGGTAGGGAAGTACTTTCTAAGAAGAAATAACAAAAGAAAAGATATAACCCATGAATCCCGTCTGCAGGGGGAAAAAAATCCCACAAAATTAAAAGGCAGCAACAAATTAGAAAAAGTTGCAACACAAATGGTTGATGTTAATACATAAGCCGTGAACATGCAACACGCAGAAGAAGCGACACTTATAGCCCAATAAGCATGGGAAGCGATCAACCTCCCGCCAGCAGGAATGGAAGAAATACAAAATGCCAATTATGTATGTGTGTGCCATTTTCACCCATTAGATACACAAATATTAAAAAGAAATTTTACTCAAAGTTGGCAACTGTGGAGTAAATGGACACTTCCCTATGCTGCTGCTGGGGAAGTCAAACACATCACCTTTCCAGAAGTGAATCTGTTAATACTTACCCCACTATTGGGAATCTATTCTAAGGGGTCATTGGAGATCTTGACAAAGATTTTTCTAAAAGGATGTGCATTAGCACATTTGTGTGTGTGCGATAACAGAGTAGGTGTAAAACAAATTATACTATAACTAAGTCAGAGAGGACTCCCCTGGTGACGCGGTGGTTAAGAATCCATCTGCCCGTCTTCCCTGGTGACGCAGTGGTTAAGAATCTGCCTGCCAATGCAGGAGACACAGGTTCAAGCCCTGGTCCGGGAAGATCCCACATGCCGTGGAGCAACTAAGCCCGTGCACCATAACTACTGAGCTCTAGAGCCTGCAAGCCACAACTACTGAAGCCTATAAGCCTACAGCCCATGCTCCACAAGAAGAGAAGTCACTGTAATGAGAAGCCCATGCTCTGCAATGAAGAATAGCCCCAACTCACCACAACTAGAGAAAGCCCGCACACAGGAACGAAGACCCAACACAGCCAAAAACAAATAAATAAATTAAAAAAAAAAAAAAAAGAATCTGCCTGCCAATGTAGGGGACTGGGTTCGACCCCTGGTCCAGGAGGATCCCACATGCCACAGAGCAACTAAGCTTGTGCACCACAACTACTGAGCCTGCTCTCTAGAGCCCGTAAGCCACAACTACTGAGCCTGTGAGCCACGACTACTGAAGCCCGCATGCCTAGAGCCCATGCCCCGCAAGAAGAGAAGCCGCTGCAATGAGAAGCCCGCGCACCGCAACGAAGAATATCCCCTGCTAGCTGCAACTAGACAGAGCGCACGTGCAACAACAGACCCAACGCAGCCAAAAATAAATAAATTTTAAAAAAATGAGTCAGAGAACACTGCCATGATTAAAACCACATTTCTCAATCCGGATTGCAGCAAGATTAATGTACTTTTAAGTCTTCTATTCCAAAGTTTCTGAATGTGACTTAAGAGTTTGTTTTTTACCTCTCCACACTGGGAGTCTGCTTTGTTTATGAGGCCTGTGTTCATGACTCAGATTCTGAGACCAAGAAGACACACGAGTTCACAGCTGCACACTAACCCCGAGTGGCTGTGGTGTGATGAGCGAGCCTCGTGCCGAGTGTGGATGGCAGCAGGGCACCGAGCACCCTGTGATGAGCTGCTCTTCTCCTTCTCGGGTACAGCCCTGACGCACAGGGAGGCCTGGCACCCTGGGCCCAACAAGCAAATTCACTGGGTACCGACCATCACAGGCCCAGGAGCTAAGAGGTGCCCCTGGCCAAGCCACGCAAGTGCAGGGCGGGTGATTCTACACACGGAGCCCTTAAGGCCCCCTGAGCCTCCTTCTCAGATCTGTACCTGTGAGTGCTCTGGGACACACACGTGCCTGTGCATGCTCTCTCTAGGATGTGTACCTATGCGTGCTCTCTGGGACATGTATGTACCTGTGTGTGCTCTCCTTGGGAAGAATGAACGACAGCTCTGCTCCGGCACTGCTCTCCAGGGTGGCGTTGGGGACATGGTGGTGGACCAGCCGGGAGATGCCCTCGGGGTTGCAGTGAGGCTCCTTCACCAGCGTCATGTGGTAGCCTGCGCCTGGTACACCCAGGAGCCCAGTGAGGCTGCATCCCACTCTCCTCCTGGCCCACCCAGGGCCCCGGGCTCCTGCAGCTCAGGCTCCTGGGAAAGGGACTGCAGAGCTGGGGCAAGTGAACTGGAATCGATGCATCTCAGGGCACCTCAATGCTATCCTGAGGGTCTCACCTCCCCACCTCCGCCCCCTGGGGAGAGATGCTGGAGGACCTGGGGTGTTGAGCATGATAAGGAGGTGAAACCAGAGCTGGACTTCAGATTTCAAATCTCAGATACTGGGGTACAAACTGTCCCAAGACCCCTTCTCCCTGCTTTCTCAGTAGCAGAACCTAAGGACAAAGGCCACTCTCTTACAGCTGCCCCCCCACCTGATGGTGACCACACTAGGTCACCTTCTGCTTTTGGGGCTGTGTGCTGGCCAGAGGAAGCCACAGATGTGAGGGGTACAAATCCTGGGGTGTCCTGGGGGTGGGGCACTGGTCTTCTGTATTGGCTCCTTCTGCTGGTGGGACATGGATGTGACCTGGCATGCCAGGACCATGTTGGACCATGAGTTGTCCTCGAGATGGGAAGCCATGCTCATACAGCAAAGATGGGGCTGACTCCACGTGCTGCCCACCAGCCCTAGACAATGCCGTGGGCCCCTCACTTGTTTGGGAGCTGCAACGCTGGCAAGCGGACTTGGTCTCTGCAACGGCACCCCTGCTTTTGGTGGCCCTGGCACTTGACTGCTAGTCCACTGCTCAAGGCTGAATGATGCTCCAAATCAAGACTACCTGCTTCATTCCTTCTTCATTCTCACAGGCCCCTCTGCCTGGGGCCTTGGGTCTCTACCCACAGGTAGCAGAACAGGTTGTCTAGAGACGGCCTCTCTCTGCCTGATCTCAGGGGCCCTTCGGGAACGCTACCAGTGGATACTTTCTACAGCACACTGGGCCAGCAACGCTGACCCCACACAGAATGGAGTTTCGGCTGCCTGCCCTGCTGCTTGCCTGCGGCCGCTCACCATATTTCTGCTTCAGGAACAGAGATGACCCGCAGCACTGCAGCTCCCCCTTGGCCATGATGGCGATGCGGTCCCCCAGCAGGTCGGCCTCATCCATGAAGTGGGTGGTCAGCAGGATGGTGCGGTCACTTTTGTGCTGCTGAAGAAGGTCCCAGATGGCCCTCCTGGAGATGGCGTCCATGCCCGAGGTGGGCTCGTCCAGCATCAGCACCTGGAGGGCAGAGGAAAGGGCTTGTGATGATGGCAGAGCCACGTCCTAGGCCCAGGCTGCTGTGCTGCAGGTCCCGCCGCCCCTACCTTGGAGCCTGCGATGAGGGCAATGCCGATAGAGAGCTTGCGTCTCATCCCCCCGCTCAGGAACCTGCTCCGGGAGTCCCCCTTGTCCTCCAGACTGAGGATGTGCAGCATGCGTTTGACTTCTTCAGGGCACTTCTGGCGCGACAAGCCTTTCAGCTGACACAGCAGGGGACAGAGATCTGGCAGCAGCTTCTTACGGAAGGCCAGTCCATCCAGCTGGCACTGGAATGGTGCTGTCTCCGTCCCTCCCCAGGCTGGATCTCGCGTCCTGACACCCACCCACCCCGCAATTGGCGAATGCCTCCTCAGAGCAGGTTCAGTTTGCTGGGAGGCTAAGGGCTCACACGGCTGCCCTGGGGACCTGAGCATGTAGGTGATGGAATAACCACGACGACCCATGAATCCTGTCACCTGCCAGCTCACCTGAGCATAGAAATACAGGTGTTCCGCGACAGTCAGGTTGTCAAACAAGACGTCATGCTGCGGGCACAGGCCCAAGCTCTTCCGGATCTGAGCCATGTCTTGGGAGATTTCGTACCCACTGATATATGCCCGTCCACTGGTCGCGGGAAAGAGACCTAGGGCCGAGCAGAAGACCCCGGGGCTCAAGTTCAGTGCAAACATCCTCCAGTAGCACGAGGAGTGCTGAGCCTCCCTGGTTCACACGGTGTGTACCCTGACGTGTGGGTCTCCGGAGACCGAGGAGGGTGGGGGATTCCCACTGCCAGGATGTGTGGCTTGTAAGGAATGAGAGAGGTGCATCCTCCACGCTCTCCAAGCCCAGGTCCTACTTGAGCCTGTTCTCAGGGAGGACAGGACTACCGTCAGGGCTGGGCTGGCTCATCCAGGACGGCTTTCTAGGAGAGTGGGCTCGGGACTAAATCAGCGTGGGTGGGGCCGCTTCTGTGTGGCCTGAGAGGCTCCCACCCTGTTCCCAGAGCCCCTGGGGCTCCACTAGCTATCAGCACAGCAGGGGGAGGACAATAGCCACCTCAGGGCACAAGGGCTGGGCAGTACTGAGGTGGCCTTGAAGGAAGGGCCTGGAGGTCGGGTGGGGCATGAAGGCTGGGCCCCTCACCTGTGAGCATGGAGAGGGTGGTGGTCTTGCCTGCGCCGTTGTGGCCCAGCAGGACAGTGATCTGGCCCTCATACAGGTTCAGGTTCAGGTCTCTGACAGCTGCCTTGCCCTTGTTCCCCACTCTGAACACCTGCAGAAAGGCAGAGCGTGGCCTCGGAATTCAGGAGCTCCTCACTGAAAAGGGCCCCTTCTACTCCCCTCTGGAATATCCGTCCAAGCGTCTGGGGAGGAGACCACGCCCAGTACCGCCAACCAGCACACAGAGAGGCGGGAGGAGGACTGAGAGGAGGCCCCACTGCTTCCTGCTGCTCTCCGCCCCACCCGAGGACCCCAGCACCCAAGTGTTTTGGTGTCTCTGCAGGACTAGAAGGCCCATGATGCCCAGGCATCGTATACAGTGAGCACAGAGAGCATCCACTGAAAAGCTGGTCAGAGGTTAAGTGGGGCAGCACGGGTTGCTGACTCGACCCTGAGCCTCCACACTGGGCCATGGGGACAGAGCCTGAGGGACGGCTAGTGCCCAGGAGAGCCGGTCAGAGGGCAGCCACAGGAATCCAGGAGAAACAAGGCCCAGAGGATGGTCTCCGCCCTGTGACCCTGCAGTCCCCGTCCCCATAGGTATGGCACCTTGGACACATGCTTGATCTTGATCCCGGCTACCAGGTCCTCTGGCTCAGCTTCAAAGTACTCGGTCCTAAGCACTTTCTCAGGGTCATCGTCTTCCTCCTCTTTCCCTAGAACTGTCCTCGGGCGCCCGCACCAATATGAGGGCTAGGATGGAAATCAAAAGCTCTCAAACAGCCAGGTCACATCAGTTCATTTCGTTTGTGACAACCAACAGACAAGCTAGAGCAGACAGCAGCCGCCCTTAGACTCCCCTGCCCGGTGCTGCTGCAGGGAAGATGCTGCTTAGAGTTCAGGGTTGGGGTGAGACCCAGCGCAGCTCTGCACCCAGCTGCCCCGGGAAGCTCTGAGACTGTTTCCTATTCTGCTGAAGGGGCTTACTATGCACATCAACTCAGAGGTGATACAGGAAAAGTTAACAATGGAATTTAATACAAAGACAGGTCATTAAGTCCAGCCCAGAGCCATGTGGGGAGAGCCCCCAGCTGCATCCTCACTCAGCCACACAGGTGCTCCTGAAAATAAGCCGGAGAAGCCCGAGGGCCAGCCTCCCTCTGCTGGGAGGAGGCCTCCCCTTCTACGGTCTGGCCCCGGCAGTGCAGGTGTCACTTGAGGGTGGCACACTGATGGCACAGTGGCTGCGCAGGGTCACAAGAAAGGTGAGCACAGGGCCCTGGAAGAATGCCCACACCCCGGAGGGAAGCCCTGCAGGGGGAGAACATCTCAACCACAGCTCTAGCCCCCACGTACCCCATGGCCTGGGGTGGTTCCTCATATCACAGTCTGTTGGTTTGAAGGGACATGTGTCTCAAGTTTTAAGTGACTGTGAAATCAGAATGTGTCTTACAAATCACAGAAATGCCATAGTTTAACTGTCAGTATCTTTCTTTCTTAGTGACGAAGTAACAGTGCCTCTAAGAATCAGGGTCATCTTAGATTTTTTTAAAATGTATTTATAGCTTTATCTTATTTTTATTTATTTATTTTGGCTGCACCACACGGCTTGTGGGATCTTAGTTACCTGACCAGGGATCGAACACTACCCTTGCAGCGAAAGCCCAAGTCCTAACCTAACCACTGGACCGCCACAGAATTCCCCAAGGGCCATCTTAGATTTGATGAAATACAGTAAATGGATGCTTGATAAATATCTGTTGAATCAAAGAATGAACGATGAAGAGGCACCTGGCTGACCTAGCTCATGAACAGGGAATTAGTTAATGATACAGTGGTACATCCATGGAATACTGTGTAGTCATTAAAAAGTGAAGTTGGTTGATAAAAACACATATGTTTAAACAGAAATACATTTATAAATAAATTTTAAAAATTTATAAACATGTAGATAAAAATCTAAAAGCATATTTGTAAATAAACCCACATGTATATATACTTAAGATATCTAAGATGTACTGTTACATTAAAAAAAAAAGCAAGTTTCAAGCATTTTTACAATATAATCCCCCCTTCTAAAAACAAGTGTATTTATGTTATAGCTGCACATACATACAAAATCATCTGAAGAGCTACACCTCAAAGTGTCAGCGATGTTCATCTCTGGGTGGTGGGAGTTTGCTGTGCACTCCAGCACGTGATCGTTTTTATAAGAAGCTCTATTACTTTGTAGGCAGAAAACCCAACAAGACGTTTTTTGAGAAAGATGGCTGGGAGGAGGCTGTGTACTGGTCCTGTGGCAGGCCAGCCAGCGCCAGCTCCTCCTCTCGGAACCTGGAGCGCAGGGATCACCTCGGGCATGGGGGTCTCGGGGCCTCCAGGACACACGGCTCATGACAGCGCACAGGGCATGCATTGCATGTCAGGGACTAGAGGTGCCTGGGGTGGGTGCTGAGCTCACCTCCACCCCCACAGAGGTGGCTGTCAGAACTTACCAGGATGAAGAAATACCAGGGCTGGGGCATGCCGAACTGGCCTGGGAGGACGGCCTCCACATACCAGGTCACCAGGCTGTAGAGGATGGAGTCTAGCAATAGCATGCCAAGCACTTGCCCAAAGGAGAAGTTGTCGTCCACATTGACAGGACTCAGGAGGTCTCGCCACTGGACACCTGTTCCTGGAAGACACGCCAGGAAATGGGCCTGAAGCGGACCCGTGGCCACCAATGCACATGTGTGCGCAGCAGTGCAAAGTCAGTGTGACGGCTCCCTGCCTACAGCAAACCTGACAACTTTCTTCAGGCATTTAGACAAGAGCAAGTCACCAAATCGGTGTCATAGAACTAGCAAAAGCTTGTGAACTGAAGAGAGGGGCTCATGTTTGATTTATGACATATACACACATAAACACATATCCATCTACATAACATACCTGTACATATACACGGATGCACATACACGTGTACATATACACACACGTATGTGATCTGGGTAAGGCCAACACTGGAAGAGGGTGTATTTAATATGTCTTTTCAAAAGAAGTAAACACTCACGGCATACATAAAGTTCTGTTTAGTTGTGCTCGTGGTGTTCTGTCCTCTCTGGTTTGCAACATCACAGTCCAAATGATGCTTGGGGATTCTGTGCGGCTGGACCACCTGGGTTGGCTCGAGTGCCCCTGATGGAAATGTCTGCTCTACAGCCTTGGTCACTGTTCACTTTCAAACAACTAGAAGTTTGTCTATTTTAAGAAAATTCAGGGACTTCTCTGGTGGTGTAGTGGTTAAGAATCTGCCTGCCAATGCAGGGGACACGGGTTTGATCCCTGGTCCGGGAAGATCCCACACGCCGTGGAGCAACAAAGCCCATGTGCCACAACTACTAAGCCTGCGCTCTAGAGCCTGTGAGCCACAACTACTGAGCCTGCATGCCGCAACTACTGAAGCCCACAGGCCTACAGCCCATGCTCTGCAACAAAGTGTAGGCCCTGCTTGCCACAACTAGAGAAAGCCCACGAGCAGCAACAAAGACCCAACACAGCCAAAAATTAAAAAATAAAAAACAGGAGAAAAAATTTTTTTTTAAAAAGGAAGAAAATTCAGTATAGAATTTTGAAAACCAAGAGGTGCCATATAGTTAGGCTCCTCTTTATAAATGGCTTTTTTAAAAGCATTTGAACCCTGGAAGGGACTGTACCTTTAAAAAATCTACATTTTATCACACACTACTGAACATGGAGAACCACATATATTTAAAAGCTCCAATGTCATAGGACTTTGCCAACTGAAGAAAAAAATGTTAATTAAGGATAAAGCCACACTAAAGGTTCCTGTGGCCACCCACCTCCCTCCCTCCTTAGACCCACAACTAGGAAGCTACAACTAGGAATTGCATGACTGGAAGAAACCAGAGCATTCAGCCTGATAGAGAACATCTGGGTGGGGCAGGGTGAGACCATCCCAAAATGCACTCAGGTCAGTCACTCAGAAGCGAGGTTGTGTTTCACCTCCTGCTGGCAGAGCCAGAGCAACACTAGGAGCTCCCGGGAGATGGACACCGGCACAACACCAGCCACGCATAAATTCATCCTGTCCCTTCTGTCTCCGTTTGGAACCAAGGCAAGTGAGACAGAGGCAGGGCCAGGTCTGGGTCCACTTGCCTCTTCAAGGCCCTTCTGTGAGGTGGTCTGAGTGATACAGAAATGAACGGGGCCTTCTCCTAAGAGGTGAGCGCTCCATCTCTGGAGATTTCCCATCAGGTGTGGGGTTAAGCATTAAACTAGGCGTCCTCTCAACCCTTTAGAGGAGCAGCCTTGACTCTACCATGTGAAATCTGAGCACCTCCAGCAGGGTTTGCAAAATGGGAGCCCACAGGCCAATGTCAGCCCTAGAGGTGTTTATTTGACATCCATGACATTTTAAAATTCAGGAAATTTCACAAAACTCAAGAAAGCAATGTCCTGGCCTGTGACTTGTTCCTCTCTCAAGCCTTCCTGCCATCATCATCAATTACTGCAGGAGGTATCAGGGGAAAAGGAGAAGGGGAGATGCTAGTTCTACCAGTTTACCAAGAGCTGGGAGCCCTTCGAACCCCACAGACTGAGACCTCTGGCCTAGGAATCCTAAAGCCTCGAGAGGCAGGCAGAGACTCAAGAGGCGACCAACTTGAATCCCACCATTGGCAGATGCAGACACTCACGGCCAGCTTTTTCCTGAAATAATGGCCAGTTCCAGGCAGGGCTTCGAGGGGAGCTCAGAGCTGGGACCGCAATGGCCAGGTGGTGGCTGACGTTGCACTGGACACCTTAACTCTCTGTCCTGTGAACCATGTGTCTCTGACCCACCTCCCCTGTGGCTCTGGTCACTCCTCCCCATCTGCCCTGGGCGTGAGCCTCCCGCTCCCCAAGGACCTGCCTTCCAAATGCACTGTTCGTTTAGCTGTGCTGATGTGTCTGATTATTGTTGGAGCGAGAGTCTTGAGGCTGGAGGCCCCTCTGCTTAGACCCTCTGGGGGTAACTGAATCAGCAAGGACAGCCTGTGTAAAGGAAAATACTCACCTTTTGCTTCAAATTTTCCTATGAGCTGGGCTCCCATTGCCATGGCAACATTGGACAGGAGGCAGGAGAATAGCTTCTGGCTAAGCGTCATCCAGTTGTATCGAGGGGCAACGAAGAAGTAAGGGATGTACGTGAAGAAGTAGAGGAAGCCCCCAATGGCTGCTGCCATGTTGGCTATGGGCGGAGAGAGGAAGACAAGTGTGCCAGAACCAGGCGAGAGCATCTGCACCGATGGGCTCCATCCGTGGCCCCAAGGATGCCTCTCTCGGGCAAGCTGCCCGACCCCAGCCTGGCAGGAGCCGGGGACACGGGGACACAAGCCTCAGTGCTGCGGGGGTTGCTCCATGCTTGGCCTTCAGCCTCTGCCCTTGTTGGCGTGCCTGTGCCCACCCCAGGAACCCCAAGGGGATTTCTCCACACTCTCCTGCAGACCTACCTCCAGCTATCTGGGCATCGTACACCTGACACGACTAACATGGAGCATCTGATACCCTGCCTGGTCCTGCACCATCTTGTTCACTCGTGCATCCCACAGATACTCACTGGGCACCTGCTCTGTGCCAGGCCCTGTTCCAGGCACCAGGAAACAGAACAGACAAAGCCCTCTGCTCAGGGAGCTTAGGATCCAGTGAGGACACAGCCAGTAGACAAGAAGGTAAGTAAAGCAGATGGTGCTGGGTGGGTACAGCCCTGTGAAGAGCAACAAGCCACAGACCCAGGACAAGACACTCCCTAGGCTGGGGGTTGCAACTATAACCAGGTGGCCAAGGAAGGCTTTGATGAGGAGGTGAACATGGAAAAGACCTGAAAGAGGTAAGGATGGGGTGGTGGAGGTGTGGGGAGACAGCATGGCTTCAGTCCACACAGTGGCCCTTACACCCTTTGGTCTTAAGACTCCTTTATACTGTAGACAGTTGGTGAGGATGTCAAAGAACTTTGTTTATGTGGGATACAAGCATTATATATATGTCAATATTCCACTGTGTTAGAGATGGATACTAAGAAAATTTAAAGATATTTAAGAATAACAGTAATAAACCCATTACAAGTTAACATAAGTATTTTTATGAACAACACCTGTATTTCCCACAATTTAGTGGGAAGAGTAGCCTTGTGTAACATTTTTGCAAACCTCTGTAAAGATTTAACTGATTACAGCTGGATTCTCATATCTGCTTCTGCATTCACTCTCATGTATTGCCTTGTTTTAGGCGAAGTGAATGAAGAAAATGAGCTTCACAGAGATCAGCACTTGGAAAAGGGACAGAAATTTTAATAGCCTTATTAGGTATTTTGGATATTCTTCTTTGCTACCACACCACCACTTAACAAGGGGTGGTTTCTTAAAGGTGAGGTGCCACGTGGAATCAACCTGAACAATGAAGTTTTTATACTCTGTTATGTGAAAATCTATTGGTCCATCTTGTACCTGGAACGGGTTATTTACTACTTTTGCATGATTTTGTAACATGATGCATTGGCCATTTGGAAAATATTGCTCGTTGGGCAAAGAACATCTTCCAAATGTTGACACATTTTATTACACTACATAAAAAAATCACACTGGGTAATATTATCACTAATTTCATAAAAAAGTAAGTAAGTACTGGGAGGCTGTAAAGCTCATGGTGGTAGATTAAAGTTTGCAAAATTCTATTTTTGTTGCCTGAAAGCCTGAATTTTGTAATTGACATCAGATATTGCCAGTCGTTTTCCTTAAAAAGGCAGCTCACACTTGAGAAAATGCTACCAAATACCAGAATGTGAATGACAGTGTGATGGTCATTGTTTCAAGCAAAAATGGTGTTCCATGAAAAAAGTGGCTAGTTTAGCAGACACCTGCACACATGCTGTTCCTCAAGAGAATCACTATACTACAGCACCCAAGGAAGCGCTTTCTGTGGACATCTCATTTAGTCACACAGAATATTAGAAAAGTATACTTGGGAGTCAAAAGTTAACAAAATTAACATTTTTTACTGTTCCGTCAAGGACATTTTTGAGTGAAACTGGCATTTCTGTTTGTTTGTTTATGAGTGTGTGCACTGTGAAGAACATGCCACTGCCTAGTGCAGTTTGGAGCCTGTCTTGATCGTGCTCAGGGCCGGCAGTTTTACCACTTTTGCATTTACACCATCAGTGCACATATCAACATGGTAGAAAAGGCAAATTACATTCTGATATTATCATAAAAAGTTCTGATTTTGTGAACCTCTAAAGGTTCTAGGAGCCCACGGACCATACTGGAGAACTTCTGACCTGGGCAGAAACTGAAGAGGGGCAGGAGCAGAAGCAGGGAGGCCAGTTATGGGGCCACCGCCATCAATCAGGCTGGAGATGACAGTGGCTTGGGCCAGGGCGGGGCTGTGGGTGAGGTGGGAGGTGGCTGGAGTTCAGAGGTAACTTGCGGTACAGTGGACAGGATTTGACTGGACTGGGGCAGGATGCTAGAGGAAGAGGAGTCAAGGGCATTCCCAGGTTTTTAGTGTGAGCTCATGGTAGAGATGGGGAAACAGGGTTTTGAGGACACCATCAGTAGTTCAGGACACGTCTGACTGAGACACATGTTAAACATCTAAAGGGATTTGCTGGGCATGAGTCTGAATCTGGGAATTATCCCCATGTTTAAAGCTCTCCAAGGGAGTAAGTTTGAGTAGGAAAGAGACAGACTTCAAAACAAGAATATCAAGGACTTTAAGGAGTAAATGAAGAAATGCTTCCATTGATAAAAGGAGGATATTTCCCTACAAAAATGGATGAAGAAACAAGAAAAAGTGGATATATACAACAATCAACTGGATAGTTGGTAAAGGATAAATATAGTCATAGAAATAAAATCTCAAAGATGAGACACAGTCTAGAACATACACAGTCAAAGAGAGAATTAGGGAATTAGAAGACAACTCTAAGGAATTCATACAGAGCTCAGCACAAAGAGATTTTTTAAGGTATGAAGAAGTAGTTAAGAGACATAAAGAACAGACTGAGAGATATACCTTACACTCAAGAGGGGGCTACTATAAAAAAAAGCAAAAAATAACAAGTATTGGTGAGGATGTGGAGAGATTGGAACACTTTTCCACTGTTGGTGGGAATATAAAATGGTTCAGCTGCTGAAAACAGTATGGCAGTTCCTCAAAAAATTAAAAATAGAATTACTATACAATCCAGAAGTTCTGCCTCAGGGTATACACTCAAATGAACTGAAAGCAGAGTCTCAAAGAGATCTTTGTACACCCATGTGCATAGCACCATTATTCACAATAGCCACAAATGTGGAAGCAACCCAAATATCCACTAATGAATGAATGGATATGCAAAATGTGGTCTATACATATGATGAAATATTACTCAGCCTTACAAAGGAAGGAAACTCTGACACAAGCTGCAACAGGGATAAACCTTGAAGACATTATGCTAAATGAAGTAAGCCAGTCAGAGAAAGACAAACGCTCCATGATTTCCACTTACATGAGGTCCCGAGTAGTCAAATTCATAGAGACAGAAAGTGTAGGTGGTTTCCAGGGTTGTGGGAATGGGGTAGGGAGTTAGTGTTTAATGAAGGCAGAGATTCAGTTTTGCAAGATGAAAAGATTTCTGGGGATGGATGTTGGTGACAGTTGCATGACAATGTGAATGTACTTACTGTCACTGAACTTTACACTTAAAATGGTTAAGGTGGTAAAATTATGTCATATGTATTTTAACACATTAATTTTAAAAAAGTTACAAGACATGAAGCACACACTGAGAAGCTTCAACTTAGGTCTAATAGAAGAGAAGTGGGATTAACAGGGAGCAAAGTCTGATGGATGATGAATGGAAATGCATAACTGAAAAGACATGAGTCCTCAGATCCAAACATCCATACAGAAAAATCAGACCTAGACTGTCAGCTGACTTCTTCCCAGCAATAATGGAAATCTGGTGGCAATAAGGTAATGTTATCAAAGCGCCAAGGAGAATTTTATATGCAGCTAAGACAGTATTCAGGAGTGAGGGCAAAACAGAGACATCTTCAGATACACAAAGTCAATGAGAATTAACCACTCGCTGAGCTTCACTGAAAGAACTGTTCAGGGGTGTACTCTGACACCCAGAAAACTGAATCCAAAGGAAGGCACAGAGTAAAGAAAACCTCAGTCTCCAGGTTATTTCTGCTCAGATGCCCTTGGACCCCTTGACCTTACTCATCCCAAGAGAAACTGCCGGTCTTCTGAGGTGTGCATCACCCACAGACCTCCACTCTCAGGGGCAGGACAGCTCACCTTTGCTGAATAAAGTGCTGACCATGAAGCTGAAGGAGATGGAGGAGACAGCAAAGCAGGCCAGAAAGACCAGCACCAGCGAGGGGTCACTGTGTGCGAGGACTGCCACATTCTTCTTCACCTGTGTGGCCATCCCGTTGCCAGGTGGGGGCAGGTCGGGGCGGGGTAGGGGAGATAAAACCAAGAAGAGTCTCAAACTTTCCCAGCCCCAAATGGAGCTGGTAAGGGTGGGAGAACGGCTACACCAGTCCTCTCTACCAAAAGGGCAGACTCCCCAACCAAAGCCGTAAGTGAGGAGTCTTGGGGTCTCCCTGGTGGTGCCACAGCTGTCTCTAGCCCTCCCTCCAACTCCAATGCCTTGCTTTTCATGTGAGACACCCTTCTGAAACCACACTCACCTTGATGCAGAAGAGCAGGGTCATGAAGGAGACAGTGATGAGGAGGAAGAGGAAGAACAGCAGGAACCACGCGGTCCAGTGCAGCCAGCTGCTGAGCCCCATCATGCGCATGTACTCCTGGGGGAGGGGCACATGTGCTGCTCCACATGCCCCACTGCCTGCCATCCCTGCCACACCAGACCCCAGGAGCCTCCCTCACGCTAAACCCGCACCATCCAATACAGTGGCCTGCAGCCACATGTGGCTATTTTGGCTAAAATTACTTAAGATTAAAAAGCCAGCTCCTCAGCCACGCCAGGCACAAGTGCCCAGTGGGGCCGTAGAGGACAGCAGACCCAGGCCTGTCTATTACCACGGACAACACTGGTCAGGGGGAGGGGACCAGGGCTGATTAAGTGTCTCTCATGTGCCAGGTGCCAAGCTAGGCTGATTTTCCAACTTCCTCTCATGGACAATTTCAAACCACCAGAAAAATAGGAGGATTGGAACGGTGGCCACTCACAAACCACTTGGGCTCAGTGATCATTCAACATCCCGCCACATTGGTTTCATCTATGTACCTAGAGGCACGTGTGCACACAAACGTTTTTTCCTGAACCATTTCCTTGTCCACTGCTAACCACCTCAGCGTCGCACCATTTTATTAAAGTTATTTAGGCACCGAAGTGGACAGGACCCACCTCATTAGTTCTCCCAGCCCCTCATTTACAGCAATTTAAAAGCGCCAATAGGGACTTCCCTGGTGGTCCAGTGGTTAAGACTCCAGGCTTCCAATGTAAGGGGCACGGGTTCAATCCCTCATCGGGGAACTAGTAAGATGCCACATGCCACACGGTGTGGCAAAAAAAAAAAAAAAGCTCCAATAATCACAGAGTTGGCACCACTGAGAATACTCTAAATGTCCTTCCACTAGCACTGCAGACATTGCCAAAGGAAGAACTTCACATAAATTCTGGGTAATTCTGGCAGCCTCAGGGGTGAGAGCTTACAGGGAACACTATTCACCCAGGTGTACAAGGTTATGTCAGTGAGATGCCTGTGGAGCACACCTCACACACTTCTCCATCCCCCACGACACTGCCTGACAGCCGGGCACCACAGCTGTCCTTGATCATACTCAAAGTTCGCTTCCTGCTCCCCATGTATGTGAACATTTGTCTTGTGTTGACCTACTGTTTCAACAGAAACAGAATTTGACCCACATATGTAATTCAGAATTTCAGTAGCCACATGAAAAAAATTTAAAGGGGGACTTCCCTGGCAGTCCAATGGTTAGGACTCTGCGCTTTCACTGCCGAGGGCGCGGGTTCCATCCCTGGTCGGGGAGCTAAGATCCTGCAAGTTGCGTGGCGTGGCCAAAAAAAAAAAAGTTTAGGGACTTCCCTGGTGGCACAGTGGTTAAGAATCCGCCTGCCAATGCAGGGGACACGGGTTTGAGCCTGGTCTGGGAAGATCCCACATGCCGCGGAGCAACTAAGCCCGTGTGCCACAGCTATTGAGCCTGTGCTCTACAGCCTGCGAGCCACAACTACTGAGCCTGCGAGCCACAACCACTGAAGCCCACGTGCCTAGAGCCCATGCTCCACAACAAGAGAAGCTACTGCAATGAGAAGCCCACACAACACAACGAAGAGTAGCCCCTGCTCACCACAACTAGAGAAAGCCCGCGTGCAGCAACAAAGACCCAATGCAAACAAAAAAGTTTAAAGGAACAAATGAAATTAGTTTCAACAATGTATTTTACTTTACCCAATGTATCCAAAACACTGTCTTTTCACTGTTCAGTCCTTAATATACAGCACATGAACTACAGCGCTTTATCAGGGTTTTAGAAATCTGGACAGAACAGGTTTTATTTCAAAGAACCCTGAGATGAGATGAGCCACGTGGGCACTAGCCCCACGCCCAGCTGCCCTGTTGCCCCCAGTGCCTAGGAGCTTCCCCCGCCTGATGACAGGACTCAGGACATGACGGCCCATGGCCACACTGTGCCCAGACTCAGGATCTCTCAAAGCCAAATGCAAACAGGGTTACCTTCAGTTTCCTCTCTTTCTCCTGCACGACAGCCCGGATGATGCTGAGTGAGGTGTAAGTGAAGCTCAGCATGAGCAGCAGGGGAAGCTGGTACTGGATGGCGACGAGGAAGGGGTCCGAGATAAAAGGCGGGTAAGGGAACCTCTTGGCGATCACGGTGAGCTTCTCAAACAGCTGGTGCGTGGAGGCGTTGGCGTGGTACTGCATAACAGCCCTGTCCACGGCATGCTGCACGGCCAGGAAGCCCTCACGGATATACCCTGAGTGCGGGAGCAGAGGACGTTCCGGCACATGGGGTCGATACATGTGGGAAAAGCCAGGTCCTGGGTGCTGGTGCTCAGAGTGCTGTGGGCACTGAGCTGGTGAAGTGGCCTGGGGTTTCTGCAGGCCTCCAGTTTGCAGGGGCTGCCCTCCCTCTTTGGCTCGAGGCCCCTCCTTCCACCTTCCAAACCAGCCAGGCAACATCTCTCTGACTGGCTTCCGTGTCATCACATCTTTCTCTGACTCTCTCTTCTGCCTCCCTTGCCCGCTTTTAAGGACCTACTGGGATAATCGACAAGTCTTGCTCCCTTGAGACCAGCTGATCAGCAACTTTTCCTTCCATCCACCCTTGAGTTACCATCTCAAAGGGAGGCAGGAACCACAGACCAAAGGCCACCACCACACGACCTTCATGTGCTTTGTGGTCCCTCCCTGCTGGCCCTTTCTGACTCCCCACAGTTTGTCTGCGATAACATTTTTACAGTGATTAAGGGCCAGGGGGATACGATATTCCAGTCCAGAGCGAGGCTTGTGAGAGGCTGAGCCTATGGAAGGAGTGGGGCATAGCCTCAGGAGAGAGAAAGGCAGCCTGGATTTCTGAGGTCCAAGCCCAGGGGACAGAGAGGTGCAGGTCTGGGTAGTGTGGGCACCCTCATTCCTAAAATAGTGACATTTAGAACACCTAACATCCTCCAACACAGAACCGTCAGTTGCCTGAGTTCAAGCCTGTAGAAAAAAGAAAAGCAATTTTATGCCCACCCCACTCCCAGCACGAGGTCACCACGTCTGTGCACTTCTACCATCTCCCTTGAGTAAGTGGTCTTATGGCTGCAGAAATAGCAGGTGCTCAGTGAATGTTACCCCTTGTTGTGCTGGGTGGGGGTTTAGTTCTCGTCTTCACTGCGACCCTGCAGAGTAGTGAACGACATCTTCATTGGACAAACAGGGCCACTGAGGCCCAGGGCATTGAGCCACACAAAGGGGGAGGGGACAAAGCTGAGATGGGACCCTGGTCTCTTGGCTTCAAAGCCAGCGTCTTTCTCACGTCACAACGCCTCCCCCAGGAAACGTCCTGCCTGCCTCCCGCTCCCTAGTTGTTCTTCCACGAGGTTCTGCATGCTGCCATGGGGTCTTCACCACCACAACCTCTGCAGCTGCTCAACACCGAGGCAAAGCCACCCTCTGTGATCAATCACGTCCCACTGCTGAAGTTTTTATGATCGTAAATAATGCTGTGGGGAACATCTTTTGTGCGTCTGCGTTTTCTCCTTCTTTCAGACTATTGCAGGGATTCAATTTTTATCACGGAACCAGGGGTCTAAAGTATGGACATTTGGGGGTGGGCTTGGGGGGAACACTGGCCTAATTCTTGGAGGGCACACTGGCCTAATTCTTGGAGGGCCTGCTGTGTGCCAGGTTCACATCCTTTCCACATCTCTTGGGGTCTTTGTGTTTTTTTTAAACTGATTTGGACTAAGGAATCCTTTATAAAACAGAAGGTATTTACCCTTTGTCATTTGCTGGAATGTTTTCCCCAGTCAATTATTTGCTTTCAAAATTGGTGTTATGTCTTTTTCTCTTTAGCAAATTTCAAGTTTGTACGTAGTGAAATCTGTCAGTCTTTTCCTTGGAGAATTTTTGCCTCTATTGCTTCCAAGCTTAGGAAATTGTCCCCACAAACAGGACGGACAGCCCTGCCCCGGGTCACACAGCCAGTGTCTCCTGCTGCTGGCCACAGGCAATGGGCGTGGCAGCTGATGTGGCTTCTCCTCCTCTCCGGTTGGTGACCTGTCCAGGGCTTCATTCTGGGGCCTTGCAAACTTCACCTTGCCTTGCTCATCTTAGCTCCTCTTTTGGATTTAAAATCTTTCCCTGGAACATTAGCCTGGTGATAGGGCCCTGGCACCAGAAATACATCTCTAAACGCTGGCTGCCTCCTGCCTTCCTGGTGCTCTATTTAGGGCATTCCTGGGTCTTTTCATCAAAATCTCTAACAAGTTCTGCCTCTTGCAGACCAGGGAATTAATTGTGTTCTTTGCAACACTGAGGATGCCACCTGGAGCCTGCGGCTGGGCCTCAGCTTGAGGGCAAAGTCTAGTCCTGGGCCCCAGTTACTTCGTTCTAAGATGGGACCTTGGTCAGAGGAGACAAACAAGCCAACTACCTTCCAGAGTTACAGCGGACAGACCGACACACCCTCTGGCAATACAGTGAGCTGAGATCTGACTTCTGCAAACATTCCACTGACTCAATGAAACCACGAACAATTACACAAGGACAAAAGAGCGTACAGAGCCTATACAACTGTACAGAGAGAGGGGCAAGGAGAGAAGGGAAATGGAAAACCAAGCCCAAAAGACCTAATGCAAACTGAAGCTCCTTAAAAACTGAAATATAAATGTTTCATTCAACAGCACGTTTGCTGGGAAATAAGGAGGGAGACAACCTTTGCTGTTTTCAAAGATTATTTTGCTTTTCAGAAGCCAGTTTTACTGGATGTTTTCTTCCTTCTCCTACAAAGAAGAAGGTCAAATAATCATAAAAAATTTTCCTCCAGAGAAATGCAAGATGGGTTCCCCCCACCTGATGATCACGAGCCAGCACCCCAGGCGAGGGAAGGAGACCCCCTAAAAGTGCTCCTCACCAGGTTCTCCGCCGTCAGGGGATGTGGGTTCCCTTGGTCCTGGGCTGGGGAAGAGTGGAAAAAGGGAAGTGGTGTGCCAGCCTTCTGTCTCTTTCAGGAAAAAGGAGCCTGTCTGGGTCCACATGTAATTCCTTCGCGCGTAACTGAACCGTAAGTGATATTTCACCTACGGAAACAAAGAGAAAACCAAGTGCTCTAAGGGATCCAGCCAGAGGAGCAAACGTCTGCATCCAGTGGGAGGGGCTGGGGGACCCTCGTTACCGTGACCTCCCAACTGCCCCAGCCCCAGCTAGTGTCTGCATCTCAGGAGGTCAGAGTGAGCGGTCCTGCCAGGGCACAGAGAGCCCAGGGGCACCTCTGCGGTGCTCTTCACCACCCTCTTCTGCCATTACCCCTGGGAACTCCACACATGACTCGTCACTGCTAACCAGTGCAGGGCCGCCAGCATGATGCTGAGGGACGTGACAGTTTCCCAGTCTTATTGCCACTGGGGCAACCAAAAAACCTTTCTTTTTGTTTGTTTGTTTAAATATGTAACAGACATTCTAATGCCATATGGTGCTAAGTCCCGAGTATCTGCTACTTTCCTACTTGTCCTATTTGACTCTGTCGAAGGAGACCCCTAACACCTTTCATAAAATGAGAGGACAGGGCTTCCCTGGTGGCGCAGTGGTTGAGAGTCCACCTGCTGATGCAGGGGACACGGGTTCGTGCCCCGGTCCGGGAAGATCCCACATGCCCCGGAGTGGATGGGCCCGTGAGCCATGGCCGCTGAGCCTGTGCGTCCGGAGCCTGTGCTCCGGAATGGGAGAGGCCACAACAGTGAGAGGCTTATGTACCGCAAAACAACAACGACAACAAAAAAACCCCGAGAGGACAAAGAGGGGCCACAGCAATGGTCTACGGCCACTTTCTTCAGACGGGTGAGGTTTCTAAACCACTCTGGCCTGATGGGTCAAACCCCATCAGGGTCCCTCAGTGGGCTGAGAGGTGATTCTGGACCCAAGGGGAACGTTGCATTTGCTCCCAGGCAGGCAGAGCGCCTCTGGCTCCCAGGGGAGGAAGCTTGGCTCCGTGGGGCTGGGGTCCTCACCGCCAGCGGCAGGGGATCCCTGCTGTGGTTGAAGGTATGCTCGAACACCACAGCAGCCAGCACGTTGTCAGAGCAGTTGTCGTACCTGACGTAGTCCTCAAAGTCCTTTTCGGAGGGGAAGCCGTGAGCTGTGGGGAGCAGGGGGGTCCAGAGTTGCCCAATCGTCCACTCTGCTTGAGAAAGCTGGACCTTCAGATAAAGGACTAAAGCTTACAAGTTTCTCTAGGGCTTTGTAAATCTTTCCTAAGACTCGAGGAGGCTTTTGTTTTTGGCAGAGACAGGCTGCAGTGAAGACTGGCAGAACCTCACCATCGAAGCTGGCCCTGGGCATCTAGAAGTTGAAAGCTGGAGCAGGGCCCCTCCATGCAGGCAGCTGCCCTGCCCTGGGCTCTGCAGCCAGCATCAGTTTCTCTCATAACCATAATGGTGGGCTTTAAAAATTCAAGTGGACACTAATGTATAGTCTGTTCAACGACCTCTCTCACTCAGACCCCATTTCACATAAAGGGTTTGACTATAATCACGTAGTGAGGGACCAGGGATCTTTCCCTAAGTGTTTGCTACACTGAATTAAACAGGCCACAGTACCAAAACCAAGAGGGAGAGGAAAAGGGATAATACTCTCTATTCTGAAAGTAAAGACCTAGCGAGGATGACTGGCACATTTCCTGGGAATGGCCCTCAGCAGGCTTCCTGATGACCTTTATCAGAGCTGTCCTCCCAAAACCATATCCCAGAAGAGATTCCTGGCACTGGGCCTTGCCCTCATAATTAAACAGCTTTGCGGGGTATGTGGACGCCATCCCCACTCTGAATACCCAGGGGCTGTGAACCGTCACACACACTGCTTCCCACAGCCGTCACAACCCTGGTCCCTGTTACAATGAGACATGACACAGGGATTTGCAGGCTGTGCGGCCACTACAGGGCAGGCTGCATTGGCTGCTGCCCAGTTCCCCACCTAGCCAGTCCCTGCCCCACAGCACTACTGAGTCCCTGACAACTCACCTCTCATATTGATCACCAGCGCCCTCCTCACCATCTCCATGACGGTCCTCACGGCGTCACTCTGGGATGGGACGTAGGCGAGCTCCCAGGTGGCTCCTGGTGGAGGGAAGCTGAAGAACAGTGGCAGCTCCCGGATGGACTGGCTGGGGTAGAGAGTGGCATTGGGCACGTTCTCTGACTGGATCTTCAGGCGAAGCCAAATCAGGATCCCAGAAAACAGCAAGGGCAGGAAGAGCTCCAACATGGTCACCAGGACCTTCCGCTTCTAAAGAGAAATGGAAACTGAGGGCTGAGGAGTGCGAGGCAGAGGCGAGGGGCTCCTGGAGCCCCTCCCACTGATGCCCCCTCTCGCTGACACCCCCTCTGCCAAGCCCCTCTCGCCCCCCGCAGTGTGCCCCCAGGGCCGGACCCACCTGCAAAGTGTAGTTCTTCCAGAGCAGGAGCACCAGCTGCCTGAGCACTGCCATCCTCGCCAGAAGGGCCGCTAGTTGTGGACCAAAGACAGAAAGGGTGTTGGTTCAGGTTTGTGAATCGTGTTTGGGGAAGGCGGGGAGAGTGGGGGAGAGTCAGTCCAGAGACACAGACCCTCCACTTCTCCTCACCTTCTTTTGTCCCAGCCTAACTCAGAACAGCTCCCCAGAGGGAGAGGCCAGTTCTACTCTGTGTGTTCAAGGAACACACGCCCTTTCAGGAAGCTGACTTTGTCCCTTCTGGAAACCTGAGATGAACGGCAGCGCTGGTAGATGCAACGCGGCCACTGGAATGGCAATCATTCGACGAACGCTATTCAGATGTTCTCTGTGGTTCCTATGAATGTGCTATTTCTTAGCAAAAACTCAGGCTGATGGAATTCCCCTCCCTGACTGCTTTATTCTCCACCATCACAGAACAGTAAAAGTAAACTCAGCCCAGTGTCCTGGCTGTGGGCTGATTTCTAAGACCTGGAGAAGGCTGTGGGGGAGCAGGGGAGGAGCATGGGGTGAGGGCCCTCAGTGGCCTTAACCCAGGGGCAGACACGGCAGGTGGAAGCGTGGGTGGCAGGATGGCATGTGCTCTCCCACCTTGAACCCTAAGAACCAGTTTTTCCTGCTTTAACTGCGAGCAGTGGTCTGTGAGCCTCCACATGACACTGGTCATTTTCCTCCAGAGAAAATCTACTGTATGTCACGTATGAATGCTATATTTATATCGGGCATGTATGGCTGGGAAAATCTGCTGAGAGACTGATTATCAAACACAGTGACAGCAGAAACAAGAACAGAGCTTTAAAAAAAAAAAAAAAGAACAGAGCTTTCTAAAGGTCTCCCTCAATTTAGGGAAATCCAAGTCACGAGACTGCAGTGTGAGAAGCAGAGACACGGAGCCACACTAACCTCTAGAGAAGGAGGGAGTTGGAGTTAGCTCAGGAAGACCCCAGGACGCTCATGATTAGAAGCACCTAGTTCCGTAAGCTGCAGGCATGAATGCCGAGGCTGGACCTGAGGTGGGCAGCGAGGGCAGCAGAAGAGGGGAGGCCCTGGAGAGCTCCTGGTCACTGTCTGCGCCAAGGATGCAGATGAAGCAGAGAGGGGCCCTCCACAGCTCACAGTCCTTCAAGTGGGGAGAAGCATCCATGACTCACAGGGAAGAGTCCTGAGTGCAGTGAGCCGGCTCCACACTCAGGTCGATACTAACCCAATACCATCCATTAGGTGCGTCAGCACGGCACGGACAAATGGCTGGTAAATCCTTCATTAGTTAGCTTGCTCATTAGTTAACACTGCGGCCCAAAGAACCCACCTCGAGACCCAGTGTGCATGGAGCTAGAGCTTGATTTTCTTTTTTTTTGAAACAGCCAGTTTTGCTTTTGACTTCAGTTAGCTGAAGTCCATTTCCATTAAAGCTCATTTTTAAATTAAACTCTTGCTTTAAAAAAAAAGATGTAGCTGTCTGTATCTGCCTAAAAGTAGTTCCTCCAAATTTAAGCTTTAAAGGGCACTCAGTAAATATTAGTAGAAAACACAACTGCAAGAAGTTATTTACAAATTAACTTAAAATATGGCTTTTATTTAACCATATGGTTAAAATATGGAGAGATTAAAGCTAAAATAGTAATAAAGTGCTATTAAGTGGCAACTTAATAAATTATCCAAATTAATAAGGTGGAAAAACCTGTCTTAAAATCAGTCGTAGACAGTTAATAAAAGAGCAGTAGTGTAACGTTACCCACAAAGGCCTATGGCCTATGAACAGTTTCAAGAAGTGGTTTAGGCTAAGAGGGGAAAGCAGTGCCTCCAGTGGAGCTGATCATCCCTACAGCGGGCTGATGGGTGCCTGGCTTGGCCGAGATGAAGGTTCTTCCTCTACGAAGAGGGGAATGTGAAAAGGTCACAGTTCAAAGAAGTCTTCTGGTCAGAGAAGTCGAAGACTTCCTTTTCTGGAAAAGTCTGGTCAAGAAAGGACACGTCCCCATACTTAATCCCACCTCTGTAGGCCCAGAGGGGTGGGCAGGGCAGAGAGACAGATCGTCCACCTTCCCACTAGGACAACACTGGACAGCAACACTGGGGAACTGACCTGAGTCCTGGCAGAGGCTCCTGGCTGAGGCCTTCCTCTGGGGCTACGGGAGGTCTGGCTGGGAGGAGGCAGCCCTGCACAGAGGGCTCTGGGGTGGGGCTGATAGGCCTCTGGAGTGCCGTGGGCTGACCTTGGAGCTCGGGAGCACTGACGCCTCACAGGACATCAGGAAGGGCCTGGGGCTCGCTGGCATGATGCTCCGGCCACCTTTGGGCAAATGGAGGGTGCCAGAGCATAATTTTAAAAATAATAATAAAACACCCCTCACAGAGTTAGGAAATCGAAGTGCAAAATACACTGCAAGCATGTTACTTAAGCAAAGCCAAGTCCAATATCAAAGAAACATGGATTTCGGGAAACAGAGAACGCTGGGGTGGCTTTTGTTCTCTCCTGGTACAATAAACTGTGAGAAGCTTTTATTTTATATACTTTTATATTTATAGAGCCTCCTAATCCAGCCCGAACTTCTGGTACCATCACCCTTTCAAGACTAAGAAACTAGGAGGAAGTGCCTGACCCAGGATCACACAGGAAGCAAGCCACAGACCCAGGATCTGAGCTTCCTAGTCTGTGTTTTTACCACTGCACCCCTACAGCTTTGTGTATCCTAAAAGCAGCAAACATCTTTATAAAGTCTGTATGTATTTCTCCCAGAACCTAACATTAGAAATCAAAAAGAAAAAATACCCCTTGAGCCCCACCACTTTAACAGACATCGTACGTGTTTCTGTCTCCCCAAGGCACCCAGCTCTTTGCTCTATGCCTGCCATGCTCTATCTGAAGTCTCACTAAATGCCATACTCGTGTCTGTTCTGTTTGAGCAGAAAAGGAATTTAAAGGAGGAGATTCCCAGAATTACAAAATCTGGGAAGATTTCTGGTTACGACAGCAAATGTACACGAGGAAAGGAAGTTAAAGTTCCTCAAAACACTTAAGACCGCGGCACTCAGAGTCCCCCAGAAGTGGCGGCGGTTGAGATCCAGAACCAGCCCAGGCGGGTCCACCCCAAAGCAACCACTTGCAAAGCCCCACAAGAACGTCTGAGGACTTCCCCCGAGGCTCACTTCACTCCTCCCAGGACAGAGCCAGGAAGGGAAGAGAAAGCTCTTTTTTACCACGGAAAGGCGTGTTTGCTTACCGTTAAAATATTAAACATTACACAAATCATTGAGTATTTCAATGTTTGGTTTTCAGGTGAGCAGTGGAGCTGGTCCAGAGTGAGTGCCTATTGTGGGCTGCTAACTTCTGAGAACTCTTTTTTTAAAAAATATTTATTTTTTGGCCACACCCAGGTCTTAGTTGTGGCATGCGGGATCTAGCTCCCTGACCAGGGATCGAACCCGGGCCCCCTGCATTGGGAGCATGGAGTCTTAACTGCTGGACTAGCAAGGAAGTCCCTAAGAACTCTCTTGATGGCACACGGGATTCCTCTGAAAATGGTTGTCCCGGTTTGGGAAATGGTTGTCCTGGTTTGGGAGCACTGTGCCAGGTGCTTGCCACTGCGTGTTGAGTCCCGACACCTCTGCTTCCTGATTTGGGTATTTTTTTCATTATGGGCTCCAGTTTCTATGTGCCCAAGCAAAATAAGCTTTTATTTCTGCATATATAAAACAGAATGGTGTTAACGCTTCTGGAAAGGTCACTGACGAGTGGGCCTCAAGGCCAGCAAGCAGAAGTGGATGGAGCCCCGGGGCCAGGCACACGCTGTTATGTCACGTGTCCTGTCATATCCTGAGCTCAGTGCCTTTCCTTCCACGGAAGCCATCTGCACAGGCCTGGGGGAAGTCATGGCTGGGAAGGAGGGGGTCTCAGTAAGGTCAAGCAGACATCTTGCTGTCACACAGAGAGCGGACAACCAGGGCTCAGCCCTCTTGACCACACATGTGGAACAAAGAGATGCCCTTGTTGGTGGTGCTGGCTGGGACTCGGCACTTTTCCTGAAGACTGAGGTGGGTGAGGACCCATCTCAGCTAGGAAAGCATTTCCTTCTCACACGGGGAGCCCACAACAGTCAGTGGTGTTAAGTCTACGTGTGTACATGCTGCAGAAAGCATGATAGGTACTTCACGTTTGCTGGTAGAATCTGTGGTTTTTTAGGATACACGAAACAAAAAAGCATTTACTCATCCAACTAACATTTGCCAAGTACTTACTGTGTGATAGGCATTTATACCAGGCACTAAAGATCTGGAAATGAAAATCACAGTGTTCTTAATTCAAAGAGTTCACAGTCTGCAAATGCTTGCATGTACTGTAATCACTATAACTGAAGCCAAATGAAGCATCATGAGATTCTGGAGATCAGGATTCTGTGTGTATGTGTAAGACAGGGTGAGCTCTGGGAAGGCTCCCAGGAACAGGTGACACAGGAGACCAGTCTCGGGTTTCTTGTTAGTTGAGGTAGGGAGGGCATTATAGGATCATGAAGAAATGAAAGTGTGTGTGGGGGGAACAGCAAGTAATTCTGAGTGGCTGGGGAGGAGCAGCAGGGACGGAGCCAGAAGGGGAAACCAACCAAGGCCTTGGATGCTGTGCCAAGAAGGGAGCAGGAGCAGAGTGGGGGTAGGGGTGGGATGCGGGGTGGAGAGGGGATCCAAAAGTGCAGTAATTCTGCTCGAGGGTGTTCTATTTTGTTTATAATCTTTTACCCAGTACATGATCTTTTCAATTGTGAAATATCTAATTCAGTGGATTCTGCAGGTTAATGTCCAAATACCAATAAGCACCATAAAAAATAGGCTGAAAATAGCAGGCACATTTATAGAGGGTGGTCCCCACCAGTGAACCCCACTATTGGTCTTCAAGTGGGGTGAGCAAGGCAATCTGCTAGAGTAAAGGAATGGCAAGAAATTCTACTTTAAAAATGAGGAAAAGGGCTTCCCTGGTGGCGCAGTGGTTGAGAATCCGCCTGCCGATGCGGGAGACACGGGTTCGTGCCCTGGTCCGGGAAGATCCCACATGCCGCGGAGCAACTAAGCCCGTGAGCCATGGCCGCTAGGCCTGCACGTCTGGAGCCTGTGCTCCGCAACGGGAGAGGCCACAACAGTGAGAGGCCCGCATACCGCAAAAATAAAAAAAATAAAATAAAAAAAAATAAAAATGAGGAAAAATGGATTTTACTAATTTTAACACATGAATGCACCCTGGCACTCCTTTTTTTAAATTTTCACAGGCCTCTCACTGTTATAGCCTCTCCTGTTGCAGAGCATAGGCTCCGGACGCGCAGGATCAGCAGCCATGGCTCACGGGCCCAGCTGCTCTGCGGCATGTGGGATCCTCCTGGACCGGGGCTCGAACCCATGTCCCCTGCACTGGCAGGTGGACTCTCAACCACTGCGCCACCAGGGAAGCCCCTTACCCTGGCACTCTTGCTGGCCTGTGTGTCAGCAGCCACAGCACCCTGACAGAGGAGGGGCTCTGTGACACGTGGGTGATGATTGGCCCTCGCCCGCTAGTTTACTTTAAGTCTCTCAGGTGTGTTGGAGTTTACATGCTTTGGGATATCGTGGTTGCGGTCAATTAAAAAAAAAAAAAGACTCAAATAGCTAAAGCTTTACAATACTTTGCAGTGATCTGGGGAGTTGTGAATACCTGGTTATCTTGTGACTTAGAACTTAAGGAGGAAATACACATTTTCTTTCATGAGAAGTGTCAAACCTAGAAATCTTTTTCTTTTTTTATTCAATGACAAATGAGTGTAGCAGCGTGTCAGCTAGCTTACTGGTTTTAAGCCAATGCACTCAAATCTGTCCCTTCCAGGAAAAGGTGACAATGCATGACCTACAGCTTTTCAAAATAATCTGTGCCAATAACAGAGCATTTATGAAAACAGATGTTTGGAGATGTTTCCACAGGTGTGTGACTGTACTGCCAAGGATGTGGCAAGTGCGCCATCCACATGAACACTGACACCTGCACAGTAAAAGCTTTGGGAACCAGGACTTTCACCTCCCCTGATAACCCCTGAACACTTAGCAGCCCAGATTTATCAAGAGCCCTTGAATGACTGGCAGCTGGGATTGAAAAACAAGTAACAGACGCACAGCAAGTCTGCATGCCTCCCTGAGTTTCACTGTGCTTACCTGTGAACCCCTCAAGAACCAGGAACTGAAATAAACAGAACTCAGAACCACACCTTCAAATGCTGGACTCAGGTTTCACCAAGAGTTTATAAATAGGATGTAGACTTGATCACATGGCTTTCTTTTAAAAACAGCACACATTTGTACAATAGATTATGTACTACTGATACACTGAAAAATTTAATCGTGTTCACTTCACCTCTCATCCATTTAATAGGTCTTTATTTGTATATGTTTCTATGTCCATGATATTCAAAACAGTAGTATATGGCTTTCTTTTATAATAAATAAATAAAATATATGGTGGTGCATTCTCAAATTCTTTTACTGATAGTGAACGGGAAAAAAGCTTGTGGACAACTTATTTACAGAAATGACCCTTGTGGGCTTCCCTGGTGGCGCAGCAGTTGAGAATCCGCCTGCCGATGCAGGGGACGTGGTTTCGTGCCCTGGTCTGGGAAGATCCCACATGCCGCGGAGCGGCTGGACCAGTGAGCCATGGCTACTGAGCCTGCACGTCCAGAGCCTGTGCTCCGCAACGGGAGAGGCCACAACAGTGAGAGGCCCGCGTACCGCAAAAAAAAAAAAAAAAAAAAAGAAATGACCCTTGTGTGGTTATGGTGGGAACAAATGCCACAAGCCGCAGTCATTGTCCAAGAGCCCCATGAGGCCAGGTTCAAGTCCATGGTCATTTGCATTGGGAAGCCCAGATGGAGACCTAGTTTACGGGTCTCACACTCAACGCCACCGCCTGTGCTGTCCTGGCTCAGGGTGGCAGGTTCCTCAGAATCATGGAATCATGTGGCTCAGAGTTTACACTGGAGCTCCTGGCAGGGAGTAGTGGAGTATATTTTTAAGCCAAAGATGTGGCCCAGAGGAGGCTATCGGGAGAGAGTTCTACAAAATCTGTGCCACTGCCTGCTCTCCTAACCCCTGCTGCAGCCTCAGGCCCATTCCCCATCCTGCTAGCCTTTTGCCTCTCTAGGTGTAGGAAATGAGGTAAAGAGGCAATTGAGAATCCCCAGAGAGAGGTAACCATGGATCTTCTGCAACAAGCAAGGCAGCAAGCTCATTACTCAGCTCCTGCAACCATACCTATCTGCCCGTTGACTCCAAATCTCTCCAAATGTGGCAAACGACTCAGCCAGTGGGGGGAACAGGCACCGTCCAAGTCTCCCAGGACAGGGACTGCCACGCCTTACACTTTCCTGGGAGTGTGTAGGCCTTCTGTGGTTTTGTCGGCTTGGAGTATCACCTACCATTCCCATCTCTACTTTCTGAAATCCTTCCTATCATTTCCCAGTCCAGTTCTGGTCCCTCTGTGAAGCCGCCACTGACAATCCTGACTGGTTCAGGGGTTCTTTGTCTTGGCTTCACAATGGAATCTTCTGGGATGCTTTAAGACAGAAACTGATGCCGGAGGCCCACTCCTGGAGATTCTGGGCTGTGGCCTGGGCATGGGACTCTTTCCCGGGTGATTCTAACATGCAGTCAGGGTTGACAGCTTCTGCTCTTGTCAAAAGCCATCCCTCCACCTTTGCATACTTGAGGCAGCTTTTCTGGATGTCTCATGTGGCACTTATCTCTTTCTGTCTTAGGTCAGTTACTTGTGAATAAATCATCTCTTTAGCTCCATCCTAAGGTCCCCGATCGTGCACAGAGCCTTGCCCATCATTCTCCCCAGAGTTCTAGAATGCTCCCCACCCCGCAACGGACTCAATAGCAGAGGAGTCTACTGCTGTTTCAGGAAGCAGGGCTGGAAAAGAAATTGTCAACTAGGGAGTCTCACCTGGGCCTTCCCAGTTGAGACTAAGTCAAAACAGGTTCCCATGGACTGCCTGGCATATGCACTGTGGAAAGCTAGTAACTCAGAAAAAAAAAAAACAAAAAACCCCAACAGCTTGAGCTCCCTCTCTTGTTCCAAAAAGCTGTTTCATCAGAATGATGATAGATCACCTTAGAGAAGGAAAGATGTCATCCTGTTTGTCAAATACAGTAAGCAAGTGTTCAGTTAAAAAAAACCAAACAAACCTCTGAGAAGTTAAAAAAGGTGGGGGGATTCCCATGGCATCCATTTTTACCTGTTTTCCCTTTCTTTTACTTTTCCAATGATGTTAACTTTCTAAAGGAAAACATCCTTAACCTTTTCACATTTACAAAAGGCAGCATCAAAATGTTCTGAATCAAATGATATAGCTGCTCAGGAGAAAAGAGCTTAACTCTTCCACTTGCACCTTGCCTGGATTTCCATACTGCTACAGGGTCTCATCCACTTCTTCAGCAAGCGTTCCTTCAGTGTCTCTTATGTGCCAGGTGCTGGCTATGTGCTAGGAGTGCAAGCCCCAACAAGAGACAATCTGTGCTTTCAGGGAGCTCACAGATCAGGAGGCAAAGGGGCAAACAAACAGACCCTGCCCTCATGAAGCTTATAGTCTAGTTCAGGAAGGAGCCAAAACCTATGTAAACACAAATTCATACCAAGTACAGACTGATCATGGGCACCAGGGCTGTTGCAGGCCCTTCTGCCTAGACCAGGAGGTCCCTTTCCTTCTGTCCCTCACACAACTCCCACCACTAACAGTGGACCACTGGACCCCCATTCTTAGGCTCATGAGAAGGCGGGTTTCGGAGCAGGGCGGACTCCGTTACGGGGACGCATTCCCACCTACACTGGGAATCTCTGCACCAAGAGATGAGCCAGCAGCATCCTTGGCGGGCCTGCCTCAGCTCCCCAGCCTGTGATGCCACCTGGCTTTAGCAGGCAAGTGCTCAAACTGTCTGCCGGGTGAAGGCCAGCGGGTCTTAGCGTGGTAAATGTCTGTCCACTCTCCTCGGCTCGGCACAAAGGATTCCACAGCGATTATAGCTCGGGAAAGGTTACGTTTCTCCAAGGGGGGGCCGGCTTTGGGGAACTGCCTGAGGGGATGAGGACACGCCCAGAAGCTCGCGCCGAGGGGAAGCCTGAGTCAGGGCGGCCTTGCACTGCTGCGAGATACACCTGCTGCGCCGCCGGAGGAGGCCGCAGGCAGGGCGGGGGCGGGGCAGGGCCGCGGGAGGGGCCGGGTGCCCGGCCGTGGAAGGCGGCAGCCCGCGGTGGGGAGGGGGCCCCGGGCGGGGAAGCGGCCCCCAAATCTCGAGCCTTGGGAGACAACGCGCGCGAGCGGCGGGTTCTGGGGCACTCACCGACCCTTAGCACCAGGGCGGCGGCGGCCGGGACGGTGCCCTCTCGCGGGCTCCCCTCCCTCGGCTCCCGGCTCTGCTCTGGCCTCGCGGCGGCGGCGACCGCTGCTGACAACTGCTAGGCGGCCACGGCGGGGAGGGGGCGCCTGAGACCCGCGACGAGCGGAGGACCGGGCCGCTCGTAGTCCTGCAGGGGGCGCCCCTGGGCCAGCTCGCGCATGCGCAGTGGGCCGCCCCGGAGGGTGCCAGCCCCGCCCCGCCCCTGATCGCGCCTGCGTAGTGCTCAGCGCGCCCGCTGCAAGGCCAGCAGGCGGGGCGACACGCGGGAGTCTGGGCGAGGGCTGGATCCGGGAGGAGAATCGCGTGGTCCGCAGGGTCTTACAGGCGGCTGAAGTAGTCTTTGCCCGGCCCTCTGCCTTCCCTGGCCATCCTTCATTTGCCCTCCAGTACTGTCTTTCGTTGGGCGACGGACACCTCATGGAGGGAGGGCGCTTTGCTGTCTCAGGCCTGGCACAGACGCAGCTAGGCGGAAGAGGCCCTGGGGGTGGACCTTCCTAGGAAATTTCTAGGAAACGACCGTGGGATGGGCAGGATGGCCCAGCGTCCCTGAGCGCGGCCGCAGTCCCGGGGCGCAGTTCAGAGGGGCAGGGAGGCCTCGGGGTCACCTCAGGCAGGAGGGTCGAGAGTCAGGGTCAGGGTTACCTCAGGAGGGTCACGGGTCGGGTCGGGGTCCCCTGAAGCCGGGAGAGTTGTGAGGCAGGGTTGGGGGTCACCTTGGACGGGAGCGTCCCGAGGCCCGACAGGGATCACTGGGGGTGGAGGGTCTCGAGGCGGGGACGGTGCGTGGCCGACAGTTCACGCGGGCTGGCCACTCGGCTCCCGACTGCCCAGGTCGTGAGCGCCGCCAGCGGCCCATCAATTCCGAGCATCCTCCCGTGGCCCGACGTGCACCTGCCGGCTAGCTGCTCAACTGCCCGCTTCCCTTGGCCCAGCCAATGGCGGCTCCTGGTGGAGATCACCAGGCCCAGGACGCCGCCTGCTGACCAGTCGGGCCCCGTCCCCGCTCCAAGCACGCCTCTGGAATGAGGACAAGACTGACTGAATCGTAAAGTAATGACCCAATTCGGGAGGCAGACCTCTGCCCCCCAAGACTGTTTATGGATTAGTGATAAGAGCGTCTCAGTGTCCCATCTGTTTACTTAACATCTTTTATTATCTGAAGTAGTGTTATTTACTTGTTTGTTTACTTTTTTTCTGTCTCTCACCAGAAGATGGGCTCCATGAATAAAGGGACTTGGTCTAGTTCATGGCTACATCCCAGGGTCCTAGCATGTCTGGCACAGAGGAGGCATTTGATAAATATTTGTTGAATGAAAGGATCACAAAGACCTGCTTCAAATCTTGACCCTATCCCCTAACTAGTGCAGGCATGGCATTTAAACTTCCTGAACTTCAATTTCCTATCCCTGAAATTAAAATAATACCAAACTCAAAGGTAATTAGTATTTCAAAGTGAAATGAGAAAAAAACATAAGTGCTTATTGCAATGCCTGGCACATAAAATGCCAAATAAATGGTAGTATAATGGGAATATAACTAGAGACTTATATAGTCTGGTCTCTGTAATGAGGATTCAGAAAAAAAAAATTGAAGGCAATTACTGGATAGGTAGAAAAGTGGATTATTAGTATGTGACAAACATCTTAAAAACCGTCTCTCCCCTTTATTCCTCACAGACTGCACCCCTTCCCTCCCAACAAAAGTGTTGGGAAAAACTCTATGAACCTGGCTGACTGGTCCTTCTCTTCACCCTGCTTCTCTTCCTTAATCTTTTTAAATTTCAGGAACCCATCCTTCCCATTTCTAACTTACATTGGTTACACCTTGCAATTTTTTTCAAACCCCTTCTAAGCCTGATCCCAGTTTTGCACAACCAGATCCAGAAACAGAACTGTCTGACTCAGAATTTCCCTTATATGGAAGGTGAGGGTAGGGGCACTGGAAAAAGAATGACCATGCAGATCAAGACAGACATCTGGGGACTTCCCTGGTGGCACAATGGTTAAGAATCCGCCTGCCAATGCAGGGGACACGGGTTCAAGCCCTGGTCCGGGAAGATCCCACATGCTGCGGAGCAAGTAAGCCTGTGCTCCACAACTACTGAGCCTGTGCTCTAGAGCCTGCGAGGCACAACTACTGAGCCCATGTGCCACAACTGTTGAAGCTTGAGCGCCTAGAGCCCATGCTCTGCAACAAGAGAAGCCACCACAATGAGAAGCCCACGCACCGTAACAAAGAGTAGGCCCCGCTCACCACAACAAAGAGTAGGCCCCGCTCACCGCAACTAGAGAAAGCCTGTGTGCAGCGACAAAGACCCAACACAGCCAAAAATAAATAAATATATAAGAAAAAAAAGACAACTGCAAAGAGTTCTATATCTTTGTTCTTAATCATGTTAGAGTGCCTGCTATTGTAATTATTATCAATTATCATAATCATGAACCGGGAGGGTGTGAAGGTCACTGGCAAAGGCAGATTGTCACATGCAAAGATTGCAGGCTCTGGACTCCTGTTCAAAAACAACTGCCCACAGTAGGCTGGACTCTTTTGATGCTCTTCAACAATCACTGAAAAAATCCACCAATGTTCTGCTCCAGGCCCACTACTGAAAAAAACAGAACAAACCTAGATGCTCCATCTAGTCTTCTCCTTCCATTGGGAGGCCCACATAATGGTCATAATTTTGTTCAAAGTACACAGTAGAGATGAGACCGGAACCCAACTGTTCAGGTTCCTGAGCTCTTTAATACTCCCTGGTACATGAATCACTTACATTCATATACCATGAATATATGCATAGAAATTACATGGTATGCTTCTTGGGATTCACATGGTTCAGACATTTCTCAAGATTGATGGCAAATGTTAAAGTCGATGGTGTCACTCATATACAAATGTTATGGCTTTACAAAAGGCAGTAAACCTAGTCATTATAAAAGTTGGCCGACATACATAATAATATACCTATATATACTATATGCGTTTTTAAAATGAAACCAATATTTTAGCACCTATTTCTTTTGAGGGGCACAAATGCTAGCTAGCTAGCTATATCTACATATGCTTATATATGTATTTTTTTTGTAAGGTAGTTACTGGTATTCAATGCAGAATTTATTTTATTTATTTAATTTAATTAATTTATTTGGTTGTGCTGGGTCTTAGTTGTGGCAGGTGGCCTCCTTAGTTGCGGCATGCAAACTCTGAGTTGTTGCATGCTTGTGGGATCTAGTTCCCCTCCCAGGGATCGAACCCGGGCCGCCTGCATTGGGAGCACGGAGTCTTACCCACTGCACCAACAGGGAAGTCCCCAATGCAGAATTTTAGAATAGGATTTTTCCAGTTGCTTCCATAGGACTATGTTATAATTGGGGGATGCCTTCTAGACTAAGGGCTGTACACATCCTTCTTCATTCAGTGATTAAGAGGCATTATATTGTAGTGGTTAAAACTGGTTATGGACTCTGGCCACACAGCCTCAAATTGAATCCCAGATCTTAATGTCTTAACTTTTCTGTGCGTTTGTTTCCTTGTGTAAAATGGGGATTGTATAGTACCCACTTCATAGGATTGTTGTGAGTATTTGATGTATCAAAACATAAATCCATGGTATATTTCTCTATCTGTTTGTATCATCTTTCATTTCTTTCATCAGTGTCTTATAGTTTTCTGCATACAGGCCTTTTGTCTCTTTGGATAGGTTTATTCCTAGGTATTTTATTCTTTTTGTGATGGTAAGTGGGAGTGTTTCCTTAATTTCTCTTTCAGATTTTTCATCATTAGTGTATAGGAATGCAAGAGATTCTGTGCATTAATTTTGTATCCTGCTACTCTACCAAATTCATTGATTAGCTCTAGTAGTTTTCTGGTAACATCTTTAGGATTCCCTATGTATAATGTCATGTCATCTGCAAACAGTGACAGTTTTACTTCTTTCCTGATTTGGATTCCTTTTATTTCTTTTTCTTCTGTGATTGCTGTGGCTAAAACTTCCAAAATTATGTTGAATAAGAGTGGTGAGAGTGGGCAACCTTGTCTTGTTCCTGATCTTAGTGGAAATGGTTTCAGTTTTTCACCATTGAGAATGATGTTGGCCGTGGGTTTGTCATATATGGCCTTTATTATGTTGAGGTAGGTTCCCTCTATGCCCGCTTTCTGGAGAGTTTTTTTAATCATAAATGGGTGTTGAATTTTGTCAAAAGCTTTTTCTGCATCTATTGAGATTATCATATGGTTTTTATCCTTCAGTTTGTTGATATGGTGTATCACATTGATTGATTTGCGTATATTGAAGAATCCTTGCATTCCTGGGATAAACCCCACTTGATCTTGGTGTATGATCCTTTTAATGTTCTGTTGGATTCTGTTTGCTAGTATTTTGTTGAGGATTTTTGCATCTATGTTCATCAGAGATATTGGGCTGTAGTTTTCTTTTTTTGTGACATCTTCGTCTGGTTTTAGTATCAGGGTGATGGTGACCTCGTAGAATGAGTTTGGGAGTGTTCCTCCCTCTGCTATATTTTGGAAGAGTTTGAGAAGGATAGATGTTAGCTCTTCTCTAAATGTTTGATAGAACTCGCCTGTGAAGCCATCTGGTCCTGGGCTTTTGTTTGTTGGAAAATTTTTAATCACAGTTTCAATTTCAGTGCTTGTGATTGGTCTGTTTATATTTTCTATTTCTTCCTGGTTCAGTCTCGGAAGGTTGTGCATTTCTAAGAATTTGTCCATTTCTTCCAGGTTGTCCATTTTATTGGCCTATTGTTGCTTGTAGTAATCTCTCATGATCTTTTGTATTTCTGCAGTGTCCGTTGTTACGTCTCCTTTTTCATTTCTAATTCTGTTGATTTGAGTCTTCTCCCTTTTTTTCTTGATGAGTCTGGCTAATGGTTTATCAACTTTGTTTATCTTCTCAAAGAACCAGCTTTTAGTTTTATTGATCTTTGCTATTGTTTCCTTCATTTCTTTTTCATTTATTTCTGATCTGATCTTTATGATTTCTTTCCTTCTGCTAACTTCGGGGACTTTTTTGTTCTTTCTCTAATTGCTTTAGGTGTAAGGTTAGGTTGTTTATTTGAGATGTTTCTTGTTTCTTGAGGTAGGATTGTATTGCTATAAACTTCCCTCTTAGAACTGCTTTTGCTGCATCCAATAGGTTTTGGGTCGTCGTGTTTTCATTGTTATTTGTTTCTAGGTAATTTTTGATTTCCTCTTTGATTTCTTCAGTGATCTCTTGGTTATTTAGTAGTGTATTGCTTAGCCTCCACGTGTTTGTATTTTTTACAGTTTTTTTCCTGTAATTCATATCTAGTCTCATAGTGTTGTGGTCAGAAAAGATACTTGATATGATTTCAGTTTTCTTAAATTTACCAAGGCTTGATTTGTGACCCAAGATACACTCTATCCTGGAGAATGTTCCATGAGCACTTGAGAAGAATGTGTATTCTGTTGTTTTTGGATGGAATGTCCTATAAATATCAATTAAGTCCATCTCGTTTAATGTGTCATTTAAATGTTGTGTTTCCTTATTTATTTTCATTTTGGTTGATCTGTCCATTGGTGAAAGTGGGATGTTAAAGTCCCCTACTATTATTGTGTTACTATTGATTTCCCCTTTTAGGGCTGTTAGCATTTGCCTTATGTATTGAGGTGCTCCTATGTTGGGCACATAAATATTTACAATTGTTATATCTTCTTGGATTGATCCCTTGATCATTATGTAGTGTCCTTCTTTGTCTCTTGTAATAGTTTTTATTTTAAAGTCTATTTTGTCTGATATGAGAATTGCTACTCCAGCTTTCTTCTGATTTCCATTTGCATGGAATATCTTTTTCCACCCCCTCACTTTCAGTCTGTATGTGTCCCTAGGTCTGAAGTGGGTCTCTTGTAGACAGCATATGTATGGGTCTTGTTTTTGTATCCATTCAGCCAGTCTGTGTCTTTTGGTGGGAGCATTTAATCCATTTACATTTAAGGTAGTTATCAATATGTATGTTCCTATTACCATTTTCTTAATTGTTTTGGGTTTGTTATTGTAGGTCTTTTCCTTCTCTTGTGTTTCCTGCTTAGAGAAGTTCCTTTAGCATTTGTTGTAAAGCTGGTTTGGTGGTGCTGAATTCTCTTAACTTTTGCTTATCTGTAAAGGTTTTAATTTCTCCATTGACTCTGAATGAGATCCTTGCTCCGCAGAGTAATCTTGGTTGTAGGTTTTTCCCTTTCATCACTTTAAATATGTCCTGCCACTCTCTTCTGGGTGGCAGAGTTTCTGCTGAAAGATCAGCTGTTAACCTTATGGGGATTCCCTTGTATGTTATTTGTTGCTCTTCCCTTGCTGCTTTTAATATTTTTTCTTTGTATTTAATTTTTGATAGTTTGATTAATATGTGTCTCGGTGTGTTTCTCTTTGGGTTTATCCTGTATGGTACTGTCTGTGCTTCCTGGACTTGACTATTTCCTTTCCCATGTTAGGGAAGTTTTCAACTATAATCTCTTCATATATTTTCTCAGACCCTTTCTTTTTCCCTTCTTCTAGGAGTCCTAGAATTCAAATGTTGTTGCGTTTAATGTTGTCCCAGAGGTCTCTGAGACTGTCCTCAATTCTTTTCATTCTTTTTTCTTTATTCTGCTCCCTGGCAGTTATTTCCCCCATTTTATCTTCCAGCTTACTTATCCGTTCTTCTGCCTCAGTTATTCTGCTATTGATTCCTTCTAGAGTATTTTTAATTTCAGTAATTAAAAATACCCAGTGTTGTTAAAAATACCCAGTGTTGTTCATCACTGTTTGTTTGCTCTTTAGTTCTTCTAGATCCTTGTTAAATGTTTCTTGTATTTTCTCCATTCTGTTTCCGAGATTTTGGATCATCTTTACTATCATTACTCTGAATTCTTTTTCAGGTAGTTTGCCTATTTCGTCTTCCTTTCCAATTTGGATTCCTTTTATTTCTTTTTCTTGTCTGATTGCTATGGCTAGGACTTTCAATACTATGTTGAATGAAAATGGCAAGAGTGGACATCCTTGTCTTATTCCTGATCTTAGGGGAAATGCTTTCAGCTTTTCACTGTTGAGTATTATGTTAGCTGTGGGCTTATCATATATGGCCCTATTAGGTTGTGGAAAGGTCCCTCTATACCCACTTTATGGAGAGTTTTTATCATAAATTGATGTTAAATTTTGTCAAAAGATTTTTTTTGCATCTATTGAGAAATCCTATGGTTTTTATTCTTCAGTATGTTAATGTGGTGTATCATATGGATTGATTTGTGGATATTGAGCCACCTTTGCATCCTTGGGTTATATCCCACCTGATCATGGTATATGATCCTTTTAATGTGTTGTTGAATTTGGTTTGCTAATATTTTGTTGAGGATTTTTGCATCTATGTTCACCAGTGATATTGGCCTGTAATTTACTTTTTTTGTGTGATATTTTTGTCTGGTTTTGTTATCAGGGTGATGCTGGTCTCATAGAATGAGTTTGGAAGCGTTCCTTCCTTTGCAACTTTTTGGAATAGTTTAGAAGGATAAATCGTAACTCCCTTTTTTATTCTTAATTAATATGTCAGTGTGTTGGCTCCCTTTTCGTGCTGACTTGGTGTGCTAGTGGATTATTTATTTTAGGGGTTTTATTTCCCAACCATCAATCCTTCTTTTCTCTTTTCTCTTTTTTTTTTTTTTGCGCTATGCGGGCCTCTCACTGTTGTGGCCTCTCCCATTGCGGAGCACAGGCTGCGGACACGCAGGCTCAGCAGCCATGGCTCACGGGCCCAGCCGCTCCGCGGCATGTGAGATCTTCCCGGACCAGGGCACGAACCCGTGTCTCCTGCATCGGCAGGCGGATTCTCAACCACTGCGCCACCAGGGAAGCCCCTTCTTTTCTCTTTTTAAATTTAAACTCTCTGTTATGAAACAATATCTTGTGTTTCTAAGAAATTTAGAATTAAGAAAACACATTACATAAACGTTTCTTTCAATTGGAAAGGGTTGTTATAGACTAGAGATAGTCAGGTGTACTATAACAGTGATCCTCTTCTTGCCAGAATCTCAACTATCATATTTTAAAAATACCTTTCAAGTTATAACTACATAAACTGAACATTTGATTACATCTATATTTTGTTTAAGAAGGACTGCCTTTCTTTCCTCTCATCAACAACACTTTCATTAAGCTAAAACATCATACACATCCTTAGTATCCCTAACAGTGGGTGATAAAGATGTTAATGACCTATAAGAAGCTCTTGCAGCTGTGTAACTGCACAGACCTAATTCCTTGAATCAGTTTAACCAGTTATGGTCTGTGTAATAAAAAATTACACACATTCCCAATTAATTGATTTTTAATTTAATTTGTATGACTTTTAAAATTTTCTAATAGTGAAGAGGTTTAGGATTATGAATTTTCCTGTTGATACAATTTTGCATCAGCATAGTTTTTTAAATAGAGTTTATTTTTTAGAGCAGTTTTAGATTCACAGCAAGATTTAGAGGAAGGTACAGAGATTTTCCATATACTCCTTGTCCCCTTACAAACACAGCCTCTTCCATTATCAACATCATTATTCCCCAAAGTCCATAGTTTACAGTAGGGTTTACTCTTGGTGTTGTACTTTCAATGGGTCTTGACAAATGTATAATGACATGTATCCACCATTATAGTATCATACACAATAATTTCACTGCCCTAAAAATCCTCTGTGGGTCACCATTTCATCCCTCCCTCTCCAACAACCTCAGGCAACCACTGATCCTTTCACTGTCTCCATAGTTTTGCCTTTTCCAGAATGTCATATCATTGAAATCGTACAGTGTGTAGGCTTTTCTGTTAGGCTTCTCTCACTTAGTAATATGCATTTAAGTTTTCTCCATGTCTTTCATGGTTGATAGTTCATTTATTTTTAGTGCTGAATAATATTTCATTGTCTATATGTACCACAGGTTGTTTTCCATTCACCTACTGAAGGACATCTTGGTTGTTTCCAAGTTTGGGCAATTGTGAGTAAAATTGCTATAAACATCTGTGTGCAGATTTTTGTATGGACATAGTTTTTCATCTCATTTGGGTAAATGCCAAGGAGCACATTGCCTGAATTATATGGTAAAAATATGTATGGTAAAAATATGTATACTTTTGTAGGAAACTGAAAAACTGTCTTCCAAAGTGGCTGTTCCATTTTGCGTTCCTACCATTAATGAATGAGACTTCCTGTTGTTCCATGTCCTAGCCAGCATTTGATATTGTCAGTATTTTGGCTTTTGGCTATTCTAATAGGTGTGTAGTGGTATCTCATTGTTGTTTTAATTTGCAATTCACTATGATGAATGATGTTGAGCCTCTTTTCATGTACTTATTTGTCATTTCCTTAGTTCAGGTCTTTTGCTCATTAAATTTTTTTTCATTTTTTAAATCTGATTGTTCATTTTCTTACTGTTGAGTTATATGAGTTCTTTTTATATTTTGGATAACAATCCTTTATGACATGTCTTTTTTTGTTTTGTTTAGTTTTTGTTTTTGTTTTTGTTTTGTGGTACACAGGCCTCTCACCGTTGTGGCCTCTCCCGTTGCGGAGCACAGGCTCTGGATGCACAGGGTCAGCGGCCATGGCTCATGGGCCCAGCCGCTCCGCGGCATGTGGGATCTTCCCAGACTGGGGCACGAACCCTTGTCCCCTGCATCAGCAGGCAGACTCTCAACCGCTGCGCCACCAGGGAAGCCCCTGACATATGTCTTTTGTAAATGTTTTCTGCCAGTCTATGGCCTATAGCCTCTCAGTTTCTTGGTCTATATAGTGTTTTGTGGTTTAGGAGAGAGTTTTTAATTTTCAAAGGTTTGCAGTGTTGTTGTTTGTTTGTTTGTTTTTCCTGTGCTTAGTGCTTTTATTTTACTAATATTTACTTTCAGTGCATTTTGATCTAGGAATATGGTCAGCATTATTTAGCTTTTTAGAATCTGACATTTTCTTTATGGTTGACACAACTCTGTTTTCATGAATAGTCCATGTATGGGTATGAACTTTTCTGACCCACATATATTGACCCCTTTTTCATATGGTGGACATTTTGATCCCAAGGATAATTTGAATGCACACTTTAAGTCAGAATTACACCAGCAATGATGAACTTTCATTTAGAAAGTATTTTCAACAAGAACTCCATGAAGCTAATTTCAGTGAACCACATCAATATCTCAGCCCTTTTGGAGTCAGGGGTCAAGTCTTCTAGAAGTAGTAAACTGAGAACCTGAGAGACCTTATCTGTGGAAAGAGGCAGAACTCCATGGCTGCCATCCAAACTCAAGTCCTGTGGTTGGACAGAGTATCTGGTTTTAGTTCCTAGCTTAAGGAGCCAACATAATGTAAATTGACTGGCAACTGACTGATATTTTACTGGAGTTTTATTTCTGGAGCATGGGGGGAATGTTTAATAAGCAAAATTCTGTAATTGTTCAACCCCTAAGTTAGTCTCTAGGTGTTTCTCAAAATCACACCAGTAAGAAGTGGGCTACTAAGGTTCTGCAGCTGCTTAGAAGGAAAATTGCCTCCTATTCCCTACTTGTGAAAGGCCATGAAGGATGACAAATACAACCAGTTTTCCCTCTTTCAGTGTATGTTGGATGACTTGGGTGGTCATATTCTTATCTTCTAGCCCAAACTACTGTAGCCCAGGGAGTCACATGTAGACCAGGACCAGAGAAATGCTCATTGCCCAGACAGCCTAGCCTTGATCTTGGGTACAGAAACAGTACAAAACCTAGCAGATCTTCTTTTGAAGAGGGAGCAAGTGTGTTTTATGTTGCACATAGATGGTTTATTATATTAGGCTGAGAAGTTTGGAAATTTTGTATGTAGGAAGGATTTCTGTTTTCTGGAGAGCAAAGGAGGTATGCTTTGTGCACCACCCCCCATTTCTGCTGGTAACAGAAACCTTCTTTGTGTGTGTGTATGTGTGTGGGGGGTAACTATTCCATATAGTTCAGGAGGTGCTGACCTCTTCTCCCCCATTTTCCATACCCTCCTTCCACTTGCCACTCTGCTGGGACCCAAGCTAACCCAATAAGAGTCCTCCTAGGAACTACCAGGAAGGAGACACTCTTCTCTCTGGGATTTTGATATAAGCCTAGAGCTCCTGGGAGACATCTCCTCCCCCCACCCCACCATGTATTTAGAGACTGCCTGACAAGAAGATACACAGAGGAAAGTAGAATGGAGAGAGAGAGAGACAAACTTTGATTACATTATTTGAATACTTGGATTCAGCTGTGTTCTGTAGTTTATTCCAATTTGGACTTCCAGTTATGTGAGTAATGAATCCTTTTGGTGGGGGCGGGTGCTTAAACGAGGTTGAATTGGACTTCTGATACTTGTAACTGAAAGAAGAAAAGAAGTGGATGGCATTGAGATATCTTTCAGAGACAGAATCATCAGGACTTACTGATGGATTTGATATGAAAGGTGAGGGAAAGAGATTAAGGTTAAAACCTAAATTTTTGGCTTAAGCAACTGGTATAGACTTACCATTTACTGAGCTGGATAGTAGAAAAGGCAGAGAGAATAAAATCAAGAGTACCTCTGTGGACACTTCAAATTTGAGATGCATTAAATTCAGTGGCCACTACAAGTACTTTCTTGTGAAAGCTGCCCTATTTCTGAGTTATTTGGAATCATTTGAGCACTGATTGCATTTCATCCTCAATTTTTTTCAAGGGTGTTTATGGGTCCATTGATGTTTGCACGCTTGAAAATGTCTGCCTGTTAACTTAGCTGATTATAACATCTTAGAATTTTACTCTTTTGCCTCCATCCTCTGAGGATATTCCTGTACTGTCTGCTGACAGTCTCTGGGGAGAGGACTGAGAGAGGGTGGACTGATTTTCTCCCTTTTGGTCAGTGATTTGAGTTGGTATTTTGGGTTTTTTTTTGCCTGGATGCTTGTAGGAATCTTTCTTTATCCTTGAAGTTCAGTGATTCACCAGGATGGTCTCTGTTTTTACAGTTCTATTTAGGTTTTTATTGGAACATGAAAATCTTTAAAACACTTTTTTTTCTGATTTAGCTATTCCTTCATTTGACACGTTTTCTCCTAATACACACGTATTTAAATATATATATATTTCTGTTCTACTTATGCCATTTGCTATTATGGATTGAATTGTATTCCCCTAAAATTCATATGTTGAAGCCCAAACTCCCAATGTGACTCATCTGGAGATAGAGTTTTTAGGTAATTGAGGTTAAATGACGCCATAAGAGTAGGGCCGTAATCTGATAGGACTGGTCCTATAAGAAGAGGAAGAGAGGTCTTCCCTGGTGGCGCAGTGGTTGAGAGTCCGCCTGCCGATGCAGGGTACACGGGTTCATGCCCCGGTCTGGGAGCGTCTGGAGCCTGTGCTCCGCAACGGGAGGGGCCACAACAGTGAGAGGCCCGCGTACCGCAAAAAAAAAAAAAAAAAAAAAAAAAAAGAAGAGAAAAAGATAGGGAAGTCTCTCCATCATGGGAGGACATGGTGAGAAGGTGGCCATCTGTAAGCCAAGAAGTAAGCTCTCTCTGGCACCTGACTATGTTGGCACCCTGATCTCAGTCTTCTAGCCCGCAGAACTGTAAGAAAATAAATTTCTGTTGTTTAAGCCATCGAGTCTATGGTATTTGTTATGGCAGCCCAAGAAGACCAACACACCATTGTCTATTTCAGGAATATTAATTATCTGCATTTTGTATATCTTTTAATCTTTCCTATCTATGATCTTGTCTCTATTTCTTTTCTCTCTATTCTTTTTCTCATATATTTTCTCACATTTATTATAAATAAGAAAATATATTTTCTCACATATATCTTGCAGATCCCAGATTTCTGCTAGTACATAGAGCTCTTCCTTTTTTTTAAAGATTGCACATTACTTCATTGTTTAGATAAATAATAGTTTTTATAACTAATCCCCTATTGATGAATACTGGGCTGTTGACAATTCTTTGCTGTTATGAACACTGCTGCAGTGAATAACCTTGTACATATGTCATTTCATACTTGTGCAAGTATGTCTGTAGAGTAGATTCCTAGAAGTGGGATTGGTGGGTCAAAGGGGTGGTAATATGTTCCTGTAGAAATTCTGAATAGTTGCTGTGTTGCTTATTTTTTGTTTTTTTTTTTTGTGTGTGTGTGGTATGCGGGCCTCTCAGTGCTGTGGTGTCTCCTGTTGCGGAGCACAGGCTCCGGGCTCGCAGGCTCAGCGGCCATGGCTTACGGGCCCAGCCGCTCCGCGGCACGTGGGATCTTCCCAGACCGGGGCATGAACCCGTGTCCCCTGCATCGGCAGGCGGGCTCTCAACCACTGTGCCACCAGGGAAGCCCTGTGTTGCTTATTTTAAGCCCATTTTTTCTTTTTCTATCTCAGTCATCTGTTTTCCCAAATATAGCATAAATGGACTTTCCTTAATCCCCTTCCTACTTATCTGAGACCTGTTTGAATCCTGTCCTCATAATTGCGCTTGAGGCTGATAATTCATCATAGTTTGTGTTTGGTTGTGATGTTGTGATCCTGCAGAAATGACTGAGGCCTTTATTCTTTTTTTTTTTTTTTTTTTTTTTTTTGCGGTATGCTGGCCTCTCAATGTTGTGGCTTCTCCCGTTGCAGAGCACAGGCTCCGAACGCACACGCCCAAGCGGCCATGGCTCACGGGCCCAGCCACTCCACGGCATGTGGGATCTTCCCGGACTGGGGCACGAGCCCGTGTCCCCTGCATCGGCAGGCAGACTCTCAACCAATGCGCCACCAGGGAAGCCCAAGGCCTTTACTCTGACTGCACTGCAGCCTGGCTTCTGTCTGCCCAGGCCTGCTTCCTTTACTCTCCAAAGCACTGATTTTGAGAGTGCTCTCCAGTAAACTTCCTGTGCAGAAATCTCCATCTCAGTGTCAGCTCTTGGTTTTAAAATGCATTTCCCTGATGACCAGATAGGTTGAACACTTTTTTATGTTTATTAGCCATTTGGTATTCTCTTTTGGAAGTCATCTGTTCAAATCTCTTGCCTATTTTGCTACTGGGATGTCTGTCTTTTTCTTAGTGACTTATAGGAGCTCTAAATTTAAATATTCTATATACCAGTTGTTTGTCAGATGTATGTATTATAGATGTTGTAGATGTCTTTCATGGAACAAAGATTCTTAATTTTGAAACAATTCCATTTAGCGTTTTTTTCTTTATATTTAGTGGTTTGCAGTCATTTTTTTTTAAGATGTTGGGGGTAGGAGTTTATTAATTTATTTTATTTATTTTTGTTGTGTTGGGTCTTCATTTCTGTGCAAAGGCTTTCTCTAGTTGTGGCAAGCGGGGGCCATCTTCATCGCGGTGCACAGGCCTCTCACTATCACGACCTCTCTTGTTGTGGAGCACAGGCTCCAGATGCGCAGGCTCAGTAGTTGTGACTCACGGGCCTAGTTGCTCCGCGGCATGTGGGATCCTCCCAGACCAGGGCTTGAACCCGTGTCCCCTGCATTGACAGGTGTATTCTTAACCACTGCGCCACCAGGGAAGCCCAATAAACGTTCTTTTAAAAGAAACAGTCTACCTGTATTATCACAAATTTTAAAAAGATATGAAAACCTCCACCTGCTCTTATTTTTTTCCTGTCCATTGAACTGTAAATGTGGTTGGAGAAAACCATGTATTCTCATTGTCCCTGGCTGTTACTTTTTATTTGTGTTGCGCCAGTAATGAGCCAAAATACTTCCTCATCTACATGGTGAGGGTTAGGGTTGGCAAATTCTAACGCTGACTTTTAAAGAATTAAATGCTGAATGTTTTGGTAGGTAGATATTGTTCCTAGTTCTTCACTCTTTCCTTGTATGAAATTTTACATCTGTGCCCTTTACCATGTGATGCTGCAGTGACCCCACTAGAGTAGTCAGAGTTTCTTTCCCTGTTGTGCTAATACTGGGCTTGGTTGTGGGGTTTGCTCTGGCCAGTGGAATACTTAGCAAGTGTTGTATGAGCAGAAGCTTTCAGTGTGTCTGTGTGGTTTGGCTTGGCCTCTTGCTATTAGAACAACATGCTCCAGCTGGTAGCTGGTCTGAGAAGACACATAGAGCAAATCTGTATTAGTTTGCTAGGGCTGCTATAACAAAATACCACAGATTAGGTGACTTACAGAACAGAAATTTATTTTCTCACAGTTCTGGAGCCTGGAAGTCTAAGATCTAGGTGTCAGCAGGTTTGCGCTCTTCTGAGACTTTTATCTTCGACTTGCAGGTGGCTGTCTTCTTGCTGTGTCCTCACATAGTCTTTCCTCTGTGTCCATGCATCCCTGGCTCCTCTTTGTGTGTCCAGATTTCCTCCTCTTCTAAGAACACCAGTCAGATTGGATTAGGGCCCACCCTAACGACCTCATTTAAACTGAATCACCTCTTTAAAGGCCCTAACTCCAAATGCAATCACATTTTGAGGTACTGGTGGTTAGGACTTCAACATGTGAATTTGGGGGGGAGACAGACACAATTCAGCCCATGACAGGCCTGAAGATAAGTCCAGCCAATCCCAGGAGGCCAGTACAGCCACAACTTTCCAGCAGACCCATAAGCAGGAAATAAATGCCTGTTGTTGTAGGCCACTGAGTTCTGGTGTGGTGTTTGCCATATAAGTTTATGGCAGCAATAGCTGACTAAATCAGTGCATCACTACATTCACTACTTTTGTTCATCAAGGGGAAATTCAGATAACACATAATTAGCCATTTTAAATTGTACAATTCAGTGATATTTCATGTACTATTCATAATGCTCTTTCTTTAATTTCTTTCTTTTTTTTTTTTTGGCTGCGTGGTGCGGCATGCGGGATCTTAGTTCCACAACCAGGGATTGAACCCGTGCCCCCTGCATTGGCAGCATGGAGTCATAACCACTGGACTTCCAGGGAAGTCCCAGTTTCTTTAATTTCTAATGCACAACGTCAGAGATACTTTAACTGGAGGAAAAATATGCATATTTCCTCAATGGAAAAATGTTTTTCTGAAAAAGAAAAGCTCATTGTGGTAGTATCAATTAAAGCATATGTTACACTTGGGAAACAAAGACTGAAAAGGGAAGGAACTTGGTGCTATCCAAAGTGTTTTTCTTTCCTTACAATCCTGTCTGTTCTAACCACATGCCTACAAAAATTGCCTACCCTTTAATTAATTTATTTATTAATTCAATATTGCTGAATGACTACCACATGCTGGCCCTACTCTTGTGTCTGGGGATTCAATGATGAAGAAAAAAAAAAAAAAGACAAAAAAATTCCCTGCCTTCATGGAGCATGTGAATTCTAGTAGGGAAATCATATTAAATCAGATAAGTAAGTTAAATAAATACCACGTTAAATAGTTTAAAAGTGCTAAGAAGCAAAAATAACAGGGAAGATTGATACAAAATGTTTAGTGTTTTTGAAATTTTATGTAAGATGATCAGGAAAGGCCTCATTGAGAAAGTGACTTTTATTTATTTATTTTTTTTTGCGGTATGTGGGCCTCTCATTGTTGTGGCCTCTCCCGTTGCGGAGCACAGGCTCCGGACGCACAGGCCTGGCGGCCATGGCTCACGGGCTTAGTTGCTCCGCGGCATGTGGGATCTTCCCGGACCAGGGCACGAACCCGTGTCTCCTGCATCGGCAGGTGGATTCTCAACCACTGCGCCACCAGGGAAGCCCGAGAAAGTGACTTTTAAATAAAGATCTGAAAGAAGTAGGAGAGCTAGCCATGTCAACACATGAGGGAAGTGTGTGCTGGGCAGAGGAAATAGCAAGTGCAAAGGTTTGAGGCAGAACTGTGGTTTCTCTGTTCTAGGCCTGTGACACAGGAGCAGGAGAAGGAGGGGAAGTAGACCAGGAAATGAAGTGAGAAGAGATGAGCAAGGTAATGGGGTATATCCCCTAGAGCTTTGTAGCTCACCATAAAGGCTAGGATCTTCCTTGGAGTGAAATGCAAGCCATTAGAGACTTTTGAGCAAAGGAGTGGGTGTGACCCGACTTGAACAGGATCACTCTTGCTACTGCAGGGAGAATGGATCACAGGGTGGCAGGAGCAGACACATTGATACCACTGAGGAGGCTCTTGCAGAAATCCAGGCAAGAGATGAGGTGGTGTTGGACCAGGGTGGTAAGAGAAGGGGTGGTGAAAAGAGATTGAATTCTGGGTATATTTTGTAAGTACAGTCAGTAACCCTGTGTAACTCAAAGAGTGGAACTGATATTCATTAAGATGAGGAAGACTGTAGGATGATCTATTTTAGAAGAAATATGAGTAGCCCCGTTTTGACGGGTTAAGTGGAGATGGCAAGCAGGCAATTGGGCATTTGGGTCTAGAGTTAGAGGCAAGGTCAAGGCTGGAAATATAAATTTAAAAGTTATCATGTAGATGGATTTAAACCCAAAATAGTGAGTGAGAGCACCTTCGGAGTGAGTGCCGCTGGAAAAGAGATGAGTCCACAGATGGAGCCCTGGAGCACATTAATATTTAGAGGGTGGGGAAGGGAGGAGGAGTCAGCAAAAAGAGAAAGAACTGCTAGAAAGGAAGGAGGAAAAGTAGTCCAGAACGATGTTCTGAAAGCCTAAGAGAAGAAAGCTTTTCAAGGATGAAAGAGTAATTCAACATTTTTATGTTATGCATAATATTTCCCCCATTTGTTTCCCAACTAGTGGTGATCCCTTCTCTTCAGCTAGAAAAATGATGATGTTCAGGAACTTAAAACTTCTTCTCTGGAAGAATTTCATTTTAAAGGTATGTATGGTTATCTGTATGGAAAATGTGAGTCTCCTTAGGAGGAACTGAAAGATTTAGTTAAATTCGTTTCTAATAATGGAGTAAAGAAAAAATTAAGAACTTTACATGTAAAGGGGCCCTTTTCTGCAAATGAGCCATGTTTCCACAGTAATTCTGTTAGCCCTAATTATTCTTTTTTCTTTTTTTTTTTTTTTTGTGGTATGCGGGCCTCTCACTGTTGTGGCCTCTCCTGTTGCAGAGCACAGGCTCCGGGCGTGCAGGATCAGCAGCCATGGCTCACAGGCCCAGCCGCTCTGCGGCATGTGGGATCTTCCCAGACCAGGGCACGAACCCGTGTTCCCTGCATTGGCAGCGGACTCTCAACCACTGCGCCACCAGGGAAGCCCTGTTAGCCCTAATTATTGAAGGTAGCATCATTGTTACTGATTTCTAGCCATTGGTGTTATAGAAAAAATAAAAGGAGATGCTTCTAGCTAATTCTCATTCTGTTTTTTTTCTTTGTCATGTGTTGTACAGGGAGGCTGGAAGAAATGAAAGCATTCTTTTATTTATATATGTAATATATATTTTAGTAAAATATAGTTGATTGAAAGCATTCTTAATGGAAGAACATTTGCCACGTAGCCTCTTAATGCTTGTGTTCTATTTTGGATTAACATACGGCTTTTGTTTTTATTTTAGAAACGAAAGACTCTGGTAACAGTCCTTGAAATCTTGATGGGATTACTATTTTCTGCAATAGTAATGTATCTTCGTTTTGGTAGTTTGCCAAGAAATAGACCTCCTGTCGACCACTGTGCAATTGATATAACTTCACTGCCAGAATTCTTCAATCAATATCCTCTGAAAAATAGATTTCAACTAGTTTATATCCCTTCCAAAAGTGAAACTTTGAAGAGTATCACTGAAAGTGTGGAAAAAACCTTTGGCGTTGAGTTTGAAGGTTAGACATAAATATGCAGGAAGGGTAGAGAGGGCATTTTTATAAAGTGTAATTTGAAGTTTTTTCCTGTGAGTTCTTACAATACTGATTCCAAATCTAGGGTCTCCGAATTCTGAAGAGTCTGCAAAGGTGGTAGTTGGGGGAAAGCAGTTCACGAGGTATAGTTACTATTTCACACAACGCACAAGAGACTTGTATATTTATGTCACAAGGCTTCAAGGCTAGTTAAAATGTTAAGTATTTGTTTTTAACTCACTGTAGCGACACTGGTTATCTCATATTAATCCTGGTTTGCAGTCATAATATGTCTCTGACTAATAAAAGACAGAAAACATTTCAGAGTTTCTGAATTAGCCTTTTAACTGGTCTCTTTCCTCCTCTTCTTGCCCCATTCTCATCCAGTCTCTATGTGGAGCCAAAAAGATCTTCAAAAGATCTGTGGGATCTGGCCAGTCTCCTGCTTCAGCCCCTTCAGTGACTTCCGTTGCACTGGGAGTCAACCAGACCCTTCCCCAGTCTTGCCGGCTTCCTCTCTTCCTTGTGCTCCCATACTGGTGGTGTTGCCACCTTTCAATTCCCGGAATCTGTGAGTCTTTCCTCCCTTCTGACAAAACGTTTTGCCCTCAGCTCTTCCTGTGTGTTGCTCCTTCTTATCATTCAGGTTTCAGCTCAAATGGCACTTAGGAATGTAGGTTTTAGATTTCCCATCTCTGCCTTTTTCTCTCACAGAATCCCATTGGATATGTTCATAGCATTTTGACAAATGTTTAATTACATTGCCACTCACTGCTTCCTGTGCATTGTCTGCCTTTCCCTGCTAGGATCCACCTCCGTGAAGGCAGAAGACTCTGTGGGTTTTGTTCATACACTGTGCCTGGCACACAGTAGGTACTCAATACATATTTATTGAATGAATGCAGTTAAGTAGATAAAATTTTTCAAAATATGCAGTAATTTTTCAAAGTTCCTATAATTGTAATATATGTTTTTATAAGGTATTCTAATAAAATATAAGGTAGAACGTGAAAAGAAAGAGTTCTCTCTCAGCTTTGAGTGCCACTCAATGGAGACAATTCTTTTAAAAGAACTCAGTGGTAAAATGTGTGGGAACTACTGTTTTGAACGTTGTGCTTTATGTTTGCCTAGTATTCTAAAATACTGTTCTAATTCAGTTACCTTTTATAAATATGAAATTATGAAATTAAAAGAAAAAAACCCCAGAATTCCTCCATGGTGAGGTGATAACTTAGATAAAACATGGTGATAAAGAAAAAGCCATAGGAAATGGGAGGGTGGTGGGTTTCAGGAGTCAGGGGCTATCCAGGCAGGGGCACAGCGAGTAGCCAGGCCCTGAGGTGTTTGAGGATCTGAAAGTCATCAAGGGAAGCTGAAGTAAGTTGAGAGAGTTAGATGAGGTTTGAAATGTCTGTAGGAGCCACATAATGCAGAGCTTTGCAGGCCTTGTTAGAGTGTTTGGGTTTTCTTCTACAGGCAGAAGGAGCCATTGAAGGGGTTTTAAGGAGACAGGTTATGCTGCAATGTAATTTGTTTTAAAAAGGTTTCTCTGGTTATTCTCTGGAAGAGTGATTGGAACGAGCTAGAATTTGCAGACATCAGGAAGGGAAAGATGCCTTGCTAATTGCCAAATCCAGTGCTTTCTTGCCCATCTTCTTTTCTTTGTTCTCATTGTGACAGGGATGCTTTCATCCATCTTTTGCTTTCATCCATCTCTTTGGAATTCTTTACTGCTTTGAATGCTGTGATACTGTAATCTTCATCTATTTCTACCTCCCTGCCATTTCCATATTGGAGTCTTCCTTGCTCACTTTTTGTTCTCAAACATTTTTCTGCCTTCTTTTCCTCCCTCTCTCCTTATTACAGAATGATACATGACACAATGCAGTGTTTAATGTAAAAAGTTAAAGTTCCCATCCCTAATCCCACTTTCCAGAATTCTTTGTTAACTGTTAGGGATATATTTTTCTGGAATTAAAAAAATTTTTTAAAGCATCTTAAAATTTACAATAAATACAAGAATTCCTTGCACTGAAAATTTCAAACAATATAAAAAGATAATAAAAGTTAAACTCCCCTCTTCATACTATTCCCCTAAGCACATCCTCCACCCTAGAAGTAAGGACAAACAATAGTTTGACGATCCCTTCCAAACTGTGGTAGACTTCTGGGTTTTTTTCTTCCCAGCATCTACTGACCCTTTTGATATATGCACAGCCTATTTGTCCCTGGAGGCCTGATCCCTCTCCCACTCTGAGCCCATGATGACTCCACCCTGAGCTCAGGATGAGTCATGTAACCTCTGTCTACACCAGTCTGCACTTAGCAGTCGCCTTTCTATAGGGATTCGTCCAGGGAAGACACATAACTCAGGAAGACTGAAGGAAATACTTAGATTTTTTTCTGGGAATTTCTAGGAAAAAGATTATTGCGGTTCTGCTTCTGGTAATATGACAGACTAGGTTATTTGGACCAACCCTCTTTTTGAAAAACAGATGCTGGGTAATATTAAAACATGGGCTTCCCTGGTGGTGCAGTGGTTGAGGGTCCACCTGCCGATGCAGGGGACACGGGTTCGTGCCCCGGTCCGGGAAGATCCCACATGCCGTGGAGCGACTGGGCCGGTGAGCCATGGCCGCTGAGCCTGCGCGTCCGGAGCCTGTGCTCCGCAATGGGAGAGGCCACAACAGTGAGAGGCCCGCGTACCTCAAAAAAAAAAAAAAAAAATTAAAACATGTTCTTAAAAGTATTAAAGAACTAAATAGACAGTAAGGAACCATCAAGACAAACAACATAGGGTAAAAATATTTTATTTCTTGATCCAAGGGGTAATTACTTAGATATTAGTTTTATAATTATTCATTAAACTGAACATCCATGTTTCATATGCCTTCCTGTATGTATGCTATTTTGTGCAATTTAACCAAATATGTGTGTATGTATATGTGTGTGTTTAAAAAGAAACCTAAATAAGGCTAAGGAATCAAAAGAACAACAACAAAAAAACCCGTATATAGGATAAAAGGAAAATTTACTCATAATCCTATCACCCAGATACAAGTGCTGTTTAAAACCTCACATACACCCTTCCTGCCCTTTTTCTGATAAAAATAGGATCATTTTGTATGAACTCTTTGTAACCTACTTTTTATTAACTGTATTGTTAAAATATTTCCATATTCTTAGATATTTTTCTTAAAAAAAATCTAGGTGAAGGAAAGAACCCAGAGAGGTCAGTGGAGTCCTCAAACTGCTTCTTATGAAAACTGCATCATACGAGGGGGAACTGAGATGTAGTTTCAAGCCTTGTAAGGCACAGAGGGAAAGAAGAAAAAGTCAAGGCTCATTCAGGAGGACGTCTCACAGGAGACCATCTCCCCATAGAGCTGGGATCCCAAATGCCTGCACTCATAGTGCAAGGTTGAGCCAGAAGAAAACACACCTCATTCCCACCCCTGAGGGGCTGTGAAGAGAGTTGCCTCCGAACTGAGCACAGCAGTAGGTGCACCCATACCGGGAATTTGTAGCTCAAATTCACATCACCTGGTTGTCCAAAGAAAACCCCTCAAACTATGGAGTGAGATGTCGACTGCCAGGTGCAAATGTAAACCTCTGGAGGACCATGCTGTGATTCTGTATCTCAAAGAAGGGTGGCCACAAATGTATCACAGTCAATGAGCACACACCAGGAAACAAGACAGCAAGGTTGAAGATCAGTATGAACAATAGATGGCAAAAACAGAACCAGAAATATTTCAGATAATGGAATTATTAACCTCACATTATAAAATCACTATGTTTACTAGATTTAAAGAAATAAAAGACAACCTGAAAGTATTTGTAGATAGCATTTCACTATAAAGAGTCACCTAGCAGGTGTGAAAGGGAAAAAAAGAACCAAACAGAACTTCCAGAAGTGAAAAATAAAATGATCAAAATATAAAACTCAGCTGAAGGTAAAACTGGTGAATTGGAAGATAGATCTGAAGGAAATTTTCAGAATACAACACAGAGAGAGATGAAATGACAAAATGTAGAAGAAAGGTTAAGAGACAGGGCTGTTGTTATTCAATTCAGAACTTGAATTGGGAAGTATTAGTCCCAGGAGCTGCTAGCAACCATCTTAGGATGTCAAAGAAGTAATACGGAGGGAGAGAAAGAAAAGCATTTAAAAAAACTTTTTTATTGAAGTACAGTTGATTTACAATGTTGTGTTAGTTTCAGGTGTACAGCAAAATGAATCAGTTATACATATACATATATCCACTCTTTTTTAGATTCTTTTCCCATATAGGCCATTACAGAGTATTGAGTAGATTTCCCTGTTCTATACAGCAGGTTCTTATTAGTTATCTATTTTATATATAGTAGTGTGTATATGTCAATCCCAATCTCCCAGTTTACTCCTCCCCCCACCATCATACTGAGTGAAGTAAATCAGACAGGGAAAGACAAATATATGATATCGCTTATATGTAGAATCTAAAAAAAGGGTACAAATGAACTTATCTACAAAACAAAGTCTTGATCATACAATTTGAGAACTGGATCAAGTCTCAACTTTCGTGGGTCAACTTTCTTGGATCAACCATCAAGAATGGGTTTTGGGGCTTCCCTGGTGGTGCAGTGGTTGAGAGTCCGCCTGCCGATACAGGGGACACAGGTTCGTGACCCGGTCCGGGAAGATCCCACATGCCGCGGAGCAGCTGGGCCCATGAGCCATGGCCGCTGAGCCTGTGCGTCTGGAGCCTGTGCTCCGCAACGGGAGAGGCCACAACAGTGAGCGTACCGCAAAAAAAAAAAAAAAAAGTTTTTTTAAAAAAAAGAATGGATTTTGTTCTGGTAGAAAGTTAAAGTTCAGTTTCATCAAAAAGTCTATCAAGACTTTTAACCTTTTTTGTGGGGAAGGTGTGGAACAGCTTTTACTTTAAAGATAATTTATCCCATTACTGAGGTGTGACTCTTCTGAATGCCTCAAGTGATCACCAGGAACTGTCCACACTGACTGGTCAGAACTCAAATGCCTCCTGGTCTTATGTGAGCTCTGGGCACCAGTTAGCTCATACTTTCCTGTTTGCTCAGGCAGGGCATATCTTAGTATTCATTAAAGGGGTCCTCTGTGCAGATTTCTAGGGCGATTTCCCAGCACAGCCTTCTTCTCTTGGGAACTCTGCCCTGCAACTCTTAGCCATTTCAGACTCTTCAAACTCTAATCTCTGTCAATGCAGCCACGTAGCTGCATTCCACTTGGGTTTCCCCTCCCTATTCTATGGTCTGAAATGTGCCTGCAGACAGAAAACCAGGGCAGTCTTAGTGATCACCTTGTTTGTTTCTCTTTTCTCAGAAATCATAATGCTGTGCTACGTATTGTCCATTGTCTGATTCTTGATTCTTTTCTTTCCTGTCCAGTTTTCTGGTTATTTGTGGTAGGAGGGTAAATTCAATTTCCATTACTCCATCATGGCCAAAAACATGTCATAGATTTTTTTTTTTAACATACAAACGAAAGTGGCTTAAAGAGATTGTGTCATGATATAAAAGAATTGGGGGCCCATGGTAGGTGAATGATGCTTCACCTTTTAACCTTTAGTATCATTCAAAGTTGTTTTGTTTTTTTTTTTTTTTTGTACATGGACCTCTCACTATTGTGGCCTCTCCCATTGTGGAGCACAGGTTCCGGATGCGCAGGCTCAGTGGCCATGGCTCACGGGCCTAGCCGCTCTGCGGCATGTGGGATCTTCCCAGACCAGGGCATGAACCCGTGTCCCCTGCTTCGGTAGGTGGACTCTCAACCACTGCGCCACCAGGGAAGCCCCTCATTCAAAGTTTTACCATGTGCATGCCCTCTTTTTATTTTTTAATCTAGTTAATAAAAAATGCTCATTGGTATTTTCAGAGACGTTTGAGAAAATATTGCCACTCCAAAATGAAACAGGACTCCTGTGAAAAGGAAACAATGAAAGAAACAGAAAGAGGACTTGGAAATTAAAAACAATTATCAAAATAACTTTCATGGAAATAATAAAATGGACATGGTTGAGGTTCTATTGGTGATGGGGAAGATAAAGTCAAGGAAGCCTCTGAGAATGTAAAACAAAGAGACAAAGAAATAGAAAGTATGAAAGGTGGGTTAGACATGAAGGGCAGGTCTGGAAGTCCAACCTTATCTACTTGGATTTCTAGAAGGAAGAAAGGAGACAAATGAGGGGAGGAAAACAAAGTAATATAGAAAAGATTTCTGAACACCAGCATTTCCAGCTTGGACGAGTTCACTAGTTACAAGCAGAGGAACAAAAAAGAGCAAACTTGGGCATGTATTGGTGACGTTTCTGAACCCAAAGATTAAGGAATAGAAGTCTCACTGGCTTCTGGTTACCTACAAGGAAATCACACATTACAGTCAGCAATGCTGGATGCTAAACGGTGTAGTAACACCTTCAACATTCTGAGAAATAATTATTTTCAAGGAGGATCCTGTATTAAATTGTCAGTCAGATGTGAGGGCAGTTGACTGTAGAAATTACTTCTGTCATCAGAGAAGCTATATTTCTTTATGATTTTGTTTCCTCTTTTGGTTGTTATAACCGTGAAGAGAAGGCTGCAATGGAGCAATAATTTCCCCATTAACATGGACAAGAATTGTGCTCTATGTACTGTAGCCCTAAGTGCGACCTAGCTAAGAAGAACTCGAATACAGAGCTTTCAGAATGCCACAGAGGCTGAGGCTGTTATCATTTGACTTTGTGTTCCCACTGCCTAGCACAGCCCTGGGCATCTTACACAAGATGTGCCCATTTGTTTGCAGAATGAAGGACTGAGTGAATGACGGTTTCCACCCGTCAGTTGAGAAGCTGGCAAGACCATATCTCCTTCGGTAGAAAGAGGATAGTTGGGCAGCATTTGCCTTCCCACCAGCCACTCACTAACTGGATTTTTCTCTCTGTAGTTCTAGGCTATATCCTTCAGTACCTTCATTTGAAAATTACATAATTCAGGATCCCAAAGCTTTCTACGTATTGACTGGAATTGGTTTTTTGTTCGTTTTTTTAAAAAATTATTTATTTATTTATTTTTGGCTGTGTTGGGTCTTCGTTTCTGTGCGAGGGCTTTCTCCAGTTGCAGCAAGTGGGGGCCACTCTTCATCGTGGTGTGCGGGCCTCTCACTATCATGGCCTCTCTTGTTGCGGAGTACAGGCTCCAGACGCGCAGGCTCAGCAGTTGTGGCTCATGGGCCCAGTTGCTCCGCGGCATGTGGGATCTTCCCAGACGAGGGCTCGAACCCGTGTCCCCTGCATCGGCAGGCAGACTCTCAACCACTGTGCCACCAGGGAAGCCCTGGAATTGGTTTCGATCATGGCTTCAATGACAGCAAGGAGCCCTTGCCACTTGAGGTAAGAGCATCTTTTCCATCACAATCTTATTGTGCTACCCAGCCTTGAGCATGAGTTCAATAAGAAGTCTTGTTACCTGAGCTGCCTCTAGTCAGCTTTGTCAGCTGGTGGCAGTCTTATTTCCAGAGGAGGTAAGAGAATACTCCTGATTTTATATCTTATATCCTGGACTTTGAGATCCCTTCCAGTTTTCAGATTCTTTAAAAGATAAGACTTTTTTGGAGTAAGCCTCTGTCCCAAGGGTACAGGACGGCATATTTTCAGCTGCTGGATTACAGAAGCGAGCCCCAATGCCAGACTCCATAGACTGGAGTCCCAGCTCTGCAGCGTCCTACTGTGTAACCTTGGGACAGTCACTAACATTCCTAGGCCTCAGTTTCCTTATCAGTGTAATGAGATTAATAGTAGTTCCTAACTCATAGAACCATTGTGAGGATTAAATGAATTTATTCCTATAAAGTGCTTAGAACACAGCCTGGAGCAGAGGCATTTTCCAGAAGGAATAGTTATTGTCATTATTACTAATCCCATGGACTTCAGATATGGTAGATATGTTTGTTTAAGGAAAAGGCAGTGTTTTAAATATCAGAATACTTGTTTTCTGCTTTAGGATGGGAAAATCACTAATGTAGAGCTTTTGTGTTGTGCTGTACAGTCTATCTAATGACCAGTTGTTAGAACTGGCATGGGATGTTGGCAGGTGGAGACAAGGCATTTTTCGAACACTTACTAATGCCAGGCCCATCTCAGGGACCATCTCACTTGATCCCACAGCACCTCTGAGGTAGGTTCTGTTAACATCATTCCCATTTTACTGATGAGGAAACCAAGGCAAGAAGATTAAGTAATTTGCCCAAAGTGCCATGGCTGTTCATTAGGAGATTGGGGTTTGGATCCAGGTGGTCTGGCTCCAGAGCCTGCACTCAGAACCGTTCTGCAGCACTCCTTTCCGGATGGGGGCTCAGTAGCCCCTCGTCTGTTTCTTAGGATGGTCACAGCAGAATGCAGAGAAGACCACAACTACAGTGTGCTCCGCAGAGGGACATCTACCACTGTGGGTGCCTTTCCTCCCATCACAGCTGACGTCAGGCACCCCCTTGCTCTGTCCTGTTCCTTTTCTGAGTTTCACAATCTCATGACCAAATTTTTTCCCTTTTTTCTTCATAGGTTGAGTATTACTTGTGCTTCAGTTGTTTTCAGAGGAATTATTTATTCTTGAGGCTAATTATCCATGAAGATGACTTTCAAGGCTGGAGCACATCCTATCTTTATCCTCCTAACCTAAGCCAAGAACCCTGGGACTATGGACTTTCTGATGGGAGATCCCCTGGTGAGGAAGCCTCTGTGTGTTATGAGCACAGCCTGCTTTTGTCCCATATTTATGATGTTATTTGTGTTGTTTTTGCTCTCTGAACACTTGCTAAACTAACATTTCAGAAGAGGTTGAAGGAGTTACATTTAGAAATGTGGCATTCTGTAAAACGCTTACATTCTAGAGTAAGTTAGTCCAGCAGTTATGCATTTGATTGTTTTGTGCTCATACTGAATTGTTTGAGAGAAGAATGGAATTTTAAAGGAACGAGTGCCTTCTTTACGTTTCTGTATGTGTTAACTTTTCTGCTTATAAAAATGTGTACCTGCCGTTAACTCTCTGCGGACTATGGGAGAACAGTGGGGCAACGTGGAGATCTGCTCATCCTCTCTCCTCCACAATAAGCATCGTATTCCTGACTGGAGGCCCACGAACTGATCCTCTCTTGGACTCATGCCCTCCACTTCACTGTCGAGTTTTGGTCTCCCTCTTTGTGAGGGGTTTAGGGTGACCGTCCTCTAGGGGACTAACTGCTCTTAGAAAATTAAGTTGACAGTCTGCACCACCTTGTAGAGTGACCACACAATTGACCTGAAGCCTTGGGCTTGCAAGGCCCCCAAGTGGGAATCCAAGTCCCAGGGTTTATAGTTTCATGTGATTCTAGAAAAGATATGAGCAGTTCTGCAGTCAAGAATATGTAATAGTTCCCAGAACTTTATCATCAAATTTGTTCCTGCCTTTTTCATCCTGACAGATCTGGAGACCTGCCTAGGTCTAGGCCAACAGAAGACCTTAGTCCCCTCTACTCCAGTGCTGGCATACCCCACCCTTGCTCTGCCGGTTTGGAGGCCTGGTGACCCTTGCTTGGAAGTGGGGCCATTATTTCTTAGAAGACGCCAAAACCAGGGCTCTTTGCCTTTCAATCTATTGTTCCCCAAAGCTGACCTTAGCACACCAGCTGTGCTGTATTGAAACAAGGGTTACTTATGGTAAAGACTGTTTTTGAGGCTTGGCAGCAAAATTCAGTGACCATAACCCTTGGACTACAGCAGTGACAACTCAGAGACAGGTCACAGCAGTTGAGGGGGGCTGTGTCTTCCAAGTGCTTTGAATTTAACTACTCCTATGTACTGGATGAGCAAAACTGCACAATGGGCACCCTTTCCCTGAAGCCTGAGTACTTAGGGGAGAAGATGCAGCCCCAACTGGAAGATTGTAATATTGGGTATCCCTTATTTTTTCTGCCCAGAACTACTTTACCCTATTTTATGATAAAAGACACTGTCCCTCAGCCACAGGGGTCCTATTGTGACTTTCTGCTCTTTCTTCCATATTGTAGCATCTTGGCTATAGGAATGCCTTTTCTATTCCTGTCTGTGTGTGAATGGCTAGCCATGACCCATCTGAATTATCTGTTGTTTTTCATGTTCATTCTTAATCTCTTATACTTGATATCCACTGCTTTCTCCTGTAGGATACCACAAAGAAGGCTTCCTGGCCATACAGCATGCAACAGATAAAGCCATCATGTGGCACCACACTCCCAATGAGACGACCAAGTTGTTTGAGAGTCTCAGTGTGCTTCTGAAGAGATTCCCACATGGAGCCTATGTCCAGGACAGTTTCTTCCTGCTCCTTCAGAATGAGTTCCCTCTTTTCCTCATGCTCAGCTTCATCTGCATTGAGCTCACCACCATAAATTCCATTGCACTGGAGAAAACTGAAGGTAACTCCACATCAGATGTGTGCCTCTCCCTGGACAGGAATGTATGTGAGCTGCTAATAAAAATAGCCAGAGTAGGAGGGAGGCCAAGGCAGGTAAGAGGTTGCTTTAGGTATCAGAGAAAACTCCAAGCAACTTGGAAGTTCTTTCATCATTTTAGCCAGCTTGCAACTTAATTCATGTTATTATATGAATTCTTACTTTTAGACTGGGAGCGTCCAGCCTAGTGGTTCCTGATTTGCTAACACGCAGCCTCACAGATAGGTGTTCAGAAAATGTTTGTGGAATGACTAACTGATAAATGAGGGAAATAATCATCCAAAATTAACTCAGTCTCATTTTGCTGCAATGTAGATGGGAAGCGTTCTGTAGAAGATACAACTTAAGACAAGGTTGATCTTTCTGCACTCCTCTGTTGCTTACTTAATCTCTCCTGTTACTTCTCTCCTCACTTTTTGCTCTTTAAAAAAATCTTCTCTTCTCACTCTTTAGTTTTCTTCTCTTTTTGTTGATTCTTATGTATTAAAGTAGCCTGCCAGTGGCTCCCTGAACTATGCTTGGCCTCACCAATAGTGTTTGGTTTGCTCTGTCTTCTTGCATATTTTGGCATAAGGAGCAGTCTCATCCTGCTGCCTCGTTAGGCTGAGTCTGATAGGGTGGAAAGGCAGGGAACCTGCTTTGCGCTGCGATGGGTGATGGTGGGACAGTGGCCTACCTGGCAGGCCTCTCCACTTGGCTCTTCACCGACTGAAAAACCCCAGGGAAACTAGAAGCTTCTGGTGTGTTGTTCGAAACCCCTTTTAGTTCCTGGATGGGAGAGAGAGTTCCTTTTTCCTGTTTGTTAAACTGTTTCAGCAACAAATTGGTGGAGGGAAGGGGTGGGCATCAAATGTTTACACTTAATGCCATTGAATTGGTTGTGTGTTTCCTATTTCACACTTGAGTCTACTCTTTAGACAAGAGTAGGTTAAAGAACACTTTTGAAAAACTTAAAAATAACCACCAATAGTATTTAAAAGTAGGACATATAATTCTTAAAACCCTGGAGAAAATAAAAGGAAAGAAAATATAGTCCATATACCAAAAGACAGAAAACAAAGGAAATCTCCAAAAAAAGCCTACAGAACAGAAAGTATAATATTAAATAAGGTAGCAGAAGACCAAATATGGCAGTTATAAAATAATAGTCGATGGGATCAGCTTTACTTTTTTTTTTTTTTTTTTTTTTTTTTTTTTTTTTTTTTTTTGCGGTATGCGGGCCTCTCACTGTTGTGGCCTCTCCCGTCGCGGAGCACAGGCTCCGGACGCGCAGGCCTAGCGGCCATGGCTCACGGGCCCAGCTGCTCCGCGGCACGTGGGATCCTCCCGGACCAGGGCACGAACCCGCGTCTCCCGCATCGGCAGGCGGACTCTCAACCACTGCGCCACCAGGGAAGCCCTCAGCTTTACTTTTAAAAGAAAAAAAAAAATTAGAATAGCTCAAGAAACAAAATCCAACTAACACAAAATGGCATAAAACATGTTGTTTGTTGATTTAATAGTATGTACTTGTATGTGGTACTTGCCTTGTGCTGGGCAGCACTGTAGGACCATTCATTCCTTTCACCCTCCTACCTTTTATTTGGCCCTCCAGATGCACTCTTCACTTTTCTCCACTTTGTTCTCTGTCCGGAAGGCTGAGCCGCCCATGTTCCAAAACATGGTCACATGGGGAGGGAGCCCAAAGAACCTCAGAAGGAAGTAGGGGGCTGAGGTCAGGGTGTGTCCTGTCTCCCCATCCCAGTTCTCTCCCCACAGGTAGTTTTGGGCTCGGTTTGTCCGTTTGCTGAAGGTCACTGTCTTCTCAAGGTATCTTGCTCCACAAGACTCTCTCCTCTCCTGGGGTCTGGTAACCTCTCTTCCTTCTCACCCCTTTGGGCCCAAAGGTGATAATAACTCTGTTGGCTGCTGGCCCTAGGTTTCTGCACCGTCCTAGTGTTTCCTATCACTGTGTAAGCATTTGTAATTAGACCTCTTATAAACAAACCCTCCTCAAATTATTCTGATTTGAGTATAACATTTGTTTCTTTTAGGGACCTTGACTGATACACAATTCTATGAGATAACTACTACTATTATTCTATTTAGTAGAGGAGGTACCCCGAGGCACACAGAGATTAATAATTGCAAGATAACTTTATACAGGACAGTACAACTAGCAATAAAAAACAATTTTTGTTCTCAGGTAAATAATATCTCTCCCTAAGCAAAGTAAAACAGATTTCCAATAATTAACCTTTTGCCTTTCCAAGTGGGATCTTAAATAACATATGCCAGAGAGGAATACACTCTATTTTGGCTGGGTGAATTGTCTAAAAAGGACGTCCACTGGGGGGTTCTAGAAAAGCCCTTAGCCTTGGAGGCTGATAGGATCATGAGTTAGCTCCTCCTTTCTGTTCACATTATAACTGAGACTCAGCCCAAACCTTTCAACTCTTCCTTGGTAAGGAACCAGGAGCAGGTAAGTTATAGTCCAGGAGGAGTCATGAATATGAGATCTGTTCCATGAGAGAGGATGCCCTGACAGAATTTGTCCCTGGGACCAAGGTGGGTGAATGGGAGAGGGGGGCAACAAGTGTCACTTTCCACTTTGAACACAGAATACAACCAGTGTTCTGAGAGCTAGGCCCTTTTCAGATCTAGTTTTGATATGGTCTGACTATGTAAATAGGTTGAGGAAGATTAAAATGAATTGTCTTTAATTTAGAAATCTCCTGCACAAGCCCTCACACCCCGGCATAAGCCCTTTGCTCTAGTTGAATAGATCCCTTTTCTATCCCTTAAGTAGGTGCTAGCTATTCCTCCTGCAGGTGGGCCTCTCTGTTTGGAATGCCCTCTACTTCAAAATTCATACTATAGTTCATGTCCTTCAGGAAGCCTTTCTAAATGTCATCAAATTTTCATCCCATCTTCCCATAGCATGTTGTTTCCACTTCTATTATAGTATAGATGGAGCTTTCTTAACTCATCTCCATGTAATCCGTTCCCAAATTAACTGACACTCCATCACTTCTGCAAAGCTTTTTGCTTGGAGCTCCCAGCACACTGCAGCTGGTGAGCTTCTCTCTACTACACATAGGCTTATGGCCTCTCACCTGCTGAGTTGTGTGTTTATCAAGGTTTGTTCCTAAATCTCTTCATACCTGTACACGTTCTAATAATTTGTGCCTTAATTAAATTTTATATAAATGGATGAAAGGGACTGGAGTTGCCTTTGAAAGTTTATTTGAATGTTTTGGAAAGATTCAGGAAGGTAGCTCTCTAAAAACATGTTAAGTAGAGAGTTCCCTGGCAGTCCAGAGGTTAGGACTCAGTGCTTTCATTGCCAAGGGCCTGGGTTCAATCCCTGGTTGGGTAACTAAGATCCTGCCAGCTGCGCAGTGCGGCTGGGACATGGCGGGTGGGGTGGGGGGATGGGGGGAAGCACGTTAGTAAATTTCACTTGGGTGAAACTGCTGTAAAATTTGGGGGAAAAATTATAAAAGCCTGGGAAGAGTCTGTACTAGGTTACTTTACGCCTGTATTTTGCATCCTCAGTGCACTTCGAAGACTGTGATCCTGGAGTAAGCTTTATGTGGACATTACACTAGTGCTCCAATGAGCACGCCCATGCTTCAAAAGAAGAGTTCATGTTCTGACATAGCAATAGTAGCACACATTACACATTTATGTGCTTTAAGTGAAGATGAAATTTTAAATCATGTGTATGTCACTTTTGTGATTCCCTGATAACCAACTTGTTTTTGATTCATTGACCTACCACATCCAATCTTAAAAGATAAAAACTCTACTTCTGTACTTAGGGTGTGGAGTATACAGGGTTATTATCATATATGTAACTCCAGTACTAGATTGTGAATTTTTGGAAGGCAGTCGCTCTGCCCGTTGTATGTTTTCTGCATGGTACCCAGCATAGAGCTTTGCGTTTATTCACTTATCAAACATTTATTAACTTGTATTTACCAAACATGTGCATGTGAGTTACAGACATAAATGACACAGTCCTTCCCTCAGGCGATTCATGTTACAAAAGAATCCCAAGTGCTGGGGCTTCCCTGGTTGCGCAGTGGTTGAGAGTCCGCCTGCCGATGCAGGGGACACGGTTTTGTGCCCCGGTCCGGGAAGATCCCACATGCCATGGAGCAGCTAGGCCCGTGAGCCATGGCCGCTGAGCCTGCGCGTCCGGAGCCTGTGCTCTGCAACGGGAGAGGCCACAACAGTGAGAGGCCCACGTACCACAAAAAAAAAAAAAAAAAAAAAAAGAATCCCAAGTGCTAAGGTAATGGAATGTATAGATGTGATGGCTGTGTGGAGGATGGGCAAAGCTGACCAGAGAAGGCTTCACAGAACAGGTAACTCTTGAACCAGGTTTTGAAAATCAAGTAAGATTTCACTACATAAAGAGAGAATGAGAGAAAAAAGAGTCAGACAACATATGTGAGAGGCAAAAAACAAAAACAAACAAACAAACAAAAAAGACATAGAAGTCACGGTGTGTTCAGTGAATTGCAGGAAGTTTTTTGTTAACAGAGCACAGTATGCCAAGGAGTTTAGATTCTATCCTCAGAGCCATAGGAGCCATTTACTAATAGTCAGTGTTCAATAAATGAGTGAACTAGCAGTGTACTTACCATTGCAAAAGAATAATTTTAACACAAGGCCTACTACTAGATAAACTCCACCTTCTGGTTTGTAGTTCTCTTTCCAACTCATTCAGTCTTCATCACCTCCATGATCCACCTCTTCCCAGGACACACATATGACCCTTCATCCCAGACTGCTCAGGTTTCAGTAATAAACAGCTAAACCAGACCAGTTGAAACTGAGCATTAGACTCTGTAACATCTGGTTCTTTTGCTTTTTCTAGGAGTTTATGTGTATGATGGGGCTGCACAACTGGCAACACTGGGTTGCTTGGTTCACTATGTTCTCCATTTCTGCCTTCATTGTTGTTTCTTTCATGACCATTCTCTTCTGTACAAAGGTACACGTCTCTTATCTTTCAGGATGTGCTAAGCCGTGAAGATATGGGGAAAAAATTTGGTGTGGTATGGGTGGTGGTGCTGAGATTCAATAGATGATGAAAACACAGTTATTGATGAACATTTTTAAAACCTCAGGTTGATATGTGGTGGTATTTGCTAAAACTTTAGCATATGAAGCATTGAAACTTTATAATCTGGGAGAGCTTTGCCCTCCCTTCAGTTCGCTCGTCTTCAAGTAGTGGACATGGGTGTGTTTACTCTATTAGGAAAGTGGAATTCCAAAAGATGTCTTTTATAAACTTTAAAACATCGCAAATTTTGTGCTCCATAAATAATTGAAAATAGCTATTGTAAAAGATAAGAACATTCTTTTATGCCCATGGTATCTTGTTAATTTTTCCTTTTATGCTGTCAGTGGAATTTAGTGTTCCAATTCTCTAACTTGTGTTTAATAACTAAATTATAATATATGGATATATGAAAATTTACCTTCTAAATCACCAAAATTGGGGCACTTTGTTCAAAGGAAGGCAAGAAAACCCAGACTATATAGCAAAATATATAAAACAAAGAAAACGGCCAGAAAGCAATAAAAACAGGAGATGTAAGATATCAAAAGGAATATTTAAATTATTTGTAATAGTGATAATGATAAATAGGATAAACTCTCTTATTAAAGCAAAATGAACATTCATATTGGGCCAAAAATTGATATCAAACTTATGCTTTCCTTAAAAGAGATACATGCATGGAGTGTAATTTGTAAGTGGAAATGGAAGCTGGATCAAAGGTCTGCCTTAAAAAATATATATATTGTTTTGCTTAAGATAATCTTGGTTTTTAAAAAAATTTATGCAGTGTTTTAAGGGTCCTTTATGCCTTCTCTTCGTTCTTTTCATGTAAAAATTACATACATCTGTGATTGTTTTGTAGGTAAACGATGTAGCAGTGTTCAAAAACAGTGACCCTAGTTTGATATTTGTGTTTCTAATGTATTTTGCAATTGCCACAATTTTCTTTGCATTCATGATCAGCACATTCTTCCAAAAAGGTGAGTCCTGATACAATTTTCTCTCAGGGAGTGTGTTTATGACTTCTTTTCTTGGTAGCATTGCTGTTCCCATTACCTATGGCATTAATTATTATTCCTTCAGAGTCAAGTTTTCACTTTTAAAAAAAAATAATTTATTTTCTTTTATTTGTTTTATTTTTGGCTGCATTGGATCTTCGTTGCTGCGCGTGGGCTTTTCTCTGGTTGTGGCGAGCAGGGGCTACTCTTCGTTGTGATGTGCAGGCTTCTCATTGAGATGGCTTCTCTTGTTGCTGAGCATGGGCTCTAGGCGTGCGGGCTTCAGTAGTTGTGGCACATGCACTCAGTAGTTGTGGCTCACAGGCTCTAGAGCACAGACTCAGTAGTTGTGGCGCACGGGCTTAGCAGCTCTGCGGCATGTGGGATCCTCCCAGACCAGGTCTCAAACCCGTGTCCCCTGAATTGGCAGGCAGATTCTTAACCACTGTACCACGAGGGAAGTCCCTGATCAATTGATTTTTCACAAAGGGGCCAAGACAATTCAACAGACAAGGAAGAGTCTCTTAAACAAATGGTGCTGAAACAACTAGATATCCACATATAAATGAGTGAAGTTGGATCTCTACATAACATCATACACAAAAATTAACTCAACGTGGTTTATAAACCTAAATGTAAGAACTAGCTAATACTATACAACTCTTAAAATAAAATACAGACGTAAATCTTCATTATCTTGGGTTAGACAGTGAGTGATTTCTTAGATATGACATCAGAAGCCCAAGTGATAGAAGAGAAGACTGGTACGTTGGACTTCATCAGCATTAAAAACTTTTATGCTTCAAAGGATACACAAGAAAGTGAAAAGACAACCTACAGGCTGGGAGAAAACATCTGCAAGTAAACTATTTCATAAGAGACTTGTATCCAGAATAAGTAAAAGAAAACTTACTCAAAAATAAAAACACAAATATTCATAACTCATTCTATAGGCAGCATTACCTTGATACCAAAGCCAGAAAACATATCACAGTGAAACTACAGGGGGGGACTTCCTCTGTAGTAGGATTGCCCCCACTGTGACATTGCCACAGTGCCAGGCAATGTTCCATAGATGCTATATAATCTACCGCTCATCTTTGAAGAAGATGGTTTTTATTGTAGGAGATGTTATTAATGCAGTATTTGAGGAAGTTTTAGGCAATTAAATGTTTGTGCTTTTTCGTAAGGATTGATTAATTTTTTAAGTGCAACAAATCCTCTTAGTCTTTTGATAGTGAAAGTGCAAGTATAAAAGGTTTCTATCAAATTTTCTTAAAAGACTGCTTCCCTTCTGAAATGCTGAGACAAATGCAGAGATGCTTTCCTTACCATGGCAGGGAAAAGAGACTTGCATTATACTTCTTTGTGCATTATTTTTTTATTTGAAAAAAATTTTATTTTATTGAAGTATAGTTGATTTACAATGTTGTATTAATTTCTGCTGCACAGCAAAGTGATTCAGTTATACATATATATATACATTCTTTTTTAAAAAATATTTTCATTTTATTTGGAGTATAGTTGATTTACAATGTTGTGTTAGTTTCAGGTGTACAACAAAGTGATTCAGTTATACATATACATATATTCATTCTCTTTTAGATTGTTTTCTCGTATAGGTTCTTTGTGCATTTTTAAAAAAACAAATTTATTTATTTATTTATTTTTGGCTGTGTTGAGTCTTTGTTGATGCATGCAGGCTTTCTCTAGTTGCGGCAAGCAGGGGCTACTCTTCGTTGTGGTGTGCGGGCTTCTCATTGCGGTGGCTTCTCTTGTTGCAGAGCACGGGCTCTAGGCGCGTAGGCTTCAGTAGTTGTGGCTCGTGGGCTCAGTAGTTGTGGCTCATGGGCTCTAGAGCACAGGCTCAGTAGTTGTGGTGCACAGTCTTAGTTGCTCTACGGCATGTGGGATCCTCCCAAACCAGGGCTTGAACCTGTGTCCCCTGCATTGGCAGGTGGACTCTTAACCACTGCGCCACCAGGCAAGTCCCTCTTTGTGCATTATTGATGAAACTTTTTTCATTCCTTCCCTCTGAATTTGCAGCTCATGTTGCAACTGCCTCCAGAGGCATCTTCTTCTTCTTCACCTACCTCCCATACCTGTACCTCGCTTTCAGCTACAACCAAAGGAGTCACTTCAAAAAGATTGCCTTTTGTCTCCTCTCCAATGTTGCCATGGCACTGGGAGTCTGATTAATCTCCACATATGAGACAAAAGGTGAGCCTTACCTTTCTCAAGGTAAACTGCCTTGATGTTTTGCCATTTGCTGACAGGCAGAGTTGACCTTCATTTCCAAATAAACATAACTGGCTAATTTTATTCAGTGTTCAGAGCATTTACAGTATACTTATATCTATGGTAGGTAATGTAAGGAACACTTAAGAAATGTAGAATGAAGTTTACACCATGCAGCTTACAATGCAGTTTGGGAGAAAAACTAAAGCATGTAAATGATTTAGGGAATTATACACCTATATAGTTGTATAGATCTAAAATATATAGATTTATGATTAGAAGTTCAAATAACATTTTAGAACTTTACAGATAATGTAGTGATATTACAGATACCATATTTTATTCTCATAGGCTTCAGAGTTAGTCTTCTTTCACAAGTTTGTCTAGGGGACCTTCCATCAGAGATGTTACAACTTCCACACTTTGGGGTTGAAAGTACAATGTCAAGTTTTCATTTGTCTCGTGCTTCTGGAGTTTGAAGAATTCCCTACAACATCTACACTCATTGCAGAAGATTGCAGCCAACATGTCAGTCAAAAGGTAGGACCCCGGGACTTCCGTGGTGGCACAGTGGTTAAGAATCCACTGCCAAGGCAGGGGACACAGGTTCGAGCCCTGGTCTGAGAAGATCCCACATGCCACGGAGCAACTAAGCCCCTGCGCCACAACTACTGAGCCTGCGCTCTAGAGCCCGCAAGCCACAACTACTGAGCCCACATAACACAACTACTGAAGCCCAGGTGCCTAAAGCCTGTGCTCTACAAGAAGATAAGCCACTGAATGAGAAGCCCGCACACTGCAATGAAGAGTAGCCCCTGCTCGAAACTCTGCAAGCCAGAAGCGAGTGGCAGGACATATTTAAAGTGATGAAGGAGAAAAACCTACAACCAAGATTACTCTACAGAGCAAGGATCTCATTCAGATTCAATGGAGAAATTAAAACCTTTACAGACAAGCAAAAGCTGAGAGAGTTCAGCACCACCAAACCAGCTTTACAACAAATGCTAAAGGAACCTGTCTAGGCAAGAAACACACAAGAAGGAAAAGACCTACAAGAACAAACTCGAAATAATTAAGAAATGGTAATAGGAACATACATATCGATAATTACCTTAAATGTAAATGGATTAAATGCTCCCACCAAAAGACACAGACTGGCTGAATGGATACAAAAACAAGACCCATATATATGCGGTCTACAAGAGACCCACTTCAGACCTAGGGACACATACAGACTGAAAGTGAGGGGGTGGAAAAAGATATTCCATGCAAATGGAAATCAGAAGAAAGCTGGAGTAGCAATTCTCATATCAGACAAAATAGACTTTAAAATAAAAACTATTACAAGAGACAAAGAAGGACACTACATAATGATCAAGGGATCGATCCATGAAGAAGATATAACAATTGTAAATATTTATGTGCCCAACATAGGAGCACCTCAATACGTAAGGCAAATACTAACAGCCATAAAAGGGGAAATGGACAGTAACACAATAATAGTAGGGGACTTTAACACCCCACTTTCACCAATGGACAGATCATCCAAGATGAAAATAAATAAGGAAACACAAGTTTTAAATGATACATTAAACAAGATGGACTTAATTGATATTTATAGGACATTCCATCCTAAAACAACAGAATACACATTCTTCTCAAGTGCTCATGGAACATTCTCCAGAATAGATCATATCTTGGGTCACAAATCTAGCCTTGGTAAATTTAAGAAAATTGAAATAGTATCAAGCATCTTTTCTGACATGCTATGAGACTAGATATCAATTACAGGAAAAGATCTGTAAAAAATACAAACACATGGAGGCTAAAATAACGAAGTGATCACTGAAGAAATCAAAGAGGAAATAAAAATACTTAGAAACAAATGACAATGGAGACACGATGACCCAAAACCTATGGGATGCAGCAAAAGCAGTTCTAAGAGGGAAGTTTCTAGCAATACAATCCTACCTTAAGAAACAGGAAACATCTCGAATAAACAACCTAACTTTGCACCTAAAGCAATTAGAGAAAGAACAAAAAAGTCCCCGAAGTTAGCAGAAGGAAAGAAATCATAAAGATCAGATCAGAAATAAATGAAAAAGAAATGAAGGAAATGATAGAAAAGATCAATAAAACTAAAAGCTGGTTATTTGAGAAGATAAACAAAGTTGATAAACCATTAGCCAGACTCATCAAGAAAAAAAGGGAGAAGACTCAAATCAATAGAATTAGAAATGAAAAAGGAGACATAACAACGGTCACTGCAGAAATAAAAAAGACTATTAGAGATTACTACAAGCAACTGTATGCCAGTAAAATGGACAACCTGGAAGAAATGGACAAATTCTTAGAAATGCACAACCTGCCTAGACTGAACCAGGAAGAAATAGAAAATATGAACAGACCAATCACAAGCACTGAAATTGAAACTGCGATTAAAAATCTTCCAACAAACAAAAGCCCAGGACCAGGTGGCTTCACAGGCGAATTCTATCAAACATTTAGAGAAGAGCTAACACCTATCCTTCTCAAACTCTTCCAAAATATAGCAGAGGGAGGAACACTCCCAAACTCATTCTATGAGGCCACCATAACCCTGATACCAAAACCAGACAAAGACATCACAGAGAAAGAAAACTACAGGCCATTATCACTGATGAACATAGATGCAAAAATCCTCAACAAAATACTAGCAAAGAGAATCCAACAGAACATTAAAAGGATCATACACCATGAGCAAGTGGGGTTTATCCCAGGAATGCAAGGATTCTTCAATATACACAAATCAATCAACGTGATACACCATATCAACAAACTGAAGGAAAAAGACCATATGATCATCTCAATAGATGCAGAGAAAGCTTTTGACAAAATTCAACACCCATTTATGATAAAAACCCTGCAGAAAGTAGGCATAGAGGGAACTTTCCTCAACATAATAAAGGCCATATATGACAAACCCACAGCCAGCATCGTTCTCAATGGTGAAAAACTGAAACCATTTCCACTAAGATCAGGAATAAGACAAGGTTGCCCACTCTCACCACTCTTATTCAACATAGTTTTGGAAGTTCTAGCCACAGCAATCAGAGAAAAAAAGAAATAAAAGGAATCCAGATAGGAAAAGAAATAAAGCTGTCACTGTTTGCAGATGACATGATACTATACATAGAGAATCCTAAGAGTGCTACCAGAAAACTACTAGAGCTAATCAATGAATTTGGTAAAGTAGCAGGATACAAAATTAATGCACAGAAATCTCTGGCATTCTTATACACTAATGATGAAAAATCTGAGAGTGAAGTTAAGAAAACACTCCCATTTACCACTGCAACAAAAAGAATAAAATATCTAGGAATAAACCTACCTAAGGAGACAATAGACTTGTATTCAGAAAGCTATAAGACACTGATGAAAGAAATCAAAGATGATACAAATAGATGGAGAGATATACCATGTTCTTGGATTGGAAGAATCAACATTGTGAAAATGACTCTACTACCCAAAGCAATCTACAGATTCAATGCAATCCCTATCAAACTACCACTGGCATTTTTTACAGAACTAGAACAAAAAATTTCACAATTTGTATGGAAACACAAAAGACCCCGAATAGCCAAAGCAATCTTGAGAACGAAAAATGGAGCTGGAAGAATCAGGCTCCCTGACTTCAGACTATACTACAAAGCTACAGTAATCAAGACAGTATGGTACTGGCACAAAAACAGAAATATAGATCAATGGAATAGGATAGAAAGCCCAGAGATAAACCCACACACATATGGTCACCTTATCTTTTATAAAGGAGGCAAAAATATACAGTGGAGAAAAGACAGCCTCTTCAATAAGTGGTGCTGGGAAAACTGGACAGGTACATGTAAAAGTTTGAAATTAGAACACTCCCTAACACCATACACAAAAATAAACTCATAATGGGTTAAAGACCTACATGTAAAGCCAGACACTATCAAACTCTTAGAGGAAAACATAGGCAGAACACTCTATGACATAAATCACAGCAAGATCCTTTTTGACCCACCTCCTAGAGAAATGGAAATAAAAACAAAAATAAACAAATGGGACCTAATGAAACTTAAAAGCTTTTGCATAGCAAAGGAAACCATAAACAAGAGGAAAAGACAACCCTCAGAATGGGAGAAAATATTTGCAAATGAAGCAAGTGACAAAGGATTAATCTCCAAAATTTATAAGCAACTCATGCAGCTTAATAACAAAAAAACAAACAACCCAATCCAAAAATGGGCAGAAGACCTAAATAGACATTTCTCCAAAGAAGATATACATATTGCCAACAAACACATGAAAGAATGCTCAGCATCATTAATCATTAGAGAAATGCAAATCAAAACTACAATGAGATATCATCTCACACCGGTCAGAATGGCCATCATCAAAAACTCTAGAAACAATAAATGCTGGAGAGGGTGTGGAGAAAAGGGAACACTCTTGCACTGCTGGTGGGAATGTAAATTGATACAGCCACTATGGAGAACAGTATGGAGGTTCCTTAAAAAACTACAAATAGAACTACCATACGACCCCGCAATCCCACTACTGGGCATATACCCTGAGAAAACCATAATTCAAAAAGAGTCATGGGGCTTCCCTGGTGGCGCAGTGGTTGGGAGTCCGCCTGCCGATGCAGGGGACGCGGGTTCGTGCCCCAGTCCGGGAGGATCCCGCGTGCCGCGGAGCGGCTGGGCCCGTGAGCCATGGCCGCTGAGCCTGCGTGTCCAGAGCCTGTGGTCCACAATGGGAGAGGCCACAGCGGTGAGAGGCCCGCGTACCGGAAAAAAAAAAAGAGTCATGTACCAAAGTGTTCATTGCAGCTCTATTTACAATAGCCAGGACATGGAAGCAACCTAAGTGTCCATCGACAGATGAATGGATAAAGAAGATGTGGCACATATATACAATGGAATATTACTCATCCATAAAAAGAAATGAAACTGAGTTATTTGTAGTGAGGTGGATAGACTTGGAGTCTGTCATACAGAGTGAAGTAAGTCAGAAGGAGAAAAACAAATACCGTATGCTATCACATATATATGGAATCTAAGAAAAAAAAATGTCATGAAGAGACTAGGGGTAGGATGGGAATAAAACACCGACCTACTAGAGCATGGACTTGAGGATATGGGGAGGGGGAAGGGTAAGCTGTGATGAAGTGAGAGAGTGGAATGGACATATATACACTACCAAACGTAGGGTGGATAGCTAGTGGGAAGCAGCCGCATGGCACAGGGAGATCAGCTAGGTGGTTTGTGACCACCTAGAGGGGTGGGATAGGGAGGGTGAGAGGGAGGGAGACGCAAGAGGGAAGAGATATGGGAACATATGTATATGTATAACTGATTCACTTTGTTGTAAAGCAAAAACTAACACACCATTGTAAAGCAATTATACTCCAATAGAGATGTTAAAAAAAAAAATTAGCCCCTGCTGGCTGCAACTAGAGAAAGCCCATGCTCAGCAATAAAGACCCAACACAGCCATAAACAAACAAATAAATAAATAAAATGTAGGATCCTGAGGTCTGTGGGGTTACAGTACTTACTGAATGGAACAGTTTCCCATTTCAGTGGTACTAAGATGATCTGCTCTGAACACTCTAGCAAGTGCCTTCATTGCTCAATTTTAGCTTTTATCACCAGAGTCCAGGTCCCAAATGACAAAGCTTGGTTTAGCAGCAGATAACAGGGAAAGGAGTTATAAGTTGGGTCGAGTTTGTGGGTCCCCTTACTGCAGTTGGGATAATCTCCAATGCCCTGGTTAGAGGCATCACCTACCAATGAATTTCTTTTTTAAGTTTGGATGGTCTAAATGGGTTAAGGCCGCTTAAAATTTAATAAAGGATGTTAAGTTGACCAGAATTTATTGAAAGTGAGTGGTTTTCTTTAACAAAGCAATGTTGAGACCATGATTTACAAATACTTATGGAGGAAAAGTAGATTTGAAATGGTATATCTGATTCCTTACATATTAGTGAATGAACGTAGATGCTTTATGGAGCCCATCTGTTGAAATTGAGGGAATTTAGGTAGGTGGCTGGACTGGATGAACTGTGTGTTATGATCAGTGTTCATTCCTGAAAGACACAGGATAGCCCACAAATGGTGTCTAGTGTTACAGCTGAAGGAAATGCAAATGCATATGATCATAAGCAGGTAGGAATCTCTAAGAATATAATTGATGAAATGTTAGAAATCCGAGGATAATATTTCTTATTTAGAATCCTCATACTTTCACTGGATTAGGTTTTCCTATTCATCTGACCTATCTGCTCAAATCAGATAGCATGCCTTCAAGTGATTGAATAAATAAAATTACTCTGTACATTTTCTCAGTAAGTCTGGTGCAGCCCTTTCAGTTTTAATCTTGAGCAGGAATCACTATATACAACATGAATCAGGCCTCTGGTTGTATGGCAGAAACATTTTGGCCTCTTCTTAAAATCAGAACCTGCATGCTTGTGGAGCAACTGGGTTTGTCACTTGAAACTTCCACTTATTGATTTATTTGTTAATTTATTATTTATTAGATTGATTTTAGTTTTTAAGAGGCCCAGTAAATAGCACCCTTCTCCCCTCCTTAGTTTCTGAACCAGTTGAGAAACAATACAGAGATGTCATCTTATTAATACCCAAATATCTTTTTATAACTTATAAAAATCTTAGTGGATGGGTTATTATAGATGCTCAGATGGACCATTTTATCTCAACTCCTCAAGCTTGTCAGTGCTGTCTTGTAGCCCTGAGTAATCTTGTTTCAGTCTCTTCCCTTCCACAGGTATTGATCTCAAGGGTATTCCTTAATAAACATCTTGCATACTAAACTCCATTTCAGGGTCTGTGTCACAAAGAACCTATCCTGTGACTATTGAATTTATCTCTGGGACCCCTATTAATGTGAGAAGGGTCTCCTATTATGCTCTCCACCTGGGTGGGACACTGGGCCTTGTTGTTTAGCTCCCTTGTCTTGAAAGGCCATCCAAATGGAAGCCCAAAGTTTTCTTGTTAGTAAATGACCTCTGAGCAAAAGAGTTCCAGTAGGAAAAGAGAGAATAGGGCAGAGAAATACATTTGAAAAGATGGTGTCCAAACCTGTTCCAAAACTGGATTTCAGGAAGCCCAGCAAATCCCAAACAAGATTAACAATAAGAAATCTACATTAGACATACCAACATAAAATTGAGCACACCAGAGGTCAAGAGAAAAATCTAAAAAGTAGCTGGAGGGGAAAAAAAAAGATTGCTTTTTAAAGGAGCCAAGAGTGGGAGCCTGAAGATAGTGGCTTTGTACGTTGTATAAAATAATAATGATGATGATAAGTCTTTAGGATTTTATTTATTTATTTATTTGCGGTACGCGAGCCTCTCACTGTTGCGGCCTCTCCCGTTGCGGGGCACAGGCTCCGGACGTGCAGGCCCAGCGGCCATGGCTCACAGGCCCAGCCGCTCTGCGGCATGTGGGATCTTCCCAGACCGGGGCACGAACCCGTGTCCCCTGCATCGGCAGGTGGATTCTTAACCACTGCGCTACCAGGGAAGCCTGATGTGGACCATTTTTAAAGTCTTTATTGAATGTGTTACAGTATTGCTTCTATTTTATGTTTTTGTTTTTTGGCCACGAGGCATGTGGGATCTTAGCTCCCCAACCAGGGATCGAACCCACACGTCCCCTTTTATGTATTTTAATTCTATCTTTTTAAAAAAATCCTAGGGCTTCCCTGGTGGCACAGTGGTTGAGAGTCCGCCTGCCGATGCAGGGAACACTGATTCGTGCCCCGGTCTGGGAAGATCCCACACGCCGCGGAGCGGCTGGGCCCGTGAGCCATGGCCGCTGGGCCTGCGCGTCCGGAGCCTGTGCTCCGCAATGGGAGAGGCCGCGACAGTAAGAGGTTCGCGTACCGCAAAAAAAAAATAAAATAAAATACATTAAAGGGTTTTTGAGGAGATAAAGTCAGAAATCAGTGGGGGTAAATACTTTTTGGAAGGGGAGTGAAGATATTAACTTTAGACTTTGCAGCAACGTAGACCTGGTAATTCATTACTGAGCCGACCAGGAAAAGGCTAGGAACAGTGTATAACTTCCAAACTTCATAGAGAGAAAATGGAATAATCAAAAGATTGGTTGAGTCAAGAAGAAGTGGTGTGGGAGAGGAATTATGTCACATGGCCTCTTCTATTGCAAAGGGGGATGAGAAGTCAGGGAAGAGCAATCATGATCAAAGAGATGTGAGGTCAGGTGAACTTTGCCAGATTCCTTTCAGCAGCAACCTGCTCTCAAACACAAATAAATAAATTGTGGAAAGAAGTAACAGCTAACTCCTACCCAGTCCAAACTCCAGCAGTATTTTTGTTTTGTTTTGTTTTTTAAATAGAGCTCGATGAGCTGATTCTCAAATGTACATAGGAGTATAAAGGACCAAGAATAGCCAAGAACTCTTGAGGAAGAACAAAATAGCAAAACTTGTTTTACCAGATTTCATGATTTATCATAAAGCAATAGTAATTAAGATTATGGTTGACAAATACACTAATACAACAGAAAAGAAGGGAGAGATAAATGCATTGTTAAATATCAGAGGTGCTACTTCAGAGCAGTGGGATTTAATAAATGGTGCTGGAGCAACTAAAGAATCTTATGGAAAACATTGAAATTGGACTTTGAATTCATACCATCCACAGATATCAATTCCAATGTAAAAAAACATAAAGTGGGGCTTCCCTGGTGGCGCAGTGGTTGAGAATCTGCCTGCTAATGCAAGGGACACGGGTTCGAGCCCTGGTCTGGGAAGATCCCACATGCCGCAGAGCAACTAGGCCCGTGAGCCACAACTACTGAGCCTGCGCGTCTGGAGCCTGTGCTCCGCAACAAGAGAGGCCGTGATAGTGAGATGCCTGTGCACCGCGATGAAGAGTAACCCCTGCTTGCCACAACTAGAGAAAGCACTTGCACAGAAGTGAAGACCCAACACAGCCAAAAATAAATAAATTAATAAATTAATTTTTTTTTAAAGTAACAAATGTTCAAGTACAATTGGTGTCTTTAAAAAAAAAACTAAAGTTTTTTGGAGATGATATAGGAGGGTACATTCATGTACTTGAAGTAGGAAAGATTTCTTAAACAAGACACAAAAATAACTAGCCATCAGGAAAAGACTGATAAATAATGACATTAAGACACCATGAAGAGAATGAAAGGAGAAGCTACAGAGTGGGAGAGGATGCTCGATACATTTAACCTGCAAAAGGCTTGTATCCAGAATATTTAAAGAATTCATAAAATCAATTATATATCATACTTTATAGTAAAGAAAAAAACAGGCAAAAATAGGCACTTCATGAAAAGACATATCCAAATAGCCAATAAACACATGCCAGCTAGAAGAAAATGAAGTGACATATACTGAAAGAAAAACCTTGTCAACTCAGTGTTCTATATCCAGGGGAAAATTAGGGAGAAATGAAGACTCTCTCAAACCAAAGCGACAGAATTTATTGCTGGGAGACATTACAAGAAATGTTGAGTTCTTCAAGCAAAAACAATACCATATCAGACAGAAGCTTGGATCTGCACAAAGAAATTAAGAGCACTGAAAATGGAAAATACAATTTATTTTGTCTTTTGTGGAGATTTCTGGCTCTAAAAGAGAACTGACTGTCTAAAGCAAAAGTGGTAGCAATGTATTGTGTTTATAGCTTATGTGAAAGTGAAATGTATGACAACAGTAGCAAAGGGTGGGAGGGAAGAACTGGAAACTGGAAATTGTTGTAAGATCCTCACGCTACATATGAAGTAGTATAATATTATTTGAAGATAGACTAATTAAAGATGATTTTAAACCCTAGAACAACACTAAAAAATATTTTTAGAGGTATAAGTAATAAACCAGTAGTGGAAATAAAATGGAATCATTAAAAAAAATCCCCATTAATGCAAGAAAAAGAGGAAAAAAGAAACAAGGAAAAGTTTGGATCAAATAGAAAAGAGCTGGCAAAGTGGTAAATTTTAATCCAATCAATAATCACATTAAATGTGAATAATCTAAACATACCAATTAAAAAGAGTCAGTTTAGATAAAAAGGCATAACCCAACTATATGCTGCCTACTGACAAAGATGACGGTGAAGTTGTAAAGGGGGTGTGCATATTTGGGGTTTTGAGGGTTATTGATTTGGGTGGTAGTTGTACAAATTACTTCCTTTGTAATTGCTTGTTAAACTCCATTTTATATACTTGATATATATATTCCCAATAAATAAATAAAGTTAACTGGCAATCAAATGTCTGCTGAGGTGGGGAAGGAGCCTTGTCTCTTTATTCTTTTCGGACACTGCAGACTTACACTGAACAAGGATGCACCTGGCTTTCACAAACTAAGTATACTGACTGTTTACGGCAGCTGAGGTTTGCGAGACCTGTCTGTAAGCCTTGGTGAAAGGCAAGGCTCACGATTGGCACAAAGACAGACATAAGTCATAGAATCTCATCCCAGGAAGGACCTCAGAGGTTTCCTGGCCCCTCGCCCCTCACAGCGTGGTCTGTGCACCAGCAGCATCAGAACCCTCAGAGAGCTTGTTAGGAATGCAGACTCCCAGGCCCATCCAGACACACTTAATCAGAACAAAATCACCAGGTGATTAGTAAGCACAGGAAAGTTTGAGGAGCACCATTCTAGCCCATCTGTCTGCTCACCAGTATTTGAATGTCTCCTCTGGTGTTGCTAGTTATCACCTCCTCAATCCTGCCATGTGGCAGCAGATGCAGGGTATCTTGGATGCTTTACATGAGAAGCTTAGTCAGCTTGCATTCAGATTTGACACTTGGCATCACAAAGGATACTTATCTTTATACGCACCCAGGAATTGGTTCCAAGCCCATCTTCAGCACTCCTTTCTTCATGGCATATGTATGTATTGAGCAGCTGCTGCATATGAGGCCCTGGGTCAGATGTTGGAGATACTGAGATAATCTGACAGTCCCTGGCCCCAAGCTGGGGTTGGCAATAAGTGAGCAGATTCACAGTGCAGAGCGAGACCTTCAATGCTCACAGTTAGCGCAGGGTGCCCCAGATGTACGTGGGTTAGACATATAACCCAAGAGAATGAGCATACCTGCTTGCTGGGGAAGGAGATACCTGTGCTGACCTACCAAGTAAGAATTAACCAAGCAAAGAAGGTGGGGAGGAGTAGGAAGGGCTTTCCTGACAGCATGTGCAAGAGTGTGAAGATGTGTCTCAGATGACCAAATTTCTACTTCTTGGTGCCAAAGAATCATTTTGGCAATATTAAGAATGTTTTAGGGCTTCCCTGGTGGCGCAGTGGTTGAGAATCCGCCTGCCGGTGCAGGGGACGCGGGTTCGTGCCCCGGTCCGGGAAGATCCCACATGCCGCAGAGCGGCTGGGCCCGTGAGCCATGGCCGCTGAGCCTGCGCGTCCGGAGCCTACGCTCCGGAATGGGAGAGGCCACAACAGTGAGAGGCCCGCGTACCACACACACACAAAAAAAAATAGAATGTTTTATTGGGGATTCCCTGTCAGCCCAGTGGTTAGGACTCAGCGCTTTCACAGCTGGGCCCAAGTTCAGTCCCTGGTTGGGGAACTAAGATCCCACAAGCTGTGTGGCATGGTCAAAAAAACCAAAAAACAACAAAAACAAAAAAGTTTTACCTTCTTTGAGAAACCAACAACTAGCTTTTCTTTTCCTGTGCCTAACTTTTTGTCCCTTAACACCCCAGACATGAATAGTCCAGTCTTCTCATTGGCTTGTTCTCTAACTGTTTGATTGGAAAGTTCTGGTAACTTTTCCCTGTCTTCGAAGTGGTGATTGTTTTCCTTCCTTTGGAATAGGCACAGGCATCCAATTGAGGAACATGGGCAGTATAGGAGGAGAGTTTAACTTCACTCAGGTGCTGCTGATGCTACTGCTGGACTCTCTCTTATATGGCTTGGTGGCCTGGTATGTGGAGTCTGTCTTCCCAGAGGTGTATGGTACACCCAAACCTTGGTACTTCTTTCTCATGGTGAGTACTGATGCTACTGTTTTATAGATTGACATTAGAATTTTTATAGGTCATCATCAATATTCCTATCTCTCTTTGTGGTGTTGGTTGCAAACTCAAACTCCTGGAAATCTAAGTGCAGTTCTCTAACCTGGATTCACCCCAAACCTATCAACTTGTGGTTGCCAAGGGAGCATAATTAACGAGTCTGTCTCTCTGACTCTTGCCCCACTGCTGATACCCTGTGCAGAGTCCCCTTAAAAGTGCCTGTGGCTGTCTCATATGTGCCCACTTGAGTGGCAGGCCCTGCATTCTCTCACAGAATGCCACCCCAACAAGCTAGAGCCCTCAGGACTCCTCGGCCTCTTTCCTCTTTGGGCTGGTGGCAAGGCCCTGAAGCTCTTTGAGACCTCTGTGACCTGGGGGCACAGGCATGGAGCACAGCTTTCGTTGACAACCCCATGAAGCTCTCCAAATCTTTTCTCTCCTATGGTGAGTAAATTTTCCTACAAAGTTGAACACATCATGCCTGCTTCAGTCCTCTTGCAGATTCAGTCTGATCCCATCTGAATTGCACAGGTACTCACTTCAGGCCTCGGCAAAGGCTGCCATGCTAGCCCTTCTTGGTCTGTGGAGAAATGGCTAGATTGTTAACGCCAGTATTTCTCCAGGCCTCAGCCCACAGGGGTACTGATTGCCAACACGACAGCTTCCCCAGTACACCAGGAGTGTGGATATGAGGCATCATTTCTAGCTCCATCCTCCGGACCATGGGTTGTAGGCTGAAATGCAGTTTATTAGTAGTAAGTCTGTGGGCAAATTCTTGACTTCTTCAGGCACCATTATGTGTTCGATACCAGGAAACTCCAGTGGGTGAGGCTGGGGTGGGGGTGGGGGGAGGGAAGTGTGAGAATTTAATTTACCAAAATATTTATCTTCCAGAAGAAGAGAGCCAATTTACCTAAATGTATTAATGTAAGTTGACTTCCTCTCTAGCCCTCCTACTGGTGTGGTGAACCTATATCCCTTACGAATTCAGTGCTGGAGTTGGGGGATCCTCAGAAAGCTCTGAAAAGCAAGTTCATTCAGGAAGAGCCTACCGATTTGATAAAAGGAATTGAAATCCAACATCTATACAAGGTATCAGCTCACAAATCTTCTTCCAAGGACTTGAGAAATAGTGCATAGAGGCTTCTGTTTTATTCTGACAGTGGTTACAAGGCACATTTTGTGATAGATTTTTAATTCCCTTCTGTAATGTTATCCTCAAAATTAGGAGTATAATATAAAATGTCCTGTTTTCTGTCATAAAGTTAAATGACTGGATGGAGGGTCTAGATGATCTTTCTTGAAACAGTCTCGCAAATGCCGAACACCTCTTGTTGGGGACACTCTGTAACTCAGTCATTTGATGGCTGACTTTGATCCACCAGTGTTTTTACATAACCAAATCAAATAGTAAACCAGATTTCACTGCTGGCTTCCAGATGCAGACGTGTTTGTTCTTTCACCAGTGTCTGCTGAGTCCTGCATTGACTAAGGACTCCGCTGACAGGATGACTAGATATAAGTTCTATACCCTGGTGTGTCCTCCAGAGCATTATTTTTTTGTTTGGAATCTTCCATTCTTCAAATACGATGAGCCTAAGGAGAGGCAAGTGTCCTCTGTATGACTGATACAAGGTCACAGTCAAGGTGCTAGCTCAATACTTTGTGTCGCCTTCCTTGGCCTATGGGATCAAGTGGATCACATGCTGGCCCAGGGGCTCCACAGCATGGGGGAATCATCCCAGCTCCTTTACATACTGTGGTAGCAGCTTGGAATGCTCCAGTCTTCACCCAATTTATTGTAGCTTCAATAAGCAGGGTTTTCATTTCCTCTTTTCACATAACAAGCAGTCTGCAGGCACATGGTTCTGGCATGATTTCAGCTGCTCAGCAAAGCCATCTCAGACCCCTTCTCCTTCTGCTCGCTTGCTTTCATTTATTTTCCCTGGGCCAGTGGAAGCATATAGCTCTCATCTGCGCGCTTGTCATTTCCCAGTTGCAAGATGGCTGCTGTAGCTCATCTATAGGGAAAGATAAGAGCAAGGGGCTTTCTTTTGGGAAGACTTCCTTCCTTCCTTCCTTCCTTCCTTCCTTCCTCCCTCCCTCCCTTCCTTCCTTCCTTCCTTCTTTTCTGCCCTTCAGTAGATCACTCCTTATTCTTATTGCCCAGAATTCTGCCACATGTCCACCTCAACTGCAAAAGGGAGACTGAAAAGTTAGGGAAGAGGACCGTCACACTTGATTCAAAATAATCATACCAGATGGATGTGGGGGCAGGAGAAGTGTGCCAAATTCCTTTCCGCAGCACCCTGCTCCCAAACACAGATAAATGGTGGGAAGAAGGGACGTCTAAGTCTCACCCAACTATAATTCTGCACTCCAGACCCCAAGTCCAGCCCGGATGCAATTAGACAGGACAGAAATTGTCTAAGGCGTAGACTGAAATGTGATGTATCTCTGCAAGTGGCATTGTGGGTGATTTTATTTTCTTCCTTATACTCATATATGAATTGTATAATAAGAAAATAATAAATGGTATTTTTTTTTTTTTTTTTTTTTTGTGGTACGCGGGCCTCTCACTGCCGTGGCCTCTCCCGTTGCGGAGCACAGGCTCGGGACGGGCAGGCTCAGCGGCCATGGCTCACGGGCCCAGCCGCTCCGCGGCACGTGGGATCTTCCCGGACCGGGGCACGAACCCGCGTCCCCTGCATCGGCAGGCAGACTCTCAACCACTGCGCCACCAGGGAAGCCCATAAATGGTATTTTAAATACTGGAGACATTTGATTTAGAATACAGGACAGTCTGTCTGGTGTTCCCTCCCTAGATCAATACCGCCTACAAAAGATGCAGGGTGCCCTTTCTCAGGGGATTAGCCAGGCAGTGCAGAGCAAGGTGTGGCTCAAGAAGCAGGGAGAAGGTCTCGTTCAAGCTCCGAGCCCTTTGTCCTTGAGCTCTGGCCTCTGTGGTTCAGCTGCTCTACCACCAGGTTCCAGAGGCCAGGGAAACCCCCCTGGTGTTGCTCCCCATCATGGTCCTCAGTAGCTCCAGGCAGCTAAACTCTGAAAGAAGGAGCTCCCTTATGGATTTCCACTTGGAGTCCCACTGATGAACTTTTGGAGGAAGTTGGTGTGGGTGCTTGGCCTGTCATAGGTTCTTCAGAAATGCCACATGCATGTGCATATTACACCATCAGTCAGAGTTGGCTTTTCAACAGGTGTTCTACAAGGGAAGGGATGAACTCATGGCAGTCAAACATCTGACCATAAACGTGTACTGAGGGCAGATCACTGTTCTCCTGGGGCACAATGGAGCAGGCAAAACCGCCACCTGCGACATGCTCACAGGTATGTGTGTGGGATCAGCCCTCCCGAGGAAGCGCTGAAGATATTGTTGATCCAGATCTAGATGTTTTGGCTCCATCTCCCCACATCAGATTTCACTGGCATCTTTGTTTGTTGTTTGTTTTTTTACTATCTACGTAGTAGTGCCTCGTTGTTCACATTACCCTGTAGCAGGAAAAGGGAATCTTTGACTCTTTCGGCCAATCTGAGGAACTTAGTTTCAAACACTATCAGGAGGCTGTGAACACTGCTTAGCATGTTTCCTTCCAGGTAGAACTTTCCGCTACAGTGAGGCACCACTAATCTCTCAACCAAACATTTCATCCACTTACTTTTGATTGCCAGGGGCACTTTTAGAATGATACCTGGAGAATTATTCTAAAATTATCGGTTTCAGAATAGTTTTTATGCCTAAATAATTCTTTCACATTCCATTAACTAAAATAATATCTGTGATATTTGAAAACTCATTCATTCAAGAAACATATTTATTGAAGGCTTAACCTATGTAAAGCTCTGTACAAAACCAGTGAGATGCATTTCCAAATTTCGAGGCGCTCTGAAAGCCCACCAGTTCTTCTGTGTTACATATAGAACACCAAACGGCTGGGAAGCTATGAGCACTTCAAAGTCAAGCTGCCACGATTCTCCTCACAGGTTGCTGATGCACCTTCCACTGAAGGCATTTGAAGAGCAGCAATATTGTGAAGTTTGGTCTGAGGTGCCTTTGGTACTAGGACTTTAAAAACCAAGTTTCAGCCCAGCAGATACATGCTGGATGGGCTCTGGATGCATCAGGACAGGGGTGCAGTAATGTCTCCAGACAGGTGGTCCTCTCTCAGGTACAGGCATTGATACTTCTGGCAGCATGATCATTTAGGGAAGGCCTCCCCTTCTATGTACACTTGTGAGGTCCTCAGTACTTGAAGGGTGATCCAGCTAGACACCAGGCTAAGTGATCAAGGAGGCAAGTCAGGTACAAACATTGTTTAAGGAGGCCAACTGATAGAAACACTCCATAGACACTTCCCTATTGCATTCCCTTATATTCTGTTCCTAGTATTCATCACAGTCTGTGCTCATCTGATTTGTGTATATATATATATATGTGTGTGTGTGTGTGTGTGTGTGTGTGTGTGTGTGTGTTATTTCTCTGTCTCCCCCATCCCTCTCCCTAGGAAGCTTGTTCTGTTCACTTCTGGATCCACAGTGCCTGGAACCGCGCTTGGCAAAGGATAGGCACTCAATAAATATCATTGAATGAATGACTGAATTAATTAATTAATGTAACTGCAAATTCTGCCAAAATGCAGACCATGAATGATACATCAGAGAAGCTCAGTCATGGACTTCTACCAGCAGTGACATGGTATAGAGAAAAGCCAGTGCTGCCCTGGAGAAAGTGGCACCACTGAAAGACACAGTGAGATTCAGTAGCCCTGAAGATGCTGAGCTGGGAAGGGAAAATCTGGCTGATTGCCCATGACATTGGCCATTGAAGGGCTTCTACATCGTATTGTTTGCAGAGAGGCCCAAAACTTACACAGGCATGTTTTGTATCTTAAACCCCATTTCTCCACCCAATAAAGTTATATGGCTTTTGGTTCTTCTATGACTTCTTCTATTGAGCTATTCCAACACTATAATTATACCAAAAAAAAAAAAGACTTTTAATTTTACTGTAGAGTAGTATCACTTTTTTTCCCTTTTCCCCCAAACACTCATGGTGCTTTATTATCCACAACCAAAATGGAAGATCTGAAAACCCCAATCAGTGGGTAATTTGGCAGTAAGTATCAAAAACCTTTAAAGTCTTATCCCCCTTTTGACCTACTAGATCTACCTGTATTGACTTGGACTAAGAAAACAACTGGGGAAGCAGGCAAAGTTATATCACATGTTTATACTTGTGAAGAATTGCAAATAACCTAAATATCTACCAGTATAGGTTGAATAAATAACAGGATATATTCATAACAATGAAATCTTTTTTTGCCTTTAAAAATTGTATAGATTCTGTTGATGTAGACAAATGGCCTCAATACATTGTTGTATCAAAAAGCCAGTTAAAAAACCAGAATTTATATTTTCCCATTTTTGGTAAAAAATTAATGTGTGAGTGAGTATATGCATACAAAATACATAAAGTTATATAGCACAATGTTAGCAGTTGTTTTTTTATGATGGGATTTGTATAACCTTTGTTTTCGTATACTTTCTTCTCCAACTTTGTTGCAATAGAAATTTATTGTCCTTTTTCAATATGAAAAATATCCTTAAAATAAGAAAATGTGAATAAAGACAAAGATAGTATACAGATGAGCAGCCTGCAAAGTTTTACACTGACATACATTTGGCAGTGAGTGCATTCATTCAGTGGGATTTATTTGGAATTTATTGGGAAGGAATCAGAGATGAATCAGTTATGGATCATGCCTTCAAGGATCCCAATTTGAAACTTTTAGGTGCCGGACATACTTTTCTCCTAGACCATATTTACTTATGCATCCATATTATTACTTTTTAAAGTATAGTTGATTTACAATGTTGTGTTAGTTTCAGGTGTACAGCAAAGTGATTCAGATATGTGTGTGTATATATATATATAGGTACATATATATATACACACACACCCACATATATATTCTTTTTCATTATAGGTCATTACAAGATATTGAATATAGTTCCCTGTGCTATACATTAGGTCCTTATTGTTTCACTATTTATAGTAAAATAGATGTAGTTTATCTATCTATGGTTGTTTATAGTAATGTGTGTATGTTAATCCCAAACTCCTAATTTATCCCCCCCATTTCCCGTTTGGTAACCACAAGTTTGTTTTCTATGTCTGTGAGTCTATTTCTGTTCTGTAAATAAGTTTATTTGTATAATTTTAGATTCCACGTATAAGTGATATCATATATTTGTCTTTCTCTGTCTTACTTCACTTAATATGATAATCTCTAGGTCCATCCATGTTGCTGCAAATGGCATTATTTCATTCTTTTTTATGGCTGAGTAATATTGCATTGTATGTGTGTGTGTGTGTGTGTGTGTGTGTGTGTGTGTGTGTGTGTATGTATACATACCACACCTTCTTTATCCATTCTTCTATTGATGGACACTTATGTTGCTTCCATCTCTTGGCTATTGTAAATAGTGCTGCAATGAACATTGGGGTGCATGGAGCTTTTAGAATTAGAGTTATCTCTGGATATATGCCCAGGAGTGGGATTGCTGGATCATATAGTAACTCTATTTTTAGTTTTTTGAGTAACCTCCATACTGTTATCCCTAGTGGCTGCACCAATTTACATTCCCACCAACAACGCAGGAGGGTTCCTTTTTCTCCACACCCTCTCCAGAATTTATTATTTGTAGACTTTTTTTTTTTTTTTTTGCGGTACGCGGGCCTCTCACTGTTGTGGCCTCTCCCGTTGTGGAGCACAGGCTCCGGACTCGCAGGCTCAGAGGCCATGGCTCACGGGCCCAGCCGCTCCGCAGCATGTGGGATCTTCCCAGACCAGGGCATGAACCTGCATCCTCTGCATCGGCAGGCGGACTCTCAACCACTGCGCCACCAGGGAAGCCCTAAACTGTCCTCATTTTAAAGAATTCTTGTTTCTGTTCAGCTTGAGTGATTTCCATTACTCTGTCTTCCAGTTAGCTGATCCATTTTTCTGTATTGTTTAATCTACTGTTGATTCCTTCTAGTGTATTTTTTACTTCAATTATTGTATTCTTCAGCTCTGTTTGGTTCTTCTTCATATTTTCTAACCCCTTATTAAACTTTTCACTGTGTTCACCTATATTTCTCCTGAGTTCTTTGAGCATCTTTAGGATAATTACCTTGAACTCTTTATCAGTTAGTGACTTCACTTAGTTCTGTTTCTGGGGTTTTATCTTGTTCCTTCATTTGGAAAATATTCTTCTGTCACCTCATTTTGCCTAATTCCAGCTGTTTTTATTTTTATGTATTTGATAGATTGGTTACATTTCCTGATCTTGGAGAAGTGGCCTTAGGTAGGGGACATCACATCCTATGCATCCCAGCAGTGCATTCCTGTCTGGTCACCAGAGTTCTGTGCTCTACAGGTGTTTCCTGTGTGGGCTATGTGTGCTCTTCTGTTGTGGCAGGCTGACTACTATGGGTAGTCTAGTAGGTGTGGCTGACTCCCAGTCCAGTTGTTGCCAGGCTCCCACAGAAGTTATTTACCTTCTCAGCATTGTCCTCAATAAGGATTCACAGAGTTAATAAATGGAAAAGGGCTTAGAATGGCCCCTGGCATTTAGTAATCACTCCAAAAATAGTACTGTTATTTCTTCTTGCTCAAAATAAAAGAGATTAATTAATATTTACTTTGCATCTGCAATGTGCTAGGTGTATGTTTGATTTATCCTTACAGAAAGTTTTTGAAGTAAATTCTATTATGTTCATTGTTCAAGTTCAGAGTCATGAAACTTAGAGAGGAACAGAGATGAGATTTGAACAAAAATATTCTAGACTCCATAGCCCATGCTTTTTCCTCTGTAGAAAGCCAATGGTGATAATGAGGGATTCACCTTCCACCTTTGAGGAATAAAACTGTTCTTCCATCCCAGGTTTGAATCTCTATTTACTGACTTGGAACTGAGGCAGGAAGAGATGGGCATTGCCAGCTTTGGGACCTCTGTCACCACTATGGAAGAATTCTTCGTTCGGTAAGCAAGTACAAAACTAGACTCCAGGAATCTTAGAGTTGGACGAGATCTTAAACATTGCCCTGTGCTTGAATCCTTTCTATAACATCCTCACTGAATGGTCTTCCAGCCTCTGACTAGTACTTCCAATAATAGGGATACTGGTTAATGCAGAAAATATTGAATGTAATATCACCCAACAAACAAAATTTTAACATAAATTTCTAGGAAATTTCAAAAAAATATTATACCAGTTGGGATACTTTTGATTGTAAGTAACATATAACCCGCACTCAGCCGGTTTATTAGGAAGGTTTATTATTTCATTTAAAAAGATTTCTCGGGCTTCCCTGGTGGCGCAGTGGTTGAGAGTCCGCCTGCCGATGCAGGAGACACGGGTTCATGCCCCGGTCCGGGAAGATCCCACATGCCGCGGAGCAGCTGGGTCCGTGAGCCATGGCCGCTGAGCCTGCGCGTCCGGAGCCTGTGCTCCGCAACGGGAGAGGCCACAACAGTGAGAGGCCCACACACCGCAAAAAAAAAAAAAAAAAAAAAAAAAAAGATTTCTCAAGTTAGGGCAGCTCTGAGATTGGCTGATTCATCCACCAAGCTATTTGAACGTAATGAAGCAGGGATGCTGGCTCAGTGCTAGGAAGGCTTTGAGGGGGCATTCCAGGTAAACTACCCAAGAGGCCACACTAGGCCATAAGGTGGCAAGAAGAACAGGTGAGTATTTTACCCAGTCTGGTAATATTTGTCTTCTAAATGGAATATGTAGGCTATTTACAATATTACTTATATTAAAATTTATATCTGTCATTTTATATTTTATACTAGTCCTGCTTAGTCTATATGGCTTATTTTCTCCCTTTTTTGAATTGTTTTTTCCTCATTTTATATTTTCCTCCCTACCCCACACTAGCTGGAAACTATATATTCTTTTTTTTTTTTTTTTTTTTGCTGCGCGCGGGCTTTTCTCTAGTTGCGGTGAGCGGGGGCTACTCTTCGTTGCGGTGCACGGGCTTCTCATTGCGGTGGCTTCTCTTGTTGCGGAGCACGGGCTTTAGGCACACAGGCTTCAGTAGTTGTGCCTCGTGGGCTCTAGAGCACAGGCTCAGTAGTTGTGGTGAGCGGGCTTAATTGCTCTGTGGCATGTGGGATCTTCCCAGACCAGGGCTCGAACCCATGTCCCGTGCATTGGCAGGTGGATTCTTAACCACTGAGCCACCAGGGAAGCCCGAAACTATATATTCTTATTTTATTATTTTAATGGTAAGCCTACATATTGAGATACACATATGCAATTTATCAAAGTCTCAGGTGAATTAGTATCTTTCCTCTGTTTCTGGAAAATACTAAGACCTTGGAACACTTTAATTTTATTCACACACGTCCCACCATCATCAACTTATATACTATTGTTATATATTTTAATTCTCTTTTTTAACTCCACAAAACGTTGTTTGGGGAAGACAATGAACATTTAAATTCATGTACATAGTTAGCTCTTTCTATTTTTTCCTCGTACTTCTCTGGTAACTTTCCTTCTGCCTGCAGTACATTCTGTACCACGTCCTTTACTGTTTTTATGCTGGTGCCAAACACTCTCAGTTATTTTGGTCTGGAAATGATTTTATTTCTCCCTGATTTTTGAAGGATATTTTCCTTGTCCATCCTTTTGCATTTATTCTAACTGTAGCCATATATTTTAGATATATTTCTACAGAATATAGCTGGAGTTTAAAAAAACATTATTTTGTCTATCTTTTCTTTTTAAATAGAAGCTTTGGTCCTTTACAACTAATAAAAATTCTAATTCATTTGGTTTTGAATCCACCATGTTATTCAGTGTTTTCTATTTATCCCACCGATTCCATATTCTCTTATTTCCTTTCTGGTCTTTTGGATTGATTTAGTGGGTTTGTTTGTTTGTTTTACTTTATATTTTCTCCTCTGTTAGTTTAGAATTTGTAAGTTATTTTGCCGTTCTCTTGGTGGTTATCCTAAGATTACAATGTGCATTTTTAACTTATTAAAGTTTACAATAAACTAGTACATTTACCACATTCCAGACAATGCAAGGTACATAGCACACTTAAATTCCATTTATTCTACTTACAGAGATATGTGCTATTTCGTTCAACTATTTCAATTCTGTGTATTTTTAAAAACCCATAATACATTATTGTTTCTTGTGCAACCAGTATTCATTTAAATTTAGCACATATTTATAATATCACTTATATGTGGAATCTAGAAAAATGATACAGATGAACTTATTTGCAAAGTAGAAATAGAGACACAGAAGTAGAGAACAAACCTATGGATACCAGGGGGGGAGGGGGGTGGGATGAATTGGGAGATTGGGATTGACATATATACACTATTGATACTATATGTAAAATAGATAACTAATGAGAACCTACTGTATAGCACAGGGAACTCTACTCAATGCTCTGTGGTGACCTAAATGGGAAGGAAATCCAAAAAAGAGGGGATATATGTATACATGTAGCTGATTCACTTTGCTGTACAGCAGAAACTAACACAGCATTGTAAAGCAGCTATACTCCAATAAAAATTAATTAAAAATAAATTTAGCACATATTTACCCTTTGCATTTTTCTTTAAACCTTCATTCACCATTAAGCTTCCATCTAGAACTGTTTTCTTCCTGCCTAAACAATGTCTATTTCCTTTAGTGCAGATTTTCTGGTGATAAAGTCTCAGAGTTTTTGTTTGCCTGAAAATATATTTTTGGCCTTCGTTTTTGAAGGAATTTTTCCTTGATATAGAATTTTACTTCAGGAGGGTTTTTTAAACACTTCTACAATGTAATTCTATTATCTTCTTTTTAAAACAGATTTACTGAGGTATAATTTACATACTGTAACATTAATCAGTAATTCATACCATGAAGTTTGATGGCTTTTAGTAAATTTTGAGTGGTGTGACCATAACCAAAATCCAATATTAGAACATTTTCCTCACTCTGAAAAGATCTTTCATGTTCATTTGCAAACGTCCCTTGTTCCCATCTCTAGCCCAAGGCAACCACTAGTCTACTTTCTGTCTTTATATATTTACCTAGAAAATCATATAGTATGTATTTTATGTCTGGCTTCTTTCACTTAGAAGAATGTTTGGAGGTTCATTCATGTTGTGGCATTTATAATAAATACTTACTCTTTTTTTATTTCTGAATAGTACTCCATCATATGGATAGATCATTTTTGCTTATCCATTCCATTCTATTGTCTTCTGGCTTCCATTATGTCCACTGATATGTCAGCTGCCAGTATTATTATTATTCTTTTAATGCAATCTGTCCTTTACCTCTGGCTGCTTTTAATATTATTTTTTCTTTGTCTTAGGTTTTCAACATTTTTACAGTGATGTGCCTTTGTGTGGTTTTCTTTGTGTTCCTCTGCTTAGGATTTTTATCACTTTTCACAATGTGTTTGCTAATATTGGTCAGTTTTGGAAAATTCTCAACCAATCTCTCTTCTGATCCTTCCTCTCTTTCCACTCCTCCTGGGACTACTACTTATGCATGATTTTTCCCTTTCAGGTGCTCATGTCTGTTATACTCTTTTTTTGGCTTGTATTCATTATCTATTGCTGCATAACAAATTACCCTAAAACTTAGCAGCCTTAAAACAACAAACATTTATTACCTCACAGTTTCTGTGGGTCAGGAGTTCAGGAGCTGGTAGATAGGTGGTTCTGGCTGAGGGTCTCCTGGGAGGTGGCTGTAGTCAATCTGTTAGCCAGGGCTGCAGTCTCTAAAGGCTCAACTCAGGGAGGATCCACTTCCAAGTTCACAACTGTTGTTGCTGGCTGACCTCAGTTCCTTGGTATCTATTGGCCTCAGTTCTTCACCATGTGGGCCTCTTCCCAGGTTGCTGGAGTGACCCTGTGATATGGCAACTGGCTTCCCCCACAGCGAGTGATCAGAGAAAGAGAGAAAACGTGACCAAGATGGAAGCTACATTCATTTTGTAACCTGATCTTGGAAGTGACATTTTTATCACTTTCGCTATATTCTGTTCATTAGAAGTTAGTCACTAGGTCCAGCTCACAATCAAAGGGAGGATATTAGCATGAGCAACAGAAGGAAAAATAAACAGGTAGAACTACATCAAAATAAAAAGCTCTGCACAGCAAACAAAATGATCAACAAAATTAAAAGGCAACCTACTGAATGGGAGAAAGTATTCACAGACACTTATATGATAAGGGGTTAGTATCCAAAATATATAAAGAATTCATACAACTCAATAGCAAAAAAGAAAAAAAAATCCAATTTTTAAATGGGTAAAGGGCCTGGATAGACTTTTTTTCCAAAGAATATATTCAGATGGCCAACAGATCCATGAAAAGGTGTTCAACATCACTAATCATTAGCGAAATGCAAATCAAAACCACTATGAGATAACACCTCACACCTGTTAGAATGGCAGAGAGACAGGAGATAACAAGCTTTGGCCAGGATGTGGAGAAAAGGGAACCCTTGTGTTCTGTTGGTCGGAATGTAAAATGGTGCAGCCACTATGAAAACCGATATTGAAGGTTCCTCAAAACATTAAAAATAGAGGGACTTTCCTGGTGGCGCAGTGGTTAAGAATCTGCCTGCCAATGCAGGGGACACAGGTTCGAGCCCTGGTCCAGGAAGATCCCACATGCCACAGAGCAACTAAGCCCGCACGCCACAACTACTGAGCCTGTGTTCTAGAGCCCACAAGCCACAACTACTGAGCCCACATGCCACAACTACTGAAGCCCATGTGCCTAGAGCCCGTGCTCCACAACAAGAGAAGCCACGGCATGAGAAGCCCACGTGCTGCAATGAAGAGTAGTCCCCGCTCGCCACAACTAGAGAAAGCCTGCGTGCAGCAACGAAGACCCAATGCAGCCAAAAATAAATAAATTAATTAAAAAAAAATAGAACTACCATATGATCCAACAATTCCACTTTTGGGTATATATCTAAAGGAAATATACTCACTACCTCAAAGAGATATCTGCACCCCCATGTTCATTGAAACATAATTTACAATGGCCAAGTTGTAGAAACAACCTAAGTGTCCATCAGCAGGGGAATGGATAAAGAAAATGTGATTGATAAACACACACACACACACACACACACACACACACACACACACACAAAAACTATTTGGCCATTAAAAAAAAAAAAAGAGGAATCCTGACACTTGCAACAACATGGATAGGCCTTGAGGGCATTATGCTCAGTGAAATAAGTCAGACACAGAAAGACAAACACTGTAAGATTTTACTTATATGTGGAATCTTAAAAAAAACCAAAAACACCTCAGGGAAACACAGAACAGAGTTGTGGTTGCAAGAGGTTGGAGGTAGGGGTGGGGGAATTGAGTGAAGGTGGTCAAAAGTTCTAAAGCTCTAATCACTTGGTTTTTGTTCCCATGGCAACCAGCCCCCCATCCATTAACATAACAGAAGACACTGTTATGGCTCTCATCACTTAGAAATTTACAAGGGTTTTAGGCTCTCTATTCTAGAACCAGGACAAAGATCAAATACATATTTCTTATTATAAATCACAATAATCACAAAAGGTAATAATAAAAACTTCATTTCCTCATGATTTGGCTACATTTTACTATTATCAGTGCTCTTGAGGTTATTTTTACATGTACTTACATCTGTATGATGGAAATGTTATGTTGATAATTTGAAATCAATCATGGTGAGAGTATTTACAACATGGAAATTGATAAACACTATAAATTGGGGTTTAATTTATTGTTTTGATTGTCTAGATTAAAAAAGTAATGACTGAGAAAATGTTAATAGTGTGAATTAAGCTTAAAAGTATGTCATATCTGAAGAAATTTCATTAAGAATAGAATTTGAGGAAATACTCTTCCAGTATTAAAAAAATGTTACTCAATCCAACAAAAATGTTGCTCACCTCATGGATGAATGAGTGAAGTTCTGACATACATCTTTGTTGTTTCATTTTTATCTTAATCATTAATGTTACTTAAACCATCAACCAATGTTCTTGTCAGAACTACAGAGAACCACACACTACTGCCTCCTGCCTGCAGCCACATAAGGGCACCACCCTGAGAGCTGACCCTCCTGCCCCAGTCCAGCCTTCAAACAACTGCAGCCTGGCCCATAGCTTGACTACAGCCTCAGGAGAGACCTTGAGACAGAACCGCCCAGCTGAGCCACTCCCAAATTCCTGACCACAGGAACTGCGTGATAAATGCTTACTGTTGTTTTAAGATGCTGGGACTTCCCTGGTGGTCCAGTGGTTAAGACTCCGTGCCCCCAGTGCAAGAGGAGTGGGTTCAATCTCTGATCAGGGAACTAAGATTCCACAAGCCATGTGGCAAGGCCAAAAGACTTAAATAAATAAATAAAGATGCTAAATTTTGGAATAATCTGTGTCACAGCAATAAATAACAATTAATTCACTGTCTTTTGCAGAACGATACTGGAGGGAAAATGAGTCACCGGTTTACTGGATTATTTTGTTGTGACAAATTCCCAGCAGTAGAATAACTGGCCTGAAGACTATGAATAAAAATATGTTTCTTGACCTAACAGTTTGCTGCCAACAATGAATACATCTTTTTGCCTTGGTGTGGGGGGAGTGGTTTTGGGCAAACTTTTTCTTAAAGGGCCAGATAGTAAATACTTCAGGCTATGTAGGTTTAGTGGCATAATCAAGGGTATTACGTAAGTCACTTAGATAACCATCTAAACATGTAACCATTTAAAAATGTAAAATCCTTTCTGAGCTGGATTTGGCCTACTGGCCATAGTTTACAAACCCCTGTCCTAGAGCATCAACAATGCTGCATTTTATAATTTATAGTTTTGTTCATAAAATAGATATTAGTGATATTTTTGTTTTAGTTTGTATGTGGTATCTTTTAAGGAAAATAATGAAATCTATTTATGCTAGTGTTGCCTCAGTTGTTTGGAAAAGCCATTGGTCAGTTAATTCAGTTCTTATTTAGTGCCTATTTAAGAACTTTCTAGCCAATATATACTTGCTAGCAATATGGAATCTTGGTGTAGATCTTTTTTCTCTCATTATTGTTCTAACTTTTTAAAAATATTTTACACAACTTTCATTCTTTAAATCCAAACAAAATGAAATGTGTTGTGATTTTGAGAATTTTTATTTCTTTTTGTTTCTGGTTTGGTTTAGGGTTAGTAAGTTGGTAGATTCCAGTATAGATATGCAAATCATCAAGCTTCCCTCCTTCCATTCTCACCTGCTGGTTAGCAGAGTTCCTGTTAATAGAATTAAACGTCTTCATTCAAGGATTTTCTCAATATGGTCCAGCCTACCAATCCAACCAAACACTGGGGTGAGCAAATATTTCAAATGCATGCAAGAAAGCAGATTTTTATTTCATTCTTAGAATCATGATATTATTCTGTCAAGAAGTATATATCAACCTTTAATAGGGGCTTAAGAAAAAATGTGCAGATTTTAGGCATAAAAGATTGGCTCTGCTGGGTTTCAACAGTACCATGCTCTTTGCTCCACTTCAAAGTCAGAATGCTGGTGTTTTCTGACTAGGATCAACATAATGGAAGGGAGTATCAGAAAAGATCTACAAAAGGTCGTGGCCATTCCTTTCATAAGGAAGAAGAAAGAATAAAAGTATTAAATCTACTGGCCAAAAAGCATACTTAATCTTTCTTTTTAATTTTTCACTGTGAAACAGATCATGTATTGTACCACCTGGAATTTAAATTTTAAAAAATATATTCTTATGAAATACATGGACATTCTTTCAATGGTTAAAAAAAGAATATTGATATGCATTTTATATAGCGGTCTTGATTTAGCTATCTATAAGGTATGTTGCAAAATAATGAGACTGGTTTTCATGGGTTAGTGAAAAGATTAATCTCACTATTTCATAGTCTTAAATCACCTATTCAAGGGGAAGCTGCCATTCATGGAGCCTCTGAGTTGGAAAGGGTCTTGGGGGGTCATCTAGGCCAGTGCCTGTCTTATACAGGAGGCTCTTCTCCAACCCCCAGGAAGGATCTATCTGGCCTCTACTTGGCCAAGCTTTGCTTTAGCAAACAGCTCTGGAACCTTCCCAGGAAGTATTTCTCAGAGCACCACCTCTGATGAGTTATTAGCAGTGCCTTTTAAGGAATGTTTGAGGGGAAAGGAGCTTCCATCATGTCAAATGTGGAAAACTTGGAGGGGGTGCTTGGTAGACACTTTCAGGGATTTTTTGGTATTTTGAGAACAAGGATCACTGGCACCTGAGGCTTGAAGGCCCCGCTGCCTGCCCCAGCTAGTGCTGCACTACAGAGAAGTTGGGTGGGAGCATGCAGTGCCCACCTCCACAGTCTGCTGCCTCTGGGCCCAGCACTGGATCTTGGGATCTCAGTGCACATGACTATACACTTTGACATTTACTGTCAATGCCACAGGGACATCTCTGTGTGTGTCCTGCATACTTACACAAGTATACCTGTAGGATACATTACTAGAAGTAAAACTTCTAGATTAAAGACTGTGTGAATATCAAATTAATTTTATTCATTCAGCTAATTTGTTTTCTAAAAAAAGTTATACCAAATTAAAACGCCAGCAATGGCATTTTCCTCATATACTCATCAACTTAAAATTTTTGCCAATCTGGCAGGTAAAAAACAATCGTATCATGTTTATATTTGGTATCTGTTTAGGCTACTCTTCCAGACTCTTTCCAATCTGGGCCTTCTTTTTCCTCCATTAAATGTTAATCAAATAATTAAGTCAAAGAATTTTAATCTGAAGCAATTTTTAACATCATCAAAATGTTAAGACACAATATGAGAGAATACAATTGGACGTGAGCCACATAACTGCCTGCCAGCTTCTGCCTGTGACTATGTTAATGTTGTTTCCCCCTTTTTTAAAATTGTAGTTCAGCCTTCTCTGCCAACAGTTCGATGCCATGTTCTTGAAAATGGCTACATATTCTTGGTGCAACTCAATGATGATGCTGTCAGTACAGATCCTGGTACCTCTGGTGATCCTTATGGTCAGCCTCTCATTCCCAACTTCAGTACAAGCATGGAAAATGTCCCATTGGAGTTGACCCTAAAAAACATATGGTCAAACTATTGTTCCATTCTTTATTTCTCTGAATTCCAGGCTGGGTCCTCAGCTTTCAGAACATTTTACAGATATGCTCATGGCTGAGGAACAGATTCCTCTGCAGCTGCTAAGTAAGTACCAGGCCCAGGAAAACGGGGCAGGAAGCAGGCCCATTGCTCCTTGTAGTGAAACCATGTGCTTCCAGGCCACGTGATGCTCCCTGAAGTCAGAGTGAATAGGTAGAAGTCTCAGAAAAACATCTTTCAAAAGCCAAATGACAGGAAAGGGAGACCTAGAAATGAGACCAAGTTGTGTCTTTCTAGGAACTAAAGCATGTCCAAAAATGAAACTGATAAATTTTCTGTTACACTTGAATTATTAAGAAGAGATTTACACTCCCTCCCACAAAGGGAGTTTGTGGATGACTTAGTGATAGATGTAGAGAAAACTAAGCAAATGAGAAAAGGAGAACATTATTAACTTCAGAGGGGGAAAGTTGTACAAAAAAAGAAACATGTCATAATATACTGCTTGGTTCTGCTGTGAATAATTTTTACTTTGTCATAGTAATGTCAAAACTGACTATTGATTAAACCGTATTTATGATACAACTCTAGGGGGAGAAGAGGGGAGGGAAGGCCATAGGGCACAGGGATAGTCATAAAAGAACAAAGTCCTTGCATCCAAGATAGGATGTCAATAGAGAGATGGGCTATTTAGCAATCCAGAGAAACACGAACTAAAAGATATCAAAGTGGTTGCCTCTGGTGAGCAAGTACCAGGGATGGCGATGGGTAGGCCATGGCACTGCCATTTCTCATTATAAGTTTTATATAATTATTTGATTTTTTAAATTAAATTCATGTGATATTTTAATTTAAAATAAAAATTTTAAGCATTTTTTTTTAGTAGAGTAAAGAGACCAAATGCAGAACATGATGTAGCAAAGTGGTTGGGATTACAGTGACTTACCTCTCCAAACCTTGGTTTCCTCTTCTGCAAAATGGAAAGAATAATAAACCTTGCCTCACATTGTCATTGGAGGATTCCATGAGAGAGTGCCTATCATGAGCTTTGCACACTGTTAACACTGGCACTCAGTAACCTTCAGCCATTGGTAAAATTATGATTATTTGGGGGGTTTTTTCAATTATCATTATTGTTGTTGCTGTGATTGAAGGTCCCTTCCAGCACTAAAAATTCTAGGATTCTAAGTGGGTCATATTTCACGTGGCACTGTGTGCTGAAGTCCAGTGATGAACAATATTATTACCAGCCCTTGATGAGCTTCTAGCCCAGAGATCATATGGATAAATGACAGTAGTTACAATACAAAGGAACAGTAAATGATGGTCTCATAGACATGTCTCAGGCTTGGAGGGCCAAAGGACGCTCCAGAGTTAAGAGCCTAAGGTGTGAATAGGTACTGACTCACAGCAGGGGAATGTAACCCAAAGAACATTCCAAACCATGAGAAGAGCATTTGTAAGCATGGGGAACGGTGAGTCCTTAGGCATGGCTAGAACTTCAAGACAGGAAGCGGAGTCTGGATAACACCTGGGCACTGTAGGTCATGTGCAGGAGGTTAGCTTTATCCCGAGAGCAGTGGGGAGTCACTTGAAATTGTTGGGTAGAATGCATGTGATCAGACATGTCTTTTCACATGAGACTGGAGGGACTGGATAGGAGGCAAGGAGCTCTGTTAGAGCCACACAATCCAGGCAAAGGTGGTGGGGCCTGGGCTGCATCAAGGCCATGGGGAGGAGGGGAGTAGACAGAGCTGAGATTTAAAAGATGACTAGACAAGACTTTTTTATACTGCTCCAGTCAATGAAAGGAAAACTTTCTTGATGCCCTGGGGTCATGGGGCTCAGGCAGGAGACAGCCCTGTGGGCAAAGGGGATCACTGGAATTCAGAGCATGGCCATGTCAGGAGGAGCCCACTTTCGGATGTGGGTGGGGGTTAGTGATGAGATAGATACCCAGAAGGAGCAGCAGTTGGGGGAGGCCAAAGGCGAATCCTCTCTGCCTCACTGAGCTTGGTGTGACGCTCTCGGATGGTCTGTTCTCTTCTACGTTCAGTAGAGCCATTCCTCCTGAAAAAGTTAGAGGAGGAGCCTGAGGTCTTTGATCAGAACTACCTAGTGGCAGCTTCCTTTGAAGATGTGGGGAACCACACCATAGTGACAGTGCTGTTCAACAACCAGGCATACCGTTCCACTGCCCTGGCACTGGCACTGGTGGACAATGTCCTCTTCAAGTTGCTTTCTGGTGCCAGGGCTTCAATAATGGTATTCAACCACCCTCAACCTCAGTCAAGCAAGGAGACCTCGGAGAATATCTTGTATGAGTATGTGTGACTTTCCTTCCCTCCTCAGTGCTTCTCCCTTTACCACCTACTTCTTCCTTTGTTTTGTTTTGTTTTGTTTTGTTTGAATCACAAATTGTTATTTTGGAGTATGGTTGCTGTGAGCAGTTCTACTTAAGTGGCTACCTCTCTCCTTATATCCTGTCTTTTACAGGGGTCCTAAAGGACATTATCTTGTTATCAACTTACTTTTTGGAATGGCTTTCCTGTCTAGCTCTTTCTCCATCTTGACAGTCAAAGAGAGATGCATCAAGACCAAGCAGGTCCAGTTCATCAGTGGCATTTACGTGGCTACTTTCTGGCCCTCCGCTCTGCTGTGGGACCTCATCTCCTTCCTCATCCCCACTCTGCTGCTGCTGGTGAGCTGCATGGTGCTGAGGCCTTTCCCCTGCACATCACAGGGGGCTTGCCTTGGGGACCCTATGAAGAACCAGAACCCTACCTGAAGTCCAGGCTGGCAGCTAAGTCCCTGATTGGTCACACAGGGTGTGAAAGCACCTTCATTGCTAACCCTCAGTAAAAGATGATTTCAGTCCCAGCATCATTAGGAGCAGAGGGGCTGGCTCTAGGGTCTCTAATTTGTGGCTTCCCCACAACTGCTGCCTCAAGCTAGTAAATGACAGTGCCTTGGGGACAGTGCCCAGTGCACTGAGGGTTGCAAGTCTTTGGTGGTGACTGAGTTGTTCTGCTTGAGGTTCCCTGGTCATTTGTGCAGAATGGATCACGTCCTCTTTTGTTCTGCCTCTGAGCCCCTGATCTCACTGCACGGATTTTCAGGGGCAGATCCAGCTGTCTCTGCACTGCTGGATGAGTAGGGGAAGGGAGTTGCCGATGTAGTACTGCTAACACCTTATTTACTTTACTTTTAAAATTAAGATTATCATATCCTTTCTCTAATGCTTAGGACTGACTCTTAGTGACTTTTCCAAATTCTACCCCGCTTTCCTAAGGTGGTGTTTTTGTACTATGATGAAGAAGCCTTTACACACCCGGAAAACATCCCTGCTGTTGTCTTGTTGCTAATGCTCTATGCCTGGGCGATCATCCCCTTCATCTACCTGACGAGCTTCTGCTTTGACAATGCGGGTAGCGCCTCTGTTAAGCTCATCATCACGCTCACCTTTTTAAGCATCAGCCCCCTTGTTCTCGTCTCAGTCACAAGTGAAAAAGGTGAGGACCGTTACGGCTATACATCACATAGCTTTAACTTTCCCTCCAGCAGCCACAGAAGTTGTACCCATGAAAACATGTGTCTGCCAGGGGCCTGTGTGAGGCTCTTCTCAGCAGCTGTCAATGGAAGAGCCCCAAACTGGCAACATCCCAAACATGCATCTCCAGGAGGACAGAGACACACAGTGGTTATATTCATCAGCAGAGTATGCTCAGCAACAAAGGGAACAGACGCTTACCACGTGCAGCAGTGCAGACAAACATCAAAACAGGGTGCTGCGTGGAGGAGGCACACTCTGAGCCAGAAAAGCGTTTGGCTCAGAGATGGGGGGAGGGGGTCTACTACATGGAGACCTTAAGGAACTTTCTGGAGTGTTGGAAACATTCTGTATCTTGATCCAGGTGTTGGTTACATGGGCATAAATATTTGTCAAAATTCATCAAACTGTCCACTTATGATCGTGCATTTCACTGAAGTAAATTATTCCTCAGTTTAAAAGAAGGTAATAATAATAAGCCAGGGTTGGACGAAAGCTGCTTGGTGATGTGCAATTAGAGTCAAAGAAACTGAGGGGTGAGCCATCTTCACACCACATCCTTTAAAACCGACGTCTTCATGTCTGTGCTGCCGTCTCTCTCTGGGTCAGGGCTGGATATCCATGATCATATTTTACCCCTGTAATGCTTTTTTTCATTCGTTTTTATGCTGACCACCTCCTTCAAATTGACTTTGGGGTTTTGTTTGTTTCTTTCTTTTAATTTAAAAGTATGTTGGGCTTCCCTGGTGGCACATTGGTTGAGAGTCCGCCTGCCGATGCAGGGGACACGGGTTCGTGCCCCAGTCCGGGAAGATCCCACGTGCCACGGAGCGGCTAGGCCCGTGAGCCATGACCGCTGAGCCTGTGCATCCGGAGCCTGTGCTCCGCAATGGGAGAGGCCACAACAGAGAGAGGCCCGTGTACTGCAAAAAAAAAAAAAAAAAAAAAATATATATATATATATATATATATATATTAACAGCTTCTTCTGCTTTCATCTGGGGAGTCATTCTGTCTCTTAAAGGACGTGTGTGTATTCTCTATTTTGAATTTATTTTACTACTCTAACTCTCAGAGTTTGTGGTGCCTTTTCTAGTTCTCATACATACCACCTGTGGAATTTCAGAGATGGAATTATTTTAATCTGAGAAGATCATAAAAGTGACAGTGTTTTGACTTTATGATTGAAATAGAACAAAAAGCACACTGCAGGCAGAGGAAAGGGGATACACAAAGGCCTGTCCTGAGGGAAGCCAAATCCAGCAGTTCTCAGCTGTAAACTCCATCTGAGATTCACTGATCAGCACTTAAAGACATCTTGCATGATTCTGACACAGGTGGTACAGGGAATCACTCTGAAAAATGTTTGTCCTAATCTCCAGGGAGAATCTAAGGATTCCTCCCTTTCTCCTCTCCTCTGTCGCTCAACCCACCCAAGAGGAACAAGCACCTGAAAATCCAAGGACACTGAGGTCCCTGATGGGAGTGGAGCTTTTAGAGAAGATGACCAAGCTAGTGCCTGACTCTCTGGACATTCTCTCTGGATCCCTTGGCCTTGCTGGGATCTGTTTCTTCTTAGATTGCTTCATGCTATTTCTTCTCTTCCCTCCAATGCAACAATAACAGGGACCAAGGTACTTCTTCTGCTTAGTAGGAGGCAACTGCTAAAACTAACTGGAAATCGGGTGAGTTAAAGAGGAAGGAGGCTGGGACAAGGCAAGAAGCTTCACCCCTGGTCTGGGGAAAAGGATGCCAGTGCCTTCATAGGCTCCATCCCTACTCCCTGAGAAAGAAAACTATACTTTAGAGGCTGGCCCTTGGCCCTTGTACACATGCCCTAGAGGCCTCATTAAGATGCTGTTACCATGGCAGTAGACAGAGAGTTATGAAAGCTAAATCTGAGCTCTCTTTTTCCTGAGACTCCACTAAAACGATAGCAAAGGAAATAAAAATGTATGAATTCACAATGAAGAAACATCTAAAGGGAAATGGCTGAGCAAGTATCTAATTTAGCAACACAGAATCCTCGAGAGGCTTGGGACCGCAGAGAAAGGGAATGAAACAGTCTGTTCCATCTCCACTGGCCCTACTACCACTCCCCACCTGGAAGCAGTCAGAGATTCCCTCCTCTTGACGAATTGAAACTGCTTCCAAAAGAGACCTAAACGTTATGGACTGGTCCCCTGCCTGGTTGCCTTAAAATGTAGCCTGCCCCCCTACCTCTATAAACAAAGCTAGCAAATCACCTCCTGGTGCCGCATTTGTCTCTCTGAATAGACAGACAATCAAGGATCACTGATCGCTTGAGGATGGCAGCCAAGAAAAGACTAAAACAAAGCAACAAAAAGGAGACACAGGGGTAGGGACATGCAGGAAATAAAACCAAACAAAACAAAGATTTTGGAAAAGATTGCATCTATTAAACAACAGAATTCCATGAAGAAGAAAAACTTTGAGAACAAGAAAGAGCTGACTGCCAAAATAAAAATTTAGCAGAAGTGTTGGAAAATAAAGTAAATTAACCTGCCAAAGTAGAGCAAAAAGATAAGAGAAATAGGAGGTTGAGAAAAAGGGCAGGTAACGTGAGAGTAAGTCCAGGAGATACTATTATATTCAATTGATAGCATTCCAGAAAGAGAAAACAGAGGAAATGAAGTTGAAGAAACTACCAAAGAAATAAAACAAAAATATTTCCCAGAGTTGAAAAAACAAACTTCAAGATTGAAGGGATCCATCAAATATCCAACACTGAATGAAAAAAGACCCAGATGCTTCCTAGATGACAACAAGTTCTATAATGAATTCACTTGTCAGTCAGGTGTATGGACAGAACAAAGACAATTTCAAATGGGCAAACAGAAATTGAAGCCACCACGTCACTTTCTTGGAAAGTTAAGGATATAGGCCAGCAAAGTGAAGGAGTAAAGTAAAGGAGAAAGAAGACACGAGATCCAGAAAAGGATGGATCCCACCCAGGAATGTGGCAGAGAAAAGTCCTTCAGTTGGAGGGCTAGATATGGATGGTTTGTGACCTCTCCTAAGTCTTCAACAAGCTTTGGAGTAGGATCCACAGAGAAGGAAGGAAGGAAAACAAGCAGAAGTTGTAAATATCTGTTCCTTAGATTACCCGTATTATTGGTGAACTGATTCTGGTTAGGGTGAGCTTGGGGCGTGGGGTTGTCCCCTCTCAGATTTCAACCACTCCTCTCTTAGGGGCCCGAAGGTTTTCGCTGAACAGGGAAGGTCTAGGAGGAGACCGTGGCTGACTGTTCATTCCCAATCTGGGCTCATGAGCCTTGCTTAGTCGTTAAGTCTTTCTCTCTTCCCCACACAGGAGCTGCACTGCTGATGTTCTGGTAGTTTTCCCGTCTCCCCTCTACCTCAGTCTCCAGGTTAGATTTCCAAATTTAGAATTCTAAAGAGAGAAAATGAGGAGGACATGACCCACTGTGTCTCCTTCCCAGAGCCATGTCTGCCACCTTTGCAACTGTACTGCTGAGGCAGTCTCCTTGGACAGCTGTCTGGTCACCAGAGCCATGACTCTGGGGACTCGGCGACAGTGTGGAGCCACGACTTCCGAGTTGTGCCCCAAACTGTGCCTCCAGCCCCATGGGTGGACCCTGGCTCTGATGCTCAGTTTCTGAGTCCTGGCCCAGGAAATGTTGGTCTGGAGACCTCATATCCAAGTTCACCTCACCATACATCACAGTGGCCTCCACTGACAGGAGTTTCACAGATTGACACCTGAAAGCTGTACTACTCTAAATCCAAGCCCTGAGAGTAGAGTTCATTTTTTATATGAAGAGTTTATCCAGCCTCTCTTCAGGGAACCTGTAAGTCACACGTCCACAGGCTCTCTCCCTTGGACTACCCACTGGTTTAGAGCTGGTGGTGTGACTAGTCATGTAGTCTGAAATTAGAGCTCTAATCCCACCCAGTTATTTCCCCTTTTTGTTGGTGAGGATATTTTGTGGTTTGTGAAGGAGAGTGGCTAGTAGCACGTGTAGTTATCAGGGATAAGCATGAAGTGGCCTGTTGGGTGGGTGAGGGCTTGATTACATTTGTGGACTGTAAACATGGCCCCACTGCTGGCCCATGACCCACGCAGCACATTATGAGTTAATCCTCTTACAAATTAATTAGCTTATGAGTAGCATATTTATTTTGCCGAGCAGCTGTGTTTATTTGTTGTAAATAAACATTTTAAATGTACCACAGTTTATTTATAACCCCATTTGGCATTTCTTCACTTTTCAATATAACATGAACCTAAAAAATTGGCTTCTCAAACCTCTAAGAGGCCCCAGTTTCTGTATATTTATTTTATAACCAGCCAGTTTACTAACCTCTCTTTTATTTCTTTTTTTTAAATGAAGTATAGTTGATTTACAATATTGTGTTAATTTCTGCTGTACAGCAATCTGATTCAGTTATACACATATATACATTCTTTTCCATTATGCTTTATCATAGGATATTGAAAGAGTTCCCTGTGCTATACAGTAGGACCTTGTTTATCCATCCTATGTGTAATAGCTTACATCTGCTAATCCCAGCCTCCCACTCCACTCCATCCCTCCCCCAACCCCTTCCCCCGTGGCAACCACAAGTCTGTTCTCTATGTCTGCAAGTCTGTTCTGTTCTCTCTTTTCTTTCTTTTTCTTTCTTTCTTTCTTTCTTTCTTTCTTTCTTTCTTTCTTTCTTTCTTTCTTTCTTTCTTTCTTTCTTTCTTTCTTTCTTTGTTTCTTTCTTTCTTTCTTCTTTCTTTCTCCTTTCTCCTTTCTTTCTTTCTTTCTTTCTTTCTTTCTTCTTTCTTCCTTTCTTTCTTCTTTCTTTCTTCCTTTCTTCCTTCCTTTCTTTCTTTCTCTTCCTTCCTTCCTTCCTTCCTTTCTTTCTTCCTTCCTTCCTTTCTTTCTTCTTTCCTTTCTTTCTTCCTTCCTTCCTTTCTTTCTTTCTTCCTTCCTTTCTTTCTTTCCTTCTTCCTTCCTTCCTTCCTTCCTTTCTTCCTTCCTTCCTTCCTTTCTTTCTTTCTTCCTTTCTCTCTTTCTTCTTTCTTTCTTTCTTCCTTCCTTCCTTTCTTTCTTTCCTTTCTTTCTTTCTTAATTTCTTCCTTCCTTCCTTCCTTTCTTTCTTTCTTTCTTCCTTCCTTTCTTTCTTTCTTTTCTTTTCTTTCCTGCAAGCCTTTTGGGATCTTACTTCCCCAACCAAGGGTCAAACCCATGTTCCCCTGCATTGGAAGTGTGGAGTCCTAACCACTGGACCACCAGGAAGTTCCCTCTCTTTTATTTCTAATAGCACTTTGATTGATTCTTGTGGCTTTTCTAGGTACATGATAATGTACAGCGTTTGCAAATAATGATGGTTTTGGCTCTACAAACTGTACATGCAGGAACTGTGTTCTTATCTACCTGTAAGATGACACTCAAATAACTCCAAAGCTGGCCCACCAGACTCTCCTGTCTGGCCCTAACTCATTTGTAAACCTCCAGCCTTCAAATCCACTGCTTCCACAGGTGCATCCCATTCTGCAGCCACATTCTTGCTGGTTTTCTCAGACACACCAAGCTCTTTCTGATTTATCTGCATAAGCAATAGGAATAGAAGTAAAATGACAGGTTCAGGAAGCACTGCAAAAGAAAAATACTTATGGCTTGGAGGTTAAATGACTACAGGGGAAGAGGGAACACTGGGAGTCAGGGAGAACCTGATTCTGGTCTTGGGCCTGGCAGTGTGATGTGCAGAGATAGATATAGCAACAGATAGAGATGACAGATCCTTTATACAGGATAAAAGGCACAGTGGGGGGCTTCCCTGGTGGCGCAGTGGTTGAGAGTCTGCCTGCCGATGCAGGGGACACGGGTTCGTGCCCTGGTCCGGGAAGATCCCACATGCTGCGGAGCAGCTGGGCCCGTGAGCCATGGCCGCTGAGCCTGCGCGTCCGGAGCCTGTGCTCCGCAACAGGAGAGGCCACAACAATGAGAGGCCCACATACCGCAAAAAAAAAAAAAATTTTTTTTAATTTAAAAAAAAAAAAAGGCACAGTGGGTTCAGAGAGTTGCTAGGGGATGTTCCCTTTTCTTCCTGAAAGAAGAGTTAATATTATCTATTCCCCTCACAGATCTGGGCTACACAAAAGTCTCAGAGTCTTTGGATCACACATTCCTACCTCTTCCAGGCCACTGTCTGGGGATGGCTTTCTCCAACTTATATTACAACTTTGAACTACAGAAGTTTTGCAATACCAGGAGCCTGAACCAGACTGAGTGCAATCAAATTTGTGAGTATTGCAAACAGAATTTGTTAATTACATTTTTTATTGAGATATAATTCATAGAAAATTTGCTCTTTTAAAGTATACAATTCATTGGTTTTTGGTGTATTCACAAGGTTGTACGACCATCATCACCATCTAATTCCAGAACATTTTTGTCACCTGAAAAAAAGAAATACTCCATCCATTAACAGTCACTCCCCATTCCCTTTTCCCACAAGCATCTGACAACCAATAATCTACTTTCTGTCTCTATGGATTTGCCTGTTCTAGACATTTCATGTAAATGGAATCACACGCTATGTGACCTTCTATATCTGGCTTCTTTCACTTACAACAATGTTTTTGATGTTCATCCAGGTTGTGGTGTGCATTGGTACTTTGTTCCTTTTTATAGCTGAATAATATTCCATTTCATAGATAGACTACAATTTGTTTATCCATTCATCAGTTGATGGACATTTGAGTTGTCTCTACATTTTGACTATTATGAATAATGCTGCTGTGAACATTCACGTACAAGTTTTTGTTCGAACATGTTTTCAGTTATCTTGAGTATATACCTAGGAGTGGGTTTGCTGGGTCTCATCGTGACTCTATTTAGCTTTTTCAGGAACCACCAAACTATTTTCACAGTGGCTGCACCATTTTACATTTCACTAGCAATGTATGAGGATTCCAATTTATCCACATCCTTTCAACACCTTTTAAAATTAATTATTTTCTTAAATTGTGGGAAAATATATACAAAGTGTACCATTTTAACCAGTTTTACATGTACAGTTCGGTGGCATTAAGTACATTCACATTGTTGTGCAACCATCATAACCATTATCTCCAGAACTTTCTTCAACTTGCAAAACTGAAACTATGAAACACTAACTCCCCATCTCCCTCCCCCGAGCCCCTGGCAGCTGTCATTCCACTTTCCGTCTCTATCAGTTTGACTACTCTAGGTACCTCATATGAAACATTTTAATTCCTTTCTCGTTTCCTTTTGGGTATATTCTATAGCTATTTTCTTTGTGGTTACCATGGGAATTACATTTAACATCCTAAAGTTATAACATTCTAATTTGAATTTATATCAGTTTAACTTCAAAAACATATAAAAACTGTTCCTATACAGCCCTGTCCCTGCTCCCTTTTAATTACTGATGTCACAGTACCTCTTTATGTATTATGTGTCCAGAAGCATAGACTAATAATTGTTTTTTATGCATTAGTTTCTTAAGTCATATAGAAGACAAAAAGTGGAGTTACGTACCAAAGTTACAACAATCCTAGTTGTTACAATTGTCCATGTATTTACCTTTGCCAGAGATCTGTATTATTTTGAACTATATGTCCTGATATGGCCAATGTCTGTTACATATTAGTAAATGAAACAAAGGAACTGGAGAAGATAATGCATAGTATCATTCCACCTGTATTTTAAAAGATTATATCCAGAAGGTATGGAAGGATTATATATAAAACTGTAACAATAGTTGTGGGGAAAGGAGAAGTACCTTGACTTTCTACCTCATACATGTTTCTTCTTTCCAATGAGTGTGTATTTACTGTATAATTTTAAAATACATGTATTTTGGGACTTCCCTGGTAGTCCAGTGGGTAAAACTCCATGCTCCGGATGCAGGGGGCCCAGATTTGATCCCTCGTCAGGGAACTAGATCCCGCATGCTGCAACTAAGGGTCTGCATACCACAACTAAAGATCCCACATGCCACAACGAAGATCCCTTGTGCCGCAGCTAAGACCTGGTGCAGCCTAAATAAATACTTTAATAAAAATAAAAATACATGTATTTAAAAGAAAATTTGAAGGCAAATCAGATTAAAATAGGAGAACAGAGGCTGCTGAGTATTTTTACATGAGTGGTCAGTTGAAGTTACAGGGTGATTAATGATTGGTAAAAGAACCAAGTATATAAATATTTTGCATTTCAAATAACTATCATATGGACAGGGAGCAGTGTTTTATTTTACTGCATTATTTTTGCAAGACTGGTTCTAGCAAGGAAAACAGAATATTATGTTTCCCATCTGCTGGGATGTGGTAACAACATTGATGACAATAATGCTTCTTTTAAATGATATTTGTTATAACAGGAATTGACCTACTATATGTAATTTGATAATATCTGTTTATCCCATTTTAGCAGAGGGATATGTGGTCCAAAAGAACATCTATGCCTGGGAGTCTCTAGGGATGGGGAAGTATCTGACAGCCCTTGCCATCTTAGGACCTGTGTACATCATCCTGCTTTTCCTCATTGAAACCAATGTCTTGTGGGAACTGAAAGCCAAGTTTTCTGGCTTCAACAGGAAGCAAAAATTGGTGAGTGGGTCTAAGTGTAAGTCTCCAATTACAGGTCAAGGGGCTGGCTCCATAGCTTCCTTCTTACAGTCTGCAGTGGCCCTGATTGTCAGCATCCGAGGTCCTGGAGACCATGTAATCCACCCATAGGGTAGAGAGGTAATGGCCATCCCTGGGATCCCCTGTTGAGGGAAGAGCATTGGCTTGGCCCCTGTAACCCTCCCAGCTGGGTAGAAACAAGACCCTGGATTTCCTAAAACTAGTCAGCTTGAAACACCTCTTCCCCTCAGTCATTCAGGAGCCACATAGGAGAAAGGGCTGTTGTGTCAGCTCTTGGCCTGAATATCTTCCAAAGGCAAAGCCCCTTCCACTACCCCCCAGGACAATGGAAATTCTGTAGAAAATGGGATTTGTTATATCTTGACATCTCCAGCCTTCAGGTCTTTTTATTTTCCTTAAAAGCCAATGCCACGTAAAGTTTCCTTGTCCACCATATCACGGTCATGTCAACGTGCATTCAGTCTTGCCTGTAACTGACCCTGAGAACGGGTGTGCATGCAGGAACTGAGCACGGCTGGGGCAACGTCAAGGCCTTCCCAGAGAGGACCAAGTCCCTGTGGGCCCCTTGACCTCTACCTACTACCCTCGCAAAAGCACTTACACCTGCCATCCTTGTCTTGGGAAAGCAGGTAGTTTTGCACAGTGTGGAGTCCATGCCTGGAGACCAAGATGTGGAAGAAGAAGAGAAAATGATCAAGACCTTTTTGGAAAATTTTTGTAAGGAAAACCCACTGGTTCTTAAAGGAGTGTCTAAGGTAAAGTCCGACATGGCTTAGAAAGCAAAGACCATTACTCTTGAGGGCCCTTTGCATAAGAAAGCATCCACCATGGCTCCAGGGCCTGCCTGCTGGCTTGAAGTACAGTAGTACCCCTTTATCAACAGGTTTGCTTTCTGAGGTTTCAGCTACCTGCAGTCAATTGTGGTCCAAAAATATTAAATGGAAAATTCCAGAAATATCAAAGTTTTAAATTATGCACTGTTCTGAGAAGTGGGACTGACTCTTGAGCCATCCCACTCCATCCCTTTGTCCAGCCTATCCACAGTTTAGTCACTTAGTTGCCAGCTCAGTTATCCAATCAACTATTTCACTATCACAGTGCTTGTGTTCAAGTAATCGTTATTTCATTTAATAATGACCCCAAAGCGCAAGAGTAGTGATGCTGGCAATTCAGATATTCTCTTACTGTGCTTAATTTTTTTGTTGTTTTTGTTTGTTTTTTAAAAAAATTATTTTATTTATTTTTTATTTTTGGCTGCATTGGTTCTTCGTTGCTGTGCACAGGCTTTCTCTAGTTGTAGGGGGCAAGGGATACTCTTCGTTGCAGTGCGCGGGCCTCTCATTGTGAGGGTTTCTCTTTGTTGCAGAGTATGGGCTCTAGGCATACAAGCTTCAGTAATAGTGGCACTCAGGCTCAGTAGTTGTGGCTTGCAGGCTCTAGAGCACAGGCTCAGTAGTTGTGGCGCACAGGCTTAGTTGCTCCATGGCATGTGGGATCTTCCCAGACCAGGGCTCAAACCCGTGTCCCCTGCATTGGCAGGCCGATTCTTAACACTGTGCCACCAAGGAAGTCCCTGTGCTTAATTTATAAATTAAACTTTATCATAGGTATGTATGTATAGGAAAAAATATAGTATATATAGGGTCCTGAGCTATGCACCGTTTCACGTACGCACTGTGGGTCTTGGACCATATCCACTGTGGATAAGAGGGGACCACTGTACTGGCAAAGGATTCAGGTGAGTTTTGGTGGAGAAAGACTCAGAGAGAGGTTTCCTCTGTGAACAGACCACATTTGAGTTCGTTTGTGTGCCCAGAGACTGAAGTTATCACCTCAGCCTTCCATTGTCTCTTCTGGGGTCCCCTGGAAGACAGGAAGGACTGAGATGGGAGGGGCACCAGAACCATGAACCCCAAGAAGCCTTGAAGGTTGGACATGGTTGAGTCTCTCCTCAATCTAGAAAACAGTTTGTGGAGGAGCCAAGGTGGGGGAATAGGTTCTGAAAGCTCAGACCAAGCCTGTTAGTCTCCCTGAGAGCCCCAGCGGGAATTGTGTCGAGACATCCTTCAAATATCCAAGATATATATATATATATATATATATATATATATATATATATATATACACACATATATACACACACACACACACACACATTTGAAGAGAGAGGGAGAGAGACAGACAGAAAGAGAAAGAGAGAGTTGTTTCCCTATAGTTCCTGGTGGTTAAAAAAAAAAAAAAAGGGGGCTTCCCTGGTGGCGCAGTGGTTGAGAATCTGCCTGCCAATGCAGGGGACACAGGTTCGAACCCTGGTCTGGGAAGATTCCACATGCTGTGGAGCAACTAAGCCCGTGTGCCACAACTACTGAGCCTGCGGGTCTGGAGCTTGTGCTCCGCAACAAGAGAGGCCACGACAGTGAGAGGCCCGCGCACCACAGTGAAGAGTGGCCCCCCCACTCGCCACAACTAGAGAAAGCCCACGCACAGAAACGAAGACCCAACACAGCCAAAAATAATTAATTAATTAATTAATTAATTAAAAAAAAAAAAACCAGCCCCAAAACCAATTCAGGCAACATCAAAGGGATTTTCTTTGCTTCAAGGACAGAGGGAAGAGGCTTATCTTAGAGAACTAGGGTCTCAGTTTGCAGGGACAGGAGGAGAGAAAACCTCACTAGACCTGATGGGAGCAGCAGCTGGGAGGAGAAGGCAAATTCAAGCCTGGCTACACTGGAGCCCCTAGGCCCTGAGGGCAGCTCAACCTGTCCCAGAACTGGTATGCAACAGTTAATTCCAGACTGCTGACTCCAGGCCTCCTCACTGCGTGTCTTCTGTCTTGGATATCTCAGGTCTATGCCAAGAAGGTACCCCCACTGGCTGTGACCAAGGTTTCCTTCACTCTTCAAGCAGAAGAATGCTTTGGCTTTCTTGGCCTCAGTGGAGCTGGGAAAACTTCCATTTTCAAAATGCTGACTGGGGAAGAGCCTATCACCTCTGGGGATGCCTTTGTCAACAGCCTCAGCATCAGGTCTGACTTGGGGAAGGTAGGCTGTGACCTGAGACGAGGGAGGCATGAACCTGGGGATGGGAGGGGGCACTGAAATACACCTAGGGGTGTTACACAGGGTTGGAGAAAGGGAACTAGAATGGAATTGATCTTTGAAAATTCCAGGTATCAGGTTTATCTCTGACTCCCAAATCCATAGCTCCATCCTAGACCTCTTCTCCGAGCTTTAGATCATATATCAAGATGCTTACTCAACATTGCCTCTGAAATGTCCCTGAAACTCAAGGCATCTGAAGCCCAATGGACCCCCAAAGCCATCGGCTGTCCCCACACACTCCCAACCTCTTCTTCCCCCTCCCCCTGTGCTTTCTGTGAGAGTGAGTGACACACATCTACAGCTGTCCAAGGCACCACTCAAGACGTCTAGTCAGCGACCTTAGTCCATGGATGCTCCCTTCCAAACAGCCCGGGAATCTGTTCTCCCTGGCCCCATGCCCACTGCACTCACCATGTCGAGGCTACTCCTAACTTTCAGTCAGCTTCCTTGCCTTCTCTGCATTTTTTTTTTTTTTTTTTTTTTTTTTGTGGTACACGGGCCTCTCACTGTTGTGGCCTCTCCCGTTGCAGAGCACAGGCTCCGGACGCGCAGGCTCAGCGGCCACGGCTCACGGGCCCAGGCGCTCTGCGGCATGTGGGATCTTCCCGGACCAGGGCACGAACCCGCGTCTCCTGCATTGGCAGGCGGATTCTCAACCACTGCGCCACCAGGGAAGCCCTCTCTGCAGCATTTTTTTTAAAAATTAATTAATTTATTTTTGGCTGCACCAGGTCTTCATTGCTGTGCGTAGGCTTTCTCTAGTTGCAGCGAGCAGGGGCTACTCTTTGTTGCGGTGCAGGGGCTTCTCATTGCAGTGGCTTCTCTTGATGCAGAGCATGGGCTCTAGAGCACAGGCTCAGTAGTTCTGCAGCATTTCTTAATGCAGGCCTTTTTCTCCTTCAACTTCTTACCTTCCTTTGTTTACTTCTATAGCTTCCCCTCCTGTCTGGCTCTTCTCTATCACTGACACTTCTTTCTTCTTGGTAGATCTTCATCTAGCCCGTTAGACTGTGGTGCTCCTCAGGACTGCAACATCAGCCCACTGGCTTTCTCCTTCTACACACTGTCCCCACCTGATCTCATTCCTTACTCTGACTCCCATTATCTTCTGTCAGCTGACATCTCCCAAGTAGCTGCATCCTCAGCCCAATCCCAGTCCTGTGTTTCAGACCTGCTTATACATGCTTTCTAGACAGACTTACTCAGACTTTCTCCCATTTTAAACTCAAATTTAATATATAACCCTCAAACCTGAACTTCTTTTTTTATTTTTATAAATTTATTTATTTATTTTTGGCTGCATTGGGTCTTCGTTGCTGCACGGGCTTTCTCTAGTTGCGGCAAGCAGGGGCTACTCTTCGTTGTGGTGCGCGGGCTCCTTCTTATTGCCATGGCTTCTCCTGTTGCGGAGCACCGGCTCTAGGCACACACACGGGCTCAGTAGCTGTGGCTCATGGGCTCTAGAGTGCAGGCTCAGCAGTTGTGGCCCACGGGCTTAGCTGCTCCGCAGCATGTGGGATCTTCCCGGACTAGGGCTCAAACCCATGTCCCCTGCATTGGCAGGTGGATTCTCAACCACTGTGCCACAAGGGAAGCCCCCTGACCTTCTTACTGAAGTCTACTTCAATTATTGGCACCAATTCAATGAAACAATTTTTGAATGCCTAGTATATGCCAGCAATTGTGCTAGGCCAAGTGATTCTCACTTGCAAGGAGCTCATGGTCATGTGAACCAGCCATTGCCATGCAGTGAGGTAAGTGTAATGACAGAGGTGGTGGTCTGGTGGTCAGTGTACAGTGCATTCAATGACAGGCATATGAGGAGACCAAACTACAGAGGCCTAATCAAAGTTGCACTGTTCACAGCATGAACCATACTAGCACCGAGAAGTTTATCAAACCAGCTTTACTGTCCCCTGTACTCTCTAAAATAAAGTTTAGAGAGAAAACAGAAGAACTGACACAGGCTAGTTCCAGAATCCACACTCTTAATTATCAGTCTCTATCAACCTTGTGGTATACTTAGCCTGGTTGAACAATCATAACCAGTATAAGTCTCTCATGGCTATGAAACATTTGATATTACTTTTAATTTTTTGTTATTTTAAAAATTATGGACAAGTCTTTTGGTAATGGCAAATCAGGTAACTCTAATCCCCTTCCTGATGATCAGTAGTAACTAGAAAAACAGGACCAAAATTTTAAAACATGTCTTCAAAGGGTTCAGAGAGCTAACAAGATAGTGAAGACTTATGAGCCAAGAGGTAGGAGGGGACAGAGGCCCAGGGAGATGGCCAATTCCAGGCTCGGTTGCTGAGAGCTGAGTGTTGCTCTTGGTATTGAAGTGGCAGGCACTGGAGTGGAGGCTGAACCCTCTGGGGCAGGGGGAGGCCTGGTGAAATCATCCTTTCCTTGAGTTGGGACCCCAAAGGGCTGCAAACTAAGTGCAGGGATGAACTATACTTAGACAAGTTCATGAAAGGATAGCAAAACAACTTGGACTCTTATCAGTCCCTGAAATGGAATTGGCGTGACCCTAAACCACCAGTGCTCCCAGGCACCTGGCAGGAGCAAATGTAAAGAGAAGTCTGGTGGAAGATGCCATCATCTTAGGCCTCATATGATTTCTACAATTTTGCCAATGCAATGTTTGGTACACATTAAAAAAATAACCAGGCACGTGTACCTAAAAGACAACTCCCCCCGCAAAAATAATTTAGAATGAAGCACTGAGAGTCAAAAGGGTAGAAAATATATGGAGGAAGGTAAGAAACATTGTGGTATACCTTCAAGACAGCCCCTAAAAACCCCCTCCTGATATTTACACCCTTGAGTAGTCCCCTCCCAGATTGTACCAGGGTTGGTCTGTGTGACTGACAGAATACTGTAGAAGAGATGGCATGTCACTTCTGAGATTGGGTTATGAAAGGCACTGAAGCTTGTGTTTTGAGTACACTCTTCCCTTCACATCACTCACTCTGGGGGAAGCTAGCGGCCATGTCATGAAGACACTCAGGGGACTTCCCTGGTGGTCCAGTGGTTAAGAATCTGCCTTGTGCCACAACTACTGAGCCCGTGCCACAACTATGGAGAGAAGCCTGCACACCGCAAGGAAAGATCTCACGTGCTGCAACTAAGATCTGACACAGCCAAAAAAGAAAATAAATAAATATTTAAAGAAAAAAAAAGACACTCAGGCAGCCCTGTGGATTATAAAAAATAGTCAATAGAAGACAATAAGTGTGAGAGAAAAAGGAACATAGAACACATGGAACAAGTAGGTAGCCCTTATAAGATGGTAGATTTAAATCAAAATATATTAATAATTGCATTATATATAAATGGACTAAAGACTCCAATTAAAAGATTATTAGAGAAGATAGGTTAAACACAGAGTTACCATATGACCCAGCAATTTCACTCCTAGGTATATATCCAAGAGAACTGAAAAGTTACATTCACACAAAAATTTGTACATGAATGTTCATAGCAGCATTTTTCACAGTAGCCAAAAGGTGGAATCAGCCCAAATGTCCACCAACAAACAGATGAATGGATAAACAAAATGTGATCTATCCATGCAATAGGATATTATTCAACCATAAAAAAGGGACTTCCCTGGTGGTGCAGTGGTTAAGAATCTGCCTGCCAATACAGGGGACACGGGTTCGAGCCCTGGTCCAGGAAGATCCCACATGCCGTGGAGCAACTAAGCCCGTGTGCCACAACTACTGAGCCTGCACTCTAGAGCCCACGAGCCACAGCTACTGAGCCTGTGTGCCACAAATACTGAAGCCCGCACACCTAGAGCCCGTGCTCCACAACAAGAGAAGCCACCACAATAAGAAGCCTGCACACCATAACAAAGAGTAGCTCCTGCTTGCCACAGCTAGAGAAAGCTTGTGCGCAGCAATGAAGACTCAACACAGCCAAAAATAAATTAATTAATTTATAAAAAAACATAAAAAGGAATGAAGCACTGACACACACTACAATATGGATGGACCTTTAATACATGATGCTAAGTGAAAGAAGCAAGTCACGAAAGGCCACAGATTGTGTGATTCTGTTTGTATGGAATATCCAGAACAGGCAAATCTATGGAGACAGTAAGTAGACTAGTGGGAAAAGTGGGCACTAACTGTTCTTGGATTTGAGGTTGCTCTGCAGAGGAGTGATGAAATGCTGTAAAGTTGATTGTGATCATGGACCACCACTGTGAATACATTAAAAACAACTGAACTGAACACATCTGATGGGTGACTGTGGTAAATGGATGAATTGTATGGTATGCAAATTATATCTCAATAAGCTGTTGTAAAAAAGAAGGAAGGAATGAACAAATGAACAAACAAAGGAATAAAAGACAAAACAAGACAGGGCAAGGGCAGGTGGTCGTGGAGAGACCCTCCCACTGGCCTTATTGTCATCAATCATCCATCCAACAGACATTTACTGAAGCTCACAGACAAGAAAGTATGAACCTATTCCATAAACTCAAATGTAAGAAGTGCTACATTTCTTTGTATTATTTTAAATCAAGTGACATCTGCCTATAAGACCTTCATCCTGCCTGGCTGGCAAGAAATTGGATTTCAGTCTCCCTGGAACCCATCTGCACATCACCTCCCGGCAATTTGTGAAAATTCATAGTTGGAAATATAGAATTTAAATATAGTTAAACCTGCTCCTCCATTTCTCCATTTTCTCCTAGAAATCTCACATGGATTAATCTCATCAGCAAACTCTAACAGAGCTACATCCTTGCTCTCTTCCTTTGTGAGCCTTCTGCTTACCACCCTTTATCTGTACAAATATTCTTAAGCATTCTTTCACATTTCCTAAAATACATTCTTACCAGAATCTGCTAGTATTCTAAAAATCAGCAGTGACTTCTTAGAGTCAACCATAAAAAGGGGACTATACATAAAAGGGATACCTATACATCTATCCACATGAGTTTCTGTCAGAGTTACTCACTCAGAATCATTCGGCTCCACTGTGAGATTGTCATCGGTCCATGGTGCCACCATGCTCTGAGCAGGGCTCCTTGGCCATCCCAGATGAGCCACCATGGCAACAGGCTTACTGCAAACTCAGGTGTGTAAGAAACATCACATTTCTTCATTTTCTTTGCATCAAATAATAACATTTTCAAGCCTTCTATCCCAAAATTTGTTCATGAAATAGAATGCCTATATAGACCAAAACTGGAGGTAAAATTGAAATAATGATTAAAGATCTACCCCTTCTTAAAAGAGTCTAGGCTAAAAGGGATTGATGGGCAAGTATACCAACCACCACCAAACAGTTATTTCCTTCTTGTATAACTGCTTCAGAAGCATAGGAGAGAAGACAGAGCGCTACCCAATCTTAAGTGAAAAACCAGACAAAGACAGTATCCAACATGAGCCATAGGCCAATTTCATACAGAAACATAAATACCCTAAGTAAGATATTAACAATACACATTCAGCAGTATATTGAAAGAATAAAAATTACAATCATCAGGTTTATTCCAGAAATGTAAGTAAGGTTTAACAAGTAGGAAATCCACCAATGTAAAGCACTACCTTCACAGATGAAAGGAAAAAAATATTTATCAATAGAAGCTGAAAAAGCATTTGATAGAAACTCAGTACCCACTCATGATTTTTTTTTAATTTTTTTAAATTTTTAAATTTTTTTAATTTTAGCAAACTGTCTTGAGAAAAAAGAACAGAGCTGGAGGTATCATGTTCCCTGACTTCAGACTATACTACACAGCTCCAATAATCAAAACTGTATGGTACTGGCATAAAAACAGACACATAGATCAATGGAACAGAATAGAGAGCCCAGAAATAAACCCATGCACTTATGGTCAACTAATCTACAACAAAGGAGGCAAGAATACATAACAGAGAAAAAACAGTCTCTTCAATAAGGGGCTGGAAAAACTGTAAAAGAATGTGTAAAAGAGTGAAATTAGAACATTTTCAGATACAAACTACTACATATAAAAAGATAAATAACAATGTCCTACTGTATAGCATAGGAAACTATATTCAACATCTTGTAATAAACCACAATGGAAAAGAAGATGAAAAAGAATATATATATAACTGAATCACTTTGCTGTATACCAGAAACTAACACAAGATTGTAAATCAACTATACTTCAATAAAAAACTAAAAAAGAAATTAGAACATTTTCTCACACCATTTACAAAAATAAACTCAAAATGGATTAAAGATAAAATAAAATGTAAGAGCAGAGACCATAAAACTCCTAAAAGAAAACATAGAACACTCTTTGACATAAATCATAGCAATATCTTTTTTGAATTTGTCTCCTACAGCAAGGGAAACAAAAGGAAAACAAAAGAAAAAATACCCCCTCTTTTAAGAAGGTGTAGATCTTTAATCATTATTTCAATTTTACCTCCAGTTTTGGTCTATATAGGCATTCTATTTCATGAACAAATTTTGGGATAGAAGGCTTGAAAATGTTATTATCTGATGCAAAGAAAATGAAGAAATGTGATGTTTCTTACACACCTGTTTGCAGTAAGCCTGTTGCCATGGTGGCTCATCTGGGATGGCCAAGGAGCCCTGCTCAGAGCATGGTGGCACCATGGACCAAACAAAAAACAAAAACAAAAAACAAAACAAAACAAAAATAAACAAATGGGACCTGATTAACCTTAAAACTTTTGCCCAGCAGAGGAAGCCATTGACAAAATGAAAAGGCAACCAACTGAATGGGAGAAAATATTTGCAAGTGTTATGACTGATAAGGAGTTAATATCCAAAATGTATAAAGAGCTCATACAACTCAATATCAAAAAAACAAACAACCTGATTAAAAAATGGGCAGAAGGGAATTCCCTGGAGGTCCAGTGGTTAGGACTCCGTGTTTTCACTGCCAAGGACGCAGGTTCAATCCCTAGTTGGGGAACTAAGATACCACAAGCCACACAGGACAGTAAAATTAAAAAAGTGGGCAGAAGACCTGAATAAGCATTTTTCCAAAGAAGACACACAGATGGCCAACAGGCACGTGAGAAGATACTCCACATCACTAGTCATCAGAGAAATGCATATCAAAATCACAATGAGCTATCTCCTCACACCTGTCAGAATGGCTATCATCAAAAAGTCTACAAATAACAGATGATAGTGAGGATGTGGAGAAAAGGAAACCCTCATCTACTGTTGGTGGGAATGTAAATTGGTGCAGCCACAGTGGAAAACAGTAAGGAGGTTCCTTGAAAAACTAAAAACAGAACTACCATATGATCCAGCAATTCCACGTCTGGGTATATATCCAAAGAAAACTAAAACACTAATTCTAAAAGATACATGCACCCCAATATTCATAGTAACATTGTTTACAATAGCCAAGATATGGAGGCAACCTAAGTGTCCATCAACAGATGAATGGATAAGGAAGATGTGGTATGTATGTGTGTGTGTGCATATATATATAAACAAAGCAATATTACTCAGCCATAAAAAAGAATGAAATTCTGCCATTTGCAACAACATGGATGGACCTAGAAAGTATTATGCTTAGTGAAATAAGTCAGACAGAGAAAGACAAATACTGTATGTTATCACTTATATGTGGAATCTAAAAACTCAAACAAATGAATGTATATAACAAAACAGAAACAGACTCACAGACGTAGAGAACAAATTAGTGGTTACCAGTGGGGAGGGGCAAGATGGGGGGGATTAAGAGATACAAACGACTATGTATAAAATAAATAAGCAACAAGCATATATTGTACAGCACAGGGAAATACAGCCATTTTTTGTAATAAATGGAGTATAATCTATAAAACTATTGAATCACTATGTTGTATACCTGAAACTAATATTCTAAATCAACTATACTTCAATAAAAAAATTTTTTAGCAAACTAGAAATAGAAGAAACATTAGGTTAAAATCAGTTGATAAAGGCAATCAGAAATCTTCATATTTAATAGTGAAATATTTGAAGCATCTTCATTCAAGTCATCTGTGTTTTTCTTCTCAGCAGTTCCCTCCAGACTAGTGACATCTATCTTCAGGGGAAGCCCCAGTCTGGGAATCCAAAGTCCTGTCTTTAATTGGGTGATGCAAATGTTCTTCCCTAAGCAGACATTCCAGGTGGTTTTCTGGTTTGCACCCCATCATGGTCTCCCCACCTGCCACCCCCAGATGGCAGAGCCCAGAGCTGTCCAGCTGCTTTAAAGGGAAGAGGAAAGGAGAAGGAAGAACACTGATTATCTTTCAAAAATGGTATCGTACTATTTTCATCTTCCAGGGGAGCTCTTGAGCATGGGCACAAATCAGGGTGGTTCGCTGCAAGTTCATAACGGCAAAAACTTGGAAATATCACATATGTGCCTGAATCTTTTATAAACAGCCAACTCAAATCTAGAAATGTTCCCTGGATGACTAAGTAGCAGTTAAACTGAGTTGGAGTAGGTTTGTATTTACTGACCTAGGAAGATCTTTAAGACATAATGGCGAGTTAAAAAAGCAAGTTGCAGAATGGTAGATAAAGGATGATACTGTTTGCAACACAGTTGGTCCCCTACGGGGAGCACCCAGCCGTGTAAAAGTTTGGAAGTGCACCCCCATATGACTGCACTGCCCAGGGCGTGCCCTGGCAAGAGACTCCAGCAGCCTTACAAAGAAAATCTATTCGTGGGTTACATGTCTAATAGGAAATGTGTTTAAATGGGAAAAAATAAAGCGTCTTCTGCTGACCATATACTTGGAAGGTGACAAGAGGTAGGAAGCACTGGGCACTGAGGTTTCCTGCCAGGCAGGCAGGAAGTAAGCACTCCAGCCCCACATGCACCCTCCAGAACTGGGGTTCACGCCACCAGCAAGTGCTGCATCCAGACTCCCGAACGTCACTGTTGGACCATGGCACCCCATGGCACACGTCTGTTCATGTGGCACACGTGGGGGTGCATAGGGCAGAGGCAAGGTCCAGGCCCCTGCCCAATTGGCAGCTTTCCTTCTGACACACCTACCCCTTGGGCTGTGTTCCAACCCCAGGTGCGGCAGTGGTTCGGCTACTGTCCCCAGATTGATGCCCTGCTGGACCACATGACGGGCAAGGAGACATGGTCATGTACGCCCAGCTCCGGGGCATCTCCAAGTGCCACAGTGACTGTGTGGACCAAATTCTTGATGATTTACTCATGTACACATATGCTGACAACCTGGTGAAGACCTACAGGTGAGACTTGGGGCTCCCTCGGCCCTTCCCCCTCCGATAATAAGATGTGTTGTGGTTCTTCTCAGTGCTGAGGGGTAGGGCAAGGCATGTCAGCTCCGTGCTTGGGGTAGTTTTGTGGTCCATGCCACTGCATGGATTTTTGGGGAGGTGGCCTCCCTCCCGTGTAAGAATGGGTCAATGGCCTGGGCTGCCCCAAGGCACAGCTTCCTCTTGGCCCCAGGCAGTGATGTGGCTGAGGACAGGCTGATGCACCATTGATGTTATTCTTCCTGTCACTTCACAAAGGTCTTCTGATTTTTGGTAGACTTGCATTTCAAGCACACACTACCTTATCCCTCTCTGTGTGAGGCATCTGAGCTGTTGTTCTGCTGAGAAGCCTGGGGAATTCCTCAGTCTTATGTTGCCAGTGATCCTAACCCAACTCCAGTTAGCTTAAACAAAGAAAGGCCACACATGTCCGGAATCCCAGGCCACCCCTCGAGTTGTGCACAGTGCCCCTGCAGGCTGGCAGCAGTACCCCACTTCCGGGACAGGGAAGTCAGAGGCAGTTCGATGATGTCGCCCTGTCTCTTTCCTCTGCTGACTTCGGTTTCAAGCATGTTTTTGTGTTTCCTTGCATCTTTTGATGATTAAATGAGTTAACACCTGGGACGTTTAGAACAGTGCCTTGCACATTGTAAATGCTATGTGTTCATTAAATAAAAGCTAAAACGGCCCTATGCTCTTACCCCCCTAACACCCATAGAGACCCTCAAAGGAGATTCATGGACCATGTGCTCACCCTGGACCAATCCCTGTGTCCAGGGAAATGGTTTAGATGCTGAGTGGACAGCCAAGTCACAGTGCACCCCTGGGGGAGGGTGGTGGGCCATGTTACTGAATGCCCTACCAGGGGGCGTAAGCACTTTCTTAATAGAGAAGAAAAAAGGGGGGAGGATTGTACTACTGGAAACTTAAGATTGCCAATCACCCAACTTCTCCCCCTTTGCCCCAGCAGTGGCAACAAGCGGAAGCTGAGTGCCGGCATTGCCTTGCTTGGAGAGCCCATGGTCATCTTCCTGGACGAGTCGTCCACTGGCATAGACCCTGTGGCCCGGAGCCTGCTCTGGGGCACTGTCGTGAGGGCCCGCAAGTCTGGCAAGGCCATTGTCATCACCTCCCACAGGTAAAGCCAGGACCGGGGCTGTGGGAGGGGTGGGCCAGGAGGGGCTGGGTGGAGAGAAGACCTGTCAGCATCTGGCAAGAGTCTGTGAGGAGAGTCCCCAGGCTCTACCATGTGGGCCACACCCTGAGCATGGGAATCAGGAACAGCCTGATCTGGGCATCAACACCTTTCCATCTGCACAAGCCTCTGATGTGGATGGCGGGCATCAGCATCTCCCAGCCGTTTGTCAGGCCTTCACCCCATCTCCCCAGCATGGAGGACTGTGAGGCCTTGTGCACCCGGCTCGCCATCATGGTGCTGCAGCATCAGTTCAAGTGCCTCGGCAGCCCACATCACCTCAAGAGCAAGTTTGGCAGTGGCTACTCTCTACGGGCCAAGATCTGGAACGACAGGCAGCAGGAGGCCCTGGATGAGTTCAAGGCATTCGTGGACCTGACCTTCCCAGGTATGTGCTGCTGTGCAGAGGTCATCTGTGCGTCTGTCCATCCCTGACCCCTGGGACGAGGGCCACGATTCCAGGGGCCTGGGCTGCCCTCCCCTGGCCATCCAGCCTGGCCCTCAGGGGGACACTGTGCAGGCAGCATCCTGGAAGATGAGCACCAAGGGATGGTCCATTACCACCTTCCTGGCAATGACCTCAGCTGGGCGAAGGTGAGCACATACCTGGACATCAGAGGGAGCACACCTCTGATGTCACCTACTTTCTGGTGTTCTCTCTTTCGGGTGCAAGACTTATTCAGTGCTGCTGCAACATTCATGTGGATTTCATAGAAAATAAGAATGTTTGAGTTGGAAGGGACCTCGGAGATCAGCTCCTCCTGCCCCCTCATTTCACAGAGAGGTGAGCAGACCCAGAGAGGAGACACCATATGCCCAGGGTCACACAGCAATCCAGGGACCCAGCTGGGGCCTCTGCCTTCTGGCACCACTCCCAGCCAGTGTCCCTTTCCCTAAAATCACAGAGAGCTCAATTCTGTAGGACTGACTTCTTGAGAGGTGGTCTGGGAGCAGCTGAGAGAGGGATGGGCCTTTGGGGGGCTTTGTTACAACCCCAAAGACCCTTCCTCTTTCCAGCCCCTGTGGCTCCTCTCCCCTTCCCTGTGCCCATCGTCTATAGCGGCCTCCTCCTTTCCCACAGGTGTTTGGCATTTTGGAGCAAGCCAAGAAAAAGTACATGTTGGAAGACTACTCAGTCAACCAGATCTCTCTGGAGGACATCTTCCTGAGCTTCACCTGCCCTGTGCCCCTCAACCAAGGGGAAAACAAACAAGCAAAGGCAAAACCAGCAGGCCCCTTGTTACCCTTTCCACCTCCCTCCCCACCTTCTTCCCAACCTCCCTCCCAGCCTCCCTCTCCACCTCTCACTCCACCTCCTACTCCATTTTCCTCCCAGCCTTTCTCCCAGCTTTCCTCCCAGCCTCTCTCCTGGCCTCCCACTCCACCTCCCTTCAGGTCTTCCTCCTGGTCTTCCTCCTGGCCTCCCTCCCAGCCTCCCTCACCACTTCCCTCAAAGGCTATCTTGCTGTAACAAAGAGTTCCCAGTGCCAGGTTAGCCCAGGTGCACACAGCCTGCCATGGGCTGCAAGGGTTACAGAGGCAACTTGAGGACCCAGTGAGCTCAGATTGGGGGTGGAGGGGTGGGGGCAGCTCTCTTCCAGACTGAGGCCACTCACCTTAGAGGCCTGATGGAGGACCCAGGTGCATTTCTGTGGAAAAGGATCCCCTCAAGTCCCACCTGGGTGGCCTTCAGCCTCACTGAGACCTGGCCATAGAAGCAGCCTCAGAGGAACAACACCTGCCATGTCCTGTCAGGAGTATGGAGGCCTGGGGGTGACCATGGTTGTAATGATGCTGTACTTCTGAAGGTAGGAGGAGAGAAGAGATTGACAAGTTTGCAAACTTAAGGCACCATTTTTCAATATTTGGATTTGTGGGGCTCCATTTGTTCTCTGCCCTGGCCCATGCGAATGTTAGGGGTGAGCCTGTATGTGGCTCTCCATCAACCCATGATGTGGACATGATTATTATCCCATTGCCCAGAAGAGTAAGATGAGACTTAGAGATATCTGGCAACTTTCCATGGTCAACAGATGGTAGAGCCAGGATTCAACTCAGGCAGAAGTTCTCAAAGTGGAGTTTCTGACCAGAAGCATCCACATCATCCAGAAACTTGTTAGAAATGCAGATTCTTAGGCCCCACCCCAAACCCACTGAATCAGAAGTCTGGGGGGTGAGGACCAGCAATCTGTGTTAACAGGTGCTTCTGATGCAGCTCAGGTGTGAGAAGCACTGAGCTAAGCCTGTGAGCTCAGACCATCCGGCCTGAGTGCGGATGGATGTGGCCATGTACCTTTGTCATGAGGGCTCTCCTCTGAGAAGTGCCCTGCCCAATAGCCTTTCTCCCTGCAGCATGGTCACACCAGCCCCTCTACAAAGCCCCATTCGGCTTCTCCTTTGCAGGTAGTTCTCTCCCTCCCTTCTCAGCTCAGCTCTGGGAAAGTGGTGTCTACCATCCCTGCCCGCACTCCCTACCTCCCCTCACCACTCACCAAAAGTACAGCGTTGTCACATGCCTGGCTGCCACACCCACTCCATCCATTTTTCCTGTGACTTCTCTGAGGCATCTCAGTGTCCCCTGCCCCCTTCTCCCCACTGCACCAGACCCCCCCATGGCCCCTCATCTGCCTCCTCTGTAGGCTCCTCTTCCTTTCTCTCCAAGTGGGGGATGCCTCAGGCTCTCAGCCAGCTTTACTTTTCCTTACTCTCCCCTCTGCACCCTGCCACCCTTGAGTTTCTTTCTCATTCACCCCCAAGGCCTTCAACTGCCATCTTATTCCAGTCAGGAACTTGCCTGAGCTCCCCAAAATCTAGACTCTTCCAGTGAGTTCTCTCACCTTCCTGAAGCCCAGTGGGAAATGGGCTCTTCTCACACCCTCTGGGAGTGGCTCATCACCCCTCTGGGCCCAGGGGCTCTTACTGCCAGGGCAGTGGGTGGGGGTGACGGATGGCATGGCTGCAGCAGAGCCAAGACAAGAACGCTTATTTCCTGAAAAACAGGAAAACTTTACCTCTGAATAAATAAAAAGTGTGGTAAGGACATAGGAGCAAGATAGAGGACAACTGAGAGACTGGTCAGGGTGCTGCTTGAGCTCCACAGACACGCAGCATCACGGGAGCGAGAGCGTGACTTACTCACTCACTGGTGAAGCCAATGCCACCAAAATCTAACACAGAGAGTGCACCTCTGCCCTGGGGAGACCAGCAACAAAGAAAGTAACAGTGCAGGGGGAGGACAACAAAGTACCGAATTGGGAAACAGTAACCAATGGAAACAAAGGTGAGGTAAAGAAGACTGAAAACCCTTAGGGGTCCTGTGGATTCTCCTGTCCTCTGGTGTGGGAACGTGGGGCATCTGGGGAGCAAGTTCCAAGCTTGCTCTGCTCTACCCACTCCTCTTCCTGTGCACATCACCCCTGCCCATCCTCCACCCCCAGCTTCCAAGGCCTTATATCCCGCACTGTGATCATCTGTTCGTCTCCTGCTCCAGACTAGCATGGAGCCTTGGCACCATGGCTCCTGTGTGTGTTCGGCTGCTAAGCACAGACGAAGTACCCTGAAGGGGTTCAGTGAGTATAAGCGGTAGCGGGGACAGAGTGCTGTCTGAGGCTGTGGGGAAGGGGGGAGGAGAGTCTTGACCCAGATTCCCCGGCTTCTCCAGGAAAAGCCACTCTGTCCTCTTCCATCAAACAATTCTCCCAGGAGATTGCATTTCTTTCCTTGTTCGAAGGTCTCATGAAAGCAATGGGATGTGAGCTGGTTCCGAAAGACAGACTGGGTGGGCACTGCCTAATACCTGAGTAAACAGAACGCTCAACTGTGGCTGAAAGCAGCCAGTAAAGCAAGCAGGTGTGCACTTCTATTTTAGTTGGGCTCCCAGGTGACCATGAGGAGACATTGGGGACTGACAGGGGATGATATCTAGTCCACGTGAGAAGGTGAGGGCTTGCCCTGGGCAGGGATGGAGGAGGGGTCCAGGGTGAGCCACGTTTCAAGGGAAGAAGGAGTCAAACGTGCTGGATGAGTCAATGAAGATTTCAAGCACCAGGTCTCTGGACTCCACTTTCTGCATTACGATCTATGCCAACAGCGAGTCGGCCACCGAACCAGTGGTCTCCCCGCCTGAAGCAAGGGCTGGGAGCAGGGCGTGCAGCCTCGGGGTGCGGGTCGGAAAGGTCAGGGCCAGCCTCGGTGAGGCACAGCCCGCGGGTGCCGGCTGGCCTGCGTCCCCGCAGGGAGAAGACCACGTCGGCGTCCCCGCTCCGAGACCCTGGGCTCAGAGGCGCAGCCGGTCCGCTCAGACCTTCACTGACAAACCATTGCACGCCGTGGCCTCCGGTCACCGGGACCTCTTCCCGCCGAGTCAACCACAATGCCTAAGCCCAGAACAGGCCAGGTCCACGCGAGCCGGAGCGGATTCAGAGACACCGCTGCATCCAGGCCCTGAGCCACGCTCCTTAGGAACCCCCGCCAGGGCCGGGGAGGCGGGGCGGCCGCGCAAGCTCTACCAATCAACAGCCGGCGTTCGAATTCGCATCCTGGCGCGGCCAATCGCGAGCGTCCGAGCCCGATGGGGCGGGGCCCGGCCGAGCAGTGGCGCGCGCCCCCCCGGGCGGGCCAATGGGAGAGCCTGGTGCATTTGAAAACTCCGGCGGGCGGCGAGCGGGTCTGCGCCTGCGTGGGGAGTCGCGCTCTGGGCTGGCAGGCGGCACTGGCAGCGATACCGGCGACGGCAGCGACGGCAGCCACGGTTATGGGGAGCGGAGGCGGTGAGCGCTGGGCGCGGGGCGCGGCGGGGCGGCCTCGAGACTGAGCAGGGCTGGCTCGAGCCCTTCGGCCCGGGGTGCGTGTCTTCCCGGCGGCGCCCTTCCGGCGCGCGGTTTAAATGCCCGGGAGCGCCCTGCTCCTTGTGAAAGCGGCGCGCGGGGTCTGCCACCTGTCGAGGGCCGTGAGCGCCGCTCAGGTTTCCGTGGTTATTATCGTGGCTGTCCTAGAAAAAGGGGATGAGAAAAATGCGGTAAAACGCGGGGATCGTCGCCCTGCGTGTACGCTTGGCTTTCGCAGCATGTTAATTGATGATGGGAAGACCCAGGTGAAGAGCGAGGGGAGGGGGGCAGGAAGAAGCCCTGAGGAGGGAGTCGTGCGGGTGCGAGAGCAGCCACCTCCTGTCAGGACTGAAGGAAGGAACGGGTGGGAAACCAAGTGAATTGTAGGTGATGGGTTCCTCCTGCCTCAAGCTTCTATGTCTTCTGCTTAGAGTCAGCAAAGACTTGCTGAAGTTGAAGTTGGAAGGACCTCCTGTGGGGAGAGAGGACACTGAGACTGGCTGGGTAGCTCTGACGTCCGCAGAGCTGGGACAGGCCTGGCCTCCAAGTCCACCTTTGGCTTCTCTGCAGGGTGGACCCTCCTAGTATGGACTCGAAAACCAGACTGTTCAAGTCCACAGATCCTTATTAACATTATGCATTTTAGTCATGTGTGCAGATAGAAGCAAAGAGATCAGTAAGGGTCAAGGCGCCTCCCTGAGAGTGAAATGCAAGGCTAACCATCATCAGCGTTGGCTGCTTTTTCCCCCTTCCTGGTTGTCATCTGGGCTCTGGATCAGAAGGTTTCCCAATAGCCAGGTTACATGATTACTACTCACCATCAATGTTTATTGAATATTAGAATGAATGATGATGTCTTCTGTACCACTGCTACTCCTTTATTTAATCTTTGTTTAGGACTGTAAATATGGCTGGGGCAGAGGACAGTAACTGTTAAATCATGTTCAGATGTAACTTTTCATATCAGCACAACTCGTGTCCAACACATCACTTAGATCATTCTGATTTTTTTTCTTAAGTGATCCACTGTAGGTGTGCCAAGTGTTTCTGTTATCCTACAAAGCGGAGAATAAGAAGGAGACCCCGAAACCTAACAATCTTGAGTCTCCCTGAAGATGTGCTCTTTCATATCCTGAAATGGCTTTCTGTTGGAGACATCCTTGCTGTCCGAGCTGTAAGTTGTCAGATGAAAATAGTGTCAGGCCTGGCATCATTGGTTATATTGTACCCTGAAGGCTTCGTGTCTTAAATGTCAGAACAAAAACTTTGGCTGCAAATGAGGGTAGAGGAACCAACGGTGATATTGGTAATAGATGCCTGAGGTTGTTCTGATTGCAGGAAAGCTAAAACGTAGGACAGCAAGGTTTGAGTCTGCTCATTGTAATGTTTATTTTGACAGAGAAAATACCCTTTTATGGCAGTTAAATTTGCATCCCTCAAGAAATAAGATAGTATTAAGAAGAAAAATAGTATGTTCCTCAGGACAAAGCCCATGTAATAATATTCAGCACTGAAAGAGACTCTGGGAGTTATTTCGCAGATTTCAGAACTGAAGCTTCACTTTGAGTGATTTAACCAAGGGCATACAGCAAATTAGTGGGGGAACACCAGTAAGAACCCACTTCTCTGACTCCCAAACCTGCCTCCATTGCATTCATAATATCCATGGGTGCTGAATTTCCAATGGCAGTGGAAGCTTTAGCACTTAAAATGTTCACCTGTGCTCAGGGCCCCCTGTCTGGGCACTTCGTGCTATCACCCAGGACAGAAGTCCTACCTGAGGCTGCTGTCATGTGTTTCAGTCTTTTCTGAGAGCCCCCATTGACCTGCAGGCCCCAGCTGTGCTCCCACTAGCAAGACCCAAGTAGAGGAGCTCAAAACAGATTTCTGACCTACCTGTTCCCATTAGAGTTGGTTTCCCTGATCCTTGCAGGTATTATAGCATTATATCCCCTTTCTCAGCCTAGGTGCTTATTCCCCCTTCCAGGACCACTGTCCCCATCTTTACAGCCGCAGAGAAAGTTGTTTCTGGGCTCTTTTCTCTATTCAAAGCAATTGTTAGTTACTTTGATACACAGAGGCTGGGCCTTTACTACTAGGGTGGGGAGGGAAACAGGAGACCCTACATCTGTCTACACCCTGTCTTCAAGAGCTCCAGAAGCAGGGCTTCTGGGAGGTCCCTTGATTAACCACCACTACCCCTCTTCCATTGTTCTTCAGGTACACTCCCACCTGAAGTACCTGGTGGATAACCATGCCAGTGTGTGGGCATGTGCCAGCTTCCAGGAGCTGTGGCCTTCTCCAAAGAACCTGAAGCTCTTTGAAAGGTATCTCTGCACCCTGAGAAGAGCGTGGCTTTCTCCCACCTTTGGGCCTCCCTGCTATGCCAGTCTGTGTCTCAAGACCTGACCTGGGAATGATTTTCCTCTTGCTTGTTGCTCCTGCCAACACCTTATCCCCCAGGAAGTGAGTGAGGGCTGTCGACCTCACCCATTGAGTCACACAAGTTCCAGCACAGTCATGGGTCATCCACACCACCAGCACAGGCCTGACTCTCATTAGTCACAGCGGTGCTTCTGAAGGGTCCACTTGAGCTGTGACCCATTGTGTGTGACTCAGGTGCAGGTCACCTGGAAACTTTCCTCAGCCCTCTTCTTTTGGTCAGAACAATGTGATTTGAATCCTATTACATTATCCTCACTGGCTGATCCCACCTCCCCAGCCGGGGTTGGGACCTAGAGGAAGGGCCGGAGGGGCTGCAAGCTCCAGTGTACCAGTGGTCACAGACAGGCTGCCTGAGACGCAGTCCACCAACCACACAATTTACCTGTTTAAAGTGTACAACTCAATGGTTTTTAGTATGCTCACAGAGTTGCGCAATCATCAACACTATCTAACTTTAGGACATTCTCATGACCCCCAAATGAAGCCCCATAACCATTAGCAGTCACTCCCTATTTTCCCTATAGTAACACAAACCCTATGCAGCCACTAATCTGCTTTCTATCTCTATGGATATGCCTATTCTGGACATTTCATATGAGTGGAATCATACAACATGTGGCCTTTTGTGTCTGTGTTCTTTCACAAGTGTGTTTTCAAGGCTCATCCATGTTGTAGCATGTCATGAATAATTGATATTTATCTGCATTGACAAAAAAATTTTCTGTTCAAAAAATAGGTACTGTAGTTTTAAGTGCTGTGGTGGAACATAACCTTTATGGAATAAAATCATGTGACGTTTCATGTTCTTAATGTTCTAGGGCTGCCGAAAAAGGGAATTTTGAAGCTGCTGTGAAGCTGGGCATAGCCTACCTCTACAATGAAGGCCGTAAGTCCTCGTGGTGCTGAGGCTGGGGCTGGCCTCACCCCACTTGGTACTAATGTTTTAGAACAAGCACGAGTGACTTCCCTGGTGGTCCAGTGGTTAAGACTCTGTGCTTCCACTGCAGGGGGCACAGGTTAGATCCCTGGTTGGAGAACTAAGATCCCGCATGCTGTGTGGTGTAGCCAAAAACAAAAAACCTAATAGAACAAGCATGAGCCCTTGCCCATGTCAGCAGTTTAGTTGCTGTTCTTGCTGTGTCTGGCTGTGTACCATCCCCCCTGGGGAGCCTGTGCCAGAGGTGTCCTGCTCAGGGACCCATGGATGAAATTTGATTTTCTAGTTTGGGGGAGTTGCCTCTTTTTTAATGAACCATTAATTTCTGTTGACAACGAGTGACTGTGAGCAGAGACTCAGAATGGGGGCTACTCAGGCAAGCCAGCCTTCCCTGGCTGCCTAGTTAACACGACAGCCCATGCGTAGACCCCGGCTTCTCTCCTTGGCCACAGCTCATCTGAGGAACCTGGGGCAGCGGTCAAAGCGTGCCTGATGCCAAGTGTCAGTAACACAGGGAGCCAAGGCTCCAAGTGGGAGGCAAGTACAAACAGGTCAAAGCCAGCCTGGTACCTAGATTCCTTCATGCCTAAGGGGCAGGTGCTCCTTGAAAGAACCTGGTGCAGCCCTCTCTCCCAATTGCTGCCTGTCTCCTGAGTACACTAAGGAGCGAGCCTGCAGTTCATCCTGTCTCAGCTCCCAAGATGCATAAAGACTTGGGTATAGTGGCCATTTTTCTGCTTCTAAAAGACCTGGCGTCTTGCTGAGAGGTCACCCCGCTCACAGCTGGTTGACAGGACTGTTGGACCTGCAGACGATGAGCAGTCCTGTGCCCACCCTCCTGTCAGATGGCTTTGCCCAGATGAAATTCACATACCACTCAGCTCACCTGTCTAGTGTGTACAGTCCAGTGGTTTGGGTATCTTCACAGAGTCGTGCAGCCATCACTCATTTTGGAGCCATCATCTATCTCATTACCCCACAAAGAAACTCCCTACCTATTAACAGGGGTCTGGGCAGCAGTTCCCCACAGGAGGGAGGGTGGGCATCTGATGCCTCCACGCTGGGGGACCTTCCCAGATCTTCGGAATCCAGGCCGCTGGGAGGAGCCGCAGGGCACTTGGTTCACAAAACATGGGAAGAAAAGGGAGGAGCCCCCATCCCAGCTCTTCTGTCCTAAAACACCAGCAACTTCATATTGTAGCGGCTTAAGGCTTTAAACTTTCTAAAAAGACTGGAGAACTTCCCATACCCCTCCTTCAGAGACATCCCGGGCTGTGTTCTGTCCATCTCTTCAGTGTCTGTGTCTGATGAGGCCCGAGCGGAAGTGAACGGGCTGAAGGCCTCTCGCTTCTTCAGTCTCGCGGAGCGCCTGAATGTGGGTGCCGCGCCCTTCATCTGGCTCTTCATACGCCCACCTTGGTCGGTGTCTGGAAGCTGCTGCAAGGCCGTGGTTCATGATAGCCTCAGGATGGAGTGCCAGCTGCAGAAAGTGAGTCCTGGCAAAGGGTGCAAGTAGAGCAGGCTGTGCTGGGCGGGCTGAGCCCCGAAGGGTCCCGGGAGGTAAGAAAACCTTGAGGGGAGATGCTGTGGACCATGTAAAGTCAGGGACCAGAGAGCAGTGGAGGCACAGAAAACAGTGTGGATGTGGGAACATCTGCTAACGACTATCGGGAGAGGAGGCCTCGGAGCCAGGGTCAGGGGAATCGGGTGAGGGGCTGGGCTGCAGACGGGTCGACTGCTGGAAAGGCAGGACTGAGGCTCTGTGAAGCAGTTGACGGAGGCCTGGAATCAGGGAGCGGTCCTCTGCACAGAGGGGCTGGGCAGGGAGCAGGAGGACCCACACATAGAGGGACAGTCCCCGGGAAGTTCTGTCCTCTGACGGTCACCCCTCCTCCTCCACCTCCTTTCTCTAGACTCACAGAGCGTCCATACTGCACTGCTTGGGGAGAGTGCTGAGTCTTTTTGAGGTGAGTCCCCTCTGCCATCCCATAGGGCCCTGAGTTATTTGGTGTCCTGGCCCGAGTGAGCACGCAGGGCACAGCAGGTCTGCATTTTTGTGCTGCTCGCCTTTCTGGCAGCTTCAAGCACCAAGAACCAGGAACTGCGTGAAAGGCAGCAGAAGGGGGCTTCTGGGGTTCAAAGCCAAGATGAGCCCTGTCTGTGAGGCTGCGTGGAGCCAGGAAGAGTGTCTGAGCAGGACAGGACCCCGGGTCTATTTGTTTCATGGTTCTACTACTGGCAGCTCCCTCCCACTCCTCACGCAGTCCTCTGTACTTAGTGAGCCTTGTGATTCGGGAACCCCCTCTGCAGCAGTCTTGGGGAAGGTGGTGGCTCCTGGTGCTAGGTGCTCTGACAGCAGCAGGGAGGGACACTTAGTATGAGCGAGGAGCTGGAAGACCTTGGGAAACCCTCCCCCATCACTGTCCGGGCAGTGCCCGGAGCCGAGTCCAGCACAAACCTCGTGCAAGAGGAAGCAGGGCCTGAGGGCGGAATCCTTGGGCTTGCCTTCATGAGTTGGTTGTCAAATCGTGTATCTTCAGAGAAGTTGTTTTTACTCTAATGTAGTTAACTCATTTTGTTAAAGATGAGAACAGTATATGTGGTTACTTAGAGGTACTTATTCTAGGATGAAGAGAAACAGAAGCAGGCCCGGGACCTGTTTGAAGAGTCTGCTAATCAGGGGTGTTTGACCAGCTCGTACCTCCTCTGGGAAAGTGACAGAAAGATGGATGTGAGTGGGCCTAGGTCTGGGGAAAGAATGGATTATGTTGGCCAAAGGCCCAATCTGCAGAGTAGCCCTTGGATAAGGTTCTGCCACCGAAGCCGGGGTCCTCCTGGGGCTCCAAGAGCTGCTGGTCATGGGGCTGCTCTCAGCACTGCCCCTGAAATGACCACCACCATTTGGGGGATAAAGGGCTGGGAAGAAAGCATAGCTGGGGACCCTCTGGAGGTGTCAGGGGGGAACATTTAAGAAGACTATGGGTTGGTTCTGAGTTTCTCCAGAGACATGACCATGTAAGGGCATGGTGACTCTCCCGTTGACAGATGTCAGATCCCGGACGATGCCTCCACAGCTTCCGGAAACTCAGGGACTTTGCTGTCAAAGGCTGCTGGGAAGCGCAGGTGAGCTGAGAGCTGGCCTTTGTCCTGACATCTCCTCTCGTGGGGACCATGGGGGCAACACTGCTGTGTTCCCACCCAGGATGAAGTAAGAGTGGCCCAGAGTTTGGAACTGAGTCTAAGGGAGTTCAGCTCTAGGGTGTGCAGGGAGGAGAGCCCAGAAGCGCTTTCCTCATCTTTGCCCATTGCATCTAAGACAGCCAGCCACTTAATTTCTAAGTGCTGTGGACTACATCTGCATCAAAATTTATACAGCTCCCTGGGCTTCCCTGGTGGCACAGTGGTTGAGAATCTGCCTGCTAATGCAGGGGACATGGGTTCGAGCCCTGGTCTAGGAGGATCCCACGTGCCACAGAGCAACTAGGCCCGTGAGCCACAACTACTGAGTCTGTGCGTCTGGTGCCTGTGCTCCGCAACAAGAGAGGCCACAATAGTGAGAGGCCCGCGCACCGCGATGAAGAGTGGCCCCCGCTTGCCACAACTAGAGAAAGCACAGAAATGAAGACCCAACACAGCAAAAATAAATAAATTAATTAATAAACTCCTACCCCCAACATCTTAAAAAAAAAAAATTTATACAGTTCCCTAAAGTTGGCCTGTAGGGAAAGCATCTTGGCAACAGAACTTAGAGCTCCTTAGAGCAGATGGGTGTGTGGAATGCTGTCCTCTTCTCATTATCTGACCTGCTCACCAGGTTGTCCAGTGTTGGAACCAGGACATCAGGGGTCTGTAGTTGGCATTCTCCAGACACTCTCCCTGTGCAGCTGTAAAGAAGTCATTATTTCAAGACAAATCAAAGAAAGTCCCCCTTTGCCAAGCTGGTAGACGCTTGCTCTTGTCACCCCACCAAGTTGGGGGTTGAGAGTCATCTGCCCTTAAAAGCTAGGGAAGAAATCACAAAGAGGGTTGGCCCGCCTGACACATCACACAGAATGTTGTAATGTTTATGTCCAAAAAGGCACTTAACAAGTTTACAAGAAATATAACAATGAACAACGTGGTTCCAGTTCAAGCTCAGACTAATCAATAAGAATAGTAAGGCCCTGTAGAAGTTCACAGGGCCTCAGTATACTCAAAAAAGAGAAAATAAATACAAGCAGTCAAAATATGGAGCAGGTTTGACCTCTCTGCTAGTCAAAAAGGCACACGTTTAAAGAGATCGTGGCTGATCACACTAGCAAATCATATACACGTAGTCTTTGTGTTTTTGAGTGGATAGCTAGTAGCTTCTGAAAATACACTTTGGCTTTTTAAAATTGTTTTTTGGGGAGGGGTTTTGGCTGTGTTTGGTCTTTCGTTGCTGGGCACAGGCTTTCTCTAGTTGAGGCAAGCGGGGTCTACTCTTTGTTGCGGTGCATGGGATTCTCATTGTCGTGGCTTCTCTTGTTGCAGAGCACACGCTCTAGAGTGCAGGCTCAGTAGTTGTGACACACAGGCTTAGTTGCTTCACGGCATATGGGATCTTCCTGGGCCAGGGATCAAACCCATTTCACCTGCATTGGCAGGCGGATTCTTAACCACTGCGCCAACAGGGAAGCCCTGAAAATAGACATTTTTAACGATAGCAGTTTTTGCCGGCAAACGTGATAAAATAGTGTTCCTATGAGTGTGTGTGAAAATGTGCGCAGGAATTTCAGAAAGCGCCTGGGCACAGGTAGCGCCTGTGTAGCGCCTGTGGGTCGACTGCATGAGCAGAAGGTGCACAAGACTGCACAAAGGTGACCCTCAAAGTGACAAAACCAACAGAAACCCCCTCAAAGGAAGAACAAGGAAAACATGCTTAGAGAAGTCTCCTATCACAAAGAACCATCTTATCATTAGGCAGGCAAAGAAAAGCTAACATGTGTGTTCCGTGATCACAAATGCACATGCACACTACTACAAGTGCATAGAAAACTTTGGAAGGAAATATGTAGAGATGGTCGACAGTAACCACCGAGGGCTTGGTGGGCCCTGGCGGGTCCTGAGCAAGGTGCTCGTGCATCTCATTCAATCCTCACGGCATCTGCCGAAGCAGCTGCTGTTGTGTCATTTGGTGAAAAGTGAAACTGAGGTGCAGTGAAGCCCCCAGTTCTCCTGTGGTCACACATAGACCCAGGTCTTAAAGCCGGGTCACTCAAGCCCCCAGCCTGCTCTCGGCCACTATGCTACGTGGCCTCCCCCCAACATCAGCTTTCACTAGGGAGTGGTGAGCAGAAACAAACTTCATTTAAAAGAAAATGCTGGCAGAAGACTGGAATTGGCCGTGGAGCTGTGCTGGGCAGGAAGTCAACTGATATCCCATTATGCACCTTTTGTCCCTTTTAAAATGTTCTATCGTGATATTTATTTCCAAAAGATTAAAATCTTTGCCCTCCTGGTTTCAGAAGGCTTAGAAGGTTTAAGTGGGCCAGTGTATGTACAGGCAGAATCCGCCTCGCATTCAGAAGCAGGAACTCAAAACCCCCTGCTCATCCCTCGAGTCTTTTTGTCCTCAGCTGTCTCTAGCCAAAGCCTGTGCACATGGAAACCAGCTCGGACTGGAAGCAAAAGTCTCCAACGAGATAGTCTGCCAGCTGTTCCAGGCCTCCCACGCTGTCAGTAAGCAGAGGGTCTTCTCTGTGCAGAAGGGACTCAATGACACAATGAGGTGAGGGGTCCGAGCCAGAGCTTCCCATGAGGCAGAGCGGCAGCCGTCTCCGTGTGACAGGGTCTGTCTGTTGTTTCAGCTGAGCCTCCTGTCACAGGGCCCCTGCGTCATCAACCCCACCAGGATCCACCTCTGTGTGTGTGTGTGTTTCAGCTGAGCCTCCTGTCACAGGGCCCCTGCGTCATCAACCCCACCAGGATCCACCTCTGTGTGCGTGTGTGTGTGTGTGTGTGTGTTTTCTAAAACCAGTAATGCCTAAGTTATCCAGGGCTTTGAAAAGAAAAATTTCCCACATAAATGTCTGCTCTCTCCAGTTTTCCTTTTTAAGCCTCAGACTATATTAAACCGTACTAAACTAATCTTTCAAAAATGATGCCAAAAAACCACCTTTTCTTTCCAACCCATCATCACGAGCATCAGCGTGCGGGAGTGTGGGGGGCAGCTGCCATATGCCTGCAGCCTCAGAAACCCCACTAACTGCCTCTTCCTGCAGGTCCATTTTCCTCCGAGGTTTGGAGATAACACACTTTTACAGTCAATCACAGAACATGTTTAGAGAGTAAAATGGAAAATGTGAATAATTTTTTAAGCTTACACCAGAGATTTCAAATACATTTTAGATTTATAATGGGCAGGCTCTGGCTGTACTGTGGCAGACAAAGCCCAGCACCTGGTAAGCTCTCTTCCCTGGAGAGGCTCCGTCTTTACTCACAGCAGGGGGTGCAGTGTCCTTGGCTCCCACATGAATGTCACGAAGCTGCTGTGATTTTGAGTCCTGTGCCTGTGCTGGGGGTGGTGCCCCCTCCCCCACGCCGTGCCCTCCCAGTCTGCCTTTCTGTTGTCAGCGGGAGCCAGGGGACTGTTGCTATTCCTTTTGTGTGCTGGGGGTGGGGGTTAACATAAACTTAACCTTTCTTTTCTTTTCAAGAGCTAAAGTAGTTTTATTGAAAAAATATCATTTCAACCCCCGAGTTGAGCATCTTTACATTTTCCTCTATGTTAAGCAACAGCTGACTTTTTCTTCCTTTTTTCTATTGAGTTATAATTGACATGTAACATTAGTTTCAGGTTTAACCATTTTAAAGTGTACAGTTCTGTTGGTCTGTTTTTATAAGTCAGATCACTGAGCTTGTCAAACGTGTCTGCATAGGAAGCTTCCTCTTCTGCCCCTAACCCTCAAACACCTGGCCTTGCGTGTCTTCCTCCCCAGCCCTTTCCCCCTTCATCCCGCCTCCTTCCTCCCCTCCCCAACTCAGCCCCAGTACTCCCTCCTTCCCTCTGCCTATGAAAGATGCTCCTGTCTGGGCTGACACCTGGAGCAGTCCCTCCTGTCTGTCTAGAATCACTCACCACCACGTTTCTTCTCTCTCTTCTCCCCGTCTCCTCTCCCTTGTGCAACAAGGCGTTCACCATGCTTGGGCATCCTTGATGTTGCATGCAGTATTCCCTTGTGACGTCTGTGTCCCTGGCCCTGCTTTTAGCCCCGTCGAGGAGGGACCCCATGTCTGTTGGCTATGCCAGTCCAAGTCCTCCATCATGGTTGCTGGGTGACAGAACTCCAGCACACAGGCTCAGGGAATCCTGCTTTAGCTGCATTCCTGGCTCTTTGCTCCACTGTGGAGGGTTGTGATAAATGACCCCACGGGTGAGAGTTCCTCAGAGAAGACAGGTTTGCAGGATGATAAACTTTGACTTTTCTCCAGTCCTGCGACCTGTCCTAGGTCCACAGAGCAGACCTGCTTTGCTCCCTTACAAGTAACAGTCCAGGCTCATCCAGTGCCTGGGGGCTCCGGGGTGGGGGAGGCAGAGTACACATATGTGCAGCCCACCTGCCTCCCAGGAACAAAGTTGGGAGTCATGGGGCCTCCCAGCCCCTTGGACAGGGTGTCTCAGCCTTGGACAGGTGCCTAGGTAAGCCAACGATGCCTAAAGTGATCGCTCACCCCTCGGGACAGATGGCTAGACAGGAATGGGAGATGGGACACTCATGAAGGCTTGGCCTGGTTTTCAGGGTTGGTGCTCTTCCCACAGGTACATTCTCATCGATTGGCTGGTAGAGGTCGCAACCATGAAGGACTTCTCAAGCCTGTGCCTTCACCTGACCGTGGAGTGTGTGGACCGGTACTTGCGGAGGCGGCTGGTGCCCCGGTACAGGCTCCAGCTGCTGGGCATCGCCTGCATGGTCATCTGCACCCGGTGAGAAGCCCCCCAGGCTGGGCCCGCAGATGGAACACAGCATGCTGGTGCTGCCCAGTTCACAGGCTGGCTTTTCAGTGGAACAAGCCTTCAGCACCCCACCTCCTTATGACAGGGGTTTTCATTTAAGGGGGTGCCCACGCCAAGTGGTCCTACCCACACAGGGGTGGCAGGGCTGACCCTTGGTGTGTGGGCAGTTGCTCATCCCAACACGTGGCCTCAGGATCCAGAACGTGGCCTCTGTCGGGCAGGCTCAGGCTGGAACCCTCTTCCCCCGGCCCCTGAGGGCAACACAGCGATGAGGGAGGGTCACAGGCGGCTGCCCTTGCCAGTCCGGTTCTCAACTCTGCGTCCAGAGACCTGCATTTCATTGGTGTCATGTGCCCCCACCCCCAACTCCCCACAGAACCCCTCCAACCACGTGGGCAGGATGCATCCTCCTCAGAGAGGCAGCCTACCCCTACGGCAGCTCTGACTTTTCAAGTCAGACCATTTTAAGTTTTACCTAAATCCACCTTTCCACCCAGTTTTGCCTTTGGTCACAATGTGGATGGCAGTTCCCACCATACATTTTGCATCTTCTTTTTCTAAAGCAGACTTCTCCTACGAGGTCTGCTATCTCCCCTGGGCAGTGCTTTCCAGACCAACATCCTTATCTGTAAGGCTTGCGAGGGAGGAACAGGCTCATTGCACACAGTGGTGTCAACTATGGAGAGATTGATTTGTCTTCTGCATGGTAACCCAGAGGCTTGTGTCACTGGGATGGTTTATCTATTTCATGACGTCATGAAGGAGGCCCAGGTCCTGACTTGCTCTCTGCTACCTGCCATGACCCCTGAGGCCACCAGGTCCACCTTTGCAGTGAGCGCAGTCATGTAGCCACGACGGGAACTGGGAAGTGGGGTCTCCAGGTGGCTGTGGAAGCAGGGTCCGGGGGCTCAGGGTCTGTGAGCAAATGCCACACGCTGTCCGGCACCTCTCATGTGTGCTCTTGGAACCCGGCGTTCCAGGTCTTGTCACCAGAGAGGGCTGAACAGACAGGTCCCCAGCCTCCCTGGATCTAAAAGGCATAGTTACGTCCTTGCAATGAGAGACTGAGGTACCAGACCACAGGCTGCTGGCAATGAGATGATAATTGCTTTAAAAGATTTTTAGAAGCTGAGATGCCCCTACATCCACTTTCAAAGCAGCACCTGCCACTGCTCCGAGCACAGGGCTTTCTCCTGCCCCACTCACATAACATCCCCCAGCACCTGCAGTCCCTACAACTCCTGTCCTCTCTCTTGGCCCAGCCAACAGCAAACACGGGAGCTGCAGATTCCCCATGACAGAGCAGCCAAGGGCCCAGTCCCAGTCCACCCTTGTGTGGGGAGGTGTCCTCGGCAGGCCACTGGACTAGCATGTTCCCTGATAGTTGGAGCTGGTGAAGAGTAGAGAACAGGGTGACCACCTGCCTAAGGACAGTCCAGTTCCCATGGCCAGACCCTGTGCTGGATTCAGACCTTCAAACAACCTCTATCTCTGGCTCTGATGGTTCATCTGCCTTCTGGATTAAAGCTGTTTATACTCGCTCCATAGAAGCTGACACAAGGCAGGGCAAACCCTCATCCATCGGGTCGTTAAGAGGATTGACCGATCATGTCATTCATGGGTGCGTTTTTCAGAAACACCTGCATGCCTAGCAGTCCAGCAGCTCTCACTGCCACTGATCTGTAACACTAATCCCCCTTCCCTTCCAGCCCCCATGATAGGCTCATCTGACCTTTATAGTTCCCCTCAGTGGCTAGGGGCAGCCGGGTCCACTCTTTGGACCCCCCAACCCCATCACTGAAGCCTAAAGTGATCACCCCACTAAGGGGAGTGGGCTCAGTGCTCAGACCCCTTCTTAACACTCCAGGTTCATCAGCAAAGAGATCCTGACGATCCGGGAGGCTGTGTGGCTCACAGACAACACGTACAAATATGAGGACCTGGTGAGGATGATGGGAGAGATCATCTCTGCCTTGGAAGGGAAGATTCGAGTAAGTGGCCACTTGCTTTTTCCTTTTGAATCAAAGTTGAGGTCACATGAGGGCATGGGAGGGGCAGAGGGTTATCTGCATGGCTTTGAGCTTCTCTGCTCTGGGAAGCCCTCCTGGACCCAGAGGGCGCGAGGCCACAGCTGTTTGGTGTGCACAGCGGTCGGGCCAGATGCTGGGCTAACCATGCCGAGGGTGGTGTTTCTAAGGTCCAGCCTCCCCACCGAGTGGGTGGAGGGGCCCTCTGTGTGCTGAGACCCCACGTCCGCCTCCCCATTCCCTCTAGGTCCCAACTGTGGTCGATTACAAGGACGTCCTGCTGACGCTGGTCCCCATGGCGCCAAGAACCCAGCACCTGTGCAGCTTCCTCTGCGAGCTCTCCCTGCTGCACACCAGCCTGGCTGCCTATGCCCCAGCCCACCTGGCTGCAGCCGCCCTGCTCCTGGCGAGGCTAACACACGGGCAGAGTAAGGAGCCTATCCTCCCCACCAACCACTCAGAACGTGGGCTGAGCCAGTGGTCTGGGGGATTCCTGGAGTCAGGAGCCAGTGCTCAAATTCAAGGGGGTTGGAGGGAGAAAAAGAAGTGTGTTCATCTCCTGGAGAAGGAAACACCAGAATGGACTAAAAGCCATTGTCTGGGGGTGAGGTTAGAGACAGTTCTAGCTTAATATTTCCCACGCTGTCGACAATGAGCACGCATGCTCTGTACCTGGGGCCTTTTCAACCCTGAGCCCTAGGAAACTCCATCCCAGAACCATCAGGGCTGTGGGGCATGAGAACAGCCCCACTATTCCTGCTTTCCTCCCCAGCACAGCCCTGGACCACTCGGTTATGGGACCTCACTGGGTTCTCCTGTGAAGACCTCATCCCCTGTGTCTTAAGCCTTCATCAAAAGTGGTAAGTGTGGGGCTTCCCTGGTGGTGCAGTGGTTGAGAATCCGCCTGCCGATGCAGGGGACACGGGTTCGTGCCCCGGTCCAGGAAGGTCCCACATGCCGCGGAGCGGCTGGGCCCGTGAGCCGTGGCCGCTGAGCCTGTGTTCCGCAACAGGAGAGGCCACGACAGTGAGAGGCTCGCGTACCACACACACAAAAAAAGTGGTAAGCATGTAAGGAAGCAATTCCCCCCACAACCCCCCAACCATCCCCCTACACAGAGGGTATGTCCTCAATACCACAAGTCCAGGGGGAATTTACTCTCACATGAGGGCTGTCAAGACACTCAGACCTTCCCCGCGTGAGCCACATGTCTCAGGATTGACGTTAAGAAATTCCAGGGCCATGTTGCTTATTTCATATGTTTTTAACATTTGATGTGTGAGCAGCAGCTCCCCCCAACCCAGACCTAATTCCATGGGCAGTGGAACATAAGAAAAAATGAGACTGTCTCCCTGACCAGCGGTAATTTCAGTCTAGGACAGGTTGGCCTCCAGCTCTGGAGGTGGCAGACCGCAGCCCCGGGCACACACCTTGGCCCTTTCCCTCACCTCTTGTCTCAGCTTGGCTGGCAGACTTGCTCCTCCCACTCCTCAGTCCCACCTGCACTCCCCACCGCATGCATATCTGCTAAAGCCCCCAGGGACCTCCTCCTTTCTCTGCCAGGCCACGCTGCCTCAGTGTCCCCTTCCCCAACGCAAGGGTCCGGGTAATTCTGCCTTTCTGCCTGTCCCCAGATGCTCCCTGGGAGACATAACCACTTCCAGGATTCAGAACACATCTAAAAGCCAACCTCTGACCCGAGCCATAGACCCCCCTGCCAGCTTGCCCACTCCAGGCCATTCCTCCTCGTAGATTTCATTTGGTGCTTGGTGGACAAGGCCCTGGTCATCCTATCAGAGCCCTCAGGCCAGCCCATTTCTGCTTCTCTGTCCCTGCATCCCAGCGGCTCTCGGGGCCAATGCACTTTCTTCACCTGCCCATGGTCATTGCCCCAGCTGCCTCCTGGATTTCCACAGGGTAGCCTCTGAGGACGGCACTTCTGCTTACACCTTGGGGATGAGATCAGAACTTGGGCACGAGTCTAGAGATTCCTCGGACCAGCCCCTCTGGCCCATCTGCCACTTCTCCCCCTCCCCGCTAACACGGGGAGCCTGTCAGCATTTCCTGAGGTAGTGTGTGCACCCCGTTTCTCCTGCAGGGCCCAGACCTTGTCGCTGGTGGACAGGAGCATGGGTGACGGTGGCAGGTCAACACGTGTCTGACCCCGAGGTTGCTCAGACCAGTGCAGAGAGTCGGTGCCTGACCAGGCTGCCAAAAGCTGCTGCCTGGCTGCCTTCCTATACCCATCCCCCAACCCCCTCCGAGTTTTTTTTTTCCCCAATCCAGATAAACTGGAAACATTTATTTACCAACGAAACTTTTTTTTAAAGTGTACAATTCAACAGGCTCTTGGTATATTCAGAATTGTGCAGCCATCACCACAAGCCACAATCAATTCGAGAACATCTTCCCCACCCTCAAAAGAAACCCCGCCCTCACCACCTATTACCTTCATGTTTCCCCTCCCCACCAGCCCCCAGCAAACACTCATCTATTTCCTGGCTCTTTCTGTTCTGGATGTTTCACCAACATGGAATCATACAACATGGGGCCTTTTGTGACCAGCCTCTCACCTACGTAATGTTTGCACTGTACAAATAGCCCACTGGATGGAGGGACCACATCTTGTTTATTCAGTCGTGCACTGATGGACATCTGGGGTTTTTCTACCTTCCAGCTGTTGCAAATAGTGCCGCTGTGAACATATGTGTCCGGATTTCTGTGTGGATCTCTGTTCCCCTTTCTCCTGGGGATGCACCTGGGGGTCATAGGTGACTCGAGGAACTGCAAGACTGTGCACAGCAGTGCTGGGCTTCACTCCCATTGCTGGGCTGGTTTTGAAAATGTCTTGTCCTTCTCTCACTTCAGTGAGTGGAGGCTAAAGATGGGAGCCTTTGGGGTGGAGGTGCCAGCACCGTCTGTCCCCCACTACCCTCACGTGTCCCTCTGGCTGCAGCTTCCATGACGATGCCCCCAAGGACTACAGGCAGGTCTCTCTCACCGCCGTGAAGCAGCGATTCGAGGACAAGCGATATGAAGAGATCAGCCAGGAAGAGGTGCTGGTGGGTGCTAGGGAGCGGGGGTCCCCGCCTGCCTCTTGGGGCCTCAGCCCTCCCTCTGACCCCGGCTTCCCTTCAGGTGCTGAGCTACGGCCAGTTGTGTGCAACTCTAGGGGTGAAACAAGAGAGCCCAGAACCTGCGTCTTTTCTCAGCACAGGGGACATTCACACCTTCCTCAGCTCTCCCTCTGGAAGGAGAACCAAGCGGTGAGTGAGCCCTGCGGGCCAGGCCTGGGTTCCCTCGTGACCTGTGCAGCCATCAGGGCTCCTGAGGAGCAGCAGGAAGAGAGCAGATCCCCAGAAAACTGAAGCTGTGGTTGGTAGTCTCCACTGCCTACAGTACCGTCTCCTTTCCCCAGTGTGGCTCTCTGGCTCCAGCCTGGCTCCCTGTGAGGGATGGTGGTCTTGAGCACAGGTTGAGCCCGCTCAGGCTCTGGCCCTGCCCCATGTCCGGTGTGAGCCATACGGGACTGCTCTGCTCCACCACACTGTCACTCCCAGCGCTCCAGCTGTGCCCTCATTGTGTGCATCCCTTTTACCCCCATCTCTTACATCTCAATGTCCCAGCTATACTGCCTGGAATAACCTCCCCCTCCACCTCACCTACCTAAAGAACTCCTACCCATCCTACAAAGTCCAGATGAGCAGGAACCTCGTCGTGCTGCTGGCCCTGCCTCTGCGAATCTGCCCTGAGCTTCTGAGGGCAGTTCCTGAGTGGCTGTGTTGTCCCTGCTCACAGCACATGGGGGCAGGGTCAGGCAGGTGCCAAGAACCAGACTGGGCCTCCCAACACTGCTGCCTATGACCCAGCTCCCGGCTCTCCCACCGCACAGGAAACGGGAGAACAGCCTCCAGGAGGACAGGGGCAGCTTCGTCACCACGCCGACCGCAGAGCTGTCCAGCCAGGAGGAGACACTGCTGGGCAGCTTCCTGGACTGGAGCCTGGACTACTGCTCTGGCTACGAGGGCGACCAAGAGAGCGAGGGCGAGAAGGAGGGTGATGGTGAGTGCCAGGGCCAGAGACCACCCGGTGCTGCCCCAGAGGGGATAGTGGGCAGGAGGGCCCCCAGCCTGAGCTGCAGGAGAGTGTGTCCAGACAAAGGTAGACATGAGAGAGCAAAGCCCCTGGAATACCAGCTCACAGGGAGGACAGGATGTGGGCACAACCCACGCCCAGCTCTAGCTGGACCTGTGCTGGTGGAAGGACATCACCAGGTCAGGGACAGAGGAATAGACCTTTCTAGAAGGTTGTGCGAGATGTGCCCCCTGCTGGGCTCTGTCCCTCAGGCACCTGTCCTGTCCAGCAGGTTAGGCTGCAGGAGGCTCTGTCCCCATGTCTCGTCAGCCATCTGCACAGGAAGCCCAGATCGACAGCTTCTGTTGATTTTCCAACTGCTATTTTTGTGTCCACTCAGGGGATTAACTAAATTATTAGATGGCCAGTTTGTTGTCACTTCCTACTGTCCCCTAGGTCACATTGGGTATTACCCCAAGTTTGAAAGGAGACACTTCACCCCCAATTTCTTACGTAAAGGAAAGGGGACTGTCCAGCAAGGTTCAGGATGTGCGGCCGAGAGCTGGACCCTGGGCTCCCCTGGGTCCTGACTGGGCACAGGGTCAACCTGATGCTCAGGCTATGGCCTGACCTCTTCCCTACCTCCCATAGTGACTGCTCCCAGCGGTGTCCTCGATGTCACTGTGGTCTACCTGAACCCGGAACAGCACTGCTGCCAGGAATCAAGTGATGAAGAGGCCTGCCCAGAGGAGGAGGGGCGTCAGGACACACAGGCGTCAGCACCAGGCAGCCAGACGCCTTGGACCCCAGGGCTCGAGCGCCCTCTGTGCAGCAGGAGGGGGCCAGGCAAGGACATAACGACCTCAGGGTACTCCTCTGTCAGCAGCACGAGTCCCACAAACTCTGCAGACGGCTTGGGGGGCCTTCCCCGATCTACCTCAGTACTGTCCCCGGGCAGTGACTTGAACACACAGCCTTGCCATCATCACACAAGGAAGTCGTGTGTACAGTGTCGTCCCCCAAGCCCCCTGGAGAGCCGTGCTCCCCAGCAACAGGTGAAGAGGAAAAACCTGTCCGCCCACAATGAGGAGGAAGAGGACATGAACTTGGGCTTTTTGAAGCTGTGAGTGTGTCAGTGCATTTGCTGCAGTGAATGTTTGCTGAGGGAGGGCTGCTGTTGCACTAGCTAGGGGGAGTGGGGGGCGCTGGAGATGGATCCCTGTAGACCCCTGGTGGCAGTCACACGGGGAATAGAAAGGAGAACTTGGAGCAGTAAGTTTCTTTCTCCAGGGGAGCCCATTGCGAGCCATCAGAATGTCTAAATCACAACAAAAACTCAGTTCCTTCTCTCTGGAAAGTTTAGCCTCAAAGCAATCATGCCATACTGTGTGAAGCCTATTTTTCTGTCCCCTCCCATGTTTGTCCTGCTTTCTCTGGGAAACTTAAGCCCAGGTCCTGAACTTCCCAGCCCCACGGAGCCCCGGGCACCCCGGGAGCTGAGAGCTTTCACAGCTGAGAACATGTGTAACCCAGGTATCCTGGCACAGCTCACCCCCTCCCACATTTATCTGGTTCGGGGTTCCAGGGGGAGCCAACAGCTCTGAGCACACCATCCCTGTGCCCACATTGGCCTGCCCTGCCCCAGGCAGCTGTTCCTTTCCTCACTGGGTGGTGGGTCCTACCGTGAGGGAACTCTGCCCCACGGATCGTTTCAGACTGCGTGTGAATACCGGGCAAGTGGGCCCTGACATTTTTGCAGGCCAGGGCCTTGATGTCTTGGTCACAGGCTCTCTTCCTCCCATATTCTCAGCTCATTTTAGAAATCTGCCCCTTCTGCGATGGTTTGTCTGTGTCCCCAACAGATGATGTCTGTATGAACATCGGAATGTCTGGGCCATTTCTTTTCCTGTCTTTATTTCCATCCTCCATCCCGCTAACATAAAAAACAAAAGAAAAATTAAAAATAGAAGGTATTAGGGCTTCCCTGGTGGCGCGGTGGCTTAAGAATCCGCCTGCCAATGCAGGGGACATGGGTTCGAGCCCTGGTCCGGGAAGATCCCACATGCCGCAGAGCAACTAAGCCCGTGTGCCGTAACTACTGAGCCTGCGCTCTAGAGCCCGCGAGTCACAACTACTGAAGCCTGCACGCCTAGAGCCCGTGCTCCACAGCAAGAGAAGCCACCATATCGAGAAGCCCGCTCACCTCAAGGAAGAGTAGCCCCCGCTTGCCGCAACTAGAGAAAAGCCCTCGCACAGCAACGAAGACCCAACACAGCCAAAAATAAATAATAAATTAAATAAAATAAATAAAATTTTAAAAAACATTAAAAATAGAAGATATTAAATTTTTAAAAAATTCTCAACATAATTTAGGCTCAACTAAAAAAAGAAAATTCGATTCAAACCCATCAGTGCTATCCTGACACTGTGTGCAAAACCAATTTTCCCAGAGAGGTTAGCCAGGAAAAAAATTAAATGTCATTTGTAACATCTGAGGTGACCAAGATACAGGAGAGCAAGATTCAGAGGACCTGTTTGTTGGGTGAGGGTGGATCTGTTGTGAGTTCCTGAGAATAATGACCACAGGGACTTGGGATCTGATGAAGACTGACCCTGACCTCTCTCCCCTGCTGACACACTCACCCTGCTGATAGCTTTTGCTTCCTCTTGAAAATGTCAGAAAGAACCACTTAGCCAGGAGTGTCCCCCCAAATGCTCTTGAACCAAAACGACAGGGACAAGGAGATGCTGACTCCATGAGGCTTTTCTGGGTGTTGATTTCCCTGTAGGAGCTCTTTTTGCTACTGTAGTAGAATTCTGACCACCCTGGGTCAGGCATGGTTGAGTAAGGGAATCCCAGCGTAGGGATTGCAGACCTCCCTGTTGACTGTGTGCCCTTAGGCATGTGTGAGCCTCAGTTTCCTCATCTGTAAGATGGGGAAATAATACCTACCTCACAGGGGTGTTGTGAGGATTAAATGTGATGAGGGTCGTAGCAGCCGTGTGATGTGCATGACTGAACTGTCTTCTCTCACTCCAGTGGGGACCTAGTACCACCTGACCTTGGGGTGGAGTGGGGTCTCCCTGCATCTTCGGGTGGGGTGGGGTCTCCCTGCATCTTCTAAGCACTGACTGAAGCCCTCTCCCCTCCCCTCCTACCTCACAGAGAATCTCATTTTAGTCAGAATGCTGTTAGCCTCCCCGCACTAGGTAAGAAAACAGGCCACTACCGATGGATGCGCCCAACCTAAGGGCAGTCCCAGGGCTGCCTGGGTCCTCACCCCCTTCCCCTTCTCTGCCTAGCACCCTCAACTCCCCTTCTTTGTGTCTCTGTCCTCTGCTGCAGCACCTTTTTATCAGCAACTGTGAAATGGACACCTCCCAGGTTTGTCACCCGTCCTGCTCTCCCCTGAGATTTCTTGGCCCCTGAGGGGTTGGCATTCATCTGTTTTTCCTGTTATCTCCAATTACAGTGGACCCTGCTGCCTGCACCACTCCTCCCAGCCAGCATCTGTCCCCACAATCCCTCCTCGCCAGGTGTCTCCTAATTCTCTGAAGGCCCCGTTCCCCCATCCTGCAGACATTCCCTCCTGGGATAGCCTCCTGTGGTTTCTGTGACAACAGGCTCTGCTGTCCCTCCACCTCTCTGGGCTCCAGCTCCCCCTCACCTGTCCCCATCCATGCACACCTGCCCCACCTTGGACCAGCTTGCCCAGGCCCATTGCTCCATGTGCTACATCCTTGGCTCCTGGGCTTCATCCGCCTCTGCCCAGGTGCCCACTGATGCCTCCCCTGGATGTCATCACCTCACCAACATATCCAAAAGTGAACACTCCCTCCTCCCTTGTCCCTGCTCCCAACACACATGTCATCCTCACTTCTATCGACTGCAGTAAATACCTACTGGGCCCTTCCATGTGCCTTGCCCTGTGCTAGGTGGCCCGGGGTCAGCAAGGCAGCAGGGCCCTGCTTTAGATCGCCTTCAATACAAAGACGAAGCCAACCGTTAAGCGATCACAGGTGCCACTATCTACCCGGTTATCCAACCCAGAAGCCTGCGCGTCAGCCGGGGTCCTCACCCGCGTTCCCTCCGCTGCTCCCGGCCCGAGCTCAGAACCGGAGTCACGGCTCGGACCCCGCGGGAAGGGGGGGTCCTTGAGGCGGGATCGTCATCGAGTAGGGCGGGCCCTGAACTCTGGGCTTTGGATTGGGCAGTCCGGCCGGAAGGGGCGATCTTCTAGGCCGGAAGGGGCGGGATTTGGCAGTGGCGGCAGATCGCGAAGAATGGCTACCGCTTTCATGTTGTTTGCCGGCAGCTCGCGCCGGTGGGTCCCGCGTCGCTGGAGGGAGCGGGAGGCTGCGCGGCCCGAGGCTGGCCAGGGTGCTGAGCCTCTGGTGCGTCCTTTCCAGGCTAGTGGCCGAGCTGCGTGACGCCCTGGATTCCTGCGCCGAGCGACAGCGGCAGCTGGAGCGGAGCCTGCGAGTCTGCCGGCGGCTGCTGCGTGCCTGGTACGCGGACCCCGGGACCACCTGGCTAGGCTTCCCTCGGGCCGTCAGAACCCCGCTTAGAGACCCCGGGCCGGGAGGCCCGGCCCAGCGCTCACTTCCGAGTTGCGGGTTGTCAGTGCTCCCCGCTTTTCCTGCAGGCTCTGAGGCTGCGGATCTGCCCCTAGGCCAGGCGGCCCTAGGGGCCTGTTGAGCCCGGGCCGTGCCTCCTGGCCGTGCCACGGCTGCCTTGTGTCTTCGCAGGGAACCAGCCGAGACCTTGGCTCCGGAGCTAACCCCAGGGCCAGAAACTAATGAAGAGGCCCCATCTGCAGGTAAACCTCAGCCACCCATCTTCTCCAGGTGCCCCCCCTGGCCTGTCTTCTGACCCGCAGTGGTGAGGGACCTCTCCATGACTCTTGGTTTTTACAGCATGCATACCCAGCCCGCAAGACCTCAAGGAGCTGGAGCTTCTGACCCAGGCACTGGAGAAGGCTGTACGGGTGCGAAAAGGCATATCAAAGGCTGGAGAAGGAGACAAGGCCCCCAGCCTGAAGTCTGGGTCCATTGCCACTTCCCCTGCCACCAGAGCCTCTGCCCCACCCAGCACCTCACGCAGGGCTGGCAGCCGTGCATTAGAGACAAAACCCCCCAGGGGCATCCGCCAAACCAGGGTGCCTGCGAAGGACCTCCCTGAGTGCAGGCTTCTGTCAGTGGGGGATCAGGCCTGTATGAGGCAAGGGGCTGGAGTCACCAAGCCTGAATCAGGCCTCAGGAACGAACAAATAGTCCTGTCGGCTGCTTCTCAGGCCCCAGAAGCTTTTACACTCAAGGATAAGGGGTAGGTTTCCCATACCCTCACTAGAGGAACTACTGTCTCTACCTGATCAGATCCTGGGCAGCAGCAGGAGTCTGGGTTTGGGGTGACAGGGGGGGCAGGGCATTGAACTGGATGTGGGCCAGTGGAACCCCAGGATGCCACCCCATGAGGCCCAAGCCCAGAAGCTGGCAGAGTGGAACAGCTGGCTATGAAGGTGCCACGTTTGATGCACTGGGGCCTGACCTGTGCCCTATCCACTTATCCACCCAGCCCCAGGGCTCCACCTGAGCTCTCAAAGGCCTGGGCTCTGCTTTCTCTTCTCTCTGCCAGGTGGGACCTGGACTGGGCTGGCTCCTGTGGTCACCCTGGAAGCCCTGTCTGAGGGTGGGTGAGCTTCATCCCTCACTGGGCTCTGAGTAGGGAGTGGGGCCTGCAGCCCCCAGAGTGAGACAGAGCTGCCCTGAGCACCGGCTTCCCTGACAGGATCCTGCTGCAGCTGCCAGAGGCCTTCAGGAAAGCAGCTTCCTGGAATTCCTGGTGAGACTGAGTCTTGTGGCTGGGTGAAGGGGGAGGGGAGACCAGGGAGGCTGAGGCTTCCCATTGGTAAGACTTTTCCCACAGGTCCCTTGGCTTTCTTTGCTGAGTGGCAACACTCTCCACATTAGGAGAGTCAGCCTCCCTAGGACAGCTGTAGTCACCTTGGACTCAGCCAGCGGCCTCTGAGGCCCCAAGGCACTTAGTGTCTCCAAGCCCCCGTTTGTCTTCCTTGTGGAGATGACAATAATAGTACCAGCTTCTAGAAGTGTTGTAGGGGTTAAACGAGGTGGTGCCGTTTCGGGTGTTTGTGCTGTGCCTGGTACAGAGCCAGCATCCAAAGTTCTTACCAGACATTTTGGTCACCACTCACTGCTGGCTCCTCTCCCCTTTTTCCTTGAATTCTCTCCTAGCATTTCCCAGAATGGGTCAGCCCTGTCCCCTTTTCATGGATAGTGTCCCCATCGGTTCCCCAGGACCCCCAAAGGCCCCTCCTGACATTCAGCAGAGCCAGACACCCCAGGCTGGGGCTGCTACCCTGGCCCTTGCCTACTTCTCATGGCCCAGCCCAGCTGGCTGGAGTAACCATGTTGCTTTCTGGTTTGTGGGCTGCGCATGTGTGCATCCCAGCCTGTGGGCCCAGCTCAGCTCTACACAGACCAGTGATTCTGTGGATGCTGTTACCACCGCCAAAATGCAGTTCCTCCAGAAAATGCAGACAACTGTATCCTTGCAGGGCTTGGGGGAGTGAGGGGTGGGGGGCAGAGGTTCTGGCTCTAAACCTGGCGAGTCTGAGGAGGAGCAACTCCAGGAAGGGCCAGAGCTACTCCAGGACCCAGCCCTTGGGGAAAGCGGAGGGGCCTGACCACAGGGGACTTTTCCTGACCCACATGCAGTCAGGCTGGCCTGGCTCCAGGCTCAGTGCCACTGAGGTGGAGGCAGAGGTGCGGCACCTGCAGAAGGCCTGCTTGCTGCTAAGACTTCGAATGGGGGAAGAGCTCACGTCAGGTTAGTGGGCCCTTAGTCGCGTCTCTGGTCAGGGTGGGGAGGGCTTCAGGACTGGTGTGGACCTGGCCTGCTCCCCCTGGCTCTCGTGTAGACCCCAAGGACTGGATGCAGGAGTACCGCTGCCTGCTCACCTTGGAGGAGCTGCAGGCCATCATGGGGCAGTGTCTCCACAGGCTGCAGGAGCTATGCACAGGTGAGGCCTGCCCCGCCCGTGCTGAAGTCTGGTTGGGGTCAAAGTCCTCTAGCCACGGGGTGGTGTTGGGACTTTAACAGCATCCTGGGAGCGGAGGCAGGCAGGCAGGCTGGCCCTTCCCTGTGTCACCCCACTGCATTCTGAGTTCTTTGCAGTTGTGCTGTGGAGCTGGCCAGCACAGCATCCCTGCTCCAATCTCTCTCTGACACACAGACCCCACCCCTCCGAGTAGCTTACTTATTTATCCAGTTATTGAAAAATTGCCTTGTGACAATCAGAGAGGTACTGGCAGATGCCTGGTATTGCAAGAGTTAGTTGTTTATGGACAATAGGGTTTCATACAGGAGGCAAGGGGAGACTTTGCATCCCCTTAAAGGGGCCTGGGAAGGAGGTGCCTGGTTTGTGCCCTGTGAGGCCATATCCCCTGTCCTCGCAGCAGTGGTGGAACAGCAGCTGGGGCCGTGGCCTGAGGGGAGGTTCCCCAGGGCCTCCTTGCCCTGTGGAGGAGGAGCAGACCCTATCTGGAGCCCCCAGTTGCTTCTCTACTCTAGTACCCAGGAGCTGCAGACCCTGGCAGCCCTCAGGCTGCGGGTGGCCATGCTGCACCAGCAGATCCACCTGGAAAAGGTACTTCTAGAGTAGGGAGTGGGTGACTGAGTGTCGGGGAGCCGTGGGCCCTGGGGAGGACTCTAGGTCTGGAGCCTCATGAGGGTTTGGCCTCAAGAGCTTATCTGTGCTCCTTCCGCCAAGACCCACCAGGGAAGGGTGGGAGCTGCTGGGCCTGTGCCCCTGTGAGGGTGCTGGAGCTTCTGGAGGAGGGATGGGCTGGGGCATGGTACCTCAAAGCTGGCCCAAAGTTTGAGCCCTCCTCTGGGGGCCCTGGGCCAGCTGGGACAGGGGACCCCTTGAGACGTTCGTCCTGCACCACCCCCCAGGTCCTGATGGCCGAACTCCTCCCCCTGGTGAGCAAGCAGGAGCCGCTGGGGCCACCCTGGCTAGCGCTGTGCCGGGCTGTCCACAGCCTGCTCTGTGAGGGAGGCCAGCACTTCCTCACCATCCTACGAGAAGATAAGCCTGCTGACTGAGCCCTTCCCGTGGCCAGGCCCACCCCCAGTCCCCCAGAACCCTGCAGCAAAGGCAGTGTGGCTCTGCCCCTAGCCTGACTGTCAGTGAGAGCCCCCCTTCCCTGGGAGGAATCAAATGAATGGGCATTGAGGGGATTTTCACTGGTACAGTGAGCCAGGGGCCTAGAGATGCCTGTATCCCCTTAGGAAACCAGGTTTCCAAGGGGCAGGGACTGCCCCCTGGCTCTTCCTGAGGAACTTAGGGCCTTTCTAATGGCTGCTAAACGTGCTGGTCAGGGCTCAGTTTGGCTTGGCTTTCCACAGGCTCAGGAGACCTGAGACTGGTGGGGGCTTTTCTTAGCTACCTCTGTTTTCTCTTGCTGTACACTTAAAAGCTACTTGTGTGACATTAAAACTACTTCAGAAAGTTTATATATTTAAATCATACCAAAGTGGGACTTGGTGCATGTTTGTTTTCTTCTTTGTGTTTATTACATACCAAGAATATATCAAGTATATTTACTAAGAAATAGGCATATCCCTTGTGTACTGAAGGGAGGGGGCAAAGCTACTCAAGGTGGGCTGCCCTGGGGACTTGCCTCATGCACTGGCCTAGCACACCTGAAACCTCTCCCCACAACTGCCTAGATTTGTACCGGGCTTATCAAGACAAGCCACAAGCCAGCATCGCAGTGGACGGCCACTGTCTGCCCACAGCCATCTTTCCTGGCACCCGTGCCCACCACCTGCTCCTGTACCATTGCTGTGGCTAATGTGGGCTCCCCAGACTGAGTCCACCCCTCCCCTGCTCCACTGTCACCTCCAAGGCTCCTACCTCCCCTGTTGAAGAAGCCACTGTTTCTTGGAAGGCAAGAAAGTGTAGAGGTCAAGATCACAGCCTCTGGGTTTACAAGTCACACATCATGGGTTTACATCATGACTTGTTTGCTGATCTGGGACTTCCAGCAAGATTCTTTAACACTTTGAGCCTCAGTTCCCACTGTTGTCCCCACTGTCATACTGGGGTAGTGGTTATTACCGCTGGGCTGAAGATGAATAAGATGGTGTTAGATGCTTCACAGCTCTGGACCCTGGTGAGGGCTTCGAGGCAGCAGTGTCCCTTTCATGAACCTTTAGTGAGCACCTGTGTGGACCAGGCACAACCCTCAGAGTTAGGGCAGTAGCCCTTTGTTTGGACAGTGATGTTGAGACCGAATAACACCTGCTTCTGCCCTGAGAAGTCCAGGCCCAAGAGGCAGATGACTCCTGGAGAAGGCCAGGTCTTCTGCAAGCCTGATTAAGTGCCGCAGGTATGGGGGATGAACTGGGTGAAGTTGAAGCCGCCTCAGGGTAGCGCCACCCTGCAGGAGGCCCTACTTGTAAAGGGCCCCACAGTCCAACAGGCCAGAAACCTTGGACATGGAGTCCCAGGTCCTTGGGGCTGCTGGGGACCAGATGACAGACCAAAGTAGAAAATGAAAAATCAGGGCCCTCACTGCACTGAGGGGGTCTCCAGGGAGTGGAACTCCAGAGTAGGAAACCCAGGGAAGAGGGAGAAAGAGAGAGAGGGAGCCTGGGGTACAGCCACCTCCTTCTGGCCACTCCACTACTGCCTCCAGAGCTTATGTCCAGGTGCTGGGATCTGGAGGAACCCTTAATCTCCAGGGCACATCCCACCACCTCCCTGTTTACTGGCCACCCCAGAATCCGTTTCCATAGCAAGTGGTCTTCACCGCGATTATTTCACCCACTGGTTCTTAGTTTATTGTGCACCTTATCTATTGGCAGGGATACTGTCTACCTGCATCTCTAGCTGAGCACAGATGGGCACCCAGAGGTTGCTGACTCAATGACCCACCTCTCCAGGGCCAGTCCTGGGCACTGGTGGTGTCCTGTGGACCTCTGTGGGCACCTGGGCCTTCATGGGCAGAGAGGTGCCAGCAGATAACATGAGGGGAGAGATCTGGGTAGGTCCCAACACAAGGCACCCAGAGCAGAAAAGGGAGACCCCCTGCGAGTTAGCGCCCGCCCACCTCGATTCCACACCACTCCGGGAGGCTGCAGCGAAGAACTGTCCCCGTGGCGTCACTGCATCGCCAGCCAATCTGCTCCGACGTGGCGGGCAAGCGGGGCTGCAGGGGGCGCCCACACCCACCCGGGGCGCAGATCCCGCTTCGGCAGCATGAGCGCGGCCGAGCGCCCGCCCCCGGCGCCTGCCGAGGCCCCTGAGCTCCCCGGGGCCCTACGCTCGCTGCTCTTGGCCACTGGCGTCGCGGGGGGCTCTTGGCCGCGCTGCGTCCTGCCGTTCGGCGCCGTGGTTCTGCTTGCAGGCGCCGCTGCCATGGCCATCACCTTCTCGCTACGCGGACCCCTCCTGGACCTGGCCCAGGGCTCGGCACGGGCATCGGGCTACTGGCCGCCGCCTTCCTGTGCTGGCGCGCACGGCGGCGGCGGCAGAGGGTCGGGCGCCGGGGGCGGCGGGAGCCGGGGACGCCCTGATCCCATGCGCCAAGCCCTCTCGCCTGCGAGGTCACGGCGAGCCTCCTCCCTCCGGGTCTCGCCTGGGCCCGGCTGGCGCAGTGCCAAGCGCGTGTCGCGGAAGCCTCCTCCCCAGACGCCGTACCCAAACCATTCTGTTCTGAACGCTCAGGATGCCCGAGCTTTGGGCACTTCGAGCCGTCTCCCTCCCCTCCCCCGATTCGGCTCTCCCGCTCTCGCACCCGCCTCCGCCCAAGTTGCTTTTGAGCATTTCGCTTGGTGCGCGGGGCCGGCGGCAGTCTACGCGACACGAGGGCCCTGCAGGGTATGCAGGGTCCTGGGCGGCGGCGGGCCGGGGACTTGGCGTGGCTACCCTCCTCGGGGCGAGGCACAGTGGGCTCTGTCCCCCTCCCCTAGCTGTCTTTCTTCCCCACTGGTTTGGAAGCCCCTCGAGGCAAGATAGGCGCTCAATGTTTGTGCTATATATGAACAAGTGGTGGCTTGCAAAAGTCTGGCGGGGACAGTAGGTCCTGGGCTAAGCCGGGAGTATTTGATCAGTTGGCCTTTTAAGAGAAAGACCCCAGTCCCCTGAGACATGTCAGGACCCCCTCGGTCCCTTTTCCCCCAGAGAGGTTCCTGGAGCCTCAAAGCTAGCAGCTGTCACTCTGAGTGGGGGCAGGGGAGGGGAGGCCTGCAGCAGCCTGAGGAGTTGCAGGTGGGGAACTAGAGGCTGAGCCTCCTCTAAGGTGCCAGGAAGGGGCAGGGCCAACAGAGAGGTGTGAGACCTGAGAGGCCCTAGTCAAGGACTGGGGACAGATGGCTGAGTCCCAAGGAGCACTGAGCCTGGGTGGGGGGCTGTGAGGAAAGCCCTCACTAACTCCCATCACACTGTCTGCCAGGGCTGCCCCCGGGGCCAAAGTAGAAAGCACACCTAGGGCCACTCCAGAAAAGAGCCTGGGCTGCCTGCAGCCACCTCCCTGGGGAGCTAGTGGGGCAACAAAGCTCTGGGCCAGGTCCCTGCCTGCTGACCCCGATGAACACTCTGCAGGCCCAGCCCTGGGGGCCTTCACCCACACCAGAGGCCACCAGATGTTCTGCAGATCCTACCCCCAATTCACAGGGAGGCTGTGCTGCACACAAAGCCTTCAAGCCTGGGGAGGGGGAGCTGCTCCCTGCTTTCCTCCTTCCCAGCAGGAGTCCTGAAGTCCAGACAGCCAAGGTTTCCCTGGAGTCTTGTCTCAGGCCCTGGGGAACCACTGGCTTGGGCCTGAGCATTTCTCCCCACTGTGGCCACCTCCTTGCTTCTAACGGTCCCAGAAGGATCTATCACACCCCCCGCTTTCCCACCAGGGCTCCCCCCATCCCAAGCAGGTTTGAGGCTGATGATCAGAAGAACCTTGAAGAAAATAGTTGGGAAGGTGCTCTTTCTGAACTTGACCCATCCCAGAGCAGAACCATGCTCCCTGCCAGCTACCTCATTCATGCATGGCTGTTTGTTATAAGGGGCACATTCTCTTTATTGGGAAGTTGAGGGACAGGCCCCAGTGGCACCTGCTCTGTGGGGTGAGGGGCACCCTCAGCCTTCCTGTTGCTGCCAGAGGAGAAGAGAGAGGCCAGCAGCCCCTCTGGCCCTCCTGGCTCAGTCTTTCCAAAGTCTCCTATTATCCCTTCAAGTCCCTTCACCCCTCACCCCTGCATTTGTGCTGGTTAGGCCTGGTGAAGGGCCTGACCAGAGAGTGTCAGTCACTCCAGGTAGCCCATCAATCACTCTTTTCGTGCTGCTCCTTCTCCAAGGTCAAGCCCTGGTGTGTCCTCCTCTTCTCCTTCAGTATCCCCTGGGAGGCTTCTATGTCCTCCTGCTCCTCCTCTTCTAAATAGCACAAGGATTCTGCTTCTCTCTATCCTCTTCTTATCTGTCCTTGCTGTGTCTCTGGCCCAACTGAGGGCGGCTGGGCTGCCTCGCCTACATAGACACACCCATGTGGTGTCCTCCACTGACAGCTGGGCTTGGCCTGGGGTCAGCCTCCCATCTAGAACTTCAGGCCTCAGAGCTGCTCCCAGGTGGGATATATTCCCATGTTCCCTGCCCCCTTTGCATGGGGCTGACCCTTGCTGGGATGCTTTGCCTCTTCCATCAAGGAGGGACTCCAGTCTGTTGAGCTCCCTGGCTACATCCAATACCTATGTGGTTCATGAAATCCCAACAGCTTGGCAAAATTGAATAATAGCCATCTGGCTGATGAGGAAACTGAGGTTTGGGCAGGTTGAGGAATTGAAACCACACAACTAGAAACTGGAGCAGCTTGGATTCAAAATCAGACTGGCCCCAATCCTGGGTTCTTTTTACTACAGCAGACTGCTGCCCTGGGGACACCCCACAACCACCAGCCCAGCTTGGCTCCCTCTGTGCTGAGTGTGCCCTGTAGGGACCAATGGGAGCATGTGGGTCCCACCTTCAGATCCAGGGCCCAGCCTGCCTGATGGGCCTGAGGGAAGAGGCAGCCAGACCCCCACCCAGCACGTGGCACAACCCCAGGAGCAGTCAATGCCTGGAGGCAGGCCGGGGGCCGGCTGGGTGGTCCCCCACGGGCTGCGTGGCTGAGCCACCCCCTCCAGAGCCCTCCCGCCAACACATTCCTGGCTCCCCGGCCCCTCCCCCGGCTCCAGGGCCTCCCAGCCCCCTCCCCCGCTGGCCCAGCCAGTGTCTGAATCTGCTTCTGATTCCGGCTCTGCCGACGAGGCCCCCTCCCCTCCCTTCCTCGGCCCCCTCCCCTCCCCTCCCCTCCCTCCTTCCCGGCCCGAGCAGCCCCGCCCCCGGCTGGGCCCAGGCTTGCGCCTGCTGCGCCCCCAACCCTCTACTGGCACAGCTCGCCCGCCCTCGCTGCAGCCGGGAGGAGGCGGCAGCCGGGGCGCCCCAGGCCCCGCCCGCCCTCGGCCGGTCCCGGGAGGCCGGGAGACCTGCTCGACCCGGCCCTCGGTGGGTGAGTGCGAGCGGCGGGCGGCGGGTGGGGCCTCTGCGGGCGGAGGCGCCGAGAGCGGGGGCGACGCCTGTCAACGCTCCAGGCCCAGCGGGAGGACGCGCCGACATCCCCGTTGCTCCGCTCGGCCCAGGGCATAACGGCGGCTGCGCCCACCTCTGGGCCCTGACTGGAGCGGCCCGGGGCTCTGGTTGCTCGGCACCGCGGGCCAGCGGGCAGAGCCTCGGATCGGGCTCTCTCTCCCAAGGGCAGCGGCGTGGGCCCCCGGCCGGTTGGCTGACCAACGGCGGCTCCGGCCATGCCCGGCTGGCCCTGGGGGCTGCTGCTGGCCGCGGGCACGCTCTCGGCCGCGCTGAGTCCGAGGCCGCCGGGGCCCGCCGACCCCTGCCATGACGAGGCGGGCGCGCCCCGCGGTTGCGTGCCCGGCCTGGTGAACGCGGCCTTGGGCCGCGAGGTGCTGGCGTCCAGCACGTGCGGGCGGCCGGCCACGCGGGCCTGCGACGCTTCGGACCCGCGGCGGGCACACCCCGCCGCCCTCCTGACCTCCGCAGGGGGCACCACAAGCCCGGTGTGCTGGCGTTCGGAATCGCTGACGCAGGTGCCCCTCAACGTGACCCTCACAGTGCCCCTCGGCAAGGCTTTTGAGCTGGTGTTCGTGAGCCTGCGCTTCTGCTCTGCACCCCCCACTTCGGTGGCCCTGCTCAAGTCGCAGGACCATGGCCGAAGCTGGACCCCACTGGGCTTCTTCTCCTCCCGCTGTGGCCTGGACTATGGCCGTGTGCCTGCCCCTGACGATGGCCCAGCTGGTCTGGGGCCCGAAGCTCTGTGCTTCCCTGAGCCCCAGGCCCAGCCTGATGGGGGTGGCCTTCTGGCCTTCAGCGTGCAGGACGGCAGCCCGCCAGGCCTGAATCTAGACAGCAGCCCGGTGCTCCAAGACTGGGTGACCGCCACAGACATTCAAGTAGTGCTCACAAGGCCTACCATGCTGGGGGACACGAGAGACACCACAGCCATGGTCCCTTACTCTTACTCAGCCACTGAACTCCAGGTGGGCGGGCGCTGCAAGTGCAATGGGCATGCCTCCAGGTGCCTGCTGGACACCCAGGGCCATCTGATCTGCGACTGCCGGCATGGCACCGAGGGCCCTGACTGCGGCCGCTGCAAGCCCTTCTACTGCGACAGGCCATGGCAGCGGGCCACGGCCCGGGAAGCCCATGCCTGCCTTGGTGAGGCCTTGGAGGGTGGCCTGGGGATCTGAGACCAGGCCAGCCTGTCCCTGACTCATCCCTCCCTGCAGCTTGCTCCTGCAATGGCCATGCCCGCCGCTGCCGCTTCAACATGGAGCTGTACAGACTGTCTGGCCGCCGCAGTGGAGGTGTCTGCCTCAACTGCCGGCATAATACCGCCGGCCGGCACTGCCACTACTGCCAGGAGGGCTTCTATCGAGACCCAGGCCGTGCCCTGAGTGACCGCCGCGCTTGTAGGGGTGAGCCTGCCGCCAGCCACCTGCACACCCTCACCTTCTGGTTTCCCACATCCCCAGATGGGCTTCTGACCATCCCACTTCTATCCTCAGCCTGTGACTGTCACCCTGTTGGTGCTGCTGGCAAAACCTGCAACCAGACCACAGGCCAGTGTCCCTGCAAGGATGGCGTCACTGGCCTCACCTGCAACCGCTGTGCCCCTGGCTTCCAGCAGAGCCGCTCTCCAGTGGCACCCTGCGTTAGTGAGTGATGCTGCCCTGCTTAGACCACCTCAGCCAAGGTCAACCCAGCTCCATGCTGCTGCCTACCTGGGACCCGCAGATCCCCCTGCCCCCCTCAACTGTCTCCTGAGCCCTGCAGATTCCCTTGGCCCCCTTCAAAGGAAGGCCTTTATCCCATCCTCTCCACAGAGACCCCGGTCCCTGGACCCACTGAGGAGAGCAGCCCTGTGGAGCCCCAGGGTGAGTGGAGGTCCCAGAGGGGGCATGTCCTTGGCTGGAGGGGGCTATGGATTCCAGGAGGGGAGGAGGAGAGGGTGGTAGAAGGAGGTGCAGATCGGTGCCAACCTCCTCCTGCGCCCCCCTCCCAGACTGCGACTTGCACTGCAAACCTACCCGTGGCAGCTACCGCATCAGCTTGAAGAAGTTCTGCAGGAAGGACTACGGTAGGCCGCCCTCAGGCCTCCTCACCTTGCCCTACTTTCCCTCTTTATACCCTGACCCTCGCTGGACCCCAAGGCCATCCCCCGGCCCTCAGGTCCTCCGCTGTCGCCGGCCCCGCCCTGTCAGCCCCTGTGGCCTCTCGGTGCTCCCGCTGTGGCGTGTCCTCTTTGTGTTCCTCCTCCACCCCGCCTCCCACTCCCGCGGGCGCCCTGTCCTCCTCTGCGCGGCCCGCCCCCTCTGGGCCCCGCCCCGCCTGACCCCGCCCCCTCTCGCCTCCCCCGCAGCGGTGCAGGTGGCGGTGCGCGCGCGCGGCGAGGCGCGCGGCTCCTGGACGCGCTTCCCGGTGGCCGTGCTCGCCGTGTTCCGGAGCGGCGAGGAGCGCGCGCGGCGCGGGAGCAGCGCGCTGTGGGTGCCTGCGCGGGACGCCGCCTGCGGCTGCCCGCGCCTACTACCCGACCGCCGCTACCTGCTGCTGGGGGGCGGGCCGGGGGCCGCGGCCGGGGGTCCCGACGGCCGGGGGCCCGGGCTCAGCGCCGCCCGCGGGAGCCTCGTGTTGCCCTGGCGGGATGCGTGGACGAGGCGCCTTCGGAGGCTGCAGAGGCGCGAGCGGCGGGGGCGCTGCGGGGCGGCCTGAGCCCGCGGGCCGGGCGGGGGCCGGGCGGGGCGCTTCTCACACATCAAGGCACACGTTCATCCAGTGCATCCGCTTGCCGAGAAGTCTTTGCTCGCGTCGCGCGCGTCGCCATCTGGGCCCCCCGCCCCGACACTGCCCCGCGCCTCCCTCGGTGCCTCGAGCTCCTGCCCAGGAGGGGTGTGACGGACGCAGGGACACCCCGGCCCCAACACAGAGGGATGTGATAGCCCCAGAGAGCTGCTTTGAGGCCCCCTGGGGCAGCTGTCATCCAAAGGACCCCTTGGCCCCCCCACCTTCAAGCTATCTGCCTCCTCCAAGGGGCGCCACGATACCCCCAGAGGGCCCTGTGGGGCCGAATACTTAGAGGCTCTGCGAACACCTCAAGGGCCTCTGTGACACAGCCCCCCGTGATGTCGTGGTCCCTCAGCGTTCCCACCTTCCTGAAAGGCACTGACACCCACCTCAAATAGTTATGAACCCCCTTCTGATGCCAGGACCCATAGAGATCTGCGAACACGCCAAGGGCCGCTGAGACTCCACCCGCCCCCGGACCCTGTGATCCGCCAGAGAGCGCCCTGACTCCCCAAGAGGCACTGTGGCTACCAGAGACGCCTGTGGACCCCCATGGAGTTCGGTGACACTGGCTCCCCCGCCCCCTGTCAGGACACGCAGAGGGCGCTATGACTCCTCCCCCAACGAGGACGGCGGCCTCTGGGTCCCGTCTGTCCCGCAGGTCACCTCTGCCTGTCCTGTCTCTGCCGGCTGGGCGTCCGTGTCCCTGTCCCCCGCTGTGTTCAGCCTCTTTTTTGCCCCGTTGTGTCCCTGTCTCTTGTCTCCGTCTGACTGTCTCTCTCGGCCTCGGCCTCAGGACTCCTCCACCCAGGTCCCACCCGGAGGCCCCCCTGCACTCCTCCTCCGCCCGCTGGGGACCGGACGTCGTGCCCACGCGGGCGCGCGTTCCCAGGTCTACGCGTAACCCGGCGCGGTGGCGACTCCGGCGGGCACCCCTGCCGACTCCCGATGCCCCAGCCTTGCCCACAGCTGGGCCTGGCAGCCACCCGCCCACTCGCGCGCGCCCCCTCGCCTCACATCGGGACCGGTGCTGAGCCGGCGCATGCTCCTGCCGCCTCGCCTCGGGGCGTCAGCGCGCATGCCCGGAGCCCGCTGCCCCAGAGACCCGCGGGCGCCGCGGGTGGGCAACCGGCGGCGCGTCTCGGCGGGGGCGGGGCCGCGTGCGCGCTTGCGCAGAAAGGCCGACGCTCGGTAGCTTAGCTAGCTGAGGAGAAAACGGAGCGGCGCGGCCCCGGGAGGTGGGTTCTCGGCCAGCGCGGCGGGCGGAGGTAGGTGCGCGACGGCGTGGGCGGGGGCGTGACGGCCCGGCGCGGGGGCCGCAGTGTCGGGTGGCCGACTGTCACCGCGTCCCGGGCGTGCTGACGGAGGGGGCGTGCTGACGGAGGGGGCGTGCTGACGGAGGGGGCGTGGGGGCCTGGCTGACGGGCCTCCGTCCGAGCGGGGCGCGGGGGCCGGCGGCTGCGCGGGTGGCGGTTCCACGGCCCGCGCGCCCGGGGCCCGCGGCCGTCCGCTGGGCACTGCCCGCTGCCGCCGGTGCTGCGCCGTGGCCGAGTGCCGGGTAGGGCGCGACGTGGGGCCGGAGCCGATCTCGGCCCCGCGGGACACCACCCCGGAGGTCGCGCCGGCGCCCCTCACCAGGCGCTGTCGGCGCTCCGGCCGGCTCTGGGCGAGGCGGCGGTGGGAAGAGCTGACTCTGTGTCACTCCTTCCTCGGGCGCTTTCGGTCTCTGCGAGGTAGGAAATCCTCTTCTGGACTCGAAATTGCAACAGATTCTCTGATAACGTACTGTCTTCGAAGACCTGCAGCTGCTCCCGTCCTGGCTATACGCTTGCCCCAGGATGACACGCCGCCCACCTGCTGCCTAGGTATCTACCCAGCCTCTGAGCCCTGTCCAGCGGGTGCCTCCTGGGGTGGCCGCTGTGCCAGGCGGCAGCTGTCCGCCAGACTGTGCTGGGGACTGAAGCGTTTCTACAGGGCCCCTGGGCGCTGTGCTCTCTGAGCCTTGAGTAAGCACAGCTGGAGGTCGGGGATGGGCTGCACTCGGTCAAGGTCCTCTTTTGGCAAGGGCGCTGGTGGCCTGGTGGCCTTACTTGGTAGGGAACAGACGAGCGGTGGGCTTCCTGGATTACCACTTGTTGGGCTGACACTAAAGGCCAGAGGCTGTCTGAAGACCACCTGGGCAGTGCGGAGGCGCGGGTCAGCTGTTAAGATAGAGATGTGCCTGGGAGGCACAGACCTGGTGGCCGATGTGGCTGTGGTTGTGATGCTGGTGTTGAGGTCTTTACCCAGCTGCTTATTCCTAGTGAGGAGTTTGCCTGCCTTTCCAGGGCCAGTAGAAGGACTTGAAGGTGGTTTTCCTTACTTCTGTGTGTGTTTGCTCCCAGGTCTGCAGGAACATCTAGGCAATTACAGGGGGGAAAAAATCCCATTATTCATCAGATATAGCGCTTTATCCTACTTGAGGCCGAGGGCTCCCCTCCATCTTCACTTTCTAGCCCCAGCACAGAGTAGCCACCTGTAAACATTTACTTAATTGCCTTGAAGACAGGTGTGTTGGTTTTTTCTTTTTAAGGGATACAGGCTTGGAGAAACAATCCCAGGTAAGAAAAGATCAAGAAATCTCGCAGAAGTGTTACAGTTTCCATTTCTAGCCAGTGGTACAACCCCCACATATGCATCCTTTTATCCTGAAGGTTGGTTCTCATTTAGTCTTCTCAGCCCTCAGGTAAAGCCTGTATGAGAAGTGCTTATCCAGCAGCGAGTGCTCTGTTTAGAAGCTCATCTCTCCCTATGAACAGGGCTGGAGCCACGTCGCATTAATCTTTGCTCCCCCATTGCCTCATATGGAATGGGCCAGGGGTTCTCCCTGAATGGTTGTTGAAATGAACCAAGGTGCTAAAACTAATGCAGTGGTTTTCATCTGGATGAAGGGTGACCTTCAGGGGATGTAGAAGTAATCTAGTAATCTAGGCAGGTTTTTAATAATAACAAAATTCACCCCCTGAATTTGCAAGTTCACCTGCTGGTGAGCCATGCTAGCTGTCGCTGACCACACCTGCCAGGACTGTCAGCAGGCCAAGTGACCTTGGGCATGCAGTGTTGCGCCTAATTTTCATTACAGTCTGAGCCAATCTCAGAAGACATATTTAAGTGTTTGCGTTTAGATGGTTTCTGGTTTGAAGTATGTAAGGACAATGAAGCAGGTTATAAAAAAGCACTTAATATTTACCCTGTTCAATGTTTTACCTGTTTGAGCATAGCTTCTCTGTTATGACAACTCTGTGCAGGAAAAAAAAAAGGCCTTTTCAACTCGAAGCAGCAGTTTCAGTGGCTGTTTCAAGTGTCACTTTCCAAATGGAGATAATATCAGAGAAATAACACCTTGGGCTTTTCACTAAGGACCAACCTGAATTCATTATTTGATGATTTTTGTTATTCTTTCAATGCAAGTTTATCCAAATCATACTTCACATGATGAAGACTTGTGCCTGGTATTTCTGTGGCTACAAAGTTGAGTGAGCCTGTGCCCTTGAAGAGCTTAGGGTACAGTGAGGAGACGGGCCAGTGAACTGTGGCGCTGCGGTCGGCGCTCTCACAGAGGCAGACGGAGCTTGCTATGGGCACAGAGGGGTGGAGTCCAGCTGGCCTTTAGTGGGGGCTCCTGAGAAGGGCTCGAATTAAATTTTGAAGAACAGGGAGTTCCCTGGCAGTCCAGTGGTTAAGGCTCCACGCTCATTGCCAAGGGCATGGGTTCAGTCCCTGGTTGGGGAACTAAGATCCCACAAGCCTCGCGGTGTGGTCAAAAACAAAAAAAATTTTTTTTTTTTTTTTTTTAAAGAATGAATGGGAGTGGTAGGACCATATGAGGGAGTGAGACTTCCAGGCCAAGGGACGTTGTGTGAAGTACAGGAATACAGCTCCCACCCACCGGCTGTTGGGAGAAGGGCAGTGGGTAGCTCCGGTGGTTGGGGTGAGGAGAGGGAGATGAAGTTAAGGAGCTGGGCTGACGGCAGTCAGGAGACACCTTGAGTACCAGTCCCGAGTTTGCATTTTACCCTGAGAGTGGTGGGGAGCCGCTAAGGGATCTCGGGTTTGTGAGTGACTGGTCAGATTGTGCCCTCATAGGTGACCAGACAGTGGTGGCCATGGTGGGTTGGTGAAGTCCTGCACTGAGGGCGATTAACAGAACATGGGGATATACCTGGCGGGACAAAAGGCCCAGCACCAAGGAAGGGCAGTGGGGACAGAAAAGAGAGCAAGACCTTGAGACAGGTGGCTGCAGGGATGGGAAGGACCAAGGATAAAGGAGGACTTAGGGAACATTCCAAGGTTGGCTGACTGGCAGCTGGTAAGGCCGTGCCACACAGAGTGTGATGGAAGGGACAGGCCTGGGAGTGGGTGATGACTTGTGTGGAGATGTTGAGCTGAGGGTCAGTAAGAATTCCTGGATAGAGATTGGTCTGGAGCCAAGGAGAGCAAACACAAAAGTGTTCTGGGCACTACTTCCTGTGTGGCACTGAAGCCAGGGAGTGGGGTGATGTGGAGTGAGAAAAAGAAGACTGAACCCTGGAGATGCCTGATGTTTCATGTCTGTGGAGCAGAGTAGATAAGGTAACAAAAATCTGATTAATCTCTTGCCTTTTCGGGAGATGGGGGCAGGATAGTGGGCTTTTTATTTCTGTCCTAGAGCCCCTGTTTGTTGGTTAAACAGCAAAATGTAAGATACTAAAGGTGCAAAATCACATGATTGATTCCCGGGGCTTCCTCTCCACATGTGTGTTTATTTGCCTTTTGGGAAACTTCCAGATTGTCACTCATCTCAAAGGACCTCATTCCCCTCCAGCCCGACCGTTGGTCCTCTCAGGGCATTCTCACAATTAGATCTCTGAAAAAAGGCCTTCTCAGACCCAGAGATAGATCCAAGGTTGCAGAATTCTCTGGGTCCTGTCGCTCCCCTTCCAGGACCCCAGTTTCTGTGTAGTGCATCAGCATTAGCAGCAGGTGGGACTTTGGAAAGACTCTTGAAGATACAGAGGCCAAGTGTATAGTGCCCCCTCTGTAATCTTTCCCCCAGGCTGAGGGGCTGCACAGGAGAGGGTGAGGAAAGGCTGTTGCAAAAGGAGTTCCTCTTTACCCAAAGGAGGCGCGTGGCCCCCAGGGCTGTCCTGGCCTCTGGATAAGTGCTGTTAGCAGTTATCTTCGACTCTTAGGGAACCTGCTCACTTAGGCCTATGTGCAACAAGCTCTCCTTCTGTCTTGTGCAGTTATGGTCCCCTTCCTGGCCGTGGGACCTTATCCATCTCCCCTGGGTATTGCCCAAGGAGCTGCTGGCCGGGGTCACGTGTGCGCGATCATGGTTTCTCCCTCCATCCTGCCCAGCCTGCACTCTCCTCTTACAGGCCATTGAGAAGCCACTATACATGGCTTGGCCTGTTTCGCATAACCTGAAACTGTGTGCGCCTAATTGTTACACAGTTTTAATTGGGTACCAATTGATTACCGATGGGTGATTCTGTTACCAGTAAAAGCCCTTCCACTGTGTAGCATTCTAAATGTAGCTCATTACCTGTGTCCCACCAAAAGCTTCCCTGGCTTTTGTCCCTTCAGCCTTTCCTTGAATCAGATTGTCCTCATTCCCTAATTTTTCATCTGTAATTCATTTTTCAGCAAGGGTCATTCCCGCCTTCCTATCTTCTTAAACCTGTGGGCCTTCAAAGGATCCAGGGGTATACGTTAACTCCACTTGCCTCTGGTTTCTTTCCCAACCTTCCTGGGCCATCCCCTCCCCACCTCCCAGCCCACAGGAGCACTGTCCTTCCTCGGCAGCCTGGTGAACCCCAGGCCTCTGTCTTGGGCCCTTTGGCTTCTTAGAGCTCATGAAGCTGGGCTGTAGAACTGTCTTTGAATCTGAGCCATGAATGACACTCACCCGCCCCAAAGGGCTATGCTCTCCAAGGCCCTGTCCTGTTCGCATGCTGTTTCTGCTGCTTCCTGGACGAAGGCCTCCTCAGCCTTCAGGATCTAGGCCAGGCAGGTGCTGGCTAGGGAATCCTTCCAGACCCCTCTTTTCTTGTGGGCTGGGGGCCCAGACACCCTGAGCTTTTCTCTCATAGCATCTGAACCTGAGTTGGCATGGTCAGTACACCATGTCCCCACATCCAGAAGCTCATTGAGAGCTAGGACTGGGCCTTGAATCGTCAAATTCCAGCACTTGATACACTGGCGTTCAGGAAGTGTCTTGAATGCCTACTAAAATGATAAAACCTGCAAGATTCCCTCCCAGCCCAGCTCTGTTGTCAGGCCTAAAGATACTTGCTGAGAGCCTGCCATGTGCCCAGCCTTCCAAGGCACACCTATCACAGGCATCTTGCTTAGAATTCAGATGAGTCAAAATTCTAGCTTCTGACAGCTGGGTTTTCTCCCTCTGCTTCTCATTCTGTGTAGCTAGTTGGTTTCTCCTATGCCCTTGGGGGCTGTTTTCCCAGACCTGCTGTTGGGAGGACCTTTTGAACTCAGAAGATAAAGATCTTGAATTAGCAGAGCCCCTTTGCAACCCCAGTCCCTGCTTGTGGGTGGACCAAACCAGCAGTGAGCGGGGGCTGCTCATTGCAGTGGCTTCTTTGTTGCAGAGCACAGGCTGTAGGCACGGGCTTCAGTAGTTGCAGCGCTCGGGCCCTAGAGCACGCGGGCTTCAGTAGTTGCAGTGCATGGGCTCAGTAGTTGTGGCGCACAGGCTTAGCTGCTCTGTGGCATGTGGGACCTTCCCGGACCAAGGATGGAATCCGTGTCCCCTGCATTGGCAGGCGGATTCTTACCTACTGCGCCACCAGGGAAGTCCCAGCGCCAAGTCTTAACCACTAGACTGCCAGGGACATCCCCGAGTCCCTGCAGGAAACCTTTCGAGTGGCTAATATGGTTAGGACTCTGCCCTGCTCGGGTCCCATCCATAGGCTCAGTTGCCACTGGTAAGACCTGCATTTGAGCTTCCGGCAGCAGCAGATGGGCCAGCCAACTGGCTGCGGTGCTGTGACTAACGCCTCCTTAATGGTTACGCCCCTTTATACCTGGCACGTGCCCTCCCATTATGTGCCATCAGCAAAGGGCCCACTATCAGGTTCTGGGTAACTGGCAGCCTGGCAGTCACTGTGGAATGCCAGTTGCCATTAGCATTTGAAAAATCCCAGTGCTGCTTCAGGGCTGAGGCAGAGCCCAGCCTGCCTTCTCATCATGTGAAGATGTCTGCTGGGAAGGCAACAGGCCTAGAACAAACAAATTGGCAAATGGCCCTGTTATTTAAATTTCCCTCTTGGGCCCAAGTGGTTTGGGATTTTCCTGAGTCTCCATCTGTTTCCTTCTCTTGCTTCCTCTTTCTTGGGTACACTGAGTATATGGTGTGAGACACCTGGGCTTAAAGTCACAGTAGAGTAGAAGAGCTTGATTCATAAGCAGCTCATCACAGAGGCCTGCCAACTTCAAACAGACTTGAACAAGGAGGGATGGAATGTGGGGAGGTCGCCATGAGTCCTGCCTGTGAGGTCAGGAGTCTAGAAGGGCTGGTGAAGGAGGGGGCATTTGGGCCGAGGCTTGAGGCTTGAGGCAGACTGCCCCGAGAGGAGAAAGAACAGGTGTGTCCTGCCTTTCCCCCTTCCCACTGTCAAGACTCCTGAAGCTACCCTACCTAGAGGGCAGGTAGGGCCAAATCCTGAAAGGAGGTGGGGTGGGGCGGTGGGCGGGAAAGGATTTCAAGTGGAGAGCAGGGCAGAGCCAGTTGGGAGTCAGAGCTGAGCTGCGTTGGAGTCACATGGAGTGTGTGAAGGTGGGGAGACTTCAGGAAAGCAGTTGGAGGTATGGGACCTGAGAATTCTTGGCTGAAAAGAAGATGGATTTCTGCAAAAGGGACATTTGAGGGACAGGGACAGGAGCAGCAGCAGCCAGAGAGGCAAGGAGACAGACAGAAGGGGTTTCTGGAGGCCTGGGGAGAGGAGAGCTGAGAGCAGTGGGGTCAGCTGTGTGTGATTCAGGGAGATAAGGGCTCAAAGGTGTCTGTTAGGTCTGGCAGCCAGGCGTGAAGGGCAAGGGGGGAGACATACAACCTGCTCTGCCCTGGAGCTTGACTGGTAAGGAAAGAAAGAGGAAAGGCTTAGCTCAAGGGGAGTGTTGGGTGCTGGGGTTGGGGGTTGGGGGCCCAACCCCTGGAGGCCAGGACCAAGGGTTGGGGTGCAGATCAAGGGCCAGGGTCAGACAGGAGAGGATGCTTCTTGCCTGACACTGGGTTCTCAAGGAGAGTGGGAGATGTGAAGCTGTTGGCTAGTGTGGGGACCAGGGGCGGGTGCTGCGAGGCATGCTGAGGGCTGCCAGGTGGCTCCAAGGGCCACGAGCAGGGCAGTGTGATTTTTCTCTCTACAGTTGGTGTGTGGGCGTGGAGAGGCATGCCGTCAGGCTGGCCTCTCATGGGGCTTCTTCTGGGTAGCTGAGACAGGAGCATGGGAGTGGTGGAGCTGAGGCTTGGAGGGTCAGGTCTAGGCTGAGCAGACAAGGAAGTAAAGTCACAAAGGACTGGCGGTGTGGGGAGATAGAGTTATGGCGAGTGGAAAGAGAGCAGTGAAGAGCGTCAGGACAGTTACAAGAGAGTGGGGTGTTTGTGACATGCGCCCTCTGAGTGGAGGAGTTTCTGGGGCTGACCTGGGTGTAGATGAAGCATCAGAGATGTAAAGGTTTCTAAAGTTGAGGAGCTTTGAGCCAGGTCGGCCTGCTTGACCCTCGAATGCCCTGCAATGAGGGCAGCTGAGAGGAGGAGGCCAAGAACTGGAATGAAGTGTGTGGCACGTCCTGGGGAGACCCTGGAGAGAGGGGTGTCAGAGCCCTGGGGAGACCCTGGAGAGAGGGGGCAGGGTCCCAGGGAGAGCCCCCTGCTTTCTGGCCTGGAGGAAGGGTGCATTAGGGGAGAGGATGAGGAGGTGGGGGATTGTTTGCTACGAGCCAAGTTCCAGAGCAAGAAGAGAGATGGGAGTTGGGAGTGAGGTCAGTATAAAGCAAGGCAGCAAAGGAAGCGAATGTGGGGGATTGGTGACCATAGTCACCCCAATCAGTGACACTGTCACCACCAGTCATCTACAGAATTGGGAATCATCCTACTGCTGAGGCTTGGGCGGGGAGTTGAGTATCCTTGACCCAGGGCTCCAGACAGTCTTGAAGCTGTGTCTCCTAGGCCTCTAAGCAGATCCTTGGGAGTGGGGTTGGGCATTTCCCTGGCCTCTCCCTATAGATGGATGGGAGCACTGGGCCTCTCATGAGGAAGTCAGACTTGGACTTGAGAGGAAGGTCCCAGCCTGAGGAGAGGGTGGAATGCATCCTGCTCCAGGCCCCACCCACCCCACCCCTTCTGGGTGTCCTAGGTGGATGGCCTCAGGGATAACTCCCACCTTCCACCTCCGTCCACCTTCTCTGCCTCAGAGCTCCACCTACCATACCCTACTCACCAGCCCAGATTCCCTTCCAGGCTGTCCCACCCTCCCTGCTCCTCTATCCAAATACCCTGCAAGCAGAGCCACAGGCAGGAGGTCATCTGCTCTTCCCTGTCCTGCTGCCACATTCCGTGCCTGGCACCCTGAGATCTTATCAGGCAGTGACTATGTCCTGTAATTGCTGTGTCTTTCTCATCCCCAGACCTCACATACTCTGAGGGCTAGAGTGGGGCCACTAGTTGTTTGAAGGATTTGTCATTCTGCTGCATCCTGGCTGGGACCCATGGTCTCTGAGGGTGAGGGGCTCCCTAGAGAGCGTGTGCTCTGAATTCCACCGTGGGGAAACTTCCTGAGAGGAGCATACGTTTCTTGGTCACATGGAACTCTTCAGGCCCAGGACCTAGTGCCTCTCACTGCCCCTCCTTCCCATCTATTGCCCCGTTCTTGGCTGGTCGGCAGGGCTGGAACCAGCCTCCTTCCTCTTCTTTCTTTGTTTCCTGATCTCACTCTCAGGAAACAGATGTGGGATTGCTCAGAGTGAAGGGGAAGAACTGAGACACAACTGTGCAGCACCCTGTCCTGTGGTGCAATGACTAAGGCCCAGCCAGGCTGAGCCCCAGTTGCTCGGGCTATGAGCTATTCCTGCAGCCAAGGGAGAGGGTGGGGAGTGCTCAGGCTGGGCTGGGCAGGGGTCAGTAGGAGTGGGTAGGCTTCCTGGGGAGCACCAGGCTCCCTCTGCACAGGGCTGCCTCTTTCCACCTGGGCCACAGTTGGCTCTTTGGTGGCCTCCGGGTGTGTGGAGGAGCCATCTGTGAAGCCCACTGGGTGACAGAGGAGTCCAGGAGCCAGTGTAGATGTCAGGGGTGAGGGCTGGGTGTCTAGGCAGGACCTCAGCACAGCAGCCCAGGGTTCTGCCTCACCTGAGCTGCTCTGGCATTTGCCTGAGAGGCATCTGTGTCATAACAGGCACTTTAAAATGGAGCACTTCCTCTGCCCCACCAAAACCCCACCCCTGGGCCAGAATTCTCTGTTCTTTGCTTGGGTCTTTGCCCCCCACCCCGAACAGGTCACCTCATCTGGGGGAATCCACCCCATCTTCTGCATCCTCCCTGGCCAGCTCAGCCCAGCCTTCCTCCTGCTTCCACTTCTGGACTCTGCCCTCCTTCCTCCTCGGCCACCAGGGTTTTTTTCTGAAATGCAGATCTGATATGTCACCTTCTGCTTCGGCTCTTCTCCTGCTCCCTCTTGTGTGGGGGTGATGTCCGGTCTTCTAGTGCAGCTGGCATAGAAGGCCATCAGCCCCTCCTATCCCACCTCCGGTCACTCCCTGCCATCTCTCTGAGGCTCCCCAGTTTGCCGTGCTCTCCCTCATGCATTTGTCCCCAGTCCCGTCTTTGTACACTCAGGTACCATTGTCCCCTCTGTGGCACTCACACCGAGTCAATGCCTGCCTCGGTGATCTGCCAGTGCCCCGCCTGGGCTCTCGTAGTCTCACTGTGGATGCCGTGACCACTGGTCTCCTCGAGAGCTCTTTTACCCTCGTATCCCCGGTGCCTTGCCCAGAAAAGGAACTTCGTAGAAGTTTGTCAAATGAATAAAAGTTTGAGTCAAGGGGAGGCATGATGGGGTGCTGGGCCCTTTGGGAGAGTCAGCCTGTAAGGAAGGCATAGGGCCCAGTGTTGTTGGTTGGTTAAGATGGAATCACCCAGGCTTAATGTGGGGGGGTATGTCACATGCAAGTGAGTTTTTTTCAAATCCAGCTGTTTGGGAAAATCATGTTCCCCATAAAAAGGTGAGAAAGGCAGAGGTCTTGTGACTATCAGACCATGGGTAGTGCTTTGGTATAGCAGTGTGGCATCAAGAAACCAGCCTCAACTGGCTGAGGAGGGAGTGCAGTGGGGCTGGCCCTCCTGGGTGACATGTGCTCCTGAGATGGGAGAGGGGTTGAAGACACTTGTGGGGTCACTCTGGAGGCAGAAGTGGCAGGTATGGGTTGGAGGGGGCTCCTCCCACCCCACTGGCCGCCTCCCTCTTCCTGTGGGCACACTTTGGGGGTTCACCAAGGAGGGCAGAGTTTGGGTTTATTTGACCTCCCATAGGGTGTTCCCAGCCAAAGTATCATGTCACAGGAACTCCCCTCCTCAGAAAAGCTTCCTGGCCCAGGGCCCATGGGACTGCAGTCCTAGAGCTGCTGACGGGGCCCCCTAACACCCCTAAATAGAGATCACTTAGTTCCACTTAACGTTTTTATTTTTTTCTTTTTAAGGAATACTTGCTTTCCATTAGGTAGCCTGAAATCTCAAAACAGGTATAGTGTTTGTGAGTAAAGGGACATGATGGTGACTGGAAGGGGCTTCTGGGTGGGGAAGCAGTAGCACAGGCAGGGAAGGAGAAGAAGGGCTGTCGAAGAGGCCATTCGGAGGGACCATCCCAAAGAGAGCAGGGTCCTTCTCAGGCCCCTGGGAGAACCTTGGCAGCAGCCTCCTGTGGCTGCACTGCCCCCTTAAGGAGGGGCACAGTTCGGCCTCACCACAGGACTGATCGGGCATTGGCATTGACCTGTCTGACCCCATCACTCCCCAGACGTTCCTGAGCCAGTGCCAGGCCAGCGGAGCCCAAGGAGTAGTAACGACGAGAGACCCTCGGGACTTCTGAGCTGCCCTGGTGAGCCAGACCAGGCTGAGTGTCTTCTATAAACAGGCTCAGTTAATCCTCACAGCAATCAGCTTTTAAACCCGTCCGTTGGATCACATACCTTCCCTGCTTCCCGCTGCACTTAAAGTCCAGGCTCCTCCCCGTGCACAATCCAGCCCATGGATGTCTCCGCTCTTCTTTCTCACTGTGCCCTGGCCGTACTGGATGCCTTTCCCTTCCTGGAGCAGGCCTCTTCCTGCCTCGGGGCCTTTGCACGCGCTCTTCTCGTGGTCCAGAGTGACCTCTCCTCAGCTCTTCTGGCAGCTTCCCTCTCATCACTTCAGCTTGGGAGGGGAGCGGTCCTCCTGACAACCCTAGATGAAGTAGCCGCCACCCTCCAGACAACACTGCGTGGTGTCCCCACTATCTGAAATGGTCACTGTGTGCAGTTCTTGTGAGTCTTAACAGGATGCTGAGCGGAATTTTTCCTGTTTTCCCAGAATTGCAGGTTAGGCCCAAAGCTAAGGACAGAAAACACAAAGTTCCTTCCTACCTTCTAAATTCAGGGAGCTGCGGGCAGCTGGGGCCAGCCTCCTCCCACAGGGCTGATGGAGAGGTGCCACCCTGGAGCCAGCTCTGCCCCCACCCTCTTCTTCTGCAGTGAACTTGAGACTGGGGGGCGGGGGCGGTGCTCAAGGTGAGTGCAGTGTTTGTGATTAGAATTCACTCCCTCCCTCCCCTTCCTGAGGCTGATGGAAAGGGGTTTCCCAGGGCATTTGCTGCCAGGGCCCCTCTGGCCGAGAAGAGTGGCCGTTTGCCCTGGGCTGTTGCAGGGCGAGGGGGAGTGGGAGAGAGTGGGATGTGCCTGTGTGCGGGGTGTCACCCACACCCCAGCCAGTGAGCCCAGAGTAAGAGCTTAACCCACAGGTGCTGTGTGGGGATTAATATCTGTCCAGTGGCTCATATTCATCGGCTCCATTTTAGAGACAGGCACCAGCTGTTCAAGGAGGAGGCGCGGCTTATCTGAGGTTCAGCCCAACAAGTGGCAGAACTGGACTCTGAGCCCGGCCTGTCTGACTTTAAACTGGCTCGCTTCCCAAGTAAGCTCCTGCTTCCCTTCTCTACCACTGGCTGCCAGGCGTGGACCGGGGAGCACAGCCTCCTTCCTGGGCCTGGCACCTCAGTCAGGAGCTGGGGGACTGTGGGGAGCCGGTGGGGCCTTGTGTTCTGAGTAGGAGCTGGAAGTGTGGACAGTGTTGCAGGATGGCGGCAAGCTGCAGGTGGGACAGCTCGGGGAGGGTGTACCTTCACCTCCACATGGTGAGTGAGGGGCCAGCCCAGCGACTTTGTGTTTTTGATCTGTTTCCCATCTCCTGACTTCCCCTTCCCAATAGCCAGCTTAAGCCATCTAACTGGGTTATGGATGCGTGTCACATAAGTGCAAGAAAAAGGTTTTGAAGGACATGCAGTTAGATGTGAACAGTGATTACCTTAGGTAGAAGAGGGGGTAGGATTGAGGGGGTAACTTAAACAGGACTTTACATTTTTACTCTATAATTTGGTATTACTGGATGTTTTCATGATTATGTGTTTATGTAAAAAACAAACCAAACAAAAACCTGCCCTGACACCTGGCTTTATAGATGCCTAAGGAGGTCATCATAAGCCTTGTTTGCCCTGCTCCACAAACACCATGCTGTCTTTCAGGTGGGAGGAGACCTGCAGGGATCCAGGACCTCCTTCAGGGTCTTCTGCACCTGTCTTTGCCTCGGAGTCCCCAGGCTGCAACAACTTGCTACAACAAATAAAACGGTGGGGGACTTCCCTGGCGGTCCAGTGGTTAGGACTCTATGCTTCCACTGCAGAGGGCGTGGGTTTGATCTCTGATCAGGGAACTAAGATCCCACATGCCCTGCGGCACAGCCAAAAAAGAACAAACAAAAAGTGGGTCTACTTCTCCCTGAAGGTCCTTTCTGAAGGAATTTGCAAGGTGCAATAATCATTTTTGGAGTTTCCAGTTTAATATTCAACTGAATCTGAGGCCACTTGAGCAAGGTTTGGCACTGTCCTGCCTAGCTCTTATTCTGTTTATAAACATGTTTATTGCCCTGACAAGGAGTGGGTTCTATTTGAGAAAAGAGTATAGGCCTGGGGTCCCTCCAGAGGCTAGTGGGCTCAGAGCCTAGAACAAAAGATGTAAACTCTACAGGTAATTCACAACCTGGGGAAATGGGGGAGCCCTAACTGCCATCCCTCCCAGGACAGAGCAAACAAACCAACTGCCATTTGGGATTCTTTTCTGGGGAAGAAGGTTCCAGCACTGGCAGCACCTGGTCCTGCTGTGGGTAAGGTTTTTCCAGTGGGACTTGTTAAATGGGTGTTGTCACAAAACCTTATTTCTGTGGGAAAGTCCCTATAAAAACAGTATCAATGGATATATATCCAGGGACTTGAACAGATACTTGTACAGCTGTGTTCACAGCAGAATTATTCACAACAGCCAAAAGGTAGAAACAACCCAAATGTCTATCGACAGATGAATGGATAAACAAAATGTGTTCTGTCCATACAATGGAATATTATTAGCCATAAAGAGGAATGAAATTCTGATGTTGCAGGGAGCAAGGATGAATAGGTGGAGCACAGGATATTTAGGGCAGTGAAAATACATTTTATGATACTATAGTAAGGGTACATGTCATTTTATATTTGTCCAAACTCATAGTATGTACAACACCAAGAATGAATCCTCATTGATCTATAGATTTGGGTGATGTGTCAGTTTAAGCTCATCAGTTGTAACAAATGTACCATCTAGTGGGGAAGGTTGATAACAGGGAGGCTGTGCATGCGTGGGGGCAGAGGGTATGTGGGAAATCTCTGTACCATCCTCTCTAGCTGTGAACCTAAAACTGCTCTAAATAATAGTCTTAAATTCAAAAAATACATTCGAATACATGCTATAAACATAGACGAACTTTGAGGACATTATGATCAGTAAGATAAGCCAGACACGAAAGGACAAATATTGTATTATTCCACTAATATGAGGTCCCTAGAGTGGTCAAATTCATAGGAAGTAGAATGGTGGGTAACAGGCTGGGGGCCAGGGAATGAGGAGCTCGTGTTTAAAGGATGCAGAGTTTCTATTAGGGAAGATAAAAAAGTTCCAGAGATGGATGGTGGTGATGGTTGCACAGCATTGTGAATGTACTTAATGCTACTGAACTGTATACTTATAAATGGTTAAAATGGTAAATTTTGTTAGGTATATTTTAACACAATAAAAAAAACCCTACCGTATCAAGGTGCTTTCTCAAGACATCTTGAACATAACAGGTTTTACATTACAATTCTTTCCACTCAATATTTTTAAAATGTTACTTTTTATATTTTCAGATAAATGTTTTTGATGCAAGCAGAACCGGAATGATCTGGTCATTTACCAGAACTCACTGAAGCAAACCCTTGTGATAACTCCAGACAGTGTACCATCCCAGGTGGAAAGGTTAGTCTGAGGTGCATGGGCAGACTATTATACTTTAGTGTTGAGGACAGTAGCCTTTGGCAAAAACAAATGTCAGATTGCGGTATTCTGAATGGTAAACTTCTGTCTTGCCGTCCACATGCAACCAGAGACTCTCAAATAGCACATTTTATCCTTTTTTTTTTAGTGTCTGCATGAATCTCAATAGTTGCCCATAATGGAGAAACAGCACCAAATCCCCCAATACTTCTGGTTCATTTGGTTCCAGAAATGTCTATTTGAAGCTGTGACACCTTCCATTTATTTCTCAGCCCTCATGTCTACTCCCCACCACTGAGTTTTCTCTGGAATACCTGCCTGAAACTTAGCTATTATTTTTAGGATGTTAAGAGCTGGCCTCCAAATTGCAAGCCAGGGGTCCTGGAGCAGAGTAGGTGTGTGTCTTCCTCATGATACACAGCTGGTTAAAGACCTGAAGCCTTTGAGAACTGAAACGCAGCATCTGTTGACTTCATGGTGTCTTCTTGACTAGCTACTCCTTTTACAAGGCCCCCAGGCTGCAGGATGAAGCATGGGGGCCCTGTGGGCAACCCACCCCCGAGCAGAGAGTTGTTTACAGTAGAGTCAGCCTCTCGAAGCCCTTTCTCATGACCCAGAATCTATGTGACTTCTTCCAGTATCTTCATAAGCCCCATGGAAAGAAGTTATGCTCCAGAGTTTGTAGTGAATTCTCAGAATATCCACTTATCTTAAATGGAAGCCCTACTGATACTTTATAGAAAGACTAAAACAGGACTTCCCTGGTGGTGCAGTGGTTAAGAATCCACCTGCCAATGAAGGGGACATGGGTTCGAGCCCTGGTCCGGGAAGATCCCACATGCCGCGGAGCAACTAAGCCCATGCGCCACAACTACTGAGCCTGTGCTCTAGAGCCCACGAGCCACAGCTACTGAGCCCGCATGCCACAACTACTGAAGCCTGCGTGCCTAGAGCCCGTGCTCTGCAACAAGAGAAGCCACCACTATGAGAAGCCCCCGCACCGCAACGAAGAGTAGCCCCTGCTTGCCACAACTAGAGAAAGCCCACGCTCAGCAACAAAGAGCCAAAACAGCCAAAAATAAAAATTAATTAATTAATTAATTAAAAAATAAAGTATACAATTCAATTTTTAAAAAAGACTAAAACAAAAACATGTTTTTTTTTAAAAAATGTAAACCTTTATACACGCGTACTAAGCATGGTTTTTAATCCTGTAGGGTATGGGATGGCAAACAGGTTAGCAGAGAAGCCTCAGACAGAGCGCTGGTGGATTTAGCTGCTCTTCACCCCCTCCTGGCAGCCCTGGGCCTCCTCCTGGGCACGCCCTGCGCTATGGACTCCCCGGGCTACAACTGCTTTGTGGACAGAGCTAAGATGGATGCCACTATCCAGGACCTGGGGCCCAAGGAGCTGAGCTGCACCGAGCTGCAGGAGCTGAAGCAGCTGGCGCGCCAGGGCTACTGGGCCCACAGCTACACCCTGCGGGGGAAGGTGTACCAGCGCCTGATCCGGGACATCCCCTGCCGCACGGTCACACCAGATGCCAGCGTGTACAGTGACATCATCGGCAAGATCGTGGGCAAGCACAGCAGTGGCAGCCTGCCCTTGCCCGAGTTTGTGGACAACACGCAGGTGCCCAGCTACTGCCTGAATACAAGGGGTGAGGGCGCCGTACGTAAGATCCTGCTGTGCATCGCCAACCAATTCCCTGATGTCTCCTTCTGCCCCGCGCTGCCTGCGGTCGTGGCCTTGCTGCTCCACTACAGCATCGACGAGGCCGAGTGCTTCGAGAAGGCCTGCCGCATCCTGGCCTGCAACGACCCCAGCAAGAAGCTAATCGACCAGAGCTTCCTGGCCTTCGAGTCTTCCTGCATGACGTTTGGGGACCTGGTGAACAAGTACTGCCAGGCAGCCCACAAGCTGATGGTGGCCGTTTCAGAGGACGTCCTGCAGGTCTATGCGGACTGGCAGCGCTGGCTGTTCGGGGAGCTGCCCCTCAACTACTTTGCTCGCGTCTTTGACGTCTTCCTGGTGGAAGGTTACAAGGTGCTGTACCGCGTGGCACTGGCAATCCTCAAATTCTTCCACAAGGTGAGAGCTGGGCAGCCGCTGGAATCAGACAACGTGAAGCAGGACATCCGCACCTTTGTCAAGGACATTGCCAAGACTGTGTCTCCTGAGAAGCTGCTGGAGAAAGCGTTTGCTATCCGCCTCTTTTCTCGGAAGGAGATTCAGCTCCTGCAGATGGCCAATGAGAAAGCTCTGAAGCAGAAGGGCATCACCGTCAAGCAGAAGAGGTAGGCAGGGGCTGCCATCAGGGCCTGAGTGGGGCGGGGCTTTGGGGGAATGCATTCTGGGTGCTTGGGGCCTGAGCCTGTCCAGCCAGCCATCCGTGTGTGGATAGAAAGCCACGGGAAAGGAGAAAGGGCCTTCCTGGCTACAGCCACAGGCTGCTGAGGCAACTGTGGGCGCAGAAGGCATAGGGTCCTGTCCCTGGGTACAGGGGCCATGGCTGAGATGGAAGCTGGTTGCTGACCATGGCCCCAACAGGTCCATCAGTGAGCCAGGCTGTCCTTGGGTCATTTTAGAGCAGCTTCTGCTCCACCACTCCAGCTCTGGGCTCCCTTGCTGGCCATTCTTGTGGCTGCTGAGCATGGCCCCCTGCCCTGAGCACAGGCCCCTGGGGAGCAGGCGTGGCAAGGGCCCATGGTGTCCTGAGACCTGGGCACAGACGCTGTGAGTGTACTGTAGGTGTGGAGGCCTTTCTTGCAGGCCAAAGGCAGGCATATCCTGGGCATCAGTACTTGCAACTAACCTCTCCTTGTCTGTTTTATTTTTCTTCCTCTTCTCCATGTCTGTTGCTTCCTCCTGTTTTTCAGTGTTTCACTTTCCAAAAGGTAGGTCTGGAAACCATGTCTCCACGCCTGGCTTCCCTCTGTCTTCCAGCCTGGCTACTTGCTCTGGCTCTCAGAGCAAGGCCTCAGAGCCTGGCCGAAGTTCAGGCCCTGTCTGTCTGCCTGTCGGTTCTTGGCTGGCCAGGAAGCATTGTCTTTCAGAGCTGACTCACTCTCTATCCCCATTTATTAGAGAAAAGGTGCTTTTGTCCCCACCCAGGCTGGGCGTTCTCCTGTCTGTGTAGCGGGGTGGGAGCAGGACTCCAGGGGGACAGCTCTACCCCGCTTCTTCCTGAGGGGCCCTAGAACCAGGCTCTGACCTGGCTGAACAGGTGATATATTTCCTCCAGGCTGAGCTCACACAAGAGGCTCTGCACACCTCCAGGGTGGGGGGCGTGGCCAGGGGCTGGGGTCGCAGCTGTGCTCTGACCTCTTCCCACTCCCCCAGACAGTTTGTGCACCTGGCTGTTCACGCAGAGAACTTCCACTCAGAGATCGTCGGTGTGAAGGAGATGAGAGACATCTGGTCATGGGTCCCTGAGCGGTTCGCCCTCTGCCAGCCCCTCCTGCTCTTCTCTTCGCTGCAGCACGGGTACAGCCTGACCAGGTAATGCCCAGGAGGCTGGGAATGCTGGGCCTGCCCTCCCAAGGCCCCAAGGTATGGACTCCAAGGGCCAGACAGTGCAGAAGGGGTGGATGAGCTGTGGAGTTGCCCAGCTTTTTCGTCCTGTCCCCACTTCCGGAAGGTCATGGTGGGGCTGGAAATGAGCTTTCAAACATGGGCACCTGGGCAAGGCCCTGTCTCTTCCTGGGGGGCCCTAGAATTGGGAGCCCCTTTTCTGGGCACCTCTCACTCCCAGGCCACCCAAACTTCAGGGGTAATTACGTAGCTCCAGGCCCCCACGTAGGCGTTGTGATGACGCGGGAGGCAGAGTTTCCCCCCGGGAACTTACAGAACTGTCAGGACAACTTGAGGCGGCTGGTCTTGGTTCACTACTCCTCCACCTCACGTCATCAGTCCACACGCCAGGTCCATGTTGGCCCTGTGGGCTGTGCCGGGCCCTGTGCAGGCTTCCCCCAGGGCACACTGTCTCCCAGGGTCACTCTGCCAGGCGTGGCCTCCCCCCTAGAGCCTCATTTGGCAGGTGGCTTCTGACCCAAGCTCTGGCTTGGGTCATAGGTGATGCAATCGGGGCTGGCCCAGCCCACACAGCAAGCACCAGAGCTGCACTGACCTGGCCCCCATCTCTGTGCAGTGTGGGAGGTCTGCTGAGGGACGGCTAAGCAGGGCCACCAGGGATGCCAGCCAACCCCTGGGCACCTGGTGCTGGCACAGCGGCAGCCTCAGGCCTCCTCACATGCTTCTCAGTGCTGCCCAGCTTCTGAGGACGTTCCGAGCTTTCCTAGAGCAGGGACCTGTTCCTCTGGTTCTTGCTTCCCTGAAGCACCTGGCACATGGCTCTGTCTGCTGGGGGCCCTCTGCCGTGCATCTTCTCCTCTGTGTCACACCAGGGCAGAGAGTCCTGGGCCTTTGACTGCTTGGCCTGCGGGACTCCTGGCCAGGGCTCCATCTTGTCTGAGAAAAGTGCCTGGGCCAAGGTGTTACCATCCAAGCCACTGTGCCTGGTCCCTGGGAGAGGAGGACAAGCAGTTTCCAGGTCCATCCACCCCCAGACAGCCTGGGGCAACAGAGGCTGGCTGGAGGTGGCACAGGGAAGGGTTGCAGGTATGATTGTTACTGTCAGGACTGGCATGTGTGGTCTCTGCCCCCAGGTTCTATTTCCAGTGTGAAGGACACGAGCCCACCCTCCTGCTCATCAAGACCACACAAAAGGAGGTGAGGAAGGACCAGAGGGAGCTTGGGGTCCTGGCCTCTGATGAGCTCTGGGGGAGTCTGTGCCCCAGAGAGGATGGGTGTTCCCCAATAGCCCCTACCCAGGCTCCCTAGGCTTAGGGGTGCAGAGCAGGGCCAGCCCTCTACAGAGAGGTGAATCTAGCCTCCCCTAGGACCCCCTAAGTACCCAGAGCCTCCCTGTTTCCCCTTGGGGTCCAGGCCCCCAGCCTGACACAGCCTGGCAGTTTAGAGGACCTTTGCAGAAATGCCTAGTGAGTGAGGCCTCACCTCCTCCTGCAGTAGTTGGCCAGTGCCAGGTGAGTTGTCTACCTTCACCTGCCTCCAGCCCCTGACAGGTAGTTCTCAGGGCCTTGTTCTCTGCAGTGCTGTCATCTGGAAAGTATCTAAGATGTCTGGAATAAAGTCAGAGCTCACGCGCCCCAATCCTGGGGGTGTGTGCATGAGATAGAGGCTCCTCGTTCAGTGGCTCCCAAACCTGCACCTTTGGGAGTTTTAGTTTCTTCACCCTGTTACAGAGTGTGCGTCTGGCTCTCCAAGAGAAGCCTGGGCATCTAGGTTATAGCAGATGACTCTGATTGTCAGATACTTTGGGCAAATCCTGTAGCCACTCAAAGGAGTGACTCTCTGATGGTGAAATTAAGCACTTTGCTGGCTGATGGGAGGGTTGGAAAACGTTTCTTGAGCAGGGGTGCTTCCTGGAAGCTTCCATCTGAGGGGCCTCCCTGGCGCTGATGCCCAGAATCAGAGTGTGGATATGGAGCTTATTCCCATGCTTTAGGGCCCAAGAGGGAAATGAAAATATCCCAAGTAAGCTGATGGCGGCTGAGGCAGCCCCTGCGCATGCTCACTACCAGCCCCACGCCCTCCAAACTCTGACTTTCCCATATTACTCTCCAGCCCTGGCCCTCAAGTGGGGGGGGGCGGGCGCTGTGACCACAACACCCCCAGCTGTGACTGTACCGTGGCCTCTCAGCAGGTCCTGAGTGAGGGGACGATCCTGCAGGCAAGCAGGGCACAGCCTCACCCTGGGGCCTTTCTCCCCAGGTGTGTGGAGCTTACCTGTCAACAGACTGGAGTGAGAGAAACAAGTTTGGAGGCAAGCTGGGCTTCTTTGGGACCGGAGAATGCTTCGTGTTTAGGGTGAGTGGGCCTCCCTATGGGAGGTCACCCCCACTCATGTGACCCTGTTTACTTCCATCAGAGCTGTTACCCTTCAGGCTAACCTCCCCGTCTCCTTCTGGTTTGTGATCATTAGACTGTGAGCTCCATGAGAGCAGGCAGGCCCTCATCTGCGCTGTGCGGCACCATCTCCCAGCCCCAACTCGGGGCCTCACTCAGGGCACTGACGATGAATTGGGTGGGGTGGGGGGGCGGGAAGCAGGCAGGGGCCCTGTGGGTGCCATGTGCCAACTCCTCATGCTGCCCTTTTGCCCTCAGCTGCAGCCCGAGGTCCAGCGCTATGAGTGGGTGGTCATCAAACACCCGGAGCTGACCAAGCCTGTGTCCTTGGAGTCTACCACCATTCTGTCTTCGCCCTGCCACTCTGTGTCCTCAGACCCTGCTGACCGCCTCTCGCCATTCCTGGCTGCTCGACACTTCAATCTGCCCTCCAAGACGGAGTCCTTGTTCATGGCTGGGGGCAATGACTGCCTCATCATAGGTGGGTGCCTCCCTGCACCTCAGGCTGGGCTCCTGTCTGCCCTTGGTCACTTAGCCTGGGGGGAGGGTATGGGATCATGGGTGGCTGAAGCCCCAGGCCAGCTCTTGCTGAGCCAGGTGGTAGGTACCTCACCTGAGAGACAGGCAGAGCCCCTGTCATGGTGGAGGAAGGCAGCGGTATTGTTGGGGGTGGAGCATGCATGCGGGGCAGGTGTGGGGACCTGAGGCTGCGTGCTGGGGAAGTGGGCTCACTAGCAGGGTCTCACCAGGAGCCGGGGCACTTTACAGAGTGGAAAGCCAGCCCCATGGTTTTAGAGAGGCCTCTGGCAGGTCTGCGCAGGGACGGCTCCAAGACTTGCCCTGTCCAAGTGGAGATGCTCAGGAGCAGAAGGAGAGCCCCTCGGGGGCAATGCTGGACAGCAGGCAGTCACTGACCAAGCATCCCACAGGTGGAGGGGGAGGCCAGGCACTCTACATCGATGGGGACCTGAACCGGGGCCGCACGGGCCACTGCGACACTTTCAACAACCAGCCCCTCTGCTCTGAGAACTTCCTCATCGCTGCCGTGGAGGCCTGGGGCTTCCAAGACCCTGACACCCAGTGACAGGTGTGAGCTAACGGTGACCGAGCTGCTGCTGTAGGGTGGGGTGGTGGCCAGGCCCTTTCTTCAGGGAGGAGGCAATGAATGAAGACACCCCCCCGTGCATGGGCACCATCAGGGTGCAGCTGGGCTCTGGTGCTGGGCTGGGCAGTGGTGCCAGGACCTCAGCTGGCCAGGCCTGTCCCTCCTGGACCTTCTCAGACCTGCCCATACTTGCTACTGTCTCCACCTCGGACTCAGGCCCTGGCTGTCCTCTGTGCAGGCATCCTGTGCCCAAGACTGGAGGGGTTAAGTCTTGCAGCCCCTGAGCCTTGATTCTGTGGGGTGAGAGGGGTGGGGGAGATGAGACTGGAAAGGCAGAAGGAGCCTGCCCCTTGAGTGTGGGTCCATGGCACCCCCTGCTGGTGCCTCTGAGCATGGCTCCCAAGCAGGCCCTGCGGCCTCCTGCCGGGCCTCCTGCTGGTGGTTCCCTAGGGGTGTGTCAGTCTTGGGAAGACAACAGGCATCCTGGGGACTATTCCTTAGCAGAAGCATCTGCCTGAAACTTCTGACTCAGTTCCCTCCTCCCCATACTGGCCTTCTGGGGGTGCCTCTCAGACAGGAACGGCAGGGTGAAGGTAGGGAGGGCAGGCTGTGTGCAGGGCTCTGGGCCCCTCCCGAGGGAGGGGCGAGGGCCAGTAGGATGAAGGGCTGCAGGGGACAGTACGTGTCCTTGTGTTTCCACAGAGCCTGATGCTTCTGCTGGGCTTCAGTGTATAGTCACGCCTAAAGAGGTCGCCCAGGGAGGGGCCCTCTGTGACTGACCCCAAACCAGCCAACATTTCCAGGGGCCTGCCTGGAGAAGCCTGGACCCCTGGAACCTTTTTCAGCCCTCCTCCTCTCCAGCTCGGGCCCTCCTTAGCTCCACTGCAGTCCTTGCGGCGGCCCCATTTTGCTGCAGTGACGTGGCCCAGGATCCTGTCCAGACCCTTCAGCACGGTGTGCTGGCCTCGTCCAGCCCTACCCACCTCACCTTCATTGTGCTCCACACACCCTCCCCAGCTCCCTGCCCCCGAGACACCTTCCTGACGCACCCCTCTGCATGGCACGAGTTCTCCCTCTGTGTCTCTCAGGGCTGTGTGAGCCCTGCAGGGAGTGGCCCTCCCACCCCATGACCTCCCTCAGCTGGTCCTGAGGCCCTGGGCACACCCCTAAGGAAAGAGAGGACAAGCGGACACCCAAGGGGCTGTGCCGAGGCCATGACAGCCTGGGCCACAGTTGCCAGGGGGTCCTGCCTCTCCATGTCCCCACATGCCACGCCTCTGTCCTCCACATCTTGCTTGCTCTTCCTGTGGGGTACTCATCCTCCCCTCCCCACCTACTCAGATCCCCCCTGAGCCAGGCCGAAGTGATACAGAAGGAAGGACTGGGAACCCTGTGTGGCTTTGGGCAAGCTGGTGAACCTTTCTGGAACTCAGTTTCCCCAGCTGTAAAATGAGGCTAGTCATCCTGCTGTGCTGTCCCCACAGGACTGCTGAGAGGCCCTGAGGGGCCAGTGTGAATCCCTGTAAAAGGGAGAGGTGTTGGGAGGTGGTGTCACAGCTTACCCCCACACCAGACCCTGCAGCCCTCGCTGCCCCCTATCCTCGAGCCCCCACAGCCCTCACCTGTACATTGGTGTTCATTAAACACGGTCTCGTTACATGAACTCCAGGGATCCCGAGTCTGGTTTCTTCAATTAGGGGGACCTCCCGGGGCTACCCGCCCCTGGGCATGCCACCGAACGGGGTGCAGCCTCCTGCTTGTCAGTGTTCTATCATGGGAACGTTGAAGGCCTTTTAAAAGCACAACCTTTCAGAAGCAGCTGAAGGGATACCTGAGCGCTATTTGCATGGCCCCCTCTGCAAACTTCCTGAACTGGGGTGTTCTTTTTCTGGTAAGTCCAGAGGATTCTCTGTGGCTGCCCCAAGGGCCCCAAGAGGTCTGGCCCAGGGAGGGTGACTGCTGATTAGTCACGATTTCTGTATCATGAGGTCTTCATGTGTGCATGCAAAATATTCAGTTTCTTTGAATTTCACATCTCCCAAACTTTTCTGCTAAACTAAAAGGTATGTGGTTATTATCTTTTTTATTCTTATTATTGTCCTTGTTATCTGATATTAGGTGTTAATATTCTCTATTATTTCTTCCTGATTATTACTAGCATTTTATGTTAGAAATTAGCCAAAGTTTTATGGATTTGCATAATGAATTATTTGTTTTTCTAGAAACATTTAAAAATTTATTTTAAAAACAAAAAATTAGGGACTTCCTTGGGGGCACAGTGGTTCAGAATCCACCTGCCAATGCAGGAGACACGGGTTCAATCCCTGGTCCAGGAAGATCCCACATGCCGTGGAGCAACTAAGCCCATGCGCCACAACTACTGAGCCTGTGCTATAGAGCTGCAAGCCACAACTACTGAGCCCACGAACCACAACTACTGAAGCCTGTGTACCTAGAGCCTGTACTCCGCAACAAGAGAAGCCACCACAGTGAGAAGCCCGCGCACTGCAACGAAGAGTAGCCCCCGCTCACTGCAACTGCAGAAAGCCCACGTGCAGCAGCGAAGATCCAACGCAGCCAAAAATTAATTAATTTTTTTAAATTTTAAAAATGAAAAAAAATTGAACATAGATTAAACCAGTTCATTATCAAAGTGGACTGTATGCATTCAAGGCTTTAGAAAATCAGTTTTTCAGAAATAATTTGTAATACAAGAGTAAGTCATTTGTATTTTATGAGTTTTTCAGTTTACTGAATTAAAATAAGTATTTTAATTTTTCCTATTTTTATAAGTTCCATGCTTATTATTTTTTCAGGTTTTCAGGGCAACTTGTTTTAGAAAATTCTGAAGATTCCACAAGGCCTTCAAATTTCTTTTATCTATTTCCTGAAGCCACAGAGCCTTTATAATAGTCTCCTTACATACTTTATGTTTAGTAGATTCAGTTTTTGTCACTTTGTTTTGAAATAATTTTAGATTTACAGAAGAGTTTCACGGATGGTATAGAGCTCCCACAACCCCTCCCCACCCTCCCCCGGTGTTAATAGTGCATGTTTATCAAACCTAAGAAATGACCATTAGTACGATGCTGGAAACTTAAACTACAGTCTGTATTCAGATTCCCTCAGTTTTTCTATAGTCGTTTTTGTTCCAGGAATAGATTTCATTTTTATAACTGTTTACGTCCCCACATTTTAATTACATCCTGAATGTCATTAAGTTCACGTGACTAACACCGGTCAAAATAAATTGCCATAATTAGACCATACAGCGACTGCGTCAAATATGTATTCCTATATCTCAACAGTCCTCCTCCAACTGTCGTGTTTGCACAGAGAAGTCGCCAAATGAGGCAGGAGTGCCAGGAACACCTTGCAGGTGCTTCACCCTACGATGTCAAGTTAGGCAGAAAGAAAAGTGTTTGCATGTTTAAAAATAACCTGTTGTAAAAATAAAAATTTATGATCTTCGTTATATACATATCAGACTGTGCTTGAAGTTAGGTGCAGTGTCATGTGACTCATGTCTGGAGCTGAAATGCCTCCCATGCATGCAGACCCACTCATTTCACCCGACCGCGTGGAATTTATCAACACCGCACTTGGCGACCAAGGAAGCAAAGTCAGTGGACACACTGTCACACAGACACTGACCCATGATGTGACATGGGACACACCAACTAACAAAAGCTTCCTCCTTAGACCGCTAAAGCCCAGGTGTGGCTGCTCAGTTAGGTTCCCCCATTAGATGCGCCTCTGGTTGCAGGGAGCCTGCAGGTCTGATCTTGTCCAGTGATATGGTCGATAACGTGGTGTAGCTAGCTCAATCCAAGCTATCCCCGCCCCTGTTTTTATCTTCATACAAAGATAACAGGAGCAAACCCCTGTCCTGTTTCACCCTGCAGTGTGTTGACTGGCAAAGGACACGTTTTGTCAAAAGTTTACAAGCTAAAGATCGAAGGGAAGAGCTGTGTGAATAATTTTACCTTCTTGTTCTTGTCTAGGATGGTTATTGGCTGAAAAACGGATTACTGGACTGACACTTTGGAGCATTTAAATGAATGTTAAAAAAAAATTTTGAGGGGCTTCCCTGGTGGTGCAGTGGTTGAGAATCCGCCTGCCGATGCAGGGGTCACGGGTTCGTGCCCTGGTCCGGGAAGATCCCACATGCCGCGGAGCAACTAAGCCCGTGAGCCATGGCCGCTAGGCCTGCGCATCCGGAGCCTGTGCTCCGCAACGGGAGAGGCCACAGCAGTGAGAGGCCCGCATACCGCAAAAAAAAAAAAAATAAAAAATAAATAAATAATAAAAAAAAAATTTTTGAGGACCTTGTGGAAATACATGTAGTGAGCAAATGTGTAACTTTGAAGCAAAATCTAACTTTGGAAAAATAAGTGATTTAGTGATATGTTTGGTCAGTGTTAATTTTGAGTCCTAAATAAAATGAATGAGAACAAATGGATCAACATCACTGTGAAGTATTTGACGTGAAAATGTTTCAGTGGGATGGGAATTCCTGAAGGAACCACTGGACATGAATTTGAGGGACTGCATTAGCTGATCCTGATCAACGGGGAGAAGTTTCTTCGTTCCAGAGATAGATCCTCTGGTGCCAACCAAGTCTTCCCCTGATGGATTTTGTCTACTGTTTTTCACAGCACCTGGCATGTGGACGTGCTCCGTAAACGTGAGGAATGGCCATCAGGAAATGTCGCCCAAACTTGTCCGTCCAGAACTGCAAGGATCCCTGTCTGTGTAAAACTCTGTCAAAAAAGTCATGCTCAATTCAAAATAAGCATATTCTATCTGGAAGTTTATAGAAGTCGCTATGAATGTCTTTTCTAATCCCTTGCATTTTAGTTGGGTGTGCATATACAACAAACACATAAGACCTATTTTCTCTGCCACGTGCACACGCCCGTCCTTCAGTTCCTCCCAGGGCCGGCAGATCGCCAGCAGCCCTCCCATCCTGCTGGCAGCCATGGTGGCTCTGTCCCGCTCTTGCCTTCTGTCTTCTCCACACTGGCGGCTGGACACTCACTCCTGCTGCTCCCCCTTCCTTTGCCGTTGCCTTCCAAGACCTGCATGTTCCCGTCATCCCTTTCCTGCTGCCACCCTCAGATAGCCTGGCCCAGGTCCCAGAAATCCTGGGCTGGTAGGGGAAGAGAGGCGTGGCCCCAGTGCTGCCAGCTCTCTGACACCAGCTGTTTCAGTTCCTCTTCTGAACGAAGAGCCTGGGCCTCTGGGCCATTTCCCATCCGTCAGTGGGCTGCATGCCCCTGCCCCAGTACCCCTGTCCTGTCGGCCTGTGAGAGCAGGAGCCCCCCGTGGTCCTGCCCATGCTGGTGTCCATCGGACAGTTCTGGATGGGGATGGCCGTGCACCTGTCTCACGTGGCAGTGTGTGTTCCTGGGGCCTGCGGTTGGCGATGCCCCAACGTTCCCTGCAGTCCCTTCTTACTGTAAGTGGGCTTAGGCCCATCTTATGGTTGACATTAAAACACTGTGACCCTGGGACTTCCCTGGTGGTGCAGTGGTTAAGAACCCACCTGCCAGTGTAGGGGACATCGGTTCGAGCCCTGGTCCAGGAAGATCCCACATGCCGCAGAACAGCTAAGCCCGTGAGCCACAACTACTGAGCCTGCGCTCTAGAGCCCACGAGCCACAACTACTGAAGCCCATGCGTCTAGAGACTGTGCTCCGCAGCGAGAGAAGCCACTGCAATGAAGAGTAGCCCCCACTCTCCACAACTAGAGAAAGGCTGCGCACATTAACGAAGACCCAACACAGCCAAAAAAAAAAAAAAAAAAAGACACTGTGACCGGGCCAGAATTGGGCAAGGTGCGTTCCCTGGGTGGGGGGATGGAGAAGTCCCCCACAGGGGAGGTAGGGATGCAGGCCTATATCCTCCAACGTTTCAGAGGCCTGCCTCCCTCAGGCTGGGTCAGCTGTGGTGGCCACAGTGTCTGCCCAGAGCTCGACCAAGCTGGGCTACCTCTCTCCTCCCACCACCACCTCACATGGGCCCCTTTTTGGGCCTGGTCCATGGTAATCGTATCTCAGCTTGTGTTCCCATCTGTAGCCAGCCATGGAAATGCTTTGTTTTATTGTCCTTTTAAACATTCAAATGGTTAAATTCAAAGTGATCAATGCAGTGGCCCTTAGTGCCATCACAGTTCTGTGCAACCACCACTGCTATCTAGTTCCATGACATTTTCATCACTACAAAAGGAAACTCATTTAAGCACTTGCTCTGCATTTCTCCCTGTCTCCTGGTTTTTTTAAAGGTAAAATATGCACCTCGTAGAAAATCAATACAGTATGGGAATATCCACAGGGGGAGGTCTCCCTCCCAGTCTGGTCTCGGGGGCCCACCGCTGTCAGCAGCGTCTGTGTGCACTTCAGGTAACCCACCTGTGCACTCTCCCCACCCTGCTGCCTGTCACTTAACTGCATCTCAGGGGTCATCCACCTGTTTCCATCTCATCAACAGCTACCCAACTTTCTGTGCTGTGGATGGTCTGTAATTTAAGCACAAACAGGATCCTGTCTCTCCCCTGCTCAAACCCTCTTTATCTTTTGGGACTGCCCTGGTGGTCCAGCAGTTAAGACTCCATGCTCCCAATGCAGGGGTCCCGGGTTCGATCCCTGGTCAGGGAACTAGATCCCACATGCCACAACTAAAAGATTCCACACGTGGCAAAGAAGATCCCGCATGCCGCAACTAAGACCCGGAGCAGCCAAATAAATAAATAATATATATTTTAAAACCCTCTTCATCTTTTTTAAAAAAATATTTATTTATTTAGTCTGTACTGGGTCTTAGCTGCAGCACGCGGGCTCTTTAGTTTTAGTTGCGGCATGCAGAATCTAGTTCCCTGGCCAGGTATTGAACCCGGGCCCCCTGCATTGGGAGCGTGGTCTCAGCCACTGGAACACCAGGAAAGTCCCTCTCTTCATCTTTTAAGCCCTCATTTAGAGATCACCCTCTGGGGGCCATCTGAGCTTTCCAGGCTCCTCCCTCCTTTGTAGCTGATTTGGCACTGGGATGTCATTGTCTGGAGTCCAGCCCTCCCAGGTAGGGTAGGAGCTGTCTTCATCAATCTCGTATCCTCAGAGCCTAGCTCAGTGCCCGCACACGGTAGATGCTCAATAAGTGCCAGACGAGTGGCTTAGAGTTGAAGGCTGACTGTTGGAGTGGAGGGAGTTCATACTGGCCTTCAGGGTGCTGAGCCCAGACCAGGGCCGTCGGTGCCCACCAGGGCTGAGGATTCATCCAGCGCCCTTTCTGAGAGCTTGCTCCCTGTACCAGGAGGCCCAGTGCCTGGCCCTGGTTTACTGTAAACCTATAGGATTCCCCCTTCCTCTGACTGGCCCGGGGAGAGAGTCACACATTGCCCTCTGGCAGTCGGGGCCGGCCCCTGGGCTCCCTGCCTGCTGCCAGTCTGGTTCTCAAAGAGTTTTAAGAATCAGTCAGGCTGGGAATTTCCTGACAGTCCAGTGGTAAAGCCTATGCGCTTCCACCTCAGGGGGCCTGGGTTTAATCCTTGGTCAGGGAACTAAGATCCCGCAAGCAGCTCTGCTTGGCAAAAAAAAAAAAAAAGAATCAATCAGGCCCTTTCTCATCAGCCCTCACAGTTGGGGTCAGTGAGAAGTGGCAGGGGGGCTGCTCCATCTCTGGGATCACTCCAGTCCTCCACCTCTTGCCTCTCTCAGGGCCTGACATCCAGCTGGAGCCACTCAGGAAAACAGTCTCCCCTGCAGGACTGGCTTCCCCAGCTGTGCCCCTGTCCTGCTTGTACAGACATTTTTTATTTAAAAAAAGCAACCTTGTATCTTTTTGTAAGCTCCAATTATATTAATTATACCAAAAAGTCATCTTTATGCATCCTGCCCCTCCCCCCTCTGATATCGCAACTGTATTTTTTGTTCCATCTCCGCCCAGCCTTGCCTGGGCCACACTTAGCTCTTATCTAGTCAAGTCAAGAGAGCCTGTTGCCCTCTCTGAGCATCACATCCTATGGTGCGTCTTCATGGCTACTCGGAAGAATGGGACTGTCCGCTGGGAGAAGGCACTCTGCCTGGACACCTTGTCTGCAGTTTCCTGATGTTCTTGATAAGACTGCCATGTCAGGCTGCAGGACTCTCTCCTTTCTTCTTTGAAATGGCTTCCTCAGGATTAGTTCATCTTTCTAATCATTTGAGGCCCTTTGTCACTTTATTCCTGGTCTCCATCTCCCCAGCCATATCCTTCTTCCCTGAGGTCTCTGCAAAGTGCCATTGGATTTCTCTCTCCCACCATCTTCCAGTCCAGACAGTGGGCCTATTCATCCCTGTTAGAACCCTCGGGGAAGTCGGGACCTCACCCCGCATCTCTCTATACCTCTCCCTATTGGGGTCTCTGGCTTGAGTTTCCCAAAGCCCCTCCTTCTTTATTCCTGGAAATTCCCACCTGCACAGTGACAGGCCAGGGGCTTTTGACACTGTGATTTCACTCCAGGGGCTGCATAACTGTGAGGGAGAAGGCAGAGGTGTGTGTCCCTGGCCATTCCCTTCCACATCCCCTGGCCCACTCCCTCCCCGGGCCATGCCTGATGCTGAGAGGCCAAGGGGAAGGTGATCTGGGTCTCTCCTGTCCCTGTCACTGGTCACCAGACACTCCCTGAGCTCCTATGTAGGAAGCAGGAGGTGTAGTAAGCTGCACGGGCTACGCTCAGCCTGTGGAGTTTGAGTTTCAATTCTACTACTCGCTAACCGGCTAACCCTGGGCAAGGTATTAAACCTTCCTAGGCCTGTTTCGTCCACAAAATGAGGGTAATGGTTATATCTTCCTCAAATGATCATTATGAGGATTAGATAATGCCCCCAAATGCTTAGAGGGACATTGAAGGATTCCAGGACCAGAGTGACTGGTCAGATGTACCAGTTAGGAAGCTCCCATGGTGACAGGGCGAGGAAGACTGGGCAGGCAGACCAGGTTGGAGGCTGTGAGAAGACCCAGGCCAGAAGTAAAGGCCTGTCTTAGGGGCAGCAGCAGCAGCAGTGAGGCAGGGGCAGAGCTGAGAGCTGGGAAGCCACAGAATCTCGGGGCCTGGTGAGTAATGAAGAGGGAGCTGTGACTCGAGGGCTGCTGGTATGGCAGTGGCTGATGGCTAAGCCTCTTGCCGGAAATGGAAACAACCAAGTGGAAGCTGGTGGTGATGCACTGGAAGGTGAGCTCAGCTTGAGACCTGCTAGTTTGAGGTGTCAGCAGCCCCGCTGGAGACACGCTGTGACTTCTCACACCAGAACTTGGGCAGAAAACTAGAGGACGGTGAGCAAAGCCAACCTGCCCTCTGAGCCTGAGGTGGGAACTGTCTCCCTGACCTCCCAGTCTCAGGACTTCAGCTGTGCTGGGGTTTGTGTGCTTTGCCACCACTGTGCTTTTGGCCGTGCAGTTTCCTGAGGGGGGCTGTCCTGTATCTCCTTTCCTTAGTCTGAATTCTGCCCCTGCATGCAGCCTCCCCACCCCCCAGCCAGTGACAGCTCCCTGGTCTGGGCTCCCCGGGCCCTGGACCCTGAGTGGCTGTAATTATGGGGGCTGGGCCTGGGGCATACACTTGGGCATTCGCTTGCTCAGACAGCTTCAGGTCTGGAAAGGTGCAGGTGATCACCCAGGGTAGGGCAGGGCAGGGGGAACCCTGGGAACACCCAGGACCTGCAGTGAAGCTGAAGCTTCAGGGCTTGGGTCCGTCCTTGCTCCTCCTTGTGACTCCAGGAAGGAATGAGGGCGTCAGGGTAGATGGAGGCGAACTGGAGAGAGTGGGGTGTGGAGAAGTGGGCAGCAGGCTGCGGCAGCAGAGAGGCCCATTCAGACAGCCTGACGAATGTTCCTCAGCTTAGAGAAATGGCAGTCACCAGCAACCTTGGCAAGGGCAAGGGGCTGGGGAGGAGGTGGAGATGCTGAATGAAGATTCCTCTTTCCAGAAGTTGGTCAGGTGGCAGAGGGTGGTGGGGAGGGCTCTAGCAGAATGGTGGCCTCCTCTCTTTTGAACACGACAGACATGGCACTCTGAGAGCTGCAAGTTCAGAGGGGGGCAAACTCAGCCTCACCGAGAAGAGGCTGTGAGGGAGGTTCCTTTCGTGGAAGGTGGGTCTGAGAGTCCAGTGGGAGGGCCAGGCCAGGGGAGGTGACCCCACCACCCACATGGAGAAGGTTGATGACAGCTACTGCTCAGGTTGTTCAGGGAGAGTGCTTTAATGCTGGGACAAGGGCTTGGGGCTCAAGGGAGATCCAGGACCAGATGGCAGCCACCCAGGGCTCCTGAAATGAACAGGACAAAAAGGCAAAGGGAACCAGAATTGGTGGGCAGAGATAAGGCAGCCAGTTGGGGTGCCAGGATGGCCACATGGGATCATCAGGGTGGGGCCAGTCCCAGGCCAGGCTGCCTGAAGGGCTGAGAGGGAACCACTTACTGCTGCTCCAGAAATAAGGGCGGCCCTGCATTTGCAGGCTTTGTGTGGGAACAGGCAGGACAGGGACCCCAGAAGATGTAGAAATCCGGGGAAGCCTTCACAGGTTGTAACACCGACAGGGCTTCAAACCAGTCATGCTTACATTTTGAGGGGGAGAGACAACCCCTCCAACTGTAGTCTGGGTTCCTGATGCAAAGGAGGGAACTGATACGGGGGAGGGGGCTCCTTTTCCTCGGAAGCCAGGGGAGAAATCACCAATTGCTGGGTCGGGGCCTGGTGGGTCTGGAAGAGTCTGGGGACGGTTTCGACGGGGTGGGGGTAGGGGGCAACCGGGGACACAGGATTTCGGCTCCGTCTGCTTGGACTCTCAGATCACCCCAGGAAGTATGAGGACGTTCGGGGTAGACGGTAGTCCTGGGTCCCTGGGGGCTGGGCCGTGAGAACCCTCCGCCAGCCTGCACACCGAGAACGCAAAGAAAAACGACGCTCGTAAGCGAACACCGAAGAGTGCCGCGCAGCCGCAGAGGAGGCGGGACACCTCGAGCCCCGCCCCATATGCTAATATGGAGCGCCACCGCTCCGCCCCGGCCCGGGGACCGGACGGGCCTAACGCCGCGGGGTTCGGGAGGTCGGCGGCGCCCGATAGGGCACCTGAGGAGGCCGAGGTGGGGCAGGGCGCAGGGGTCCAGGCCGGCAAGGCGACAGCACAGTGCGTGGGCAGTCAGCGGGCCGCTAGGGGGCGTCCCGGGGGCGTGACGCCCCCTACCGGCGCGACGTGGTATGGCCGCAGGGGCGGGGCCCAGGTCATGTGACGCGGCCACGGCCGCCATTTTGTTCTGCGGTGCTGGTATTTAGAGCGCAGCGGCTGACGGCCCAGATCGCTTTGCCAGCCGCCTGATTGCTCGCTTCGTACGGTTCGGTGCTCGCCGCGCCCGGCCCAACCTCGCCCCCGCCTCACCCGCAGACATGTCCGAGGCCAAGAGTGGCCCCGAGTACGCTTCCTTTTTCGCGGTCATGGGCGCCTCGGCCGCCATGGTCTTCAGCGGTGAGCGCCGTGGCAGGAGGGACCCGGGAGGCGGGGGGTGCGCGGGGCTCGTGCCTGCTGCTCGCCGGGGTTCGGCGTGTGACGTCACTCTGACGTAATTTCGAGCTGTTGGGGGTCCCGGGTCTCACGTGATTGCAGGCCTGGGCCGGGGCCCTGAGGGCTGCAGGGAGCCGTTGGGTGTCTGGAGAGCAGGGCATGCGGGCTAGGCCCCGGTGTGTGTCCCAGGGTCTCCCAGGGGTCCCGGGCTGGCCCGTGGCCAGCCGGTCGTGTCGGTGCGGGGGTGGGGCGGCGGCGCCGCTGCCATCTTAGCCCCTGGAGAGGCGGGAGCGAGGCTGGGGTGGGGACTCGCGGTCCTGCGTCTGCTCCGCACCCGCCCCCCCCCCCCATCCTGCGGGCAGGTGTGATATCACACCTCGGAAAGATGCCCGGACCACGGGACCGACCCTGTCCGTGGGCGGCGGAGGTTGGGAATCCGGCCCTGGCGCTCCCCGCCGTGGTCCACAGCCCTTGCCCTTGTGGCGGCTTGGCCCGTCGGCGGGGGTTAGGTGGGTCTGCACCTAGGCAGGTGCTTCCGGTTAGGGCTTGTCGGTGTTTCCCAATACCCCTGTAGGCGGTGTGGGTTGGTTAGAAACGCTGGGTTGAGAGGTTGGTCTTGAGAGACGGCAGGGACCCAGAGGTGGGAGTGGAGTTGGGGGGTGGGGGTGGGTCAGAGAGGCCGAGGGTGCAGTATGGATGTCTGGGAGATAGGCCAGCCTGAGCACTGCGTTTGCGGACGCTTGTCTGGGTGAGTGAGGTAGCATGAAGCCTCAGTGTTGAGGGCACTGGGTTATTTTCCATAGAAGGATGTCTTCAGTTCAGGCCTGAATGAATGAATGACCTTTCTCCCCTTTCCTGAGGCCTGGAATTGGGAGGGGCTGCCCTAGGAATGGAGAAGGGGCCTTGCAGGGTTTTTGATGGCACCTTGGTTTTGAAGTTGGGTCTTATCAGTCCTGGGGTGTAAAATTCAATGAAAATTTTCCCTTCTGGGAGAAGAGCACTTGGGCCCGACCAGGAATGTGGGACCCAGGGAGGTGAGTCCTGACCCAGCTGCAGTCCCTGTGGACTGGTCTGGCCTGGTCTGGTCCAGGCCTTCTGAGGTAGGTCTGGTTTTGGGCTTTGATGACTCGCCCTGCCCCACCCTGTATGGTGGACTGGAGTGGCTCCCTATGCAGGTATGTGGAGGGATTGAACTCTAAACACTCTCTGCTGACTATAAACACTAGTGGGGTGGGGGCTTGGGGCCTCCCTCTCTGCCTGCCGGTCACAAGCTGCTGAGTGGGCCCTGCCCTTCCCATCATGTGCGAGTAAGGGGTCATTTGTGGTGGGAGAAGTGGCCTGTACTTCCCCTTCTGTCCTAAGCAACGCCTACTATTTCCACATCTTCCAGAGCTGCCTGCTCTCCCGTGCCTCCCAGCATGTTGCTGTACCCCCTTCCCCCCCACCCCCTTTTCTGCTCTTTGCCTCCGGAATGCCTCCAGGGCCAGTGCCTGGCCACTTGTGAGTTGTTGATTGTGTGTCATTGACCATGCAGCAATTCTCCATTGAGCTCCTACTGTGTGCCAGGCACTGGGGGATATCGGTGAACAAAACAAGAACCCTGCCCATGTGGAACTTGAATTCTAGCTGAGTTTGCCCCCGAACCCTTTTTCTGTATCTGGCTCCTGGCCTCCTTCCGGTCACCAGGTGCCTCTCTTCCTGTCCTTCTAGAACTTACTTGGTACTTTTGAATGGAGCCTGACCAACAGGTCTTTGGAAGTTACTGAGAACAGGGTATCACTGGTCCAGAGGTAGTTTGCTTGCCCCAGGCTCCTGGGAATTGGGGCCACCCGTTCTGGTTGGCTCGTATGCAGCTTCACTCCTGCTCCCCTCCCTACATGGGGCTTACTGTGGCCCTACAGTAGCCAGCTTCTTACTTGGGTCAGTTGGGTCAGACTCTGACTTAATTTCTTTCTCTAGAACTTATCTCCAGGGCCTGTCTTCGTCTACTTCCTTTGCCTTCCTGAACAGTTCTCAGGCCTCAGGTGTTGCTGCCAGGGTGAGTGCAAACTCTGTCCACTGCTCCTGTCCCAGATTGCCCCTGGCCTGCCTAGCGCTTGGCTGACTGGTCTTCTTACGACTGAATGAGGTCCACTCCCTCTCCCAATCCCCATCACCCATTCCAGCTTCCCTTTTTTTCTTAACTTATGACCCAAGTCTTGTATATTCTTTCTTCATCATGTCTTCCACGGAGCCGTCAGTTGCTCCTTTTCCATATCTTCTGTGACGTCCTCCCTACCAGTGAGCTGCTGGTGTTTGGCGCTGTGTTCACGGAACTGTGTCCTGATTCCTCTTTCTGTTCCTGCTCCATCTGGAGCACCTTCAGGCTTGGATTCTGGAGCTGGCATCCAGGGTCTTCCCAGCCCAGCAGCCTGTGTCAGGCTGCTTTTCCCTCTTGATGGTCATCCTTGTTTCTTCCCTTTGTTCCTCTTGTGGCTTCCCCACCCCCAGGGGAAGCACAGCCACATGATCTCCATGCCGCACTCTACAGAGAAGGGCCCAGCTCACTTGCTGACTCTCGCTGGCTCCAGCCTTGCCCCAGGGCCCACTGCCTGGGGTGCTGGCTTCCCTGTAATGGGGTCTCACCCAGTGCCACCTATCAGTCTGTGCCCTCGTCCTTGAGTAATGAGCCGTGGCGCTGGCCTGGTGTGGTGCTGGGCCTGTAGTAGGAGGCCGAAAAATGCACTGTTGCTCCAGGAGCGGCTTGGTGAAGATTGGCACCTGAAGGCTGGATGTTGGGGGTGTGGAGGGGAAAGCAATGCAGGTCCTGCTGCCCCCACCGCTGCCTCTCTCCCTCTGCTCCCTATCTGGTGTCTCTGCTCTGTGTGGTCTGGAATCTTCTTCCTCTTGCCTCACCTTTCTGTGACCACCTGCTCACTATCAGCCCTCCACTCAGTTGTCACCTCCCTTGTGAAACCTTTCCCCAGACCTCCCCACTCTTCCTGGAACGTGTTGCCATGCTTGGAGGGGCTGCGTCTGTCTCTTCACCAGGCTCAGAGCCCTGGGAAGGCAGAGCCCCTCTGACCTCATCCCTGCTCTGCAATGAGCACAGATTAGTCATCTTTTGGCAGCCCAAACAGGTGAGTCAAAGATGCACGGGAAGGACTGGGATTGTCCTGGCCCCTTCCACCTCTGACCCATGTCAGCATCTGCTCAAGCCGCACATTGGGAGCCTTGAAGGTGGCGACTGGAGTCAGAAAAGCTGCCTGTGCCCCTGTGGTTCTCTGTTGTACTTGGAAACGTTTTTTTCTAGGCTTGGAAGACAGGTCAGGAGAAGGGGGGCTTTCAGGAAGGCAGCCCACCCTGGGAAGAGGGAGGAGGGACAGTGGCAGGGGAGACAAGAGTCCTGCAGTGCCTAGAGCCTCCCCCGCCCCCAATTACCGGAGGCCTCAGCACAAGCTAGGCTTCTCACAGGTCTGCAGGGGCCTTGGGGTCTGCCTGGGTGATGGCTTCACAGCCCGCTGTCTTTCCTGTACCCTGTCCTCTCTTTGACTTGCCCTTTCTCTGGTTGGTCAGAGAGGATTCTCCCCAAACTCAAGAGCCCTGGCATGCTCTGTGGCTGAGGGTGCTGAGAGCTGCCTTTTCTGGCAGAGCATTCAGCCTGTTGACAGACACACTAGCCCTTGCTGCAGTGTGTCCCTGGTCTTGGAGTTGTGGGAAGTGCGGTGGGTAGGGTGGGGAGTGGGCAAACCTCTGGCCCGAGAGGATGAGAATTGCCAGGCCAGCTTCCCCTGACCGTACACGGCAGTGGCTCTTCCAGCGTGTTGTCTCTGCACTTAGTCCCAGGGCTTGTGGGCTGACCTGGTCTCAACATCTGGGCTGTTGACATAGCTTGTGCTTTTCCATGCCTTTCGTGATGTGGGAAAGTGCCTGGTGGGACAAAAGGTGCCCAGAATCTTCAAGGCTTCTGTGCCCAGCTGCCTGTTTCCCCATGTGACAGGGCAGCCTGTCACAGCTCCACCTTTTAGGTCTGAGGCTCCATGGGAGCATGGGATCTATGTAGCAGCCATAGGGAGTGCTGGTGAGCCTGGGTTGGGATTTCACAGGAAAGCAGGAGCCCATATGGGCCAGACAGCCATGAGGGCATCTGGTGGAGGAACCCATACCTTGGGTTCCTTGAGTGCCCAGCTATGGCTGTTCCTCTGAAGGCCACCTGCTCCTGGCCGAGTGCCACTTTCATCTTGCCCCTTGTGGGTGATAACTTGTGTTGGCCTTCAAGTATGCCAAAAGCTGCCCCCAGGGTCCTGGCCACAGGTGCTCTGGGCTCACCTCATCTTCTCTCCCTCAGCCCTGGGTGCCGCCTATGGCACAGCCAAGAGTGGCACCGGCATTGCAGCCATGTCTGTCATGCGGCCGGAGCTGATCATGAAGTCCATCATCCCGGTGGTCATGGCCGGTATCATCGCAATCTATGGCCTGGTGGTGGCAGTCCTCATTGCCAACTCCCTGAATGATGGCATCAGTCTCTACAGGTGAGGCCTGGGTTGCTCTCCCTACACCCTGCCTGGGGTAAAGCCACTGTGCGGAGCCAGGAGGGGTCTTGGGTGGATGGCTGGTGACCCATGCCTGCTGCCTTCCCTGGCTGCTGGCTAACATCCATCCTGTGTACTCTCTCCCCCAGGAGTTTCCTTCAGCTGGGCGCTGGCCTGAGCGTGGGCCTGAGTGGGCTGGCAGCTGGCTTTGCCATCGGCATCGTGGGGGACGCTGGTGTACGGGGCACTGCCCAGCAGCCCCGACTATTCGTGGGCATGATCCTGATCCTCATCTTCGCCGAGGTGCTCGGCCTCTACGGTCTCATCGTCGCCCTCATCCTCTCCACAAAGTAGCCCCTCCGGGCCCACCAGCCACAGAATATGATGTAAAGACCACCCCTCCTCATTCCAGAACGAACAGCCTGACACACACGCACGGGGCAGCTGCCTGCCAGTAGTTGGTCTTGTAAATGCGCAGTGTCCTAGTGCCCATCGTCTGTTGCCCCCAGCCTTGCCCCTGCCCGCCCCGTGCCGTGGACATCTGGGCCCACCACTCCCGGTCCAGGCCCCTGACCAGTGAGGATGCAGGCCTCAGGCCTCTGGCCGCCCCCACCCATCTGCCCTAGAGTGCTCTGTGTATAAGGATGAATTAGAGTTGTCATTTTCTCTTCACTGGATGTTTATTTATAAAGATTTGACCTGTTCATACGTCTGTGGAGCAGCCCTCCGTCTCCCAACTCTATAGTAATCTTAGGTAGACTTGCGTTGTGCGGTTACCGTTTGCCCTGAGACGCGTTGGATGGAACCACCTCCTGCAGCACTGGTTGCCGGGCCGTGGCGCAGTGTGTTGGGCCCACTGGGCCCTGGCGCCGAACCGTGTCCAATAAAGTTCTCGGATGTGACTGGATGCCTGGGTGTGGGTCGCTTGTTGGGGCCCGGGGCTCGCGGGTGGCAGGGCCGGGAAGGAGGGGCCGAGGGCTGGGCCACCCGGGAACACGTCGCCGCGTCACTGTGCTCCACGCTGGTCACGTGGGCGCCCGGATCACGTGGGCGCGCCTCAGCTGAGGGTCACGTGCGCCCGGCCAATCTCTAGGCCGGAACTCGGCGCGGAATCCGGCGCCTCCCGCTTGCTTGGGCTCAGGATGCGCGGCGGGCAGGGCGCGGCGCGGGCCCCGGTGATCCAGTTCACCAATTGTCGCATCCTGCGGGGCCGGGCGCTGCTCAGGTGGGCGCGGGCCGGGGCCGGGGCCGGGGCCGGGGCCGCCCTGGTGGGCTCCGGGGCCGGTGATTCGAACCTCCGCCCCGCTCTGTGCGCAGGGAGGATCTGTGGGTACGCGGGGGCCGCATTCTGGATCCGGAGAAGCTGTTCTTTGAGGAGCGGCGCGTGGCTGACGAGCATAGGGACTGCGGGGGCTGCATCCTAGCGCCCGGCTTCATCGACGTGCAGATCAATGGTGTGGTCCGGAGTCCGTGGGGCGGTGACCCAGAGGAGGAGCTCTGAGCACCGTGTGATCCCCTCTTGTCTGTACCGCAGGTGGGTTTGGCGTTGACTTCTCTCAGGCCACGGAGGACGTGGGTTCGGGAGTCGCCCTGGTGGCCCGGAGGATCCTGCCGCACGGAGTCACCTCTTTCTGTCCCACGTTGGTCACCTCGCCACCGGAGGTTTATCGCAAGGTGAGGTCAGGCTCCCAGCCTCAAGCGAAGGAGGCCCCAGGAACACCCAGCCTCTTAATTTTCAAATCTGATCTGTTTCCCTCACGAACACCCCTTGGCCCTTGAGTCTGGCCTCACCTGCTAGCCTCCCTCCACCCGGGCCTGGGGGTCCCCTCCCCTGGACTTTCTCATCCAGGTGTTCCTCCGCCTGGTGTGCCACTGCGGGTCAGACTGTCCCGTGGGCTTCCACATTCGCTGCCTCAGTCACCTGCCATACGCCCTCCCCACCCTGCAATCTGGCCGCCTCCAGGCACCTCCTTGACTAAGGCTGCTGGGGACTCTGTGATTGCCACGTCCTTAGTTGATTGTGCCTAACCAGCGATCTATGGTATGCGGTGCCAGTGAACAGCTCTCCAGAAAGAAGCTCCGTCACCTGTCCCAGACTTCCTCTGCTGCTCCCGCATGCACCACCACACTGTTCCACTTCTTTCTTACCTGCAAGTCTTGGGATTCAGTTGTCCACGGTCCATTTTTCCTTTAAGTTTTACTTTGTACGCAGGTTCTCCGGTTTTGCTCTTTGCCACGTTATGTTATTCGATCTTGTTTTCTCTGTTTGTATATTGTTCTGTTTCTCTGAATTTCTGAATTGTAGTTGGCACACAACATACGTGTTTGCTCCTTAGTATTTACCCCTTTCTTAAAAGCATGGGTATTCCTTTATTCGAGTACTATGGAGTCCTTGAGTTTGCGGAATTAACACGGTTACCTTTTAGTCTACCTTTTATGTTCTAGTTTTGTAGTTTGTCTCCAGAACAGGATCCATCCCAGAATCCCGGATTGTGTTACCTGCTGTGGGGTCCCCTCCTGGGTGTGTGCACACAGACTCAGAGCTGAGATCCGGGGGAGGTTGGCTGTGGACCCGGGTTCGGTCCCGGCCCCCTGACTTCGTGTATCATCTGGGAGACTCGGGACAACATTATTTGTTTCTGAACCTCAGTTTTTTCAAACCTTAAGTAAGAATAATAATGGAATCCATTTCTTAGGGTTGGGCGCTCAGCACTATGCTTGGTTCATAGTATGCCCTTGGTAAATGTCAGCTATGGACATCTTTCCGGAAATTTCCCCGAGTCTCCCACGACAGAGTCAGGTGTCAAAAACCAATCTCGTTTTCCTGCTGCAAACTGGCCCCTGGTTCTGTGTTTTCTCTCTCAGTCATCAGGCTGTAATTTCCCTGCCCAGGATCCAGGAACATGCCTACCCTCTTGCCCCCTCTTCTTTCTCCTCCCCTCTCCTGGTCCCCAACAGTGAGGCTTAGTGACTCTTAACCCAGTCTCCCAACTGCTCTCCCAGCCCTGGGTCCTGCCAGAGTGGCCTTTCCCAGGTGTCAGGCTCCGCACAACACTCATGTTTCCCCCAACCTCCTGCAGGGTGGACCAACCCTCCTGAGCATTCCTTCCCCACCTGCATTTCAGCCATTCAAGGCAGCTCCCTCTTCTGCCCCCAAGCTCTCCACCTGGAAGGCCTCTGCCTCTCTCTGTCCGTCCTGTGTAGCTCCTCTGCTGCGCACTGCCCATGCCGTGCTGTCACCCGCTGCCCCTGATTTCAAGCAGCACATTTGAGCATCATGATATGAACTGTGGGGCTTTTTCCATAGGGGAAGGAGTTTGGGGCCAGTAGGGCTACTGTCTTATGTTTTCTTCCTGTCACTCTTCATAAATGCTTACAGGATGAAAGCCTTGGGAGGCATAGAGTAAACTGATTCATGGTGGAAATCGTGGAGGGCTTTGAATATGAAAACTTTGATACCAGTATTGCGTTAAAAACTACAGAATTGTTCACTTGGATGTCCCCACACACGCCCCTCCCTTCGTTCTGCCCCACCTCCCTCCAGGGCCGTTTCACAGTGGGCAGAAACGGATTGCTACTTTGTCAGAAGTTCTTCAGGTCCACTGAGATACCTGCTCTTTTTCTGGGGTCTCCTCCTCCAGTCTTGCCCTTTCCTACCCTTCCAGGAGGAAGGTCTGAGCGCGTTGTTCTCTGCTTCAGGTCCATTGTCTGCTGAGTCAACATCAGGCACCTCCTCAGGGTGGCAGCCAGGCCCTTTCCTCAGGCCCCACACGCCTTCTACACTTTCACCTTTTCCACTGCTTTCCTGCCTTGAACGTGCCTCATTCCCTTCATCTCCAGACTGTTCTGTCTACTCAGTGCTTTCTAGCATTCCCTTTTAAAACTCTACTCTAGAAAAACTCATCCATTATTTTTTTTTCTAATTTTAATTTTTTAATCCTTTAGTGAACTTACGTGTATCACACGGCTTGTTAGGAAAAACAGCAGCCCTTTGTTCCCACTAGTTCCCACCTAGAGGTAATCACTTTCAACTCAGCTGACCCTTGGAATTTGCCCCCATATCTCTAGAAAATGTGCTAGTACTTTTGCTCAACTTTTTGGTTTAGGGCAGCATAAATGTTGCTTTCCACCAGGAAGGATAAGAGTTAGCTTTCTGTTAGCCTTTTGAGGCCCATCTCCTGCCGTTCCAGCCCCCCATTCTCCCCAGAGAGTCACACAAGTGACTTTGCCCCTGGTGTGCAGATCCGGGCACAGTGTGACTGTGCCGTCGGTGCCTGAGCTCTCTGGCCACCAAGCTCTGCTTCTGCCCCTTGCTCTGCCTGGACTGCATGCCCTCCTCCTGTGCCAGCCCTGCTTCCTGGGCCTGCAGCTCAGCGACGCCAGGCTGGTCATCCTGTCTGGGTCCAGACCCTTTGGTGCGCAGCCCGCTGCGTCCTAGCTACTCTCTGACAGGGCCATCTTGAGGGCCTTGGTGCCATGTGCCTGCCCCCTGCTTGGGAGCTGTCTCCCCGCCTCTAGGTCCTCTCAGGCAGGGCAGGCTTGCATCCCTGGGCACCTGTCATTTCTTGATGTGCTGTGCTTTCCCGTGGTTGGGGCCTTCGACCATCTTCTAACACCTGAGGGAAGGCCAGCAGGGGCTGGGCTCTGAACTCTGACCTCTGACCTTGACTGGGCTGTGACCTCTGGGTGCTGGGCCGTGGGGGGCAGGGCTTTAACAGCTGGTTCCCCCCAGGTCCTTCCTCAGATCCCCGTGAAGAGTGGTGGTCCCCATGGGGCAGGGGTCCTCGGTGAGTGGCTGACCCCTCTCCCCACCCCTACCCAGGGAGGCTCCTTGGGGACCTGTTGGCAGCCCCTTGCCTGCCAGGTGCCCAACTGGGGAGGGAGGGCGGGCAGGCAAGAGGGGTCAGGGTGGGAGCTGCAGGGCAGGGGGCCTGCTGGAACCATCCCCTCCCCTCCCCCCAGGGGTGCACCTGGAGGGCCCATTCATCAGCCGCGAGAAGCGGGGCGCACACCCCGAGGCCCACCTGCGTTCCTTTGAGGCCAACGCTTTCCAAGACTTGCTGGCCACCTATGGGGGCCTGGACAATGTCCGCATTGTGACACTGGCCCCCGAGTTGGGCCGCAGCCACGAGGTGATCCAGGCATTGACGGCCCTTGGCATCTGCGTGTCCCTAGGTAAGGGGGTGTGTCATCACCTCAGGGGCCAGCCCACCCGGGGTCCTGGGCTGGGTGCAGAGTCTGAGTCTGGGTCCCTGCAGGGCACTCAGTAGCTGACCTGGGCACCGCAGAGGAAGCCGTGCAGAGCGGGGCCACCTTCATCACCCACCTCTTCAACGCCATGCTGCCTGTGAGTGCCAACCCAGCTCCTGGCGGGAGGGTGCAGGGGTCCTGCTGTTGCTCAGCGCCCCCTGCCTGCCCCTGCCCAGTTCCACCACCGTGACCCAGGCATCGTGGGGCTCCTGACCAGTGATCGGCTGCCCCTGGGCCGCCACATCTTCTACGGGATGATTGCTGACGGCATACACACCAACCCTGCCGCCCTGCGCATCGCCCACCGGGCCCACCCTGAGGGTGAGCGGCCATACAGGGCGGGAGCCAGTAGGAAGACCAGGCCGGGTGGCTCCTGAGGCCCTTTCCCCTTGCAGGGCTGGTGCTGGTCACTGATGCTGTCCCTGCCCTGGGCTTGGGCAATGGCCGTCACACGCTGGGGCAGCAGGAGGTGGAGGTGGATGGGCTGACAGCCTACGTGGCAGGTGAGTGACCCCTGTCCCAAAGACTGCCAGAGTGAGGATAGCCTCTCAGCCCCTCTGGTGGGATATAAGAACCTGGGTGTCCCCTGCCGACCCACTGGGCCCTCGGGTGGCCCAATGTGCCTGGTGCCCTTGGCCTCCCCAGAACCTGCTCTCTCTGCTCTCAAGGCACCAACACACTGAGTGGCAGCATAGCCCCAATGGATACCTGCGTCCGGCATTTCCTGCAGGCCACAGGTTAGTGAGGCTGGGGTGCGTGTGCCGCGTGTGTGTGTGTGTGTGAGTGTGTGCTGGGGCAGAGGCTACATCTGGGAGTGGCTGGAGGGAAGAGTGGGGACCACCAGGGCCTGTCTGTGTCTGGTGGGGTCCCCAGGGGATGGACCCTAGGAATGTGGCCAAGGTCCCGCCTGCAGGAGCTCATGGCAGAGGGAGAGGGCTGCGAGCAAGCAGATGGCTGGAACCCACAGTGACAGGCACTGAAGCCACGGCACCCAAGGGCAGGGCCTTGGCCTGGGGCCTGTGGAACTGCAGGATTGGCAGGTGCAGAGTTGTGGAGGGCGGCGGGGTGGGGGCAGCACTCCAGGCTCCAGGGTTAGGCTGCTCGGGGACCTCTCAAGGGGGTTGGCATGTTCTTGGGGAGGTGAGGAGGGTGTGTCTGGCAGAGGCTGTGGTCGGCCAGGCCCTGTGGGGCTCTTGGCAGTGCCTTGGGGCTGGGATGTCATGCAGGGGGCTGAGGGTGGGGGGCACTGTGGTCCAAGGTGCTGTTTGGAGCCACAGGGAGACGAATTGGGAGACACAGACAGCTGTGACCTGGCTTGGGGGATGAAGCAGGGGATGGAGAGAATTGGGGTACCCAGCAGTATCCTCAGGTTGTGGGGAAGGGAGGGCCTCGTCACGCTGCTGCGGAGTCCTGGAGTGTGACCTTAGGATTTGGAGCTCTGGGGCTGGGGGGGAACCCTGCTGGGTACCCTCTTCCTGCCACTCACCCATCCCAGCCCTTCAGGGACCTCACTGACAAAATGCTCTAGACCCAAATGCCTGCAGGCCCCTCCCCTTGGCTTCCAAGGAGAGCACCCCTCCAGAAAGCAGGACCCCAGGCATCATGAGGCCACCCAGGACTCGGTGCTCTGCCGCTGCGCCCCCATCCCCAGCCCTGCCTGCCCTGAAGTCAAATGGCAGAGCCAGCCAGAGGTTGGGGGTAGTCACCCATTTGTGCTCCCTGAGCAGGCTGCAGCGTGGAGTCTGCCCTGGAGGCTGCGTCCCTGCACCCTGCACAGCTGCTGGGCCTGGAGAAGCACAAGGGGACCCTGGACTTCGGGGCCGATGCAGGTCAGGCCCCAGTGAGGGGAAGCCTGGGAGTTCCTGGGAGACCCGGGACAGGGCCAGGGAGGCAGGTGGGCAGGAGGTGGGCTCTTCCCCTCGCCTAGGTGGCTTTGCCTGGCCAGCGGCCTTGGTCCAGCCCCCCTTTCCCATCTGGCAGGCCAGGCCTTCTGGCATCTGAGACAGGACAGACAATGGTCTGCGGGAGCATTGTTGGCTGTTCTCTGCTGCCTGGAGTCTTGCTTCTGGGGCCTCAGTCTGTGATGGGCTGGGATGTCCTGCACAAGTCGTGTGCCAGGCCTTGGTTTCCCACACCCGGGCCTTGGGGTGGGGACAGTGGGGGCCTGCCCCTGCCTGCTTCTCACCACCCATCTCTGACCCAGACTTTGTGGTGCTTGACGACTCTCTCCACGTCCGGGCCACCTACATCTCGGGCGAGCTGGTGTGGCAGGCGGAAGAAGCCAGGCAGTGACTGAGGACCGCCGCTGGAGGGGATGCCCAGCCCCAGCTGGACACTGTCGGCTGGGCCATCAAGGAACTGGTCTCCAGAGAGTGGTGGGGGCCTCGGCCCAGAGGCGGCTGACTTGGATAAACATGTGTCCCGTAGGGACTCGCCTGGTCTCTGAGTTTTTTGCTTCAAAGTGGGGCTTTTGCTGTTTCTGCCCTCACCCTGGTGGCCGTTGGTGATGGTTTGGGCTGGTGTTTGTGGCTCAGGGTTGGGAGTGGCCGGATTCCAGCTCCACCCTGCCCGTGGGGTTTATGGGGCTCAGTGGGGGCAGCAGGTCCCCTCTCTGTTAGACCGATGTGTCTGAGGCCTGCAGACCCACAGGCGGATGGATGAGCTAGCTGAAAAAATGGAGGGCAGGAGGGGGAAGCCATGGACTACAGGCTGGAAAGCCGGCAGGAAGGGGCTTGGGGAGTGATTGTGCGGTTTCAGCAGTTTGCCTGTGGGGCTGAGCCAGAGGGTAGGTGCACCTTGGAATGCTTAACAGGAAAGAATGGATCAATGGTCATGGAGACAAGTTAGGGAACAGGCTGGGAGGAGCCAAAGACAGGAAGGGCCTCGGGTAGGCACTGCAAAGGGTTTGGGAGGCTGGTGTGTGCGGGTGTCCTGTGGGTAGTTCTCTGCACCCCTGAGTTGGGTGGGCCAAGTGGAGGCCCAAGGCCACAGCAATGGACCTGGACACGGCACCAGGCACTCCTCTCTGACCTTCAAGAGGAATCTGCACTGGCCTTGGGGCCCCTGGGCTGACCCCAGTCAACTTGCCTGACCAGAGTTCCCACTGCCTTGAGCCCTCAGGATAATTGAGGCTCCATTTCTTTTGGCTTCTTTTCTGAACAGCTCTACCTCCTGACCCAACTCCTGAGTGGGTAAAATGATCCACTTGTGCTCTGGTGTTTACACAGCTGTGGGTGACCCTTCCTGGTGCTGGTGGGCAGCTTGGGGGTCCTCAGGGTGTATCCTGCACCCTGCCACTGTGTTTGTCCATTAGTGTCATCCTACAGCCTCTGGTGTCCTCTCAGCCTTGGCAACAGTCCCCCCACATTGGGAGCACAGGCTCTTGGGCTCCCTGGGTAGGACAGCTTTTTTTTTTTTAATCTCTGCATTTTAATTAATTTATTTTATTTATTTTATTTTTGGCTGCATTGTGTCTTTGTTGCTGCATGCAGGCTTTTCTCTAGTTGCGGCGAGCGGGGTTACTCTTTGCGGCACATGGGCTTCTCACTGCGGTGGCTTCTGTTGTTGCGGAGCACAGGTTCTAGGTGTGTGGGCTCAGTAGTTGTGGCTCTCAGGGTCTAGAGCGTAGGCTCAGTAGTTGTGGCGCACGGGCTTAGTTGCTCCGCAGCATGTGGGATCATCCCAGACTAGGGCTCAAACCCGTGTCCCCTGCATTGGCAGGCAGATTCTTAACCATTGCGCCACCAGGGAAGCCCAGTAGGACAGCTTTGAGGCAAGGCGGGTGGGCTGTAGGGGGCCTTGCTGGCTCTGAGGACAGCCACGACACAGGTGTTAGTGAGCCCCAGGTCTGGGGTTGTTGTCTTGACTTCCCCCCATTTGGGTCCTGGGGTGGGCACCCCTCTTCCCCTTTCACACGGGAGCAGCCCTTGGTGCAGGAGATCATGGGGCACCATTGTACGTGGCCGGGCCACTGCCCCTCCTGCCTCTGCCTCAGACCCACTAAAGGAAGTGTCTCCAGGCCCAAGGTGACAAAAACGGTTACAGGTCCCAGCTGTGTTTGTTGAATAGGCTGGGAAGAACCACCATGTGATGCAGGCCTGAGGGATGGCCTGGGGTGGGGGCCGCCTGCAGGAGCCCAATAGGGAGGAGCCTTTACAGTACCCACCACTGCCAGGCCTCCTAGTGCTCTAGCATGTACTAGTACTCCTTTCTGTCCACAATCCAAAGGGGGTTCCTGTTTGTCATTCTCATTTCTCAGCTGGGGAAACGCGGGCACCAAGTCCCAGGGCTGGTGAGCATTGGGGTGGGGACGTGGCCTGGCCTACCCAGCTGCCGGGCCTCTGTGGGTGGAGAATGCTGCCTCTGGGTGGAGAATCACAGAGGGGCTAGTTGAGATGGTGGTCAGCAAGAGTGACAACAGGGAGAGTGGGAGCGAATGCTGGGCTGGAAGTGAAGGGAACTGCCCCACAAAGGCCCAGTGCACAGGCTTAGTGTGTTGATGGAACACAGATGGCTGCTAGGGCTGGAGGGGGAGGTGACCTGGGGGCTGAAGTGGAACCACAGCGTGAGGAGCTGGGCCTTGCAGTTGGCCTGGGAGTTTGGATTTTATTTGAGGTGGGGCTGCCACTGGAGTTTGTTTGTTTTGTAAAATATATGTAACATTCACCATTTTAACCATTTTTAAGTGCAAAGATCAGTGGCATTAAGTACATTCACATTGTTGTGCAACCATCACCATCATCATCTCCAGATCTCCCCAAAGGGGAACTGCACCAAGGACACTCTCCCTCCCATCCCGCCTCCCCCAGCCCTGCACCCACCTCGCTTGCTTTGGTTCTGAGTTTGAGACTGCTGGGTTTTCAACACAAGATTGCCCTGACATTTTAAGTGCTCCTTCTGGTTGCTGAGGGCGTTGCGGTAACAAGGAGACCCTGAGGGACTGGCTGTCGGGTGGCAGTGGGGCCAGAGACAAAGTACGGGGACAGGCTTGCTCTGGTGTGGGTGTGGACTGGGGGGCGGGGGAGGTGACACCAGTTGTGTGTGCCTGAGTCACTGGTGGGTGCGGGCGACTTTCACTATTTGGAGAAGCTGGAGTGGGATCTGGGGAGGTGACCTGGGAGCTCCCAGCTTCTCCTTCGTGGCTTGTTTGGGTGTGGGTGGGAGGATTCGAGGGCCCAGCGTTGGTAAGAGAGGCTCTGCAGGGAGGTGCTCGGCCCACGCGGCCGCCGCGTCGCGACTCTCCTGGGTGGGGGCGGGGGACACCTGGCTGCCGAGCCTGGGCGCTGCGAGGCTTCCACTAGACGGTTCTGGACTGTGCCGAGCGCCTGCGGTTCGAGTTGGAGTCTCGGCGCTCAGGGGTCCCTCCCGAAGCCTCGGGCTTGTCATCGGGATGACAGGTCTCCTAGGCCCCGAGCTCACTGGGCACCGTGGTGGGCCATTAATGCGCTCGGGGTCGCACGCGGATTCGTGCAGGGGTTCCGGGTGGTGCCAGACGGAGAAGCCCGTTTGGGGGTTGGGGATCGACTTACGGGCCACGCTGAACCGGGCTGTGCCCGAGAGGCGGGTCGTCTACAATTAACTTGGTCCAACCCGCTACACCACGCGCCGGGGCTAAGAGGACCTGCAGGTCCGGGAAGGGGTGCGGCACCCGCTGACTCGCTCGCCCTGTGCGGGGCTCCTTCCTGTGGGCGGGCTTCTGGCTCCGGCCAATCGGGGCCGCCCTGCGGAGAGCCGCACCTCCTCCGAGCAATAGGGGTGTGCCGAGCCCTCTGACCCAGTTTAAGGGCGGCCCAGCGCCCAGACCCGCCCGGCCCCGCCTCTCTGCTCCTCTTCCCTCTCCGTTCCATCGCCTGCCTGTGGAACCCCCTGCACCACAACCCTCTTTTCCATGCCCCTCTGCGCCCCACTCCCCCAGCGTTAACAGCTTGGTGTGGTTCTTTACAACGTGACCCTGGACTTGTTTCCACATTTGTGTATTTGTTTTACAACCTGGGATTGCACTGTTTTGTTTTTGTTTTGGCCCGCTGTGAGGCTTGTGGGATCTTAGTTCCCTGATCAGGGATCAAACCGACGCCCTCTGCAGTGGAAGCACAGTCTTAACCACTGGGCCGCCAGGGAAGTCCTGTGCACTTTCTTTTCTTTTTTTTTTGGTACGTGGGCCTCTCACTGTTGTGGCCTCTCCCGTTGCGGAGCACAGGCTCCGGACGCACAGGCGGAGTGGCCATGGCTCACGGGCCCAGCAGCTCCACGGCATGCGGGATCCTCCCCCTGGACCGGGGCTCGAACCCGTGTCCCCTGCATCGGCAGGCGGATTCTCAACCACTGCGCCACCAGCGAAGCCCCTGTGCACTTTTAATACTGCTCTGCCATTCACTATTTTTTTAAATTGAACAACGTGAAGTGGAGAGCTTCCCAGGTGGGGATGCGTGGATCTGTCTCACTGTTTTAACAAGGTGCCCAGAGTCCTCTAAGATGGATGTTCCTTGACCTAATAACCAGATCCCACCATGGACCAGCTGGGTTCCTCCCCACCCACCCCAGCTGCCCTGGGGAGGATGGACCTTGGAGTGATGCACAGGGAACTCTGCGGATTCTGATGCTCAAGTGTATGTAGAAGGCTGAAGGGGGCCCTGCCTGGGCACTCCTTTGGGCCCTGTGGCCCTTCCTCCTCCATCCTGTGGCCACAGGAGGGCCACAGAAGGGTCTTCTATATTAGTTTCTTAGTGCTGCTGGAACAAATTACCACAAACTTAGTGGTTTAAAAAGACATAAATTGGGGGGCTTCCCTGGTGGCGCAGTGGTTGAGAATCCGCCTGCCGATGCAGGGGACACGGGTTCGTGCCCTGGTCCGGGAAGATCCCACATGCCGCGGAGCAACTAAGCCCGTGAGCCATGGCCGCTGAGCCTGCGCGTCCGGAGCCTGTGCTCCGCAACGGGAGAGGCCACAACAGTGAGAGGCCCGCATACCGCAAAAAAAAAAAAAAAAAAAAAAAAAAAAAAAGACATAAATTGGTTATTTTACAATTCTGAAGGTCAGAGTCAAAAATAAACCTCAATGGGCTAACATTAAGGTTGTGGCAGCTCTAGGGGAGAATCAGTGTTCTTACCTTTTCCAGCTGGTACATACTGCTGGCATTCCTTGGCTCATGACCCCCTTCCATTGGCAAAGCCAGCAATGGCAGTCCAGTTTCTCAGATTACATCACTCTGACCATGACTCTTTCTGTCTCTTCCATCTTTAAAGGACTCTTGTGATTATATTGGCCCTACCTGGATGATGCCCTGATTTTTAAAATTTATTAATTTATTTTATTTTTTGGCTGTGTCGCGTCTTAGTTGCGACACGCATGCTCTTTGTTACGGCAGGCTCTTCGTTGCAGAGCGTGGGCTTAGTTGCCCTGCAGCATGTGGGATCCCATTTCCCTAACCAGGGATTGAACCCGCATTCACTGCATTAGAAGGTGGATTCTTAACCACTGGACCACCAGGGAAGTCCCTAATCTGATTTTAAGGTCAGCTCCCTAGCAACCTTAATTCCCTCTTTCCATATAAGATAACATATTCACAGGTTGGGGGATTAGGATGTGGACATCTTTGGAGGCGCTGTTATTCTCCCCACCATACCTTCTAGAGAGAAGGGCCTAGGCCAGGGCTCCCCACTGCCTGGGTCTAAAGGGGACACTACATTTCTACTATCAGTGTATGAAGGTGCTAGTTGCCCTACATGCTTATCAACACTGGATGTTTTCAGTCTTTGGAATTTTGACCAATTTGAGGAGTCAGCCCATTTTAAAGTTGGGGAAGCTGAGTTTCAGAGAGGGAAGCTTACTTGCCTGAGACCTCATGCAACTTTCTGTTTCCAGACTTTCAGTCTAGGTTTTTTCCTCACATAGCATGATTCATATGGGAGGATATTTACCCAGGTGGCTTGGAAATTGTTGGCTGAATTTGGCATCTTTTATCCATCCACCGGCAGCCACGAGCAAACCTCAGGCATGGTGACCAGGGACTTAGTAGGCAGAGGCAGAGACCATGCCAATATCTTTTATTTTTCCTTTGGTTGCGTTGGGTCTTCGTTGCTGCACGTGGGCTTTCTCTAGTTGCAGCAAGCAGGGGCTACTCTTCCTTGTGGTGTGCAGGCTTCTCACTGTGGTGACTTCTTGTTGGCGGAGCATGGGCTCTAGGTGCGTGGGCTTCAGTAGTTGCAGCACTCAGGCTTGGTTGCTCCGCAGCATGGGGGATCTTCCTGGACCAGGGATCGAACCCATGTCTCCTGCATTGGCAGGCGGATTCTTAACCACCGAGTCACCAGGGAAGTCCCCCCCCATTATCTTTTGAGAGTCCCCGTGTCTCTCCCTAACTGGATGCATCCTAACTGGTCTCCCTGCCTCCCCTTTTCCAGGTAGAGCGCTTTCTTCCCGGGCTCACTAAACCTTCGGGGGTGCGGGCCTGGCCTGCTTCTCTCACCTTGTCTCTCCCTGCGTCCTAGCGGGATTGGAGTCCTGGCTCAGCCCTTGTCCAGCTGTGGTGGCCAGCCTTGAAGATGGCCCCCAGTGATTCCACCTCCTGGAACTCACACCCTCCTGCAGTTCCTCCCACATGGTACCAGGGGTACCCTGTGACCCACAGACCGTGTCAGAAGTGATGCTATATCGCTTCCGAGATTAGGTTATAAAAGTCACTGCAGGTTCAATCTTGGGTGTTCTCTAGACTCATTCACTCTGGGGAAAGCCAGCTGCTGTGGCATGAAGACAGACAGCCCTGTGGAGGAGCCCCCATGATGAGGAACTGAGGATTCCAGCAACAGCTGGGTGGATGGGCCATCTTGGAAGTGGATCCTCCAGCCTCAGTCGAGCCTTTCAGTGACAGCCTGAGCTGACAACTTGCCCACAACCTCATGAGAGACCCTGAGACAGGACCATCTAGCCAAACTGCTCCCATATTCCTTATCTACAGGAACCATGAGATCATCAATGTGTGCTGATTTATGCCTCTAAGTTTTGAGATCAATTGTTGCACAGTACTAGATAATTAACACTAGCTGTGTGATGTTAGGCAGGTTCTGTTGCCTCTGAACCCCAGTTTCCTCCCTTGCACCACGAGGGTTATAGAAGTGAGTGAAACATAGGAAACAGCACAGGCCAAGTGCAAGCACAGGGCCTGGTTTGCAACAAGTGCTCCACACACATAGGCCATGTGCTTAAAGCAGCCTCCGAGCCCCCTCCCAGTATGGTTACAGTCATCCTCCTGCCCCTCCCTGGGCAGAACATGACCTCACAACATCAGGCCGAGCCATTGCACTCTTGGCCTGAGGTCACTCTCAAGCCAGCCAGGGATAGAGGCTCTGGGCAGGGAAGGGACAGATCAGAGCCGTGGACCGTCCCTCTCCTTTCTCCAGCTGGGGTGCCAATGAACTGTGCTGGGCCAGGTGAGTCCATCTCCCTTCCTGCCCACTGTCCTGGGATGGGCAGCCAAACCCAGCCCATGGAGGGGGTGCTCTGCCTCTCGCAGGGTGAGAGGAGTGGCCTGGCATGACTTGGGCTTTGCATGCTGGCTGCCTTTCAGCCCCGTGAAGACTGAGAATTGTCCTTCGTTCTTCTTTCAGCTGTCCCTCCCTGTCCTGTCCCTGCTGCCTGCTCAGCTGACTTCTTCAGGGCCATGGCCTCCCCCTCTCCCCTCACCCCTTCCCCTGAAGCTGGCTGTGTGTGATCCCCTCCACCTGCTCTCCAGCAGGCTCTAGTGTCGACCACGGACGTTTTCCTCAAGCTTTGTTCACCTCCCTGTTTTTCCTCGCATAACTCAAGATCCCCATTGCACATGCTTTGGTGTCATAGACTCTAATTTTAAAAAAGCTAAGACTCCAGTTCATATTCTGCAACTTGCTTCTCTGCCCTTACTCTTTTTCTGTGTTAGAGCTTTGCCCTGTGCTTTTCAGCAGCTGCAGAGAATTCAGGAAGAATGTACCTAATTTACTTTACCACTCTCTTGATAAATATTTTGGTTGTTTTTCTTTTATGCTTTTTGCCTCTTATTAAAGCCATATGGTCATAGACATCCTTACGCAGCAAGTGAGAGCTTCTTAGAATTTCCATGAAGAAGATATACCAATTTATTAATCATTATTTGCATCAATGTTTAAGAGGCCAAAGAGCCGTAGAAAGGCTTGTAATGAAAAACAGCAGCCCCCGCCACATAGCTCCCTACTCACAGCCCACTTATCGCTGGTTTAAGTGTGCTTCCTATCATTTCTGTCCATCTTTCTAAATAATATCTTTGTACTTTATGATTTGCTTTATCACTTGTAGTCATTATCTATTGCCTTTCTGTTAAAAGAGGTGAGAATTCAGCTCTCTCATACCCCACTTTCTCTCCGGGTCCTGCCAGGGTGGAGTATAGTAATTACTGGTTCAATCAGTGCATCTATGTTATGCCTGTAAATATCACTCAGTGCTGAGATGAGTGAGCTGCCTCGTGAACTGCGATTGTGCTTTCTTTCTTTCTTTTAAATTTATTTTAATATTTATTTATTTATTTTTGGCTCTGTTGGGTCTTCGGTGCTGCGCATGGGCTTTCTCTAGTTGTGGCGAGCGGGGGCTACTCTTTGTCGTGGTGCATGGGGTTCTCACTGCGGTGGCTTCTCTTATTGCAGAGTACTGGCTCTAGGCTCGTGGGCTTCAGTAGTTGTGGTGCACGGGCTTAGTTGCTCTGCGGCATGTGGGATCTTCCCAGACCAGGGATTGAACCCGTGTCCCCTGCACTGGCAGGCAGATTCTTAACCACTGCGCCACCAGGGAAGTCCCGTGTGCTTCGTTTTTGGTGTGGCTGTTTTTCTGAAGTTTTTCTCATCTGTCTGTCAGCTTCTTAATTCAATTTTTAAAGTGGTGAAACCTATCATAGAATCTATCATTTTCAGTATTTTGGGGGAGCCCTCTGAAGCCTGCTCACTCCCCTTGGGTCTGAGGAATCTTGGGATTTCTCCCCATTATCCATTTCAATTGCACCTTCTCCCTGGGCACTCCTGTGCCCCACTTACCTGATTTTCTTTCTTCCCCACAGTACTTATTACCTTCCAACATCCCATAAGATGTGCTTATTTATTATGGTTGCTGCCCCCCCGCCCCCCCCCCCGGTGGTATCAGAGTGCCACGAGCGCAGAGATTTTTGTGTTTTGTTCACCAATGAATTGCCAATGTCTACGACAGTGCTTGGCACGGAGGGGAGGTGCAATACATGCTTGTTGAATGGACAGTTCCTGGGACTTCCCTTTATTGCCCACCTGTGTGCTTACCCCCTCATTTGGTGGAGCTCATGCTTCAGTAACTTTCTGAGAAAGGGTGCTTGTGAGATACACACACACACACACATTTTTTGGTCATGTCACGTGGCTTGTGGGATCTTAGTTCCCTGACCAGAGATCGAACCTACGTCCCCTGCATTGGAAGTGCAGTCTTAACCACTGGACGTCCAGGGAAGTCCCAAGATATATATTTTTAGACTCTATAGCTATATATATATTTACATTCACATTTAACGTTGTGTCTGGCAAATTTCTTCAGTTGTAAGATGGTAATAAACATTGAGTATCTCAAGGTTGTGGCGAGAAGATAAAGTGGTTTGCATTCTTTGAGGATAAGGTATTATTACTTTGTGAGGATTGAAAGAAATAGAAAATAAGAGTTGTTGGGAGGCAGTTGAGCCCAGTGGCCGATGCCCCAGCAGGGCGTTGGTGTTGGTCGGGGCTGGTTTTGAGTCCTGTGCTCTGCAACCTCGTAACTCTGTGACCAAGAGTAACAAAGTCACTGAAGCCTTGGTCTCCTCATGTAAAGAATGGAAATGGCCGTAGTACCTATTGTTTGAGGCAAAATCCAATACACTGCTCTTAATATGCAGTAGTGGTTATTGACGTAGTATAATATTGGATGTGGCTTGGTATGGGAGCCAGAGCAGTGTCTACCTTGGACTTGTCTTTGTGTCCCCTGAGGGTGAGAGTGTCTCACTCTCAGAGTGGAGTAGGCAATAGCAATTTGCAGCAAAACTCCTGAGGGGGATACTGGCATTTTGACCCAGCAATTACGTCTACTAAGAATTTATCCTAAGGGAAGAAGTAAGCGTGTGCCTGGATTGACGTGCAGGGCCTTGTTCATGAGGTAGAAGTCTGGGAACCACTTCAGTGTCAGGAGGGAGCTTGATCAATACATGGATCTATAGACTCTAGGATTCCTCCAGTGGGGTCCTTTGTAGCCCTTACGACTGAGGAAGGCAGCAATCAGATATCAGGAGAGCTAGACAGGGTACACGATGATACACTGGTAAGTGAAAAAAGTGAGTATCAAAACAGCGGCAGCCTGGGCCTTCCCTGGTGGCACAGTGGTTAAGAATCTGCCTGCCAAGGCAGGGGACATGGGTTCGATCCCTGGTCCGGGGCAGAGATCCCACATGCCACGGAGCAACTAGGCCTGTGTGCCACAACTACTGAGCCTGTGTGCCACAACTACTGAAGCCTGAGTGCCTAGAGCCCACGCTCCACAACAAGAGAAGCCACCGCAATGAGAAGCCCGCGCACCGCTACGAAGAGTAGCCCCTGCTTGCTGCAACTAGAGAAAGCCCGTGGGCAGCAACAAAGACCCAACGCAGCCAAAAATAAATAAATGAATAAATTTTTTTAAAAAGTGGGAGCCTTCTGAGGGATATGGGTTACATTTGCCTTTTTATTGGTTATTTATTTATTATTAATTAATTAATTTTTGGCTGCATTAGGTCTTTGTTGCTGGGCACGGGCTTTCTCTAGTTGGGGTGAGCGGGGTCTACTCTTCGTTGCAGTGTGTGGGCTTCTCATTACCGTTGGTTTCTCTTTGTTGTGGAGCACGGGCTCTAGGCATGTGGGCTTCAGTAGTTGTGGCACGCGGGCTCAGTAGCTATGGCTCGCGGGCTCTAGAGCGCAGGCTCAGTAGTTGTGGTGCACAGGCTTACTTGCTCTGCGACATGTGGAATCTTCCCAGACAAGGGATCAAACCTGTGTCCCCTGCATTGGCAGGCGGATTCTTTTTTGCTTTTTTCCAACAAAAGGTTTCATATTTATTTCTGAGTTACACAGTGAACAGTGGTGAGGAAATATCAAAAAAAGAGGAGAGAGCCATTCCATTTCTCCCATCAAACACAGGCAGCTGTTCCAGACACTAGTGATGTTCTGATACAGTAAGATGCAATTGACCTTGATAGCATACATGTGTGCCACTTCATATGTGAGGCTCCTTATAGACCCAGCTTGGTTCTTCTCCAATGTCTTCTCTTGGAGTTGTACCTGATTTTATTACCAGTTTTCATTTGAATCCATTGGGGAATGGGATGATTCTGCTTTTGTTTCTTGGCCAGGAATCGCTTGATCCTGAAAGTCTTGTGAGAAGACATGGCGAGGAGCAAATTCAACATACATAGGATGGGGGATGAGAAAAGAGCGGCAGGCGGATTCTTAACCACTGTGCCACCAGGGAAGCCCTAGACATGAAAATTCCTTAATAAGAGTAAGCACCAAGTGAATGTTCGCAGCCATCAGTGCTATGCAACAATTAATTCTGGCCAGTGGGATGAGGGATTCATTTATCTTACTGTTTACTTCTCTCTATTGTCTAAATCATTATTTTAAAAATGAACATGTTGGGCTTCCCTGGTGGCGCAGTGGTTGAGAATCCGCCTGCCGATGCAGGAGACACGGGTTCGTGCCCTGGTCCGGGAAGATCCCACATGCCGCGGAGCAACTAAGCCCGTGAGCCATGGCCGCTGAGCCTGTGCGTCCGGAGCCTGTGCTCCGCAACGGGAGAGGCCACAACAGTGAGAGGCCCACATACCGCAAAAAAAAAAAAAAAAAAAAAAAAAAATGAACATGTATTTCTTTCGGAAATATAAAAAAAGTTATTTTTAAAATATGCAAACCTTCAGGTAACAAGGCGATTCTAATTTTGTTTGAAACAACATCATCTTAGAACAAAGTGAATGAATGTACTTAATGCCACTGAACTCCAAAATGGTTAGTTAAGGTGGTAAATTTTATGTGTATTTTACCACATATATATATATTTTTTTTTTGCAGTACTGGGGCCTATCAATGTTGTGGCTTCTCCCGTTGCGGAGCACAGACTCCGGACGCGTAGGCCCAGCGGCCATGACTCACAGGCCCAGCCGCTCCGCGGCATGTGGGATCTTCCCGGCCCGGGGCACGAACCCACAGCCCCTGCATCGGCAGGTGGACTCGCAACCTCTGCGCCACCAGGGAAGCCCTACCACAATTTTAAAAAGCAACAATATCACCGTCATCAACAACAATAACAACTACCAAAAAATTCAACATCCTCATCGTCAACAACAACAGCTCCAAAAAAAATTTATAAGCAGACTAGAAAGTTCTGAAGGTGTCCCTGGGACTATTAGCAGTGATGAGATGGGATTGTTTTCTGCCTTATAGCTATGGCTTTAGACCCTAGATTTCCTTCTGCGAACACTTCTTAGTTTTGCAACTAGTGAAGTTGCTCCTCTCGATGTTTACTCAGAGCCCTGCTCCGGAGTTAAGCTGCACGGTTGGAGCCCAGCCCCACTCCCGCCTCGGGGCCGACCCCAGCGAGCCTCAGTTTTCCTGTCTGTCAGCCGGGATGACAGCTCGCCCGGTCCGGCGCCTGGCCCCGCCCCGCGGCCCTGGGATTGGCTCGCGTGGGGTTCCCCCCCAACCCCCAACGCCCGAGGCGGGGCCGAGCCTCTCCCGCCTGCCGGGCCCCAACCCGGAAATGCAGCTCGGAGGCGCCGGCGGGGCTGGCCGGGGCAGCGGCAGAGCGACGGCGAGTGTGACCAATGGGCGCCGGCAGTGGCGGCGGCGCGCCGGAAGTCCCGCCTGGCGTCGCGCGGGGGCGGGGCAGCTCTGGGGGCGGCAGGCCGCGGGGCGGGCGCAGGATGCGGGCGGCCATTGCTGGGGCTCTGCTGCGGGGAGGAGGACGCTGAGGAGGCGCCGAGCCGCGCAGCGCTGCGGGGGAGTCGCCCGTGCAGACGCGGGGCCCATGGCCAGGACCACCAGCCAGCTGGTGAGTGCGCGGCAGCCGCCTGGGCGCGCCGGCCCGTCACCCCGCCAAGCGCGGCGGACGCCGGGGCCCGGCGAGGCGGCCCGCGGTCCCGGGGGCCGGGCGGCGCCTTACCTGCGGCGAGCGGCCGGGCCTGGGACCGTGGGCGCCGTGGAGACGCCGCTTGGCTGCTGTAGGAAGCCTTGGCCCGGGTGAGGCGGGCGCCGGCCCGGCGGGGGCGCTGACAGGCGCGCGGAGGGCGGGGGAGGCCGGGGAGGTGTCACCGGCCCGTCGCGGTGGAAGTGCTTGGAAAGTTTGTTTTCGGCGCGGCGCGGCCTGAGTCAGGCCTCCGGGGTTACCTTTCGTTCTGTCTGCAGAGGAACCGCCCCGGGCCTTCACCTGGGACGGGGTCCCTGTGCCTCCGCTCGCAGCGAAAGCGGGACGTGCGAGTTCTTGCTCGAAGCACCTGATGCTCGGGCCCCTCCGAATTCTCGGTTGGGGTGGAGTCTGATACACTCGGATATGCTCCTTTCCCGGCCCGGTGGGGCGGCGTTTCGGTGCTTTTCATGCCTTGGGGCTCCGCTTCAGCACCGGCATTGGTGTGATGGGAAGCCTCCTCGAGGCCGGGCTTGAAACCACCACGGCGGGCAAGTGAGCGTGACCGGGCGGAGAGATTTTAGGGGGAAGGAAAGAGATAAAGCACTTGTTGGGTTAAATGTTTTGTTGTACGTATCGTTAGTGTTTCTGTGTTTCCTTTTTGTTGCTAAAAGTATCCCTAGTGTTTTTATGTCTGCCCTCGGTTAAGTTCGGGAGTCTTGGGAAGATGGTTTAAGGATTTATACCTTGTATGCGAATGTGAAGAATGGAAGAATGTCGAGACGGCTTGTGAAGTCTGGTTCAAAAGTCAAATCCCTTAAATGAGGGAAGACCCAAGAAATTTACATTACCCCTTATTTTCCACGGTAGCGGCTGTTAATCTTTCTGAGGGGTCATGGGCCCTTTTGAGAGTGTGACGCAAGATCTGAGTCCCCTCCTGAGAAAACCGCACGGCTTTACTGAATTTTTAGTTACTTCAGGAGGCTCTTGATCCTTCTGGAGCTGGTCCGTGGACTTGAGGTTGAGAACTCTGGTTTGTAGAGATGGGTGATACGCTGAAGTCTGAGAGGAGGAGGACCTGTTCAGTTGAGAAAAATGGTGAAAGGCCAAGGGATGTCTTTGACTCTTTGCGACATGTGTGGCTGTACCGCAGGGTGCCTGGGCTAACGCGCAAAAACACGAATTAGACTGCTTGGCGGACCTCGGTGGCGGCTGGGGGCTGACAGTGATCATGGAAGTTTGTAAGACGAACTTTCACACAGTGATGCTGTTGCAGTACAAGGTGTGCGCTCTTATGGCGTCCAGGGGAAGAGGAAAAGAGCATATCGTGTCATAGTCTTGGTAGTTCCATGTGATGGACACTTGACATCTGGAGTTTCTTTGCAGAAGGCAGCTTTTTAGTACAAAAAGACTGGAATCCCGTGAGAAGAAATGAATTACAGAATAAAGGATGGACCTCCCCATCAGGAAGTGAGAGGAACTAGGTTTTTGTGTTTTCATCAGCTACATTTGTCCACATGTATGTGAGAATATGCTGTATTTCCCATCAATAATGGCAAAGATGCCCCCAGTAGTGGATTTTTCATCTGGGGACAGATTGATTTGCACTATTCAAGTGAGTTTGCACCTGGATTTTTAAGGTGGCACTTTAGGAGAGGCCCCGTCCCGATTACTTTCCCGCTTCTTTACTTGTGTACAGTCAGCGGGGGAGCAGTATGAGTTGGGAAGTCTGGAAATGGCCCAGCCCAGTTTGGTACTGCGGTGAGCCAGAGGCTGTCAGAACCATTTATTGAGCATTTACTTCTTTTTTTTTTTTTTCCGGTATGCGGGCCTCTCACTGCTGTGGCCTCTCCCGTTGCGGAGCACAGACTCCGGACGCGTAGGCTCAGCAGCCATGGCTCACGGGCCAAGCCGCTCCACGGCATGTGGGATCTTCCCAGACCAGGGCACGAACCCGTGTCCCCTGCATCGGCAGGCGGATTCTCAACCACTGCGCAACCAGGGAACCCCGAGCACTTACTTCAAGGCAGGCACTTTGCAAGATAGCTCACACCATGTTGCTTGACTTGTGTCAAAAGTGTTGTGAGATAGGTGTCGCTCCCATTTTACAGGTGCAGAAACTTCCGTTTCCACAGTGCAGAGAGGTTAAGTACCTGCCTAATACATACAGTGCAGTTTGAACCCACGTCTGAGCGATGGCAGAGGCCTGGGTGCCACCCTGCCCCTCCTGGGAGGGGTGCCCTGAGGGAGGGTCGCAGCCCTCTGTCTGGGGAAGTCCTCAATGCCACTGCCCAGGATGTCTTCCTGGGGGTTGTGCGTGTCCTCGGACTGCTGTGTGGGAGGCAGGAGGGACATCTTCTCGTGGAAGGACAGCACACTTAGCTATTTCTTTGGGCAGATGGCTGAACTCTGTGACCCCTGGAGCCTGTTTCAGCCTCACACTGTCAGAAAGCAGCTGTTTGGAAAGAGGCTCTGGTCCCTCCTTATTTGAGGGCCGATATTCTGAATGGGTGAGGTTTGGAATCCTTGCTTTTTAAAAAGTTGTGCAACGATTTTGTTAAAGGTAAAACTGTTGATTAGGGAGAGTGGTTCCTTGCACACTCTAGGGTGGCTTTTGCAAGGGTGGCTGCATCTGTGTGGGAAGCCAGTGGGGAAGGCAGAGAACATGGAAAGAAGTGGGTTTTGATTTTCACACACCCTTTTTGGGAGCTTCTCATGTGGCCTCATGCAGTGTGATGTATTTGTGACGTCCCTACAGCACTTACTGAGCCGAGTCCAGAGGTGGCAAGGTGAGGTCCCTATACTAATAAAAGGTGGAAGTGTAGGTTTTTCTACTCTTCTAACATGCGTTTTATAGAAAGGATCACAGCAGCAGCTTGTGGCGATATGGGACCTGAAAAGAGGCCTCGGGCATCTCTTCAAAGCAGGACTTGGCCTCTAGGCTGCCTTTTTTTTTTTTTAAGATATGTAAGGTACATTTACATAATGATAAGTGTAATGAAGAACATACTACAGGATAATGGGTTACAATGACGGGGGTGGGGGGTCGGGTGGACTGGCTATGGCACTTGAGACTTGAGTCAGTATACACAGTCTAGGCTGCCTTTAGCACAGGTTTTGGGAGGAGGAAAAGGCAGCTCCTGGATAGGTTCCCCTCTTCAATCTGTGCCCTTGTCTGCTGAGCCACCTAACGCGGGGTTTGGGTGCACGTAGGGCAAGTGTGTAATGAACTGGGAAGTGCTGCAGAAATGAGAGAGTGAACAAAGTTGGTCCCTTCTGAGTTGATGGTGTGAGGAGAGCCTCCACTGGCCCTACACTTTGTCCCTTCCTGAGGAGTATCGTCTGTGGAAACAGACTTTGATGGAATCCCACGTGATACTTCACTTCTGTGACTATGGAGCAAGGAGCCACTGCTGAGGAACACTTGATGCAGAAATGACTCCCTCAGCAGGTGTGAGGGTTGGGACCAACGTGTGTGTGCTCTGCGCCTGCCCTTGTGATGACAGCTGGCCATAGGGGTGCGGAGCACAGTTGTTTTCAAGGCAGTTTCAAAGGGCAGATCACCGGGGAGGAAGTGCTGGTGTGGAAACTGTAAGTTTTGAACATGTGTTGTTAAGGCCTTTTCAGTAGTGCATTCTTCCGTAACTGGATTGCGTTCTTGTTCACTGTGGTACCAAACCCTTAAAAAAAAATAACTTGAATATTGAGAACCAGTCGTGTATCCAGTCTCATGAAACAACAGGCAGAGTGCATTTTTCTCAAGAGCAGTGGGGAACATGTTCTGATGATGATGTCTTGGAGGAGAAAGGCCTGTTGGGTTAATGGTGGTTCTTGGGGGGGGGGAATCTGTTTTCTGTGCTCGACGCTGGTTGCATTTATATAGTGGCATGAAGTCTACTTCCATCCTCTTGGTCTAGAAAATTTTCTTAATTTAAAATGGAATTTTATTATTTTTTATTTGGCCACACCGCATGGCATCTGGGATCTTAGTTCCCCGACCAGGGATTGAACCCGCGCCCCCTGCAGTGGAAGTGCAGAGTCTTAACCACTGGACCGCCAGGGAAGTCCCTAAAATGGATTTTTTTTTTTTTTCGGTACACGGGCCTCCCACCGCTGCAGCCTCTCCCATTGCAGAGCACAGGCTCCAGACACGCAGGCCCAGCGGCCACAGCTCACGGGCCCAGCCGCTCTGTGGTACGCAGGATCCTCCTGGACTGGGGCACCAACCCGTGTCCCCTGCATCAGCAGGTGGACTCTCAACCACTGCGCCACCAGGGAAGCCCTAAAATGGAATTTTTATCCCAAGAAATTCCAAGTTGTTTTGAATGTGTTAAGAGAGAGAGTTCATTATAAAGCGTTTACATTTGTGGGCTTCAAATCCCTTATCAGAGCAACTGATTCAGGTTTCTGTTTAAATAGTTGGATTACACATAGGCTCACAGAAGTGAGAACTGACAGCGCTGCAAACTCTGTGTGTGAAAAAGAGGGACAAATCTGACCTTAGCAGCTCATGAATGGGTGCATGGCCCGTAGAAGAACAAACAAGTGTGGTTTCCAACTGGAGTGTAGTCAAGGGGCCTGATGAAGGTGGGCACATAGTGCCTGGTGACCTCCTCTATCCTACAGATAGGATTGTGTGCTCTCTGTACCAGCCACTTTTCGCCTTCGAAATATTTAAAGATGTGGTTTGAAGGGATGTCTGGAGGTCCCTGTCTTCCGCCTGCTTGTGGAGCTGGTGGCAGGTCTGCCCACACTGGAGAGGGCTGATGAGAGGCTGTGTGTGTGTCTCTCTCGGCAGTATTTCAGTCAGAATTCAAACGGGTAAAAACTTATTTAACAATGAATTCATTGTTAAAGTCTCATTCTTCAACCTGTTTTTCTTTTTTGGAATTAATTTTATTGCAGCAGGAGTTGTATCTCAAAGTGACAGCCTAATATTGGATGCTGTCAAAGAAGGTTGATAAGATTTGATGGGAGGCTTGAAGCCGCATTGAAGTTCTCCTTAGTGCTTTGACCTGCAGTGGAAACCTGTGGGAAAAGGGGCTTGGAGTTAACTTTTCTATCTTCCCTCCCTGTTTCTGGAAGATTTGGGAAGACAGGGGCTGCAGTGGACCTGGGAACTCTGCCCCTTCCAGGGGGAGAAGGTTTACCTTGCAGACCTTGCTCTTGCACTGGGTCTGAAGTGCAGTCGGTTCTTGTGCTCGACGGTGGCGTGGCTGTGGACACCCTCCTGCAGTGAAGGAAGTAGTTATGTCTGGAGGGGGATAGCCGCACTGCGTGCTCATCACACGCTGTCTCCTGTGGGGCTGAAAACATTGACATGCTCGCTTTCTTCCTAGTTTTCCCTTTCTTGGCGAGGAAGTGAGCTGCTGGTGGGGGTCCCCAAATTCCAATGCTCCCGTGACTTCTGCTTTTCTTGGCTTGTCACTTAGCTCCTCCTCCGCGAGCGTCCCACAGTTGCACGTGCCATGTGGCCTCTCTTCCCAGCTTATAAAGCCCAGGACAGTGTCCAGGATGTTCTCGGCTGCCAGGTTCTCCTCTTTAGGCCCTTCCTCTTTGCCTGAAGAAATTCCCCTCAGTGGAAACACACCGGCCTCCCCACCCCCTGGCTGTGAAGCCTTTTCTGGCCAATCAGCTTCTTTGTGTCCCACCTACTGCCCTTTGGTCTGCATCAGCTTTTGTTATATATTCAATGTTCTGTTTCTCTAAAACAGGTTCTGTACCTTGTTGTGTATATACCTCTCTAAACTTGGAGTCTAGATGGTTTCTGTTACTCTTTTTCACTCTTTCTCCTCGTGGTTCTCATACCCGGCATATTTGTGACAAGCCTGTCTTACCATTTTTGCTATTTATTAATGAAGACATCTCTGAATCCTGCATGTGTATTCTGACTCCCTGTGTTCAGAGCTGTATATGTTTGAGGGATGGAGGGTCTCATCATAAACTGTTGCTTAATATGAAAGCATTCCAAACTAGGAAGAAGTCAAATGGTAAAAAACGTCCCACGTACCATTTCTTCATTGTCTAAGGAAATATAATTCAAAAAGGGGATGGCTCTTTTTTCTCTCTATATATTATTACCACCTACCCTTTTACCACTTTTCAACCCTTGAAAGGTTGTATTTGAAAGCCATTGGTTTCTTTTTATACTACAGTCCTTCCTGGGAAGTTTTGGTGATCAAATGTCAGGTTAAATCTGGATTAGTAAGTGTTAGTGTCAAGCATACAGTATTCTGGGCTGAGGCTCTCCATGTTGGCACTGCTGCCCTGCTGTGCCAACAGGCAGGGGTGAGCCCTGCCATGGACCACTGTCCTCATGTGGTCAGACCCTGAGTATCTAACCTGTAGAAGAGCCGGTGTCAGCTTTGTGTACCCTGCAGGTGGGCCCTGAGGATCAGGATGACCCTAGCAGATTCTCTGACCAGAAGCCAAGCTGCTTTCCCCTCATGACGGAAGCAGCCACCCTGCTCTGCGGTCCCTTTGGCACACCTCTCTTTGCTGCCTTGGGTAAGGTCAGAGAGAGCTTTAACCAGCTCTTGGCTTTGTTCTAATTTCTAAGAGCGTCCTGTCTTAAGAGGAGCACATGCTCTGTGGGTGTGTGCAGTGCCACAGCTGTGCCCCTGCCTGTGAGGGACTCCACCTTCCTGAGATGGTTGTGTGGCTGGTGGTCCTGGGGGATCCCAACACTCAGTGTCTGAGCAGCCCACCTTGTCTTGGGTTTTCCTGCCATGCACCTGTGCACGGATGTGGGGTGAACGAGTGTGAGTGAGAGAGCCATCAACCTAGGAGGAGGGCGGGAGTGGATGGGAACTTCAGACCTAAGTGTGTGCCAGCACTGGCCGTGAGCAGTGTATCTCCTATGGGAAGTGGTGGGAACAGCCCAGTCTTTGGGAAAATTGCCCGAATACTGGCTCTGCTCAGGCATGTTCTTAGGAAAGTCTGATCCGTAGCAGCTAGGCCCTGGGGAAGCAGGTAAGTTAGCAAACCAGGAAGCTTGATAACTGCTCATTTCCGGGGTCCTGTCATTATTAACCGGCTTCCGCCCTAGAGGGTGAGCCCTTAGCCATTGTGCATTTTTCTCTCAGAGTGGCCTGTGACTTAGCCTGGACTGAAGACTGAGAGAATAAACTGTTTCCTCAGTGCTGTCTCAGAAGCTCAGCCCATACTACTCTCTTTTTCCATTGTTAACTCATTTTTTTCTTCCTGCAGTTTGGCATTTTTCTTTCATGGGTTTTTTTCGTTGGTCAAAATTATAGTCTGCTGATTGTATATACATAGCTGTTATCAGATATACAGTTTTAAAATTGTGTATCTAAATACAGATTTTATTTGCGAACACATTTATTTTCATTCCTAGAAAAATAAAACTCATACAAACTAAGTGCTCTTTTTTTTTTTTTAAATCTTAGAAAACTCTTTTACCCAGAAGCTCTGGCACTGAGCTTTGTGTTTTTTTGGGGGGGCGGGGGTGGGTGAGGATGGTCAGGTGGTGAGTTAGGAGTAGAGGCATCAACAGAACAGGGCTCCATGCTCATGCCCCGAAGGAATCCTTGGGTGAAAAGGACCTGATGTGCAGCTTAGTGGGTGGGGGGCAGCCTACGTGAGTGCTCTCACCCCTCTGTGACCCCCTTAACCATGGCTCCGCTTCAGGGGCTGAGGGGAAATAATGGTCAGCAGTGCGGCCAGAAGGGAGGGCAGTGCCCTGCTAGGAGGGGATGGCCGGCCTTTGTAGGTCTGTTGCAGTGAGGAACACAGAAGAACCTGACCCCAGGGTGCACCAAGCAAGGGGGCTTTCCTGGCAGGGGCAGCCCGGAGGGCAGGGGAGCAGGGAAGTGGCTGAGTGTGGAGGAAGTGCAAGGAGGCAGCGCCGTTTTGTGTGCTGGGAAGACCAGGTGGCTGTGCTTGCCTAGTGCTTTCTTGGGGAGACCTGCTGTGCTTCCAAACATGGATGTCTTTTTACAGTGCATGATGAAGGTAGTGGTATTTGGAAATTTATACTGAATTTATTCAGTGTCAGGTTTTTTCCCTTCCTTTTGAGTGTATTATTTTCCTTCAGTAGCCCTATATTTTTCAAATTAGTATTCAGTATGGACTCAGAGTCAAGTTGTTTTTTGTTGTTGTTGTTTTGTTTTGTTTTTGGGCACGCTGCACTGCTTTCCTGAGCAGGGATCGAACCCGTGCCCCCGTGCAGTGGAAATGCAGAGTCCTAACCACTGGACCACCAGGGAATTCCCCTGAGTCAAGTTTTTAATAACACAGGATGTTTTCAGATCCTTTAAGTTTGCTTGAAGCTATCAAAATAGCCTCCAAACAAACGTTTTGTTTTTTTTTTTTTTTGCGGTACGCAGGCCACTCACTGTTGTGGCCTCTCCCGTTGAGGAGCATGGGCTCTGGACGCGCAGACTCAGCGGCCATGGCTTACGGGCCCAACCGCTCTGTCCGCGGCATGTGGGCTCTTCCCGGACCGGGGCACAAACCCGTGTCCCCTGCATTGGCAGGCGGACTCTCAACCACTGCGCCACCAGGGAAGCCCCAAACTTATTTTTAAAATAAACTTGAGGGACTTCCCTGGTGGTTCAGTGGGTAAGACTCCACGCTCCCAGTGCAGCATCCTGCACAGCCACATGCTGTGGCTAAACATGCTGCAATGAAGATTGTGCGTGCCGCAACTACGACCTGGAGCAGCCAAAATAAATAAATAAAGATTTAAAAAATAAAATAAACTTGATTTTTGGAATAACTTTAGATACATAGAAAGGTTGCAAACAAACACAGAATTCCCATGATATCCATCATCCCACTTCCCCTAATGTTAACATCTGTACAACCCTGCCACATCTGTCAAAACTAAGACTTCAACATTGGTGCCACACTATTGACTGTACTGCAAACCTATTGGGGTTTCCTCAGTTTTCCCCCAATGTCCTCTTCTGTTGCAGGGTACCACATTGCATTTGGTTGTCGTGTCTCCTTGGTCTCCTCTGCTCTATGACAGTTTCTCAGTCCTTCCTTGTTTGTCATGAACTTGATGCTTTTGAAGAGTACTGGTCAGGTATTTCATAGCCTGTCCCTCAGTTTGGGTTTGTCTGATGTCTTGTTGATGAAACGGGGGTTATGGACTCAGGAAGAATCCCAAGGAAGTTGGGTGCCCCTAGTGCATATATCAGGAGTGCCTGATGTTCACGTGACTTATCACTGGAAAGATGAAACAAGATTAGTTCTGATTGTCTGGAATTAGGCCTATGGCCCTGCTCTGCTCTCTGATACTTGCTGTTTGTGTGTCATAGGATGACCACAGTATTTTTATTTGGGGAGGGACCTTCATGCTTACCCGGGTGGATCCTTCTAGTTTCCAGATGAAGACACTTGGAACTTGGAGGGCTTCTGACTTATGTACCAGGTCAGAGCTGGCATGGGGTCCAAGTGCCTGCCTGCTCTGGCCACTTTCTGCAGGCATGGACGCTCCCAGGACACTGTGCAGGGACAGAGATGTCCCCAGGTGCCAAGTGAACCTGAACCCACTGATAGAAACGCTTTCTAATCGGGAAAGGCCCGTGTCCCTCCGGAGAATTTGGAGGCTGCTATTTGTGATCTAATTAGCATTTGCCGTGATCTGCTCAGGTCCTGTGTGCTCAGTCTCTGTACTTTCTTTGCAGGTAGGAGGATAGATCTGTATCACCTGGTCCTTGTGAAAGTAGGTGGTTAGCTTTGGTATGTTCACTAGCTTTTTTTCTTTCAAGTAAAGCTGTGGTGTTGTTTACTGTCTAAAGATCTTGAGTCACAAGCCTGACTTGTGGGCTGTTACTTTGAGACTTTTAGATTGAAAGAAGCACAGAGTTTGGAGTTTCTTCTAGCCCAGAACTCTGAAGATAGGCATATTCAGGAAAGTCATGAGTTTGGTTTGTTTTCCCACCCATCTATGGATTTGCCCCTCCAACGTCGTTTCCATATGACCACAGCAAAAACAAGACAGTTATGAAGGTAAGAATTGGTGGGAAGAAAGACCTGGGTGCTGATATAAGGGCAAAGCACTATGAAGAAAATGATGGAGAGGGCTCCTGGCAGCAATGGAGAGGCCTGAAGGCATTGAAGTCCCTCCCTAGGACTCTAGGAGTCCCGAGGCTGTTTACGTGTTTGGGGTTGGCTAGGAGAAGGTGAAATAGAGACTGGACTGGCCTGGCCTGGCCTGCTCTTCTTTCCTTCCTCCTCCTCTCTTTGTTTCTGGTAACTGAACTCTTAAGTTGCTGATTGGTGGAGGTGTGGATGAATGTCATGCTAGACAAAATAGATCTTTCTCTGCACACTGATGATGTTGTGAAGCTCTTCTATGGGAGTTAGTGGTTAACAGTGGGACAAAGTCTCTCTCTGTCTCACGTGGCCATTATTGTTCCCAATTAGTTATTCAGAATTTGCAGATAAAGGCCCAATAAAGGAAAGCATCTGTTGAAGGAGCCTTTCAGGTGTCAGGATAGGCATTCTTAGTTAGAAATAAGCTAGGTCTCTCTCCTTCCGTTGCAAAACCATGTAAGTTTACACTGCTGGAAGGGTGTTCCTGCCAGGTGATGTTGGTATATATGGCCAGTGGCATTCTGGGGGCTGATTTGTTTTTCTCCTATTTCAGAGAGAGAGGAGCTTCAGAGGATTAAAAAACAAAAGTCTGACCACATTAATCTGGCTTTTTTTTTTTTAAACAGGATAATCTGTTAGGGTGATGAGAACAGTTATCCATATCACTGTGGTTGTATGTTTATGTGTAGGAAACACCAATGGAGGGTAAACAAAAACTAGGGCAGCTGTGGGCCGGCAAAGACAGATTACAGTGCAGTCCCCACTGAAGTTGAAGGACACAGGAGGAGGAGAGGGCATGGCTAGTGGGGCAGTGTCAGCAAGGGGAATGTAACGGGGCTGCCGAGGATCCCCAGCGCAGAAGAGGGGAAGGGAGGGCTGGGATACTAGAGAATGGTTCTCATTTCATTGGAAGTACCTATGTGCTCTAGATTTTATTTTAGCCCTTGACCTTTCAGCCTTGGAGGCTGAGGGAGGTTTCCTTTAAGGAGCTGGGGTTGGAAGCTGGAGAGTGGGAGAGAGGAGCCCCAGGGTTCAGCTCCTCTGGGTAGAAGGGGAAACAGCTCAGTACCTGCTGGCCTCACCACATCACTTAATTTATTTCAAGATAAATTCAAGATAAATTGCTTTGGATCAAGTTAGGTATCACTCAGATTCACAAGTAGATTGCAGGGGAAAAACGTTTGCTGAATGAGTTTAATGCCCAAGGAAAGATTCATATTTAAGTGGTATATAATTAATGTGACTTGAGCTTAGAAACTCAGTTTTTCTTAGTTGTCGAGTTTAATACGTTAAATTATTTTAGTAAAACAGAGGGCGAGAGCTTGTTAATATTACTGTTTTCTGACTAATAATAGATTTTACTGAAAAGCTTTTTCACTACAGCTTTTAATGCATATTCTTTCTAGATTTCATCCAAGTTATTTGGCTGTGAAACAGAATCTTAAGTATATGGATTGGACTGTCTTTGAAGTACTGCTGTTTTCTGATACTGCTCTAGGATGACAGGCTTTAAAAGCAGAAATAGGATTTCCACACTGGGCCCCCAGTGGTAGTTAGTGATTTCTTCCTCACACATAGGATCTGTATCTAAAAGATATTAATTTATTCATCTACTCATTAGCAAATACTTTTTATACATAGCACGTCTTTTCTGGATGAATGAACTGATGGACCTGGAAGGAAGTGCAGAAGGTCTCTGGGCCCCACGTGATATCACCAGTGTCTATTGAGGACTTAGTGGCCCCTGTGGTCGGTGCATCATTGATAAGGTCCCTCAGAGGCCCTCACTGTGCTGCATCTGCTGACCCTCCTAGGTCATATTTCATCCCTTGCAGCTATCAAGGTTAATAGTTACTGGGAACCAACTGGAAGATCTATCTTTTTTTCACCCAGGGGTCATCGTTTCCTTTCTGTATTTAAAAAAAAGTCAAATTGGGACCCTGACGGTATATCTGAGACAGTTTTGTCTCTTGCTGTTTTTCACTGAGTGTTTTGCATGAGCCACTTCCAGTGGCTGTGTGGTACTCCCCTCTGTGGGTCAACCATGAGTAGCCATTTTCCTGTTGGGGACGTTTACACTGGCTGTTTCCATCTGTTTGGAGTAATTCCTTAATGAATGTTTTCATAATATAAATCTTAGTATGAATTCGACTGTTTTAACTAGATTCAGTGTAGCAGAAATTGGCAGGTCAGAAGGACTTGAGCCTAAGATGTGATATGGGAGTGGTTACTGAATGCTTCCCAGGAAGGTCCTGCCAATTTGGGGCCCTACTTTCTTGTTCCCTGGGTCACATGGAGTATCAGCATCAGACATACCCTCTACAAGCTGGGAAGTGTTGAGAGCGAGTTTGAATCTGGCTTCACTGTTGAGCTTTTGACTTTGGACAGGGACCTGATCTGTGCCTCAGTGCCTCCATCTGTAAAAAGGGATGCCAGTGGTCCTTACCCCCAAGAGTTGTTTTGAGGACTGTGATAATATGTGTGAAATGCTCAGAAGTGTGCGTGACAACAGTAAGTGCTTAACAAAAGTTATTTTTAGAAGTAGAGAAAAATGGCAGTTCATAAAGTTCCTTTTAAGCAATATTATTTACAGTTGTATAGATAAGGGGTGTATATTGAGAATTTAAAACAAACTTGCATGTGCCACCACCCTGTTTTTTTTTTTTTCCCACTGTTGTGGCCTCTCCGGACACGCAGGCTCAGCGGCCATGGCTCATGGGCCCAGCCGCTCCGCGGCATGTGGGATCTTCCCGGACTGGGGCACGAACCCGTGTCCCCTGCATCGGCAGGCGGACTCTCAACCACTGCGCCACCAGGGAAGCCCTACCACCACCCTGTTTTAAACGTAGGATTTTACTAGGCTCTTAGAAGCCCTCTGAGTAGTTCTGCTGATTGTAATCTCCTCCCTTCCAACCCAGAAGTCACCTGCATCCTGATGTTCATGTTAATCAAGTTAATGGCATGTAAAGTATACCTTTATGCAGTTCCAAAGTATCCGAAGGAAGTTAGAAGAGCAAAGAAATCCTGTATTTCAGTGTTTCATAGTATGTTTGTGGTATGCACAAAGTTAATGTTGAAGGTACAGGTTTATTAGCAAAATTCAGACTTTGTTTACTGAGTCTTGGGGTCTGTTAAGCCTGAGGACTAGACTTTAGGCGGCTGGCAGCTGTGACCTTGTGTTCTTCCACCTGCCTCTCGCTGGGTGAGAGGCTCCAAGGGGCTGCAGAAGAGAGTTGGAGGACAGATTAAGTGGTCACCCTCGGGGATCACCCACTAGACACTTCTCCCTCCCCTGGTGCACTTTCTCCACACTGCTCCATGGAACAATAGAAAGTCTTACTCGGGTCTTCATTTAAATCCAGTCAGCCATCCACCTGGATCTCCTAAGTGTAGTTCCATGCTGGTTAGGATGAGCTGCATTTTGCTATGTGTCGAGCTGCACAAGGGCATTGGTGACCATTTGTGTCATGTGGGCCAGCTCCTGTGGTCTGCCTGTGGTTGAAGGCTAACGTGGGTGGAGCATGTGGAGTGGTCTGTGTTACAAGCGCCCATGCCCTGCAATCCCCTCCCACCACTTTAGGCAGTAGCCATGCCTGGTCTGCCCTGTGAACACAAGAAAGATGTAATTTACAAAGTGACTTTGAGCTCCTGTCTGTTGTGGGCACCCAGCAGCCCTCACGGGGTGAGTCAGTGTTATACACCTCACTTCACAGAATAGTAAATTATGGCTCAGAGAGAGTGTGGCTTACCCATGGTTACCCATGATTTCAGCTAAGTCACCTTGGGTCCTCGATTTTGCTCCTTCACTCTAGTTCTTCATGGTAGAGGTCTGGGGTTTGGGGAAGGTGGCAGTGGTTGCTGTCCCTGCCTCTGCCAGGTTTTCTGTGCTGGGTCTAGCTTTGTGGACTTTCTTGAGGTGAGAGGAGGTTCTTACCAGAATGTTCTTTGCCAGTGAGTACGGCTGAAGTACTCACTGTGTACAGTGTCCCTTTGGGGATGAGCTGGTCGGATTTTGTGGCAGTCTACCACCCCCCTTTATGCAGGGGCCTAGAGGGAGGTGTTCCTCTGTGTGATGTGTTGGTTGAGAGCCTTTCAGAGCACACTCCGCCCAGGCAGCACTTAAAGGCAGCTTAGCCTTTTGAGTTTGGGATCCTTTCTCTTGCTGGCTGGAGTCTTAAGCTGTGTGACAGCATCTTGACCATAGAAGGCCCTGATTTTGATCTTGATTCCTCTCCCAGTGTGTTAGGGAGCTCAGCCTTCCTGTATCATTTTGTCTGCCTCACAGTTAGAATTGGGTCTCCTAATTCAGTACATAGTTAATTCAGTTTACTCACAGATAAATATAGTATGTGGAAGGGGGATGGGCTTCATTTTGGTCTTGAAGAGCTTATTTTATGATCTGATGACCCTTGGTTGGGAAAACCTGTGTGTGTGTGTGTGTGTGTGTGTGTGTGTGTGTGTGTGTGTCTTCTGTGTTATTTAATCATAAAACTGCTTATAGGGGCTTCCCTGGTGGCACAGTGGTTAAAAATCCACCTGCCAATGCAGGGGACATGGGTTCAAGCCTTGGTCTAGGAAGATCCCACATGCTGCAGAGCAGCTAAGCCCATGCTCCATAGCTACTGAGCCTGTGTTCTAGAGCCCTCGAGCCACAACTGCTGAGCCTGCATGCCACAACTACTGAAGCCAGCGTGCCTAGAGCCTGTGCTCTGCAACAGAAGAAGCCACCACAATGAGAAGCCCACGCACCGTAACGAAGAGTAGCCCCCGCTCGCGGCAACTAGAGAAAGCCCGCGCGGAGCAACCAAGACTTAACATAGCCAAAAATAAATAAATAAAATAAATTTATTTAAAAACAAACAAACCAAAAAAACTGTTTATAGCGTGCTCCCTCGGAGTCAGCTTGAGTGCTTTGTGTAGATTAACTCATTAAATCCTCACAGCAAGCCTGGAAGGTCTGGTTCTCCTTATCCCTGACTCTTAGGTGAAGTCTGAGCCACAGAGAGGTGACATAGTGTGTTCAAGTTCAGATGGCTGGTCAGGAGCAGAGCTGGGGTCCCAACCTGGCAGAGTGCGAGTTCTCACAGTTTGGTGGTAACTTCTGTACTTGTACCTGTAACTTGTTTGTCGGAGGCAGCAACTATTCATATGCAAAAGGTTTGGACAGTTTAGTAACTAATGATTAAGCATTTGCAGCTATTTATTCTTGTGACGTCAGATTCTTCCTCAGCAGGTTTGTAGGTAGAAATTTTAAACTCTTAAGAGCCAAGACATGTTTAAAGCATCTAGTTGCAATTGCTCAAATACGGGGTGTGTAGGCCCCCAGGTTTGAATCCTTGGCTCTGGTGTGGAATGACAGGCTCCCTCCTCAGGAAGAAAGACTTCCTCATTGCACCAACCCTGAGTCTCGCTTCAAACTCCCAAGATTGTTCTTCATATGAAATCCTTGCTTAATTTTCACTTTATCCTTCCTAAAGAGATAAAGACATAAAGAAAGATCCAGAGGGATCTGAGGAACATCAGTCAACCCTTTTCCTTTGTTTTTTCTCACCGCTGTGGCCTCTCCTGTTGCGGAGCACAGGCTCCGGATGCACAGGCTCAGCGGCCATGGCTCACGGGCCCAGCCGCTCCGCGCATGAACCCCTGTCCCCTGCATCAGGCAGGCGGACTCTCAACCACTGCGCCACCAGGGAAGCCCAACCCTTTTCCTTTGAAGTCAACTCCTCTGCTTCCTGGTGCTGATTCAGGGGCTGTTTGCTGTTTTCTTTTCTCCTTCTAGTCCCTAGGGCTCAAGTAAGATTGGGCTCCTAGTAGGTGCTAAGTGAATATCTGTTAGTAGAATGAACAGATAAATCACTTTTCTTTGTTGTTGTTGTTGTTTGTTTGTTTGTTTGTTTGTGGTACGTGGGCCTCTCACTGTTGTGGCCTCTCCCTTCACGGAGCACAGGCTCCAGACGTGCAGGCCCAGTGGCCATGGCTCACGGGCCCAGCTGCTCCGCGGCATGCAGGATCCTCCCGGACCAGGGCACGAACCCGTGTCCCATGCGTTGGCAGGTGGACGCTCAACCACTGTGCCACCAGGGAAGCCCGATACTGGATATTTTGATGTTCATATTTTCCTAAGCTCTCTTAGTGGTTGAGCAATGTATTGCATAGTTAAATTGAACCTTGATGTGTTTTCGGTGGATACGAAAATGTAATTTCATCGCAAATTAATTTTCCCTTGAGAGTTTCTACCCCTAAGAGGAGACTGCTGAACTCAACACTCAAGAAGTCAAAGAAGTTGAAAATCCTAAGTTTTTATGTACACATTGGTGTGAAACCAGTTGAAGTCTACAGAAAATGCCCAGTTTACGGACAGTAGTTTTACAAGTTCATTTGGAAGTCAGTTGTTTAAGACTTGGGCTTGTCTTCTTGGCAGAGGTGCTCTTGCGGAAGGGTGTTGTGGTCCTGCTCTGGGGAGTCTGTGAGCACACAGGCCCCTCCTGCTTACTCAGTCATGTGACACGGTGACAGGTATAGGATGAGGTGCATGTTGAGTGCAGTTGGGTGTGTGTGACCCACTTTTCCGGAGACATCCTAGGTGCTGGATGTTCGTGGCGCTGGTTTTCCTGGCCAAGTGCAGTTGAGAACAGCCGTCCTTCCTTGTTCGCAGTAGAGCTGAGCCACAGACATGGCTCCCACTTCATGCAGTTTTGGAAGCTTGTTCTGACAGCCACACAGGAAGCAGGAGAGAGGACTACAGAAGGTGTCCTGTCCTGTGGGGGGATTTAAAGGATGCTGGTACTGGGAAGTGGGGGAGAAAGGGTAGGGGTTGGGGCCTGGCCTGGTCAGTGCGAGGCCTTGGCCACAGGGAGCCACTGGTGTGAAGCTGTTGGTGAGGCAGGCTGCAGCTCTCAGCCTTCTCTTGGGTGTGAGGTGCTTGCATTTGGGGTGCACCTGTGTGTGTAGGAAAGGCCAGCAGTCATGACTTGCGGTGACACAGTGCCTACAGTACCAGATAGAGAGCCGTGTTCTTGAGAACTTGTGACCAGCTCCATTTTATTAGGGAGGGCGAGGATGGGGGAAAGGGTATTGTTGCTTTAAGTTTTTCCAGAGACTTAAATTTCAGAAGCTGTTGAGTAACCAGATGTATTTATTTACCATAATTTTGGGTCACCAAGTGGGTGGTAAGCAGATTGGGCTGTGCTGGGAGGGAGTGACTCTCCCAAGGCCCTGGGTTGCTTGGGCACACAGGGCTGCACTGCCTCCACAGGGCCCTGGGCTGGAGGGCTGGAAGGAGCTCCATGGGAGCCTGACCCCCGCCTCTGCCCCTGGGCCACTGTATAGTGAGTGTCCTCCAGATCATGGCAGACCGTCTCTGAGTGCTGTTTATGCAGCTTAATTACCACCTCAAATGTGAAAAAAATCAGCCTTTTAGAATAATAGCTGTAGTACAAATAAACATTTGGGCTTTTCACACTTGAAGAGAGCTTTTTTCTTAGGTTTTTCATTTTATAATTGATGCTTTTAAAGTGCTTTAAAAGGTAATATTTCGACCATCATTTTAACTGCAGAAGTGAAACTGTTCATTAAAACATACCCATGCCAGCGGCTTATGACTGCAGGAAGAGAAAGCATGGGCACTGAGTTGTCACTATGAACATGTCTCCGTCAGTGAGGGGCCAGGAGAGCTGGTCCTGTGCTGAGGTACTTGGCTGGCGTGCTATGGCCGAGGAAGGAAGGAAGGAAATTGTGGAATTCCACGAAGGAGAAAGGCTGCCCATGACAAGTCCCTGTGTCATCATACCCGTAAAGCTGGAGCAGAGCAGATGCTGCTGTGGCGCTTCCAGAGCGGCAGTGGTCTGGTGTCCAGCATCTTCCAGCCCAGGTCTGATGAGGGACAGTACAGCCAGGGTTAGGCTGGCATCAGACTCTGGTTCAGGAGGCACCAAGACTCTTATGGGAAGTTCCATTGCTCAGGCTTCCACCCTTGTGGTTTGAGGTGCCCAGAAGTGATCCCAGGAGGAGTGTTTCAGGGACCCTGAGCTCCTGCCTGGCATCCAGAGGTTCTATCTGGAGGTGGCCCGTCCAGAGGGCCAAGCTGGACTGTTGTGAGTCTAGAGCTGCTCCTGCCTCTGGGCCTTCTCATTGCCCAGTCCTCTCCTGGGAAGGCTTTCTCCACCTCCTGGGGTCTTTGTTCAGATGTCACCTTCCTAGTAAGGGCTTCTCTGATTATTGAAGTTTGTACCACTCCCATCTTCCTTCCCTGCTGTATTTTTCTCACAATTATTTATCACCATTTGACACACTGTGGATTTTACCTGGCTTTTGTTTTTTGGGGGGAGTCTGTCTGCTCCCACTAGAATGTGGGCTTCTTGAGGGCATGGGCTCAGTTTGGTTTTTTGCTGTATCTTCAGTGCCTAGAACAGTGCATGGCACATAGGTGCTCAGTGAATATTTGTTGATGAAGTGGATAAAAGTGTGGTCTTGAGGGTACTGCATTTACCTGAAATCACTGAAGCTGCTGTGAAGTGCTGGTGGTGGCCCTGCCGTTTCTCATAAAGCATGTGGTGGAAAAGCAGGTATGTGTGTATGTCTGTCTGTATTACATCATCTGTTATTGCCATTTCAAAAATCCGGAGTTCATTCTACACTTCACGTTGATGTTGATTTCAGAATGACTGGTTTTTCCTTCTGACTTATAAAGGCTGCTGAATCTGAATTTTGAATCTGAAACATTAGGGGAAAGTGAAATTTTGAAACGCGTGATTACCTATTATTATATTTCATATTCTGTATGTGAGTATTCCCCTTCCTGCCACTGCAGCACATCTAAGCTGCTGTCACCCTCCCCTGGACCTGCTGCAGCCCTCTGACTGCTCCCCACCCGCCCCCCAGCACCCTCTCCCAGCTCCTCCCCAACCCATGCTCCGGCCTCACAGCACTCATCCACTTCTGCCATGGCTGCTCTCACAGCTTTAATCTGCTAGTTCTGTAAATGATATTGGGTCTGTCACTCTGTTGGGATGTAGCTTCCTAGGGGTAGGGACCACGTCTGCCTTACAGCCAAGTCCCTGGACCTTCACTAGCACAGCAGCCATGTTTGTTGAGTAACTGGGTTAAAAATGTAGTTAATTTACCTTTTTTGAGAAACACTGATGAGCAAAATGAGTGCATATATTTTTATGACATAACAGAAAAGCATGGCTTTGGAGAATAGGGTGTACTTTACAGAAGTCACTTCACATCTAGTCACTCCAGAGCTGTCTGCGCTAGTGAGGTAAAGGTCTTGGCGCTCCCCTTGACCCTCCTGGGACTGTGCGCACTGTGCTGCGGGATCCGCTATAAGCTGTGGCAAACAGCAAAATGTGCCTGCTGCGTGTGGGGGGATGAAGGGGTGGAGAGGTTCCTGGGGGCAGTGGCGGAGTCCTGGGCATTTGAGGTGGAGGAGGATGGTGGTTGTGCTCTGGGGGTGAGGCCAGCAGGTGTATGTGTGTAGACATACAACATCCTCTCCCTGCCCCCTCTCAGCCTGGCCCCAGGGTCACGTTTCCACCTGCCGGCGTCTCCAGAGCACACACTCTCTTTCTCTCCTCTGGCTGTAGTCAAGCCTTTTACTTCAGTGCCCACCAAACTGAAGTGGGCATGGTTTAGCTCAGGCTCCAGAACATTCTGCACCTGTCCAGAGCATGCTGACAGTTTCAGCCAACTGCCAATGACAAAGAAAGACGGCTTACTAGTTTATGTTAATTTATACTAAGGTGGCTTGTATCCCTTAAAGAGAGGCTTATCAGCTGCCTTCAGACCTCTCATTGAAGTTGTGCTTTTGGGCTGGATGAACTTGCCAGACATCTTGTAAAAGTAAGAGTTGGCATCAGGTGCATTAATGTTTACAGGTGGGAAAATCCTGTGCTCCAACCTTTACCATGTGACAGGTTCTGGGAAGTATACAGGTGGCCTGGGCATTTTCCATGGCGCTTATGGACGGGTGTCAGGGAGGACGTGAACAGGTTTTATCCAGCACGATGTTCTACCTCCTACCTTGTCATTGCCCAGCCAGATGCTGCTCGGTGTCATAGGTCTGGATGCAGGTCCAGCTCTGTTGAGACAGCATGTTGATTTTCAGCGCACCTCGTGGTTGATTTCTGCATGTCCACCAGAAATGGGCAGAGCTGTGAGCTGAGGGCTGCTGCCTGGTTGGTACCTGTGTGTGGGGTCGGCCCAGCTCAGGTCAGGAGCAAACCTGTATTTTCTAAGGGACAGTGCTCTCCTTTGAGGACCTGTTCTGGAGACCTTTTTTTTTTTTTTTTTTTTAAATAACCATAGAAACTACTTTGATGAAAAGGAAAGAAAGCTCTCAGAAACATGTACTTGTCAACCAGTGTTTCATTAGACTTACCTTTCACTGTCTTTGGAGACCACTCTCCGTGGACTGGACGCGTGTTCAGTTATCATTATGGAAGTTGGAGCTGAAGACCGCTTTCCTCGGTAAGTATTCCTGAAGCCAGCATAAGCATTCTTCACTGTGCTGGGCCTTCCCAGGGTGTTTGACATCAGGGTCATCTGTCCCTGGAGTAGCCAGTTTGATGGTGGTTGTCACACGAGGTCTTGCTTTCTGTGGCTGTGGATGCTTGCTGCCTGCAGGCCCTGCCTCCTCATCCTTGCTGCTCTTGGCTGTCACTTCCAGCACCTCCTCTCCCAGAGTTGAGCTTCTGCCCACCGTGAAGAAGCAGTGGGTTGTCCCTCACCTGTGCCAGAAACCTTCATGTGACACATACGTTGGCGCCTTTGCTAGAATTGTCGTTGGGTCCAGAAGCATGTCTGTGTAAAATTTTTCCAGGTCCATGAGTCAACTCGTCACGTTTTGCTATTTAGAAACTTCATGTTTGAGATTTTATTCAGTAGTTCACTTGTCAGTTTTGAATTAAAAGCAACATTTGCCACTGTTCTGTGCATCTCCGGTTGTCTCCTTGAGCCTCACTTGGCAGGAGGCTGGGTGCACAGGTGAACTTAGATAAACAGGTAAACAGGCCCACACTTGGTAGGACAGGTGCGGTGGGGGTGGGGCACGACAGAGACAGGCGGTGCTCTCTCCTCCCCTATCCCGTTGGGCAGCGGTGGCCCCCATTGGGCCTGAGACCAGGCCAGTTGGAAGCAGTGCTGTAGTGCCTGGGACGGTGCTGTGTTAAGTGCTGTCTTTTTCTGCTTCCCCTCTCTCGTGTGTGTCCCTTCGGGTCACACAGTCCTGCTGCTCCTCAGTCCCAGGCCTGAGGGTCTGCACTCGGAATGACCCTGCAAGGCCCAGGGAGTGCTTACCCCTTGGCTGTGTCTGGGAACCCTGTGAGGTTCTCAGTGCTCCCTGGGCACAGGTCTTGGTCGTCGTGCAGCTGGCCTGGCTGGTGAGGACAGTCCAGGCCTATCTTGGTTCTTGATGGGCCTCAGCCTGGTGACTGTGACCTCTTCCCCACTTACCACTGCCTTCGAGGACAGAAAGTTCCAGCTAATCTCCATGGGAAGTTATTGAATTTGATTACACTTCTGTTAAGATTGTATGCTTTGTTTATAGGTACAAATGATTAAGGTACTGACTGACCACAGAGCTTGGTCCAGCCCTTGGTACCTCTCATAAGATAGAGTGTTTATGAAATGTGTAAGGCACACTTGACTTACTGCGACCCATAGAGCGTTCAAGAAAACAGTAGTTTGCCATAACTAAATGGTGCGCCTTGGACTCCCATTCCAGCTAGAGAGCCTGTACTGCTGGTCATGTTTGTGCTGTGTGCCACATTTAAAAAGTCAGATTCTTTTAGATATTTTTTACAAAGCCAATTGGTCATATTCTCCTAGTATTTCACTGATACTGTGCCTTGGGTTAATTCCTTCATATTTGTATACCTTACCTGAAGTGATAATGATCTTGACAGACCAATAAGTAAAAGAAGCTTGCCCTCTCCCAGCTGTGGTGCAGCTCCAGAGCTGGTGGTGGCTCCTTGGTTGGGAGCTGGCATGTGGTATGTCTTCTGGGGTGACCCTGCCTGAGCTGGCCTTCCTGGGGCTGGCCTGCGGTGTGGAGCCGAGGTTTGTGTGGTCTTTCGGGGACTGCCCAAACTTTTGCCTGTTCTTGCCATCTGCTGCCTCACTTCTCCACTTCCATGCTCATCATGTTTGGGTTGCAGGATGTTCCGTCTAGATTTGTTTTTTACTTATTATCTTAAGATGAGCATCTCTGTCTCCATCAACTTTTCTCTTGTGATTGAGCTGTCACCCTCTGCAAACCATTGGTTACTGTGCCTGTTCTTGGTGTACTTTCTACAGGCTTCTTCATAGTTCTCTGAAGTCTCCCTTCACTATTTTAATGGAGAGAGAAAATTTTTATCCTTTATGAACAAACATAATACACAGTATAAGAAACAGAGCTTTGTATTGCCACAGTCCCTTAGTTATTTAAATTTATAATATTAAGTGTTCAATTGTCTTCAATCTGCTTTTATGTTACCATGTTGATATACTTCTTATCACCTTTTGTATTGTTGCAGACTCATGATTTTTCCCAGTTTCAGCTCATTCTAATTAGCTGTACTTATGTTTGCAGGGTCACAACATGGCCAGTAACGGCCCCTACAGGCTAGCTTTCCTGCCTTTTCCTCCAACCACAGACAGCCTCCTTTTCAGATATAGCAAGGGATTCCAGGCCTGTGTTGATTGTCTTATTCCTGTTCCAAGATGTGGAGTCAAGTGCTCTCCTGGATTCTTTTTTTTTTTTTTAAATATCTTTAGTACTCAATTGTACCTTTTTTTTTTTTTTTTTTAATGAGTAATGGGCTTTTTTTTGCGTGGGGGGCTGCGTTGGGTCTTCGTTACTGTGTGCAGGCTTTCTCTAGTTGTGGTGAGCAGGGGCTACTCTTTGTTGTGGTGCGCGAGCCTCTCATTGCGGTGGCTTCTCTTGTTGCGGACCACGGGCTCTAGGCCTGCAGACTCAGTAGTTGTGGCTCACGGGGTCTAGAGCACAGGCTCAGCAGTTGTGGTGCACAGGTTTAGTTGCTGCGTGGCATGTGGGATCTTCCTGGACCAGGGCTTGAACCCGTATCCCCTGCATTGGCAGGTGGATTCTTAACCACTGTGCTACCAGGGAAGTCCTCTCCTAGGTTCTTTTAATGGGCAGTACTATTAGAAACAAATATGGGTGCTCTGAATTCATTTCATGTTGTTCTACAACAGTCTGGTGATGAGTAGGCTAATGATGTCACTGCTAGAACAATTTAGGCTCAGACTGCAAAAGAGATTTTTTTTTAAATGGTTGTGGGCACAACTTATGTATTTCTGATTTAACTTTGACACTATCCTTTCTTAATGTCCATCTGAATATTTAACTATATCTATCCACTTGTCTTTAGTATTTTTATGTATCTCATTGACAACTGTTGTGTTGTCACTTTGTTGGCAAATTACCATATTGCTTTCCAAAAACGTTTTAACAGCAACACAGGTTTATGGTACCAGCCACAATTGTATGAGTATACTTGCTTTATCACAATCTTGCCAGCATTTGGTGTCTCTGTGTGTTGCACACATACTTAATCATAATTCTTATCTATTAATTCACTCCTCCAGCCTCCTCCCGTAATTAAAAATGTACAGCACTATCTCTGGTGCTGTAACTTTCTTTGAATACAACGCACATTTTCGGCTCTTAGTTACTTGAGGTTTTTTTTTTTTTAACATCTTTATTGGAGTATAATTGCTTTACAATGGTGTGTTGGTTTCTGCTTTATAACAAAGTGAATCAGCTATACATATACATATATCCCCATTATCTCTTCCCTCTTGCGTCTCCCTCCCTCCTTCCTTCCCACTCCTAGAGTGGTCACAAAGCATGGAGCTGATCTCCCTGTGCTATGTGGCTGCTTCCCACTAGCTATCAGTTTTACATTTGGTAGTGTATATATGTCCATGCCACTCTCTCACTTTGTCCCAGCTTACCGTTCCCCCTCCCCGTGTCCTCAAGTCCATTCTGTAGTAGGTCTGCGTCTTTATTCCCGTCCTGCCCCTAGGTTCTTCGTGAACCTTTTTTTTTTTTTAAGATTCCATATATATGTGTTAGCATACAGTATTTGTTTTTCTCTTTCTGACTTACTCCGTATGACAGATTCTAGGTCCATCCACCTCACTACAAATAACTCAATTTCGTTTTTTTTTATGGTTGGGTAATATTCCATTGTATATATGTGCCACATCTTCTTTATCCATTCATCTGTTGATGGACACTTAGGTTGCTTCCATGTCCTGGCTATTGTAAATAGAGCTGCAATGAACATTGTGGTACATGACTCTTTTTGAACCATGGTTTTCTCAGGGTATATGCCCAGTAGTGGGATTGCTGGGTTGTATGGTAGTTCTATTTTCAGTTTTTTAAGGAACCTCCATGCTGTTCTCCATAGTGGCTGTATCAATTTACATTCCCACCAACAGTGCAAGAAGGTTCCCTTTTCTCCACACCCTCTCCAGCATTTATTGTTTGTAGATTTTTTTGATGATGGCCATTCTGACTGGTGTGAGATATCTCAGTGTAGTTTTGATCTGCATTTCTCTAATGATTAATGATGTTGAGCATTCTTTCATCTGTTTGTTGGCAATCTGTATATCTTTGGAGAAATATCTATTTAGGTCTTCTGCCCATTTTTGGATTGGGTTGTTTGTTTTTTTGATATTGAGCTGCATGAGCTGCTTGTAAATTTTGGAGATTAATCCTTTGTCAATTGCTTCATTTGCAAATATTTTCTCCCATTCTGAGGGTTGTCTTTTGGTCTTGTTTATGGTATCCTTTGCTGTGCAAAAGCTTTTAAGTTTCATTAGGTCCCATTTGTTTATTTTTTAATTTCCATTTCTCTAGGAGGTGGGTCAAAAAGGATCTTGCTGTGATTTATGTCATAGAGTGTTCTGCCTATGTTTTCCTCTAAGAATTTGATAGTGTCTAGCCTTACATTTAGGTCTTTAATCCATTTTGAGTTTATTTTTTTGTATAGTGTTAGGGAGTGTTTTAATTTCATTCTTTTACATGTAGCTGTCCAGTTTTCCCAGCACCACTTATTGAAGAGGCTGTCTTTTCTCCATTGTGTATTCTCGCCTCCTTTATCAAAAATAAAGTGACCACATGTGCGTGAGTTTATCTCTGGGCTTTCTGTCCTGTTCCATTGATCTATATTTCTGTTTTTGTGCCAGTACCATACTGTCTTGATTACTGTAGCTTTTTAGTATATAGTCTGGAGTCAGGGAGCCTGATTCCTCCAACAACGTTTTTCTTTCTCAAGATTGCTTTGGCTATTCGGGGTCTTTTGTGTTTCCATACAAATTGTGAAATTTTTTGTTCTAGTTCTGTGAAAAATACCGTTGGTAGTTTGATAAGGATTGCATTGAATCTGTAGATTGCTTTGGGTAGTATAGTCATTTTCACAATGTTGATTCTTCCAATCCAAGAACATGGTATATCTCTCCATCTAGTTACTTGAGTGTTTTTGGTGCCTATCCTTTGTACATTTCTTCGTTAAAAAAAGTCTTTACGATTTACAGATTTGAATGAGATTTTATATATAAATCAATGTAGTCATATATGATATAGCTATTTTTATAACAGTTTATTGAGATATAATTCATATACCATACAATTCACCCATTTAAAGTATATTTCAGTGGCTTTTAGTATATTCATGAGGTTGTATATCCCCATCCAATTCCAGGACATCCTCATCATTCCAAAAACAAACCCATTAGCAGTCACTCCCCATTCTCCCCTCCAGCCCCTGACAACCTCTAATTTTTCTTCCTCTATAGATTTGCCTACTCTGGACATTTCAGATAAATGGAATCATACAGTATGGGGCTTTTGTGTCTGGCCTTTTTCACATAGCATAATGTTTTGCATGTTCATCTGTTTTTTAGAATATATCAGTATTTCCTTTTTATGGCTGAATATTCAATTTTATAGCTAGATTACATTTTGTTTATCCATTTATCCGTTGATTGTCATTTGCGTTGTTTCCGCCTGTTAGTTGTTATGTATAATGCTACTATGAACATGCTTGTACAAGATTTGTGTGGAGCTATGTTTTCATTTCTAGGAGTGGATTTGAAGGATTATGTGATACCTGTTTCCTTTTGAGGAACTGTTGTAATGTTTTTCAGCGTGGTTGCACCATTTGACATTCCTACCACCAATATGACGGTTCCAATATCTCTACATCTCCATCAGCACTTGTTATTACCTTTTTGATTCTAGCCATTCTGGTATGTGTGAAATGGAGTCCCATTGTGGCTTTGATTTGCATTTCCACAGTAACTAATGATGTTGAGCATCTTTTCATGTACTTATTGGCCATTTGTATGTCTTTTTTGGAGAAATGTTTATTTAGATTTGTTGCCTATTTTTTAACTGTGTGGTTCTTTTTTTTTTTTTTAATTTAGTTGTAAGAGTTCTTTATATAGTCTGAATACAAGTCCCTTATCAGATTTATGATTTGCAAATATATTCTCCCATAATTGGGTTGTCCTTTCACTTTGTTGGTGGTGCCTTTGAAGCACAAAAGTTTTTAAATTTTGATGAAGTCCCTTTGATCTGTTTTTTTCTTTTGTTCCTGTGCTTTCGGTTTCATATCTAAGAAACCATTGCCAAGATCATAAAGATTAACTCCTATATTTTCTTCTGAGAGTTTCCTAGTTTTATTTCTTACTTGTAGATCTTTGATCCATTTGAGTTAAATTTTGTTGTGGGAAAGGCATCCAACTTCATTCTTCTGCATGTAGATATCCAGTTGTCCCAGCATCATTTGTTGAAAAGACTGTTCTTTCCCATTGAAGGGTCTTGGCACTCTTGTCAAAAATCGATTGGCCGTAGACATATGGGTTTTATTCCTGGACTCTGTTCCAGTCACCCATGTGTGTATCCTTATGCCAGTACCTCATTGTCTTTTTTCTTCCTTCCTTCCTTCCTTCCTTCCTTCCTTCCTTCCTTCCTTCCTTCCTTCATTCCTCCCTCCCTCCCTCCCTCCCTCCCTCCCTCCCTTCCTCCCTCCCTCCCTCCCTCCCTCCCTTCCTCCCTCCCTTCCTTGTCTATCTATTTATGGCTGCTTTGGGTCTTCGTTGCTGCACGGCCTTTCTCTAGTTGTGGCAAGCAGGGGCTACTCTTTGTTGCTGTGTGCGGGCTTCTCATTGCGGTGGCTTCTCGTTGCGGAGCACAGGCTCTAGGCACGTGGGCTTCAATAGTTGTGGTGCGCAGGTTCAGTAGTTGTGGTGCATGGGCTTAGTTGGTCTGTGGCATGTGGAATCTTCCCGGACCAGGGCTTGAACCCGTGTCCCCTGCATCGGTGGGCCAGGTGTTTTTTTTTTTTTTTTTTTTTTTTTGGTGGTACGTGGGCCTCTCACCATTGTGGCCTCTCCCGTCGCAGAGCACAGGCTCCGGACGCGCAGGCTCAGCAGCCATGGCTCACGGGCCTAGCCGCTCCACAGCATGTGGGATCTTCCCAGACCTGGGCACAAACCCATGTCCCCCTGCATTGGCAGGCGGACTCTCAACCACTGCGCCACCAGGGAAGCCCTGTTAGGTTTTTGAATTTGTTTAAATAACTAAAAAACATATAATTCTTTAATTTGTTTAGAGGTAAATTTGGTGTGTAGTGAGCAGTTGGGCTCTAAATCAGTTATTTTTCCAATTGTTAAGCAGTTATTCCACTAGTGTCTTTTTTTTGAGCAGCTTATTTCTTATCAACTATAACTTTTACGTGTAGTTGGCAATTCTTGGGCTCTTCTTTCCATTAAGTTATACTTCTGTGTTCCAGGACTGCTAGGTTAAAATTCTATTTAGTTGTGAGATATAGTTATTTATTTGTTTGTTCGTTTGTTTATTTCTGCTTTGGGTCTTCGTTGCCACGTGTGGGCTTTCTCTAGTTGCGGTGAGCGGGGGCTACTCTTCATTGTGGTACATGGGCTTGTCATTGCAGTGGCTTCTCTTGTTGTGGAGCACGGCCTCTAGGCGTGTGGGCTTCAATAGTTGTGGCTCGCCTGCTCAGTAGTTGCTGCTCACAGGCTCTAGAGTGCAGGCTCAGTAGTTGTGGTGCACGGGCTTAGTTGCTCTGTGGCATATGGGATCTTCTCGGACCAGGGATCGAACCTGTGCCCCCTGCATTGTCAGGCGTATACCACCAGGGAAGTCCGGGATACAGTCTTAAGCTAGTCTGTTTGTTCAAACCCTGAGTGCCTTCTGTGTGTCTAGCCTTATATGAAATGTAAGTGGGTGAGTAGGGCAGGGGTTCTGGGATGGGAGACACCGTGGTCACAGGGTTGGACCAGCTTTCTCTGTGGACAGGGCCACAGATGATGTTTAGGCCAGGCAGTGTGTTGGGAAGGCCAGCTGGCCATGGCTGGGTGGGGGTGGGGGAGGTGTTGGAGACTTACGCAGTACTGAGGGAGAGGGTGAGGGCAGGTAGGTTCTGGGTGGTGGGGTCCGTGGGCACGCAGGACAGGGCAGGGTGGGATTTGAGTGGGGAAGGGACTTGGGAGAGGAGGGCAGTGGCCCGAACTGCATGGCGGAACATCAGATGACCTGCCCTGTGCTTGGTGGTGTTTCAACGATGTCAATACTTTAGTTCATATGTTTAGGAAGGGTGAGCCACTTTGAATCTTACCTTTTTTTTTTCCTGTGTCCACCAGTATGACACCGTTCCTATTCAGTCCAGCGTGGTATTATGTTCCTGCCCGTCCCCATCAATGGTGAGGACCCAGACTGAGTCCAGCACGGCCCCTGGCGTTCCCAGCTGTGGTAGCAGGCAGGGCCCCACCATGGACAGCACCGCGGCCGAATCCCGGCCAAGCGCCAACTCGCTGCAACACGCCACACAGCCACCACCACAGCCTCGGAAGAAACGGCCAGAAGACTTTAAATTTGGGAAAATTCTTGGTGAAGGCTCTTTTTCAACAGTGAGTATAGGCTGCTGCTGTTTGTCGAATGAGGATGTTTTCCTTGGGAGTACTGGCCTTTCTCGGGACTTGGAGCTGGGGGATTAAGACACCACAGTGGTGTTCTACCCCAGAGGAGGGTCTCAGGCCCTTGGGGATTCCTCTCCTGTTGTGAAGGTGACTTGGGGCTGGCTACCACCAGGCAGATCATGTCGTTTAAATATCTAGCTCATGATTTTGTAGGGGAAAGCTTTAAAAGGCATTTCATGATCTTATTTTCAATTTTCTCAAAAAATGCAGTTAGATTGTATTCTAACCAGGTGTCAGCAAGTTACATTTCATGTCGTTGTGCCCTGTTAGCAAGGCCCTGGGCAGCTTTCCTGTTCCTTAGATTAAACATTAGTGTTGGTGTATCTCTTCATAGTTTTGGGGAAACATTTAATGACCTTTGTTATTTCTCTGTTATTTTAAAAATATGAAACAGTACACCATTGACATTTGCTAGAGTTGCAGCCCAAGACCTGCTAGCTTCCAGATTTTTGTGTCCTCAGTTTCATGGACAGAATTACTATCACAGCATTGTCAAGTCACACTCAGGGTAATTCTTTTCATTACCTGAGAGAGTTTTACCTATCTTGTGGTATTTTTCCTCTTAAAGCAAAGATATGAAGGTTCAGAGCTGCCCTTTGCTGAGTTGGAGGCCTCATGTGGCTATGGCTGGGCCAGAGGCTTGCTGCAGGCTCTGGAAGGCCAGGGCCCCTGTCCCCTGGCCAGGGCGCGCAGTCTTAGTCCGTGCCTTCAGAAGAGACAGATCCTTGCCACCGTGGTCTCTGAGCTGGGCCCAGCATGAGCTGCAGCTCCTCAGACCTACAGGGTTCCTGAATAATGAGACTTTCTTGCCTGGCCTTTGTGAAGAAACCTCGTGTGAAATTTGTTTTCCTTTTCTTTTTTTCCATTTATGAAATATTTCAAAATACAAAGAACATGACATATTGGGGCTCACCCATGTTCCCAACATCATTTTAAGTGTTAACTTTTGCTCCTTTTACATTTTTAATTTAGATTTTTTTTATTGGCAGTTTTTAAGTTAATGAAAGAATTGGGCCCTCATGATAAAAACCTTCAACTTTGAGGATAATCCCCAGTAGGTCTGGTACTCACAGGTCCTTTCAGAAAGAAAAAACTATTTTGAAAAGAATCTTGGGTGTTCTGCACAGTTACTTACACGAGTCCAGTAAAAGAAGAAGCATTCTCTCTCCTTTTCTCAGTTGTACTTCATTGGACATTTATATTGACTGGAAAATGAGGATGTATTTATGAAATTCCCGTGTCCCTGGGTTTCCACCGTGGGTAAAAGTAGGTGCCATCTGTTCTGGGTGACAGACTCCTAATGTAGAAAAGCCCCAGCTGAGATTCTTGTCATCCCTGCGCCAGGGTGGTACCCAGGAAAGTGCCGTGAGCCTGGAGCCTCTTTTCTGGTACTGTTTGGAATCCTGCAGCCTTGGGTCTCAAATTATATGTGCTACCCTCAGTTCCTTCTCACCATTCCTGAAATATAGACAACTTAAAATGAGGTTTCCAGGGGAGGCAGCTCCCAGGCTGGATCCCCAGGCAGGACCTTCACGTGATAGAGCCTGCGCTGGAGAAGGGGAAGCCTGGTCCACTGCTGCCGGCACCCTGAGGGTGATCCTGATGTCTACTGCCCCTGCAGTTGGCCCGGGCCATGCGGAGGGACATAAGGAAACTGCATAGAATATGCAGAGTTCACACAACGGAAAGATGACATAAATATCTCCTTCAGATAGGATTCCATTAAATATTAGTACTCAGTGTTTTTCTTCCTTTTTCCTACTTACGTAGCTATTGCATGCTGCTGTGAAGAAATTTAGCATTACATCGGTACATAACCTAGGGAAGGCCAGCCCTTCCCCAGCCCACTCTCCTTGACTCACCAGCGCCTGAGAATAGTCCACACAAGTTCCTTCCTCCACAGAGATCTTTAAGATCTTTCCACTTGAACACATATAATCTGACCTTGTTCTTCTTAAAAACTTCAGAGCTACACACAGTGCTTTTCCATGGTCACTTCTGATGAACTTGGGGAAGAATTCCCTAACGGGATATAACTTAGAACCAGGGGCCTCCAGAGGTCTTCCCGGAGGCTCCGGTATTTCACGGGAGTCAGCAGGTTTTCATCTGCTCTCTGGTCCTCGGCTGTTCCCTGTAGGTGTCTCAGGAGAGGAATTTGCACCAGCTGGCGGTGTTGGGGACCACCCCAGCTCACTGCCAGACTGGGCTCATCAGGCATTTGGAAGTTGTTACTCAGGTTGTGCCCAGGGTGTGTTCGTGTAGAAAGTTCTTTTCAGTGCGTGTGAGGCCCCACTGGTACTCTGTCCCCAAAGTAGAGTGTAAGACCTGGCTGTGCTGTGGAGAGGGCACGGGGTGGGTGGGGGGCGGGTGTGTGTGTGTGTGTGACTGCACGCTGGAGGGAGGCGCTCTCTGCCAGCCATGGTTCCTGTGCCCTCAGTAGCAGGGATGGGATTTACAGCATCTGAGAGTGGCATCAAGTGAAATGCAACTATTATTTGTAAAAGCCCAAATTCAGGGTGGCCTTTTGCAATGAACATGTACTGGGGACCTATCCATAGAGTTATTTTTTGAAGAAATTCCAAGTACCCACCTTGTGGAGATATTATTATTTGCTGCTTCTTCCTACTGTTTGTGTGAGGGTTATGCTGGTCATAAGATGTTCCTGAATATATATTTCACTGCAAGAGGGGGCACTATTGGCATCTGATGAGGAACCTTCTGGAAACATTTGAGAGATAACATGTGTTTCCTTTAACTACTAGAACACATTAACTTAGTCATTGGCACTCAGCTATGTTTGTTAGCACAGGACCAAAAATATTTAAAATGTAATTTCGTGGTGGGGCGGGGTAGCCTGTGTGGTTGGTTGCAGGGTGACTTGTGAGACTCAGTGCCCTGGTTACATTGGGTGTTTTTTTCTCTTCTTTTTCCCCTTTTTCTTCCCAAACCAGGTTGTTCTGGCCCGAGAACTGGCAACCTCAAGGGAATATGCTAGTAAGTAACTAACTCCAGCGAGCTAGGATGCTCCAGTGTCTAGGATGCAGGAACAGTGCACCTCTGGGTATGCGGCCACCTGGCTGCCCAGCCCCTGGAGGTTTCTGTGCTGATTTCAGGGGACAGGACACTGTTGGTCTTAGAGATCACAAATCTGGTGGGTGCGTTTTGTGAAAAACTTTAATTTTTATTTATCTGTTACTTTATGAGTTGTGTCTTTAGTGTTTTCTTACTATTTCCAATTGTAGTAACTTGCTTCTCTCTTAAGTTAAAATTCTAGAGAAACGTCACATTATCAAAGAAAACAAAGTCCCGTATGTAACCAGAGAGAGAGACGTGATGTCGCGGCTGGATCACCCCTTCTTTGTTAAACTTTACTTCACATTTCAGGATGATGAAAAGCTCTGTATCCTTTGAACAGTCAAAGCCTTCTGATATCACGCCAGTGACCCCTTACTGTTTTGGAACCATGACCCCGTTTTTGTTTTCACAAGTAACCCCTTCCCTGGAAGGGAAAAGGGTAGCTTATTCTAAATACAGATGAATTCACATCACTTTGCTTTGGGACCCCCTGGGATTGCTGACATTCACTGAAGTAGAACATTACTTCAAGGGAGATCATCACGGTCATTTTTGAGGTTTTTTGTTGGTAAGCTTCATATCTAAAAGATCATTATTTTAATGCTGTTCTTGCTAGACATTTATTTAAAGGCATGCCCTCATTCCTTTTTAATCAGCATCCTTGGAGTATCTGTCAGGTGTTGAATCCAGTGCTCAAAGCAGGGAAGCGAGAGAGAGGAAGAAGGATCTTGGGCCCGGGGCTCCCGGGAGGTAGTCACCTTTCTGCCCTCTTTGGCCCTGGGTTGTGGGGTTTGGTTGGAAGGAACATCTTTCTCAGGCTCAGCTGCCAGGTAGAAAGTCTAGGGAGTGACCCATAGGAGCCCAACCCTTTCTTCCTGTATCCAGGACTTGTCCTCCCAGAGACAGCCCCTCCCCAGGGCCCTCCAGCCTCCCCCACTCCCGCCCCTGTGGATGTCTCTGATCATCCAGTGCCTGGCTCTCCAGGGCTGTGCACACTGCTTCTCCAGCTGCTTCTCCTGCAGGGACGTCACACCCTGCTGATTCTTTGTTTTATTTCAGGGCATCTCATATTCCCTGACTTCTCCTCTCCTCCCTGGAGCACTTTTTTTCTTTCTTCTTTGCTCAGGGTTCAAGGAGACAGGGCACTGTGGCATTCAGGGTGGGCCATATCTGTGTTGTCAGCTTGTCTCTGGGCCATTCATCATACAGCCAGGCCCGCCAGGTCTCCTCACTCCCCGGCCCCTCTCCTGCAGTTGTTCTTCCAAACCGGGACTCCCTCAGCCTCCGTTTGCCCAGAGACTCTGTCTTCAATCCCAGCAGCTGCTCTTGGCTTCTTCTCGACGACGGAGGTTGAGCTGCCAAATGGAGTTGAGAGTTTGTTCAAGTGTAAAACTCAGTCTGTGCATCTGTTCTTTTCCTCCTGCCCTTAGGTCTCCAGAGCCCCTTCCCCTCACCCCACCACCTGTAAAGCTTGGCTTCCCCATCCCACTTGGGGGTGGGGGCCTGATCTTAACCCCCCTTCCCTCCCCCTCTCTCCTCTCTCCACACATATTCTTCTGGGTTAAAACTTTGCTCGATCCTGTTTCCCCTTTAAGACCATTTTCTGGCTCCTTCAGCTGTCAGCTGAATGTTTCCTTTTGTTTATTGAGAAGTCCTGGTTGAGTGCCAGGTGATGGGAACATGCTGGTAAATGAGGTGCAGGCTCTGCCCTCATGGGACTTGCATTTCTGCGCAGGAGTTAGATATACATAGGTGATTAATGGCTGTGTGATAGACACTGAGGAAACAAGAGTAGTAAGGCCAGGTAGGAGTTGGTCGGTGGAGAGTTGGATCAGCTGTTTTAACTTGGTTGTCTGAGGAGAGGATATCAGCCTGAGTCCTGAGCAGAGCAGGGACAGGTATGTGTATGTGTGGGGGGTACAAAAAGACTGGGCAGGGGTCAGCTTCTTGGGCCTCAGAGTCCCGGCAAGAATTTTGGATTTTCTTCTAAGTGTGGCACAGAGTCCAGGAGGAGGGTCTGGAGCAGGGTAGCCGTTTGCTATCACTCGGGCTGCTGCTGCCGGGAGGGCTCTTGTAAGTGAACTGGGAGGATGGAGTCAAGCTGCCTCCTGGGGGTGGGGCCTCAGAGCTGGGTGCACAATGGTCCTGTAATTGATGCAGCCGTTGATCCTTGCTACTTGAGACCTGAGTGGGCTACTGGGTGGCTGCCTGCAGAGCCTGAGAAGTCAGGTTGTTGTGCAGATTGGTGGGGGGTGGGCTGGGGTGTCGGTGGGCCGGAGGGTGCCCAGCAGGGAAGAGTTCCAATGAGTGGAGAGAATAGAGTCCCAGGGGCCATGGACCAGATGGTTTCCGGTGGAGGGTGCTGGCTGCCCTGCCAGATAGTGCTAAGTGGTCAAGTAGCTTGGCCCTGGCCTGACCTGTGGATTGCTTCCCATGCAAAGTGTTGTTGAGAGTGGCAGTCTGGGGGTGGGGCGGAGGGCTCAATCAAGAGAGGCAAGGAAAGACCAACAGTGGTTTTTTCCTAGTGGTTTCACCGTAAAGGGGAGCAGTAAAATGGTCTAGTAGCCAAGAGCATGTGGGGCAGGGAGGGGGGTTCCTTGTTGGTTTGTTTTAGGTCTTTTAAAGTGTTTGCCTCTCCACCTGGCTTCAGCATTGCCCCATGTCCCTGTCTGCTGTCACTGCTCATGCAGCAGTCATCAGTGACCTATCTGTTCTGTATCTCACCTCTGAGGCCACCTAGACCTCTTGCTCCTTGTGCTCCATGGCACCCATGTGATTGTGCTTCTCTTTGAGCCTGTGGGGCTCTCTGGCTGCCAGATTTCCTGGAGTCCCAGGTCTGGGCTTCCTACGGGGCCTGGGGAGAATGTCTTGTTGGTTGGGAGGCTCCAGCAGGTCGCACATACTTGATTTCATCTTCTCCCAAGGTCATGTTCAGTAGGATCAGGCACTCAGAGGCTAGATGAGTGAGCTCACTGTCTGATTTCAGATGGGATTGGCCAGAGTAATGCAGGTGGAGGGGACTCTAGGTCTCTGTCCAATGGTGTCTGTTGCTTTTGACATTTTAAGACAAATTTGAAAGCCTGTGGAGATTGCAAGGGCTCACTTAACCTCTGACAGGAGTGAGACCTGGGGACTTCTCCACTGGAAATCCTTTGTAGTATACAGTGTGTTGAAAGATAAAGGAAAGGAAACACTCTGCCTGAATAAAAGCCCCAGTGTGCACACCATCCTCCTTTTAGCCATAATTTACACATTGGGGTGAGAGGGGAGCAGCGACTACAGGGCTAAGCACACTCTCAGGACAGGTGAGGCAGAGCCTGGTGACACCCCTGCAGCAGCCTGAAAACAGGCAGGTAGATCCGTGAGGGGCCTTCTGGGCACTGGCAGCCTCTTTGCCCTCTGGAGGTTCAGTTTGACCAGACTCAATCCCTGCTCCCCAGAGAGGGCTGAGCTTAGAGAAGCCCTCCCGCCCTCCTTAGGTGCAATGCAGGTCTGGGCACCGCAGCCAGCCAGCCAGGGTGCCTTTCCCTCCAGCAGAGATGAAGGCTGAGGGGTTTCAGAGGCTGTTGCTCCGCTAACCTCCGTTCTTCCTCCACCTCCCACCTGCCTGTCCTTGTGTGTCCTCTCTTGCAGCTTGAGGACAGGAACAGCACCCTAGACCTCAGGAAGCTGGGCTCCAGTCCTCTCCCTCCTTGGTTTTGTGACTTTGAGTCAGTTGCTTAACTTCTCTGGGCTGGGCTCCTCTGCAAAGCGCAGGCATTGGGCTCAGCAGGCTCTCAGGCACTGCCACAGGCCTGATCTGTGCTCATTGTCCCAGGAATTCACTTGCTCCCTGTGAGAGAGTAGCCTCCTCTCACTGCCCTGGGGCCTTAGCTGTGCTGAGGGAGGTAGAAATTTTCTAGGGTGTGAAGTGGACCAGTGAGGTCTGAAAGAGTGTTTCTGGGGAATGAGGAACGGGTGTGGTCAGAGAGAACACGGGCTTGGAGCCATGATCCACAACATGTCATGTCCAAAACCTGTCGGTCACTTAGCGCCACAGCCGAGCAGAGAACTAGAAGTGTCCCTCACACAGGAAACAGGAACTCAGGGAGTGGTCAGATAAGGGGCAAAACCTGTGAAGCCAGAAGAGGCCCTGTCGCCATGGCCGAGCCTCTCACGTGGGCTGCTGGTTTCTGGGAGACTGCTCCTGAGTGGGGAGGCTCTGCATCCGGTCCAGGTCCAGGCAGGGCCCCTGCTTAGGGTTGAGTGGGCCAGAGTCTGCCGGCTGCTGGTGAGGAGGCCACAGATACCAGCCTTCTCCGAGGAGTGATCAAAGCAAGGAGAGGAGGAGGGAAGGCGCCCTGGCCGAGACCCTTTGCATTCCCTAGAAGTTAGGTTGGTTTTGGGCCTCAGCTTCCTGTTAAACGTTCTAGTTGGAAGGGCTTGGGAGGCCATGGGTGGGGCTCGATCACAGGCAGGTTCGAGCATCTTTGGTTGGTGGTCTCTCCCCTCCTGGGCCACAGCTTCAGGCATCTTCTTTGGTGGGAGATGGCAAGTGCCTTGGCAAACAAAAGCCAGATGGGACAGCTTGAGCACAGGTCACCCCTTACCCCCTCGGAGCTGATGCTCAGGGCGGGTGAGGACTTGGGTCACCCTGTCCTTGGCTGCAAGGGAGTGGCGGAGTACCTGTAGATTTCCATTAGGAGGTGCGGATGTTCAGTGCTTCCAGGAGGAAGCAGTTATATGGGATCCATTTATAGTTTCTCCTCTTAGGAAAAGGGAGAACCGAAGTAAAACAAATCACACTGCAGTGGTGTCCGAGGGAAAGATGACTGTTCCTCGAGTCTCTCCCCAGTGGGGGCCCAATAAATAGATTGAGTTTATCTATTAATGGCATTTCTCTTACAAAACTTGTCACTTTATACTTGGGAAGGAGCATTCATTTGAGGAACCTTTACGTGAACGGACTCAGCACGGCATATGGCGTGCGGTTGGTGCAGGTTGGAGGCTGTGTGCTGATGGGGGCGTTGGGACCACAGGCCCTGACTGCCATCTCTAGCGGCTTCCCTTCACTGAGCCCACAGGTGTCTTCTGGGGATGGGGAGTCCAGAAGGGGCAGTTGGCCTGAGAGGCACGTGTTTTTGTGTTGTTGGTGAGAAACTCACGCTGGGATCCTGTCCTGGAGCCAGGGATTCCCTGCAGACCCAGCAGTTGCGGTAGGGTCTGGCTGGAAGAGGGGCAGCTGTCTCGGGCCACAGGTACCTTCAGTTTTAATTAATTTAAAAAATTGCTACTGGGCCGTTAAGGTCAGTTTAAAAGAAAGATTTTTGCTCTCTTCCTTAACTAGTCAATGTTTAGATTTTGGCCTTAGTTATGCCAAAAATGGAGAACTACTTAAATACATTCGGAAAATTGGTTCGTTCGATGAGACATGCACCCGATTTTACACAGCTGAGATGGTGTCTGCCCTAGAGTACTTGCATGGCAAGGGCATCATTCACAGGTACCAAGCCAGGGGGCTGCAGGCTTTGCTCCCCAGGCCTGGGGGTCAGCTCTGGTCTCTTTTATGGAGGGTGGGATGCCTCATTGTGAGAATTAAGAAGAGTTCACATTACTCTGATGTTGAGAGACTGTGGACCTTTAATATCAGATGAAATTGGTCAGATGTCCTTTTTGCCAGACTAACGATTCTCTTAGCCATGTTGACTGGTGATTTTATTTTGTCAGTTGTAGATTCTGTGTGTACATACCATTTTCCATGATTTTCCGATAAAGTCAAATTGAAAGTGTTCATTTAAGCTTTTTTTTTTTCTTACTGTTTTTTTTGGGGGGTGGGGGGGTAAAATACCCATAACGTAAAATTTACCGGGAATTCCCTGGTGGTCCAGTGGTTAGGACTCTGAGCTTCCACTGCAAGGGGCATGGGTTCAATCCCTGGTCGGAACTAAGATCCCGCCAAGCTGCGTGGCACAGACAAAAAAAAGAAAAAAGCCTAAAATAAAATAAAATTTACCATTTAACCATTTTCTCTCTCCCAATTTTGAGAAATAGTTGACATATATATATATATATATATATATATATATATATATGTTTAATGTGTACATTTATTGCGTAATGATACCACAGAAGGTTTAAAGGTACTTTATAGGTTAGGTATGATAGATTATACTTCAATTAAAAGTTTATTGAAATGGTAGATGCAGTTATGAAATGATGTAATTTGAATGTCCTCATTATATGCAGTTGATATTTGTTCAGTGCTAACTTTAGACTTGCATTCTTGGTTGTTAGTCTGTAAAGATTATAGGTATTAATCAGTTCATTTTGGTTTTAGCAAAATTTAGAGTTTGTAATAATGTTACTGTTTTAAATATTTCATCTCAAATGTAAAAAATCTACTTTCACAGGGACCTGAAACCAGAAAATATTTTGTTAAATGAAGATATGCACATCCAGATCACAGATTTTGGAACAGCAAAAGTATTATCCCCAGAGAGTAAACAAGGTGTGTGTTTTATTTCTAGTAGATCCCTGCTCAGTGCTTAAATCAAAACCAACTTCTTAGAAACAGGTTGAATTGCATTATGCTCATCATTAATGACAGTAGTTCGTAGTACCTTTGTTATTATAAAATGGATTTTTGAGTTTTCACAGGGGAAGCCTCTGCCTTTGGGCAACTTTAGCTGAGGGTCTGGGCGGTGTGTGCCTGGTCTGGTGGGTGCAGGGAGGGGCTTCGCAGGCTGCCTGTGGTTGGTCCTCCTGGCCTCAAGTGGTAGTAGGTCACCAGGTGCTTTCTGCATGTTATAGGCCCTCGGATGCCCACTGTGGCTCACCCTCCCTAGTCATCTTCCTAGAAGATGCTGGGGTGCCACATTTGTTCCTGGTCTCCCATGCAGGGGTGCGAGGTCAGTGTGGTCAGCTCCCAGCTCTTCCTGTTGGCACTATGGGTTCTCTGGGTTTGGGGGGTGGTATGTGTGCGCGCATGTGTGCGCACACACACGCACGCACACACAACTGACCTTGTATCCCGGTGCCCACTGTCTGCCTGTCTCCTGTGCGCAGCTGCCAGGGGTGGTGGCCCAGGCACACCGATGATAGTGAGGTTCTATAAGATCACAGAATGAGTTGGGGGCTGTTTTTTTTCCTGCTGGTCAAGTGCATGTTAATCATTGCAGACCCTTCTAACCACTGTTCCTCTAGGGTATTTCCTAGTCGGATTATGTACTGTGACAGTTACTGGCAGTCCACTTGGGTCAGAAGAGAGCCTTGGGTATCTTAGCTACCCAAGGGCATCTCGGCCATGGTTGGGGTGGGGGCATCTTGCTGTCCTTCAGGTGTTTGTTGAATGGAAATTATAAACTCTGAGGGTATAAAAAATAGCAGTTTAACTCCTGAAAACTGTGTTCAAGTATTGGGGTAGAGAGAAGATAAAGCCCTTTATGGTGAGGGTTGGGGGAAACTCAAAGCCCCTGTGTGAGTTAATAAGTGACCTTGAAAATGAAACTTGGGTGTAGGGACAGGTGTGACTGTCAGAGCTACCCTGACCTGGGAAGATGCTGCAGGGACCTCCACCCAGGGCATGTGCTTCTTTGCCAGGCTTGTGGGTATCCCCTGAAAGAAGGACCTTGATGGAGAGCCCTGGGGGGACGGACATGCTAGGGGAGGGTAGAGGGTTTGTTGGTGGAAGAAAGATTCAGACAGAAGCATCCACTTTGCTGCAGCTGCTCTCACGTGGAAAAGGGGAGCTGTGAGCGCAGGGCAGTGGTGGGGAGGAGCTGGGCCCCTCCGAAGAGCACTGTAGCTCAGCTGCGCTGGCCTGCTCTGCCTCGGGCTTGAACTGAGGCCTGTTTCGCAGCAGCTGCGGGGCTAACACCTGGGGTTTTGCTCCTCCCAGGCACGGTGGGCAGAGTCTTGACTCTGTGCTGCTGGAAGGGCCTGGCTGGGACCCCATGGGTTCCCTTCAGCAGGGTGCGTGATCTTTCCTTTCCAGGCTTTTTCCCAGCCCTGTCTTTTGAATCTGAGGGTTCTTGTCAAGATTCTGTCAGTGCTTTCATCTGTGCACAGACACTCTTTGAGTCACAAGACGGCATCTTGAATTCGGGAACTTTTCTGAGAATCTTAAAGCACCACCCTTTTGTGTTTGAAACAAAACTTGCAGTCAAGGCAGACGCTCTTATTTCTCAATGAGGCTTAGTCCTGGTGACGCTTGCCTACCTTTGTATTGTACTTCCCACCCAGGGCTCCTGCCTGGAGATGCACTTCCCAAGCCCCAGGAAGTCCTCCTGGCACCTGTGACATGCCCCAAACCTTGACCTATTTGACTCATTCTTATTGTATAGTAACATTTTGTTGGCCAGTAATCATGTTTTGATAGACATGGTATAACTCATAACCTGAGCATTGTTCACGACAGAGGTGAATCAAACAGGAACCTGAATGTTCTTGCTGGGCTGCTGGGCATCTCGTGTGTGACTTGCCGCTGAGACCAGCCACCGCCTGCCAGTCAGCCATGGTAGTCACCCCCTCAGAGTCTGCTTGGTCCTTTTTTCTTCACTTGGATTTCCTTCAGATCTGATATGTGGCACAGGCTAGTCCTACTGCCATGTAGCCCTTAAAAAAATGTAAGAACTTAAATGCATTGGCGAAATAGTGAAATAAACCTGATTTTTAAAATCTTTCTGGAAGGAGGAGGCTAAAAAGTCCTTAACATTGTAAACCAGGAAGAACTATCGATACTTATATATACACAGTTGAGTTGGCTTTTTCGTTTTTCTTCTTAGAGGAAATGTAGAAAACACGTATAATTACGTGAATGAATAATTTTGGTGACATACTCTCATTTTCTGTTTGACGTAGTTCAGAATCTTGGAGTTTATTCCTGCATTCGCTTTTTTTTAAAAAAACATCTTTATTGGAGTATAATTGCTTTACATTGTTGAGTTAGTTGCTGCTGTATAACAAAGTGAATCAGCTAAAATATATGGAACGCTTCATGAATTTGCGTGTCATCCTTGTGCAGGGGCCATGCTAATCTTCTCTGTATTGTTCCCATTTTGGTATATGTGCTGCCGAAGTGAGCACCTGCATTAGCTTTATAAACTTTTGTGCAGAGATGGTTTCCTCAAAACATCTTAAAGCTTCCAGAAGGGAAGTGTTGGTGGGAGCAAGGCCCAGGTTCCTTAGCTGTGCAGTGAGCATGTTTCGCCCTCTACCTCGTGAGAGACAGGCTGTCTATCTTAACAGACCTCCATCCCAGTGGGTGGCTCCTGGGAGGGGTGAACCCCGCATCCCTCTCTTACTGCTGCCTGTCGGGTCCAGGGAGTGACCCCCATGCTGTGACCCCCGTGCTGTGAGGGTGGGTGGGCACATGGGTCGATGGGCCTTTCTGGCACAGAGGACTTAGGCCTTCTAACCTTGCACAGGGGTCCCACAGAGCTTTACACTGAGGATCGCTTAATTACATGGAGTCAGCCCCTCATCTGTGGCCGTGTGCCTGGCCGTGGCCCTCTTTGCAAGAAGCTTGGGGAGTTCAGGGTGCCCTGGAGGTTGAGACTTGAGGTTTGTGTCTGGAGGCCTGTCCTGAGTTGTGCAGGCCTTTCTGATACAGTTGGGCGTGGAGGCTGCACCCACCACACATGGGGGTACAGGGGGGCGGCGGCAGGTGTGGGGACTGCTGAGAGCGGACGCAGCGGGGAAGCCTCAGAGCCAGCATCACTGTCACTGCACCTGCACCTGTGCAGTGCACCTCTGTGGACCACCTTTGTCCAGACCCTCACACCAGCGGTGACCCCCCATCCTGCTGTGCTGTGGGCTGGAGACCCTCTCACAGCCTCTGCCCTGCCGCCACTCTAGCACGTGCAGGGCCACCTGCTCCCCTATACTCCCACCACCAAGACACCTCCCAGCCATCGAGAAGCGATTGCTCTGGTCTTTTCAGTATTGGTATTTGTTTAGTCATAGCTGTGATGCCTGGAGTGTTGTTGTTTTTAAAACACAAAGAGTACCTGCTTTTTGTAAAACTTCAGACCATCCTTGTGACCTGATTGCCACCATCATCAATTTGTTTTCCCTGTAAATATTTTAGTATTTATTACTAAATGCAAAGCTTCTTTTTAAAAAACATAACCATAATACCATGCCATTTTTATACATTAAAAAATTAGCAGTAGTAGCTTAATATCTTAAAATATTCAGTCCGTGTTAAGTTTCCAGTCGCCAAAATTCCACATCATAATTTTTTGGTTGTTGCTTACTTGAATCAGGTTTCAAATAAAATTCTCACATTGAGCTTAGCTAATTTTTCTCTTAAATTTCTGTTATCTATAGCTTCTTCTCCATCTCTGTTTTTTCCCTTGCAGTTTGTTGAAGAAACCAGGTCATTTGTCTTATAGAGTTTCCCAGTCTGTTGAAGAAACCAGGTCATTTGTCTTATAGAGTTTCCCAGAGTTTGCTGATTGCATCTTTGTGGAGTCATGTAACATGCTCCTCTCCCCTCTGTATGTCTTGAAAATTGGGAGTTGGATGTGGCTGCTTGATCACATTCAGGTTCAGTCCTTTCACACCAAAGGCTGGTATGTGTGGTGTGCTCTTCATTAGGAAGCATGTAACATCCAGTCGTCTCTCCCTGTCAACAGCCCTTTATAGCCATGATGGCCTAGATCCATCAATTCATTAGAGAATGCAGAGTGATCATAGCCCAGTTCTTTCATTCTTGAGCTGGAATTTTTTTTTTTAATTTAAAAAAGTTTTTAAAAATTATTTATTTATATATTTATTTATTGGCTGCGTTGAGTCTTTGTTACTTCACACGGGCTTTCTCTAGTTGCAGCAAGCGGGGGCTACTCTCTGTTGTGGTGCGCGGGCTTCTATTGTTGCGGAGCACGGGCTGTAGGGCGTGCGGGCTCAGTTGTTGTGGCTCGTGGGCTCTAGAGCTCAGGCTCAGTAGTTGTAGTGCACAGGCTTAGTTGCTTTGTGGCATGTGGGATCTTCCTGGATCAGGGATTGAACCTGTGTCCCCTGCCTTGGCAGGCGGATTCTTTTCTTTTTTCTTTTTTTAAATTATGGATTTATTTATTTATTTAATTTTGGGCTGCGTTGGGTCTTTGTTGCTGCGCACGGGCTTTCTCTAGCTGCGGTGAGTGGGGGCCTCTCTTTGTTGTGGTGCTGGGCTTCTCACTGCGGTGGCTTCTCTTGTTGCGGAGCATGGGCTCTAGGTGCACAGGCTTCAGTAGTTGTGGCTCGCGGGCTCTAGAGCACAGGCTCAGTAGTTGTGGCGCAGGGCTTAGTTGCTCTGTGGCATGTGGGATCTTCTGGACCAGGGCTTGAACCAGTATTCCCTGCATTGGCAGGTGGATTCTTAACCACTGTGCCACCAGGGAAAAATCCCTGGAATTCTTTTTTAAAGAGAAACTTCCCCTTAGTCACTGTTTGTTTAACTAGTGATATTGATTGTGGAGGAAAAACAGGATAAATGCTTGCTTCATTCCCCCTTTTGTGCAGCTTTTGGAAAGCATGAATTGGTTCACTGTCATCCTCCAACGATGACCAATTCATCAAAAACATTATTACCCCACCTCACAACATACACAAAAGTTAACTTGGACAGATCAGAGATCTGAATGTAGGAGCTAAAACTATTACACTCTTGGAAGAAATCATGGGAGTAAACATTCATGACCTTGGGTTAGGCTCTGGTTTCTTAGATACAATACCAGAAGTACAAACAGCAGAACAAGTTTTAAAACTTTGGTGCTGTGATACCATTAAGAAAGTGAAAAAGACAACCTATGGGGTTGAATAGGAAAAAAACTTTCAAATCATATATCTGATAAGGGGCTTGTATCCAGAATATATAAAGAACTCATAACAAAAAAAAATTTTTTTTAATGGGCAAAGGGTCTGAATACACATTTTTGTAAAGAAGATAAGCAAGTGTCTCATAAACACATGAAAAGATGCTCAATATCATTAGGGAAATGCAAATCAAAACCACACCGAGACACCACTCCACACCCACTAGGATGACTAATCAAAAAGACATCCGATAAGAAGTATTAGCCAGGCTGTTGAGAAATCAAAGCCCTCGTACTCTGCAGGTGGGATTGTCAAATGATACAGCCGCTTTGGAAAAGTCTGGCAATTCCTCAGAAGGTTAAGCATAATTACCTTATAATCAGCCATTCAGCTTCTAGGTATATATCCAAGAGAATTGAAAAACAAATGTTTACATAAAAAGTTGTACGCCAGTGTTCATAGCAGCTTTATTTGTAATAGCCAAGGAGTGGAAACAACTCAAGTGTCCATCAACTGATGAATGGATAAACAGAGTGTGGTCTATCTGTATAGTGGAATTATTCAGCCTTAAAAGGAATGAAGTTCTGATATAGGCTCCAGCATTGATGAACCTTGAAAACATTGTGCTAAGTGAAAGCCAGCTGGGATTAGGATAGGGATTTTGTTGAATGTATAGATCAGTTTGGGGAGTATTGCTTTCTTAACAGTATTGTCTTCTGATCCTTCAACATGGAATGTCTTTCTGTTTATTTATATCTTTTGTAATTTCTTTCAGAAATTTTTTGTAGTTTTCAGTGTTATAAGCTTTGCACTTTTTTTTTTTTAAATTTTATTTTTGGCTGCGGTGGGTCTTCGTTGCTGTGTGCAGGCTTTCTCTAGTTGCAGTGAGTGGGGGCTACTCTTCGTTGCGGTGCGCAGGCTTCTCATTGTGGTTGGCTTCTCTTGTTGCGGAGCCCGGGCTGTAGGGTGCGTGGGCTTCAGTAGTTGTGGTGTGCGGGCTTAGTTGCTCTGTGGCATGTGGGATCTTCCCGGACCAGGGATCAAACCCGTGTCCCCTGCATTGGCAGGCGGATTCTTAACCGCTGTGCCACCAGGCAAGTCCCAGCTTTGCACTTCTTTTGTTAAATTTATTCCTAAGTATTTTATTTTGTTTTTGAGGCTATTGTAAATGTTAATTGTTTTCTTAATTTTCAGATTGTTCATTAAGAGCATATAGAAATATAGTTGATTTTTTTTGGTACACTGATCTTATGTCCTGCAACCTGGATGGACTTGTTTATTAGTTGTAATAGTTTTTTAGTGACTTCCTCAGGACTTTTTATGTACAGATCATGTCATCTGTGATTAGAGATAGTTTACGTCTTCCTTTCCAGCCTGGATGCGTTTTGCTTCATTTTCTTGCCTAATTGCCCTGGCTAGAACCTCCCCATTGAATAGAAATGGCAAGAGCAGGCATCCTTGTCTTGTTCCTGATCTTAGGGGAAAAGCTTCGCCTTTCATCATTGAGTATGATGTTCGTTGTGGGTTTTTCATAGGTGCCTTTATCAGGTTGAGGAAGTTCCCTTCCTTTTTTTAAAATTTATTCATTTAATTTATTTTTGGCTGCGTTGGGTCTTTGTTGCTGTGCACAGGCTTTCTCTTGTTGTGGTGAGCGGGGGCTACTCTTCGTTGCGGTGCGCGGGCATCTCATTGCGGTGGCTTCTCTTGTTGCTCTAGGCACACGGGCTTCAGTAGTTGTGGCATGTGGGCTCAGTAGTTGTGGCACACAGGCTTAGTTGCTCTGCGGCATGTGGGATCTTCCCGGACCAGGGCTCAAACCCATGTCTGCTGCATTGGCAGGCGGATTCTTAACCACTGCACCACCAGGGAAGCCCCGAGGACCTTCCCTTCTGTTTCTAGTTTGTTTTATACTTTACCATGAAGGAGTGTTGAATTTTTGTTAGATGGTTTTTCTGCATCTCTTGATCAAGATGGTCATGTCATTTTTGTCCTTTATTCTAATGATGTGATGTAATATATTGATTGGTTTTTATGTGCTGAACCACCCTTGCATTCCTGAGATTAAATCCCACTTGGTCAGTGGTGCACACTCCTTTTTATGTGTTGCTGGATTCAGTTTGCTTGTGTTCTGTCCAAGAGCTAATAAGCACATTTTGTGGAGTGTGTTTGCTGTGCTTCACATGTGGGTTCATGGATAAGACAATAGCGGTCTGCACTTTTGGCTTTAAAGAGAGTGTTCTGACCTCGGGAGCATGTAAGGTCCCTCCGTCCCCACTGGCACCTCACAGTCTGACCTGCAGATCTGTGGTGGCCAGAGTGGTCCACAGCCCAGGGTGCTGGCCCATTTATTTCAACCACTTTGAGGGTGGAGGTAACAACCCAGCCCAAACCCTTCTTTACCCTGACCCTTTGGCCTCCTGTTGAGTGGGTCAGTGGCCTAAAGGAGGCAGCATAAGCCAATGGTGGCTTGTGGGCCTTGGTTTTCCAATAGCTGGAGAATTTTGACATCTGACTAATCTCTGAGCTTACAGGGGGAGGTAACTAGATTATCTCTGTGGCTTTCTAATGCACTCTTGGGCTCTTACCCTGGTGTCACAGATAGAAATCTGCCATTCGTGAAGTGGAAGAGGAGAAAATTACTTGTTTTCACTAACCCTTCAGTGAAATCGAGCATCTCCTTCAGTTATGAAGGTAGGCAACAAACATCTGTGTCATTAGAAATCACAGATGTTTTCGTGTCCTGTCACAGTTGTCACAGATTCTTGATCTATTGTTTATGCTCATTGCTACTTCAGAATTACTCTATTAATAGACCTGCTGCCAGATCTTGTTGGTGCATTAATTTTTAAAAAACATATTAGTATATTGCATATTTATTACTTTAATATTTTGATACTTTCATTATGTACAGTCTTGTAGATATTATTTTATGTCTTTAGAACATCATTCTGAGGACAGTTATTCATTTCCACATTCCAGAGGATTCATTCATCTCTAGACTAGCGAAAGAGTTCCTTTCTAAGGAGGTGACTCTGTATCCTCAGGGACTTGGGAATCCCTTTAAGAAGGTGGACATAGGCTCCTGGGGAAGAGGAAGTAGCAGGTGTTGTGGGGGACAAGCAGACGCAGGCCCAGAAAGCTTACAGCAGCAGCAGCAGCAGCACACAGTCCTTTAAAGCCCAGCCATGCAGTGTGTGTCTCCTGTCCACTTTGTTTTGTGCGTAATGTAGCTATTTAAAAGCACAAATACCTCTGCATACTGTGTGATAGCCTGAATTATTTAATTATGTGTAATACATATCTTTCCATATAAAAATATATTTCTAGAACTTTTAAATAATATTTAAAAATATAAATAACGGAAGTAATGCACGATTATTATGAAGAACAGAAACACTGAACGGGTGAAGTATCAAGTTGAAGCCTGGCCCCTGAAGGATTGTGTCATGCCCCTGCCATCTGTGCTGGCTCCGTCCTGGAGGATCAGGTGCCAGAAATGAATTGCTGGGTCAGAGAGGAAGCCTGTCCTATATGGCTTTTGATGTTTTTTGGAAAATTGCTCCCCCAAAGTCACAGCATTTCACATTCCCCCCAGTAGCACTGTGAGGTTTTCTTCTTCAAATCCTTGCCAATACTGTGCATTTTCCTTCTTTTTTATCTTTGCTGATTTGAAAGGCTGTCGTATTCATTAACATTTCTTTGATTCATTGTAAGGTTGAATGGTTTCACTTGGTTTTAGCTCTTGATTTGTTTTCTTCCTCTGTTGAATCACTTCAGTGTTCTCGGCTGTCAGGGTCCTGGAAGGATGCAAATGTGGCTGAGAAGTCTCTACAGGAGAGTAGCTGACCTAGGGAACCAGTTACAGCAGGGCCCAAGGAAGCTGGACTCCCATAGCAGGATAGAGAGCCCCTCGGCCCTGGGAGGGCAGGTGGGAGGGACCAGCACCTGATGGGGGGGCCTCTGTGGTGGGAGAGGGCTGTGGCCTGTGGGTTGGCCAGGAGGAATAATCTCCATCTCTCTCCTGTCTCCCACTGGGGGTTCCTGCTGGCTCCAGGGCCCAGAGAAGGACAGAGACCGCATCTGGGAACACATGGGGAAGATGCAGCATGTCGGCCTTGTCTGTGTTTTTTAAGCATCTGCCTTTGGACGCTGTTGGACCCGCAGTTAGGAAGTCTTCCGTATGGGGAGCCCTGCTGGCTGCCCACCACAGGGATGGCAGGTGGGGAGCCGATGGCCACCATGGCCAGTGGGCCTGCCTCACAGCAGACCATTGTATGCTGAATTGGTGTGGCCATGGGCCCTGGGTTTCTTTTGCATTTTAATTCTGGTGTTGTGTTATTTATAGCCATACACTGTAAAGAATACAGCTATAGACAGACAAAGCCATGGGTCTGTCGTGTTTTACTGCAGGTGCCTGTACCCTGTCAAGTTATTTCTGAGTCAGGCCTAAGTTGAGGTGCCCAGTACAGAGCCTTCAGTCAGTGCAGGAAGAGAAGGGTACTTTCCTCAAACTGGAGCACTTTGTGTAGCAGGGTGGTTGACTTTGAGAAGGAAAGACGAAAAAGAAGGAACTTCAGCCATCCTCCCTTCCCCAGCTCCCCCTCCTCTAGAACATCCCAGAACTGAGAGGGTTGCTCCTGCCGTGTTTAGAGCTGGGTCTTCGGAGGGAGGGCGGGTGCTCATGTCTGGGCGGAGCGCTGTTCCATGGAGGCCGCCCAGGGCTTCACAGCCAAGCCCCTGGGGGCGCTTGGGATTGGAGAATTCTTGGCTGTGGGGCTGTCTGGTGCCCTGCAGGATACTTAGCTGTATCCCTGGCTTCTACCCACTAGGTGACAGCAGCCCCTTCCCGCCCCCATTGTGGCAGCGAGAGATGTCTCCAGGCATTGCCAGATGTCCCGGGGGCGCAGTTGTCCACAGCTGAGACAGTGGGGCCAACAGGCAGGCCCCTTCACCGGGGGCGTGTTACAGTTTTTAGTGTTGCCTGATTTCAGAAGTGATCCTGAAGGGCCAGAGACCTCTCAGTGGTAGGTATATTGGTGTAATGTTTTACCTGGTACACTTTCTAAGTTAGTTCAGGAAAATTTGTCCACGGAGACAAGTAATTTCTAGCCCAGATTAGTAAAGATATTGAGGAAAGGGACAGCTTGATCTGTAGAAGGTCAGGCTAGGTGAAAGTGTCTTGTTTGTCTGGCGCACAATGGTGTTGAGCTGTGATGTTGTCCTGCACGTGCCCCGGGTTGCTGTCCAGGGACCTGGTAGTGAGAAGGGCAGTCTGAGCAGGACCAGAGCCTCGCTGGCAGCTGTTCAAAGCAAGTCTGGTTATGCGGCGCAGGCGTGGAAGGTCATGGGAGGCAATTGGCTTCCAGTGCCACGGGTGTCCCCAGTGAATCAGTCGGTGGAGGTGAACCAGCACTTCACGTGCTCCTTAGAGAAGTGATTTGTCCTCAGATGGTGGGCGGCTCTCACACGGGAATCCCCAATCCTGTGTCCTCTGGTCGTGGGCAAGGCTGAAAGCAGCTGTTCTGTCCCCAATGCCAGAGGATGCCCCGCGGGGGATACCTCTGGAGTGGCGCCAGGGGGTGGGGGGTGGGCAGGATGGCTTGTGCCCACAGTGCTGCTCTGTTAGGGCCGCCTGGCCGCTGTTGAGCCCCTGAGGACCTACTAGGGTGACGGTGTCATGCCTCCTTGTGGCAGTGATGGGTGGGTCCAGCAGCCAGACCCCACAAGTCTGCAGTTGAACTTGGCACAGTCCAGTACTAGAGGTGGCAGACTGTTGCAAAGAGTCTCTGGCCGAGATCCCCGAGTGTTATTCCTCTCGTAGTCCCTAACCTGCCTGAGCTGTTTGTTATGAGGAGAGGGTATCCCTGCCCTGCGTGCAGCCTGCGGGAGATCAGTCCTTTCCACATTCTGTGTGTGTCCGGGGCTGTTTTAGGCACCACAGGTCCAGCAGTGAACAGACAAGGTCCCTGTCCTCAAGATGCTCCCAGCTGACAGCCCGCTGGGCGAGGGCCACTCAGGTGTGTTGGCGAAAGGCAGGGAGGGGTCCAGGAGGGGCTGCCCTGGCAGTCAGGGCTGGTGTTGCTGAGCAGGCGACCTTGAAGCTAGCCCTCGAAGGGGCGGGTCCAAGAAGGGGGTGTGATGGGAGGGCCCCTGACAAGTCCCGTTCTCCAGAGCGTACAGTCTGATCTCAGGTGACCGTGGCTTCCCGAGAGATGAACACTGACTGTGCAGCGTCCACGGTGGAAAATGCTCTGTGTCTCAGCATGAACTTTACCCTTTTCCCTCTTCTCATCAGCCAGGGCCAACTCGTTTGTAGGAACAGCCCAGTATGTTTCTCCAGAGCTGCTCACAGAGAAATCGGCCTGTAAAAGGTAACCTCTTTTCATCTGATCCATAATTCTCTTTTCTCTAAAGTAGTTGGTATGTTTTTCAGGTGAAATTAATAGTTTAGAGAGTGCCTTTCATGGCCTATACATAGCCAAGCCTACTTTGGAAGAAGTTAGCCTTTTGTCTTTTAACCAGCATCTTTCCTTTGATAACCTGTGTGCTACTTTGTTACTACTAATACTTCCTGGGGTGGTTGTTGCTTTTATGCTTCAAGATTTGATCTTGTTCCTTTAGGAACAACTAAACAACTAATTATTCAGTGGGGAGTACTGTGGCTGACAGGTCTATATTAGTGACATGAGGTTTCCTGCTGTGTCCCAGAGCCCCAGGACCCTTGGTGCCACCTCCGGCTCATGCACCCTGGCTGTGGCAGCAGCTGCAGGTCAACTGTTCAGTGTAACGTGCTCTGCAGAATTCAGGACAGGCCCAGAAGGCAGCATCTGTGGAAGGGGACAGGACTGGGCCAGTTTCCCAGGAGGGACCCAGCCAGCACTACAGGGGGCAGGCCCAGTGGTGACCACAGGATTGAGGGCCTTGGTGGAGCCCTCAGTTGTGAAAATGAGAAGTGCAGGGGGTGGGATATTGTGTTCACAAGAGTGGAGGTCCAGAGAGTGGAGAGGGTCAGTGGCAGGGCGGTTGGACAGTGGAGGTTAAGCAGGTGGGTGTGCCAATGGCCAGGAGCTGGGAGAAGTCTGGGGTGCTATCTTATGTGGACATGAGGCAAGTAGAAGATGGAGAGGCGGCAGTAGAACCTAGGCTTTCAGAGTTTGGGGATGACAAGTTCTGTGGTTGAAGCTTTTCTTTGGATTCTTCCTGCCCTGGGCCAGACACACAGCCCACTGGGACCATCGCTGGAGCTGACAGAGGCCCACACGGTCAGTGGCGTGCACTGGCAGGCTGCAAGGGGCCGCCTTCCTAAAGTGACAGGTGACTGCCAGGGCAGCAGAGGAGTGATGGTTCTGGGCACAGCAGCTCTGTGTTTCTGAGCCTGACGGCTTTTTAAAACCTCTTTAGGGGGTGGAGCCACAGGGCACAAACATGACGGTTGGAAGGATATTCAGAAAAATTAAGCTTGGGCATCTTAGCAGTTGCTGGGCTCTTTGGGCTTTTTTTGTTTTTGTTTTGCTTTTTGTTTTCTACTCTTATTGAACCAACAGACTTTGAGCTCTCACTGTGGGCCAGATGCTGTTGTAGGTCAGGGCTTCCCAGCTGGGACAGTTCTGCCCGCCAGGGGACATCTGGCCATGTCTAGGCACAGTTTGGGTGTCACAACTTGGCAGGGGTGGGGAGGGAATGGGTGGAGCCAGGGGCGCTGCCCAATATCCTACAGTGTAGAAATGGCCCCCCAGCGAGGATGATGGGTCCCAGTTGCCCACAGGGCCCAGGCTGAGAGACCCTCGTCCAGGTGGTGGGTGCACTGGGCCAGATTCTCCAAGTGTGTGTCACTGCTGCCTACGAACTAGCTTTTCCTTGAGTTGGGGTTTACTTTCAGGAAGAGGAATTCCTTTCATACTAATGGAGGAAGGTCTCCAGGCTCTACTGAGTGAGAGAAGACGACACAGAGTGGCCACCCAGAGTCACTTGTCTGTGCATTAAACCTCAAGAAGGGTATACAAGCCATGGATAACTGGTTATCTGTGGTGGGGGTAAGGGTTAGGGCTGTGAGTGAGACCTCACTGGGTGCCTTTTTATGCTTTTAATTTTTAAAGTCATGTGATACTTATTTTAAAAATAGTTAAGAATTTTTTTCCTGATTCTAAAAATGATACTTATTCATATAAAGAATTATTTGAAAATATGGAGAATTTAAAACAAAAAATAGGGAGTTTCCTGGTGGTCTAGTGGTTAGGATTCGGCTCTTCACTGCTGAGGCCAGGGTTCAGTTCCTGGTGGGGAGCTGAGATCCCACAGTCTGGGTGGCCAAAATAAAACAAACAAACAAAAAAAGCCAAAAAACCACTCATAGTCTCCAGCCCACTTGTAGTCACAGATAATGATTTGGTATGTCTTTCTTTCCAGCTACTTTTTTCTGTGTGTTTTAAATGTGTTTACATAATTTTTATACAACTGGAATCATACTGAATAACCAGTTTTGAATCCTGCTCCCTGTGATGATATGATGAACATTTCCCCATATCACTAACATTATTGGCAGAAATCTTTCAACAGCTGTGTGATTTTCCAACATATGAATTCATTGTAGTTCATTGAGCTTTTCCTTTACTGTTAGACGTTGAAGTAGTTTTCATATATTGGGCACAGCCTGGTGTGCCTCTACGTGCAACATGCCCTGCGCTGGGGAAGAAGGGCCCTCCTGCCTGTTCAGCTGGAGCGTCTGCCAGGGATGCCCCACGTTCCTCTTTGAATTGCAAGAAGTAGAGTGACTTGGTTTAATTGAGCATTTAAAAAGTCGTTGGTGCATACTGCTTTCCAGAAATGTTACACTGGCTTCCCTCTTTAGTTTTCATTGTATTAAAAACATTTTAAGTGGCAAGATACCTGTGGAAAGTTAGCCCAGAAGCCATTCTGCTGGCAGTCTCACTCCCTGGAGATAACCTGTGAAAGCAGCAGAGGCAGCCCCACCCCACAGCCCTGCCCCTCCTCTCTGGCCACTGTCACATGGAAAGGCCGATACTTTTCTGTTGGTGTTTTTCCCTTGTAGCTCCCCATTTTAACTACTCTAAACAGCAGAGAAAACCAAGCGTAAGAACTAGTTACTGAGTAGAATGTACGTTCATTTTTAACATGCCCTTCACTCCGTCTGTGTGTTGTGACTCATTTCTGATCTGTGGCATTTTTCACCCACATCAAGTGCTTCGTCTACCCCGGGCCAACGGTGCTGTGATTTGGGTCCGAGGACACAGCCTTTACCCAAGGCCCCCAGCACTGTAATTGGCCAGTTGTCTCCACTCACAACCTACGATTTCATCTTCCAGAATGCCAAGCTGTTGCCTCTTCCAGAAACTGTATCCAGCAACGCATGAGCCCTATGTACATTTAGGGCTTGTGGGGAGGTAGTTGGCCATGCAGGGCAAGTTGCGTCTTGATGCTTTCATAGGGCTGAGCTGGGAATAGAATGCAAGATTTACAGAGGAAATAAAATATGCAAAGTAGTTCTCAGCCGGAACTGAGATGCACTGAGGGGAGAGAAAAAACAGGATCAGGAAGGAAGGAGGGTAGTGAGCAGAGCAGCCCCTCCAGGGTCCCTGCCATCTGGTTCTGGAAAAGACTTAGGGAAATTCAGAACCATAGTGTGTTTCCTTTAAAATGTATAATTAAGGGCTTCCCTGGTGGCACAGTGGTTAAGAATCCACCTGCCAATGCAGGGGACACCAGTTTGAGCTCTGATCTGGGAAGATCCCACATGCCACGGAGCAACTAAGCCCACGCGCCACAACAACTGAGCCTGTGCTCTAGAGCCACGAGCCGCAACTACTGAGCCCGCGTGCCACAACTACTGAAGCCCGTGCTCCTAGAGCCTGTGCTCCACAACAAGAAGCCCGTGCACTGCAATGAAGAGTAGCCCCCACTCACCGCAGCTAGAGAAAGCCCACGCACAACGAAGACCCAGTGCAGCCAAAAATAAATAAAAATAAAGTTTTTAAAAATGTATAATTAAAATGTTCATAAAGGAGGGGCAGGGCTTTGCACAGCGAGTCCAAGAAGGGAAAGAGAAAGCTTGCTTTGTGTGCATCCTGTGGACTGTGTTTTGGCTCCTTGGCATACATGAGCTCGCGTCTGTGTCCTGGGGGTAAACAGTGAGCTGTGAGAGAATCTGAGACTCAGCTGTACCAACCTGCCAGTGCCCCTGCCCCGGCCCCTGGTACTGGAAGAAGGGGCTTTTTGGCCAGTGTTTGCTGTAGTCAGGAGTGACCACTGCTCCCTGGCCAGGACCATACTGGGCCTGTAGGGTCGTTGGTTGCCCCTGAGCAAGGCGCCCAGCCTGGCCCAGCAGTGCCTGCTGTGTGTGGGGGGGATCCTCTGGTCCTGGATCCGCAGAGGGGGCCCCTCAAGGAGAGCCCAGAGCAGGTTTCCACCCTCACACTGACCTGGTTTTAAAGGTGAGAAATAGATCAGAGGCTGAAATGAGTGGTGTGAACAGACAGGATGGAATTGAACCATGCTCGCCACTGAAATGTTACAAATGTCATTCTTCTTTATTTTTCCCCTCCCTTAAAGTTCAGACCTTTGGGCTCTTGGATGCATAATATACCAGCTTGTGGCAGGACTGCCACCGTTCCGAGCTGGGTAAGAGACCCACACCCCACACCCCCCTCCTAGCCCTTCGCAGCAGCCTGACAGAGAAGTGGGAGGGGGCAGTCCCAGGGTTAGGGCAGGGGTGGGGGGACTTTTATGACGGCTCTTTAGTGAACATGGTGGCTCTCTGGGGAGAGAGGGAGACGGCTGTCCCAGGAAAGTACAGCTCTGTACTGGGGAGGTTTGTGTGACCCTGCCCAGAATGATGGCTTTTCTTATTTTACAGAAATGAATATCTTATATTTCAGAAGATCATTAAGTTGGAATATGACTTTCCTGAAAAATTCTTTCCTAAGGCAAGAGATCTTGTGGAAAAACTTCTGGTAAATATATCGAATTTTCTTCTGGTAGGATGATCCAGTAGCCACACCCTGAGTCCCTCTGAACTTGTGGTCAGAGGGCCTTTCCTTGGAGGCACCTATGTTTAATAAAAGGGCATTTTATGGTTGATAGTGATTGTAGGTAGATGCATATCTTCAGTCTCATCCCGTCAGGCCTTTTCAGTTTCCAAGTGCCTGATTCTTGAGCTTAATAAGATAGGAAATTACTGTATCACTTTGCATTTGGTCATCAACACACACACCATTTTAAGTTACCAGACGCTGGAGCAGCTCGCCGTGCTGCAGTGGCAGGTGGCTGTAAATTCTACTTAGCGACATCTGTGAGTATCAACTTTAGAGTCAGCTACATGAAAGTGCTAAAGATCAACCCAAGTTACATAGCAAAGGTAAACAGATTTACCCAGGAAGGGAGTGTCTGTTGATGTTCTAGAAACTGTAGTGTCCCTTCCCCTGGTGTGTTTTGGCTCCAGACCTTCCATTCACTTGATTTGGGAGAGCAGGGTCAGTCAGCCTCTTCCCACCTGTCCCTTGTGTGTCTGTCCCCTCAGTGGGAGAGTGCGTTGGATCCTCTGTGGGTCTGGGGGGGCAGCTGAATTCTGGAGGAGCTGTCTGTGGGGCCCTTTGAGACCATGTGACCATGTGCAGGCGGGGGACCCAAGGCACTTTACTCCCCGTCTGTGGTAGCTTCTTGTTCACGTAAACTTTTCATTCTCTTATTAAAGCCAGTGAGTTCCTCTTTTTCCTGTTTTAGGATTTTAAGAGAATACTTGCTGCTATTCATTAACTTTTGATGTAGTGATTCATTTTCACCTGTGGGGGAGGGGCAGAGACTCTGGAGAAGTGAAAGCTGTGCGTGGCCACCCCCTCACCCCCCACGGTGACTCAGTTGTCCCCAGCACACTGTGCCCTTCCTATTTCCAGGAGATCCCAAGAATTGAAAAGAACTACTCAGAAATAATTTTTTTTTGTCAGAATTACTTTTTACCCCGATGCTGACTTGACTTCTATTTAAGGTTTTAGATGCCACAAAGCGATTAGGCTGTGAAGAAATGGAAGGGTACGGCCCTCTGAAAGCTCATCCGTTCTTTGAGTCCATTACGTGGGAGAACCTGCATCACCAGACACCTCCGAAGCTCACAGCTTACTTACCGGCCATGTCGGAAGATGATGAGGATTGCTACGGCAATGTAAGCCAGTGCGCCAGGGCCGAGATGGGTCCTGCTGGCCCGCCTGGGAAGTGGCTTCTCTGGGCAGGGCCAGGGGCCCCAGGTGGTGAGATGAGTGGCTATAAAGGGGGAGCCAGTGTAGATCCATGGAGGGGGAGGGGCAGTGAACACTCTGTGGCCCGAGTCTGAGTCCCTCACAGAGACTGGGGCCGAAGAGGCTTACGTCTGCCCCGAGTGCAGATAGCCAGGTGCGTGCATCCCTTTCTCATTTCCTCTAGTTAATTTTTGCCCAAAGGGGTCAAACCAGATCCTGGGCGCTGATTCTCCTGGTGGGCTTCTGTCTTCTGGTTTTGGCTGATGTCCTTGTAATTTTGTATCTGAAGACATTCCGGAATGCCTCTGGTATTTCCCAGAGAATCCCAGGATGCTGCTGCTGCTTTGAACTTTTGGGGGATGTAGTGTTGAGGATGGACACTGGTCACTATCGGCTCTTAGTGCCTGGTACAAGCGGGACAGTGGTGCAGGCCTGAGGAATGAGGCACCCTGGGGTCTGAGGGAAGCTCAGACATAGGGTCTTCAGTATACTTTGTCCTTTAAACCTTCCTTATGGATGGTGTGGAACATGCAGAGATGGGCGGAGGAGGATGGTGAGCTGCAGTGTGTCCGTCACCACCTTCAGGTCACCCTCCACCAGGACCCCCATATTTACATGTAATGTCAGGTGTTTTGATTATCAGTCATAGTCCATATTTCTGGTTTGATTTCTGTCATTGTGGCTTATTGTAACCAGTTATCATATATAGAGTTCCTCCTCAGTTGACTGAGGAATTCTAGAGTTCACGTAAAAGTCATCCAAGGCTTAAAGTTACAACTGGCATCACCTCTTGGAGATCAAGAGCCCCCTATGTCTCCTACCTACTGTTTTAAGCAACACATCCCTCCCTTTTTTGCCCTAAAATATCCTTTATGCCCATACTTGAATTGAGCCAGATGTGGAGTGCCATCTGTGCTCCCCCCGACTTGCTTCCCTACCTCAGTGGTCACAGCTTTCCACAGCCTCTGCGTGTGCAGACTGCAAAGGGCTCCCTCCCTCAGCCCTAGTTGCCAACCAGGCCCTTGGGCCCTGATGTCGTTCTGGGGTCATGACCGGCAGGCATGGGCGGGGTCCCCAGGGCCTTTGGCAGGGGTGTGCCAGGGGAGCAGCACGCTCTGCTGGCCAGGCTCTGAGGGAGCCACTGGGGCCCCGGTTGTCTCAGGTCTCAGTGCCCAGGGAGCCTGGCTTCGTGGGTGTGTGCATACTCTTGAGTGTCTGTTGCAGGCCCTCTGCTATTCCATCATGTTTGCCATGTTGAGAGCTCTGGTTTCTCGGTACTCAAGTGTCGCCATCTTAATCCTGATCCTCCAGGGTAGCACGGGGCTCAAAGAGGCCAGCAGACTGCAGGTCCCGGGCCTCCCCTTCCTGTAGGTTAACACTGAGGATAAGCTTCTCTCTGGGGTGAGCAGCTTCTGACATTGCCATCAGAAGGGGGATGCAGGGCAGGCTGGATCCAGCCTGAGGCTGGTGGTCTGCTGTGTAGTAGAGGAGAAAGCTGGGCTGCGTGTCGGTGACTCATCTCCCACGGCCTTTGGGGTGAGAGCTTGCTGGGTGTACGATAGGTCAGAGTGTGTCTGGATCTTTGGACCGGAGGGAAGTCCAGGCGCTGTTCTCACTTTTCCCTCTTCTCTGTGCAGTACGACAATCTCCTGAGCCAGTTCGGCTGCATGCAGGTGTCGTCGTCCTCCTCCTCCCACTCCTTGTCCGCCGCGGACGCGGGGCTGCCCCAGAGGGTGGGAAGCAACATCGAGCAGTATATCCACGACCTGGACACTAATTCTTTTGAACTGGACTTACAGTTTTCTGAAGATGAGAAGAGGTTGTTATTGGAGAAGCAGGCCAGTGGAAACCCTTGGTAAGAACGTACAGCTGTAAGCAGCGCCCCATTTAGAAACACAGGGTGGAACAGCAGGGATGAACGCCAGCCGTGGTAACTGACAGAGCTTGGGCATCCTACCTTCATCACCTTTGCTGTAAAGGCTCCACTCCCTTCTGCCTCACATAGCTGCCTTTCTGTAGATGAGGACCCTCAAAGTGTCCCAACTGGAAGTGGGTGTTTGGAGGGCCGGCTGGGTGGTGAGTGGGTTTGGGACCCTCCGGGCTCTGGCCCTTGGGACTTGGCAGACCAGGCACGCCAGCAACTGTGTTGGGACCTGTATTCACCATGATTTAAATAACCGCTGCCCAACAGCCTTTCCTGCCCTGGAGCGTTCAAGAAATGGACCCATGCGATTGGCATTTGTGTTCTTTTCGAGGCAAACATCTTCCATGTTTATTGGCCATTTGTATTTATTTTTTGAGGTTCATTTGTATCCTTTGACTCTTTTTTTCTTGTATGTTTTGCATCTTTCTAAAATTGACTTTTCAGAGCCATAGATATGAAGACTCTCTGTTTATTTTGCAAACTTTTTTTTCAGTTTATCTCTTCATTCTATTTGTGCATTTTTGGTTGGGGGAGTTGCAGATTCTTACAAAGTTGAACCTGTTTGTGTGTTTATTTTCTGCTTTCCATCTTGGTCCTGTTGAGAAGAGCTTCTCCACCTAGACATTTTCTTCAAGCATTTTTATGGTTTCACATTTTGCACAGGCAGAGAGGAGCCTGGGTGGGGGTGGGGAAGGAGGCTTAGAGGAAGAGAGGCCACCTGGATATGGGTGCCATTGTGTGGAGGAATGGGGGTGGGGGGCGCAGAGGAAAAGTGGCAGGTGGATGAGGCTAGGATTTTGTGCAATTAGAAATGATTGTCTCTAGGGACTTCCCTGGTGGTCCAGTGGTTAAGACTTCGCCTTTCAATGCAGGGTGTGTGGGTTCGATCCCTGGTTGGGGAGCTAAGATCCCACATGCCTCATGGCCAAAAAACGAAAACATAAAATAGAAGCAATACTGTAACACATTCAATAAAGACTTAAAAATGGTCCACATCGGGCTTCCCTGGTGGCGCAGTGGTTGAGAATCCACCTGCTGATGCAGGGGACATGGGTTTGTGCCCCGGTCTGGGAAGATCCCACATGCCGTGGAGCGGCTGGACCCGTGAGCCATGGCCGCTGGGCCTGTGCATCTGGAGCCTGTGCTCCGCGGAGGGAGAGGCCACAACAGTGAGAGGCCCGCGTACCACAAAAAAAAAAAAAAAAAAAAAAAGTCCACTTCAAAAACCAAAAAAATGATCATCTCTAGAAAAGTGAGGGTACCTCTTGGCCAGCTGAAACAATCTCCAGTTCTTGGGGGCTTACGTTCCCTGCAGTGGTGTTCCGAGGAGCCCCAACGTGTACTGAGCAGGAGGCAAGGGCTCCTGCTGGGTGCCCTTCTCTGTGTAGGTCCATGCGCCAGGTTGTGATCCCTGAGAAGGGCCTCCTGTGTCCTCCCCACAGGTTTGGCCGGGTGCAGAGCACGGCCAAGAAGCACTGTTGTTGGCATGGGGGTGGCTACTCAGAAGGCCCATGTGCCCCGCCCAGGGCGTTTTCAGAGGCCCTGGGCAGCCCGGGCCCTTCAGCCTGTGGTTCCCGGCAGGGCAGAGCAACTGGTGGCCGGTCAGGCCCTGCAACCTCTCACCCACTCTTTCTTTTTTTCTGCGCTCTCTTCCCTTTCCTCCCAATTCAATCCTATTTGGAAGCTGATGACTGTGGAAAGCTTAAGGCATCTGTCATTTGGTCAGTGAAGATCCCTCAGGCACATTCTTTAGAATGGTGATTCTCAATGTCTGGCCCATGGACCATAATAATCATTCTGTAATAATACTAAGATGGTGTTTGCTTTTCTACTTTTATTTTCTATGAATGTACAGTGGAGTTTTTCAGAAGCTACACACTGTAGGATGACATTGCTTTGACAGCTAATGGAATTTGTGTTTTCTGTCTTTTGAATCTTCTAAAGAAGTAGGTTTATGGTATAAATATGTGCACTTTTAGACATTAATAAGTTCTCAGTATTTCTGCTGGGCTCTTACTAGCTATTTTCAGCTATACCTCCTATAATTATTGTAACTTCCTATCATCGAGTAATTTATCGCTTTGCAATCCTGAAATTTTTCCTGTGCCCACATGGAAACACAGTGAAGAAGTAAGTATACTTTGAGTTGTTTGGCAATATTATTTTAAAATTTCTCAAAAACTTTAATAATTTCTATCTGAAACTTATTTTAGATTTTAATGATATATTCTAAAACAAAAGAACATTTATATGTTTTTCATATTTGAGTATAGATCATTGACTTAAAAAGGGAGAAGACTTGCTTTCCCACCCACAGTAGCATCACCTCAGTCTAAAGATGCAAAAAGAAGACACTGGGTTCTCTGACTCATGGAAGGAAGGAATCCACTCCAGAGAAACTAGGCAAAACTGTAAATATGAAACAGAAATAGGACAAAAGGCTGTCTTTCCTTGGCTTTATAGATGTGAATACCTTGCTGTGTTGTGTCTATGAATAGAATGTCTTTGCATGCTATTTTGGTGCCAGTTAAGTTGCAGCATCATTTAGAGACCAGTCAATTCAGAATTTTAAAGATACAGGAATTGAATATTCTAAGTGTACACATGATGAGCTCTTTCAGAGCCAAACATCAGAAAGCCTCTGGAGCGCCTTACCGGAGGAGTTAGGTTGGGCAGCGGGAGGAGTCACACAAGCTGGGAGGCTGAAGAGCCTCAGGCCATTGACCCTGCTGAGTGAATGCCATTTGATGCAGATGAGAGCCACTGAGAGGAATCCTGGCCACAACGGTGGTCTACGATACGATAGGATACGATACGATACAATACAATACAATACAGTGAATCTGGATTAAAGATGTGGCTGCGGAGGACACAGGGAGTGAGTTGGTATCTCTACCTCCAAATTGTTTTTTTTGCCTTCCAAGTGGATGAATCTACAGATGGGACTAGACTCACTGCTTTACTTGTATTTGTCCAGTGTTCACCCCAACTTACCATCAAAGAAAGATGGTTCTTTTACCTTTTACCTAAGTGCTTGGCAGAAAGCACAAGTTGTGCTGAGACAGTCCGTGTTGAGCACCTCTTTTGAATTTCACAGTTTGTTCTGGAACAAACATGTTGACGTGTGCAGTGATGGTGCAGGAGCAACGGTGGGTAAAACTGTCAGTGCCAGGTCATGAATCCTGGCCATGGCACCAGGCGGTGCGAGAAGAGCTGGCTCTTCACAGCCACACGATCACAGGGGCAGAGGAAAAGACAACAAGCCAGCCTCACTTAGGAGTGGTCATTGAAGATGACTGATCTAATTAATGTGCTGTAGAACGAAAAGGCAAGTACGCATAAAGCACTCCTGCTGCACCTCCAGGGTGACGGCTACCTCAAGAAAAGCTCTGTGTGGTGGTTTGTGCTGGGAGCTGAAGGAGCTGCTCTTTTCATGGAAGACCATTTTCACTGGAAGGTTTGACTGACAAACTGGTTGTTCAGACTTGGCTATTTGACCAACATTTTTCTGGAAAATGACTGGAATGAGCCTGTCACTTCAAGGAAAACAACTGCTGGTGTTTGTTACCAATGATAAAATCAAAACCTTCAAGTGAAAATTAGAATTGTGGGAAACTTTATTCATCACTGTGAGCTTGACATCTTCCCAATATTTAAAGACTTTTTTGGGGAGAAAGGTAGCAATATTTATGAATTGATTTGTTGATATCGTAGAATGAAATTTGTCAACATTTGGAAGAGCTCCATAACTCAGCGAACCACTATTTCCAGATGACCAATGTTCGGTGCTGTAAAATCATATAAGGGCAGAAGATCTATTCAAAGTGCAAGGTAGGTTGGTTGGTGGATTCTAATGTCAAAAGTATGAAAAATTCATTCTTGGGGATTCAGATTCCACATGGCAGCTAACCTTTAAGAAACTACACTTCTGGAGTTTTGGTGTAGTATCAAAGAAGAATGCCCACAAATATCTGAAAAGGCTATTAAAATACTCTTATGATTTCTTCGTGTACTTCAGCCTGGACAGCATATCACAGTAGAGTGAAGGCAGAGGCAGATGTGAAAATCCAGCTCTCTTCTGTGAAGCCAGATGTTAAAGAGATTTGCAAAGTGTACAGCAGTGTCATGCTTCTCATTAATTACCTTCATTTTCAAAAGAAATTATTTTTAAAATTAAATCATATATGTTAATGTGGAATGGATTTATTTTAATGAATTAAATATTTTAAAATGTCTGTTTTAATTTCTTATACATAAGTATCGATGCATCTAACCCAAATGAAGGAGAGCTCTTTGGGGTCTTCCATAAAGTTAGAGTATAAAGGGGTCCTGAGACCTGAAGGGTTGAGAGATGGCATTTTAGAGCAAACTGGCCATGCTCATGTGGTCCTCCCTCACCTGCCTAGAAGCCCAGCGTGGATAGCCCGCCCGAGGTGGTTGTAGAGCCCATCGGGCCCTGGCAGACTCACTTGGTTCTCCTGAAATGGCCCAAACTTGCTGGTGGCCTCAGGTTTATATCCTTGAGGTTGGTCTTCTCGGGGTTTGGGTGGGATGGGAGAGGGTGAGGAGGAGAGAACTGGCTTTGGAATCAAAAAAAGTGGGGGTTTTTACACTGTTACCCCTTGTGAAATGATGGTGGGAAAGTTGTGAGACTCTCAGCCCCTGTATTGACATCTGTACAGAGGCAGTGACAACTGTCGCCTGAATGGTGGGAGCCAGAGGCTGTGTGAGAAAGCGAGGCTGTGTTAAAGCCCTGTCTACTCACTAACTACATGCTAACTACATGCTGAGAATCAGACGTGTCTCTGACTTAGGTCTGGTTTCGGCGCTTAATACGCAGACGGCATCTACCACCTGCCAGAGAGAAGAAGGTGCCAGTGCGGGGCGGGACCTGGGGAGCTTTCTTCGGGAGGGTGGGAATTGACTTTCTGAAGTAAAAGATCAAAATGATTCCTTTAAGTCCTTAAGCTTTTCAAAGTAGATCAATAACCGGTAGCCTGTCATAAGCTGCTTGGTTAGTTAACTGAATGAACGGACCGGGGTGTTTATGCTAACAGTGGAGCCTCGGGCTGCTCTGTCCACCCACTCTGCGTCCTGCCTCCTGGGCTTGTTTCACCGCAGCCACGGGGTGCAGTCGGGGTGCAGTCGGAGCCCAGCTTTGGCCTTTCCCGCTCTGGGCCACCCGTGGTTCTCCTGTCTCTTGGGAGAAGCTGGAAGAGTGTGGTGCAGGCTTCTGCCTTGTGTCAGGAGATAGCTGGGCCCCTCCCTCTGCAGGGCTGGGAAGGGCCTTGCCTGCTTCACTGGCTTCAGTTTCACTCATGTGACTAGTACTGCTGTGAACATTTGTGCTCCTCCTTTTTGTTTGTCTTTTCCTCCTTAGAATAAATTCCTGGGAGCCGGATTACTGCAGTATTCAGAGTCCTCATTTCAGGGCCGGAGGTGGCGGTGCGGGTGAGAATGCTACTCCACAGCCCGCGCCTGCGTTCATCTCACCCCAGTGCACCCCAGTAGAATGCCTGAAAAGTGGGGCTCAATTTCCTTTCTTTGTTGAGAGCCATTGAGAATTTGTGGTCACTTAATTCCCTTTTGGGAATTTCCAGTTTGTGTCCTTTCTCAGTTTTCTCTCAAGGTTTTAAGCCTTTTATGTTGCTTTATGTATGCTCTCTAGAGTACAAATGTTTACTCTTTATAGGTATATTTGCTGAAAATCTTCTCCAGCCTGTTTTCATGTGAATTTTGGTTGTTTTTGTAGTTAGAGATTCCTTTGGTTTCCGTGTAGTCACGTCTGTTACTCTGTATTTGGTGACTTGCTTTGTTTTCAGTGTAGATGACTGGCCCCTTCTCTTTTTCGTTCTCTTGTTTAATTTACTGTTTTAAACTATCCTTCGTGTTAACCCAGCTGAGGCTGCAGAGGCTCCCTGAGGCTTCTTCTGTCCTTGCCTGTCAGGCTGCCCTGGCGATTGGGCCCCAGCAGCCCAGATAACTGGAGGCCTTGGTGGTGCAGTCCTTAACCGGCCTGGGATTAGACTGCACTCGCCCCCCCCCCCCCAATAATTTAATTAAAGTCTTCCGCTTATTATCAATTTGTGGTTCTTTACTATGCATACATTCTGACATAGTAGGGCCTGTTGGTTAAGGGGCTTTCCCTTCGGCCCTGTTGTTTCGGCCCTGTATTTCTTGTGCTGCAGTGACCCTCATTACCTCTCCTTCTCACAAAATCTCCTTGATTTTTTTCTTTGTTTCAAGTCTTGTTTTTGTTTGTTTGGTTTTTAAATATGTCTGAGAGGAAGCATCGCACTTTTCCTCATAAAGGTCATAACACTTTTTTTGTTGTTATTGACATTTTTCTTAGTTGTTTTCAAAATCCATATGACGCTGTGTCAGTTTACTTGGGCCTGGGTCCTTCGTGATGGGGCCTTGGTGTAGAAGCCCAGTGGGCTCTGGGGAGCGGGCCTTGGTCTGGTGGGTTAGGCTGGGCAGACCTGGGGGCCAGTTAAGCTTGGTGGGAGAACGTCCCAAGAGGAGCCAGGGGAAGCAGGTGGATGTGCTCAGATATTTAGATACTCACATAGTAAAATTGTCACTGTTTGAGGTGACAATTGTCTTATGCCTTTTACTGTTTTCTACAGTAGAACCTTAGATCAGGAATTTCAGTAAAATCAGACAAAACATAAAGCAGTAACTGTTAACTTTAACCAAAAGAGAGAACCTGCAGAAATTAAACTCATACGAATCAAAGTGGACTATACTTGTTAACGATGTATATTAAGTCAAAACCTGTATTTGAAGCTTTTCCTTCTAAATTCCTGCCGTATTTGGATACAAGTGCTTTATTACTATGGTAGAAATACCAGAAAAGGTGTTCTCTTTTTTTTTTTGATGTGGACCATTTTTAAAATCTTTTATTGAATTTGTTACAGTATTGCTTCTGTTTTATGTTTTGGTGTCTTGGCCTTGAGGCACATGGGATCTTAGCTCCCCCACCAGGGGTCGAACCCACACCGCCTGCATTGGAAGGTGAAGTCTTAACCACTGAACCGCCAGGGAAGTCCCCAGATAAGATGTTCTTAAACCAAGTTTCCCATTTGGCTCTTTTAGGGATTTGTGATTCTAAACAGTGCAGTGGTTTCTGAGCGCTGAGTTGGGATCCCAGCTTGGGGAGGTGACTTGAGAACAACAGTCTGCATCCTGAGCTTGCCTCACAGCGGCCTCCCCGCTCTGGTGGGGTTCTGCGTCTCACCCTAACCTTGCTTAAAGTAATGAGGACTTGTGTTCCCACCACCTCCCCTCTGCCTTTCCCCTGCTGTGCAAACACTGCTGAGGAGAGGTGAGCATAGGTGATATTTCCAGGATCTGTGGACCCTGGTCCACATACAGATTGCAAATCCTGTAAAGCAGTAGGGCTTGCATGCTAAGGTACATTTGGGTTTTCTCACATTACTGAAACAAAGTTCACAATGCCATCGGGGAGTTTGTTTTGAAGGGAGGAGTTTGGAGAATTTCTGTCTCTGACTCTGATATGGGTGTCTCATTCACATTTTCTTCTTTTTATAGGCACCAGTTTGTAGAAAATAATTTAATACTAAAAATGGGTCCAGTAGACAAGCGCAAGGTAAGTTAGATTACTATGGCTCCTGCTGTGCGTCTGTATCTTCCTCCCAGTTCTCACTGAGGATCAGGCCTCACTCCTCGGGCTCCTGTATAACTCATTGCCCATAGCATCTTTGTCTTGGTTCCCTTTAAGAGATATTTCTAGATTTCATAGCTGAGGAAGATTTCAGCCGTTCAGGGGAGGCATTTGAAAGCATGCAGAGGCTGTGGCAGACAGAAATGCAGATTCTCGTTTCTGACTGGGGAGCCAGGGTTCTGATTTGTGCCCAAGGCTGGGTTCACTGAGGTCAAGGTTTCTGTCTGGTTGAGGAGGTTCTGTTTGAATCCCAGCAAGTCGTTTATTACTTCATTAGAATTGTTTTTGAAAATCTTACATATTATGTCGTATGGATTAATTAAATGGATTAACGTGTCCAAAATTATCAGACTCCACAAATGTTCTCTCTCTGCTGCCACGGGCCCTTCTCAGTTCGGGCTCCCAGCCTGCATTGCTGGCCGCACTCAGCCTCCCATACCCCGGGGCATCTCTGCCATGAGAACCTCTGTGAAGGTGGCTTGTGGCGGGACCGCCAGCAGACAGGACACTGTGCCTCGGCGTGGAGCAGAGGGCAGGAGAAGCGGCAGGGGCCTGACTGCCAAGGGCAGGCCCCACTTGGCCAACTCAGCAACAGGGCCATGTGCTGGTGTGCTGGCCTCGGGTGTGCTGCCTGTTGGCCGCTCTCCCACATGACACCCGGCACAGGGGCGTCGGGATCCAGCTCACAGAGGGAGACAGGCCGGGCAGTGAGTGCTGCCCGCTTCTCTCTGACCTGAGGGGCTGGGTCCAGGTGAGGAGGAGGTGTGCACACCCCTCTGTCCCAGGTGAGTGGGCAGGTGGCTGGCAGTGGTCCCTGTGCCTGGAGCTACTCTGACAGTCCAACCTCCAAGGCAGCAGTAAGTGCTGTCAGCATCCACTTCTGAGCCTTAACAAGCAGTGTCTTCTTTCTTTTTCTTCTTAATTTGCATCAGGGTTTATTTGCACGGCGACGACAGTTACTGCTCACAGAAGGGCCACACTTATATTATGTAGATCCTGTCAACAAAGTCTTGAAAGGTGAAATTCCATGGTCACAAGAACTCCGGCCAGAGGCCAAGAATTTTAAAACCTTCTTTGTCCACACGGTGAGTTTGTCCCCACGGGTTCTCCCTTGCAGGGCACTTAAGAGGCCTTTGGGCCTTTGTGCCTCCATTCAGAGCATCCAAATGCTGTGGCCCAAGGAGGCATCTGGAGTCGGGGGGCAGTGGTCTCCCCCTTTCCTACCTTCCAGGGACTCCAATGTTCATGGCTCAGTTCAGAGTTGGGCTGGGAGATGCCTGTGCTTGTTTTCAGTTTGGGGGTGACCTCAGGGAGCTATAGGTCATCACCTGTATGTTTAATTTCTGCACATATGTGGAAGGAAAAAATTCACATGCTCATGTGCTTCCAGAAGGGACTTGTGGTGGCTGCAGTGGACGGTGATTTCTTTTTACAGTTTCTCGCTGATGGGTGGAGGTGCTGGTCTTGGTGGGACTCCCTGGAGAATGTTAAACGTTTCTGTCTCTGCAGCCGAATAGGACGTATTACCTGATGGACCCGAGTGGGAATGCTCACAAATGGTGCAAAAAGATCCAGGAGGTGTGGAGGCACAGATACCAGAGCCACCCGGACGCTGCCGTGCAGTGACGCCTGCGGCCCTGCACCTGCTGCAGGACGTGTGCCCAGCACGGCTCACTGCCACCTGGACACTTCCAGACCACCTGCCAGCCATCTCAAGGGGGACGCAGACAGCGGAACCTTGCAGCTTTTTTATTTAAAAGAAAAGAAAAATACCCAACCACACAAAGAACAAAACCAATAACGAAAAGGAATTCAGGGTCGCTTTGCTTGCTCTCTGTGCCATGTGGAGCTTCTCGCACTCTGCTCGCCATGGGAACCAGCATCGTGCACATCCACCTGGTTCCCGCCTGGACTCGTAGACAGACTCGCGGCACCAGCTCTCCGCCATGTGCCCTGTCACCTGCCGGTCCTGCTGTGGCCAAGGGGACCACCCAGGCATGTCTCTGGGCTCTCTCTGCCCCTGGATCATCGTGGAACTAACTTTTCACCAGGGAGCCGGGCAACCTCTCTTGGGGTGGCCCCCGAGCTCTGTGGGGCAGGCTTGGCTTTTGTCCGTGTGCTCCTTTCTTCGCGTCCCTAGTGTATGGCCTGGTCCCCACGGCCCATGCTTGCCTCCTCAAGTAACCCTGGCTGCGAGATTTCGGCGGTCCTTGCTGTCTGTCTGTGAGTTGTGTTGGCCAGGCAGGCTTCGGGCACTGAGAAGTAGAACAGGTTGCCCAGGTGAAATATGGAGTCGCTGCTGTGTTAGAAGGTGCCGGCCAAGCATTCCGATGTGTCATCCCTCGGAGCAGCGTTGCCCTCTGAGGCGGGGAACTGAGTACCTGCCCGGGAGGAACACCAGGTGTACGAGGAGACGGGGCTCAATGGCCTCCCCTCCCAGTGTGAGGCCCGGGCAGTGCAGCAGACGGGCCTGGAGGCCTCCCTGTGGAGGAGTGAGAGCTGGTGGCCCCTCCTGAGAGTTTTGTTTGAAAGGTGGAGGGTTAAATCAGGGCTGAGAGGTGCCTGGAGTCGGCACACTGGACTGTCCTCCATCACACCCAGGCCTCATGGAGGAGGGCAGGCTCCCAGCTGCCACATGCACACTTTTCCTGCTAAAGTTGAACATTCTCATAGTCTAACTCAGAGCGTTTTTACATATGCACAGTGAAAATCGAAAAGCCTTCTCATGTTGCCAGGTCATCTGGTCCCCATCAAGTGGACTTTGCCTGGGAAAAAGTGTCACTCACTTTGCATGTGGGGCAGGAACACCACACTTGAACCCAAGCCCCAGCCCAGTCTCCTCCAGTTTCAGGCTTATTTCCTTTAGCTCTTTAGAGGCTGCGCACTGCTGTGCACTTAGGATGGTCCAGGGCTTACTGGTCCGTTGATTGTCTTTGCTGCTGCCCCCTGAACAGAGAACGCCTGTCAGCCAGGCAGGGCTCAGCCATTCTCCCTGCCCAGGGTGTCCCTGGGGGGCAGTCCTCAGCTCCAGGTGGGAGAGAAGCAGGCGCTGGGGCCCGCAGGCTGCTGCTCACAGACATGGCTCTTTCCCCGGGGAGGGATGACTTTGCCATTTCCTTTAGACTTTCACAAAGGCACCAACAGAACCTCCCACAGAAAAGGTCCCCTGACTACTTCCCTGTCCCCATCTCCTATCCCGAACGAACCATCCATCACCCTGTGTGACCACTAGTCCACATGTAGAGGAAGGATGTCTTAAACTGTTTTAGTGATATGATAGCAGTGGCTCGTAAACTAGGAAAAAGGTTCGGATGTGGATAATCCCACGGTCCTTGGACAGGGAGAGGGGTTGGATGGGAGCAGAGGTGGGAGCCAGGTTTGCCAGGGGTTTCTGCTTGGGGTGTGGGTGTGTGGGGTGTGGGTGTGTGTGTGGGGTGTGTGTGTGTGTGTGTGTGTGTGTGTGTGTGTGTGTGTGTGGGTGTCGAGGGTACCAAGGTGTAGGGGGTGCCTGCCCTGGGGGCGTCCCAGGGTGCCCTGGGCCTGTGGTCATAGGCTGAGCCCCCTTTCCTCCTTCTTGCTTTGGAAAAGTCTTGCCTGTGTTCACATGCTTTCCAAAAAGTAGTCTTTCTTGACCCTTTCTTTCAGGACTTGGATTTCAGGCGCACTCCCGTGTTTATATTTACCCTCGTCAGAGCGTCCTCATCTGTGTGTGTGCAGTTAGGAGGGTGAGGAGCCCGCTCCTGCACAGTGTCTTTCCTGGGTGTCTGGTTTCAGGGAAACAAGCAGAGCTGATTTGGCTTTTAAAAGAGCACTCGGCTGGGCTGCTCGGGGAGAGACAAATCTTCCCTTGCATTCTTCCCTCTGGATAGCGCCACTACCTCCTAGGCTTAACCGACAAGCTCCATCTTAACCTCCTAAACCAGAGAATAAGGGGTTCAGGGTTGAGCTCGAAGCTGGCAGAGCTGAAGTGACTGCCCAACCTGAGCCAGTGACAGCTGAACCCTTCTTTATAGGTCACCGTTCTCTGCTCAGAGTCCTCTTTCCTTTTTGTTTTTTTTAAGGCCCCTATATATTCCAGTCTTACCCTGTGCTTACTCATGTCATCTTTAGTTTTATCCACCTCATCCTTTGAGCCATCATCCTGGCATGCAGGTGCCTTATGTTCTAAGACGTGGACGTGGGTGTCAGTCTCTGTACACATGCAGACATACCTAGAAATATATATAAAATGTGGTCTTAACCAAGGTGAGAAAGAAAATGCCCTGGTGTTTAATAGATCTAGAAGTGTCTTACTGAGAGGGGACAAGACAGGGATAAGCACCAAAGCCAGCACCTGTCAAGCAGTGATGGTCTCACACCATGCAGCCTTTCTTGGCACAGAGTGGAGGGAGGATGACCAGGAGGGCCAAGGCTCTGCTGGCCCAGACAGCCCGCTGTGCCTTGCCTCTCTCTGGGAACGTGAGGAAGCTGGGTTTGGATGGGGTTTCCTTCCCTCTGTGGACCTGACCAGGCCAGTGGGCGGGCAATGGGCAGCCCCATGTGGAGCACAAAGCCCCACCCTGTGAGTGGCACCCTGCGTGCCTGCCATCCTGAACCTTGACTCTCGGGAGGCTGGTTACAGACTTGCTTTGGGAAAGATGTCTCTTGGGGTCATGCCAGAGCTGACAGGAGCTGCACCTACCCCAGCCCCCTTGGGGGCTACTCTGTGGTATTTGTAGTAGTGCAGTCCTGAAGGAATTGTAGGAGACAGTCTGTGGCACAGACCCCCGAGGACAGGGTGCCAGCATGGGGTTCCAGGTGATTTTGTACTTTCTTAAAACATTTGTTTTCTGAAGAAAATCAACTGGAGGCTCAGCGCCCAGGAAAGACCACTGCGAGCATCTTGGTGCCTAGCCTGCTGCCCCCTCCTCCCCACCCGCACACGTGTGTTTGCTTTTGTAACTGAAGTGGGAACATTGCAACATGCACCATTTTGCACCCCGCTTTTTTCACTTGGTATTTATCTTAATGTTCAAAAACCTTGTTTTTAATGATTGTAGAGTTTAATGGTTAATAATTTTTATCATAATTTATCTGACCATTTCATTGCTATAAAACATTTAGATGGTTTCTGGTTTTTCACTATTTAAATAATGCTGTGATTAATATCCTTATAAATCTCTGATTTTTGACTCTGATCTCCCTTGCCCCCACCCTGCCCAGATTCCTAGAAGTGGTATTTTGGGGTCAAAGAGTTTGTTCATTTTAAAACTAGTATAGTCTTTCTTCTCCTCTGTCTTGATTTGATGCTTAGATGTTCAGAGTTCCAGTACAGAACTTTCTTAGTTGTGTCCTACAGATCCTGAACAAATCAATTTCTGGTAAGCTGTGTGTTCCCAAGAATGTTTGAATAAGACTGCGCTTTTTTTTTTTTTTTTTTTTAATGCTAAAATGTTGTCATTTCTGCAGGCCATTTGTGACATATTTTTCCAAAAGCCAATTTCCTTATTTTATTGAAAGAACCTGGTTGTGCTTGCATGTTACTTTCCCATCCCTGCTGCTATGGCTTTCAAGTGCTTGGTGATATTTACAGAGTCTTGTACTTTGTGTCCACAATGGTACTGAATTTGCATCTGCACAGTCAGCAGAGATAAAAAGTGTTGAACTGACCTTGCCACATATTTAGTGGATGAGTTGTAATTAAGTTTATAGACTCAGAAAGTACATTGGGCCATTTGGAATCAGTAAAAGAGCAAAGGCTCTACTTGAAAAAGTAGACTAGATTTTACAGAAGTGTGTTTGCCCCCGTGTTCTTCAAATCGCAGGACTTAGTCAGAAGGTCTTAGCAGTTCAGTAGAGCACGTTGGCCAGGCTTTTTCATTGTAGAATGTGATTGTCCTGGCTGACAAGGATTTAATGATTTCTCCTCCTCTCTCCTCACCCACAGCGTTGCAGGTTGCCTAGTTGTCTTGAAGTACAGACCACCCAAATTTAGTTTCATTCTTAATTTCTCCACTTCAGTTTGGGGTCTGTCAATTCTGAGGTGAAACATGCATGAAAGATTTTTCTAGGTGCCATGCTCAGTGCCACTTGGCTATGCCAGAGATTATGGCTGGATTGTGCAGAAGTAGGTTTCCTACCTTCCCTCTGACACCCCAAATCCCCTTCTCCCCAGGTTGGTCCACAGAATGAGGCAGAGGCTGCAGCCACTATGAGAACATGGTGAAGGTACTCTTCTTGGAGGTGGTGCCATATGCGTTTTTCCATATTGTTTCTTTTCCTATCCAAACCTAACATGAACTGATGGTGACTCAAGTGGGTGTGGCCCTTGTCTCTTAGGCAGACTACGTGGCAAGTGCCTTAAATCGGGGCAGGAGTCACTCCCAGAGCCTCTGAGGGGTGCAGGCTGCTGGCCCAAGATTGCAGGGTTGTAAACTAGGCTGCCTGTGGAGAACTGGTCTGGGGCGGAAGCTATTTCAGCAAAGGGCAGTTTTATCTGTAGCTCAGACAATGTGGTGGGCAAGCCTACATGTATACCTGAATTTCCCTTGAAATTCATTTCTTCAATATGAAGAAATACCAAACTTTATGTACAGAGAACTTTTTACAAAAGGCAAAATGTTTTTTAGCTGTGTAATCCACCCTAGTCTAACCCATCTGGCTGAGTGACTATGAATGAGTCGGGTTTTTTTGTTTGTTTGTTTTGTTTTGTGCTGGGCGGGCCTTTCGCTGTTGTTGCGTCTCCCATTGCGGAGCGCAGGCTCAGCGGCCATGGCTCACGGGCCCAGCCGCTCTGCGGCATGTGGGATCTTCCCGGACCGGGGCACGAACCCGTGTCCCCTGCATCGGCAGGCGAATTCTCAACCACTGCGCCACCACGGAAACCCTAAGAGTCGTTTTGCTGATGAAAAGCCTCTGTCATGATAAGTTTGGACATTGCAATCAAATTTTTGGAATATTTAGAGCTGCTGTAGCTGTTCCTTAACAACACAAAATAGGATGAATCAGTAGTATGTTAGCTGTCTTTCAGGTTGGTGGCAGTCAGTTAGAACATGTATAATATTCTCTACCTGGTCTGTAGCTGTAACTGTGATGTACAGGCAAAGCAAAAATTAAAAAAAAACTTAATGAAAACAAATAATGCAATGATATTAGGATATACACTTTTGTATTTTTATTCTTATATAAGGTTATTTGCTGGCTGTTGGCCTCTAGTTCATTCTGTGTTATTTAAAATCTAATATATGAATTATTTGGATTGAATTCATGTTCGGGGCCACGTTGTTGTATGTATTGATGTACAGCCTTGAATGTGAATAATTATTGTAAACTATATTTTACAACTTTTTTTCTGGCTTTATTATATAAATTTTCTATTTGGTCGATGATTTAATCATATCATAATTTAATGAATCTGTTTATTCTTTTTTTCGAATATTTGTGCTTTAGATGTAGTTACCGGATGATGAATTTTCCACGTATGCTCGGTAGTCTTGTAATAAAAAAGCATGTAGAGTGTAGACGCTTGCTGACGTAGCTCTTCCTTTGGCCGGGGCGCGGGTCGGGTGACCTGGATTCGGGGCCGGGAACCAGGCGTCCGGGCACGCAGGTGCCCGGCGGAGGCCAGCGAACCCCTCTAGAGGCCGACGCCCGGCTCCGCCGCGGCCCGCTCTCACCGGCGTCATCGGACCACGCCGCGCTGGGCTCCGGCCGGAAGGTGGCACAGCCGGCCGCTTTTCAGTACCTGAACTTCCGCCTCCCGCGTGACGTCGGGGTGGGCGCTTTACGAGGGCGGACTTGTGGGCGGGACGGAGCTCGGAGGACTGTATTAAAGGCTGGACGCTTCCGGTAGAGAGGAGCTGTGGCGGGGCTTGCTGGGATCATGGCGGAGAATCATTGCGAGCTGTTGCCGCCTGCCCCGGGCGGCCTCGGGGCGGGGCTGGGGGGCAGCCTGTGCCGCCGCTGTAGCGCGGGACTCGGCGCCTTAGCCCAGCGCCCCGGCAGCGTGTCCAAGTGGGTCCGGCTCAACGTCGGCGGCACCTACTTCCTCACCACTCGGCAGACGCTGTGCCGGGATCCGAAATCCTTCCTGTACCGTTTGTGCCAGGCCGACCCCGACCTGGACTCGGACAAGGTGAGGGCCGCGCGGGCCAGCCAGGAGGGTTCGGGCCGCTCTGGTCGGCGGCCCCCCGCACGCCCCCTGCCCCACGCTGAGGAGACCCGCCCCGGCTCCGAGACCCGCGCTCCCCTCGTCACCAGCTCGACCCGAGCCTCCCGACTCCCTGTCTTGGGCCCGGGGAAGGAGAGGATGGTGCCCTGGAGCCCACCACCCTCGAAGATCCCCAGCCAGTCCATCTCGGGGTATCTCTGTCTCGCCCTCTCTGCTCTTCGAGGAGGAGGTTTCGCAGACCCCAGACTCTGTTGTGGATCTACTTTCTTTTCCTCCCCAGATTGTTTTGCCCCTGGTGTGAGAACACCTCTTCTCCGTCTCAGTGTACTTAGTGGCTCTGGAATCCGAGAACCCTGGTGTTCTTCTCATCTTCTCACATTCCAGACGTTTGACTTAATTAACGTTGGTGTGGGGGGTTGACACGGGTGGCCAGCCTTTCCCAGTGACTTGCATTTAGAGAGTTGGTGCTCCATCGTTTTCAGCTGCAACACGCACCCACTCAGCAAGTGCCGTCCATAGAGTGATTTTTCAAACGGAATGTTGCTCATAGTGGCTTAGGGGTGTTAAGGAAGGGCAAAAATAGGAAATCTTTTTCAATCTGCTTTCTAATTAACCTAGTTTTCCTATTGCCCTCTCAAAAGGATAGGAATCTCTAGCTTGGTTTGCTGATTGCCTTTCATCAGATTAAATGCTCATACTGTTGTGCAGATGGTACTAGGAACTATTTTGATTATTACCTTTACAAAACTTGTGTGGTTGAAGAATATCTCTGGAGTTGAACAGCATTGAAACTCAGAAAAGGCTCTGTTGGAAGAATAGTTGTTACCTGTATTTATCCTAGGCAGTTCACAAACCTTATTCTAACTTTCCTGTGTCTTTCACTCGAGCCTACATAATTGCACTTGGCTTTGTGCCTTGCCAGCCCAGCATTTGCCAGGCATAGGCTTCCCAGAAAGATTCAGATCCCTCTTCAAGATCCAGAAGCCTGACACACACCATCCTCTGTGTGGCATGACCTTATGATCGGGAAATGAGAACTCGAGTTACCACAAAACCACCAGTCATGGGTAGAAATCAGGGTTTGAGATGCCAGCGCTTTGGTACCCCACACCCCTCCCAGCTGTTTCCATTGCTCATTTGACCAAACTCTCCACTCTTAGAGAGTTGACCTCCGAGAAAATGACAGTCATCTCCAGGATAGAAATAAGCTTTTGTTAGCTATGATTTTCCTTTTGTAGCGTGGGTGTATGTTATACTGTTTTGTTTTTCTGTTTAAACAGTGGGCCTTAGTGGTCATTCACTTGCATTTCTACTTGAGCATTTCTCTTTTGTATATTGAGTCCGATTTTACATTGCTCTTGTCCATTGGGTTGTTTTGAGGCAATGGCTGTCTGTTCAGCACTGAGACAGTTATTCAGAGCTGATTAACTATAGTTTGCCCAGTTAAGTCTTTACTGTCTCAAGACTACTTAAAAAAATTATGCTTAATTGTATAGTAGTCCTTTGGGGATGGTAATTTATCAGAGTATGTCTATGTTGAAGTTGCTTTTTTTCACCATCATCCACTTAACCACATTTGATTTCCCAACTGTAAAACTGAAATTTAGAACATAAAGGTAATGCAGCAGATACAGTTTCTGTCTCATAAAATAGTTGATAGTAAATATGGGTTAGTTTTAGCCACAGATGTGAATTTGCCAGAAAGAGTAATGCTAATTCCTACTAGTCATGGTCGTAGAGTGTTTTACCTCAAATGAGAAAATGTATAAGGTACTCATTCTTCTCAGTTTTTTCCCCCTTTGGTTCTGATGAAAGAATGTCCCAGAGATTCACTCCTAGATAGTTAAACCTTGAGTGAGGAATCTGAGGATGAGGGTGGAGGGAAAGGGGTGTTTGGAAGAGTAGGATGCTAGCAATTATGTGATGGAAGAGAAACAGGATGTTGATTCACATGTAAAAATCTCCAAGCCCTGACCTCATAGTTAAGATTGATGAAAGCATACATCGCAGAAATTCACAGGACTGGATGCACCTGGTGGAAGATTTCCTGCTGGGCATTTGTCTGCTGTTTATTGAGCACCTGGTCTTACAGAGTAGTGCTTGGGTCGGGGTTGGGTGGGGAGATCAGGGGGAGGAGTTCCAAGAAGTGGAAGATCTGGAATCTTTCAGGAACCTGATGGGTTTGGAGTTCACTGGGAGAGTACCTGGAGCGCACAATATCTGGCGGGGAGCTCAGTCATGAAGCCCTATGGGAGGGGTGGTGTCAGGACATTTTTCTGGAGGAGTGCTTTGTTAAATAGCTGACAGACAGGTTGTTAGGGAGGGTGGGGAGCTGGGCTGTAACTGGGACCCATTGCCCACGGTGCCCCAAGCCACTAAACCCTTACCCTCTTGTCTCCAGTTCTGACTTGGGGCCTTTGCTGCCACGAAGTTCTCTCTGTAGGTCGCCCAAGTGTGAATTCTCACTTCCTCCTGGTGCTTCCCCAGTAGGGCTGTGTCTGTGTTATTCATTTTGGCATCTGTTCACCTGCTATCCAGGGTCATTTTTCTCTCCCCTGTTCCATCAGGGGCAGGCCAGGTGTAACACTCCTTCCCAGAAGTGCTTTGTAAATACTCGACATGTGATTCATTTGGGTTATATCTCTCTGTATTCCATGGTACCTGGCCCAGTGGCATTGTTGAAAACAGGTTAGAGTTTGTTCAGAGCTGAATCAGTCCCTGTTTCAGTGTGGAGATGCTTTAGGAATAAAAGGGAAACAGGAAATACTACTTGGTGGTTGGAAACCACTCAGATTAAGTAGGATTTGGGGTGGGGGGTGGGGTTCAGTCTCTGCAGCTGATCCAGGCCTGGAGAAAACTGTGTGTTTCACATGAGCTTTTGCCCTTCAACAGGGCCGTTGTCCTGGCTTTGGGGTTGCAGATGTGATGGCATCAGATGGGTCTTTGAGGGGCGGGGCCGTTGAGGTGTTTCTGATGACATGCCATGTCCTCTGCAGTTCTTTGCCTGTACCAACCCCCAGCATACTTGGTGTTGGCTAGAGTTTCAGGATTAGAAAGATAGTGAAAGGAGTTTTACAGACAGGGCTAAGTGATGGGGGTGTGGGTGGAAGGACTATCTTTTAAGCCGCTTGGCAGGAGAAGAGATTACTTAGAGTGAAACGGCAGATTATGTTCCGTGTGACTAAGTCAGAGGCGAAAGGCTGAGAGCATCGTGAGCTCCAGTGAGAGGGCTGGGTCTCCAGTCTGAGGCCAGGAGTTGGGGTCCCGAGCCACTGTGCATTTCGTCTCACGCTTTGCTTGAGGATTGGCTCCAAGCATATTCTCAGCCCTGACCCCATGCCTGGCTCAGGCCCTGGGCAGGTGGTGGCCGAGTGCAGTGGGGGTTCTCTTGCCATGGATGCCATGGTCACCTCTCCACGGGGCTCCTCGGACCTGAGCAGGGAAGCCCTGAGGGAGGGCTTGCCTTTAGTGAGGAGAGCTGTTCGGGGCATCGGACACAGCCGTCAGCCGTCCCCCTGTCAGCCGTCTGAGGGTGGCTGGGAGGAAGTGGTCGTCAACTGCAGAGCAGTTCCTCTTTCCCCTGACCGCACAGGCAGCCTTCACTTGCTCTTGGCCAGCAGGACAGTGACTGGTCTTGGTTTCGAGCAACAGTCAGAAAGCTGCAGTCCACCTGCCTGGTTTTGCAAATAGAGTTTTATGGGAACCCAGAGATGCCAGCTCCTTATGGCTTGACTGTGGCTGTGTTCCCCTGGAGTGAGCATCCAGGGATGCTCAAGGACAGCTTTCATTGGGCCAGGAATCTTTAAAGTCCTTTAGAGGAGCTGACTCTGTGTGGCACCCAGGGAGGGGTCTGTGTGGCCAGCGTGCCAGCAGGCCACCTCGAGCACTGGTGCTCTCCCCAGACTGCAGAGCGCCCAGCACATTCCGGTCTTGAGTTGGTGGGATGTGGGTGTTGGGGGTATGGGGCACTTTTCATGGTGGCTGAGTTAGACTTTGGACTCAGGCCTGACTTTGACTCTTCCCACAACTTAACCTGCCCTGCGATTTGGGGTTAGTTAATGTACCTCTCTGAGCAGAGTCACAGAGGAGGAGTTGTGAGAATTAAGGAAGCTGAGGAATATGAGCCCTCCCCTACACAGTGCCTGGTGCTGGGTTGTTGCAGGAATTAGAGATGGCTCTTAGTAGTCTTTATTTTACTTTTGTACTTTGTTTTTAGAAAGAATGTACCAAGAATGCTTTTTTGTCCCCCTCAGAATTTGTTTTTGTTTCCGTTTGTCACTTATTACATTCTCCTTCACTTGCCGCAAACCTCATGCTACTGGCAAGTAGCTCTGGTTGCTGGGCCGGCCTCAAAGGGTGGGGTGAGGAAGCTGGGCCCTTCAGTGCCCCTGGCTTCCCAGACGGACACTTCTTAGGACAGGCCCTGGAGGGCCGGTTCCCAACTCTGGGCACTGGAGCCTGTGCCAAGGGGGAGGGGCACAGCTTCCTGGGCAGCCATCGAGTTATCGTACAAAAAACCTGATGCCCTCAAGCCTGGAGAACCCAGCTCCAGAGTTCAGTACCATCCTCCATGTGTGTCTGGGATGGGCTCGTGGCATCAGGGAGGCGTCTGAGCAGGGGTGTGTACCGTTCATCTCCCCTCGTCATCCGTATTATGTTCTGTGGGTTTTAGTTTCCTCAGTGGTTGGCTTCCAGGATCCTGGCCTGGTGTTACAAGTCAGCCTCCGTTGGGGCTGGTTCTGGAGGTGATGAGCTGGGCCAGCCCATCACTGCCACTACATAGACCAAGGTAGGTTTTTCGAAACAGGTAACAGAGAGGCAGGCAGTGCTGGGCACCAGGCAGTCCTTGGTGAGGAGGGGAGGTGGGCGAGGGTGCAGAGGAGCCATGGGCCTGCTTTTCAGCCCCAGCGAGAAGGAAGGGGGAACTCTGCACCGGATCTGCCGGCAGGGCCCAGCATAGGAAGAAAACAGAGGCCGCCTTGGAGCCAGCAGGTCAGTGGCTGTGGGGCAGATGCTGGGGAGGGCTCGGGCACCCCTGGGAGCAGCAGGTGTGGTGTGAACCCCTGGCAGGGCGTCCTGGCTGCAGAATGTCCTGCCTGCCTGAGCTGAGTGACTGGCGTCCAGGGGACTGGAGACTCTGGACCTGGAGGGGGCCTTGCCTCCAGGCTGGCAGAACCACTGTGGGAAGGTTTGCGGCCAGGGACCCTGGGCTCTTCCTACTGGTGTTTCTCTCCCAGGCGGTCGTGGTTTCCGCCTGTTTCCATGTCAGGTTGACTTCCTAGTTTCCCTCTCTCTCTCTCTTGCCACCAAGCTAAGTAGTGTGGCATCTGTAGGGGATTTATGTGCAGGTGTTCTGTAACTGGAGTGTCTGTAGGGAGGGAAGTACCTGAGAAATCCGGACAGATGGCTGCCCTCTTGCCTTGTGGCAGAGGTGTTCATAGCGCTGTGACCTGGATGGGTGGCTCTCTGGCTGGTAGGTCCACCCACGATATCCTGCCCACAACTGCCCCACACCCTGGGGTGGCCTGATGCCTGTTTCTGTCTGCACAGTTGATGTGGCATCTGCTCCAAGCAGGCCCCTGTCCTGCTGAGCTGAACAGTCCCTGTGAGCCATCTCCACTTGTTCGTGGAGCTTGGTGGGGACCCCCCCCCACCTTAGGTGAATTTGAAGCACGTTTGTTCTGTGAGAATAACCAGGAGCCTCATGTGCTGGGGTCCCTTCACACGTCCTCTTGCATTTGTTTCTTAGTGAGCCTTGTTTGAGTCCTCTAAGTCACCCTAAATTCTGTTTCTAAGCCACATTCTAGGACTGGGAGGCACCCGGGGTTCAGGGCCCGGAGAGCTGGGTGCTGGTTGAGATCTGAGGGTGGGAATGACCCAGAGCCCTTGCTTTTCCTTTATTCCCTGTGTGTGCCGGAGGGTTTCCGATTTCCAGGTGTACACCGGGTGTCGTAGGTCTTATGTGGGGAAAGCTAAGTCAGAAGCAGCCAGCACTCCCACACACGTCAGCACAGTTCTGCACATCCGCTGCTTGGACAGGTCTCTGGGCCTCTGGGCCTCTGTTTCCTCATTTGTAATTGATGATGTCTAAGGCCTCTTCTAGGTCAAGGATTTGACAAACTGTAGAAAACAAAAGAGAAAAGAGGGCAGAGGTGAAGGTTTAAGTGAAACAGAATCACTTAAATGGATAATTTCAGAGTGAAAATTATTTGTGATTATGTTGATTGCAAATGTTTGTGTACAGAAAATTCTATGCTTTTGCGTTTAGATTTCAAATGGGGAAATTTGACAGAATACATCTTGCGTTTAGCTTGGGACACTCAACCCTTTGCATTTCTAGTCTCCAGTGGCCATGCGTTTCTCGTGTTCCATTTCCTCGTGTGTTTGTGGAAGTTGGGAAGGTGATAGAAAGGAGCCAGGTGCTGGCCTTTCCAGAGAATGTACGGAGCTGGAGTGAGACGTGGCCACAGAATGCATTTCCGTCTACAGCCTTGCCTGAGAGCCTGACTTCCTCAGCCCTCGTTCCTTATAGCCGTTTTCAAGTCCATGTGCATGGTTCTATCAAGGGGGCGGGCGGCCTGCCCTGAACCCACGATGTTTTGCTGCACAGTGCATTCGAATCTGTCTTGAATATGAGGGCCAGGCACAGGAGGGCAGGAGAACCTCAGTGGCCCTGTCAGAGAATTGCCTCCTAACCAGCACCGAGGGCTGAGGCTGCTGGGCTACTCGGAAGGGAGTGGACGGGGTGGGGCTGCGCGGGTTTCCAATCAGGATCGTCTTCTCTGCCTCCGTCCATTTTGGAACTGCAGGTCAGGGATCTCCTCAGAGAGCGTGTGACGTGGGCTCTGACCTGTCTTGCCTGCTGGCTCCTCTCAGAGAAATGACTGCGGGCAGGGTGCTCCTGGCCGTGGCCAGGGTGTTCCCTCTGCGGCACAGGCTCGGGGATGCAGGATTCACAGTTCCCTGGAACCCAGCAGCTCGGCCTCGGAGGCTGGGCCCCCTTGGAGTGGGATTTGGCCAACTTGGGCATCAGTGAGCCCCCAGCAAACAGTGTGTAACCTGATGGGCATGACCTCCACTAAATCTTCAATAGCCAAGTCCAGCGTTTCTCTCTCTTATGCCTTTAGGGTAGATGTATATTTTAGAAGCCAGCACCTCACAAGTAGGTCAAATGCAGATTCAGTGAGAAGTGGGGATAGTCAATAGAGGAAAATGATTTGTCAAGCAAGCAATCTTAATTCTGGCTCTTTTACAAAACAACCCAAAAACCTCAAGCCTTGCCACTATATAAATGTAGCACACGCTTGTTATATAAATTGAGGAGACGATGGAGGGAGGGAGGAGAGAGATCCTCGTGTCTTGCTGCCTTTTGTAAGTGTGACCATGCCAAGTGCACATCACAAGGTTCTTCTCCCGTGAGCAGGTGATGGATGGGGTGCTGTTACCACAGCTGCCGGTGGCCGAGCCTTGGGCCTCCCCTTCCGCTGCTGGTGTGGGTGTCACGGAGACCATTCTCTCTGTGCTTTTGCATAAGCGAGCCTGAGACTTCTGAATTTGGGATGTTTTGGTATTTTCTCTTTTTCTGTGTTCTGTAGTTTTCTTTATTTCTGCCTTAGGATGGAGGCCCCAGGGCCACTTACAAATACAAGCAACATGAGAAGCCGAGGGCCCTGGAGCCCGTGTCAGTCGCAGCCTGGTCACAGTTGAGTGTGCAGGCAGCCTTTGCTGGCACATGTACACTCTCGAGTGCTGCTCGGGCTCAGGTGCTGTAAGACGGTGTTCCTCCAGAGCTCCTGCCTGGGTGCCTCTAAACGAGAATCAGTCTGCGGTCCTCTGGGCTGTTGCCCAAGATAAATCCCAGTGGAATTTGGGGGCCCTGGCACTCCTTGTAGGATGAGAGCGCTGCCCCAACATACTGCTGCCCAGTCTCTCCTAACCCTAGAGTCTCAGCCTTATTTGTTTCTTTTTCTTTCTTTCTTTCTTTTTTTTTAAATTTTGGCTGCACTGGGTCTTCGTTACTGTGTGTAGGCTTTCTCTAGTTGCAGCAAGCGGGGGCTACTCTTCATTGTGGTGTGCGGGCTTCTCATTGCAGTGGCTTCTCGTTGCAGAGCATGGGCTCTAGGCATGCAGGCTTAAGTAGTTGCAGCACGTGGGCTCAGTAGTTGTGGCACACGGGCCTAGTTGCCCTGCAGCATGTGGGATCTTCCCAGACCCGGGATTGAACCTGTGTCCCCTTCATTGGCAGGTGGATTCTTAACCACTGGACCACCAGGGAAGTCCTCGTCCTTGTTTCTTAATGAAGCACATCAGAGCAAAACAAATCCACGGGAAGAAACTGGGCTAGAGAGCCCTGTGGGGTCCATGGAGGAAGCTGCCATGAAGCCTCCTGAAGTCTGCTTAGCAGTGGTGGGGCTGGAGGGGCGGGCTTGTCACTGCTAGGGGATAGCCACTTGACCTTCAGTATCTTAGGGTCACCCCATGGGCCTGCATTTCCAGGTCTAGATGGGTGGGTCTTCCCTCCCGAGAGGGAGTGCTAAGGCCACACTCCTGGGGCCAGCGTGTCAGCTGCTGGACTGAGCTTCCTGCCCTCAGCTGGTGACACCACGTGGGAGAAGCATGGGGTGACAGGGGTCCCAACTGAAGCCCATTCCATCTTCCCTAGTCCCCTGGAGGCCGGCTCAAGCAGTGGGTCCTGGGACACCCAGGGAGCTGGCATGTGTTCCCTGAGATGCAAGGGGGTACCCAGCTATGGGAAGCCAGTGCTCTGGTGCAGGTCTGGATGCCCAGCATCCAGGCCTCTCTTTCTGGGGTGCTCTCGGCCCCAGCTTTCTAAACCCATGTGTGGATTGAGTGCCCAGGATGGCCTCCTCTAGGTTTTCACACGGGTTTTTAAGATAAGCCACGGACTGTGGGGTGGGGGTGGGGTGGAGAGGTTGTCACTAGAGGCATTGCCTTCACTTCCTACCTGGGGAGGAGGCGTGGAAGGCTCAGGCCTCCGTGGGCCCGGCCAGGTGTGTGCTTCAGTCTCCTGGCTCTGTGCTTCCCCATCTCTGTGGCCAGAGCATGTGGCTTCCTCTGCCTTGGAATTTGTCCCAGCTCCCAGGACAGGTCACGAGCCCAGCTCTGTCACCTTGAAGAGACGTTGGACTAGACACAGACCGTTAGAGCCAGAAGGGCCCCTGGGCTCCTCTTGGCTGAGTATCTCATTTGACAGATGGGGAAGCTGAGGCCTGGAGAGAGGAGCAGTGCGCCTTGAGTAGCCGAGCATGAGCCTGGACTCCAGGGGTTCGACTTCCATGGCTGTGGCTCTGTGCCCTCCTCAATGTAGTGCCAGCTCTCCCAGCTGTGCTCCCGGCATCTTCAGGGAGCATTGCCTCTCTTGTTCTCCGGGTGGGCCACCAGGAACATCTGCTGGGTTCCAGACCCTGAGACGCAGGTGGGATCCTCTTTGCTCTTCCACCCTTGGGCCTGGGCTCCAGCCAGTTGGCAGCAAACGCCTTGGACTCTTTGGCCTTGTTCTGGAAGTATCCATGAGGCTGCTCCTTTTATGAAGGCAGGGGTCCCCACACAGCGACAGGCCTGCCCCTCCCTTGGATGGCTGGGTAGTTGAGCATGGAAGCCACTTGCCTTTGAGCACAGGGTATGGGTGGGAGCATGTTGGGGAGGCTGGTGGGGGCGTGCTGTCCCCCCAACCCCTTGCTGCTGCCTCTGCATTTGCCAGCCTGGGTGCTGGGTCCCCAGTCCCTCATGGGGAGTCCTCAGCCCCCCGGGGTTAGAGGGCCTCACCTCAGGCACCCTAAGATGGGGCCACGAGCCTGGCCTGGTGTGCGCTGAGCTGAGGGCTGGGCCTGGGCAGGAGGAGTTCCTTCGGAGCATTGGCCAAGTGGCGTTTTAGTGAAAAAGCCACCCCTGTTCAGCAGCCTCCCGCCCCTGCCCTTCTCTGGGGCCGCCTGGTGTCTGGAGGCCCAGCCCTATCGCTGGCTCTCCAGTGCTCTCCAGTGCTTGGTCTGGGGTCCCTTTGCATCTGGATGGTGGCCCTCTCACCTGGCCCTGGGCATGCCACCACCACAGTTTTGTGGGCTCACCTCCTTTCCCTCCTTCTCTGTCCCATCCCCCATCCCTCCAGGGTTTGGAGGCCTGGGTCACTTCCTTTTCCTCTCCCGCCCACTCCCAGTGCTGAGCCAGATACCCAGTGTGTTGGTGGCATGGCCTTCAGCCCCGTTGTGGGGCCTCAGCCCCATGTGACACGGGAGGGTCCCTGGGGTGTCCTGAGGGCAGAGATGAGCCCAGTCCATGTCTGATCTTTCCTTCTCGACCTTCTGCCAGCTGTCTGTGGAGGTAGCAGTGAGCCGATGAATAATTCCTGAGCTTGGCAATCTGCACTTGTCACACTTGGGCTCTTTTCATCCGCAAGGTGCAGGGAAGAGCCCCTGGATTCCGTGTTGCGGCAGCTCCATCCTTTTCTTTCCAGACCTCAGCCCCTTTGTAGGAAATGGCGGCTGTTTTTCACCAGTAGAGAAGCTGCTAAAGCATCATTCTTCCAGAAGCCTGTCCCAGGGGTCTTCTGGCCTTGCTTGGAGAAGACGAGGGGTCTAGGGAGTCTGGAGAAAGGGCTGAGGAGCCAGGCCGGGAGGCAGGGTCCCTTGGGACATCTGACTAGTGCTTCCTTAGATGAAATTGGGGGTCTGTGTGTGGTTAGATGCTGCCCTGGGGGACAGGAAGCCCATGGGGGGACCAGGCGGTGGCCTATCGGGGCAGGAGGTTGGATTGATCACGCAGGACCTGTGGGAGAGAGGAAGGGGCAGAGGTGCTTCGGGCTGAGCGGGGCCTGGCCGCCCATCAGCGAGGCTCTGGGTCCCGCTGGCCCCACATCCAGATTTGATCTGAGGAGAGCAGGTTTTTACTTCTTTGTGGACTCGGGAGGAAACCCTTGAAACCACCAGGTTTATTACACAAAATTCCAGATTTGATGCTCATGAGTGAGAAGGGGGCCCTAACACAGCACTCCGCTTCACAGTTGAGATTCCTCCCAGTGGGAGTGAGCTCTGGGGCCCGTGGGCTCACCACGTCCAAGAGGTTCAGGGGCTTCCGCCTCACCACCTCCCTGCCAAGATGCCTGGACACTGTGTGCCGTGGGCTGTGAGGGTCCCTAACACTCAGAAAGGCCCTGGCCCTGGGGGCGAAGCAGGACCTTCCCAGGTGTGGAGGGAGCACCTTTTGTAGATGGACCCCGGGAGGCGCTGCTGTTGGGGAGGCCTCCTCGGTGGTCAGCAGTCTCAGGGGGGCTAGGGTCACTTGGCAGCAGAAAATAAAGCTGTATTCCATGAGCCTCTGACTACCCAGTCCTGCCCAGTGAGGAGCCCCAAAATGAGCAGTGGCGGCCCAGGTTGCGGTGTCCTTCAGATGCTGACCTCTTGGCATCAGTCCCGCCTTTGAGAGCATCCCATGGGTGAAAGTGTGTCAGGTTACTCTTGTGGGACGGTTGCTGAAATGGGAAAAGGATGAACTCGCTCTCAGGAATTATTGGAGCTGTGAGGAAAGAGGCCTTGTACACAGTCTCCTTGCCTCAGAGTAAATAGGGAGGTCACCTTGATGCAACAGAGCTTAAACTTAGCTTCACCTGCAGTGGTGACAGATCAGGGTCAACAGCTGCAGGTGGCTGGAAGCAGGCAACACTGCTTAGGGATTCCCTAAAGCACCATAAACGCTGATCCTTCCAGTTGTGTGTGAGATACGTACAGCCCACAAGCCTCCAAAACCCCCTTTAGCTGTGGCTGGGCTGCCGGCCAGCTGTGGGAACTGTGCTTTCTTGTCTGGGATTCACCTTGGTGTGTTGTTCTTTGTAGGATGAAACAGGTGCCTATTTAATCGACAGAGACCCCACCTATTTTGGGCCTGTGCTGAACTACCTGAGACACGGAAAGCTGGTCATTAACAAAGACCTTGCCGAGGAAGGTGAGTCGCAGGTGGGACCAGGGTTGTGGGAGCCCTCCCTTACTCTCCAACTCCATCCCTCACAGATGCTTATCTCAGAGGGAACAGGGCTGCTTGTTGCTGCCTCTTCCCCTTTTCTTCCTCCAGGAAGCTGAGACAATCCAGAGCTGGGTGGGGGCCAGTTGGGACTGCAACCCACTCCTTCAGATGTCTGGTTGGTGGTGCCATGAGGGTGGGGCTCCTCCTTGGGGCCCGCTGCTCTCTGGTTGCCTTGATTCACACAGCTTGGGGCCTGCTGCCTCCTGGGGGTCCCCAGTCTCGGTCACCCCAGGTCTGCTCTCCTTCTGGGGCAGCCCTGGCAGAACCCCCTCTGAGTTCTTCCTGCGTTTCCAGATGTCTGCCGTGCTATGACTCCCAGCTCAGAGTCGGGGCAGTGCTGAGAGCCCGGGGCTCTCTCCCCTTTGCTTGTTGAGCTGAGCCCGCTCCCTCATTCTCTCCGGGCCCTCTTGCTCCTCCGGCTGTGTGTCTGCATCTTCTTTTGCAGCATCTTTTTCATGCACACACGTGTGTTCTGTGTGTGCAGCTGTACAGTTTTAGGCAAACTGTTCCCAGCGTGATTTGCTTAGAAAGCAAATGTGGTACTTGCCACAGATCAAGTCCCTGCTGCCCGGCCTCGCTCACCTGTCTTCCATCAGCCTCAGACGCAGTGCTTTTTTTCGGGAGAAAGGCCCCCATGGGTGCCGTTTCCCATCTGCCCCTCAGAGCACGAGGGGTGTCTGGAGCGTCTGGATGGTAGAAGGCTGGCCCTTCAGGCCAAAGCGCTTATATGAGGCTTCCGGGGCTTATTCGCAGCCCCACAGTCCCCACCCCTGGATCCAAAGGGAAGGGTTGATAGGACGTTGCTCCCATGTCATCCTGAGATGGGACGTGCCAGGTGCCCCTCCCTTTGGGGCCTTGAAGAGAGAGACGTCTGCCTGGGTGGTGGCTGCCCCACCCCCCCGCTCTGCTGAGTCCTTGAGACCTCATTAGGCTGCAGCTCGAGGGTCAGACAGAGCCCACGGCTCCGAGCTCCTGGTGCCGCTAGCGCAGGGACCCGCTGTGCAGAGTGCAGACTGGTTGGGACGACCAGGCATGGTGGCAGGAGGCATGCACCTGACCTTCTGGAATACCCACGAGGAGCCCCCGAGTCAGGGCCCCTCCGATCCGCTCTTCAGAGTTTCCTGGCCGTTCAGAGCCCCTAAATTGGGGACGTTGCAAACGGCAGGAAAGGGTTCCTAAGTTGGCAGGAGTCCCGCAGCTGAGCAGCCTCTCAACCAGCTGTCTTCTGACTGAGTGATGCAGGGACCCATGTGAGGTGGCTGCTAGCCCAGGACAGACGGCCGCAGGCTCTGGAGGGGGTGTGTCTGAGAAACGTCCCGGGGGCCCGGCGTAAACTCAGCACCCAGTGGGTCACCTGGAAGGACACAGGCCAGATGTGCGTCCACAAACATGCCCTTTCTCCATGTGCGCCCTGGGGCCCTGAGAGCCAGTGGTGTCTGCAGAGTCTGTAGGATGGCAAGACAGGGCCAGGGGCTTCCAGTGGGCTGGGCTGAGAACGGGCCACTGGTCCACTGGTCCACTGAGGGGCAGAGACACGTTTATTCTCTGATCTGGTGGGAATTATAGTTGTTTTTCTTTATTCTAGGGGTGTTGGAGGAAGCAGAATTTTACAATATCACCTCACTAATAAAACTTGTAAAGGACAAAATTAGAGAACGAGACAGCAGAACATCACAGGTGAGACCGGTGACTAAGGTGCAGGAACCTTCCGAGGCCCGGCATAAAGGTGCAGCTTGCTTCCCTCCCTCCTTGCTGACCGGCTTCCTCTGGAGTTGTCCTGGCGCCTGTGGCCCGCCCTCTGGACACCTCCCACGGTGCTGCCAGCTGGCGCCCTGGCCGGCACGCAGGGCACGTGCTTCGGGGGTCCCACTCCAGTGGGGAACGGTGAGCAGCTGCTGAGGAGGACAGTCCAGTGAGGGTGAGGAGTGGGCAGGGGGGAGAGCAGGAGGCCTCTGTGGGGCTTGAGTGTGTGGCTGTCTCGGGGAGGGCGTTGCAGACAGGGCACAGCGAGTGCAAAGGGCCTGTGGTAGCTGAGTACTTACCCCATTCAGAGGGCCAGTGTGGCTGGAGGGACAGCACAGGGGAGTTGGTGGCAAGCTGGGCACAGACAGATGAGGTGGAGGTCCTGTAGGTGTGTGTAGGCATGATGAGAGTTTGTCTTTTACCAGGAAGGAAGGGCTCAGTAGGTACTCTTTGTGTTGGACTGTGTCCCCAATGGTGCAGAGCCCCATGTGGGATCCATTTGCACTTGGCCACAGTCAGCAGTGCCAGGGCCAGCACAGCCACTCTGATGCCCATTAGGCCAGTGTTGTTTGAGGTGGGCTGTGTCTAGCACCTCCCACGAAGGGAGGTACCAGAGGGTCTAGGCATTAGTCTTTGTTGTGGTGCCAGCTCTGCACTTGCTAGCAGAGCGCCAGGTCCTGCCCGGCGGGTTCCCTCTGCCAGGAGGCTGCTGTGAAGTGCACTTTCTCTCAGAGCTTCATGCCAGACTACATGAAGAGTCCCCGTCCACTTAAAACCCTTTCACTGCCCCCACCCACCCCAGGCTTTCCCTCTGGGTGCCTGGCAGGCCCTGAGCTGGAGCTCTTGGCCTTTGTGAAGAGGCTTGCTGACAGCCTGGCCGCTCCGAGTGGCTGGTCAGGGGCCAGGGGAGGACACACTGGGGTGACAGTGTGGGAGGCTGGAACCGCCCACCACACAGCCCCTGCCCTCTCCCTGTTGCAGGAGCCACAGAGCCATCGGGACAGCGGGAGGGGCCCAGGGAGGGGGCAGAAGATGTGGCCACGAGCTCCCCAGTCATCTCTGGCCAGTTTGAGGCCTCTTTTCCCTCCACCCAGCCCCCTGGTTACGAACCCTGTGACCTGGGCTGGCACCAGCCCTCTGTGCCTGTGTCCCCCCTGCATGGTGGATGTGGGAGAGGCCCCCTCACAGGCTGGCGAGGGGATTAGCAGGCTTAGGCTGAGCAGCGCTCAGTGTCCTCCACTGTTTCACAAATGAAAGCACTTGGGCTGTGTGGTGACCCCAGTGTACTTCGAGCTGTGACCCTGTCACTGACATGTTGTGTATCGGCTGGAGCGGCAGCTGTATCAGGACAGGCCTTTGGCCAGTGCTCCCCGCGGTGTTGCCAGAAGCCGAGCTTGGAGCATAGCTCAGTGAAGGTCGGGTGGGTGAGTGGATCGGAAGATCCACGGGCTCCTGTCCGAGCTGCTGTGCGTGTCTGAGAGCTTTTTTCTGGGAGCAGGGCTGAGGCTGGTCCTGCCTGGCTCTCAAGGCACCCCCTTAGTTCAGAGACTTTGTGTGGTTCCCCTAAGGTACAAGAATGGCTGTCATTGTGTATTCACATCCAGCCACAGGTGCTCTTGGGATTTCAGGAACATGACTCATTTTATTTTGGAATTCAGAAATGGAAATATTTTTGGAGGTGGATGGGAAAGCAAAAAATGGCAGCTGTTCCAGCATGTTTGTTTTGCTTCATTGGTGGATGCCTTTGGGGTTCCTTTAGGCATCACGATCTGGGCCCGAGAGGTGGAAGGGAACCGTCGGCCTCCCCTGGCCACCCCCGCACCGTCAACGTCCCCATCCCTGTCCCCGATTGGCACGTAGGGCGGGGCTGCGAGGGGGCGGGGCACAGGCGTTGCCCTCACCTGTGGCCCTTCTCACAGGTGCCAGTGAAGCACGTGTACCGTGTGCTCCAGTGTCAGGAGGAGGAGCTCACGCAGATGGTCTCCACCATGTCCGACGGCTGGAAGTTTGAGCAGGTAGAGTACCCCCTGAGCCTGCAGCACAGTGGATCTTTTAATTATAAAGGCCCTGCTCGGGTCGTCAGGTCAGCTGGCCCCCCGGGACCAGTAATGAGGTGTTGGGTGGCCTGCAGTTCATGGAAGCATGGGTTGCTATCATGTCTCCAGCACCTCTCACAAGCAGCAGCTGTACCAGTCCCGACTGGATTGGTCACGGGTGATGGGGGGAGCAGCAAGAGTTGTTCTTAGGGTCCCACCTCCCAAGTCTTCTCTCTGCAGTTTTTTTTTTTTACGGTACGTGGGCCTCTCACTTTTGTGGCCTCTCCTGTTGCGGAGCACAGGCTCCGGACGTGCAGGCTCAGCGGCCATGGCTCACAGGCCCAGCCGCTCCGCGGCATGTGGGATCTTCGTGGACTGGGACACGAACGAACCCATGTCCCCTGCATCAGCAGGCAGATTCTCAACCACTGCGCCACCAGGGAAGCCCTCTGCAGTTATTTTTCTTAGTCTAGCCCATTCTTTATGGGAGAACTGTTCTGTGTGCTTTTCTCTGACATCTCTGTGTGTCCGTGTGTCAGTGTGTCCGTGTCCGTGTGTGTGTGTGTGTGTGTGTGTGTGTGTGTAGTCGATATCCTGAGTGCCTCCTGGCCTGACCCCACCACCCGTCCCCTCCCGTGTCCGCCCTGGCCCCCCTCCTGGCTCTTCCGTGCTGGCCGAGAAGATGGGGCTCTGGCTCCTTTGTGCTGCTGTTGGCATAGATGCCCTTCCCCTTGGGGCTGCTCTGCAGCCCCCCAGCCCCCTGTCCTGCCCTTGATTGGAAAGTGCTGCTGATTCTGGCTCGGCCATGCCCCTCATTTTCCTCAGCTCTGCTTTTGCTAGGACGGCTGTGAGAAGGGGTGAGAGCCAAGTCTCTTCTGCCCACCCACCGCCCTCTGTCCACAGCACTCTGGTGTTTCTGTGGGTATGCTGCCTCTCGTGTCCTGGGGAACTGCAGCCTGTTACCTTTGGACCTGAGAACATGGAAAGGATGTCCTCTTGAGTGGGTGGTACCTTGCCCAGAAGCTCATTGTCGCTGTTTGTGTGCCTTAGGCAGAGACTCTGAGGTTTGGGCTTATGAGCCTGCCCGGCTGGAGCCCCAGGCGCTGGTCGTGAAGGGCGGAGACCAGGTCTGTGACTCCAGCCCACCCCCTCTGGCTCCTGAGAGCATCCTCTGGTGCCAGCTTTCTGTCCACGGTGGGAAATCACGGGGTCCCCTGGCATCCCTCCTAATTAAGGCTACCCTTTTTTATGGGTCTTTTGAAATAATGAATCAGGCTGTAGAATGCTTGGCATCCTCTTGAAATGTCATGAAACGTGCAGTCGGCACTTGGGTCCCACTCTCCACCCAGAGACGGAGACATAGCCAGCAGGGCTGCTCTGATGCCCTGCCCTTGCCCTGGGGCGGGGGTGTGGAGGGTGTCCAGGCGGGTCCGTGGTTGCATTTGCATTCCTCACTCCCTGACCCCAGCACAGTCACCCCAGGCTCACAAAGGAAAGGAAGGCTCCCACCGCCTCTCGTTTTGTCCCTTGGTGTGCAGCCTGGAAAAGGGCTGGGGAGACAGGAGCTGCGGTCACCGGTTCAGGATCCGTGAACTAGGTAGGTCACCCTTGCTGTGGCTCCTGCGGAAGGGAGGAGAGGGGTTCCCGTGCCTCCTGCATGGGTACTTCCTCCCCGAGACCAGCTCAGGGGCTTTGTCCTGAGCTCCTCTGAACGGATCCCAAACCCACAGCAAAGAGCAGCTAGCTCCTCTCTACCAAGTCTCACCCGCTTTGTCCAGTTCCTCCCTTGGGGATGTGCTCCCCCCGTTCATGCCAGAGAAACCCCAGAACAAGGGTCACGTTTGTTCACTTGTCTACTTCCCAGAAACAGGAGCTGGAACTGCAGGGGAAGAGGGGCCAGAGCCTAGGACCCTGTGAGGTGGTGGGGCTGAACCCAGAGTTGCCCAGTGGTCAATGACAAGGCCAGAGCCAGGTTCTGAGAGGCTTGCACGCCTCGTGAAGATGTAGTCCCTGGGCAGACCTGGTTATGAGTGGCTGCATAACGCGCTGCTGCATCTGCATCCAGGGCCGGCACCCCTGAGGTCCGCAGGTGGCAGGCCTATCTCCAAGAGGCATTTATGAACCTAGAACAGCCTTCCAGTCTGTTCCTAGAACAGGCCTTTTTTTTTTTTCCTCCCCTTCCTCAACTCTTTATTTCACTATCGCTTTGGTAGCCATCTAACCCCCAATGAAAAGCCTAAGGTTTACAAAGAAATTACAAAACAGCATTGCTGCAAAATCAGTCCCATGTTTGGGAAAACAAATACCTGTACGTGTACACAAAACACAAACTCCCTGGACCCCATTCCCCAGCATCCAGATTGTTATCTCTGGCAGAGGCTGACAGGTGGGCACCATACCTAGCCTTGGGGGAAGGGTGGGAGGGATGAGTTTCTCAGGGGGTCTGCTCAGTTCCCTCCATAACCTCTAGAAACCATCCACTTCTCTCCACCAGAGAGGCAGGGCAGGCACGCTGGCCCTGGGGCTTTCCTCTCCTTTCCCAGAGCGGGCTGTACTGCTCTGCACACTTCCCTCACTTGATGGTGCTCAACGTGTCCTGTCACTGCAAGTGGCACTCCCGCCCCTGGCCAATTCCATAAGTAGAGCAAAGATGGAGGGCCTTCCAGGCACTGCCTCGATAATTGTGCCACTGATAGCTCACTACAATTTTAATGCTTTTCTTTTGATTAAACACAAAGTCTCTGGTGGTTCTGGGCTAAGCTGGAGCAGGGGGATTGGCCCTCAGCTCCTGTGTGGCTGTAATGGTGACCTGGAAGCCCCAGGATGCAGGGCCCTGGGCGTGGACACACCCAGACTGAGATTGCGGCTGAGGCGTGGGAAACCACACCCCCGGCATCTCTCTCACCCCTGGCCCTTCCCTGAGCCTGTTGGAGCTGCTGCAGCCCTCCTATGCCCCTTCGCGGTCAGTAGCCCCAGTGGGAGGAAGGCTTGGTCCTGGCTTCCCTGGGGAGGGGCTCGCCCTCACATGTGTGCGGGCATGTGCTCACACTCGTGTGTTCAGAGCCCGTGTGGAGGGCACAACTTATGGGCAGAGCAGAGTGCCGCCGCTCCGCTGCCTGCTCTCGGGCCTGGCCCGCTTGGTGCCCACTCCAGCGTTGCATTCCCCTCCTCGGGTCGCTCAGTGTACCCTGGACCCAGCCAGGAACCTGAGAGGAACTTGGACATGCTGGCACAGGAGGCCTGTCCTGCACGTGATGTGTGTGGTGTGTGTGTACGGGTGCGTCCAAGCTTGAGTGTCGGTGTTCAGGGACTTTATTTTCAGTAAGTTCGTTAAAAGTCTCTTGGCTGAATCCTGTCCCTTAGCTTCCCCGAGCATCGGCTGTCTTTGCCGGGGGTCTTCGCAGGCTGTTTCCCTCCTGGCGGGGGGCTGGTCTTGAGCCAGGTGTGTAAGGCTCTCTGCCCACATCCCACTGGCCTTCTCTCCTCCCAGCTGGTCAGCATTGGCTCTTCTTACAACTACGGGAGTGAAGACCAGGCCGAGTTCCTCTGCGTGGTCTCCAAGGAGCTGCACAACTCTCCGTACGGCACGACCAGTGAGCCCAGTGAGAAGGCCAAGGTGGGTGAGGCTGCGGCCTGAGTGCCCTCTGCAGGGCTGGGTTTCTCTCCTTTGTTGTGTTGTTTCTTACTGTCATCACGGCGCTCCTGGCCGTGCAGGCTTCCTGGCGGCTGGCTCGCCTCATGCTGCTTGTCCACCATCACGTAATTCTTGCCTGGCATATCAGAAGCAGAATCCTGGAACAGGGGACACGGATGTCCACGGGACTTGAGTGGTGGAGCGCGGGGTTGTTGAACACGCTGTGGCCCCCATAGCCCAGGCCTTCCGCCCCCACCTCTTCTAACCCGCTAGCCTGCTCCTGGAAGTGTTGCTGTCTTCCAGTCCTGCCAGTGGGGGCTATGCTTCTGAGTGATGCCACTGTGGGCTGTTTTCCTGGGGACTGGGGACGTCGAGGCTGGAGGGCAGGGCGTCCTGGTGGCACCTGCCTTGGATACACCCATCCCAGGCTTGGGAGTCGTGCTGGTTTATAAACAGAGCAGAGCCGGCAGGTTGTGTGATTTTGGGACTCCACGGAGTGTTGCCTTGGCCTGGCACAGACCAGTTCCTGTTGAACTGCACCGGCTCCCTGCTGGATGTCTGGCCCTTCTGTCTCCCGAGGAGCGCAAGGGCAGCCTCGTGGCAGGGAGCAGCTGCTACGCTTGCCTGGAGGTGACAGGTTCTAGTGGCATCTCCTCTGGGCTTGTTTCTGAGGTCGGTGACTCCAGATTTGTCTGTCCTTGCAGAGTCCAGCATCAGCCTGGGCAGGACTTCTGGACCTTCAAGCCAGGTGGTGCCTGGACAGCCCCACAGCCGGCTCTGAGGGGACCCAGGGGCTCTGTGGTGGCCAGCCTGTGTGTCCTAGGCCCACAGGCAGCCCTGGTGGAAGGCTCCGGCATGCTGTCAGAGGGTGTTTTGAGTGAGTGTGGGCAAGGCCAGAGGGGTTTTAACTGATGACATTAAACCGGGGGCTCCAGGCCTTCCTCACACTCTTGGCTGGTGCCACCCTGGCTGCTACCTGCCTAGAACTGCCCCTGTGAACCTTTCAGGGTCTTCCTTGGAGACATGGGCTTGGGAATGGATGGCAGATTCACCTTGCCTGCTGGTCCTCCCACGGTGGCCGTCCTCCACTGGTGCTTGAGGCAGCTCTTTCACCCCAGCACGACTGGGCAGTTGTCCAGGCCCTGGGGCCTCCAGAGTCCTCAAATCCTGCCCCCCACCCCACCCCCAGCCCCTGGCCTGCAAGGGTGCCTGCAGCTGCAAGTACAGGGTCCGGGCTGTTCCGCCGCTGCCTAGGACAGGCTGTTGTGGGGGTTGGTGCAGGTCCCCGCAATGGGCCGGGAACAAAGGGGTCCTGGTGCCATGCCTAGGGACGTGCTTCCTGTTGAGTCAGGGTAGGAGGCTACCCCACCTCCCGGAGCCCCCAGCCTCACGAGGAGCCATACCTCTCTGAGTGTTTGCAGGGCTCTTTTGCAAGTTGTCTTATTTTTAGTAACTTTTATTTCTGAACTTGAAAAATTCTCATAGCCAAGTTCTCCAGGGCAACTGCCTGAGCTCATGTCCCTCGGGTGGCTTTTCAGCTGCAGAAGGGATGCATTTGTGCTGACAGAACCCCACTCATGACCCCAAATCCCTTTGCCATTGAAAATGCGGCCCTATTTCTCTCTCCAGAAATACCTGGCTCTGGAGTGTGGCAGCCACAGTGGCTTCTAAACTGGGGCCGTGGCAGGAGCTCCCCAGGAGGTGGAGCACAACCAGGGCCTCCATAAGCCATGGAAAAGTGTTGAGGCCAGATTGGGGGTCGTGATCTGGGGACACCTGTGCACAGCCTCGTTGTAGCAGTACTTCATGTTCTGAGGACAGTGAGTCCACTACTGTGGACCTGCTCACTGGGTGCCCAGACACAGACACACACAGACACAGACACACACACAGACACACACACACACAGACACACACACACGTCTTGAGGTTGAGGTGGAAGTGGCAGGAGAGAGCGAGTGGGGGTCGGGCAACTCAGCAAGGGGACTGGTCCACTGAGAGCGGCCACCAGCAACCCCAACTTCAGGGGCTTGCCAAACCACTCTCAGACTCCATGATCTGCTGGGAGGACTCAGAACTCACTGCTGACTGTTCTGCTTAAAGTTACAGTTTATTACAGGAAGTACGGAAAGAGGGGGTGTTTTGAACTTGCCAGGGGAGGGTGTGTAGGGCAGAGGCCAGGAAGTATGCCAGACATGGAGCTCATGTCACAGAGGTGCTCCTCGTGCAGTCAGGATGCGTGGCACCATGCACGGAGCACCGCCCACCAGGGGTGCCCCGCCAGCCTCCGTGCACAGAGATATTACTGGGCTCAGTCACGTAGTCATGATTGATCCATTGATCAACAGTTGATCACCTATGTGCCTGATTGCAGTCTCCAGTCCCCCAGCCAACTGACCCCACCCCCCCATCACATGGTCAGACTGGTGTGTTCTGGAGTCATGACCTCCCAGGAGCCGAGGGCAGAGGCTAGACCTCTGTTTGGGCAAGGTTCAGTTTTTCACAACACAGAGGGAAGGAAAACTCTGGAACTTTGGGAGTGCCGGGGCCCAGGGACGTCATGCTTCCCCCCACAGTGTGATCTGGATGAGGCTGGCCTATAGTTCGCCACACAGCACAACTTCAGGTCCATCCCTGAGCGCCGTGCTCTCTGCTGCCCCATGGAGGCCTGGCCTGTCTGGGTGGGCTTCCCTCCGCTGCCTCCAGCCTCGCCCTGCACTGACGGTCCCTCTCTTCTTCTCCTCCCTGCCGCCTGCCGGTGCCGAGCCAGAGTGACGACGAGGACACGGGTCATGAAGGGAATGACTCAGATTAAGTGTAAATGTCATGGTGAGCCTGCGCCCTTGAAACTGACCACCTACCTTAGCCTCCTTGATCCCAGCCCCTCCTCTGCTGCGTCTGTCTCATGCCTGTAGTTGACAGAGAACCTTCCATGCTAGATGCCAGCGCATAGATCTGCACTGGAGCCAGTCTGTTTCGGGGCGGGGCTGTCTGTCCCCTTGAGGATGCCCGTGTGGGTGGGGTTGGGACCTTGGCTGAGGCACCTGTGCGCTGTGTGTGTCAGGCTTGGGAAGGGCCTCCTTGCCATGGGTGCCAGCAGCAGGGACGTGGGCCTGCGCCTCCTAGGGACACGCAGCCCCCAGCCCGCCAGTCTCCCCACCCTGTCACCAGTCCACCCACGGGCTCAGGGCCAAGGAGTCAGAGCTTGTGCCACAGAGAGTGGGCCCTGATCCTGACACCAAAGCCCGTGGCACCCCTACTCCCTCATGCCTCAGACTAGGGGTGCTGGTGGAGAGGAGTCTGTGGGGACCCTCCTTCTGCTTGCCCTGTCATGGGAGGCTCTGTGGACACCCCCTCAGCCCCTCGCTGCTCCTCAAGTCCCTGCTGCCTCCTGGCCCTTCTTGTTGTCCGAAACCCATGGCTCAGCCAGGATCCCATCAGCAGGGGGAGCCTCATCTGCTCCCTCACGTTGCACAGGGGAGGTTGAGGCCCAGAAAGGGCAGGGCACAGGTGTCATGCAGGGGTTCCCCGCCAAGCCCTGCAGGTGAGGAGCTCAGGAAGAGCCTATGGCCAGCCATGTGCTGAGAGGCCAACATCTGGCTGTGAGTCTGGTCTGGGGACGCAGACCAAGAATGGCTTTTACGTTTTTAGTGGTTATTTTTCTGGTGATTATATGAGTGCATAATATCCTCAGCTTTACCTCTTGACTCGGAAATCCTGAAGTATTTACTACCTAGCCCTTTAAGGAGAGGTTTGCTGGGCCCTGGTCTGGACCACTGCCATCCAGGGCACGTGCAGCACGAGCTCCATCTGTCGTTTTAAACTTTCTAGCAGCCACGTTAAGAAAGTAAAAAGATGCATGAAATTGATGCTAATACTGTTAGCCCATTACATGCATAATATTGTCATTTCAACCTAAAAAATCACTGACATATTTTACTTTGCTCTTCTCTAAGTCTTTGAAATCAGGTGGTAGTTTGCGTTTGTGGCCCATCTCGGTTTGGAGTGACTGCACCTTAGGGGCTCAGCTTGACTTTGGCCTGTCCTGATGGTGAACTGTGGTAGGAGCCAGGGGCATTGGGTGGGGGAGGGGCAGGGACAGAGGAGCCAACCTCCAGGAGGGAGGAGGGGCTTCTTTCAGCAGCACTGCCCACCCCCAGCCCCCAGTTACAGACTTCACATCTGCTAGCAGGAGCCACTTCAGTGGCCCTGACTGCCAGGGTCTGGGCTGTGGGAGGGGCGAGGTGGGCTGATGGCAGGGCAGCCCTGGAGTGGCCCTGGCCCCTGGGCCCGCTGGGTTGGGGCAGGGGGGCGGGGGTGCCATGTGCCATGCACAGCCTGCTCAATCCCTGTGGCCCAGCTCAGGACTTCTTGTGGGCGGCAGCCCAACTGAGAGCTCCTTCCAGGGCAGACGGGCTGTGACCATCACAGGTCCCGGGAGGGGTCTTCTGTCCTCATTAGGAGATAGTCACTGGGGCTCTGGTTCTGGCTGGGCGGCCCCTCCTGTGCTGTCACCTCACTCCCAGGCCGCGTGGTAGTTATGTGGGCCTTGTCCTTTCCACCACTGAGGCCTGTGAACTCGGACGCGCTGGGCTCCCACTGAGTGAGCAGCTCTCAGCTTCATGGCCCCCCAAACTCCAGCTTGCCCTGCAAACAGCCACGATGATAGGGCAGCAGACCCTCTTGGGGCTGGGACTAGCACCATGGGGGCCAGAGGGTCCTCTAGGGCTGAGTGGGGACCCACCCTCACCCCAAGTCATGTCATCAGACCATGTCCCTCCGACAGGGGCCTCCTGGGCTTTCCCAGTGAGTGGGTGAGTCCTGCTGAGCTTAGGGGCTTGTCCTTGTCTGGCCTAAGGAGGGGCCTTCAGCCTGGGGTGCTGTTCCCCCAGCACAGTGGAAGGTGCACCTACCGGAGAGTGGTCAGTGGGCAAGAGGGTGTGCTGCCTGGATGGCCTCGGAGCTGTCAGAGACAGAGGGACAGGCCTGGGGAACCACAGGGATGGGGGGGCGTCAGGGGACAGGCTGGAGAGCTTGGGCTTCTCTTAAGTCATTTGAACAAGCCCTCAGGGGGACGTGAGAGATGGGCCGTGTGGTTCTGGACAGCAGCCGTGTGGTTCTGGACAGCCGCCCTGACAGTGAGCAGGAGTCAGGGCTGGTGGCCACTGGCCATGAGCCTGAGAAGTCTGCCTGTGCCCGCAGGGCCTCTCTCTGACTGGGCATCAGTGTGAGCTGGGCCTGGCATGAGCAGGGCAGGCCCCTTCCAGGCATGTTCCCGCATTGCACCGGCTCCAGGGCTCAGCAACACACAGTGTCCTCGGGGCTGTATCTCTCTCAGCTCTGAAATTCAAGCGGAAAATGCCCCCGGGAGGCCACTGTCGCTGCCAGTGGGATCACAGGGAGGGTCATCTTACAGTGCTGGCCTGGGCATGGTTGGGCTTGGCCGGGATGCGTGGCCTTTCTGTCCTGGTTACTTGATGCTTAGCAGCCATGCTTGACGTGTCGAAACAGCACACTTTGCCAGCTCCAAAGTCTCCCCTGGCTCCCATGGGGTTGTGGCCTTGAGGAGCTCCCAGCTTGATTTGGGGAAAGATGGGAGGCATGGATGGTTCCAGTGGCAAGGAAGGCCGGGTGGGGGCGCTGCTCTGGCTCCGAGGTGCTGAGGAGGAGTGGGAGGGAGAGGCTCAAGCATGGCAGCCGAGGGCTGGCAGGGTCCCCCAGTGCGATTAAGTGTGTGTCCCAGAGAGTCCTGTCTGGCTGTAGCAAGGAGGGGGCTGGCACCCTCAAGGGGGGTGGTCCATTTACAGAAGATGTGACCCCAGCCAGGCAGTGTGGGGAGCAAGCTGGCACGTATGGATGTGGGGATGACGGCAATCCCAGGGGCCCAGGTTTCTGGGTGTGTGGCTGCAGGGTGGAAGGGATGTGGTTTACGATGGGGCATGGAAGAAAGAAGAGGGGCAGGTTGGGCTGGGGGCCCAGGGGGCCCTGGTTGCACACATGTGTCTTCCACCCAGGATCAAGCTGGGCTGGAGAGAAAATCAGGAGTCGGTGGGCAGTTAAACTGCCAGGTGGGCTTTGGCACCCTTGGGAGCAGGGAGCCTCCCATCCTCAGGAGGCCATCGAGAGAGATGCTGCCAGAGTTCCTTGGGGGCCGCAATGAGGCATCCCCCCGGAGCCCTGCCGCATGTCTCAGGAGGCCCGGGAGGCGCCAGGTTGAGGACAGGTCTGCTGCTGCCTCCCAGGCATGGTCTCTCGGTGGTTTCTCGCAGCCTCCACAGGTTCACTACTTCCCAGGCATGGTGATGTCAGGCTCGGGTGGAGAGGTGGAGAGCTGGGAGGCCTGCCCCTTGTGTGTGGCCTGGAGGTGGGCAAGCTAGGCCTGCACAGCGGGGTCCCCGTTCTCGGACCCTGGCCTGCAATGGGCTCCACCCCCAAGCAGGGCACTTGGCCTCAGGGCTGTGAAGCTCCCGGCTGCAGGCTGCCTTTCCATTCAAGGCCTGAGTCCTCACTGTCTGCATTTGGCATTTTCAGATTTTGCAAGAACGGGGTTCAAGGATGTGAGGAACACAGTGTTGACAGCTGAAGAGACGTTTTACCTTTTCCCAAGATGCAATGATCTGCCATATCGAGGAAGCTTGGCCGTGAGAAGAAACCTGCTTTGACAATTTCTCTAGCGATCTGGGTGTGAATCCTTTTTTTGCCTCTGAGGTGGGTGGTGAGAGACAGGACCAGCTGTCTGAGGCCGGGCGTCGCCACTCAGAGGCGGCATGCTGCCTGGGCGGGCGTCTCTAAAGGGACCTCCGCTTGGTTTTCACAAGTGCCGCTTGGGCCTGAGGCAGGGCGCTCCTGACTGACCCTTTAATCACCGAAGATCATTTAAAGGACAGCGTTCTTGGTGCTACATAAACAGTCTGTAACGGAGCCTGGGCCTTGCTGGTAGGAAGTGGCCGCAGCGCCACGGCCCTGGGCTCTGGGTGCCTGCTGGTCACCCTGGCATGCACCAGGTCCTCTTCCTCAGGGCAGGGTGTCTGCTGTGCCTCCCAGACATGACCGGTTGGTGGTTTCTCCCAGCCTCCGTGTGTTCACTACTTCCCGGTCCTCCTTCAGAGCTGGGCTCCACGGGCCTGACCCGGCCTGACACAGTCAAGGCTTCTCCATTTGTAGTTTCCAGGTGAGAGACCTTTGCATCCTTTCCTTCTAATTGTGGATAGACAACCCAGTGCTTTCACTTCTTAGAAATGCCTAAAAGTGCTGCTGCCTTTTGGGCTGACCTGTTAAGTCATGTAAAGGGAGGTACAAGTTTTGCCTCGTCTGACCCACCTTGGGGCTCGGGGGGAGCTGGCGCCCATCAGTGCCTTGGTCTCGCCTGGGATGGAGGTCGGGGCGGGAGGCCTGTCCACCCAGCTTCTGGAGCTGAAACTCCAGGTCACATTGGAAATTGGATGTTTACAGCACATCACAAACATCTCTCTCGCCGGCTCTCTCATGTAACTATGCAGTTCTCTCTGATGTTTCTGGGGCGCTGGGGACACAGGCTGCAGGGGCCCTGCCCGCTGATGTGACGAAGCTACCGGGATTCCTTTGAAAACCGCTGTCCGCATGCTTTGAGAACAGACCTTCCTCAGCTGGTCATGGGGCCTGTCCACCTGGGGGCCCTGGCCCGGCAGGTGGCTCTGCCTCCTGACCTCCAGCTTCCAGGGGAGCTGTGCCTACCGACCGCTGTCTGGCTCCAGACGCTTCCAGAGGCTTCTTGCCTGTGCCCTCTTCTCCTTTGCCAATATTACCTGATGAACCAAGTTCTCCAGCACCTAGGACTTACCTCCTCCTTTTGTAAGGTCTGTTGTATGTTGTTAAATGTTTGGCTTTATCCGTTTATAGCAATCTTTCTGTAGGACACACGTGGCCCTGGTGACCTGTCCTCCTGGTGGAGCGCATGGGGGCTGGGCAGCCCCTCCTTGGCCTCCGGGTGTACCAGTGGGGCGCTGCTGGCCGTTTAGTGTTGTTTGATTTGTGACCTTGACGTAATAGATAGGCTTGTGGGGTTTTTTTTTTTTAATTTAAAGATATTAAGACTTAATTCACTAAAAGTTATTGTAAGGGGATATTTATACTTTTGTACTTTTTTAGGTATCCGTATTTTATCAGCTTACAGTTTAATGCCTAAGTTTCCCCTGAAAATAGCATAATAAAATTGTGTATTTATGAATGAGCAGAACAACTGTTAGTGTCTTAAAATGCACAGAAGAGCCACTACTGCGGAAGCGCCGCCTTGGGCTCACGGCAGCCCTGGGCCTGCCGCCTGTGTCACTGTCCAGCCTGGGGCTGGCAGGTTAGAGCAGCACAGGCCCGTCTCGCCCCTTCGGCCGGGCCAGCCCCCGGCCCCTCACCCATCATCTCTTGATGGTATCGTGCCCCATCCCTTGAGCCAGGGAGATCATCTTCAAGAGACTTTTTAAAAAGTACAGATACCTCGTTGCGTCAAGCGTGTGTACCTGTCTTGTCTCTTTCCCTGGCCAGAAGCACCAGCTTCAGAGAAATTTCTCTGAAATTCCCTGGGCCCCCACCCCCCACAGCCAATCTGGCTCCCCCTGGTGGTGGCTCTTCAGAAACTCCCGGAATGCCAAGGCTTTGAGGAAATTCCCATTCCCCGTGTTCCCTGGAGAGCTCTGGCTCCCAGGGCCAGATGTCTTTGACCCCAAGATGCTGGAGTCTCCTGCAACCCAAACTCTCAGCCTTCTTGGAGTGTCTGTCGTGTTTCCAGGGCTGGCGTCTGTGAGCAGAGGCAGTGCCGCTCTGGCACCTTTGGACTGAGCCGTGCTTCCCTGAGACAAACTGTAAATCAGGACGCTGGTGTACAACCCCTGGGCCGGGACAGTGTCTCTGGTTTGGGGGGACTTTGATTTGCACCCCTGCCTGCTCCAGGTGTTGGCATCAGGACCATGGCTGACCCCTGATCCTTGAGGCCAGAAGGGGTCAGGGGTCCTGGAGTCCTGACCCAGCAGTTTTCCTTTTTGGGGCTCCCTCAGGCTGATCCTAAGCCTTATGTTCCCGAGCGTGCAGTATGGTGTGTGCGCACATGGATTTCCAGGCTCGGTTGTGGCCCCCTCCTGTGGCTTCACCTGCTCTGGTTGCTGCAAGGTGGGCCCTGCCCTGGGCTGGGCCCCACTCCCTCCGCCTGCCACGGCTTAGTGGTCTGTGCCAGCCAGCTGTCACTCCAAAGCCTTCTCCCTGCAGCTGGTGGGGCCCTGGTGGGGCCCCCACCCACCAGACGGTGGCCCTGAGGTGCTGCTTGGGGGCAGCATGGAAAGTTATGTCTGAGCGGCGCCCCACCCAGGTGGGAGAGGGGACCCGTGAGAGCTGGGGGCACTTCTCTCCTTCCCCTTCTTCACAGCACTGAGCGCACTGTGAACAGTGTGAATAAACCTGCTTTCCTTTAAACCCCTAGTCTCTGCACGAGTGTGTCCCTTCCCCTCCTGCAGCTATCTCGTTGAGTGTCCACCCTGGGTTTGGGGATCCCAGGGGGTGGGGAATCTGTGCCCTAGGGTTGCACACTGGCCACCGCCTGGGACCCACCCAAGACCCTAGCCTCACCCTCCCAGCCCGGCTGGGTGGAGTGTCACCGGGGAGCACTGGGCTGCCCTGACACCTTCGCCCCTCCTCCCTGTTAGGCCCACAGGACCCTGACCAGACCCCTGCCCTGTAGCAGAGGCAGGAGGATGGTGGGGTGATGGGGGACCCCAGGGCACTCAGAAAGCTAGGACAGCAGGAAGAGGAGGCAGGGATGGGGTGGCAAGTCCTCCTCCAAGGGGGGCCTGGCCCTCACCTGGGCTCCATCCTGGCCTCTCACCACAGACGTGGCAGATGGGCCACCTAACCTCCTCTAACCCCCATCACTGCAGGACCTGAAGCTCTTTCTATTCCCCAGAGCAGGGTCGCCTCTCTCCAAAGCTGCAGGACCCAGGCCAGCCCCTGCTCCCAGCCAAGATGACCCAGAACTTGTCCCTGGGGCCACTCTCAGGACACCCACAGCCTGGTTGTCCCCCCATCAGGCCTCAGTGCACCTGCTGCCCTGCACCCCCACCTTCCCCGCCAGGACTTGGAATCCATCTCTGCTCTGGAGAAAAAGCCCTCAGATGGCCCAGTCCCTGGAGGGCCACCAAGCAGTGCTCCCTGCCTGGCAGGAACATGCCCAGGCAAAGCAGAGCAGAGGCGAATTCAGTGTGTGTTCCCCACTCCATCCCTGGGGCCGGTCCACAGCAGGTGCCTGCTAAGTGCTTATTGATATGTTCCATAAATACCCAGGCCTGCTTTCTCCCAGCACCTACCAGGCCAGCTGGGCCTGTGCGCACGCTCTCATACGTGTGCGTGTTTCTCTGTGTGTGGGTGTGCAAGTGTGTGCATGTACTAGCATGTGAGCATGGGTGTGCGTGTGTGGTGTGTGAGGCCCTGCCCTCAGAGGCCTCTTCCTCTGTTCATGGTCACTGAGCATGGCAGGAATTTGGGTGCCTTTCAGGAATCGGCCCACACCGGGGAGCTGACCATCCGACCGCAGAAGGCCTGCCATGGACATGCTGGGGCAGGCTGAGAACCCGGGGCCACCTCCGTGGGCAGCCGCACCATCGCGGCCAGGACAGGCAGGGCCAGAGCGAGCTGGGGCCTGGGCTCTGAGACCTATTCCTGCTGGAATAGGTGGCCACAGACCATCATGGGAGGACTGGGAGGGGTATGGCGTGGAGCTACTGACAGGACAAGGGACGAGAGGGGGCAGCAGAGCTGGGGTGGGGCCCCTGGGGGCAGGACCAAGCACCAGGCTCTCTGTGCAGGATTGCAGCTCATTTGTGAATTCCCCAAGGATCCTCACAGAAACCATTAAAGACTGCTGCAAGGATGGCCTGAACCCCAAACTTTGTGGAAGGAAGAAGGAGGGGTCCTGGCCCAGGGAGCTGCTGAAGCCTTGGCCTGTCTTGGTGGGGGGGCCTGTCCTGCCGACCTCCACGGCCCCGAGTGGCCTGGGCCTTGCCTCCTCTGTGTGACAGCCAAGAGAAGTTCAGGGTGATTCACACATAGGCAGTGGGGGCTGTGCCCCCCCACGCCTGCAGAGCCCCCCTCCTTCAGGACCCTCTGCCGGGCCCCCTGCCGGTATCTGTTACTGCCCCCAGTATCCAGCACAGGGCACACCTTGGCAATACTCATGGTGACGACCACATTGGCAAAGGTGCTGAGGCAGGGGGGAGCAGGGAAGCCCCTGTGAGGGGGTCAGGCCACAGGTGTCACAGGACTCGGTGACGTCTAGCCTCCAGTGTGCCTGCTGTAGCTCCTTCCACTGGGGAGCCTCGTCCACCACACCCCCTGCCCAGCACCGGCCCCCTCCTTCCCCGAGGGTCCACACCCAGGCAGCCGGCACTGAGGTTGGGGTTTTATTGGAGAGTGAACATAAATAAAAATAAGTGGGCATTAGAGAGTAGGGAGAATTGGAGAGCTATTTACAAAGGTACACCATAGGCGCCGGGGCGCCACCTGCCCACTGGCCTGGGTGCAGCTCAGAGGAAGGTGAGCAGGGTCATGAGGACCAGGAGGATGGCATGGGCTGCCAGGCAGGGTGCAAAGTTCCGACCGAGGGGCTGCTGGCCCCGGGGGTCCCGCTTCTGGCCACCCGAGCTAGCCCGCTGGAACTGCAGTTCTGGGATGATCCGATGGATCCAGTTATGGTGGGAGGTGACCCGGATATAGACACCTGGGCGGTTCCGGCGGGCGCAGCCCTCACCCCAGCTGATCACCCCAGCCTGCAGCCATGACTGACCCACAAGGCACACCAGGGGGCCCCCCGAGTCTCCCTGCAAGTGAAGAAGAGGTACTGTTAGAGTCCACGGAGGCCCAAGAGCCAGGCTTTGCAGCTACATGGTTGCACACATGCCTGTCTGCCTCCCTTTATCTGTTCTTCCCTGCCCAGGACCCGCCCCCCCCCCCCCCCGCCACCCAGTCCTTCCTCTCTGACCTGGGGTGCCCATTTCTCTAGATTCCCCAGACTATCCACCCTGATTCACCTCAGGAGAGTGTGTTGAAAATGCAGTTTCCTGGGTCCCACTGCAGACCTGCTGCCTGACTCCCCCGGTGGGGTCCAGGAATCTGCTTCCCCAGCTGGTCAAATGCACAGCCCTGTCTGGACCCCATGAGCCCACCTCCTGGGGCCTTATCCCTTGTCCCAGGTGGGCTGGCTTCCACCTTGACTGGGGCCTGGGGAGCAGGGCTCAGCCTTGGCACAGCCCACCCTGGTCCCTACCTTGCAGGCGTCCTTCTTGCCCTCGGCGAAGCCAGCACACAGCATGTCGTCCTTGATGGTTTTCGGCTGGAAGCCGGACTCGGAATCCTTGCTGTAGAGCAGGTTGCACTTGGGTGTGTCAATGATAGGCACAGCGAGTTTCTGCAGGATCCGGGGGTTGGGCAGGTGGTCTAGGGAGGGGAGACACAGCCTGCGGCTCAGTGGACAGTCTTACTAAGGACTCTGGGGCCCTGGGTTCTCAAGAACCACAACTCTGTCCCTCCCTGTTTCTTGCTTGTGTTTAGACCTTCTCTTCTGGCTGGGGGCTTTGTGGGACAGAATTCCTTCTTCCCTCCTCCCACCCACCAACCTGGGCTCTTTCTATTTCCCACTCTCCACTTCCCCATGGCTCCTCTTCCTGAGTCTGCTGCCCCTTTCCCATACCTACTCCACCCATTTAAGTAGAGATCATGTGCACCAATATCAACAGAAAGATTGTTGGTTCAGAGTGGCCCCCACGCTGCCTTCTCTAGGCATGTCCCGCATTCTCTCCTGGCCCTGCCCCATTACCTTGTTCACTGGGGCTGCCCCAGCCGGTGACCCAGCAGTTCATGCCCGTCTCAAAGACGACTGAGGGGTCAGGCACACACACAGGGAGGATGTAATTGGTGAAGGTCACAGGTGCTTCCAGCTCCACCAGAGCCACATCGGCACTAGAGGCCATGCCTTGGTACAGGGGGTTGCTCTTGACCCACTTCACCCGGGCGTACATGGCGTGCGGCCCTGGCTTCACCAGTTGCCGCACCCCCAGCAGGACCTGGTACAGGGATGTTTCAGAGGTGCTGGTGGGAGAGCAGAGAGCTGGTGTGAGGCAGCCCCACAAGGGCTTCACAGGTAGAGTTGGTGGAAGTTAAATGAAGACGGGAAAGAGGGAGGAGTTGGGCTCCCTCCAGGCCCCCCATGGTACCAACATTTCTCTCTGCACATTGTCTTCAAAAAAGTAATCTCCAATGGGACATACATCAGAATGAGGTGGGTAAGGGGGTAGAAACTGGAGCAGCTTTAATTCCTGACTTTAATTCCCAACTATATCCTGGCCAGCCCAGTGACCTTGGGCAAGTCACCGAGCAAGTTCTCTGTGACTCAGTTTCCTTGTCTGTAAAATGGGGATACTAACAGTCCCCACCTGAAAGGCTTGCTTTGAGGGTTGAAGGAGATGATCACCCACCGGGTTGCATCTGGTTGTTGGGCCTAGCCTTAGGCAAGCCACCTACTCCCTCTGAGCCCGAATATCTGAACTTAAGATGTGAGGTTTTAAAAGAATTGCAGAGCTGTGGTGAGGCAAGAGCCAAGATGCTTGGGAAACTCTGAAGGTCTAGGACCAGGTGGGTCATAGTATGGTAGTAGGGGTTGGGTGACTTGGCCCTTTGGTTAGGGATGGCATAGGTGACCTTAAGGCCATTCTGCTCTAGTCCACCTGTACCCAGAGTCCCAGCCAGAAAGGGAGTGTCTTGGATTTGAGGTGTGGGAGGGGGACAGGGAAGAGGGCCAGGGCATGGGAAGAGCCTGCCAGCATCGGCAGGGGCAGGCCCCAGGTCTGGCAAAGCACCTCACTGGTGAGACCACCAGTAGGGGTGTGTACCCCTCCCAGTGAGGCTCCATGTCTGGCTGGAGTCCTGGGAGCGAGAGCCGGGAAGCAGGGGTTGCTGCTGGAAGCTGGCCCCAAGGTTGGACCTAAAGGGAGCTCTGGTAGGGAAAGCTCAGATAATGCAGACGGAACCCGCCCCCCATAGGTGGTCACCTGAGCGCCCCACACTGCAGCGGGTCGGCGCTGTCCGCGGTGCTGAAGCTGGGCGTTTTGTGGGATTGGGGAGGTGTGGGAGGTGTTGTTCTGTCTGCATTATCTGCGCCCCTGGTGGGGAGGGAGGCTGGCTGTGCTGGCGAGGGGTTGTGGAGGGGGAGCGTGGGGGCTCAGCCAACTCACTTGGAGAAGCAGTGCGCTGCGGTGAGGACCCACCGCTCTGTGATGAGGCTGCCCCCGCAGAAGTGGCTTCCATTTCGCTGAATGCTGACCTGCCATGGCCACTCACCCTCCAAGGCGTCCTGCCCACCCACCATCCGGTTCAGCATCCTTGGGCTCCCGCAGGCTAGGGGAACACAGCCAGGGATGCGCTCACTGGGGGCCAGTTCCATCGACTCTGATTCCATACCCCCAAACCCACACTTTCACATTCTGTTCACTTCCTGGCCTCCCTGCCCCTGACCTGCTTGGGGACCTTAGGCAAGTCAGAGGCCTGGGCATCAGGTCAGCCTCTGACACAGGCAGACCCTTCCCAGCTGTGGGAAAGTCCCCCACCCCCATGGGTCCCACTCCCTTCACCTGTGAGATGGTGACATCAGACCTACCTGGGGCGGGGAGTGAGATAACACGGGTAAAGGTCTTATCACAGAGCCTGACAAACGGGCTCCCGGAAGGTCAGTGGGTGTTGGGAGGGTCCCACGTGGGGTAGGTGAGTGGTCTTCCAACTCTGTCTTTAGCTTCTTTTCTGTTGCTTTCCCTGCCCCCCTTCTCCATGCTTCCTGCCTTGATGGCCCTCTTGTGCCACCTACACTGTGTGTCAGACCTTCCCCCTCCACTTCTGCCTGGGCTCCACAACTTTCCCGCACTGTGGGATTCCCTGTGCCCAGCCCATTCATTCTGGGTCTCATTCCGGGGGTGTGTAAGGGTGTGGGTTTCTGATTAGTCTTGTAGGTCTCAGACAAGCCCACTCCTATCCCCCGACCCAGGGGACTTGGATGCTTACCAATTAATGCCTCAGCCTCCTGAGTCCCTGGAAATGAGAAAAGAGAAAGTGATCAGCCAACTTAGCTGAAGCTGAGGTCTGCTCCTCCCAGCCCTCCCAACCACTGCTGGTCAGCGTAGCCCCTCATCTGCTCCACACGCAACCTCCTGAGGGCTCAGCAGTACAGCCCACAGGGGGACCTGGCAGGAGAGGCCAGCGGCCTTCAGTTCCCCACAGGTCTGGCTCCCGAGATGTGTACAGGCCAGGCCTGTGGGCCAGAGCTCACCTGCAAGGACAGACAAGCCCCTTGCCACAGGGGGGAAACAATCAGGAGATGCCAGTGAGGGGACCCTGTCAGGGCTGACTCTCCTGTTTGGGGCAGGAAGGCTCCTTCTTGTCTCCACAGGGTCTTCCCTCCACACCCCACACTCGTCCTGGTTGGAATCTCTGCGGAGCATCCAGCCTTCGGCCCTGGTGCTATGGGGTCTCCCTCCCCACCCCTCTTCACCAGCCTGGGGCTGGGATGAAGGACGAGATAGAGGGAGCGAGGCTCCATGTCTGGTTGGAGTCCTGGGGTGACAGCCCAGCTACTCGGGTCTCGGGGGAGTAGAGAGAGGCCAGCCAGTGGTCATGTGTCAGTCCTCCCAAGATTCCAGATTCCCAAGAGCCAACCCCTCTCTCAGACATTCCATGCTTGCAGTTGGAGCCCAGGGCACTCTGCTGGGCCATGGCACCCCTGCCCATGGGAGGGACAGGGGAGGGGTGAGGGTGGGACCGTTTGGTAATGGCCTCCATTTCCCCAGGATCCATTGCCCCCATGTCTCTGGACATAGGCACAGGGCCTGCTACTTGGCTTTGACAGGACCCACCCCCCCGGCCCAGAAACCCCAGCCAGGCCGACAGTCCCCAGCCCAGTGCCAGCAACACTCCAGAAATACCCGCCCTGTAGAGAGAGCCCCACTCGCATATCTGGTTCACTGGGGGCAGATCTGATCAGAGCTGGGGTGGGGGGCTCAGGACATCCTCTCCCCACCTCAGCCCTCAGTATTCCCCCTATACACCAGCCCCTCTTGGTAACCAATCCCAGGCAGCTGAGGGGCCCTGGGGACAGGAAACAACCAGGCTGAGCCATGCCTCTCTATGGGGTGCCCAAGGACCCTGGGGATTTTTACGGGACCCCCATTCTTGCAGTCTAAGGGGTGCACTCCCCAATACTGAGGGTGCTGGATGAAGAAGCGGTTGTAGGGGAGAGCTGTGCTTGGAGCAAGAGGAGGAGGAGGGGGCTGAGGAGGCACAGGCAGGACTGGCCACTCTTCAAAGTAGAGGTGCCAAGCAGAAATGTGAGAGTGGAAGTAGTCAGCCCAGGCCAGCAGGGGGTGGGGGGAGCAGGAATTCTGCCTGGACATTGATTTGTGTTAATGAGGTGCCTTTTTTAAATGCAAATGCCTCCAGGAGGGCAGTTCCCTCCAGCCCCTCATCTTAGTATAATATGATTTAATTAGATTGATAACACCAGACCCCATGCTCTTTCTAAGGCTGATGCTTCTGCTGGCAAGATGCTCCCACTCACCTTGTTCTCGCCAGCATTAACGGCACTAACGTGCTTTCAGGCTTGTTCCCTCCCTGTGGGACCTTTCCAGAGTCTTGTCCAGATTCTCCCCACATCCATCCCCCCTCCCATACATGCAGATGGATCCTCCACTGCCTGCTCCCAGGATCAAGGGCACTCTCACCCTGCCTGGCAGCACACCCACCTCCCACCCCATTGGAGCTCTGCAGTCTTCCTCACCCCAGCCTAATGCAACTCTGCTTCTCATTTGGACTGAGCCTCCGGCTTCTGAATGTTTGCCCACAGCACCCCTTTCCTCCTGGTGTCTACAAATCCAGATTCTATATGGTCCTAATCCAGATCAGGCCTAACTGAAATGCCTCCTCCTCCAGGCAGCCCTCCTTGCTTGCACTGTCTGTCTGGGAAGCCTGGCTCCCTCTTCTGAGCTTTCTGTCCTCCTGCCTGGCCTCACAGAGCTCTGCTTACCTTGCCCTGGAGGTAGAATTGTTGTCTCATCTCACCTATGGGCTCAGGAGCTCTGTGAAGGCACAGCCCACATCCAGGGGGCCTGAGCCTGGGGAATGTATAAGAGGGAGAGAATGGGAGCAGCTGTGGGAGCACGGCTGACCGGGAAGGGGTGATGTGGAGACCTGGGCTCTGCAGAGTGGATGTCCTATAGGGGCTGGGTGAGCTGGTGGGGGTGTCAGGTCCCTCCTCTGGGCCCAGGGCCCTCATCCTCCTGTAGCTAGTTGCTAGTGGGGATAGGAGAGACCCAAGGCTCTAGGAGGGAACAGCCAGGGATGAGGGGCAAGGACAGTGTTGAAGAAGTTCAGGCTTCTGGTCACAGCTGTTTAAGAGCCAAGTGCAGGCAGCTGTTTCCATTTTGGCGATGACCTTGGTTTCTCAACCCACCAGGAGCAATCACGGTGTTACACACCCTGGCGGAGATGGGCTCCCTCAAAGAACGCTGTGGTTCTTGAACCAGGAGGCCAGGAGAGGTAGGCTGGGCAGCGAGACCTGGGGAGGCTCTGTGGAACCCAGGGAGGCTGGGGCCTCCCCACCAAGGTGCCGCCCTTGTGCCCTCCTCCCCTGGTGGAAAGCCTGAAGCCCTGGCTGAGTTGCAGCCTGGGGTGACCCGGCCTGGCCCTGGGAGGTGACTTAAGGACAGGGAAGTGAGGTGGCCCAGGAATGCGGGAGAGTTTCCCTGGCAGAGAGCAGCCCGCCCACTGGGAGGGGCCTGCAGGTGGGGCCCCCTGGCTGGCACCTGCTAATCCTGACCCATGATTGGGAGAGGGGACAGGGTTTCAGGGCCTGCTCCTCCCATACCCTCCCTCTCTGGTGGGAGCTGGAGCCTGCACCCCTGTCCCCCTGCTCCCTGCTAAGTCCTCACCAGCCTCGCGAGGCTCCCAGGCTCAGGCAGCACCTCAGCTACCCCTCCCGGGCCCAGAGAACAGTGGCCGAGGGATTGGAGAGCAGCGGTTTCAAGTTCAGATCCTGCACCCATGCAGCCCTTGGAGAAGGGAGAGAGGCCCAGATGAGAGGAAGCAGAAGCACCAAGCCCAGAGCTTGGCTGTGCTTGCCCGAGGCAAGGGGAGCAGGGTTATGGTTACTGCCTCTGGACTCCTCCCGGGCCTGCATTCACACCCCCATCCAGTCTTCCCCACTTCACTTCCCCAGGTGGGACGTCTGGAACCTTCCCTCTGGGACAGGGAGGAGAGGCCCATGCTGCAGCCCCAGGCCTCGCCAGGGAGTGGGGGGGCTTAACTACAGCTCCAGGTAGGAGAGAGGGGCCCTGCAGCCTCTAGGACTCACCAAACCGCAGCAGCAGCAGGAGCAGGAGCAGGGCCACAGCTGGCACCTGCCTCATGGTCTTGTCCTGGCTGGAGTGCCTGCTGGGCAGGGGACAGCAGTGGCAGGAGCTCCGTGAACACTAGCACAACATTCGGGGCTCCATGAAGTGGGGTTATATGCTGGAGATGAGTGTCAGCTCGGCTATGCCGCTGGACCTGTCAGCCTGGCCCGCCCAGTTCCTCTCAGCAGGAAGGAGGCACCCCAGAACCCCGACTCCTCCATGACCTGGCCCTGAACCCCAAGGGGCCAGACCCCTCACCCTAAGACACCTTGGGGTTTGGGGGCCAAGGTGCATCTGCCCCATTTAGGTGCTTGTGGCATGGGTTTCCAACCCCCACCATGGCTGACTGCATCCCCCAACTGACCACAGGCCCCACATAAGCTGACTACAGTCCACCCATGAGACCCTCCCTGTTTCATTCATTCATTTGTTCATTCATATTTATTGAGCATCTACTATGTACCGGACATCAGTGAATGAAACAGAGTCCAGGACTGGGGCTTACACTTTGGGGGGAGGGGGGATGGGCACGGAAAAGTCCAGGTCACCTGTACTTATGGAACAAAGGAGAGCAGGGAAGGAGTCTGGAGCGGGGTCCCCAGTCGACCCCAGCGCTCTCACCGGCCCTCCGTCCAGGAACTTGGTCCCAGCAGTCCCAGAGCCGGCCCCAAGGTGGCCATGACCTCCCTCCCCCTGCTTCCCTCCAGTCCCCGGGGCGGCACCCTCCTCCTCTGGGCCGGGGGCGGTGGGGTGGCTTCCCGGAACCCGAGGGCCGGGGTGGGCGGGGCGGAAGCTGGTTCTGGGAAGGCCGGGCCGGGATGACCGTCCCCGGGTGACCCTGCCCTGGGCGCGGCTGGCCGTGTCCGGGACATGCGGCCGCCACGGAAGCGGCTCCGGGAAGAAGTTATTTGGGGCACGGGGCTGACGTCAGAGGCGGGGTCGGGTCTCGGCGGCCACTGCCCGCCCAGGCGGCGGGTTCGGATTGGGGCCGGAGAAAGGGATCAGGACCGGCAGATCCCCTCCAGAACTGGGGTGGGGACCGCAGGATAAGAGGCAGAGCCCCGCCTCAGCCTCCCCGCCTGCGCAGTGGGTGCGAGCGTGGCCTGGGTGTGCTACGGTGAGCCCCGGGGGGTAGTCGGGGCCTGGGTCGCAGGCTCCGGGGCTGGGTTGGGTGTCAGGCAACCCCCGCCCTCTTGCCTTGGCCTTCGCGGGAGCTCCTGGTCAGCGCACTTCTGCGCTCTAGTGACCGCCGGCAGCAGCGCCGGGCGGGCCGGGCAGGATGCTGGGGCGGGGGTGGGGGGGCGGGGGGTGTCTCTCACCTCCTCACTGTCCCTCTTCTTCCCATTCCTCCCACCGCTCCCACACACACACACACCACGAGCACTCCCACCGTCCGTTGTCCTCCTCTCCTGACCCCTCCCCCCAATTCTCACTTTGCTTCTCCATCAGCCCTGTGAGGGGGAGGAGGCGTCACCCTGAATTCATGACTGCCACCCAGGCTCTGGCCCGCCTTTTGTCTCCCACCTGCCTCCCCTGTCCCTCCTCCGCGACCCCTCCGTCCTGTGTCCCGGAGTTCCCGGTGGGGTGTCTGGGAGAGTGGGGTCCCTCGGGGAGGGAGGAGCAGAGTATGGGATGAGGGATTCTAGGACCATTGGTCATTCAGTCCGCAAGTGTTTTTTGAGCACGTTGGGTGCTCAGCACTGTCCAGTTACGGGGAACATCAAGGTAAACGGTGTGGAGGAGACGGCAAGACAGAATTAAATCAAAAATGTCTAATCATAAACTTTGGAAAGTGTTTCAAAACATCAGGGTAACCACATTTCTCCAGGCACCTGATGATTAATTTCCGGGATTTCAGAGGCCTTTCAGATTCTTTTGGGCGGACCACTTACTCTCAGGTCCTTCTCGGTTTTCTCTGCCTTTGTTTTTAAAAGCCAATTCTAAGAAGGTTGTGCCTTGAAATCAAGCAAGCAACAAAAGTCAAGAGGTGATCAGAAAGTGGAGACGCCGGGGAAGGCTGGGCTCCTGATGACTCCAGTGACTAGAGAAAGAGCACCCGTGTCCCCTGGACACCCGTTGGCCCAGAGCCTGTGGACCCCCAACTGAGCAGGGAGCTGGGGGCAGGGGTGCAGGGTAAGCAGGAAGCTAGGTCCCTTCCTCACTCCTGCCACCAAACAGGTGAGGAGGATTGGAATCCAGAGGGATTCAGAGACTTAAATATGTTTTATCAGTTTCTCCTAAAAAAAAAAAAAAAAAAAAAAAAGAAGTGGATATCTATCAACTCTGGAAAGGGGCACGTTTTCTAATGTTAGAAGTCAGAGTAGACAACACACAAAAAAAGAAATGTGGCACATAAACTAAAAAAATACAAGCAAAGTTGGTTTCAAAATAAAATGGCAAACAATAAGAAAAATATTTGCAGGAAATGTGGCCAAATGATGACAACATTATTGCCCAGAGTGCTTAAGAAATTGATCAGAAAAACCCTGAGCCCCTAAAGATGGAAAGAACGAAGGTCAGAGACAAATCTCGGAAGAGGAAACCAATTTGCCTTATAGACTTTTTGAGAAATGTTCAGCCTCAGTGATTAAAGAAATGCAAATCAAAGCCACAGCAAGGAGATACTGTTCTCCTGTGTGGAGTTAGCTTGACCTTGGAATGCTGTTAGTTGAGGGTGTGGGAAAATGCCCTAGATGGTGGGCATGTAACTGGCACAACCCTTTCATAAATTGGTTTGTCAGTCTTTTTAAAATATACCCTTTGACTCAATGAATTCATCATTGTAAATCTATTCTAAGAGGAAAATCCTAAATACAGAAAGAGCATGAAGATGTCAGTGGCCAGGTTATTTATAATTGGAGAAACAAAACAAAAACAAAAACTTGTTGAATGATAGTAAATAAAACTTCCTTTGAATATAATTAATAAAAAATGACATTTCCATGGAGAGTGGGTAAATGTGGAAAATGTTCATGATATAAGGGGAAATTTTAAAAGAATGTGTATAAAGATTTTTAGAAAATATAATGACTGAAAAAAATTAAATTTCAAAACAACAGGAGAAAAGCTGTTGTTTTTTAAATTTAAAAAGGAAAGCTTGCAGAATGTTCATGAGTGACCATCTAGGAGGGCTTCTGCAGTCATGTGGATTTCTTTCAAAAGCAGGTGACAGCAGAACTAGAACAAAAAATTTTACAGTTTTTATGGAAAGACAAAAGACCCCGAATAGCCAAAGCAATCTTGAGAAAGAAGAAATGGAGCTGGAGAAACAAGGCTCCCTGACTTCAGACTATACTACAAAGCTACAGTAATCGAGACAGTATGGTACCGGCACAAAAACAGAAATATAGATCAATGGAACAGGATAGAAAGCCTAGAGATAAACCCATGCACATATGGTCACCTTATCTTTGATAAAGGAGGCAAGAATATACAATAGAGAAAAGACAGCCTCTTCAATAAGTGGTGCTGGGAAAACTGGACAGCTACATGTAAAAGAATGAAATTAGAACACTCCCTAACACCATACACAAAAATAAACTCAAAATGGGTTAAAGACCTAAATCTAAGGCCAGACACTATCAAACTCTTAGAGGAAAACATAGGCAGAACACTCTATGACATAAATCACAGCAAGATCCTTTTTGACCCACCTCCTAGAGAAATGGAAATTAAAAAATAAACAAATGGGACCTAATGAAACTTAAAAGCTTTTGCACAGCAAAGGATACCATAAACAAGACGAAAAGACAACCCTCAGAATGGGAGAAAATATTTGCAAATGAAGCAACTGACAAAGGATTAATATCTAAAATTTATAAGCAACACATGCAGCTCAATAACAAAAAAACAAACAACCCAATCCAAAAATGGGCAGAAGAACTAAATAGACATTTCTCCAAAGAAGATATACAGATTGCTAACAAACACATGAAAGAATGCTCAACATCATTATTCATTAGAGAAATGCAAATCAAAACTACAATGAGATATCATCTCACACTGGTCAGAATGGCCATCATCAAAAACTCTAGAAACAATAAATGCTGGAGAGGGTGTGGAGAAAAGGGAACACTCTTGCACTACTGGTGGGAATGTAAATTGATACAGCCACTATGGAGAACAGTATGGAGGTTCTTTAAAAAACTACAAATAGAACTACCATACGACCCCGCAATCCAACTACTGGGCATATACCCTGAGAAAACCATAATTCAAAAAGAGTCATGTACCAAAATGTTCATTGCAGCTCTATTTACAATATCCAGGACATGGAAGCAACCTAAGTGTCCATCGACAGATGAATGGATAAAGAAGATGTGGTACATATATACAATGGAATATTACTCAGCCATAAAAAGAAATGAAACTGAGTTATTTGTAATGAGGTGGATAGAACTGGAGTCTGTCATACAGAGTGAAGTAAGTCAGAAGGAGAAAAACAAATACCGTATGCTAACACATATATATGGAATCTAAGAAAAAAAATGTCATGAAGAGATTAGTGGTAGGACGGGCATAAAACACCGACCTACTAGAGCATGGACTTGAGGATATGGGGAGGGGGAAGGGTAAGATGTGACGAAGTGAGAGAATGGCATGGACATATATACACTACTAAATGTAAATTAGATAGCTAGTGGGAAGCTGCCGCATAGCACAGGGAGATCACCTCTGTGCTTTGTGACCACCTAGAGGGGTGGGATGGGGAGGGTGGGAGGGAGGGTGATGCAAGAGGGAAGAGATGTGGGAACATGTGTATATGTATGACTGATTCATTTTGTTGTAAAGCAGAAACTAACACACCATTGTAAAACAGTTATACTCCAACAAAGATGTTAAAAAAAAATGTATTGAACATCCAGCTTGCAAAACCCCTGAACACACTGTCTCCTCATTAAAAAAAAAAAATTATTTTATTTATTTATTATTTTTGGCTGCGTTGGGTCTTCATTGCTACGTGTGCGCTTTCTCCAGTTGCGGCGAGCGGGGGCTACTCTTCGTTGTGGTGTGCGGGCTTCTCATTGCAGTGGCTTGTGGCTCCCGGGCCGCAGTAGTTGTGACTTGCCGGCTGTAGAGCGCAGGCTCAGTAGTTGTGGTGCACTGGCTTAGTTGCTCCGCAGCATGTGGGTTCTTCCCGGACCAGGGCTCGAACCCGTCTCCCCTACAATGGCAGGCAGATGCTTTTTTTTTTTTTTTTTTTTTTTTTTTTTGCGGTACGCGGACCTCTCAGTGTTGTGGCCTCTCCCGTTGCAGAGCACAGGCTCTGGACGCGCAGGCTCAGCAGCCATGGCTCATGGGCCCAGCCGCTCTGCGGCATGTGGGATCTTCCAGGAGCGGGGCACGAAACCGTGTCCCCTGCCTCGGCAGGCGGACTCTCAACCACTGCGTCACCAGGGAAGCCCGGCAGGCGGATTCTTAACCACTGAGCCACGAGGGAAGATTTCTCCTCTCATTTTTGATGGTTCGTATTTTACTTCTTCCAAGGCGCTGGGAAACAAAGGTAGGAGGAGGAATGGGGCTCAGGTGGGGAGCAGCAAACTCCGGCTCGAGTCCCCCACACGGCCACTGAGGGGGCGACAGACACAGTCTGATAGGCAGCCAGGGTCGGAGTCGAAGACCCCTGCGGTCCGCGGCACCTGCTAGGCTCCTAGACAATGAAGACGCTTTTCCTTCTATTTCGGGCGCGTCCAGGCCTGCGGGACGCTGGCAGGGGTCTTGGGGCGCGGAAGGGCCGCCCCCAATGCGGCCGCCCTCGGCCCAAAGCCCACACCCGGCAGCCTCTGAGGCCGGAAGTCGGGCCAGCCGCCGCCTTCCTGGTATCCCCTGCGTGGTGATCGTGCTTCCGCCTGCTGAGGTTCCAGAGCTGTTCTAGGTCATTAATTAATCAGTGGGCAATTAGCTTATATTTTCCTGGACTAGTGCGGATTAGTGCGGAGGGAGACGAGGAACAGGAGCTTCCTCCTGGGTCACCCTGAGGCAGCAGCGCCCGGGAGATCAGGGAAGGAGGCTTCCCAGGCTTCCAGTGTGGGTGCGGATAAGGGCAATGGCCTGCTGGCCAAAAGCCCTGCGTTCTCCTCCCAGCTCTTATGCCAACAATCTGCGTGCCCTTGGGCAAGGCATTTAACCCGGCTGGGCATGGGTTACTGCAGTAGACACTGTTGTTTGGCTCCCAGACATCTGTTCCCTTTCTTTCTCTTTGGCAGGTAGTGCCCACCCCTCCAGGGAGATTTACTCCAGCGCTGCGTCTGGCCCAGTTGGGCTCAGCCCACCATGTTGGTCCTGTTCCCCTCGTCAAATGCTGGCTCCTTGTAAATACTGTCCAAGCAGGCTGTTGCAAAGACAGAACTGAGTTTGTTGCTTCCCTTGTTCAGGGAGAGCAGCATCTTGAAAGAGTCCTTAGCGGAGAGGAGGTGGGAAGGGCAAAGTTGAGATAGTGAGGTTTTGGGGTCTGGTTTAAGGTGAACCTTAATGAGGATTGGGTAAGAATCATGTTATAGGGGCTTCCCTGGTGGCGCAGTGGTTGAGAGTCTGCCTGCCGATGAAGGGGACGCGGGTTCGTGCCCCATTCCGACAGGATTCCACATAGGCCCGTGAGCCATGGCCGCTGAGCCTGCACGTCTGGAGCCTGTGCTCTGCAACGGGAGAGGCCACAACAGTGAGAGGCCCGTGTGCCGCAGAAAAAAAAAAAAAAAAAAAGAATCATGTTATATAGTTTAAGGTTGTTGGTCACAGTAGTTTAGGATTTGTCATCTCAACGAGGTGAGGGTTTCAGAGTCGTGAAGCTTCAACAGTTGTTTGATGTTACCTGTTAAAAAGTGGTGCCATTTTTGATGGATTTTTCTGAAGTCCAGGAGTAAAGTTATTTGCACCTTTTGTCCTCCCGGGCAGGTGTTTCCGGGAATAGTAAACTTACAGTAATAGTCATGTTATTTTGCCTCAGCCAGTGTGAGTCACAGTCCTCTGCAATTTGCACCCAGAGGAATCCTGTATGTGGTTTTCTTGTGCGTGAAATGGGGATTATGCTGCGGGGGTCGCGGGAGGAGCTGGGCATGCGTGAGAAGACCAAGGTTTCAGCCTGTTGGAGCCTTTCAGTATTACAGCACGGTGGGGCTTACAAAACTGTCTGCGTCTTGAAAAATAATTCTTACTCTCAAATCCGAAAAGGGAACTGCCAAATTGAAACGAATAGATGTTTATTAAATGTCTCCAACATATCACTATGTTCACTTGCCAACTGCGACTGAACGCATATAGTAACAGGGTCATTGCATTTACTCGGTAAAGGGAGGTGCACGTTCACATGTTTGATGCCATGTGGTGGAGGCTTCAAGTTTACAAATGTTCCAGGCTTATCAAGGTCTTAAAATGGCCCTGGGGTGTTTGACTCCTGGCCTTCCTACTTCCCAGTCATGTGAATTGGGGTGAGCTCCTCCCCTCTCTGAGCTCATTTCCTCCTACGTATGGTGGGGAAGACGGTGTTTTGGGCAGGATAAGGAGGCTGAAGTGAGTTCATGTGTTGAGTGCCAGAAGTTGCAACTGAGGTGCAGATGATTCTGGAGCAGTGTCAGCCCTTAGCAGTGTGGGCTGCCCTGTGAACTATGAGTCTAGGACAGCTGTGAGAGAGAGACTGGTCCCATGGGAAGCAAAGTTGGGTCGGACTCAGAGGATTAATCAGGTTGGGAGAGAAAGCAGGAGAAATGAAGATGACAGTAACCACTATCCCAGCTCAGGGGGTCTGGGGCTTGTTCAGGTCAGTTCCTGCACTGCTCCCCCTGATGCCCTTCCCATCCCCCGGACAGGTGCAGGGGCAACAAAAAAAATATTGAACAACCAGTTCTTTACAGGCAGGAAACAATCAGAAAAGGCTGGTTGGAGACCCTTGGAGGTCCCCTGTCTCAACAGGCATTAACCCCCCTTTTTTTCCATTTTTTGGCCATGCTGAGTGGCATGTGGGATCTTAGTTCCCCAACCAGGGATCAAACCCATACCCCCTGCACTGGAAGCACAGAGTCTTAACCACTGAACCGCCAGGGAAGTCCCCAACATTAACCCTTTAATTACTCCCTTTGGGGGTCTAGGGGAGGGCTGGATCAGCGGCATTAAGGGGCAGTCAGGGGCTTGAGGAAGTAGCTATTTACAGCCTGTAGGTGACATTCATTTGGGCCCCCTCAGAGCGTCCTGGCTGGATATCTGCTTTGCTAGGGAAGCGTGGAGGTGGCAGGTGTGGCACAAGTGGAGGTTGGCAGTGCAGCCCAGTGCAGGGCAGGCATGGGTGAGGAGTAAATTCTGATCAGGTGGGTCCTCTCTGGGCACTCCCAGGCCCTGGCACCTGATGGCTGGGGTCTCCCGTGAAGCCTGGGCTCCTTGAGGCTCCTGAGCCTTTGAGCTGCACCCTCACATGGAACGTTGCTGATCTTCCCTTTATTTAGACTGGGGGGATTCCTTCCCCCTTTCTGTTCCTCAGTGAAGCATTTCCTGTCTCCTCTTGTCTTTCCCAGCAGACCTGAGGGCAAGGTAAATCTTGAGACCAAGTCATTAGCACCTGGAAAACTAGTTCTCTTTTCCTCAAGGGCAAGAAAAATGGGATCTTGAAACTCTGCCAGGATATGAGGGAAAAATATTTGCATTTCATCTTTCCATGGTAAAGAAAGGAAAGGAAAATGAATCACTATACAATTTTAGAATAGAGAGTAGTTGATAATACATGCTAAAAGCTGTATATAAGTTTATAACCTTTGACCTAGCAATATCTCTATTAGGAATATAACTTGTGGAAATAATCAGAGATGTTTTTCAAAGATTTCTGAATAAGATTGTTTAATGAAGCATTCTGTATAAAGAATGAATGTCCAGTGTTAATTTTTTTTTTTTTTTTTTTTTCGGTACGTGGGCCTCTCACTGTTGTGGCCTCTCCTGTTGCGGAGCACAGGCTCCGGACGCGCAGGCTCAGCGGCCATGGCTCATGGGCCCAGCCGCTCCGCGGCATGAGGGATCCTCCCGGACCGGGGCACGAACCCGTGTCCCGTGCATCGGCAGACGGACTCTCAACCACTGCACCACCAGGGAAGCCCCCAGTGTTAATTTTCATGTTATGAAAATAGTTTACTGGCATGGGAAGATACCAAAATATATTACATTTAGAAAACAGATTAAAATAATGTAGTAGCATGATTCCAATAATATAAAAGGGTAAAAATAGAATCCATAGCCTGTTTTATCAGTTAGGAAAAAAGTTGTGTACTGTTTCATTTAATTAAGTAATCAACTGACTCAGCAAAAGTGGGAGCTGTTACGTGCCAAGCACTGTGGGTATAACAGTGAGCTGTTAAAAGTGTAATTTTCAAAAATGGTAAAAGCATGACTTTCAAATAAATATAAAAGTGGCATGTATCAAAGATTTTAACTCATTAATGAAGGAGAAAACCATCAAGATGTTAAAACTGGTTTAAAAGAGAATCTGAAGAAGAGACATATACATGGGAAATCAGGAATGCTGAAATCAGTTTGCTAATAATGGATGCAAGACTTCTCAGTAGCCTAAAGCAAGGAATGTAACGTTTGGAATCATCCCTTCCATAGGATGACGAGAATGCCAACCAGCAATGCTGTCCATCCTCACAGGGTAATAATCAGTAACATTGGTGGGATGTGACTTGCTTTCTAGGAGCAGGAATTATTGGCATTACTATCAGTTTTCTGCCAATTAACTTCTGTCTCCACAGAGCTGTCAAATAGCCTCATCAGAGACAAACAAAGATGCACTCCCCTATGGGATCAGATGATCCCTGGAGGCTCCAGCTTGCCTTAGAAGGCTATCCAGGCATCTCATTTGCCCATTTCAAGTCTTCCACACTTTTCCCAACAGGGCTGTGTAAAAGAATAACAGAGGGACTTCCCTGGTGGTCCAGTGGCTAAGACTCCATGCTCCCAATGCAGGGGGCCTGGGTTCTATCCCTGGTCTGGGAACTAGATCTCACACGCCGCAACTAAGAGTTTCCATGCCACAACTAAAGATCCCGCACGTGGCAACGAAGATCTTGCGTGTCACAACTAAGACCCGGCACAGCCAAGTTTATTAATTAGTTAATTTTAAAAAAATCGAATAACAGGGTGTCACTTAAACTAAGGCCAAAGAGAAGGTGCCTTCTCTGAAGGTGCGGTCAAGACCTTCCGGTTAGATGGAGCAGCACGTGCAAAGGGCGAAGAAGAAATAGAGGCCCAGTGGGGCTGGGCGTGAGCCAGGAGTGAGGACAGGAAGGGGAAGAGGTCAGCACGGGTGGACGCTGCAGCACCTGCAGGGAGGAGACGCGAGGATTTGAGATCTCCTAAGTCCAGTGAACACTGCTAGGGTTTTTAACGGGGAGATGCCGTGATCTAGTTGGTGTTTTGTTAAACATCTCTGGTTGCTGCGGGAGAAGAGCCTGGAGGGGACCCAGGACCCACCAGGAGGGGGGCTGGCGGGCCTGGGCCGGGGTTGTGGGGTGGAGGAGAAGGCCTGGGCTCTCCCGCTCGCTTGTTCTGGGTTGGAGACACCAGGACATGCCGATGGATTGGTGGGAAGTAAGAAGCATTGCTGTCGGGCTCAGCCTATCAGTAGTAACGCTGGTGGCAAGGGGTACCTGAGCCCCTCTCCCGGCCCCAAGACACGGCAAGGCCTTCACAGACATGTTGTGGCTGGACTGGCCCTTGTGGTTCTTATTATGATTGCAAGACACACCTTAGCAACAACCCTCAGGAAACTTTGCAAAGAAACCAGATTTATTACTTACAGGTCCTGGAGGGCACACCGCACACCCTAGGGCCACACAGCGAGGTCAAGGGTAGGGGGGGGATGGGGACGCGGACAGGGGGCTCTGCCTTTATTAGGGCCCAAGGGTGAGGAGGCTGGGGTTTCCTGGCTTCACTCTTTGTCGAATTTGAATTCTAATGCATGGCCGAATTTAAAAGCTGAGAGCTGGGGGAGTTCCTTGTGGTCTAGTGGTTAGGATTCAGCACTTTCACTACCGTGGCCCAGGTTCAATCCCTGGTCGGGAAACTGAGATCCCGCAAGCCTCTCAGCAAGGCCAATAAATAAATAAATAAAACCTAAGAGTGGGAATTTGGGCTCAGGAAGGGAAAAGTGGGGTCACTCCAGTGGTCAGTTATCTAGGTCACCCAGGGCTTTCTAAACCTTTCTAATCCTTCATGTGCAGGGCTGCCTGGCTCCTTATCTGGTTGTCAGCTAGTAGCTGTGTCACACAGCTGGCGATGTGTTCATTCGAGATGGATGTCTTGAAACGGATGCCCCAGCAACCAAAATCTTAATGTCAGACACTTATACGGCAAATATATATATGTATTGGTCTCTGCCCCCCTCACCCCCGTTCCTGAAGCCCTTGGTATTCCTGGGTGATTGGAGTATCTTTCGTTCTAATGAGATAATTCTTGATGGCCTCTTTGGCTCCTGGTTCGGGACAGGTCACCAGAAAGACCAAGCCATGATTAGAAGCTTGAAACTTTAAGCCCCATCTCCCATCTTCTGGGGAGCGGGGAGGGGCTGGAGATGGAGTTAATAATGGATTGTGCCCACGTGACAAGCCTCCATAAAAATCCCTAAAGTACAGGGATTGGAAGACATCCAGGTTGGGGAACACATCCACATGCAAGGCAGGTGGCACACCCCAGATCCATGGGGATAGAAGCTCCTGCAGTTGGGACCCTTCTGGACTTTGCCCCATGCGCCTCTTCACCTGGCTGTCCATCTGTGTCCTTTATTGTATAATAAACTGGTAAATGTAAATAAGTGTTTCCCTGAGTTCTGTTGAGTCGTTATAGTAAATTATCGAACCTGAGGAGGGGGTTCCTGGGAACTCCCGATTTGTAGCCATGTCAGGCAAGTGCAGGTGACCTGAGGACCCACCACTTGTGATTGGCATCTGAGATGGGGGAGTCTTGTGGGACTGAGCCTTTAACCTGTGGGGTCTGCACAAACTCCATTGAGTGTCAGGATTGAGTTAAATCGTAGGACACACAGTTGGTGTCCACAGAGAATTAGAGAATTGCTTGTGGTGGAAAAACCCACACACCTGGTGTCAAAAGTATTCTATGTGTACAGAAAAGGAGTTTTTCCTTTACAATTGCTTATGGGTGGGGAGGAAAAGGCTGACTCAAGGATGCCTCGCAGGCCTGTGGCTTGAGCAACTGGGTGAACGGTGGTGCCGTTTTCTGAGACTAGGTGCCTGGGAAGTGTCTGAATTCGAGGGAACCTCTAGATTCCTAGTTAAAGATGCCTGGTGGGAATCCAGATCCCCAGTACCCAGCCTGTGTATTGGAGGCACAGCTATGGACTGCAACTGGGGGGTGTCTCTCTCCCTGGGCCCCTAGAACAGGGGTATCCCAATCCCAGCTGCTGACTGACCCCCGCCAGAGCTGTCTGTCCTCCTGGCAAGAGAAATGTCCACACTCTGACTTACCCAGAAGCCATTCATTAGCAGTAATTAGCACAGTCACTTATTTCCCTGGAGGATTGATGGGGGAGGAGGAACGTGGCTGGAGGCAGGTGGCTCTCCACCCTGCAGGGGATGCTGGAGCTGGTTTCTCCACACCTTCTCTCTGGCCAGCATCACATGGCTGCCCAGCTCATGGCTCAGTAGGTACCCCACAGGCAGACCTGCAGACTCCAGCTCTGTGTCCAGCTCACCTATGGAACTGGGGGCCTCTCATTCTCCACCTACCCCTAGCCGAAGTTAATTCTGTACAGTCACTTCCTCTCCATGAGCCCTTGGCCACGATCTCTGACCTCACAACTCCTAGGTCTGCGAGTCATTGATGAGTCACCAAGAGTGCTAGAAGTGGCCCAGGCCGGCGATGGGCACCCAGCAAGGCAGTTTGCCCGGCATGCCCTCTCCCTCTGCCCTTCCCAGCTCAACTCTCCCATCAGACTTCGTCCGGGCTCAGCCCTACCCAGCATGGAGCTCCCCTCTCTGTTTCCTGGTGCAGAGGAATTGCAGTCCTTCCAGACTGATTTCTCAGTGTTGCAGTGAAAGTCATTCTAGTTGGTCCTGGGTAGGAGGAAGAGCAGTGTGCTTGACTGGTGAAGAACGCTCTTAGTCATGGAGGAAAGGAGACCTTTCCAATGACATTTCTGTAGGATGACTGGCCACCTTCCTCCCTGGTGATTCCCAGCCAGGCTGGTGAGATATTTTTCCAGAACAACAGGAGTCAATGGGGAAAACGTGCTCTAAGAATTCTGATGTACAGCCAACTTTTCCGAAGAAGGAATAGGTTATGAACAAAACCTAGGAGAATGCTCTAAGCCATGGAAGGAAAACTCTGGAGGAACCTGACATGGAGACCTGCCATCGAGAAAGAGATGGACCACTAAGGAATAGAGGAACAGGTATAAGTGCAGTTTTTTAAAAAGTGCTGCAAGTCTTAGTGGACCATGAGAATTAACAATGCTCTATATTCCAGGAAGACATTAACAAGAGTGAAGATACATGGAGTCACACCATGAACACCTGGACCCTGGATGTCCAGCATTCAAAGAGTCAGACAGTGGTATGGGTCAGGGAGGGGCTCTGTGTTTAGAAAGTATGGGGTTGAGGAAGGGACTGGGGAGGAGGGACCCCTAAGACTACAGAAAGGAAGGCTGGGCAAGGAGGGGGATGCTCAACTTCCATTTTGAGGAAATGTCAAGAGGACAGGCAATGCTGTTATAAAATGGAGAAAATAATTTTATTTCACAGAATTTAGGGTGGGGGTGCAGGTGGGGAGTGCCTGGACTACACAGCCCAGGGTCTGAGAGCCTGAAGATGGGGAAAGGATTCGGTGTGCACCGATGAAGCTGGGTTTCTCGTGGAAGGGAGAAGAAACAGAACTCTGGGGCTGGGACTGGGGTAAGCAGAACCGAGAGGGCCTTGAGGAGCCTGGGCAGAGGTAGAGGAAATGTGAGGCCTGGGGCCATAGGAGCCATGGCGAGGCTCTGAGGTGGACCCGGGCTCTTGGGATGGGAAGACCTTTCCAAATGTCACTGGAAAGGTCTCCTTTCCTCCATGACTAAGAGCGTTCTTCACCCCAGTCTCCAAGAGGCAGGGAGCCCCGAGTGACAGCCGAGCTCCCAGGACAGTTCAGGAGTGGTTAGATGGAAGGACATCCCCTCAGGAAAGTGATGAAATGCCAGCTGGTGAGCAGTGTCCCGGAGACCAGCCAGGCCAGGTTCCTCAAAACCATTAGGAACCTGGAAAAACTTGCCTGCAGACAGCACAGCCTGGCTGTTGCTCAGTCGGCGCTCAGCCTGGCGTGGCCGCCAGCCCTTTGCCTGAGCAGTCAAGACAGACATAGCGGGGCTGACAGGCCTCTGCACAGATGCATAAACTGAGGCCAGGTTGAAAGAAGCAGCTGCTATGTCCCTGGCTCCTTCAGAGTGCTCTACTTGCTCTGGGAGCTTACTTGAGTCACCTGGCAGGGATGGAGCATCTGTTCTGTCCCAAGCCCTACCCTCTGAGCACAGGAGATACCCAAAGACGGGGTGTCCTGGCTGGCCCAAACCGCAGAGTGCAGGTGGGTGAGTGGGGCTGGACTGGAATCAGGCCTCTCAGCCCAGCAGAGCCCAGTGTTGCCACAGCTTCTGAGGTTCATGAAACAGTGGATATTCAGATTTCTTTTTCCATTTTTTAATTGTAGTGAAATATACATAAGACTTATCATTTTAGCCATTTTTAAGTATACAGTCTGATGGCATTATACATTCACAGTGTTGTGCAACCATCACTACCATCTGTCTCCAAAACTTTCATCTTCTTGAGCAAACTCCTTACCCATTAAACACTAACTCCGATCCCCCCTCCCCCAGTCTCTGGCACCCACCCTCTACTTTCTGTTGCTATGAATTTAACTGCTCTAGGGACCTCATATAGGTGGAATCATACAGTATTTGTCCTTTTGTGTCTGGCTTATTTCACTCAGCATAATATCCTCAAGGTCCATCCATGTTGTAGCGTGTGTCAGTGCTTCATTCCTTTTCATGCTGAACAGTACATAATGGTCTCCTTTGCCACTGGAATCCTCCATTCCACCCACCGAGCCTTTGAGCCTTTGAGTTTGCTCTTCCTGCGGCTGGAATGGACCATACCCACCTCTGCCCCTCTCCTGCAAGTCTCAGCTGAAGGTTTGCACTTCTTTCTTGGGCTCCTTATTTAAGATTACAAACCCCAAAACCCCACACCCCACCTCCTGTTCCCCCTCCCATCGCCACCGCCGCCCCAGAGTCCCTTCTGGCTTTGGTTTTCCCCATAGACTTTATTATTTATTAAACTGAATGATTTACTTATTTATGTTGTTTATTCTGTTTCCCCTGGTGTCTCTGCCGTGAGGGCAGGATTGTCTTTGGTTTGTTCACAGCTGTATCGCAGTAGGTGCTCAGTAGATTTGGTTGGATAATGAAAGGATACCCCGATCAGATATCTGCCAGACTCCGGTGCCCACATCTGATATGCTGAGAGAAGGGGTGCAGTGAGTCACTTCTCTGGATTGAGCATTGCTAGCTCCAGCTGCTTTGCCCTCTGAGGCCTCTGCGGCCCTATCTGTCACCCCCACCTCCCTGCAAAATCATCAGTGGTCCTGAGACGGCCTGGCAGGGACACGGAGAGTGGGTGGCAGGGTGGGCAGCCCATCCATCTCCTGCCCTGGCAAAGAGATGCCCAGCCACGATGCCTGGCATAGGTCTGGCATACTGTGGGCACAATGAATATTCTGTTTGAATGAATGTTGAATCACACCAAGGTCTCCACTCCTTGGGAACTGGGGAGCCGGTCTGTGGGGCCCTTTTCCAGGACTTGTGCCAGGAAGTCTTCACTGGCTTTTCTGGACTTCCCCTGGTTCTTCCCGGGCCCTTCCCCTTGGGGCTATCTTCCTGGCCACCCCATCTCGAGGACAGCAACATCTTGGGGCACATGCCTGCCCCTTCGATCACCTGGGAAGTGATCCAGGTGGCATGAATGGCACGAAGAGCTGGAACAGAGAGGAACTAGAGAGGCAGGAGGCTGGAGCAGTCGGTCCCCAGTGGAATTCTCCAGACTCACTTCTTCCTCACTTGTTTATTCATTCAACAAACATCCATCAAGACCCAGTGTGCACCAGGTACCAACCTAGATCCTGAGGATCCATGGGAAACCTCCTCACCATCCCTCCCCTCTGAGAGTCGCAGCACACAGCACCCACCGTCAGGAGGGCCCTCCAGGGTCCATGCCTACAGCCCCCCCTTCCTTGACACTCCTACCACAGTCCCAGGCCTCTGTGCCCATCCCCCCATGACCCCTTGCGGTCATTACTTGCTCACTGCCTCCCACCCCTGGGGAGATGTGTGCTGTCTAAGGATAGGACATGTGTCTTCTTCATTATCGTGTCCCGGTGCCCAGCACAGGACCTGGCATACAGCAGGTGCCCAACAAGTGCTTGTGGGGTAAGCTGGGGAGGCCAACCGTCTTAGATTCAGGAAGGGAGTGGGTTGGGGGAGCATGAGGGGCAAGGCCAGTCACGGGGTACAGAGGTGGACCCAGGACAGAGAGCAGGTGGGGGAGGGCAGTGGTGGGGAGCCCCCTTCCCCCACCCTGTTGGCATTTCTGCTCGACTGCTGCTGGGGCCCCACTGGAGCTTCCCCTCACCTTAGCCACTCTGTTTCCCTGCAGTCTCCCCACCCCCAGTGCTGGGACAGAGGTGAATGTGTCAGCTAGGGGCTCTTCAGGCTCCTGCGCCCCACCCTTGCCTTGTCTTTGGGTGGAGTGGGGCAGGGGCCTCCACGCAGCAGGAGGGCACCTCTGGCCTGCGGTTTAATCCTGAGTTGCCTCCTTCCCCTCCAACACAAGCAGGGGCCAGTAAAACACACCGATGATCCTTTTTGGTACCGATGATCTCCAGGTGAGTCTCACAGACTCTTGGAAGCCCTAACAGCCTGAGGAGGTGGAGAGCAGGAGGGGAGTCCACCCCTCGGCAGGCTCTGGGGACAGAACGTGTGTTGGCTAAGCTGTGGGGCTTAGGAGAAGCTGTGGTAGGCGGTCTGCCCACAAAGGACAGGGGCTGTGGTGGCAGCCCCTCCCAATCCCCCGAGCCACCCACCAGGCCTTCACTCCCTCTCTCTGACCTCGGGCTTCTCCCCCAGCTGGTCCCCATCCCCAGCCTCTGTAAGGTTAACTCCAAAGTTTCCTTCAGCCTCCCTTTCAAGGTCCTCCTTTCTGGGCAGCCCTCACTGGCTGCCACCGCCCCCCCGCCGGCATCAGGTGCCTCCTCTGGGCTCCCACCCACCGAGCACTTCTGACCCCGGGGGGCAGGTCACCATCTGTCTACTGAACTGGGCTCCCTCAGGGCTTCAAGAGTCCAGTTACCCCTTCTCTAGAATTGGGGTTCACATCTGGGCTCCTCCCCTCACCAGCTGGGGGACCTTGGGTAAGTCACTAACCTCCCTAAGCGGCCTCAGTTTGCTCATCTGCAGAATGGGAATAATAATAAGGGACTTTGCAGACTGAATGAGGTGGTGCCTGGCTCACTAAGCATGCGTAACTGCTGTTATGTCCATGCCCCTCCCCAGGCATATCGAGGGCCATCACAAGGTTTGTTGATCAAATGACTGAAGGACAAAGATACACAGTCTCTCTTGGAAGAAGCCTGACTCCTCCTGCTCAGGGCGCAGGTGTCTAGAGTGTGGGGTGCTGAGTCATGGAAGACCTGACTGCAGGGTGAGGGTTACAAGATCACTCGGGCAGATTCCTTGGGGGAGCATTTCGTGTCCCACACCCCCACCTGGGCTCCCCGCTCAAGCATCACCCAGCAGCCGTTTGACCCCAAGGAGGAGTCTGGTGGATGGTCCTGGGAGCACAGGGGCTGGGGTGGGGTGTGGGGACTCAGCATCCCAGCCCTCCCCAGGCAGCCGCATCAGTCACAGCCACCTGGACAACTGGCTGCCCCGCTGGGGGTTCCTGGGAGTCCAGGTGAGAGATGAATCCGCAGGTGTGGAGTGACAGGCCCCACAGGAACGTGTCCCCGGGACAGGTGACCACTGGGGGTCTGATTCACTCTTTCTGGCAAGTGGGTTAACGGGATCCCCGAGCCCAGGGCTGAGTCAGGTCTTCCGCTGAGTCACAGGAGCCGTTACGGAGCCTCTGGGCAGCCCCTTGCCCGCTGTCACCCACCCAAGGCCCCAGGGCCTCCCCAATGGCTCCCGCCACCATGGATCCAGGCCCCAGGGTCTGAGTGCCTTCCTTCCCCACCCGGCCCACCCCCGCTTCAAGCTTAAGGGCCTTTCTCTGCCCTGCCCCCCGAGTCAAGGTCAAGGCCCAGCCTAGACCTGAGGGCCCAGGTTCCCTCGCCTGCCCCTCCAGAGCCCAGATCCTGAGACCTCAGTGAGGATCCAGGCCCGAGGTAGGGGCCCCAGCTAGGGGCCCCAGCTAGAGCTCTCCCCCCCCAGCCCCCCCCCCCACTTTAACGGCTTATTTCCTCCTCGAAGCCCCACCCCCTCCCTGTGACTGACAGCCCGGGGTGGCGGGACTGAGACACTCACTCGGGGGACTGGTCCGACAGCATTCTGCCTCACAGGATAAAACCTGGGGTGGCCTGCAGGGAACCCAAGCTCTCCTGTCGGCAGTGGCCATGGTGGTTCCTGAGACTCTCCCTGCTCTGGGGAGGCACTACCTCAGGATTGTAACCTCCCTGCTGCTTCTGGCTGCTCCAGGTGAGTCCTGAGGGCCTGCTGCCCCCTCCACCCCTTCCCCATTGTCCACCCAGCCACCCACCCTCTTGTCCTGCCTGAATCCCTCCCCTCCCTCTCATCTGTTGCTTTGTTCCCCCCACCTCCCTCTCTCCCTCTCTCCCTCTCCCTCTCTATCATTATTTGCCTGCTCTGAGCCTCAGGTTCCTCCACAGCTGTGAGGAGTACATGAAACACTGCACTACAGGGCCCAGGACAGGGCTTAGCGCAGTCAGTGCTCAGTGTGCTCAGCTCTGCTTGTTATTTACCCTCTTCACGTCCCGTTCCTGCCTCTTGGGTCTGCATGGTCCACTGCTGGGGCAGCAGCATCCAGACCTCCGGCCTGGGAGGGGGGTTCTCACTTTCACCTTAGTGAGACACCTCAGGAGCTGACCCCTCACCCCCAGGCTGGCTGGCTGGAGCCCGGGCACAGGCTGGACAGGAAGTTGCAGGGAGGCCAAGGCTGCAGCTCACAGCGAGGGCCTGAGGTTTCTGTCCGTCCTGCCCAGGCTCCAGGAAATGCCCCACCTGGGGTGGCCTGGAGGGCCCCAGGGACTGAGCGACCGGGAAGGATCGCTGGGCACCAGGGCTCCCCTCCACTGACCTGACCCTTTCTTTCTCTTGCCCTCAGTCACCCTAGCTGCTGCCAAGACAGCTGGTAAGTCAGAGCTGCCCTCAGGGAAGTGGGGAGGGAGGAAGCCTGAAGGGCATGGTAGTGTCTGTGTGTCTGTCTGTGGGGGACAGGTCAGAAGCGGGCAGTGGGGCAAGAGGGGGTTTGAGCTGGAGAGGAAGGGCAGGCAGGAAACAAAGCCCAGAGAGTCGGGATGTGGAGAGAGGTCCAGAAGGCGGTGAGTGGCCCGAGAAGGTAAAAGGGCTAGAGGACCAAGTGCTGACCCAGAGGGGAGGGCAGAGGGTGGAAGGGCCGGGGAAGAGGCAGCAAAGGACGGAGCCAGGGTGGGAGGAGACTGGAGCACAGGCCTAAGTGCTGAAGGCAGGGAAGGGGGGCTGGAAGGGATGAGGATTGTGCCTGAGGGTTTGACACACTGGCCCCTCCTCCGCCAGGCCCCCCAGCCTGTGGAAAGCCCCAACACCTGAACCGAATCGTGGGTGGTGAGGACAGCACCGATGCTGAGTGGCCCTGGCTTGTGAGCATCCAGAAGAATGGCACCCACTACTGTGCAGGCTCCCTGCTCACCAACCATTGGGTGCTCACGGCCGCCCACTGCTTCAAGGGGTACATACGCTCAGCCGGTCCCCTCCACTCGATTCCCCAGACCCCGGGCTGCCCACATGGCCCCGGCTTCCAGGCCTCACTCCAGTCTTGGGTCCCTCGGGAGAGTCCCTGCTTCTCCCCAGAAGCCTCTTTTGCTCACCAGGGGCCTTCATATGCCTGCCATTCCCCCAGAAACCCTTCCCAGACCCTTCCTGACCACCTAGTGGTTCCTGGCTGATGCCACTCCCTCCCTCTCCCTTCCAGCCATCTGAACAAACCAGCCCTGTTCTCTGTGCTGCTGGGGGCCTGGCAGCTGGGGAACCCCGGCCCGAGGTCCCAGGAGGTGGGTATTGCCTGGGTGCAGTCCCACCCTGCGTACTCCTGGAAGGAAGGCGCCCATGCTGACATCGCCTTGGTGCGCCTGGAGCACGCGATCCAGTTCTCTGAACGCATCCTGCCCATCTGCCTGCCTGATTCCTCCATCCATTTCCTTCTGGACACCAACTGCTGGATTGCTGGCTGGGGGAGTATTCACGATGGAGGTGTGGCTTCTTTCCCACAAGGGGGGTGGGGGTAGGTGGGGACAGAAGGCAGTGGACACTGGGAGATACAGGTGCCACGGGCAGCAAAGGATAGAGGCCAGAGGCAGAGCATGACACAGATAGAAGAAAAGACAGGCTGTGACCCAGGGATGTGATGACACAGAAGCCTAGGTGGATAGTTCTAGATCATTTCTAGTTAAAAGGTACCTTTCGCTGTGTTCTGAGGCAAAGATGTCAGATCAACCAAGATATTAAGTGATACAGGAAGAGCTGAGAGGAGGTGTCTATGGGACCAAGCTGAACCAGGTGAATATGAAAACAGCCCTAAGATTCCAAATCTGGAATAAACGCCCCCCCCTGGTGGCATCATGATACAATTGCAGGCAAAATTCCCAGAAATGCAGTCTCTATAAATGGTAAAATATAATTGGCAAACCAAGTCTGGAGGTTTGGAAAACCTCATCTAGAAACACAAATTAGATTGGATAAAGTAAGAGGCAGAGAAGCAGTGACATATATATATGGAACTTTAACCAGATTCCAGAAGAATTAAGAGAAATGATGCCAGTTTGGGCATCTGGGGACCCCACTGACTCTGAAGTTTCAGCCAGCCTCCCCATGGTCATTCTTAGGGGCTCCTGTGAAAGGTGGATTTATGAACTGGGGAAGGTCTACAGACCAACCCTAGGGTCAATCCCCCTAGGGGATGGGGTGGGGGGGGTCCTTCAAGTCCCAATAACATTCAACACTGAGTGGCCATTAGTCTGTAGCAGTACAGGTGCTGGATAAAGTAGTGCCTGAGACGGGACAAGCCTGGACCATTGGTTTGAACCATCTCATTGGCATCAGAGATCTCGTTAAAGATTCAGAGTTTCAGGCTGCACGTTCATTTGGGATTCAGTAGGTCCAGAGTGGAGTCCTGGAATTTGGGCTTTCTGCAGGCATTGTGGGAGAGCCTGACAGAGTTGATCCATTTAACCTTTGAGAAATGCTGCTGAGGGAATTGAGGAGGGAATTGAGGAGGCCACCAGGAGAGTCTCCCAAGCCTGACTCTCTCCTCCCTGCTCCCAGTGCCCCTGCCCCACCCTCAGACCCTCCAGAAGCTAAAGGTTCCCATCATCGACTCAGCAGTCTGCAGCCGCCTGTACTGGCGGGGAGCCGGGCAGGGCGCCATTACGGAGGACATGCTATGCGCCGGCTACCTGGAGGGGGAGCGGGACGCCTGTCTGGTGAGCACACCACCTCCTTCCCAGCCCTGCCCCCCTGAGCTCCATCACCCCTCTCCTCCTGGGCCTCCTCCCAGAATCGGCTGTGACCTGGTAGTCCCCCTAGATAGATGCCTACAGAACCCGGCCCCAGCCTGGCTCAGCCGTTCATACATCAAACATTTTGAGCACCTCCGGTGTACCTGACCCCACTCTCAGGGAGCTGGCATCCTCCTGAAGGGGTGCCACGGTCCTGGCCCCCAGAGCCAGCTCCAGCTCCACCACTGTGGCGGAGCACGGCGGGACGGTGCAATGGTCCAGACCTGGGCTGGGTCAGTTTTCCTCTTTCTGAGCCTCGGTTTCCTCAACTGTGAAGCAAGTCACAATCCTCCCTGCCTCCAGGGCTGTGAGGGAGAAGGTCTAGCACAAAGTGCTTCTTACAGGAAGTGAGCTTGGGAAGTGTGTCCTTCCCCGCCCTCCCGGTCCTGGTGGCGTTGGTTAGGGTGCCGCGGCCCCCAGGTCGGAGAAATGGTCCCCCGCGAAGGGAACTGCCACCCGCTGCGGCGCGGGTCCTGGGCTCTGCTCACCGCTTGCCCCACGTGGGTCCCTAACCTTCCCTCCTCTCCGCAGGGCGACTCCGGAGGCCCCCTGATGTGCCAGGTCGAGCACACCTGGCTGCTGGCGGGCGTCATCAGCTGGGGCGAGGGCTGTGCGGAGCGCAACCGGCCCGGCGTCTACATCAGCCTGGCCGCCCACCGCTCCTGGGTACAGAGGATCGTGCAAGGGGTGCGACTCCGCGGGCACTCGCAGGGTAGCGGGCCCACAGGGCGCCGGGGACGGGCTCTGGGGGCGTGGCGAGCTCGCAGGGCCGCCCGGGGCCGCGGGGTTTAGGGATCTGGGGAGACCACGTGCTGTTTCCTTCGTTGTAAATAAGCGGTCTACCTCTGGGGGAGCATCCGAGTGCCGGCGCCGGATCTCCTCCACGGGGAGGCCCCGCCCCGCCCCTGGGCTCAGGCCCCACCCCCGAGGCCGGAGCGCCTTTGTGTACATACATGTTAATGATTTTTACAGTTATTTGTAACTCCGCCCACACGTCTTATTTATTCCTCCAATTTCAATAAATTATTTATTCCCCAGTTCCTATTTTTTCCCTCGGGTGTGGGAACATTGGGAAGCAGGGTCCAGTCGGGGTTAAAAAGGGGGCTGGCAGGAGTTTGGATAGTGGTCTGGCCAGGGACCCAGGTGTCCTGCCCACCTAGGATTCAACATCCTGACTTCTGACCTTTGCACTGTCCTTTTGTAACCCCTTGCCACCAGGGAGACCAAATGGAGAGGAGACAGGAGGCCCAGCAACCTGGGAGGCCCAGCTCTCCCACATGAAAGGTGGGTGTTGGGGGCTGCAGGGCCAGGCAGGTCCCCAACCTGCCTGTTGAATTTCCGAAACAGGGCTGGCTAGGAGAACACACCCCCCCCGCCACACACACACACACACACACACACACACACACACACACACACACACACACACACACACACACACGAGAGTGGGGTGTCCCCGATCCTCCCTCATCTTAGAGCCGGGTGTCTCAGATTTGGGCTAAGGCAGCCAGGACTCCCCAGGAGCTGAATCAGCCAGTGACTCACTGCCGATTCTGTGAATCCTACCCCCGAAACGAAGGAGCAAAACAATGAGACAGCAGGTCTCTGTGGGGGCTTGAGTCACCTCACCTGCCCCCATGGGGTGGGGCTGAGAGCTGAGTCCTAGGCCACCATGGGGTCTGCCTGGGACGGAGCTAATCCTCCCCTTTCCCAACGCCCACCTTCCTGCAGCCAGGCCTCTGGCCTCCTGGACCAGCCCTGCCCCTCCTCCCAGGGCCCAGGACACTGTACCCCATCACCCCCACCTGGGCTTCCCAGAAACAAGCGAATGTGCAGGCAGGGCTGTGTGGTTGGTTTGATGAGTATTGCGAGAGAGATTTTTTCTAACAGTCAGGAAGACAAAGTAGGTCCAGCTGTGCAGAGGACAGAACTGAGTGGCTGCCTCAGGGTCTCCAACTAGAAACAGTCAGTGCGGTGAGCTTGAGAAGGCAGCACAGGTGTGGTTTGGTTGGTTGGTATCCTTTACTGTGAGCACCGTTCTAAAACTTTGTTCATATTGTTTTGATTACCCCCATGTTAATAAGTGCTGTGGGGTTGGTCTTATTAACAAACAAAGGCTAACCCGGCCTCCCGCTGGCCTGGGAACCAGATGGGGGTGAGCAGGTGGCCCAGGTGAGGCTCCTCCCCTTTGTGACCTGGTCCCTCTTTACCTGTCACTCTGCTTCCCTTGTCCACTTACCCTCCTCTCTAGACTCAGTCTTCCCTTCCCCCCATACCCCTCCACCAGTGCCTCATTCACTGCCCTTCTTCCTGCTTCCATTTCCCCCTCTGCCCTCCAGGCTGTTCCTCTGTTCCTCGCTCCCCCACGTCCTATCCCTGTTCCCTCACTCCTTCTCTGTCTCCATCTCTGGCCACTGGCCTCTGTGGCTCAGCGTCCCCCACACCCTGTCTCTCACTGCCCTCTGCCTCTGCCTCCAATGGCATCCTGACAGAAGCCCCTGAGAGGCCACACCTAGAAACATCTGCTGGGGGGACTTTCCTGGTGGCACAGTGGTTAAGAATCCGCCTGCCAATGCATCAGACACAGGTTCGAGCCCTGGTCCAGGAAGATCCCACATGCTGTGGAGCAGCTAAGCCCGTGTGCCACAACTACTGAGCCTGTGCTCTAGAGCCTGTGAGCCACAACTATTGAGCCCACATGCCACAACTACTGAAGCCTGTGCACTTAGAGCCCATGCTCTGCAACAAGAGAAGCCATCACTATGAGAAGCCCACGCACTGCAACAAAGAATACCTCCTGCTCTCTGCAACTAGAGAAAGCCCACATGCAGCAACGAAGACCCAACGCAGCCCAAAAAATATAAATAAATAAATAAATAAAATTAAAGAAAACAAAAGAAACATCTGCTGGGGCTGAGAAGTCACCCCGTAAATGTGGGACCCTCAGGTGAGAGTGGGTTTTCTCTGAGCTGGCCATCACCCTCCAGGGAGACCCAGAGCCAGAGGCACCTTCCCACAGCCCCAAGAAGCCTGACAGACGGGCTGGACTATGGGGTGGGGAGGCCGCCCCGGCTCCAAAGTGTGACAAGATTTCCAGTGACTCCCTCCCAAGTCGGGTGGGGGGTCCAGGAGGTGGAAATGTGGTCATTCCAGCCCTGGTGGGGTCCACACCAGCATCGCAGAGAGCCTGTTTGTCCCTTGGTTGGAACCAGGCCAGGAGCAAGCCCAAAATGGGCGGGGGTGGGGGCCATCACTGCTTCGGCTCCACCGACACCTCCTGCCTCTGGGGGCCGCACACGGAGCCCCTTGGGCCTGTCAGGCTAAGGGGAAGTGCCAGCGGGCGGGGCCGGCAAGCCAACATGGGCTCCCGGCAGGTGCTTCCACTCACCTTTAACCCCTCACATGGAGCAGTCCCAGGGAGAGTCCTCCTTACCTCCCCCAGGGCAGGGGTGCCACCATCTGGCCACAGTGACCCATGTCCTTACTATGGAAGTGCCTTAGTCATAGGCTGCGAGGTCTGGCTACTGCTCCTCCACATGCTCCTTCCTCAGATCTTTAATTCTTTAGAAGACTTTCACTCCCACGCCAGGGACCTGCTAATTCGTCTCTACTCTGCATCCAGAACAAGTGTGTAAATCACATCTAACCCCATGAGCTCCCTTGGTGGCTGACTCCTTTGGCTGGTTAAGCCAATAACCCCATTCCAACACCCCTCCCTTCCTTCTTCCACCTTAGAGACTGGAAAAACTAAATGCTCCTTTCCACAGTCTCCCACAAGGTCCCAGTGGAAACAGAAGTCTGATGGGTAGTTTCTTTGGAAGACTTTGTTTTGTTCCTGATAACAGGAACATGTTCAGTTGGCATTATCCTTTCCCACCGTCTGCCTTCTAGTCTTGGATACAGAGGTAATGCCTAACCCTTAGCAGCCATCTTATCACCATGAGGCTATGAGTTGAATAACACCTAAATTGACAGTGAACAAAGATTCAGAAGCTGCGGGTGTGAGGACATGGTTGAGAAGTTGCCTCCATCCTAGACAGCCACCTCCATCCTTCTTGTGTGCTTTTAAGCCACTGTTGGTCAGATCTTCTTTTACTGCAGCTAAATGCCTTTGTAACTGATATACCTGTTTCAGACCTTCTGTCTATCTAAAACTATTCTGAAGAATTGTTTTTTAAATTAATTATTTATTTTTAAAATTTATTTATTTATTTTTGGCTGCATTGGGTCTGTTGCTGCACGTGGGCTTTCTCTAGTTGCAGCAAGTGGGGGCTACTCTTCGTTGTGGTGCGCAGGATTCTCATCGTGGTGGCTTCTCTTGTTGCGGAGCATGGGTTCTAGGTGTGTGAGCGTCAGTAATTGTGGCACGTGGGCTCAGCACTTGTGGCTCTCAGGCTCTAGAGCGCAGGCTCAGTAGTTGTGGCGCACAGGCTTAGTTGCTCCGCGGCATGTGGGATCTTCCCGGACCAGGGCTCAAAGCCGTGTCTGCTGCATTGGCAGGCAAATTCTTAACCACTGCGCCACCAGGAAAGCCCCCAGAATATTGACAGAAAACTTTTTTTCTTTTTCTTTTTTTTTTTTTTTACCAAAAACACTGTTTGTTATCATGGAAACAGTATGTCAGATTTCGTCAGTACAATCAAATCATACTTAAATTATCCAAATTATGAAGGCTTTGAGCTCATACCTGTCCACAAGAGCTTTGGACCTTCAGAGGGTGTCCCAATTAGTTTCATGTTTTCATATCATGCTTACTCAAGAGCAAGTATTTTCTTTCTCTCCTTTCCTGCTTGAAGTCTCCCAGTCAGTGCTGCTGCCCAGGGAGGCACCTGAAGGAGTCTCACCATGACCCATCGATAGTGCCCTAATGAGCTCACCAGTCTCCTCACCAAGGGCACCATCTCCCCAAGCTCCCCAGACTGCCTGGGGAGTGTGAGATTCTATGTGAAGGTGGAGACAATGGATTTCCCAGCTCCAAGCCAAACTTTGCTACCTGTACCCAGGTTGTTGTGCTCATAGTATCACAAAGTTGCTCATGGGAAAGATGACTGGGCCTGTGAGTAAGACCTTCAAGGTCTGCAACCTTAGACCTCACATGATGACATCAGGTAGACTGGCAGGCAGCTAGTGAGTAAGAGCGTAACCAGGGCATGGGAGAAGGTGATGTGTGTCAGACTGTGGGGGCTTCATCTGCATCACCACTTGACCTTGACCCAATGGGCCTGTGGGTCTGATTTCCTGTTGGCAGCTACTAAACAATCACACACAGGCAAACCCGGACAAATACCAGTTTTCAGGGACACAGTTGTCTCAATTCTTACTGAGGGGGGAACAATCACTTTCACAGAACATAGTCTATTTTGTTGGTTCTTCCTCATTTTCCCAACCTCTATGTGATTGATGTCCCAACATCAGAGCTGGGGCTTCTCTCCTCCTTCACCTACTTGTATCCATGGGTGATAGCATCTGGAGTCATAGCTCTATACACCATCCATAGAAGTGACTCCAGAGTTCTCTCCCTGTGTGTCCACTCAACTAATCAACATCCCCTTGTAAATATCATATAGACATCTCATCATCAAGGTGACCCCAAATGAATCTCAGTATTCCCTCTCAAACTTGCTCCATTGGCAGAATTTCCATCTCAGCACAAAGCAGCAGTTCTTCCTTCCAACTGCTCAGTTTGCGAATCTTGGAGTACTGACAACACCAAGTGTTGGCGAGGATGCAGAGCTCCTGGAACGCTCACGTGTTGCTGGTGGGAGTGCAAACTGGTACTGTCCCTGTGGAAAACATGCTGACTGTTTCATGTAATGTTAAACATCCATGCAGCAATCCTACTCCTAAGATTGATTCAAGAGAGAAGAGAACATATTCTTACAAAATCTGTATGCAGATATTTATATGAGCTTTATTCAGAATTGGCAAAAATTGGAAACAACCCAAATGTTTCTTCAGCTGGTGAATGGATAAACAAACTGTGGTCCATCCATTCAGTAGAATTCTACTCAGCAACAAAAATGAACAAACTATACACAACATGGTGAATCTTTTTTTTAATCTTTATAAATTTATTTATTTATTTATTTTGCGGTGCGTGGGCCTCTCACTGTTGTGGCCTCTCCCATTGCGGAGCACAGGCTCCGGACGCGGAGGCTCAGCGGCCATGGCTCACAGGCCTAGCCACTCTGCAGCATGTGGGATCTTTCCAGACTGGGGCACGAACCCGTGTCCCCTGCATCGGCAGGCGGACTCTCAACCACTGCGCCACCTGGGAAGCCCTATTTATTTATTTTTAAGTTATTTATTTATTTATTTTTGGCTGGGTTGGGTCTTCGTTGCTGCGCACAGGCTTTCTCTAGTTGTGGCGAGTGGGGGCTACTCTTTGTTGTGGTGCATGGGCTTCTCATTGTGGTGGCTTCTCTTGTTGCAGAGCATGGACTCTAGGTGTGCAGGCTTCAGTAGTTGTGGCATGCGGGCTCAGTAGTTGTGGCTCTCAAGCTCTAGAGCCAGGCTCAGTAGTTGTGGCACAAGGGCTTAGTTGCTCTGCGGCATTTGGGATCTTCCCGGACCAGGGATCCAACCCATGTCCCCTGCATTGGCAGGCAGATTCTTAACCACTGCATCACCAGGGAAATCCCTCTTTTATTGTTGTCTGCATTGGGTCTTTGTTGCTACGCACAGGCTTTCTCTAGTGGCGAGCAGGGGCTACTCTTCATTGCGGTGTGTGGGCTTCTCATTGCGGTGGCTTCTCTTGCTACGATGCATGGGCTCTAGGCGAGTGAGCTTCAGTAGTTGTGGCACACAGGCTTAGTTGCTCTGCAGCATGTAGGATCTTCCCAGACCAGGGATCGAACCCATGTCCCCTGCACTGGCAGGCAGATTCTTAACCACTGCGCCACCAGGGAAGACCTGCAACATGGTGAACCTTAAGCACATGAAGCCGAGGGCAGAAAACTGAACTCCAAAGCCTCCACACCATGATTCCATTTATATGACACTGTTGAAAAGGCAAATCTATAGAGCAGACGGGTGGTTGCTAGGGGCTGGGGTGGGGAAAGGATTGCCCCCAAAGGGGCATAGGGGATTTTTTAATAGTGATGGAACTGGTTTTATATCTTGATTTTAGTGATGGTTACATGACTGGATGCATTTATCAAAACTCATAGGACTATAATTTATTAAAAATGGTGAAATTTACTCTGTGTAAACTATACCTCCATAAAACTGATTTTAAAAATAACAATAACACAAAACTGTGGCATCTTCCTTACACCTCTCTTCCTCTCATTCTCTAAATTCAAGCCATCAGCACATCCTGTGAGTTCTATCCTATCTCCAAAATACGTCCAGATCTGGCCACTTCTTCCCACACCATCCCAAGCGACTTTCCTCTTTATCCCAGATTTCTGTCATGGCCTCCTAACTGGTCCCACTGCTTCGTCTGTTGCTCCCACCAGGCTGTTCTCAGAACAGCAGCCAGGCTGGTTCTCTTAAAACCTAAGTCAGATCCTGTCATTCTATTCCAAACCCTACTCAGAGTAAATGATGTCATCTTCTCATCTCTCTCCTCGTTTGTGGGGCTCCAGCCTCTCTGGCTTCCCAGCAGTGTTTGGGAACACAGCAGGCATTCTCCTGCCTCAGGGCCTCTGTACCTACGATTTCCTCTTCCCCTGCAGGACTGCATGGCCACTCCCTCACTTCCTACAAATCTCTACTCAGATGTCACCATGTCATCATCTTGTTTACAGTGTTCCTTCCCTCCACTCTTGCTCCTTTGCTTGCTTTCTCTTTTTCCAGCACATTTATTACTATTTAATATATACAATTTATTTCATTTGTTCCTTGTTTATCATCCCCTCCCTAACACACATAACCAGAAGTTAAGCCTCTGTCCCTGCATTTGTCATGTTCTCTTATTTACTGTCTATTTACTTGGTTATCTTTCCCAGGAAATATTCTGAGCTTATGAAGGGTGAGACCTTTACCTTATCCACCATGATATGGTCAGTGTCCAGAAAAGGGTCCTGGAAAAATAGCAAATGTTAGTAAATGTTTCTTGAGTTAATGGTAATGGTAATGAGTATGGTCTATGTCATCAGTTTGGTGGACAATGTGGACACATCTCTTTTGTTTTTCTAATTATTCACTGAAGCACTGAGTTCTCTCCTTAGCAGAAGTCTGTTCTCTCTTGAGGCCACCCCATTCTGCCCAGAAATTATCCAAGAATCCTACAGGTTGACTCGGTCTGTAGGGAGGAGTCCTATGAGAACTGGAAAGTCGTGTTATTCCTTCAATTCGGTTCCACTGCTTGGGTCAAGGTCAAGTGGGGATGCCAATGAACACACCTCCTGCCTGCAGTTTGACTCACACTGCCCTCCCCCTCACACTGCTTACACTATGTGCAAGCTCACTGTCAGCCCGCCCTGGTGTTTGCACGTGAGGTCTAAGTTTGCAGGTCTTACAGGTTGCACTCAGAGACCAGTCACCCTTCCCACAAGCAGAGCACCCAGGTGGCTATGTTCAAAGGAGCATCTAGCCTCAGCCACCTGCTGAGCTCCAACCCTTAGATACTGCCATTGACGCACATCACTCAGGAGATTTGCCTTTGGGGTCCTTGGGTTTAATTTCTGCTAACTGACCCAGCGGGAACTGTCCCTAATCATCAGAGAAATTCTAATAATATCAAACTCACTAAATTCAACTTGCCTTGTCCTACGCCACAAATAAAAAGTGAAGGCTTTGTTGTGGATTAACCATGAACTCAGAGATTTCTACTCTCCATGAGCTGCAGTTTTCTCTGGGAAGAAGGGAGTCAGGAGGTGGCCGGTCCACAGGGAGACCTCGCGTGCCTTGGGTGGGACAGGGAGACCAGGTGGCCATCCTTTAGCAGTGAGTGGGGACCCCAGGTCTCCTGGACACAGGGGGTGACAGGCTGCCTGCAGGATGACGTGGCTTTCACATCTCAGTCTGGGGAGGCCTGACCAGCTCCACCGACCCTGGATCCTAGGAGGGACTGGCCTCAGATGGGCCCTGTGGTCCCCGGCCTCCACTCAGCTGTCTCCGTAGAAGGGGCAGGACAGGAGTCCAAGAGGACTGCCAGTGAGGAGTGGGCCAGGTCCTGCCCAGCCAGGGCTCCGGGTGACTGCCAGGGGTGAGGGACCCACCAACCATCCCTCGGGTGCCACCCAAGGATGCTGACCATCAAACAGTGTCTGCAGGTGGAGAGTCATGCACTGGCTGGGCCTCCACCTGCTTCTGCTGCTGTGTCTGCTGACCACTGCCCTGCCCCCCACTGGCCCCTCTGCTCTCCTATGGGGCCTGGGTCTCTTGCTTCTGTCATCCTCTGGGGAGCTTTCTGGATGGTCGGGACAGGGCCAAGGGGCAGAGGCCTGGCCCTGGGGGGCCAGCGAGCCTCCTGGGGAGGTGGGAGGAGGAAGAATCAAGGAGAAGACCCGGAAGCTCCTTCCATCTGGGGTGGCCTCCCCCAGACCAGAAGGAGAATGGGGATTTGCCCTGTTCTTGCACTCCTGGTCTAACAGAGGGGGGTGACTATGACCAGAATGGTGACCCCGCCTCCCTGGTCTGTCTTTCCTAGGGGCCCTCGGGGATGTGCTGCCTCCAGGTTGGCCCAGCCCTGGACGTCCCAGCCAAGGGTCCAGGGCCAGTGGGGTGTGCGTAGGAGGTGCTGGAGTAGAAACTGAGAGGAGGGGACACATGTGATGGCTGAGGCTGGGCCCCATCCCCACCTTCCGGTTTCTCCCGGGGTGGGGCCTCTCCAGGGATGCTGGGAAGATTGTGGGAGACCAAGGGGCCCAGGAAGGACTGTGGCTGCAGCAGGTGAGCTCAGGATGGCCTCAAGGGGCACGTAGGTGGGGGCTCCTTCACCCACCTCAGCTGGGCGCCCTGGGCGTTGCTGCTTCATCGGGTGAGTGGGATGGATGGAGGGCGGCCACGGGCTCCTTAGCTGCAGAGGCAGCACCTGCGTCTGTTCCCTCCTAGGTCTTCATTGATTGATTGATCGTGTGCTTTGGAACAGCTGCGCTTTACTAAACAGGATGGCGTCTTCAGCAAGAGTGAAGGGGCATCTCTACACCCGGCTCTGGATGCGGGACCCAGGGTCTGTGTGAGCAGGAAGCTAAACGGATGCCCTGACTCACGTGGTTGTGTGTCGTCGTTACTGCTGCTGCTGCTGCTTTTGCTCTGGTCACTGTGGGTGCTGTCGCCACTTTCACTGGGTTGTGGTAGTGGTTGTTGCTGCCGTTGCAGCGCGAGTGAGGGTGGTCCCTCAGCCCTGCTGGGCGGTGGGGTCGCCCAGAGCTTGGGGCTCCATGGAGGGCGTCCCCCACTGCTACTTCCCTGCTGGTCTTGCAGAGTCTCCTGGAGGGCAGGGGTGGCTGAGGCCCACCCAGGGGACACAGACCCTGGTGCTGACATAGTGGGGACACTCACATGCACCATCATCCCTGGAAGCTGGCATGTGGGATCATCAGTGCCTCCTGGGTGTTTGGATCCCAGCTCTACTGTGTTGAGGCAGGTGGGTCGCTCCCTCCCTTTCCCATCCCAACTTGGCCTCTGTGTCTGTGAACAGTCTCCTTGTCCACCGTTGACCATGGGCAGGGGTGGCTCAGGGGACAGATTCCTGGTGCAGTGAGACTCCCTGAGCCCTCTCACCACAGGGACCTGCATAGGACTTGGGGGCCTTGGGCCGGTGTCCCGGATTCTGCCTGTGGAGGAGCCAGTGCAGTTGAGGCTGAGAGGCTGTGAGATTAGTAGGGCCCTCAGTTCCCAGGCAGATGCCTGGGGCTTGAACTTACTGCCCCAGCCCCTGCCTCCTGGCTCTGGGAGGCGGGAGGAGCTGGCTGGGCAGAGGGGCAGAAGATCCAGTCTTAGTGCGGGTCCCCCTGGCGGTGGCTGGGCCCATCTGGGTTTGGGAGACGTACTAGCAGATGAGCACCTAGGATAGCCCAGCCTCCCCAGGAAGGGCCTTATCCAGGATGACATGTTCTGTGCCTCTTTGTGATGGGAAAAAAGACTCCTGTGAGGTGACGGCGGCTTCCACCCACCCTCCAGGTTCTTCGAGTCCCCACTCGGTCCCCACCCCCACACCACAGCGTCCACAGGGAGCAGCATCCTTGCCCAGCCCCTGTGGCCTCAGCAGAGGGTATGCAGGCCCATGGGCCCCGGGAGGCCTCGTGCTCAGCTCCTGCCCTCCCTGTCCCTGGGGTGACTGGGGGGGGCCACTGCTCTGCCCCATCTATGATGCTTGGATCCAGGTTGGGACTGTAAGCTGGGAATCAGGCTGCGCTGGGCCATACCAGCCTGGTGTCTACACCCATGTGCCAACCTACACAGACTGGATGGGGAACACTGGCAAAGTCTCCCTCAAGCACCTCTGGGTTCCAAGCTGTGCCCCTGCTTGAGCCGGTGGCCTTATTCTTGCTTGGGGCCCTGTGAACCCTGAGTGATACAGTCCAGACTCACCCTTCTGGTGGGATTTGCGACTCAGGAGGCTTGGAGGTGACACAGAAAAAATGGACCTCAAACTGGGGATTTGAAGGTGACAGCCCAGGCGCTTGAGGCCCCAGAGCTCAAAGTGACTCTGGTGCATCATGACTCCTAGAATAGCTGGTCCTTCACTTAAGCAAAACGCCTCATGTGTATGTGCACATTTATGTTTCTGTGTGTATATGCTTGTGTGTGTGTCTGTATATGTCTCTGTGATCTATGTTTGTGTACATGTATGTGTGTGTGTTTATGTGTCTAAGTGTACATTCTGTATGTGTCTGTGTTTGGGTGTATCTGTTGTGTGTGTGTGTTCCTCAGAGCACCCCACATTTGCTGGCAAAAGACAGCAGAAACAGTTTAGTTCCCCCATCCAGGGGTGCCTCCTCCCCCCCACCCCACCTCCCACTTGTGCCGATGGTGAGTGAGGAGGAAGGAGCCTGAACCAAGAGCAAAACCCATGGAGACCTTGCAGCCTGACCTTGGTTGTGATACACACACCAGCCCCTTTGTCCTCTGTTTCCCTGGCCACTTCCAGAGAGTGTTTGCAGAGGATCTGGAAGACTGACACTTGTGCTCATAAAACTCCACCCCAGGGCTTCCCTGGTGGTACAGTGGTTGAGAGTCCGCCTGCCGATGAAGGGGATGCGGGTTTGTGCCCCGGTCTGGGAGGATCCCACATGCTGCGGAGCGGCTAGGCCCGTGAGCCATGGCCACTGAGCCTGCGCGTCCGGAGCCTGTGCTCCGCAACAGGAGAGGCCACAACAGTGAGAGGCCCTCGAACCGCAAAAAAAAAAAAAAAAAACTCCACCCCAACCCCGGCTTGGTGCAACAGACAAAGAGGGTTCTCTTGGGGCCTCTTGGGGGTGGGGTGGAGTGGAGTGGAGGGGCTGCCCCACCTCCAGCAGGTCCTCTCAGCATCTGGCTTCCCAACCACCCTGGCTGCACGGCTGAATGTCTCTCAAGGGCCCCCTGATGGCTGGCCGGTGGTCCCTGCACCCTGGTGGGCCTCTGGTGTGCCTCTGGTGGTCCTGGGACTAGTGACACTGTCCAGGGACAGGTTAGGGGCTGGGAGTTCAGTGCTGTGGAGAAGAAACAATTCACAGCCCCCAAACAAATGACCCTCCATGGCTCAGCCAGGACATGGATAAGGAAGGGGTTAGAATGTACGCAGATATTCCGAAGGCTGACAGGCTGACTTCTGACCAAAGGCCAGATGAAGAGCAGGATCCAAGCCCAGGATAAACCGTCCCTCCGTCAGCCTGGACCCCAGGGCTCAGGTTTGACACGTGCCTGGTTTCTTAACTTTTGTAGAACCACTGAAAAGGAGATCACAGGGGCCAAGCCGGCTCTGCCAAAGTCCCTGTAAGTTCTGGGCCCCGAGTTCCCAGAGCAGCGGAAGGAAACCTGCAGGGAGACAGCTTGCTGTGTGAGTTTTGAAGTGTGTGGGAACACTCAGGAACCGACATCTCTCCCCCCAGATGGCACCCAGATGGGCACTGGATGGACATCTGAACAGGGGAGCAGGGGGCAGAGTGATAGTGAGTTTAAATTCCACAACCACTGGGTAAATTACATCAAGACTCTCAGCCTGGGTTCCCTCATCTGTAAAGATAGTATGTTAACACCCACCTGAGAGGTGTTGTGAGGATTAAATGAGAGAACAATTGTGAAACCACCTGGCATTAAGCCTGGCCCCACATGGATGCAGGATGGATGCTAGTGTTCCTTCAGTCCATCCTTCCATCCTTCCATCCATCCACCCCCGTTGCAGGAATAAATCAAATCACAGGAGAATTACTCATGTTCACAAAACATTGCAACAGAAAGCAGTAGTCACAAGCAGCACTCTGGAACCAGTTCCTTTCTGTTGCATAATTAATTCCTTGCCCCTGACTTGCTAAAAAGGAAATGTTTCCAGTACTGAGGAGGCTCAACCCGTTTTCTGGGGCCCACCTTTCCTGGGGCTGGCAGCTGGGAGGGGGTCGCCTCCCAGTGCCTCCTGGTTGGCAACAACGAGGGTCAGAAAGGGACAGTGTTGATGGGAAGAGTGACAGCACTGATCCCCACAGCAGTCACTGCCTTAGACTGGGGAAGGTAGGAGAAGAAGAGCATTTGGAGGAGAGCAGGAAGAGGAGCGGGTGGGGGGAGGAGGGGAGGGAGGGGGCGGAGCAGGCGTGGCGCCAGCTCAGGCGCTGTTGTGGGGACTAACTGCGAAGCACCGTCCTGGGCACAGTTCATCCTTATTTGGGAGCCGGTTCTTGGGAATTCCTTCATCGTTCCCACTGCAAACACTGAGGTGTCCTCCGGGCCAAGCCCTGCCCGGGCCCCACGGCGTCACGCGTGGTGGAGACAGCGTCCTGAGACGCTGTTCTCAGGACCTCCGGTCATCAGGATATAAGGCTCGCACAGTGCGCGGGGCCAGGGAGCTTGGGGGCGCCTGGAGCCACTCCCCTTGGGGAAAAGAATCATGCGGGCTCACGTGTGTGCAGAACCTTTCTTCAACACGGGCATTCAGCATCACTCTGGCCTTGCAGATTGGTGACAGCCCGGGGTCACCTGGCCTCTGGTCCCAACAGGTGAGGGGGCCCACCCGGCCGCGAGGAAGCAGCGCGTGGTGGGACCCGAGACCGGCTCAGGACCGCACTGGGCCTCGCTGGGTCCTGCTTCCCCGCGCGGGTCTTTAGCTCTCTGGTCACCGCGGCTGGCCGACTGGGCGGACGGCTTCTCTGGGCCAAATCCCCACTTGAAGCCGATTCCCGAAAGGCAGTGGAGCAGATGCTGGCCGTTGGCGGACGGGAGTGGCCGCCGGGAGGCGGGAGGGCGGGCGCTGAACCGCAGGCCCGTGCTGTACCCGATGGTGGTCTGGCGCCCCCTGCTGGTGCCGCAGCGCAGGTGCCGGATGCAGGCAGCCCGGGTGACCCTCTAGCGCGTCTACCGCAAGGACTCCGGCCCGCTACCGCTGGGGGCTCCTTACCGCGGGCTCCAGTGCGCCCTAAACCTCAGCCGGATGCTGGGAGGGAGGCAGACTTTCCAGCCACACACTCCCCCCTCCGGCGCCCCCCTCCCCCACTCCAGGACTGATGTCTGCTCTGAAACACCCAAGAGGCACAGAGCCCTGAGTACGTGAGAAGGAAGAAATCAGGCAGGTTCTGCCCTAGCTGACCCCCAAGGGGTTGGAGACACAGAAGCAACTGCAGGGAACAGAAGGCAGGCTGCAGAGAAAGTGGGAGACAGGGCCCCACCCTTCCCTCGTTTAGGTGGAGTTGCTTGTGCTCTTCTAAGTAAATTAAAAGTCTAATCACACTGCCCCGTCCAAGGACTTGTGGGATAACACTGCTGGTGGAATATCACTCGAATCAGAGTGATATCAGACTAGTGTCCTGATCCAGGTGACATCACATCACTGCATTATTCCCACTGTATCTGAAAAAGCAGCCCCAGAGAGGTTCCACACCCTGCCTGAGGTCACTAGGGGAGATGGTGGCCAAGGCCAGGCAGGACCCCAGTGACAAGTCCTGAGCCAGGCAATCATTGCCACACCCCATTGCCCCTGATCCACAGAGACCCCTGCTGAGCTCCAGGTGCCCCTGGCTCCTCAGTCTCTTCCCAGCCAGCGTTCAGCCCCCTTCCCTGTCCCTGTTTCTTGCAAACGTCCCCCAGCTAATGGGCACATGCAGAGCTCAGCACAACCCAACCCACCTCCCCAGGGGACCACACAGGAGGACAGGCTGTCACCTATTCGACCCCTTGTGACAAGGAGGGAGCCCACCTGGGGATGAGGGAATGTAGAAGAGCTGCCAGCCTGCTAAGCCCTCAGCAAAGAGCATAGCACAGCGCAGACAGAGCTGGAGATTCCCCTTAATCAAGCCTAAGACTGGAAAATCTCCATTGTGAGTTTCGCTGCCCTTTCTTGTTCCTTCCTTCTGCCTTCCCCTGACACTAGAAGAAAGGAACGTGCCACAAAGTAGCTGCAGATACACCTGTTAACACGTGCCTTACAAGTGTCCTATGAACACCTGTGCTTTTATTATTGATTCAGGAAAGGGCAAATCTGTGGGTTCCCTGGTGGCCTAGTGGTTAGGATTTGGTGCTTTTACTGTGGAGGCCAGGGTTCGATCCCTGGGGTCGGGGAACCATCCTTCATTGCAAGTGGGGTGTCGCAAAATTTTTTTTGGAAAAAGCAAAACACAAACAGCCATAATTTGGAAGCAGTGCTGAGTGTGAATTTCAAGCTATCTGGGAAAACTGTAATTGATATGACGAGGGCACAGGCGCTGTTAAAGAGGGGTCCCAGGTCCCTTCTACCGATGGAAACGTGAAATTTCCAGTAGAAGACAATGAAAATATTGGTGCTTTTTTCCTGATCCGAGTTCATGGATTCCTGAATTTTCCCACAGACTCCAGGTTAAGAAACACTAAGTGACTCTCAACCAGCATGTAAAATTAGAATTAGAGAAGAGGAACATGTCAGTGAGTATCACAAAGAGACATGAGGATTCGTTAGGAAACTTTTGCTGGGTCTGCAGCTCTGAGCCCAGACTTTGAAGCCAGACTTCCTCAACCTGAATCCCGACTCTGCCACTTAGTGCTGTGTGACAGGCCGAGCCACAGGTGCTCTCTGCGCCTCCGTTTCCTCCTTTTGCAAATGGAGACAATAGACGTCCTGTCCTTCTAGGGCTGCTGGGGCAGGGAGCTGAGGTGGGACAGGGCCTGGTGCTTTGCACCATGGCTGAGTGTTTGGCTGTTGCAGTTTGATAGATGCATTTGATAGAATGTGAAAGGCCTGGGGTCTGCTTTAGTTTTCCTTTGAGCTATAACAAATGACCACTCTTCAAGGAGTGCTGTGCTTGACTACCCCTGGTTCTGGCCTTTGCCCATGTTGATCTCTTGGTCTGCAATGCCCTCCTCCCCTTGTCCCCACCTGGCTAGTTCTCACTCAGCCTTTAGGACTTAGCTCAGATGTTGCCTCCTCCAGAAAGGCTTCCCTGAAGCCTACCCCATCACTGGGCATGTGCCTATGCACAAGGTGCTACACCTGTCTCTATCAGTTCAGATGCAGTAACCAACTGCCTCCATCTGCTTCTGCACCTGTCCCCCATCGGGTGTCCCCAGCTGGATAGCCGGCCTCTTAATTTCTTTGGTGTCCAGGGAGCCTGTTGTGGACCAGGCCTTGGCAAATGTATGCTGAGTGAGTGAATGAATGTATGAACGAATGAATGAATGGTTTCCCTGAAGCCCTTTGCACACTCAGAGAAGCCTGGAATTGAGCCTGGGCAGCACAGGCCACCTGGATGGGCTTGCAGCATGGAGTGGGGGATGGGGCATCCTTGGAGCCAGGAATCCTCATAGATTATGGGATCAGCCTGGGGTCTGCATGGGCAGGCCCAGCATCCTGGGCAAAATCACCGAGGCCTGGGGTGTCAGACCCACCTCCTGCCTCGTCCTGCAACTCTGCTCAGTGAACTCCGCCCCGGAGGCCTTATTCCCCAAAAGCTCAGAAGGCTGTGCTCATATCCCAGACTCAAGGACCATGCCTGGATGCCCTGTTGCTTCGGAAGCTTGATTTATTGATGGATTCTGATTCAGGGTCTCAACTCAGACTCCCCTGTGCATGAAGCCCACCACCAGCCAGATGGCCTCAGCAGGGTAACACAGGTCCCAGCCCTGGAGACCCAGGAGCACTCATTTCTTTTAGGTTGTGGTGCTATTTGGTGGAACAGAGTTCAAGGCTACTGGAGGATAACCCCACTCAAAGCCGATACTGGAAATGCCCAGGAGCCCATAATTCCCAAAGAGTCCAGTGAGCACTTCCTTACTGTTACCCAGGGAGTCAATAAAGGTCCTGCCACCTTCCTCTCCAAATGTGGAGAGTGCTTCCTCTCCAGCGCTCAAAGTCAGTGTGTATGACCAGGTGCTGGAGGAAAAGCTTGTAGGAACTTTTATAATGTGTTAACCTGGCAGTGGGAGGCATTCCTGGGGCTTCCCACCTGAGACTCCATATTTTTCATTCCAGGAGGATCCAAACCTCACCTGGATACTGGGAGGAAGGGAGACCTTTGAAGGCCCGGGATCCAGGTGACTCACCACCCCTAGGTCCTCTATCCCCTGGTCACCAGCAAGAAGGACAGCCCTGTCACTGCAGCATAAGTCCCTGAGCATGTGACTTTAGGTGCCTGAAACAGGCTTCCTTATCTCAATCCCCTGCTTTGCCACTTTCAAGTTTTGTGATTTGGGGCTTGTTACCTAGCATCTCCAGGCCTCAGTGTGCTCATCTGCAAAGTGGGAGTGATTGGGGGAGCAGTCACTGAGAACTTCCATCAGGAGAGCTCCACAAGGTACCCAGTCACCATGATGCTCAGGAGGTGCCAGCTACTGTCATGACTCAGAGCAGGGAGCTGCCCCTGGGCCCAGGTTTCGGAGCCCCAATCACTCCAACAAGTCCAGGTGGCAGGCCTGAGAAGTAGGTGACTCTTATCTGTGACCTTCCCTGACCCTGATGCCTGTCCCAGAGCCTCCCTTCCTCATCTGGCCCCACCCACATTCTGTCCCCTTTAGTGCCTGGAGCTCTGGCCCATTCCCTCTCCCAGGTCCCTGGGACACAGTAAATGCAGAGCAAAGATCCACCCCAGACCTTGAGCAATGCCCCCACCCCATCATTAGTGGAAGACCCTGGGCTTGCTGCCTCTATATACTTCTTGTATTCAATCAGTGGTCCACTCTGACCCTCACTTCATTTTCTCTCTGACCCTAAACTGGGCAGACCTTTCTCCTGCTTTTCCCATCAGTTATTCTCAAACTGAGAGACCATGTATGGTTGAGTTGAGTTTGGGTTGAAAGGACAAAGTAGGGAGAAGCATCATCTACCCTTCCCTTTAGATCAACCCAAGAAGCAGAGGCCGGACTTGCAGGAAGAGAGAGAAGGGAGTAGAGCTGGTGTGCAGGAGAGGAAGCTGCAGAGGAAAAGGGACCAAAAAAAGGTTATGGCTGGTGGCTCCAGGACTCCAAGGACTCAACTGAACTCATAGAGTCATCAGGAACCCAGTGAGGGTGTTGGGAGAAGGGGCCCTAAGCCCCACTACCCCTGTTCCCAAGACTGGGGCAGGAGTTGGGACACAGTGAGGGGCTCCATGGTCCTGCTCCTACTCACCTCTTAAATATGCCGATAGCACCTATAAACACTTGAATCCCAGTGATTTCATTTTCATAGTCTTTAAAGGTACTGAAATGCCATCTTCCTCCGGGCCCGTATGTTTCTATTAGATGAAGAACCAGGTGGGATAAAAGAAAAAAAACTGCACAGGGACATGTTGGTTATTTCTGCCCAGAAGAGGATGTACCCCCGCCAGACAATGGGACACGCCTGAGACTAGAGTTAGTCTGTGAGAAGGGCTGGGCCCAGACCCCAGGTCCTGGATGGAGGGAGGTGAGGGTGGCCTCCAGGGGGATGGGCTGGAGTGGGGAGACCCAGCTAGACTTACACCCTGACCAGCAGGTGGGGCTCCACAGGAGGGTGAGGGTCAGCCACAGCAGCATGGCTTCTGGCTGGTGAGTCAAGGGCTCCTGGAGAGAAGAGAACAGGCCATCTGACTCTCAGAGAGGAGCCCCACCCGATATCGTTGGCCCATCCATGGCAGGGGGCACCGCCTTACCTGGCCTGGAGAGTCTTGTGGTCCAGTCCTGGCACTGGGGAGTCTTGTTGTGCCTGGGCGCCCTCCATCTGGCCCTTTATACCTTCCTGGGCCCTATAGGCCCCCCTCCAGAGTGAAGGAACGAAGGGACCACCAGGGGGACAGAAAGGAGCTGGGCAGTGGGGGCTCTTCCTGGAGGAATCCCCAGAGCCATCCAGGGGGAGGATCCCGGACGTGCTGTGTTTACTGTCTTGGCCCTGTGGCCTACACAAACAAAATGAAACAGTGACAAGCATTTTTGCTGTCACCCATGGGTCTCTCTCCTGGGCACCTGCACTTGACCTTGACTTTGGAGGTGGGGGAGGTTTCCTGAGAGTCCTTTCCAGCTTGACCAAATGGGGTTCAACCCCACAGGGGTGCTTCGGGGTAGCTGTCCCCAGTAGCTTCATGGGGCTCAGGGCTCCTACCTCATGCAGAACCTGGTCCAGGGCCTTATTCATGCTTGGGCAGAGCTCTGCCCCCCCTGGCCTTTCCCTTCTGGCCCTCAGAGAGCCAGAGTGGACAGTCCAGTTCTGAGTGTCTGGTGCCAGGTGGTAGAGACACCCCAGGCGCTGGCCCTCCATGGCCTGTCACTGGAAGATGTCTGAGAGCTTTCCTTTGTGCTGGGTCTGGGGATGAACTGGGCTGAATGGGCTATGGGATGACCAGCAGCAATGACACAGGACAGGAGGTGCTGTGGGTGGGGACAGGGTGATTCTCCAGGCCAGTTCTCCCCAGAGCTCCTGGGCAAGGCTGAGGGGTCAGACTTGATCTTGGAGGGAATGGGATGTTTCTTGAGGGCAGGGGATCTGGGGACCCTCTTGGTACAGCAAGGCCTGGCTTTCTGTGACTGGATGGAGCTCAGGCTGTCTGCACGGCCTCCCTGACCTTTGGGAAGAGCCATGGGATCACAGTCCTCAACATAGGGGTACTGTGGGCATGGATCTGGAGCCAGATCGGGTCTGAATCTCCACTTCCCTACTTCCTAGGCATGCCCTTTGGTGAGCTCATGTCACCCTCGTGTGCTTCAATTGTCCCCTCTGTTATATGCAGGTAGCAATAGACCCCCCTCACAGGTGTTACGAGAATTCAGTGAGATCCTTCTCCATCCAGGGGCCTGAACACCAAAAGCTTTACACCTGTGGTCAGGTATGCAGGTTATTCTCTGAGCAGCCTTTGGAATCGCCCAAGATAAGACACAACAGACCTGTCCGTCTAGGTGACAGGTTCCATGAATGGTGGTGTCCTCGCTGTGGCGGTGAACTACTCAGCCTGGAGAAGAAATGGACCCCACAGCTGTGCTGACGCGTTGCCACAGGAAACAGGCTGGGCATAGACTACAGTGTCCTGAACCAACCCCCCCATGTGGTTACAAGGAGAAGGGGTGCAGAGCATGGTCTGGTGTGTTCACAGCCTCACTTGGAAGTGCTGGCTGCCAGGAAATGGGGACGTTGGCTTCATCGAGATGGCTGTGCTGGGGGGCCTGGGGTCAGGGTGGAGGCCCTGTCTAGCTGTCACTTCCTTACTTACATCAGGTCCCTAGGCCAGGGGTCAGTACACTATGGTCCAAAGGCCAAGTCCAGCCCTCCATTGGTTTTTGCACAATCTGTGAGGTAAGAATAATTTTTATATTTTTAAATGGTTAGAAAAAATTCAGGAGAAGAATGTGACTCGTGGCCAGTTCATGAGATGCCAATGCAATTGTCCACAAACAACTGTTATTGCCCATTCATTTGCATATCATTTGGGGCTGCATCCAGGCTGCAAAGACAGAGCTGGTCAGGTGTGACAGAGACTTTATGGCCCAGAAAACCTGAAACGCGTGGCCCTTCACCCACAAAGTCAGGATCCCTGTCCCTACCCTGCAACAGATGCAGCCCTGTCCATGGTCGTGGCTGCAGGGGGCTTGGGGGCTTCATTTGACAACCAGCCTTTAGTGGGCAGAAGGGAGAAGAGAGCAGCTTTGTCCAGAAAGCCGTACCCCTCCTTCTGGCCCTGCAACTGGTCTCCCTGGACAGGCTCCTAGGGCCCAGGCCGCCACTGACTCATGTTGCAAAGATGAGAGCCCCCATTGTCCTCCAGAGCCTTCACCCAGTCACCAGAGGCCTTCAGCCCCATGAATGAATCAGAGACTGGTCTGGGGAAGGGCAGGGCCAGCAGGCTGCAGAGGGGCAGAGAACCCCTCCCGAGGCCCTGGGATCCTCCTGGGGGAGGCGGAGGTGGAAGAGGCCTAGGACCTGGGCAGGCACAGCTCCTAGAGGAAAGAGCCCAGAGACATCAAAAACAGGACTTGTGTTCTTGTCCCAGCCCACCCTTGGGCACTTTTTCTGCTAATGCTGTCTGTTCTTGAGCCTTCCTTCTAGATGCAGGCTGCCAGGGTTTGAGCCCAGAAGGAGGGTCTGTCTGGGCTGGGACTCCAGGAAGAAGTCCCTGGGGTGGAAGTTGGAGGAAGAAATGGCTGCCAGCCTGGACAAGGAAGGGTTGACAGGACATGCCCAAGAGCACACGGGAGGTGCATTTTCATAGAGTGCATGAGCATGCTTATAAGGGCTGCACATGCACACACACGCGTTCAAAATGCACGAGTGCACCACAGGCTCACACGTGGATGCACCCTTTAACACACACACACTTGCCCAGCTTTCCCTATACCTAGGAGCTTGCACTCACCCTGCACAGCCGTGTACAGCATGCATACCTATGCTGGAAGCCCCACCCCCAGAGGAGCCCTGCCCCCCTTGTCCACACTGGCCCAGTGCTGGCCCTGAGCCCACTCAGGAGACTCAACACTGGCCCTTTGTTCCTTGGGATCAGGGCTGCCCACAAGGGGATTTAGCAGCATTGAAACCATAATCCCCTGTGTGGGCGTGCCCCGGATCTCACTCTGTCAGGAGCCTGGAACAATTGGGTCCCCTTCTCCCAGCAGAGGCAGACGCTGGGCTGGCTGGCTTGTGGGTCAGGGGTGGGTCAGGGCTGACATCCTTGCCTCCCTCCCACCTGGATGTGGGGCTTGCGAAGACCCCTCTGTGCTCTGCAGCCTGAGGCACAGCAGACTGAGGGCCTCTGTCCCCAGCGCACTCAGAGCTGGTGGGCACCTCCCTACAGCCCTCTGTAGGGAGCCCCACCCTGGCTCACAGGCTGGATCCTGCGTCCGGGGCTCAGACTCCTGGGGCGAGGTGTGGGTGCTGACTCCTGCACGTGGCCTCATCTGATGCCTTAGGCCTCAGGAATCAGATGGAAGATCCCGCTGAGTGGGGGAGGGGGAAAGATCAGAAGGGAAGGGGCACTTTGTCCCGGCCTCAAGGGAAGTCCAAAGCTGGCCTTTGTGCCTGGGCTTGCCTTCGGGTGGCTGCTACCAGACAAGGAGGCCCATCCTAAGGGGAAAACTTGGCTGTGCATTTTTGAAACTCTTGACTTTTTACTTTTAAACCTTTTACTCATTCATTCAAAAATCTCATCGGATGCTCTAAGCAAAACATTTTTCTCCACTTTTCCCCAGAGAAACTCAATATTTTTAATGGAATGCTAGGTCACCCAACCACACATTTTTCTCTAATCTTTTATGTAATTAAAATTCCATTAGTGTTGGGGCTTCCCTGGTGGCATGGTGGTATGGGTTCGAGCCCTGGCCTGGGAAGATCCCACATGCTGTGGAACAACTAAGCCCGTGAACCACAACTACTGGGCCTGCACTCTAGAGTCCACAAGCCACAACTACTGAGCCCACGTGCCACGACTACCGAAGCCCGCATGCCCAGAGCCCGTGCTCTGAAACAAGAAAAGCCACAAAAATGAGAAGCCCTTGCACCGCAACAAAGAGTAGCCCCCGCCTGCGGCAACTAGAGAAAGCCTGTGTGTAGCAACAATGACCCAACACAGCCAAAAATAAAAAGAAACAAAAAATTCCACTAGCGCAAATGCTGAAAATTAAATGAACTATACCCAAGTGTCAGGTTGAGAGAGGCAAGATCTCCAGGTTCAATTCCCTGAGGCTGCCCTGGCACAGGTGTTTTTCATCTGGTGGATCAGTCAGCTTGGCTGCTGTAACAAATACTACAGACCGGGGTTGGGGGAGGGGGGCTTAAACAACAGAGGTTTATTTCTCACAGTTCTGGAGGCTGGAAGTCCAAGATCAAGGCTCCGGAAGATTCTGTTCTTGGTGAGGGCTCGCTTTCTGGTTCAACCCACTCCAGGGAGTTACCCGAACAGCCTGAGGTTTCCTGAGAGCCTCTCATGAACCCCAGATCCACTGTATCCTGCCTCCAAGCCCCTAGACCCAAATCAACCCAACCCCATTTGTCTACATCTTTGAGAGGCTCCACCACATCGCTGGGATCCAGCATTCTTAGAGAATTATTATTTGTAAATGTTGTGTTGGGGCTTCCCTGGTGGCGCAGTAGTTGAGAATCCGCCTGCTGATGCAGGGAACACGGGTTCGTGCCCCGGTCTGGGAAGATCCCACATGCCGCGGAGCGGCTGGGCCCGTGAGCCATGGCTGCTGAGTCTGCGTGTCCGGAGCCTGTGCTCCGCGACGGAAGAGGCCACAACAGTGAGAGGCCCGCGTACAGAAAAAAAAAAAAAAAAAGTGTCGTGTTGTTTTCTAGAGTTTGGAGGTGTCTAGGAGAAGCAGGCCTCCATGCTGACCCACACACTCTTATCCATCCTTCCATCTGTCTGTCCTTGAACTTGCCTTTCCAAACAGATTTCTGGAACAATGTTCAAAAAAACTAAGGTTATTTCCAGATGGTGGAATTTAGGACATTTTTCTATTTTCTTTTCTGTTCTTTTTTGTATTGCTTCCATTTTAAAAATAAGATTGCACTAATTTTACAAAGACAAAATTATTCTTTTTTAAATAAGATGCATTTTTAAACCTATTTTTATATCTCAAAAGATATAAAATTGGAAGTTAGTGTCAGGAACAGTGTGGGAGTGGGTTCCTCTTACTTTCCTGGGGGAGTGTACTGGGGACCTTCTTGTGGCTTAAAAAACTTAAAAGCATGAAGCTCATTTGGCTAAAGCATTGCACGCATAGAAAAGTTATCCTTAGAAATTATTAGAAAGGTGTGCTAAATTTATAAATGAAGATTTTCCTGAAGATATCTTTTTGTTTTGGTTTTGGTTTTGGTTGTGCCAGGTCTTGGTTGCGGCAGGCGTGCTCCTTAGTTGTGCTTGTCAGCTCCTTAGTTGTGGTATGTGAACTCTTAGTTGTGGCACGCATGTGGGATCTAGTTCCCTGACCAGGGATCAAACCCAGGCCCCCTGCATTGGGAGTGCAGAGTTCTCACCATTGCACCACCAGGGAAGTCCCAAGATATTGTTTTTAATGACAACAATTTTTCAATAGCTCAAATATTCAACACTAGGAGATTGATTACAACTTTGGTTCTGGTGATTTTTTTGATTCTTAAATTTTTTTTTAGTGAAGACCTGTCTCTTTTTTTTTTTTTTGGCTTCGTTGGGTCTTCGTTACTGTGCGTGGGCTTTTCATTGCGGTGGCTTCTCTTGTTGCGGAACATAGGTGCGTGGGCTTCCATAGTTGCAGCACACGGGCTCAGTAGTTGCAGCACACAGCCCTGGGGTGGGGCTTCAGTAGTTGTGGCGCACAGGCTTAGTTGCTCTGTGGCATGTGGGATCTTCCTGGACCAGGGATTGAACCAAAGTCCCCTGCATTGGCAGGTGGATTCCCAACCACTGCGCCAAAGTCCTCTGGTGAGTTTTTTAAAGTTTCTTCTTTAAGCTCCTTTGGTTGACTTTTATTTTCTAACGAGAATGGATTACTTTGATAATCATCATAAAGCTATTTTTACTTTGCTAAGAAGTCTGGCTCTGCAGAACCATTTCTCCCATTATTTGAAACATTTGTCTAGGGCAGGGGCATGATGAGGCTAAAAATGAGCAGATGAGCAGCCTCAGACAGCACAAGTGCCATTTCTTCAAGCCATGATCTCCTTCCCACATTAAAAAGAAAAACAAGCCTCTTTATTAGGCAGATGATCTGGTGGCTCTGCCATCAGACCCAGTAAGGGAGAGACCTGGGGATGGAGAGAAAGGGAGCCCCCCATGAAGAAGGACTCTACACAGAGAGCCTGAGCAGCTGGAGACTGACAATGGGGGTGATGGCAACGGGGAGGCCAGAGTCATCACAACATAGAAATAAGTGCATGGGAATAAGCATTGTTTCAGGCCCCTTAATTCGCTGGATTTTCATCTACCTGCTTTTTTTTAAGTAAACATCCAATGAGGAAATGAGGATGCTGTGCCATCTCCTCACTTCTAGATGAATACCTGGACTGCTTGAGCAGCCGGGTCTCAGCTCTAACGTCCCCTCGTGTCGGATGGGGCACATGGCAGGGACAGGTGCTGAAAGGAAATGAGAGTTTACTGGAGAAAAATCCACCCGAGAAGATGGAGGCTGTCGGATCAGGGGGTCCTACGAGAGAGAGAGAGAGAGAGAGAGAGAGAGAGAGAGAGAGAGAGAGAGAGAGAGAGAGACCAAGGGAACTGCCTGGATCCAGCTTGGCCCTTGAGACAATGGGGCAGCATCTCACATGTCCCTTGCGAAATTCCTCAAAAGTGAGGGTCCTATAGTCAAGTAAGTTTGGGGAATGCTGCCCACTATATTTTCTCTTCCAGAATCCTGATGCATTTTAGCAAATCAAAGTCACTGAAAAGTTCTGCAACAAAAATCCAATTTAACTTTCCCCAAAGTCTGTGATCATAGAATCCTTTTACAATTGAAGTCTATTAACATCGCTGGGAAATAACATTCCATGGAACATGCATTGGGAACCACTGCTAAAGAGAAACCATGGTTGAGAAGGGCTGGGCGGTTCCAGGATCGATCTAGAGAAGGAGAAGTAGAATGGTCATCCTGACTCAGTCCTCATGCTGGAGCCTCGGGAGTTGGGAACTCTCTTCCTCTCAAAATCCTGCTGGCTGGGTCAGGTGGTGATGATGATGATGATGGTGGTGATGGTGATGGTGATGGTCGTGATGACGATGATGGTGATGCTGATGGTGATGGTGGTGAAAGCACACGGATAGTGCTCACTCTATACGAGGTATTATTCTAAACCCTTTATATATTAACTCATTTCATTTTAACAGTCTATAGGGAAGGTACAAATTTTTAGATATAAAAAATGAAGTTGAACTCTCGTTCATTGCTGGTGGGAACACAAAATTGGCATATCCACTTTGGAAGACAGTTAGGTGTGTCTCCCGGGCCACTGAACAGTTTGGGACACATTTAAACCAAAGTAATGCCTTTGTGGCCACACACAGGGCCTCCTGATGGCCTGAGGAGTCTATTTCTTCAGATACGAGAAGGCCTCCTATGAAGAAAAGGGAACAGGCCCGCCTGTCTCAGGCGATTCCTCAGAAGTGGATGCTGAGGGAGCGAGGGACAGGGTGGAGTGAAGACAGCGGGGCGGCTCGCTGCATCCCGTTTCTCCTTCTGAAGGAAGGGCACCATCGCAGAACCCAGGGGGGTCCCGCCTGGGCAGGAGGCAGCAAGCTGGGGTGTGGGGTCAGGGGTCCGAGCTCCTTTTCTTGCTGTGCCCCCAGCGCCTGTCAGGGTGGATGTGGGGACTTCCTCTCAGGGCCAGGAGGGGGCGCTGTCCTAAACTGTAGAGCAGCCTGGGATGGGCAGAGCCCTGTGAGCACACCCCTGTCCCCCCACCCCCATCGTGTGCCTAGGGGGCACCCCAGGAATCCCCATGGGGCCAGAATCAACCCGTGCTCAGCCAAGGGGCCAGGTCACCCATGCCATGCCCAAGCGGGCCCAGCCTGGCTCCCAGGGCAAATGTGCCCTGGGAACCTGAAAAGAGGCAAGGTGTGAATATTTCTTTGTTTTGTTCACTTATTTGTTGACTGGACACCCCCGCCCCATGAGGAGGTGGCCTTCCCAAAGGTCTGTCTAGGTCACGCATGGGTCACCATCTCTGAAAGAGGAGATTACACCCCCCCATACCCACCCCACACCACAGCAGGCCCTGAGTTGGGCTTGGGGATCCTCATCCTGAGTCCCGTGTCCCCTTGAGGACCTGTCACCTGTCCTCTTCTCCTCCCCCACACCCCCCCATGTCCTGGGTGTCCTCAACCACATGCAGCCACCGAGCCGGGCCTGCCCGTCTTTGCCCATCTTCCTGGTGTCAGGTCAAGTGCTCCTGGGCCCAACCCCTGCTGGCCCTACAGGGTCCTGGCCAGGCCGGGGCTAGGTCCCAGTACTGGTCCCCAGGAAGGGATCAGTGGGGGGCTCTCGTCCCCTCCTGGACACACAGGGTCCTGAGGGCCAGGCCTGGGAAAACAGGGCTGGCTACATGACTGGGCCCTACTGCCCACCTCCCAGGACCTTCCTCCTCCCTCCTGTTCCCACAATTCCCCAGGGAGAGCTGATTCTGGCCCCACGGGGAGTTCCCCAGTCTTGTTTCCCAGGACAACACTGAGTGTATCTAACGTGAGCCTCTTCAGCCAACTGGGGCTGAGGTACAGTCACCTGGGACACCTGCCCTAGGCAGGTTCCTATTCTGACATCCCAGGGAGCTGTGCATTTGTTGGTAGATGCCACTAGGGGACGCCCTCTCTCCATCCTTCTGCCCTCAGATGGCCTCTGAACCCCAAATCTCCCCCAACTTCCTCCTCATGCTGGGTCTGATGCCTTGTGGATCTGGATCTTACCATTTGTGGGCTAGAATTCTGACAAGTCTGTTGCTGAACTAAAATCAAGGTGTTGGCAGGGCGTGTCCCTTTCTGCAGGCTCTGGGGGTAATCACTTTCCTTGCCTTTTCCAGTTTCTAGAGGCCACGCTCATTCCTTGGCTTGTGGCCCTGCCTCCATCTGCAAAGCAGCAATGGTGGGTCCTGCCTTACCACTTCACACCCCACCCCTCTGACTCCCTCTTCTGACTGCTTCTGGTATAAGGACCTTGGGATTACACTGGCTCACCCAGATAATCCACAATAATCTCCCCATGTCCTGTCCTGAACTTAATCACGTGTGCAGAACCCCTTTGCCAAGTGAAGTACATATTCACAGTTTCTGGAGATTAGGACATAGACATCCATGGTTATGGTCCTTGGATAGGGCAGGTGGGAGATAAAACTTCTAAGCTTCCTGTCTGAAAGTGACATAATTTTGCCCTCCCCTTTAATTGATGGTTTGCTGGGTTTAGAATTCTAAAACTAAGCTAATTTCCTCTCAGACCTTGGAAGGCCTTGCTGAATCATCTTCTAGCTTCCCAGTCTAGATTCTTATTAGCATTCTGTGGTTACTAATAGCAGTGGTCCTGAAATTTTTACTTAGAAGTGGCGTAGGAACAACAGTTTGGTTGGAGGCAGGTGGCTTGAATTTGCATCTGTACAGAATCCCTTCTGAAAGCCTGAGAAAATGTCACTTGTCCAAACTGCCCAACCAATTCTGGATTCTTGTTTGGTTTTGCTTTTGGTTTTCTAGTAACACACTGGTAAATGGTTAATGAAGAAAATCTGGAAATGGCTAAAAAGTATACAAAAGATGATAATTGGGCTTCTCTGGTGGCACAGTGGTTGAGAGTCCGCTTGCTGATGTAGGGGATACGGGTTCGTGCCCCGGTCCAGAAAGATCCCACATGCCACGGAGCGGCTGCGCCCGTGAGCCATGGCTGCTGAGCCTATGTGTCTGGAACCTGTGCTCCGCAACGGGAGAGGCCACAACAGTGAGAGGCCCGCGTACCGCAAAAAAAAAAAAAAAAAAAAGATGATAATCACCTATACCCCCAGCACTCAGGGGTAACAAGTGTTGATATTTTGATGTCTTTGTGTACATACCCAACCCCATATGCAAAAATATATACAAAGCTCTGAATTGTGTTTACATTTAGAACCTGTCAGAAATACTTCGATTTTCTCTATATTCTATTAAACCTTTGCAAAAGGGAAATAATAATCTTAGTGGCTGTCTAGAAAGTCTGTTCTGGCTTTCTACAACTTTTTGGAGAATAAGAAAAGGAAGGGAAAAAATGTATGAGTGGTGCCATCCACAATATGTGGTGAAAAATAATAAGCATGAACTCAATAAACTAACAATTACCCTAGAAAAACTAGGCTTAGAAAAGCATCTTATGACTGCAAACTAAGGATGAAAGTTGCAGGTTTAACTGTCTTAGCAAATGTGAGAACAAGAGGAAGCTCCTCTCTGTTAACACTGGTTGGTGGGAAAACACACCATAGGACATTGGTCACTTATGATCTAGTAGACAGGGCCCCCCATGTCCCCACCATGTGGGTTCCCCCAGTGATCAGAGGTACTTCAACTGTCCACAGGGTCATGGCACTCCCAGCCTCAGTGATGGCGGGATAGGCAATGCCACTTGCAAAGCAGGTCAGCACCCACTGGTCAGTGATGGGTCCAGGCTGGGGGTGGTGCAGGACCCTTGTGTCCAGGAGTGCCCAAGGCCACTCTCTGGGGCCAGGGTCATGTCTTTCGTGGAAGGCAGCTGGGAATACAAAGGCTGAAGGTTATGTGGCCCAGACTGTGGGAGGTGACAAGCCCTGAGTTTCTCCACCTAGGAAAGGCCCTGCCCCATCATCCCTGCCTGAAGCTCTCCAATTCCCTTCCTAGGTCTCTTCAGTCTGTCCCAGGACAAGTGCTGAGAGCAAGGGCAGTGGACATGGCAGGGGGTGAACCAGGGACCCTGGGGTCCCCTCCCTGTGCTTACCCAGCGCCCAGGGCTCTGTATGCCCCAGTTGGGCCCTTGGCTGCATGGGTCTGCACCCACGATGACAGTAATAAATGACCCAGGGGGCACAGGGTTGAGGACCCCCGGCTGTTCACTTTCTCCCCAGCCTTGGGCACTGATTCCTGGTGGGGCTGTCGGGCGGCTCCACCACAGGGCTGTGCCATAGGTGACCTACAGGGAGAGCACGTGGCTACTCAGTCCTGCTGTGACCTTGTGCGCCAAGCATAGGCCAGGGAAGCACCTCACCCTGCCCAGCTCGGGGAACAAATGGCTTCTGCAGGATGAGGACCAGCCATTTGGGAAAGTACCACAAAGCCCACATTCATGACAAACGGTGATAGTTGGCATGAGGGACTGATTGTGAAGGGTGTGGTGAGCAGACATGATGGGCCCGATAAAGAGACAAGGTCTCAGCCGAGACCTGGAGGAAGGCAGGAGCCAACCAGGAAAGAGAGGAACATTCTAGACCAAGGGAGCAGCATCTTCAAGGGCAGAGGTGGGCAAGAGCTGGCACCTAGGCGCTATGCGGCCAGAGCTGGGGGGGGAGTGATAAAAGCGGGGCCCTGCAGGAGACCCTAGGAGCACTGGGAAGCTGCAGGGGTGTTACAGGGGTGTTACATGTTGGCCGGACTTGTTGGGTGTAGATTTGAATCCTTGTGGCTGCAGAGGGGATGAGAGCTGGCAGGGGGCGCTGGGGGCTGGGTGGGTGTGGGGGTGGACGGGGGGTCACGGGACACAACTGCGGGGGTCACTTCTGTCTGGTTCGGGGCTGCCCACCAGCATTTGCCCACCCTCCCTGTTTGGGAAACCCCCAGGGCTCACACGTGAGCAGGGAGGATGGGGGTGTGCGGGTGGGGAGGGAGGGCAGGATGTGGACCCACCAGAGCTTCTCATACCTTCTGCTCTCACAGCACCTCTGGATCTTATGAAAACGCAGATCTGCCCGAGCAGTTCGAGCGTCCCGAGTTGGCCCCACTGGCCTGGTCCCTTGGCCATGCTGAGGCTGGGTTCTGGGACCCCAGCGTGGGAGGCAGCGACACGCTTGCTGCTGCCCCTCCACCCAGGCCACCTATGGAGCTTGGAGCCCCCACACCCCCAGGACAAGCCTCAACCACGGGGAGTCAGGAGAGAAGGGGCCATGCCAGGTCCTCATCCCCCACGGGTGATGTTGAGGTGTGTCCCCGTGATTTCTCAGGGCATCCCGGCCAGACAGCGCCTCAGCTGCCCACAAGGGTAACCTCCTCATCTGGGCAAATGTCACTAGCTCTCACCCCTCCTGCCTCGTTTCACCAATCTTCACTGGGGCTTCTTGGTATCACCTCTTAAATAAACTACCCGCACCCTCGTCCTGGTCCCGTGCCAGCCTTTGGGGGACCATGGTGAGCCCAGGAGCATCCGGCGTCTGTGTGGTGAGAAACACGGCATGAGCGCTGGGGGTGTTTGGGGGCGTTTCCTCCACTGCACCCCACTCCAGCCTTCCTAGCCCCCAGGGACCTTGGTGCTACTAATGTCCTCCCATAAATTATCTTTCTGATTGAACTAACCTGAGAGGGTTTTGTTGTTTGCAACCAAAACCAGTATAGCACAGATGGGTGACAATGATTTAGGACTTAAGGAGTGGTCTTGGCATGGATGGGACACAGGTGACCGTGAGGGTGTCCAGGAAGCCACTCGGGGCCACAGAACGCGGTGCAAGGCTTCAACTTGAACATGCACAGGTTTATTAGCAAAGGGGGCTGGGCCTGACTCAGCAGATGGCCCTGACTCTCGGGGGCCATCTGCTGGGCTCAGGCCAACTGTAGGAATGGGGGAGCCCAGAGCAGAGGGAAGAGCAACAGCAATGGGCAGGAGTCTGGCCTGTAAATGGTGTTTTTGGCCCAAACCGTTCGGATCCACTTGTAGTGAGCACTGATGTTGGTGTAGATACTGGGCCGGTTGGTTCTTCCACAGTCCACTCCCCAGCTCACGATTCCAACCTGATACCACAACCCTTTCTTTTCACAGGTCAAGGGTCTGCCTGAGTCACCCTGGGGAGCAGCATGGGTGAGCCCAGCCTGGGGTGGGGCAGGAAGGATGAGCAGAGAGGCCAGGAAAGCAGGATGGGCTGTGGAGCTGGGCAGACTGGATGCAAATCCCACTCCTCCCCCTGGAAGTAACCAAGCCTCAGTTTCTGCATCTGCAAAGTGGGGCAATAGTCTCTACCCCCCCCCCCCGCCCCCCACCCCCAGGGTCGAGGTGAGGACCAAATGAAGTGCAGGGATACAGGTTGCTCTCAGGCCTGGGGGCTGGGGTGATGTGATACTAAGGACCAGAAGCCCTGATTGGGGACGGGAGGGACAGTCACAAAGCAGGAATCCTTGACACCTTGAGGGTTGCCAGCACAAACCATGTCTCCCCAGATGTCACGGCGGAAATCAGACAGTGAGAACAGGTGGTTACACATGGTGATGTTTATGATGCCAACCTGCACTTCCTGGAGGGTGTAGGGAGATGGCAGTGCTGCTGAAGAGTTGAGGGGACAGAGAAAGATGGCATCCTGAGTCTTTCCCCTACCATCAGGTTGGGAGGAATGGCATAGGCTATGAAGGCAGTGGGTGGGGAGAGGCAGTCCTTGGGGCACCCATGATGCCTGGGACATTGCCCTTGATTCCCCTGCTCTAGCCCAGCACCCAGCACCTGATGGGTGATGAAGAACATCACATAAAGAACCAATGGATGGACAAGCTGTTACAGGTTTCCCTCTCTGTAGCCTGCAGATAACAGACCCTGGCTGAGGCCGTGGGGAGAGACTGGGGAGAGACCGTAGCACGCCTGAGGGCAGGGCTCATGCAGCTGAGATGGTTTAGGATTAACACAGTCCTGCGCCCAGGTGCCTGAGGAGGTGGGGCAGCCCTGGTGCACTCTCTCCCCGTGCATTTGCGCATGCCCGGCCCCCCAGGATGCAGTGCGGATCAAGCCCCATTCTCAGGTAAGGAAAGATTCAGGAGCAAGATTGCCCTCCCCGACCCCCAGCAAATTATCAGGGAACTGCCAGAGCCTGATATGAACCCAGGTCTGTCCAATTCCTAAGTCTGGGTCCTAATCACCTCCTTATCCTGCAGAGGATGGTGACCACAATAACACTGAAAGCTAGTCTGTAAATAGAGCTTCCTGGCTGCCGGGCGCTCTGCTAAGCCCTCATGTAAGAACGCTTTTAAGCCGCAGATCTACCCTCTCAGGTGGGAGCTATTATTATGCCATTTTTACAGATGAAGAAGCTGAGGCACAGTGAGATGAAGTGCCTTGCCCAAGGTTTCCTAGCTAGTACAGAGTATATCAGGTCTGGGGGGTGGGGGACAAGAAGTCACCTTCTACCTGTGAGAGTGAGGGTTCAGCCTGGGGCTGGGTGTTACCACCTGTCAGCCGGTGGGGAGGGAGCAGAGTCTGCCTGGCTAGGCTCCTTGGCTCCCACCCATTCAGCCCTTTGGGCCCAGGCAGTCTGCACAGGGGCACTTTCTCCAGCCCCTTCGGGTGAAGGGAAAGGATGGGGCAGGTCTCCTGTCAACTCCTCTATCTGGCCCCTGCCAATTCCAGGTGTGCTACCCTCTCCGGGCCAGTGAGCCCTGGCTTCTCCACTGAGCCCTGGGGCCTTGGGCAATTTCCATACCTCTCCAAACTTGCTCATCTGTAAAGAAGGTATAAAAGGGCTTCCCTGGTGGCGCAGTGGTTGAGAGTCCACCTGCCAATGCAGGGGACACGGGTTCGTGCCCCTGTCTGGGAGGATCCCACATGCCACGGAGTGGCTGGGCCCGTGAGCCATGGCCGCTGAGCCTGCGCGTCCGGAGCCTGTGCTCCGCAACGGGAGAGGCCACAACAGTGAGAGGCCCGCATACCGCAAAAAAAAAACCAAAAAACAAAGAAGGTATAAAAATGTTCCCAGCCTCATTGGCAGGTAGGCTTCAGAAGGAAGAGAGTCCCTGGAACCCAGAACAGTGCCAGGGACACAGAGTGCATGAGAGGAGCTTTATCTATATGGTTGCTGTGGTTAAGGGTGAGGCAGGGCCACGCTGGACCAGGGAGCAGTGTGAGGCGCCGTCCAGTCCGTCAGGCTAGAGCCCCTCTGGGGGGCCTGTGTCCAGCGGTTTCAGAGGATTCGTGGTGAGAGAAAAGCAGGTGGCAGCTCATGACAACACAAGAAGCCCCACAGAGATCCAGTGGGGAGCCAAGGCTGGAGCATGGCTTGACATTTCAAGGAGAGAAAAGGAGCTGGCACTCCAGGACAGGAGGCCACTGTGGCAGGTGCAAAAGGGATGGAGGAGCCAGTGTGGGAGGCTAGCTGGCGGTGGGGGGCGGTGGTGAGCACCCTGTTGGGGTGGAAAGGAGGCCTTCCTGAAACAGCCCTCCCCAGCCCCACCCCTGCAGGCTGGGGCTTCGGGCCTGGGCCAGCGAGCCACCCTCTCTGGCTTCTGGCTCACAGTCTCCAGAAGGGAGAGGGAGCTGAGTGTGTGTACAGAAAGCACTGCTCTTTAAGGGGGAGCAAGAGTGGAGAGCCATGGACTTCCCTGGCAGTCCAGTGGTTAAGACTTCGCCTTCCAGTGCAGGGGGTGTGGGTTCCATCCCTGGTCGGGGAGCTAAGATCCCACATGCCTCGTGGCCAAAAAAACCAAAACACAAAGAAACAGAAGCAATTCAATAAAGACTTTTTAAAAATGGTCCACATCCAAAAAATATATAAAATTAAAAAAAAAGAGGACTTCCCTGGTGGCGTGGTGGTTAAGAATCCACCTTCCAATGCAGAGGACACGGGTTTGAGCCCTAGTCCAGGAAGATCCCACATGCCATGGAGCAACTAAGCCCTTGTGCCACAACTACTGAGCCTGTGCTCTGGAGCCCGTGAGCCACAACTACTGAGCCCGCCTGCTGCAACTACTGAAGCCCACGTGCCTAGAGCCCATGCTCCGCAACAGGAGAAGCCACCGCAATGAGAAACCCGCACACTGCAACCAAGAGTAGCCCCCGCTGGACACAACCAAGGAAAACCCGTGCAAGACCAAACACAGCCAAAAATAAATAAATAAATTTATTATATTAAAAAAAAAGAGTGGAGAGCCAATGTGGAGAGGATGCTGAGCAGGCCAAAGAGGGGTTGCTGCCAAGGTGGGGGCCACTGAGGCTGGCGCAGCTAGAATGAGTGGACATGACATTGACGCCCCAGACCCATCTGTTCCCAGCCTCACCCTGATCTTCTTCGATGTCCCCCCAGACGGTCACCCAGCAGTCAGTCTGGTTCTCAAACTCAGAGGAGGAAGCCATGAGACAGATGGGCTGGATGTACTTGGTGTAGGTAATGGAGGAGGACAGCTTCAGCAGGGCAATGTCATATGATGCAGCCCCCAGATACCTGGGGCTCAAAAAGATCTGCTCCACGTTGTAACGGTTTTGTAAGCTTGCAGGTTCCGAACGGATGGTGTGACAGACAGCTCGCCAAACTGGACCGATCATTCATAGGGATCTCTGTTGCTGGCAGGGGAGGAAAAAGCCGTCAGGGGTCCTCAGAGGGAGGGTGGGCTACCTGAGCACACCTAGGGCTGCTCGCTGAGCTGAGACCCCCAGGCTGCTGCGGGGCTCACCCCAGACACCATTAGCAGGTCTTCCTTTGACCAAAGAGCCCAGGGTAGAAACGGGGAGAGCCCAGACAGCCCCAAACAAAGTTCCACACCTGGGGACTTGGGGGGCTTGGCAGGAGGGTGCCTCCCCTGCCAGCTCATCTGGCCAGTCACTCAACCACCTGTCACCTCCAAGAGCCCTTCTCAAAACGCAACGAGCAGGTGCACGGGCGCCACAGCAGGCTGGGCTCAAAACAGCTTCTGGGGCCACTGTCACCACAGGCCAGGCTCTGTGTCCAGCACTTACTTCAGCTCATTCCTCCCCCCGGGGTGGGGGTCACCTCCGCTGGGAGGTGGGGTGAGGAAGGTGGAGGTTGGTGGTGCCATGTGGGGACAAGTGAAGCGAGAAAGAAAAGAACAAGACAAACAAATGTGCGTCGGAATGTTCTGGGAGAACGTTCTGGTAGAAACTGCACAGTGTTTCCTCCCGGAGCGCCCTGGGGGACTTGCGTGGGTGCGTAACGGGCTGCAGCCGGGACTGGGCCTCAGGAGCACGAGAGGGCCGTGTCCACGTGGGGCATGCGCGCAGGTCCTGGTGCAGACCCAGGGCCCGGGGTCAGCGGGCCGCCCGCCCCCAGACTCACTTTTGGAAGCAGTGCGCGGCCGAGAGCACCCAGCGGCGGTTGAGCAGGCTTGCTCCGCAGTAGTGGGAGCCCCATAGGCGCAGGCTGCCCTGCCGCGGCCAGCGCCCAAGCTCTGCGTCCTTTCCACCCACTATGCGTGTCGGGACAGTCCGTTGGCCACATGGCCCTGGGATGGACAGATGGACACCAGGCTGAGCTGCGGGAGGCAGGCGCACCCCGTCCACCCTCACCCACCGGGTGGGAGAAGGGAAGGGGCGCCCCGGGGAACCGCGCGTCCAGGGGTCTTGCCGCCCAGGAAGAAGGGGACGCTGGGGGCCTGCCCCACGTGGTCCACAGGCGCCCGCCCCTCCCCCACACCCAGGGGGTGCCCCATCAGTTACATGCGAGCATAGAAGAGTTCTCGAAACCTGGGGCGGGGAGAGGAAAAGATGAGTCGCCCTTCGCGCTCCGGCTCAGGTGCCCTGCGCAGGGAAGCGCGCCCCCTGGACGCCTTACCTGGAAGCAACAGGTCCCTATCCCGCAACGCTGCGGGTAGGAGAGAAAGTGAGCTCCCCTTGGTCTCCACGCGCCCCACCCTTCCCCCATCACCCCTAGCTGCGCCGGCAGCCCCCGCCTCAGCTCACCTACCTCGCGATTTCGACCCGCACCAACAGTTGCGCGAGCAGCAGCGCCCCGGCCTGCGCGCCCATGGCCTCTTCTTCCCGCCGCTTGGCGCCCCCTCTGCTTCCGCCAGCTCCAAGGCCCGGCTGGGGCGCGCCCTCGGGGAGAGGGAGCCACGGGAACCCTGGCCGCCCCCTTCCCTCAGCTTGACCTCTCTGGCCCAAGGGCTGTTTGGGAACCTGGGACGTCACAGTGCCCTGGCTTTGAGCTTCTACTGGGGCTCAGTCCCCCAACTACGTAGCTTGTTATGGCCCAGGAGCCAGTGTACCCAGACGATCCCTTTCTTGTCTGCGACCCTGGGGGCCTGGCTGCCCCCCATGCTGCCCTCTTTTCTACCCACTCCTTCCACTAGGAAGGACCAAGGACCTGCCCCACAGCCAGGACTCCCGTGAAAGCACATTAGCAAGTCCTCACTGAGTGCGCATTGGGGGTCTCACACTGTTGGGCTGAGCCAGGAAGAGAAGACCCCTCACAAGCCTTTCTTGGGGAAATGATCTTGGGTCTTTTCCCTCCATGTGCTGGCCTCAGGCTAGTCCCCACGTGCGGCCCAGGCTGCCCCCTGGTGGCAGGCCTCGGCCCCTTTTATCACCCTCTTCAGGATTCAGTCTTGATAGTTGAAACTGCCTTTCACAAACTTTCTTGCCCTGGGTCCTGGGGGGAAGGAAATTGCCAAAGAAAGGGAGAGAAAGACGTCGCTGGGTTGTTCATACCAGCGTCCCTGTGACTGGTGACTCTATGGACTGGGAACCTGGGAAGGCTGTGGCTGCTTGGTACCCCTCTGTGTGTCCTGAACACTACCCGGGATGTGGAAGTGTTCACAGAGTGATGAGTGCCCCAGCATTGGCTTCTGGGGGTCCCTCCAAGCAGGGGAGCCAGTCTAGACTTGCAGGAGTATCCACAGGTGTGTATCCCCCTCGGGAGCCCTGTGTCTTGGGCCCAGCCCGGCAGCACCCTCAGCAGGGCCTGGGTGGTGACTGCCAAGGGAATGAGCTGCTGGAGGCAGGAGCAGGCAAAGCAGGTTCCCTGCCTGGCCAAGTGGGAGAGAGGGTTCCCAGATAGTGTCCTTGACCCGGGCACACTAGTGGAGACACGGGGGAGACGCCTGATGCTTGGGGACAATGGAAACTTCTGCAGAGGATGAAGCCAGCTCAGCAAACCTCCTGGACTTCACACACTGCAGAGGGGACAGTGGGCATGGGCTCTGGCTGGTGGACACAGGGACAGACTGCGTGCAGCAAGGGCTGGAGTTTTCCCCTAAAACTGTCTCCCTCTGTGGCCTTTGGCACCGCAGCGCTTGTGACTGGCCAGTCACTGTGAGCTCCCTGGATCAGGGCTAAGTTTGGCTCCTTGCACAAGATGAGACACAGTGCCAGCACCTACCTTCCAGTGCTGTGGGGATGGCCCAGGAACTCCTCCTCCCCTGCAGCCTGAAGGATCGCTTAAGCCGCAGGTCCTGTGCAAACTTCGGGGCTGCCTACGGCTCTTGAGAGCTCTCTCCTCCCTCTGACCACCTGCCTGTCTCCTGTTCCTACTGTCCTTTCCTGGTGAATGCCATGCCTGCTCCAGCCTCGGGCCAGCCTTTCCCTGCAGACCCCTCGTCCAGATGGTCACACAGCAGGCTTCTTCTGGGCCTTCAAGTCTCAGTGCTAATGTCACCTCCTCATCTAGGCTTTCCCTGTCCTCCTCCCATCTAAAGCCAACCCCATATGCCCCCACTGACTGTCCTTCTCACTGACCTGTTGTATTTCCTCCCTAGAACTTAGCAATGTCCAAAATGATCTTGTTCGGTCCTTTGTGTGTATAGCTGTTGGCTCCCTCCAGGGACTGTGTGTGACACACCCAGTGAATGTGGAATTGAAGGGCTGATGGAGGACCCAAAGGGCCCCGCTCCTGCTCCTCTGCGCTGCGCAGCGGCCAGCAGGGGTCCCCATTCACACACACAGGGCCCCAGCCCTGTGCTTCCTCCTCCAGCTGCTGGCTTAAGTTTCTCCAGCCAGTTCCTGGGCTCCCCTGGAAAGACGGGGGTTGGGGAAAGAGGGAAAGAGGTAAAGAGCAAGCCCAGCCTGGCCCCGAGCCCTCACTGTCCACGTCAGGGTGATGTGGATTCCCCCCCAGCCCTGCTAGGAACCCCAGGATATGTTACTGCTCTGCTGGCCACTGAGCCAGAGACAGGACTGCTGGGGAGAGTGGGCTCGGGCAAGCCCCGGGGTTTGCAGCCCTCAGTTTCCCTGTCTGAAAAATGGAGGTAACAGTAATGTGCACCTTGCAGGGCTGCTGTGAGCATCTGGCGACACCCTGTGGTTAAGCTCCTTCACATGGAAGATACTTTCTCATGCACCCCTCTGGGGCCGCAGGCACAGGGAGGATCACCCAGCCAGAGGAATGTCCTTCTGCCAGCTAGGCTTTACTGCCTCTCAGACAGACATGTCTGCAAAGGCACCAGCCCAGCACTAGGCGCTGGAAACCCCAGTTCCAAGAGTCCCAGAAACCACCCAATGAATCCTTGAATGTGGGTGCTCCTTGAGGCTCAGCCTTGAATGGTGGGTGAGAAGCAGGTTCTGTCCCTGAGTGTCCACGGGGTGGCAAGGAGGGAGAGGGGGCATCTTGGGGCCCCCTGGGGACACATGAGACGCAGATGCTGGGCCCAGGGCTGTGAGGTCTGAAGAGGGATAGATGTGGGTATTGGAAAGGGGACTTGTCATGGGGCTGGGTTGGGGGGTCGGAACCAGAGAAGGTCCCTGGAGGACAGAGGATAGGTGGATGGTTGCAGGTGGCTGTTGGGGAGGGTTTGGGGAGTAGGTCCCTGCAGGAACCACCTGCTACACTCTTGGCAGGGAGCAGAGAGAGAGGGCATATGAGTTTGGGATGCAGGGGCTGAGGTTGCAGGGCTGACTGCCCGGATAGGCAAGGCAAGCCACGGGGAGACGGGGATGCCCCCAAGCGGTCCCAGAAGCAACAACAGGGCAAAGATAAGATCCTAGCAAGGCTTGGAGAGAAGTTCCTGACATCCCGAGCTGAGCTCCGGGTTGTGCTGACAACCCATGTGGTGTAGACGCTGCCGTTGGTGGAAACACCCAGCCTCTTAGGGAGCCCGCAGTGGGATTCCCCAGCTCACAACTCCTGTGACAGACGTGACCAGTGTCACAGACCAGTGGGCTGTATGATCAAGAAAGGAGAGCTGACCAGCCTTGGGCACTGCAGGGAGAAGGGATGTGGGAGACTTTTCTGATCCCTAAATTTTTTCCACTTCTCAAAAAGCTAACATATGACCCAGAAATCCCACTCCTAGGCATAAATCTGGAGAAAACTATAATTCAGAAGGATGCATGCACCCCAATGTCCATTGCAGCAATATTTACAATAGCCAGGAAATGGAAGCAACCTAAATGTCCATCGACAGAGGAATGGATAAAGATGTGGTACATATATACAATGGAATATTACTCAGCCATAAAGAGGAATGAAATAGTGCCATTTGCAGGAACATGGATGGACCTAGAGATTGTCATACAGAGTGAAGTAAGTCAGAAAGAGAAAAACAAATATAATATAATATCACTTATATGTGGAATCTAGAAAAATGGTACAGATGAACTTATTTGCAAAGCAGAAATAGAGTCACAGATGTAGAGAATAAACTTATGGTTACCAAGGAGGGAAAGTGGGGTTAGGATTAATTGGGAGATTGGGAGTGACATAGATACATTACTGTGCATAAAACAGATAACTAATGAGAACCTACTGTATAGCACAGGGAACTCTACTCAATGCTCTGTGGTGACCTAAATGGGAAGGAAATCTTAAAAAGAGGGGATATATGTGTACTTATAACTGATTCATTTTTATGTACAGCAGAAACTAACACAACATTGTAAAGAAACTATACTCCAATAAAAAAAAATTTTTTAAGTACCCATTCTTCTCGATTGACCCTCGCATCAACCTAGCCTGCAGGCAGCTCCCCTCGAAGGGGCTCGCTGGGTCTCTGAGCAGCCCCAAATGCTTGGTTTAAACCAAAATCATGCTCAGTGAATACTCAGTACTGCATTATTGCTTTTTTCCTCTACCTAATCTCTTGATTTCTGATTTAAAAGATGTGGATTTCTTAGTTTATTTAGTATTTAGAACATTTTTTGCTTTATGTATTTCAAAGCTCTGTTATTGGGGCATAAAGGCTCATGCCTCTTACATCTTTTCAGTGGCTTGTAACTTTTATCAATGTAAAATATCCCTATAGCTCATTCTTAAGACTTCAAGCCTTGGGTTCTATTTTATCTGCGATTATCTGCTATGTGATACTCCACAGTCACTTTCATCTTGTTTGCAATTTTTCCTCCAATATATATTCTTAAATCAAAACAAAATAAAAAGAATACATTTATAAAGAAATTACAAAAAGTTAAATTTCTCAACCTATTTATGCTTGGCCCTTATTGGAACAGACTTGCTGGAATCCTTGTAAAATAGTAAAGTACCTCCACTAACAGTATTATGGGTTTTTGTTATTGCAAAAGAAACATAAGTTTCATATGATTTACTGACACCTTATGGGGATAAAGGCACATCTTGTCTGCTTGAGATTGGGTTTTTTTGGTCCCAGAAATTATGTTTGAGAACTCCTAGATTATCAGAATTATGTAAGAGCCAGTGTATTTCATAGTAAATCTGATTTAAAGACATCCCTATTATTCAGCCATAAAAAAGAATGAAGTAATGCCATTTGCAGCAACATGGATGGACCTGGAGATTATCATACTAAGTGAAGTAAGTCAGAAGGAGAAAGACAAATACCATATGATATCACTTATATGTGGAATCTAAAAAAATGATACAAATGAACTTATTTCTAAAACAGAAATAGACTCAGAGACATAGAAAACAAACTTATGGCTGCCAAAGTGGGAAGGGGGGGAGGGAAAAATTAGGACTTTGGGATTAAAATACACACACTACTGTATATAAAATAGATAACCAATTAGGACCTACTGTATAGCACAGGGAACTATACTTAATACCTTGTAACAGCTTATAATGGAAAAGAATCTGAAAAAGAATACATATATACACATGTGTGTGTATGTGCATGTATAAAACTGGGACTTCCCTGGTGGTCCAGTGGTTAAGACTCTGTGCTTCCACTGCAGAGGGCACAGGTTTGATCCCTAGTCAGGGAACTAAGATCCCACATGCTGTGCAGCATGGCCAAAAAACAAACAGACAAAAAATGGAATCACTTTGCTGTACACCTGAAACTAGCACAACATTGTAAATCAAGTATATTTCAATAAAATTTTTAAAATTAAAATAAATAAAAATAAAGACATCCTGATGGTCCTATCATCATCATCAAGTGTACTTTAGAACTCACAACCATTCAATAACCCTTTTTGTGCTCACAGGTACCTGGTCACCTGCTAAGTGTGATACTGAGGAGGTAAAATATGCATAGTCCTGGTGCTGTGATCTGAATGTTTGTCTCCCCCAAGTTCGTAAGTTGAAATCCTAACCCCCAGGGTCATGGTGTTCAGAGGTGGAGACTTTGGGAGGTACTTAGGTGATGAGAGCAGAGCCCTCATAAATGGGATTAATGTAGATATATATAAATTTTTCTTTTTTTTTGGCCACGCTGCGCAGCTTGCAGGATCTCGGTTCCCCAACCAGGGATTGAACCTGGGCCACAGCAATGAAAGCCCAGAATCCTAACCACTAGACAACCAGGGAAGTCCCTATTTATTTATTTATTATTTATTTATTTATTTTTGGCTGCGTTGTGTCCTTGTTGCTGTGCGCCGGCTTTCTTTAGTTTCAGCGAGTGGGGGCTACTCTTTGTTGCGGTGCGCGGGCTTCTCACTGTAGCGGCATCTTTTGTTGCAGAGCACGGGCTCTAGGTGCGCGGGCTTCAATAGTCGTGGCATGCAGGCTCAGTAGTTGTGGCTCGCAGGCTCTAGAGCGCAGGCTCAGTACTTGTGGTGCAGGGGCTTAGTTGCTCTGCAGCATGTGGGATCTTCCTGGACCGGGGCTCAAACCTGTGTCCCCTGAATTGGCAGGCGGATTCTTAACCACTGCGCCACCAGGGAAGTCCTATTTATTTATTTTTAATTGAAGTATAGTTGATTTACAATATTGTGTTAGTTTCCAGTATACAGCAAAGTGATTCGGTTATACATATATATGTATATTTTTTCAATTCTTTTCCGTTATAGTTTATTATAAGATATTGAATATAGGTCCCTGTGCTATACTGTAAATCCTTGTTGTTTAGATTAGTACCCATATAAAAGAGAACCCAGAGAGCTCCCTCACCCCTTCTGCCATGTGAGGACCCAGAGAGAAGGCAAAAGCTATGAACCAGGAAGCAGGCACTCAAGACACGGAATTGGCCAGCACTTGGATCTCAGACTTCCAGCCCAGGAGCTGTGAGAAACAAAGGTCTGTTGTTTATAAGCTGCCCACTTTATGTTATTTTTTTCATAGCAGTCCAGTGGACTAGGACACCTAGAAAAGCATTTGGCTTAGCAACTGACTAGCTTTCATAATCATCTTTTTCCAAGTGTGTTCATTACATTCCATGTTTCTACTCACATTATGTTAAGAATATACAAAGTGGACGACATACTTCTTCCTCTTCAGACTTAAATAATCTACGAGAATTCAGAGTGTTGTAGACAGATAACCTGGCCGATATGGAACCAATATCATGTACAGACCTGCCTTTCTAATGGTCTGCTGATAGGGATTCTAGAGCCTGGCCTGTTCTCATTTCCTCAACCCCTTACTTTATTTCACTTGAAACACTTTTTTATGGAAAATGTATAAACAAGAACTGATCTTGAATATTCTTCCACATCTCTACATTTTTCTCTCATGTAATCTGCCCCTTTTAAACATTTGCTCTAAGTTCTGACCATGTTTTACTACTTTATCTTCAAGTTTGCCGATTCATTTTTTAGTTATGTCCATTTTATTATTCAGCCCTTTGGCCAAAATGTTTTACTTCAGCAATATTTTATTTTTATTCATTTATTTATTTTTTAAAGATTTATTTATTATTCATTTATTTTTGGTTGCATGGGTTCTTAGTTGCGGCACTCGGGATCTTTGTTCAGGCATGCGGCCTCCTTGTTGCAGTGCACAGCCTACTCTCTAGTTGTGGTGTGTGGTTTTTCTCTTCTGTAGTTGTGGGGCACAGGCTCCAGGGCGCATGGGCTCTGCAGTTTGCGGTATGTAGGTTCTCTAGTTGAGGTGCATGAGCTCAGTAGTTTTGGCATGCAGGCTTAGTTGCCCCATGGCATGTGGGATCTTAGTTCCCTGAGAAGAGATCAAACCGGCATCCCCTGCATTGCAAGGCGGACTCTTTACCATTGGACCACCAGGGAAGTCCCAACTTCAGCAATATTTTTAACGTAATTTTTATTTATTTATTTATTTTATTTTTGGCTGCGTTGGGTCTTCATTGCTGCGCACAGGCTTTCTCTAGTTGCGGCGCCGGGGGTACTCTTCGTTGCAGTGCGTGGGCTTCTCATTGCGGTGGCTTCTCTTGTTGCGGGGCACAGGCTCTAGATGCATGGGGTTCAGTAGTTGTGGCACACGAGCTCTAGAGCGCAGGCTCAGTACCTGTGGCGCAAGGGCTTAGTTGCTCCGTGGCATGTGAGAGCTTACCAGACCAGGGCTCGAACCCGTGTCCCCAGGCAGATTCTTAACCCCTGGGCCACCAGGGAAGTCCAATTCAGCAATATTTTAAATTTCTAAACACTCTATCTTGTTCTCTGATTGGTCTTCTATAGTATAATTCTTATTTAATGCTGATAAACCCCTCTTCAAGCTTTCTGAGGACACCAGTTAGAATTTTCCAAGTTGTCTGCTGTTCCATGTACAGTAAGTCCCCTACATATGAAACTGAACGCTGTGAACTTTCAAAGATTTTAATGTGCATTCAAATGTCCAATCACGTAAGTTAGTTCACGTGTCTGGTGTACTTTGTCACATGCGTGCATCCTATACAAGTGGTTGTGCTTTTGTGTACTTTAGTGTACAGTACTGTATAGCGTACAGTAGTACAGTATCTTTATTTCAAGCCCAGGATGTCCGGAAGTAAGCCTAAAAGCAGCAGTGCTGTAGTTAGTACTACTGTACTTTTCAAGGTACTATATTGTAAGATTAAAAATGTTTTTTTTATGGACTTCCCTGGTGGTCCAATGGCTAAGACTCCATGTTCCCAGTGCAGGGGGCCCAGGTTCGATCCCTGGTCAGGGAAGTAGATCCCACACGCCACAACTAAGAGTTTGTATGCCTCAACTAAAAGATTCCTGAGTGCCACAACTAAAGACCCCTCATGCCACAACGAAGATCTTGTGTGCTGCAAGTAAGACCCAGCGCAGCCAAATAAATAAATATTTTTTAAGTTTTCTTTATTTTTTCTTTGTTTTTTATGTATTATTTGTGTGAAAGTATTATAAAGCTATTACAATACAGTACTATATAGCCGATTGTGTTAGGTGGGTACCTGGGCTAACTTTGTTGGACTTATGAATGTGCTCTCAGAATGGAACTCGTTCATATGTAGGGGACTTATTGTATTATCTCAGTTTTCCTTGGAGTCAGTTCAGTTTATTGAAATAACTCCTTCTGGTGCATGCGCAGATTTTCTGCAAATATTTCTTCATCCTTGGTTGCTGTGCAGTAAAAGGTTAACTGAACAGGCCTAGGATGTTCAAACCCTGCACAATCCAAAGAAAGGACTGGCCCTTGCCCACCTCCTAGGAAATAATCTCTGAGCCCTTGGAATGTCCTGCCTGAAAAGCCTGTCTTTGTAGACCTGGGGCCTCAGGCCACTCCGGATAGTTGATGATAACGATGTGATTTATGGCGGGGCCTTGGGTCACAATGGATCAGCTGGACCTCTGGAGGGGGCTGCAGTCTGAGAAATAAGGTTGGCCACATGGGCCCTCCATGCCTATGTAATGAAACCCCAGTAAAAACTCTAGACACCAAACTTTCAGTGAGCTTCCCTGGTTGGCAAAACTTCACGAGTGTTGTCACACGTCATTGCTGGGAAAATTAAACACTGCCCACCTGACACCCCTGGAAGAGGACAGCTGGAAGACTGCACCTGGTCTCTTCCAGACTCTCCTCTGCACCTTTGGCATTTGCTGATGTTATCTGTATCCATTAACTGTAAGGAACCATAACCAGGAGTACAACAGCTTTTCTGAGTTCTGTGAATCCTCCTAAAAAATCGTTGACTCAGAGGGTGGTCCTGTGGACTCCAACTCAGTGGTCTGCTCACATCTATGAGAGAGCCAGTTTGGTGACTTTGGTGCCCTGCAATATTGTGTGCAAGGAAGGGAAGCTACCTGCAGACTCCGTAGAGTTAGGTGAGGCTTGTTGCCAGGCAGCAGGCAGACAGGGAGGCTAAGAGCCCTCTAGATGGTCAAATAAGGCCAGCGTCTATTCTGTGGGTCCTGTAAAGGATCATCACGTTTAACAGTAGATGACACAGTGCGAGACCCCCAATGCGCACTCAGTGAGGACTTGCTAATGTGCTTTCACGGGAGTCCTGGCTGTGGGGCAGGTCCTTGGTCCTTCCTAGTGGAAGGAGTGGGTAGAAAAGAGGGCAGCATGGGGGGCAGCCAGGCCCCCAGGGTCGCAGACAAGAAAGGGATCGTCTGGGTACACTGGCTCCTGGGCCATAACAAGCTACGTAGTTGGGGGACTGAGCCCCAGTAGAAGCTCAAAGCCGGGGCACTGTGACGTCCCAGGTTCCCAAACAGCCCTTGGGCCAGAGAGGTCAAGCTGAGGGAAGGGGGCGGCCAGGGTTCCCGTGGCTCCCTCTCCCCGAGGGCGCGCCCCAGCCGGGCCTTGGAGCTGGCGGAAGCAGAGGGGGCGCCAGGCGGCGGGAAGAAGAGGCCATGGGCGCGCAGGCCGGGGCGCTGCTGCTCGCGCAACTGTTGGTGCGGGTCGAAATCGCGAGGTAGGTGAGCTGAGGCGGGGGCTGCCGGCGCAGCTAGGGGTGATGGGGGAAGGGTGGGGCGCGTGGAGACCAAGGGGAGCTCACTTTCTCTCCTACCCGCAGCGTTGCGGGATAGGGACCTGTTGCTTCCAGGTAAGGCGTCCAGGGGGCGCGCTTCCCTGCGCAGGGCACCTGAGCCGGAGCGCGAAGGGCGACTCATCTTTTCCTCTCCCCGCCCCAGGTTTCGAGAACTCTTCTATGCTCGCATGTAACTGATGGGGCACCCCCTGGGTGTGGGGGAGGGGCGGGCGCCTGTGGACCACGTGGGGCAGGCCCCCAGCGTCCCCTTCTTCCTGGGCGGCAAGACCCCTGGACGCGCGGTTCCCCGGGGCGCCCCTTCCCTTCTCCCACCCGGTGGGTGAGGGTGGACGGGGTGCGCCTGCCTCCCGCAGCTCAGCCTGGTGTCCATCTGTCCATCCCAGGGCCATGTGGCCAACGGACTGTCCCGACACGCATAGTGGGTGGAAAGGACGCAGAGCTTGGGCGCTGGCCGCGGCAGGGCAGCCTGCGCCTATGGGGCTCCCACTACTGCGGAGCAAGCCTGCTCAACCGCCGCTGGGTGCTCTCGGCCGCGCACTGCTTCCAAAAGTGAGTCTGGGGGCGGGCGGCCCGCTGACCCCGGGCCCTGGGTCTGCACCAGGACCTGCGCGCATGCCCCACGTGGACACGGCCCTCTCGTGCTCCTGAGGCCCAGTCCCGGCTGCAGCCCGTTACGCACCCACGCAAGTCCCCCAGGGCGCTCCGGGAGGAAACACTGTGCAGTTTCTACCAGAACGTTCTCCCAGAACATTCCGACGCACATTTGTTTGTCTTGTTCTTTTCTTTCTCGCTTCACTTGTCCCCACATGGCACCACCAACCTCCACCTTCCTCACCCCACCTCCCAGCGGAGGTGACCCCCACCCCGGGGGGAGGAATGAGCTGAAGTAAGTGCTGGACACAGAGCCTGGCCTGTGGTGACAGTGGCCCCAGAAGCTGTTTTGAGCCCAGCCTGCTGTGGCGCCCGTGCACCTGCTCGTTGCGTTTTGAGAAGGGCTCTTGGAGGTGACAGGTGGTTGAGTGACTGGCCAGATGAGCTGGCAGGGGAGGCACCCTCCTGCCAAGCCCCCCAAGTCCCCAGGTGTGGAACTTTGTTTGGGGCTGTCTGGGCTCTCCCCGTTTCTACCCTGGGCTCTTTGGTCAAAGGAAGACCTGCTAATGGTGTCTGGGGTGAGCCCCGCAGCAGCCCGGGGGTCTCAGCTCAGGGAGCAGCCCCAGGTGTGCTCAGGTAGCCCACCCTCCCTCTGAGGACCCCTGACGGCTTTTTCCTCCCCTGCCAGCAACAGAGATCCCTATGAATGATCGGTCCAGTTTGGCGAGCTGTCTGTCACACGACCCATTTGCCGCCTGCGGGCCTACCTCCGTCGTTACACGGTGTTGTTACAGGGTGAAGAGTATTATATACCCCAAATCCAGGAAGTATTCGCAGGACGACATCTCCCTACTGAAGCTGCCCTCCTCAGTCACCTTCAATAAGCACATTCAGCCCGTCTGTGTCCTGTCCTCCTCCTCTGAGTTTAAGAACCTGGATGACTGCTGGGTGACTGGCTGAGGGGACATCCATGAGAAAAAGCATGAGGTTGGGGACAGACGGGTGGGGAAGTGGAGTGTTATTCACCACTCCCTGTGCCAGCCACACCAGCTGCAGTGGCCCCCACCTTGGTCTCTGTGCCACTGTGCTTTGGCTTTGGCCCGCTGAGCAATCTCTCTTCACCTCCTTTCCACACCCTGCCCCCCTGTAGAGCAGGGCTTTCTGTACCCACACTCAGCTCCCCCTCCCTTCCCTAGACTGTGAGCCAGAAAGCAGAGAGGGAGGTCCCCCCACCGGCCCAAGCCACACCCCCAGCCTGTGGGGGTGTGCGAGGTTTGGGGGTGGACTTGTCAGAAAGGCATCAGGCATTGTTTGGATTTTTTGTTTGTTTTGGGGGTTTTGTGGGGGTTTTTTGCAGTAATCAGGCCTCTCACTGTTGTGGCCTCTCCCGTTGCGGAGCACAGGCTCCGGACGCACAGGCTCAGGGGCCATGGCTCACGGGCCCAGCCGCTCCGCGGCACGTGGGATCCTCCCGGACCGGAGCATGAACCCGTGTCCCCTGCATTGGCAGGCAGACTGTCAACCACTGCGCCACCAGGGGAGCCCCTTTGGGGTTTTTTTGAAGTATAATTCACAAACCATAAAATTCATCCTTTTAAAGTATACAATTCAGGGATTCCCTGGTAGTCCAGTGCTTAAGACTCCGGGCTTCCACTGCAGGGGGTGTGGGTTCGAAGTCTGGTTGGGGAACTAAGATCCCACACCCTGTGTGGTGCAGCCAAAAAAATAAAGGCATACAATTCAGATTTTTTTTTTTTTAGTATATTCACAGAGTGGTTCCAGCGTCACCACTGTCTTATTACAGAACATTTTCATCATCTCAAAATGAAATCCCATGCTTATTAGCCATTACTCCTAATTCCCCGTTGTTCTAGGGCCATAGCCCTTGGCAGCCACTAATCTGCTTTCTGTCTCTATGGATTTACCTACTCTGGACACTTCATATAAGTGCAGTTATACACTACGGGCTAGCTTCTCTCACTAAGCATAATATTTTCAATGTTCATTCATGTTTTAGTGTGTGTCAGTACTTCACTCCTTTCTTTTTGAGGTTTAATTCACATAACATTAACCATTTTAAAGTATATAATTCAATGGCATTTAGAACATTCACAGTGCATAACCATCATCAACTCTATCAAGATCCAAAACATTTTCATCACGCCCAGAGGAAATCCCATAACCGTTAAGCAGTCACTCCCGATTACCCCCTCCCTCCAGCCCTTAGCAACCACTAACCAACTTTTTGTCTCTATGGATTTACCTATTCTGGACATTTCATATACATGGATTCATACACTGTCACCTTTCATGTTTGGCTTCTTTCACTTAGCATAATATTTTCAAGATTCATCCATATTATAGTATGTATCAAAACTTCATTCTCTTTTATGGCTGAATAATATTCCATTGCATGGATGCACAATTTGTTTATCCATTCCTCCATTGATGACATTTGTGATGTTTCCATCTTTTGGGTATTTGTATTAGCATACAAATTTGTGCTTGAATACCTCTTTTCAATTATTTTGTGAATGTATTTAGGAGTGCAATCCTGGATCACATGGTCATTCTATGTTTAACTTCTTGAGGAGCTGACAAAGAGTGTTCCATAGCAGCTGCTCCATTTTACATTCCTATCAACAATGAGGGTTATAATTTCTCTCCATTCTCCTCAATAAAAAACTTGTTATTTTCCAGGTTTTTGTTTGTTTTGTTTTGTTTTGTTTTGTTTTGGCCATCCTAGTGGGTGTAAAGTGGTATTTCACTGTGGTTTTTTAATTTTTTTTTTAACATCTTTATTGGAGTATAATTGTTTTACAATAGTGTGTTAGTTTTTCCTTTACAACAAACTGAATCAGTTATACATATACATATGTTCCAAAATCTCTTCCCTCTTGCATCACCCTCTCTCCCACCCTCCCTATCCCACCCCTCTAGGGGTCACAAAGCACAGAGGTGATCTCCCTGTGCTATGCAGCAGCTTCCCATTAGCTATCTAATTTACATTTGATAGTGTATATATGTCCCTGCCACTCTCTCACTTCGTCACAGCCCACCCTTCCCCCTCCCCATATCCTCAAGTCCATGCTCGAGTAAGTCTGTGTTTTATTCCCGTCCTACCACTAATCTCTTCATGACATTTTTTTCCCTTAGAGTCCATATATATGTGTTAGCATACGGTATTTGTTTTTCTCCTTCTGACTTACTTCACTCTGTATGACAGACTCCAGGTCCATCCACCTCATTATAAATAACTCAGTTTCATTTGTTTTTATGGTTGAGTAATATTCCATTGTATATATGTGCCACATCTTCTTTATCCATTCATCTGTTGATGGACACTTAGGTTGCTTCCATGTCCTGGCTATTGTAAATAGAGCTGCAATGAACATTTTGGTACATGAGTCTTTCTGAATTATGGTTTTCTCAGGGTATATGCCCAGTAGTGGGATTGCTGGGTCGTATGGTAGGTCTATTTGTAGTTTTTTAAGGAACCTCCATACTGTTCTCCATAGCGGCTGTATCAATTTACATTCCCACCAGCAGTGCAAGAGGGTTCCCTTTTCTCCACACCCTCTCCAGCATTTATTGTTTCTAGAGTTTTTGATGATGGCCAATCTGACCGGTGTGAGATGATATCTCATTGTAGTTTTGATTTGCATTTCTCTAATGATTAATGAGGTTGAGCATTCTTTCATGTGTTTGTTAGCAATCTGTATATCTTCTTTGGAGAAATGTCTATTTAGTTCTTCTGCCCATTTTTGGATTGGGTTGTTTGTTTTTTTGTTATTGAGCTGCATGAGTTGCTTATAAATTTTGGAAATTAATCCTTTGTCAGTTGCTTCATTTGCAAATATTTTCTCCCATTCTGAGGGTTGTCTTTTGGTCTTGTTTATGGTATCCTTTTCTGTGCAAAAGCTTTTAAGTTTCATTAGGTCCCATTTGTTTATTTGTGTTTTTATTTCCATTTCTCTAGGAGATGGGTCAAAAAGGATCTTGCTGTGATTTATGTCGTATAGTGTTCTGCCTATGTTTTCCTCTAAGAGTTTGATAGTGTCTGGCCTTACATTTAGGTCTTTAACCCATTTTGAGTTTATTTTTGTGTGTGGTGTTAGGGATTGTTCTAATTTCAAACTTTTACATGTAGCTGTCCAGTTTTCCCAGCACCACTTATTGAAGAGGCTGTCTTTTCTCCACTGTGTATCCTTCCCTCCTTTATCAAAGATAAGGTGACCATATGTGTGTGGGTTTATCTCTGGGCTCTCTATCCTGTTCCATTGATCTATATTTCTGTTTTTGTGCCAGTACCATATTGTCTTGATTACTGTAGCCTTGTAGTAGAGTCTGAAGTCAGGGAGCCTAATTCCTCCAGCTCCATTTCTCGTTCTCAAGATTGCTTTGGCTATTTGGGGTCTTTTGTGTTTCCATGCAAATTGTGAAATTTTTTGTTCTAGTTCTGTAAAAAATGCCAGTGGTAATTTGATAGGGATTGCATTGAATCGGTAGATTGCTTTGGGTAGTATAGTCATTTTCACAATGTTGATTCTTCCAATCCAAGAACATGGTATATTTCTCCACCTATTTGTATCATCTTTAATTTCTTTCATCAGTGTCTTATAGTTTTCTGCATACAAGTCTTTTGTCTCCTTAGGTAGGTTTATCCCTAGATATTTTATTCTTTTTGTTGCAATGGTAAATGGGAGTGTTTTCTTAATTTCACTCTCAGATTTTTCATCATTAGTGTATAAGATTGCCAGAGATTTCTGTGCATTAATTTTGTATCCTGCAACTTTACCAAATTCATTGATTAGCTCTAGTAGTTTTCTGGTAGCATCCTTAGGATTCTCTATGTATAGTATCATGTCATCTGCAAACAGTGACAGCTTTACTTCTTCTTTTCCTATTTGGATTCCTTTTATTTCTTTTTCTTCTCTGATTGCTGTGGCTAGAACTTCCAAAACTATGTTGAATAAGAGTGGTGAGAGTGGGCAACCTTGTCTTGTTCCTGATCTTAGTGGAAATGGTTTCAGTTTTTCACCATTGAGAACGATGCTAGCTGTGGGTTTGTCATATATGGCCTTTATTATGTTGAGGAAAGTTCCCTGTATGCCTACTTTCTGCAAGGTTTTTATCATAAATGAGTGTTGAATTTTGTCAAAAGCTTTCTCTGCATCTATTGAGATGATCATATGGTTTTTCTCCTTCAGTTTGTTGATATGGTGTATCACGTTGATTGATTTGCGTATATTGAAGAATCCTTGCATTCCTGGGATAAACCCCACTTGATCATGGTGTATGATCCTTTTAATGTGCTGTTGGATTCTGTTTGCTAATATTTTGTTGAGGATTTTTGCATCTATGTTCATCAGTGATATTGGCCTGTAGTTTTCTTTCTTTGTGACGTCTTTGTCTGGTTTTGGTATCAGGGTGATGTTGGCCTCATAGAATGAGTTTGGGAGTGTTCCTCCCTCTGCTATCTGTTGGAAGAGTTTGAGAAGGATAGGTGTTAGCTCTTCTCTAAATGTTTGATAGAATTCGCCTGTGAAGCCATCTGGTCCTGGGCTTTTGTTTGCTGGAAGATTTTTAATCACAGTTTCAATTTCAGTGCTTGTGATTGGTCTGTTCATATTTTCTATTTCTTCCTGGTTCAGTCTAGGCAGGTTGTGCATTTCTAAGAATTTGTCCATTTCTTCCAGGTTGTCCATTTTATTGGCATACAGTTGCTTGTAGTAATCTCTAATAATCTTTTGTATTTCTGCAGTGTCAGTTGTTACATCTCCTTTTTCATTTCTAATTCTATTGATTTGAGTCTTCTCCCTTTTATTCTTGATGAGTCTGGCTAATGGTTTATCAATTTTATTTATCTTCTCAAAGAACCAGCTTTTAGTTTTATTGATCTTTGCTATTGTTTCCTTCACTTCTTTTTCATTTATTTCTGATCTGATCTTTATGATTTCTTTCCTTCTGCTAAATTTGGGATTTTTTTGTTCTTCTTTCTCTAATTGCTTTAAGTGCAAAGTTAGGTTGTTTATTCGAGATGTTTCCTGTTTCTTAAGGTATGATTGTATTGCTATAAACTTGCCTCTTAGAACTGCTTTTGCTGTATCCCATAGGTTTTGGGTCGTTGTGTCTCCATTGTCATTTGTTTCTAAGTATTTTTTGATTTCCTCTTTGATTTCTTCAGTGATCACTTCGTTATTAAGTAGTGTATTGTTTAGCCTCCATGTGTTTGTATTTTTTACAGATCTTTTCCTGTAATTGATATCTAGTCTCATAGCGTTGTGGTCGGAAAAGATACTTGATACGATTTCAATTTTCTTAAACTTGCCAAGGCTAGATTTGTGACCCAATATATGATCGATCCTGGAGAATGTTCCATGAGCACTTGAGAAAAATATGTATTCTGTTGTTTTTGGATGGAATGTCCTATAAATATCAATTAAGTCCATCTTGTGTAATGTATCATTTAAAGCTTGTGTTTCCTTATTTATTTTCATTTTGGATGATCTGTCCATTGGTGAAAGTGGGGTGTTAAAGTCCCCCATTATAATTGTGTTACTGTCGATTTCCCCTTTTAAGGCTGTTAGTATTTGCCTTATGTATTGAGGCGCTCCTATGTTGGGTGCATAAATATTTACAATTGTTATATCTTCTTCATGGATCGATCCCTTGATCATTATGTAGTGTCCTTCTTTGTCTCTTGTAATAGTCTTTATTTTAAAGTCTATTTTGTCTGATATGAGAATTGCTACTCCAGCTTTCTTCTGATTTCCATTTGCATGGAATATCTTTTTCCATCCCCTTACTTTCAGTCTGTATGTGTCCCTAGGTCTGAAGTGGGTCTCTTGTAGACAGCATATATATGGGTCTTGTTTTTGTATCCATTCAGCCAGTCTGTGTCTTTTGGTGGGAGCATTTAATCCATTTACATTTAAGGTAATTATCGATATGTATGTTCCTATTACCATCTACTTAATTGTTTCGGGTTGTTCTTGTAGGTCTTTTCCTTCTCTTGTGTTTCTTGCCTAGAGAAGTTCCTTTAGGATTTGTTGTAGAGCTGGTTTGGTGGTGCTGAACTCTCTCAGCTTTTGCTTGTCTGTAAAGGTTTTAATTTCTCCATCAAATCTGAATGAGATCTTTGCTGGGTAGAGTAATCTTGGTTGTAGGTTTTTTTCCTTCATCACTTTAAATATGTCCTGCCACTCCCTTCTGGCTTGTAGAGTTTCTGCTGAAAGATCAGATGGTAATCTTATGGGGATTCCCTTGTGTGTTATTTGTTGTTTTTCCCTTGCTGCTTTTAATATGTTTTCTTTGTATTTAATTTTTGACAGTTTGATTATTATGTGTCTTGGCGTGTTTCTCTTTGGGTTTATCCTGTATGGAACTCTCTGAGCTTCCTGGACTTGATTGACTATTTCCTTTCCTACATTAGGGAAGTTTTCAACTATAATCTCTTCAAATATTTTCTCAGTCCCTTTCTTTTTCTCTTCTTCTTCTGGGACCCCTATAATTCGAATGTTGGTGCGTTTAATGTTGTCCCAGAGGTCTCTGAGACTGTCCTCAGTTCTTTTCATTCTTTTTTCTTTCTTCTGCTCTGCAGTAGTTATTTCCACTATTTTATCTTCCAGGTCACTTATCCGTCCTTCTGCCTCAGTTATTCTGCTATTGATCCCATCTAGAGTATTTTTCATTTCATTTATTGTGTTGCTCATCGTTTCTTGCTTCCTCTTTATTTCTTCTAGGTCCCTGTTAACTGTTTCTTGCAAATTGTCTATTCTATTTCCAAGATTTTGCATCATCTTCACCATCATTATTCTAAATTCTCTTTCAGGTAGATTGGCTATTACCTCTTCATCTGTTAGGTCTGGTGTGTTTTTATCTTGCTCCTTCATCTGTTGTGTGTTTTTCTGTCTTCTCATTTCGCTTATCTTACTGTGTTTGGGGTCTCCTTTTTGCACGCTGCAGGTTCGTAGTTCCTGTTGTTTTTGGTGGCTGTCCCCAGTGGCTAAGGTTGGTTCAGTGGGTTGAATAGATTCCCTGGTTGGGGGGACTAGTGCCTCTGTTCTGGTGGATGAGGCTGGATCTTGTCTTTCTGGTGGGCAGGTCCTCGTCTGGTGGTGTGTGTGGGGATGTTAGTAACCTTATTATGATTTTAGGCAGCCTCTCTGCTATTGGATGGGGCTGTAGACCTGTCTTGCTCTTTGTTGGGGATAGGGTGTCCAGCACTGTTCTTTGCTGGTCCTTGAGTGAAGCTGGGTCTTGGTGTTGAGATGGAGCTCTCTGGGAGATTTTCGCCGTCTGATATTACGTGGAGCTGGGAGGTCTCTTGTGGACTAGTGTCTTGAGGTTGGTTCTCCCACCTCAGGGACACCACCCTGGTGCCTGGCTGGGGCGCCAAGAACCTTTAATCCACACGGTTCAAAATAAAAGGTAGAATAAATAGAAAGGAAAGAAAAGGAAGGAAGGAGGGAGGGAGGGAAGGAAGGAAGAAAGGAAGGAAGAAATGAAGGAAGGAAGCAAGAAAGGAAGGAAGGAAGGTGCAGAGGAAGAAAGGGAGGAAGGAAGAGAGGAAGGGAGGAAAGAAGGGGGGAAGGAAGGAAGAAAGGAGGGAAGGAGGGAAGAAAGGAAGGAAGAAAGGAAGAAAGAAAGGGAGAAGACAGAGTAGTATAAAGTATAGTTATTAAAATAAAAAATAATTATTAAGAAGAAAAATTTCCTTTTAAAAAAAAAAACAGAAAAATGGGTCGGTCTAACCCTAGGACAAATGGTGAAAGCAAAGCTATACAGACAAAATCTCACACAGCAGCACACACATACACACTCACAAAAAGAAAAAAAGGGGGGAAATAATAGTATATCTTGCTCCCAAAGTCCACCTCCTCAACTTGGGATGATTCGTTGTCTATTCAGGTTTTCAACAGATGCAGGGCACTTAAAGTTGATTGTGGAGCTTTAATCCGCCGCTTCTGAGGCCGCTGGAAGAGACCTCCCCCTCTCCTCTCTGTTGGCACAACTCCTGGGGTTCAGCTTTGGACTTGGTCCCGCCTCTGCGTGTAGGTTGTCCGAGGGCGACTGCCCTTCGCTCAGACAGGACGATGTTAAAGGAGCAGTTGATTCGGGGGCTCCAGCTCACTCAGGCTGGGGGGAGGGAGTGGCACGGGGGCGGGGCGAGTCCGCGGCAGCAGAGGCCGACGTGACGCTGCACAGGCCCAAGGCGCGCCGTGCGTTCTCCCGGGGAAGCTGTCCCTGGATCCCGGGACCCCGGCAGTGGCGGACTGCACGGGCTCCCGGGAGGGCCGGTGTGGAGAGTGACCTGTGCTCACACACAGGCCTCTTGGTGGTGGCAACAGCAACCTTAGCGTCCGACACCCGTCTCTACTGTCCGTGCCGACAGCCGCGGCTCGCGCCCGTTTCTGGAGTTCCTCTACGCCGTGCTCTTAATCCCCTCACCTCACACCCGAGGAAGCAAAGAGGCAAGAAAAAGTCTCTTGTCTCTTCGGCAGCTCCGCGCCCGCTTCTGGGGCTCCTTTAAGCGGCGCACTTAATCCCCTCTCCTCGCGCCCAGGCAGCAAAGAGGGAGGAAAAGGTCTCTTGCCTCTTCGGCAGCTCCAGACTTCTCCCGAACTCCCTCCCGGCCAGCCGTGGCGCACTAGCCCCCTTCAAGCTGTCTTCACTCTGCCAACTCCAGACCTTTCCCTGGGATCCGACTGAAGCCCGAGCCTCAGCTCCCGGCCCCGCCCGCCCCGGCGGGCGAGCAGACAAGCCTCTCGGGCTGGTGAGTGCCGGTCGGCACCGATCCTCTGCGGGAATCTTCTCCGCTTTGCCCTCCGCACCCCTGTGGCTGAGCTGTCCTCCGCGGCTCCGGAGCTTCCCCCTCCGGCGCCCGCAGTCTCCGCCCGCGAAGGGGCCTCTAGTGTGTGGGAGTCTTTCCTCCTTCACGGCTCCCTCCCACTGGCGTAGGTCCCGTCCCTATTCTTTTGTCCCTGTTTATTCTTTTTTCTTTTGCCCTACCCAGATATGTGGGGAGTTTCTTGCCTTTTGGAGGTCTGAGGTCTTCTGCCAGCGTTCGGTGGGTGTTCTATAGGAGAAGTTCCACGTGTAGATGTATTTCTGATGTCTCTGTGAGGAGGAAGGAGATCTCCGCGTCTTACTCTTCCGCCATCTTTAAGCCGTCCTCACACTGTGGTTTTGATTTGCATTTCTCTAATGACTAGTGATGTTGAACAACTTTTCATGTGCTGGTTGGCCATTTGTATATCTTCCTTGAAGTAATGGCTATTTAAGTCCCTTAACCTTTTTTTTTTTTTTTTGGTCACACCACGTGGCTTGTGGAATCCTAGTTCCCCAGCCAGGGATTGAACCTGGGCCCTCAGCAGTGAGAGCACAGAGTCCTAACCACTGGACCTCCAGGGAATTCCCAACCCAATTTTATTTATTTATTTGTTTGTTTGTTTGTTTTTAAATAAATTTATTTATTTTACTTTTGGCTGCAATGGGTCTTCGTTGCTGCACGCGGGCTTTTCTCTGGTTGCAGCGAGCTGGGGCTACTCTTTGTGTGCACAGGCTTCTCATTGTGGTGGCTTCTCTTGTTGGGAGCACGGGCTCTAGGTGCGCGGGCTTCAGTAGTTGTGGCACACGGGCTCAGTAGTTGTGGCTCACAGGCTCTAGAGCACAGGCTCGGTAGTTGTGGCACACGGGCTTAGATGCTCTGCGGCATGTGGGATCTTCCTGGATCAGGGCTCAAACCCATATCTCCTGCACTGGCAGGCAGATTCTTAAACACTGCGTCACCAGGGAAGACCCCCCCCATCCCATTTTTAAACTGAGTTGTCTTTGTTGTGACGTTGTAATCATTTTTATATATTCTGGATACTAGACCCTTTTTAGATATATGATTTGCAAATATTTTTTCCTATTCTGTGGGGTTTTTTTTTTCCTTTTTTCTTCTTTTTTAAAAAAACTGGTTCCTGGGTCTCATTCCATGGATTTAATTGGTCTGGGATGTGGCACAGACATTGGGATATTTTAAAGCGTCCGAGGTGATTCTAATATGTAGCTAAGGGTAAGACCAGCTGGCCTAATGGGGTTCATGATGCTTAGAGAGCCAAGTGATGCCAGGAAAGAGGCAATAATCTCCAGGAAAAGGACAAAGAGCTAAAGGTTTGAAAGTTGAAATGAAGACCTACCTGAAGTTCTGTGGAACAGGTAGGCTTTAGTGTCAGAAAGTTGTGTTTTGAATCCTCTTACTTAACTCTTCAGTTTCTTCGAAAGAGGCATCATAGCTCCTTCCTTCCAGGTTTTTCCATGTTGTCAGTCCCTGGTGTTGATGGGGGAAGAGCACTTCAGATGCAGGGCTGAGCCAAGACTCGTGGACCACATCTCTTTTCACTTTCATGATAGTATCTATTGATGCACAGAATATTTTAATTTTGATGAAGTTCACATTATTTTTTCTCTGGCGCTTTTGCTTTTGGTGTCATGTCTAAGAAATCATTGCCAAATTCGAGGTCATGAAGATTTACCCTCATGTTTTCTTGAAGAGTTTTATAGTTTTAGCTGTTATATGTATATCTTTGATTCATTTTGAGTTGATCTTTGTCTATGGTGCAAAGTAGTGGATCCAACTTCATTTTTTGCATTTGGATATCTAGTTGTCCCAGCACCATTTGTTAAAGAGACTATTCTCTACTCCACTGAATTATCTTGGCACCCTTGTCAAAAATCAGTTGACCAAAGAAGAATGGGTTTATTTTCTAGACTCACAATTCTGTTCCGTTTGTCTGTATGTTTATCCATTTGCCAGGACCCCATTGTTTGATTCCTGTAGCTTCCAAGTATGTTTTGAAATTGGGAAGTGTGTATTCTCCAACTTTGTTTACTTTTTCAAATATTGGTTTTGTTATTTGGGGTCTCTTGGTAGTCCCTCTAAATGTTAGGATGAGCTTGTCAATTTCCACTAAAAAGGCCATTGGAATTTGGATAGGGATTGCATTGAATCTGTGGATTGCTTTGGGGGAGTATTGTCATCTAAATAATATTAAGTCTCCTGTCCATAAACAGAAGATACGTTTCCATTTATTTGTCTTCTTTAATTTCTTTCAGCAATGTTTTGTAGTTTTTTGTGTACAAGTCCTCAATTAAATCTAACTATTTTATTCTTTTTTATGCTATTGTAAAATGAAATTTCTTTTCTAATATCCTTTTGAAGTTGTTCATTGGTAGTGTAGAAATATAATTGACTTTTGTGTCTTGATTTTAGATCCTGCAAATTTGCTGAATTCATTTATTAATTCTAGTCCTTCTTTGTGTACTCTTCATTATTTTCTATATTTAAGATCATGTCATCTGTGAATAGACATAGTTTTACTTCTTCCTTTCCAACTTGGATGTGTTTTATTTCCTTTTCTTGCCGAATTGCTCTGACTAGAACTTCCAGTAAAATGTTAGATAGAAGTGGCAAAAAACTGGCATCATTGTCTTTTTCCTGATCTTAGGGGGAAAGCTTTCAGTCTTTCACAATTCTGTAGCTGTGGGTTTTTCACATATGATCTCTATCATGTTAAGGAAGTTCTCTCTATCCTTAGTTTATTGAGTGTTTTTATAATGAAAGTGTTGGATTTTCCTGCATCAATTAGGATAACCATGTGGGTTTTTTTTTTTCCTTCATTCTATTACTGTAGTCTGTAGTATGTTACATTGATTGATTTTTGTATGTTGAACCCACCTTGCACTCTGGATAAATCTCGCTCAGTCGTGGTGTAGAATTCTTTTAATATGCTGCTAGATTCAGTTTGCTGGTATTTTGCTGAGGATTTTTGCATATATGTTGGTCTGTAGTTTCTTTTTTTTTTTTTTTTGAGGTACGCGGGCCTGTCACTGTTGTGGCCTCTCCCGTTGCGGGGCACAGGCTCCGGACGTGCAGGCTCAGCGGCCATGGCTCACGGGCCCAGCCGCTCCGCGGCATGTGGGATCCTCCCGGACCGGGGCACGAACCCGTGTCCCCTGCATCGGCAGGCGGACTCTCAACCACTGCACCACCAGGGAAGCCCTGTAGTTTCTTTTTGTGTGTGATAACTTTTTTGGGCTTTGGTGTCACAGTAATGCCAGTCTCATGGAATGAGTTAGGAAGTGTTCCTTCCTCTTCTGTTTTTTGGAAGAAGGATTGATGTTAATTTCTTCCTATGTTTGATAGAAGTCACCATTTAAGCCATCTGGCCCAAGGCTTTTCTTCACTGGGAGGTTTCTGACTAGTGACTAAATCTTTTTACTTGTTATGTGTCTGTTCAGATTTTCTATTTCTTCTTGAGTCTGTTTTAGTATTTTGTGTGTTCCTAGGAATTTGTCCATTTCCTTTAGGTTATCTAATTTGTTGGAATACAATTGTTCATAGTATTCACTTATAGTCCTTAATTTTTCTTTAAGGTCAGTAATAATGTCCCCACTTTCATTGTCAATTTTGTTGATCTTTCAAAGAACCAACTTTTGGTTTTGTTGATTTTCGCTATTGTTTTTCTGTTCCCTAGTTTGATTTTTTTCCATTCCTCTCTTTATTATTTCCTTCCTTCTTCTACCTTTGGGTTTAATTTGCTCTTTTATTTCTAGTTCCTTAAGTTAGATTGTTGATTTGAGATTTTTCTCCTTTATTAACATAGGCATTTCCAGCTATAAATTTCCTTGTGAGAATTGCTTTTGCTGCATCCCGTAAGTTTTGGTATGTTGTGTTTTTATTTCCATTCATCTCAAAGTACTTTCTAATTTTCCTTGTGATTTCTTCTTTGACTCATTGGTTAGGAGTATATTGTTCAATTTCCACATAGTTGTGAATTTTTCAGTTTTCCTTCCGTTATTGATTTCTAGCCTCAATCCACTGTTTTCTATGATGTCAGTCTTTTCTAATTTATTGCAACTTATTTTGTGGCCTGACATGTCATCTATCTTGGAGAATGTTTTGCATCCACTTGAAAGGAATGTGTATTCTGCTCTTGTTTGGTTGGATTGTTATGTATATGTCTTTTAGGTCTAGCTGCTTTATAATGCTGTTCAAGTCCTCTGTTATCTTACTGATCTTCTCTCTGGTTGTTCTATCCATTAATAAAAGTGGGGCATTGAAGTCTCCAACTGTTCTTGTAGAACTGTCTATTTCTCCCACCAGTTACATCAATTTTGCTTCATGTATTTTGGGGCTCAGTTGTTAGATGTGTAGATGTTTATAATTATTATATCTTGAGGACTTGCCACTTTTATCAATATATAATGTCCTTCTTTGACTCTTTTTAAAAATATGTATTTATTTATTATTTATTTATTTTAGCTGCGCTGGGTCTTAGTTGCGGCATGCAGGATCTTCATTGTGGCATGTGGGATGCTTAGTTGCAGCATGCAGACTTCTTAGTTGTGACATGCAGACTCTTAAGTTACAGCATGCATGTGGGATCTAGTTCCCTGACCAGGGATCAAACCCAGGCCCCCTGCATTGGGAGCACAGAGTTTTACCTGCTGGACCACCAAGGAAGTCCCCCTTCTTGGACTCTTGTAACATGTTTTGACTGAAAATCCATTTTCTCTGACATTAGTATAGCAACCTCAGCTCTTTTTGGTTACTATTTGCATGGAATCTCTTTTTCCAACCTTTCACTTTAAACCTATATTTACCTTTGAATCTAAAATTATTGTTGGGCTTCCCTGGTGGCACAGTGGTTAAGAATCTGCCTGCCAATGCATGGGACACAGGTTTGAGCCCTGGTCTGGGAAGATCCCACATGCCGTGGAGCAGCTAAGCCCATGAGCCATAACTACTGAGCCTGTGCTCTAGAGCCCGCTAGCCAGAACTACTGAGCCTGCATTCTAGAGCCCATGAGCCACAACTGCTGAGCCCATGTGCCACAACTACTGAAGACCGCGCACCTAGAGCCTGTGCTCCGCAGCAAGAGAAACCACCACAATGAGAAGCCTGTGCATCTCAACAGAGTGGCCCCCGCTCGCCACAACTAGAGAAAGCTTGCATGCAACAACGAAGACCCAACACAGCCAAAAATAATAAATAAATAAATTTTAAAAAATAAAAAATTTTAATATAATAAAATTATTGTCTTGTAGACAGGATATAGTTGGATCTCTTTTTAATCCATTCTGCCAATCTCTGCCTTTTAATCGGAGTGTTTAAAACAGTTACATTAAAATTAATTTCTGATAGGGAAGGATTTACTTCTACCATTATTCAATTTGTTTTCTATACTTTGTCAGATGTAGAAGATATAGATATCTTATATCTATATCATATCTATATCTATACATATCTTATATCTTTTTTGTTCCTTATTGCCTCCTTTTTGTGTTTAATTGATTTTTATTAGTGTACTGTATTGATTTCCTTCTCGTTTCCTGTTCTGTTTATTTTTTAGTTATTTTCTCAGCAGTTTCCCTGGAAATTACCGTTAATAACTTAAACTTATAACAGTCTATTTTGAATTAATATCAACTTAGGTTCAATAGCATACAAAAGTTCTGTTCCTATACAACTCTATTCTTCTCAAGTTGTTATTGTCACAGTTTACATCTTTATATATTGTGTAACCATATCTTTATATATTGTGTAACCAATCTCTGTGTAACAGAGATTTACAATTATTGTCTTTTAAATTGCATTTGTCTTTTAAATTGTATAGCAAAAAAGGTATGAACCAAAACTATAATAATACTGGCTTGTATGTTTACCTGTGTAGTTACATTTACCAGTGTTCTCTATTTCTTCCTGTGGGTTTAAGTTACTGGCTACTGCCCTTTCATTTCATCCTGAAGGGCTCCCTTTTCCATTTCTTGTAGGACAGGCCTACTAATGATGAACACTCTTAGCATTTGCTTATCTGGGAATATCTTAATCTCGCCTTCGTTTTTTTTGAAGGATAGTTTTGCCTGATATAGAATTCTTGGTTGACTATTTTAGCCTCTTAGCACTTTACATATGTCATTGCACTGCCTTTTGGCCTCCAGGGTGTCTGAAAAGAAGGTGGCTGTCAATCTTGTTGAAGATCCCTTATACTTGATGTGTAGCTTCTCTCTTGCTGTTTATAAGATTCTCCATTTGTCTTTGCGTTTTGATATTTTGATGAAAATGTATCTCAGTGTGGATCTCCTTGTGTTTATCCTACTTGGAATTTGTTCACCTTGAATGTGTAGATTCATATATTTCATCAAATTTGGGAAAACTTCAGCCTGGATCCTGCAGCTATACTAATTATAAACAAGCTCAGTTGCATCAGCCCCTCTCCCTGTGTATGCTTCAGCCATGGTCTCTCCCCACTGGCTCAGGCAGGGCCTGTCATCTGCAGGCTACAGAGAGGGAAACCAAGCCTCAGGGAGGAGCTATGACAGCCTGTCCATCCATTGGGTCCTTCTGTGATATTATTCATCACCCACCACATGCTGGGTGCTGGACTAGAGCAGAAGAATCAAGGGCAATGTCCCAGGTACTGTGGGTACTCCAGGAAGTCCACTCCCCTTCATACCCCTTTTCTCCAGATGGCAGAAGAGAGGCTAAGGTTGTATTTCTCTCTCCCACCCTCAACCCCTGACAGATCTGCCACGTCCCTACAATCTTCAGGAAGTGCAAGTCTCCATCATAAACAAATCCAGGTGTTCCTACCTGTTCCATCAGCCTGATTACTGCAGTCACAGCAGTAATAATATGATTTGTGCTGGCTCTGAGGATGGCAACACTGACACCTGCAAAGTGAGTACCCCTGCCCCAATGAGGGCCATACTGAAACTGAGTACCACCCCTCCCAATCTTGGGCCTGAGAGCAACCACCTTGACCCCTACCAATCCACCCTTAGAGTTTATTCATGAGAAAGTCACTGTAGACCTCATTTATCCATCCTATAAAACAAGCTTCCCGTTTTACATTAATTGTACCTCCTTTGATCCTTATGTGAAATTGAGTGGATAGACTGTTGCCCCCTTTACAGATGCAGAAACTGAAGTTTGTTTGCTTCCAGGGGGAGGAGTGGGATTTGCACCCAGTCTGCCCAGCTCCACAGCCCCTCCTGCTCTACCAGCCTCTCCACTGGCCCCTCCTGCCCCCCCCCCCAGGTCTTGCTCACCCACACTGCTTCCCAGGGTGACCCAGGCGGACCCTGGCTGTGGATTCCACCCAGGCTGTGGATTCAGATTGGAATTGTGAGCTGGGGAGTGGGCTGTGGTAGGCGCAACCAGGCCAGCATCTACACTAATGTCAGTAGTTACTTCAACTGGATCCAGATGCTGGTGGGCCGCAGCACACCCAGGCTGGACCCCTCTCAGTTGCTGCTGCCCCTTGCTCTGCTCTGGGCTCCCTGACTCCTGCAGCTGGCCTGTGCACACCTAAGCCCATGAGGGTGCAGTAGTTACTGCAGCTCCAAGCACATTTGCCAAGGGCTGGGGCCACGCCAGTGGCAGGACTGCCTGCTGGACCAGGCCCAGTCCCCTTCTGTCCCCTTTGCTAATAAACATGTGCATGTTCACGTTGATGCCTTGCACCATGTTCTATGACCCTGGGTGGATTCCTGGACACCCTCACAGTTACCCGCATCCCATCCACCCTAAGACCACTCCTTAACTCCTAAACCATCATCACCCATCTGTGCTATACAGGTTTTGGTTGCAAACAACAGAACCCTCTCAGGTTAGTTCAATCAGAAAGATAATTTACAGGGATTTCCCTGGCGGTCCAGTGGTTAAGACTCTGTGCTCCCAATGTACGGGCCCGGGTTCAATCCCTGGTCAGGGAACTAGAACACTCATGCCGCAACTAAAGATATCCTGCAACAAAGATCCCGTGTGCCGCAACTAAAACCCGGTGCAGCCAAATAAATAAATAAATATTTTTTTAAAAGAAAGATAATTTACAGGAGGACATAAGTAGGAACAGGGTCCCTGGGGGCTAGGAGGGCTGGAGTGGGGTGCAGTGGAGGAAATGCCCCAAGACACCCCCAACACTCATGCCATGTTCCCCACCACACAGACGCCAGATGCTCCTAGTCTCACCACGGTCCCCCAAAGGCTGACCCGGAACCAGGACAAGGGTGCTGGTAATTTATTTGGGAGGCGATACCAAGAAGCCCCAGTGAAGAGTGGGGAAACTGAGGCAGGAGAGGTGCGAGCCAATGACGTTTGCTCAGATGAGGAGGTTACCCTTGTGGGCAGCTGAGGCGCTGTCTGGCCGGGATCCCCTGAGAAATCACGGGGACGCACCTCAGCATCGCCCGCTGGGGACAAGGACCTGGCATGGCCCCTTCTCTCCTGACTCCCCGTGGTTGAGGCTTGTCCTGGGTCCGTGGGGGCTCCAAGCTCCATAGGTGGTCTGGGTGGAGGGGCAGCAGCAAGCATGTCGCCCCCCACTCCCAACGCTGGGGTCCCAGAACCCAGCCTCAGCATGGCCAAGGGACCAGGCCAGCGGGGCTGACTTGGGCTGCTTGGAACTGCTCGGGCAGATCTGCGTTTTCATGAGATCCAGAGGTGCTATGAGAGCAGAAGGTATGAGAAGCTCTGGTTGATTGAGAGCTGGTCTCTGTGAAGAGGCAGGTGGAGGAGTCTTGGGAGGGTGCCCTCCTTGCCTCTGCCCACCAAGACAGCCACACAGGCTGTAGGACACCACGCTCAGGCTTCATGCCCCTCGGCAGCCCTGCAAGGCTGGAGTTTCTCTTCCGCCTCATCACAATGAGGAAACTGAGGCCCAGAAAGGTGAGAGAACCATTCAAGTCACTCAGCTCACAAGGGCCTGTGTCCACCCCTCACTACATGGCCTGACTCAGAGGGGCCAGCAGGTACCAGGTGGGTGGAGTCTCCCAGGTCTCCTGTAAGACTCACCTGCATTGAGATTTCCACTCCCCCCATCTGCCCGCCCCAACAGCCAAAACCTGAGGGTGCACCCACTCACCTCCCCCAAAGGCCCTCTGAGTTGACCCCAAGCAGAACACTCACTGCCCTGGTGTCCTTTGTGTTACTGGAGGACAGTGTGATTTAATGCCTATTAAACGCTTGGCCCCAGACTGGCCACACTGCGACACTGCCCTGCAGGCCTGCCTGGACATTGCCTCTCCTCCAGCACAGGCAGAGTAGCCTCTGGTGGCCCAGTGCCCACGTGACAGACTCATCCACAGAAATACCTTCAAGCCCACCCAGGCGCATGTCCACCCATAGGGTCCTGTTCAGGGCCACCTACCCAGAGGCTCAAGAGGACTCCAGCCATGTGCCACAGCATGCCCCTCCCCCTGGCCCGGCTCACCCCACACCTTTGTCTCCCTTCAGACTGCTTTGGATGACCCCTGGTTGTTGGGTCAGCATGGTGTGGGGTCTGGCTGTGGCTGTCCCAAAGGGCCCAGCTTCTGCTGGGACATCAGTGAGCATACCACCTGGATCCTGGAAAGGCCACCCCCTCCCACCTCCTCCTGCTGCCAGGTCTACAGGGTGCCCCTGGGGTCTGGCCAAGGGCAGGGCTGGGCACTCGTCAGAGATGAGTCCTGTGCTGCAGATGGTGGGCTGGGCACCGCCATACTGAAACACATTGGCAGGGCAGCCAGCTCAGGGTGCACCTCCCCTCCACCTTTGTTGAACTGTTATTTTGTTTTCATCCTTGGCATTTAAAGACTTTGGTTGTAAGCAAAAGAATCCCCTAGTACCAGCATGAGTGAAGGAGAGTTGCTTTAGAAGGATAAAGGACAACCCACCAAGGGCAAGGATGACTGGAATGAGGAGTTCCAGCTCCACAGGACACTCTTTCTCAGCCTGGAAGGTTGCAGGCTCTCAGGCCAGCTGAGAGTCCTCGCCAGTGGCTGCAGCTATGGCTGCCCCCTGCCTGGGCCCCAAGGGGTCCTCTCTCCCTCCTCCAGGGTAAAAATCCCAGGGAAGGATTCTGATTGGCTGGTCTGGGGTCATGTGTCACCTCTTGATCAATCACTGTGACCTGGAGGACATGGTGGGATGATGGCCCCTGTTTGGGTCATTTGCCCTCCCCTGGGAGTGGGGACAGGTCCAGCACCAGAAAAAGGTGGGGATGACTCAGCTGTGGCCCTGAAAAGGATGGTTGTGAGAAGGGCAAGTAGATGACATTTGTTGAGGGGCCATTTCTGCAGTGTGATTCAAGGGTGGGACTGAAGGGCGTGTGGGTCCAGCAGGGGTCTGTGCCTCAGTTTCTCAATCTGAGACAGGGTCTGGGTTGGGGTGAGCCCCTGGAAAGAGGTTCCTTTCCTACTCCTCTCAGGTTTGATTTTCCAATATTCAGTCATTTCCAGATCCTCCCACCATAAGCCAGTTTCTCAGTGGGAATTTGTTTCCTGGTCCCTGCATCCAGGTGTCTGTCCTCCAGGCTTCCCGCCTCACCTAAATTGCAACAGGCAGACACGCAGCTCCTTCCATCCCGCCTTCCAGTGAACTCCTCTCTCAAGGTATGGCCCATATCCCCAGAGATAGCTGTGTGTTCCCAGTGTCCCTGGTCACTCTTGCTCCCACCTGCCTCTCCAGCTGCCCCAACTCTGCACCAAGGGGAACACTGCCTACCTGGCTCCATTCCTGCCAAGCCCTCTAATGGCAGCTGAATCCGGGATAACGAAAGGTCAGGAGCCTTGGGGAAGGTACTTCTTTTATTCTTGTGGCACTTCTATAGCATTTACATCAGCCAGGCACTATTCCAAGCTCTGAGTGGGCTAACGCAGTTAATCTTCACAACCACCTGGGAGGCGGGTTTTACAGAAGAAACTCTCCCAAGGTCTCAGGGCTGGAGGGAGGGCATTCCACAAGCCGACTCGAGTCCTTGAGCATGGGCTTTAGCCTGCTTCTAGAGTGGACAGCAGAGGTCAGGCCTGAGGCTGCCCTCCCTCACTTCAAGTGGAGGGGCTGGGGCTGGGGCTAGTTAGCCTCTAGGTCCCCTCGTTCATATCCTTCACCCTCACTCCCGGCATGATGCCCTGCTGGCCCCTTTCACTCCCAAATACTCAGTGCCCACTCTGTGCTGGGCACTGTTCAGGCCATGGGGGACTGGTATGCACTGAATGTCTGTGTCCTCTCCAAAATTTATATGTTGAAGCCTTAACCCCCAATGTGACTGTTTGTGGAAGTAATTAAGGTTAAATGAAGTCATAAGGGTGGGCTCTGATCCAATAAGATTAATGTCCTTCTAAAAACAGACACCAGCAAACACCCCCCATGCCCAGCAGACATAAAGAGGAGGCCGTGTGATCACACAGTGACATGCCAGCCACCTACAAGCCAAGAGAAGAGGCCTCAGAGGGAAACCCATCTTGCCAATTCCTTGTTCTTGGACTTCTAGCCTCCAGAATGGTGAGAAATAAGCTGTGTTTAAGCCCCCCAGTCTGTGGTGTTCTGTTCTGGCAGCCTGAGCTAAGACAGGGACAGAGACCCAGACCCTGCCTCATGGAGGGAGGACAAACAAATCAAACCTCCTCTATCACACATCAACTCCCACTGTGACGTGGCACAGGAGGAGGTGTGCTGGGCAGGAAGGCCCCCAGGAGGAAGAACCAAGTGGAGGGCTGCTGGATGACTTGGTAGAAGGACGTTCCAGAGCCTTCTGGGATGTGGGCACAGTCCAGGCCAACCCTCCAACTGAGCCCTGTTCCCAGCATCTCCCAGCCTCACCAGAGACCAGCACCCTTGCTGTGCTGGCCACCCCAAATTGAAGAGGAGATTGTTTCCCAAGGTCAAGTCTGCTTCTGCCTCTAGGGTTAAGCGAGGAGAACTGCCAGGTTTAAACAAGATATTCATAAGACATTCATTCCCCTCCCCCCACAAATAAAACTGTGCAGAGCTGGGGCTGGGAGGGGCTATGCAAGGCCTGGAGCCTGACCTCTGTATGAGGCAGTCTCGGCCAGGATTTCTGGACAGAACAATGCCACTCAGAAGCCCCAATGACTGAGTACTGCAAGGAGCCAGGAGGCAGGATCAGGTTCAGAGATGAGCGGCCAAGGATCCTCTGGAGCTTCATGGCCTGACCGAAACAACCCCCACCCCCGTTCATCCCCACCCCACATCGCTCCCTGCCCTTGCCTGGCTGGGCACAGGCTCCCGCCCCCAGTTCTGTGTACCTTGGCCCAAGCCAGGTTTCCTTTGAGAAACCCAGGTGTCCCTTTCTTGCCACCTCAAAAGCACTGTTTAAAGCATCTTTGTTCAAGGCTGGGCTGATGAAGCCACAGCCCCACCCTGACCCCCTTAATTACCTCCTGGCCAGGCCCCCACCCCCTCCTTGGTCTTTAAGCCCTCAGGTCGCCCCCAGCCCAGTTAGCAAGGAGAACACCAGCTGCAAGAGTGAGAACAGAATGCAGGAGCTGCAGGGTCTAGGGGTGGGGGGCACGCAAGAGCAGCTGTCAGGCAATGGAAATACAAGATGGGGGAGAGGCGGGGCTCCAGGGCTTGTATCTAGATCTAAAGTGGCCAAATCTCACAGCGTGTGGGGGCAGGGGTGGTCTCTGGGGCCTGGGCAATATAGGGCATAGAGCCTGGGCCACAGGGCTAGGTCTGGGACCAACCAGGGTCTAAAGGAAGACAAAAGGGCCTCTGGGGGGGCTAGATCCTCCTCCTCTCTCTGCAGGCTCCAACCAGAGGGCACCCTCATTCCTAATCTCTGACCTCCCTCCCCTCACCCTGTCATCTGACACCAAACCCATAATCCAGTCCCTTCCCTGCTTCCTCCTCCAGTGTGCCAACCCCCACCCCACAACCTTAGCCCTGTGTCTCCTGACCCCATCCTCCTCCCAGTTCCCTGCTCCTCTGCTCGCCCTTGAGTTCCCCTTGTCCTCTCACAGCCTGCGGGCAGCCTCACGTGTCAAGTCTCATCGTGGGGGGCCGGGACACCCAGGATGGAGAGTGGCTGAGGCAGGCGAGCATCCAGCACCGTGGGGCACATGTGTGTGTGGGCTCGCTCATCGCCCCCCAGTGGGTGCTGGCAGCACACTGCTTCCTGAGGTGAGCAGGCAGAGCAGGCTTGGACAAGGGGCATTCCCCTACTCTGAAGGCTCAACGTCGAGGGGGGCAGGGGCGGGTGGAGCAAGACCCACGGAAGGGGGGGGCACCATTTGGTGGAAGCATGGTCCCCAGGCTCTGAGTGAGAGGGTGGCGGGGACGGGGGCCCTACTGGGGGTGGAGGAGGAGCTGCTTTAACTAGACCCACCGCTGTCATGCAGGAGGGCACTGCCATCTGAGTACCGCGTGCACCTCGGGGCACTGCACCTGGGTCCCGCTTCGCCCCATGTTCTCTTGGTGTCCATGCGGAGGGTGCTGCTGCCCCCGGACTACTCAGAGGACGGGGCCCGAGGAGACCTGGCGTTGCTGCAGCTTCGCCGCCCAATGCCCTTGAGCACATGAGTCCAGCCCATCTGCCTGCCTGAGCCTGGGGCTTGCCCACCACCAGGCACACCGTGCTGGGTCACTGGCTAGGGCAGCCTCCACTCTGGAGGTGAGGCAGAGGGCGGGACACTGGGGCATTGGGGCGGGACAGGCGATCTCTCTCCACCTCTCTCTGACTAGGAATCCCAGCCCCTCACTGCCCCAATCCAGGACCCAGCGTGACCTCCATGGACCCAAACATCCTCACAGTTTTTCCACCTCACCGTCTTCCGGCTCTTAAGAAGTCCCCTTCTTCTCCAGTGCCACTCCCAGAGTGGCGACCTCTGCAGGGAGTACGGGTGCCACTGCTGGATACTCGCACCTGTGACCTCCTCTACCACATGGGCACCAACGTGCCTCGTGCCGAGCACATAGTGCTGCCAGGGAACCTGTGCACCAGCTATGTTGAGGGCTAGAAGGATGCCTGCCAGGTGCAAGAAGCTGCCTGGAAACTCTGGAGTCCATGCTCCTATGGCCAGCACCCTACCTCCTTAGAACCCAGGACCTAGGAGGTACCACCTCCAGGGCTCAGCGTCCTGGACCCCAACCAGAGGCACCACCTGGGTGACTGCAGCCCTGGGACCCAAAGTCCCTGGAGGACTGGGACCTAAGCTCTTCTTTCTCCTGCAGAGTGACTCTGGAGGACCCATGACCTGCATGAAGTCTGGGCGCTGGGTCCTAGTGGGTGTGGTGAGCTGGGGCAAAGGCTGTGCCCTGCCCAACCGTCCAGGTGTCTATACCAATGTGACCACTTACAGTCCTTGGATTCAGGCTCGCCTCAGCCTCTGATGCAGTGACACTGACCTGAAGCCAGACTCTGGGGTCCCTCAGCTGCCTGGTCTGTGTGGGGATCTACACATCCCCCCACACTGCCCCTTCTGACTTAGGGCTTAGAGGCCTAATAAAGTTAAGGGGCCATCCACCCATCCATTCATCTGTCTATCCCCTGCCTCCTCCTTGGGACTCACCAAACCCAAGCTGCCAACCCTCCTCCAGGAGGCTCCCGAGTGTCCAGGGGTCTCACACTCCCTCCCTTCCCTTCCTGTTCATATTTAACCCCCTGAGCTCCAGTCAGAGCACCCAAAGACAGGCAAGTGAGTCGGTGCTAGGTCTGGTCTGTATGCCCTTCTTTTCTGGAAGAAGTCAGAGAAACTCAAATATGAGAGGGATTCAACACCAGGGAAATGACTGTCCATTGCTAGCTTTGAAGATGGAGGGGCCATGTGGCAAGGAGCTGAAGAAAGCCCCTGGCTGACAGCCAGCAGGGAAAGGGACACCTCAGCACTACAACTGCAAAGAACCGAATTTGGCCAATAACCTGAACAAGCTTGGAAGCCAACTCTTCTCTCAGCCTCCAGATGAGAGCCCTGACAGGCCAAGCCCTTGATTTCAGCCCGGTGAGATCCTAAGCAGAGAGCCCAGTTTAGCCCACCCCCAGAGTTGTGATTTAATAAATTAGTGTTTAAGCTGCTATGTTTATAGTCATCTGCTACACAGCAATAGAAAACTCATATAGATTTTGCCCCACTGCTGTGAAAGTGCCCCAGGAGGCAGATGGCCAGCCACCAGGCCTGGCCTTCCCATGAATTCTAAGGTCTTAGGAGTTTGGGGCATCTGACATCATGCCCTCTGCCAAGAGGAGACAGGAGTCCCCAGATAGGCCTGGCCATAGCTTCTGCTATCCTTGTTTTTTCTGCCACTGCCCCCATCCATGTCCTGAATGAGTCTGAGGCTGTGTCCTAGCCTTGGCCAGGCCCCCAGGCCCAGGACTGCCCCCTTCCCCCACCTGCATCTGGAGACCAGCCGAGGCCCTTTCAGCTCCCTGACCACCCTCATGTGCTGGGACCTGGTGTCCTATCTCCTCTCTGCCATCTCCTCACCCCCAGGCCAAGGATCATCCATCCCTACAGACAGAGCTCAGTTTCTAGAACAGCAGAAAGAACAAGAACCAGAACAAAACCTGGAAACTCCGAAGCCCCCCTTTGGAGCTGATGGGGCAGTGGGGTAAGGGGGGACAGGGGAGGCTATCACTGAAGGGGCAGCCTGGCTGGGCAGGACCAAGTGCAGCTGCCGCCACACAGGCCTGAGCCTCATCTCCCTCCCTTCTTTCCTCCCAGGGGAAAAAGTGGCTGCAGCACTTGGTCGCTGCTGGGCCAGGCCAGGCTGGGAGGGTGGGGCTGTGGACTGGGCAGTGAGGGAGCTCCGGGCTGCTGTCTCCCCTAGGCTGAGGGCCGTCTACTGGCTGCCCCTGGTGGGGTCACTGGGGACCAGGGTACCCAGAACAGGGCATGGCTGTGGCAGGCCAGGCAAAAGGCTGTGGGCACATCTGCGGGGGGACCCTGGCCGCCCCTGCTGGGTGATGCTGGCTGTCCTCTCATCCCGCCCTCAGCTGGGGGCCAGCCCAGAGAACTTCCTCAAGATGCCTCCCAAGGTACTGAGACCAGAACAAGCCAGGGACTGAGAGCCAGGATGCCTCAGTCTTGGATCTGCCGTGATTAGAGTAATGGATCCCCATTAAGAGCCCAGTGTTTCTTTTCTTTCTTTCTTTAGCTGCGCTGGTTCTTAGTTAAGGCTCACAGGATCTTCGTTGCAGCATGTGGGATCTTTAGCTGCAGCATGCAGGATCTAGTTCCCTGACTGGGGATCGAACCCGGGCCCTCTGCATTGGGAGCATGGAGTCTTAACTGCTGGACCACCAGGGAAGTCCCAGAGCCAAGTGTTTGTGAAGCGTAAGGTGAGAACTAAGCAGGGGTGTCCTAGAAGTGGAGGGGGCAGGCTGCCCACGGAAGGGAATGAGCAGAAATCTGCTACTCCTTGTTAAACCCTCACCAGACACGGTGCAGAGAGCTCTACTGCCATCTCATGAGATTCTCACTAGACACTCTGTGAGGGGGGTTTCCCCATTTGTCAGATGAGAAAACAGGCCCAAAGGCATACAGCTGGTAGACTGTAGACTGGGATTTGAACCCAGGTGGTCTGATTCTGGAGGTAGCTGGGGGTGGTAAAGAGGGTATTACCGCCTTGGTTCTCTCCACTTCCTCCCACCCCAACAGTGTGGCTTCCAGGCCCACCTCCTCTCTACTCGCTCCTGTTGTGGCAGCCTCACAGGGCTGGTCAAGCTACAGCTCTTCTCTGTCCAGCAGGCTTAGTGGCACGGCACCCTGTGCTGCTGCATCCCGCCTGTCAGCAAGGTCATTGGGCCTGGAGCCAGGCCGGGGCGAGGCTGGGGGGGGCTGGCGGCAGGGTATGAACCTGGCCCTACGTCAGTAGCATCCTGCCCCTGGCCTCACAACCGCTGCCTGACCTCCCAGGAGGGAGCCCCTGGGGCAGCGAGGATAGTCCTCAGAACCCACTGGGGACAGGACATCAGGCTCCTGTCCAAGCAAGCATTCTCTAGCTGCTCACCTGCTCCATTTGGTAGAGCTGCAACCAGATGGCCCAGACTCTCCCAGGAGTACTGACTCAACCTCAGTTTCCCCATCTACAATCTGAACTGGTAACACCAACCCTATCATGGCTGTTGGGAGAGTCAAAAGGACTCAGTTCTGCCCAGTGAGCACACAGACTGCGCCAGGCACTGGCTGGCTCTCAGCTGATCTCTGAAGACCTGTGAGGTGTTCCCATTTCACGAATGGGGAAACAGGCCCAGAAAGGCTAGGTAACATGCCCTAAGACCCACAGCAGGCAAGAGGTGGAACCAGATTTGAATCTGGGCGACTGACTCTAATTCCACACTGAATTGTCACTTCCCTCATAGAAATGAAACCAGTTGTATGACACAACTAGAGGCACACTAGTAACGAGTGATGACTGACAATTACTATTTATTAATCAACACTTGAAAAAGTTTAAGTAGACCAAAGGAGAAGGCCCACCAGACTGATACCCTACAGGCTTAGTTTGGAGGCCGGGGAGGGTCTCTATTGTGAGCGCTGGGTGGTTGAGGCAACAGGGCAGAAGGGGCCCAGGAGGACTTCCTGTGCAGAGAAGCAAGAGCAGCTGGCCAGCTGGCTCACCCACCATCTTGAGACTCCCATTTTGTCTGTCATGGCCCCCAGGAAGGAGGGTCTGCACCCGGCTAGACCACAGAACTGGGGGGCTGGGGGCTCAGCCCCTGCTCCTCCCTCAAACTTCTCCTCACCCCATTCCCACTGCAGGAGGTATCACTGTACTCACTGACACGAGGACTGCAGTTACCTCCTGCAACCGACCCACCCACCATAGCACAATGGGGTGCACAGAGATCCCATCTGAGGGAAAGGGCTGCCTTGAGGCACAGGTGAGGAGGAGTCCCAGGAAGGAAAGGGACTTCAAAGGACTCCTGAGGAGCCAGAGGCCAGAAGTCAAAAATAACTATAGCAATAGTTTAGGAAACATCTATTGAGTGCTAACTGTTGGCGATGTTACCTGCAAACTGGGTTTGCCTCTTGGTGAGTGTCAAGCGAAAAAAGACATAACCAAGCCAAAGATCAGGAGAAGAAAGGATTTATTGTTATTTGCAGCCAGTGAAGAGAACACCAGGGATCTTTCCCAAAGCAGTGTCTCCCTGAACAGCAAAATTGGGGGAATTTTAGGCTAAGGGTACATGCATATTCATGAAAGGTCTTGCAGTGAGGCCAGGCTTAGATCACAAAGTGGCTTAGGCCAAAAATGGCTTCTCTTCTGTCATGAAAACCATGCTGGGTTCTCTCTCCAGGGACCCCCACACACACACACACTGCTATCTGCTTACAGCAAGTCTCCACAAACTTTACAAACAGTTATTCTCCAATCTCAGAGAGGGGGAAACTGGGCCTTGGTGAGGTTAACTGCCTAAGGCTGCACACTCAGTGCTAGAGCAAGGATTTGAATCTCGGCAGGTCTGAGCCCAGAGCCTGCGTGGCTAGCCACCAGCTTGATTCAGGACCAAGGCAGCAGCATCTTCAGATTCCACCTACTCCAAAGAATCCTCAGATTGTGGCCTCAACAACTGCTGAGCTGTTCAGCATCCAGGGTCACCACTGGCTCATCTCTCATTGGGTGCCATGGCATGCCTTCTTTGGCACATGCCAGCAATGACTCAGCTGAGGTTCTCCCTCTCCCTGGGAGAGGTTGAAAGAAAAGCCTCCTTCTCTTGCTCTAGTATAACTGCAATTTGGGGCGGTGCAGGAGAGCATCCAACTACCAAGGAGGGAGGCCTAGGCTGTCAGTAGGTACGAAGGGCGGCCAAGAGAGGGAAACCAAGTCCACAGGCCCTTCTGGAGACTGAGTGGACCTAGGCAGAAAGGTGGGCAGTTGCCCAGGGCACCCTCCTGGGAAGTGTGAACACCAACTTTGGCCAGGCATGCTGCTTCTTCCGAGGACGTTTGCCAGGACTTATCAAATGGGGGTCCTACTGCTTGCTGCTCACAATCAATTGCATACTCACAAATGTTGGCGGCAAAGGAAAGGTGCTTTTAATCAGAACACCAACAATCTGGGGAGATGGTGGACTCAGCGTCCCCCAAAAGCCACCTCCGCAGATTGTGCTGGGCCATGAAACTTTTAAAGGGCAGAAGGGAAGTAATCTCAGTTAATTGTTGAGATAGGGGGTCAGAATTATTGCCATCCCTCCACTGCATGCAGGCTCGTCAACTTCTTGGGCTCTTTCTCTAGATGTTATCTTGTTGGGCTTCCCTGGTGGCGCAGTGGTTGAGAATCCGGCTGCTGATGCAGGGGACACGGGTTCGTGCCCCGGTCCGGGAAGATCCCACATGCCGCGGAGCGGCTGGGCCATGGAAAACTAGTTCTATTAGATGTTATCTTGTTCACACAGTTTGGTCACACAGTTTGTTCAGGTTACTGAAGGGAAAGCTAGGTAAGAGATCTGGTCATCTGTTAAATACTTGCTAATTTCTCTAAAGAACCAACTAGTTTGGCAAGGTATTGTGTAATTAAAAGATTTGAAAGGTGTGCTTGGGCCAGAGATGGGTAGAACATGGTGTGGGTGGAGGGGCAGTGCCTGGTTTAAAAGTTAGTTACAGGGACTTCCCTGGTGGGCCAGTGGTTAAGAATCCACCTTCCAATGCAGGGGGCTGGATTCCTAGTCAGGGGAATTAAGGTTCCACGTGGTGAGCAGTATGCCCCCCCCCCAAAAAAAAGTTAGTTACAATCTAGCTTTACTAAAGTGATAAGAAAAGGGGCTTCCTGCTGAGGGCGGTTTCCTGCAAAGAGCTGCTTACACACTCCCTAACACCAAAAGCAGCTTCCAAGGATCATTACAGGCCCTAAAGCCTCGGTAAACTGCTTTAAATAATCCTTACAACCAAGGCTAGGTTAGGGAAATGGGGCTGTTTCCTGATACGGCGGCCGAAAGATCCAGAATTTAACACCTCCTCAAAACAGCCGCCAGGAAGCCCCATAATCATGAGTCAGACTCCCAAACCTTGCAACCCAGGTCTCGCTGAGATGTGAATGTCTTGCCGCCCTGACGACCGAGACACATTATTCATTCACTCTCATTAGGCTGTGAGGCACCCTACGCTTGCGAAGTTAGTCCCTGACATTCCCAAGAAGGACAGGAGTCCCCTAGACTGCATCAACATGGGGAACTCGGTTTGCCACACCCAAGATGGCGCCACCGCGCCCTGCGTCCCTCCCGCGCTCGGTGCCGGTCGGCCTCCCACTACCTCCGCCACTCGGCCAACCGGCCCCGCCCCGCGCCACGGCGCCCAGTCCGCAGTCGGAGGCTCGGCTGTAGCGCCCCCTTTGCGGATTACTTAAAATGGCGGCCATGGGGCGGGGCCGCGGGGCGCGGGGCACGCTGGGGCCAGCGCGCGGACTGCCGGGAACGGGGCGGAGCGCGGCCGCGCCGGCGCGTCGAGGGGCAGAGGCAGCCGCCGAGATGGTGAGCGGGCACTGGGGGAGGGGCGTTTGGCCGGGGCCGGGGCCGGGGGTGGCGAGGGCGGTGGGCCGTGGGAGTGGGGGGGGGCCGGGCTCCGCGCTCACGCCGCCCCGCCGCCCCGCTGCCCCCAGGACGTGTTCCTCATGATCCGGCGCCACAAGACCACCATCTTCACGGACGCCAAGGAGTCGAGCACTGTGTTCGAGCTAAAGCGCATCGTCGAGGGCATCCTCAAGCGGCCGCCGGACGAGCAGCGGCTGTACAAGGTGCGGTCCCGTCGGTTACGGGCGGCCGGGGGCTGCGGGAGCGCGCTGCTCGGAACCGCCGCCCGACCCTGGCTGTGGGCGCAAGGCGGCCCCGTCGTTGATGTAAACATTAGCGACCGGCTGCCGCGGGCTGGAACTCCCCCGCGTGGAGCCGTTGCTCGAACCTGGGGAGATGAAGCCCCGATAGCGCTCGCTACACCGGGGGTCTCCGTTCGGATGGCTTGAAAGTCGCGCGCCAGTCCCTATGCTGAGCGCCGAGGGCCAGCGTCACATCTGATCCCTACAGTGGTTCTACCCTTGACGTGCTGACCCTTGACTTCCCTGCTCTGCGGTTAAGGAAACTGAGCCTCGGAGGTGGCCATTTAACGAAGCTAAGGTTGTTGGCAGAGTCAGGATTTGAACTCCAATGCTCAATCGTGTGCAGGACTCTCACACGCCCCCCGCCCCAGAAACGCCTTAATACAGAGAAATGGAGGGTGTTGAGATAAGTCAGGTCCCACCAGTTCTTCATCCAACAACTGTTTATTACTCCCCAACTTACTGCTGATGTTCTAAAAGCCCCCGCCCCTTTCCCCCTTACAAACCAATTGCGATTATCCAGCAAGGATGTCGTGGGATTTGGGGTTTTCATTGGGGAGTCCTGTTTGTTGGCCCCTCATTTCAAGTTTCTGGCAGCATGACGTCCCTCACCTAATAAGTTCCTTGATCTGATTCTGGGTGGAAACTGGGAAACTGATCTTTTGCTCCAGGCTGAGCCTTCACCCCTTTGTCTCTAAAAGCCTTTTATTCTTGTTACCTGCTGGGGCTTCTTTAATAGGGACCCTTCCTACTGCCTGAGCTTGTTTCACTTGCTGTGCTCCGTGCTTTCTGTGTGTCCTTTGCTCATTGAAGCCTCTGGCTGCCCTATGAGTTGGGAATTCCAATAACTCCTGTTTTACAGATAAGGAAACTTCACATCAAAAAGATCAACCACCTTGTGCAAGGTGGTTGAGCTGGGATTCATCCAGGTCTGCCTGTGGCCAGATGGGGGTCACTGACAGTTGAAATCAGGTTCACCTGGAGTTGCAGGGGTGTAGATTCCAGACACCTACCCTACCCTGGGAGGTTCTGATTTGGAAAGTCTTGGGTGTAGTCCTGGAAACTGTTTGATATACTCTGGGGTGGTTCTGGGCCCTACTTGGGGCTGTTTCTTTTCTGTCTTCTGGCTTCCAGTATAGTTGCTGACCAGAGAAGTCTTTGGGACTTGCCCCTCCTGGGGCCTCTTCTGAGACCCTGCCTGCCTCTCTCCTCAGGACGACCAGCTTCTGGACGACGGAAAGACATTGGGCGAGTGTGGCTTCACCAGCCAGACAGCACGGCCTCAGGCCCCAGCCACTGTGGGGCTAGCCTTCAGGGCAGGTGAGAGGGGCAGCGACAGGATGGAAATGGCCAAAGAAAGGGGTGGTCAGGGAACCTGCAGTTGTTCCTCCAAGCCTCCTGGACCATGTCTCCCAGTTCACCAAATGCAGGCAATATCCTATACTAGTGTGTTTGCTTCCCCAGAAGCACATGAGATACTTGTAGAAATTGAAGCCCATTTCATGGAGGATTCAAAGATTCTTGGTCACAGTACCAGCTTACATTTACAGAGAACTTACTGAGCACCTGGCCCTGCACTCTGCATTTTATTTCTGTTGTCCCATCTAATCCTCTTGATAGCCCTGAGGGGTAAACACTTCCATCCCCGTTTGGGAGACATGGACGCCGAGGCTTGCTGGCAGTCATGTGGGAGGCCACAGTTCAGATGCAGGCTTCCAGGACCTTGTCTGAGCTGGGCACCATGCCAGCCAGTGTCTTCTTGGTACATCGCTTACTCCCCCAGCATCTCTGTACAGGCCAGAGTTGTATTGTGATCATTTTAAGGATGAGTAAACTAAGCCTGGGGAGGTTAGATCAGGTTCAGCCCTTTCTTGCCCCAGAGCCTGTACTCTCCTTAACCACATTCCACCCTGACCAAGGTTTAGAAACCTGAGGGGTGGGGGTGGTTTATGTTGCTCCTTTTGCCAAGAAAAACATTTAAATTTTATCCTTTGTCTCTGGAAATTTAAACAGGGGTTATAGGGTGTTTTCACAGCTGTAGACAGACCCAGGGGCTGTGTGAATGGCTGAGTAAATCTGGATGAAGTTACGGGGAGTTATTTTTCTAGCTTCTTCTAAGAAAATGTAGCGAGGGCTCAGGAGGGAGCATATAGCCTTAGCTGCACTTCTCAGTTTCATAAGGATAAACCATGTGAGGCCTCAGCAGCTGTGTCTTCGGGCAGCTACTTCACTCCCCGCCCCTCCCCTCCCAGACTGGAGTTTGTCTTCATAAAAGGAGTATGACACTGGGACCAGCCTCACAGCAAGGCAATGTGAGCCCCCGTGTACCCCAGGCCCTGCAAGTGCTCAGGAAAAGGCAGTCTTATGGGCCTTTGTGTGGGTTCCCTCAACTCTCAAAGTGACAGTGAGGCAGGTGAGGGGCTGGTGCAGACTTTGTACAGGGTGGGTACTATACAAAGGCTGTTCTCTGAGGCAGGTAAGGGAGGGCTGAAAGCATATCTGTTCTTTCTAAACCAGGGCCAGGCTGCATTCTTCCAGAAAAAGTATCTCTTCCTCTAATTTGAACAAAGGCACTCTATAGACTTGCAGCTACTCAACCATATTGCAGGTGAAAAAAATCACAGCACAGTGAGGTCATTTATTTTTCCCCATGACCCCCACTTATGGCATAGATTGTGGACCCTTGGTGGCATCACCTCAGGTGTGTCATTGCTGTTTTGATAGGGGCTGTGGTGTGGACTGTAGACCGTCTGCTTCCACTTGCAAAAACGCACTTCTGGGTGGGTAGTTTCCTTGTGCAGAGACGCGTCTCTCCCCACCCCCCAAAGTGGTTTGTTTAGTTAGGGAGATATGGTAGTGTCTGGTGTTAAATAGCATCTTCCAGACTTTATTTCCAAACAATGGGGAGAGGTGATGAAGGCAAGAATTGTCACTCAGATTTGTGGCTTGGAAGATGAATTCGTTATTAAGCTGGGCCATGTGCCTTCACCTGAGTGCTGTTGACATTTGGGGCTGGATGATTCTGGGTGAGGTTGTCTTGTGTATTGCAGGATGTGTAGCATCTCTGGCTCTTACGAAAGATGGCCTCTCCCCACTAGAGGCCAGTTGCAGCCCCTCAACCCCCAAAGTTAAAACTTGTCAGACGTGACCGACTTCCCCTGGGGAGCCTAAATGGTTGAGATCCCTAAGCCAGGTGGAGAGAAGTTTCCCATGTAGAAGAAAAAGTTGTGTTCATTTGATCTGTGCTGAAGTAGTAACAGCAGGAATGAGACAGGGAAAATCTTCCTGGGGCTGCTGTTCTAGTAGGAAAGCAGCTGGTCAAGAGAAACAGGGCATTCGCGCTAGCGGTTACGTGTTCCCAATGTTCCCGGGGCAATAAACAGGGCATTGGGCATATAGAGTGGGTGGTTGTACAGGGTGGTTGGGGAACGCTTCTCTGAAGAAGTGGTATTTGATTGCCCCTGGATGCCTTTCTTAGGCAGGCAGTCATTCTAAGTGTCAAGCTAGGGAGTGGCAAATGCAGAGACCTTGAGGCAAGAAAGAGGTTGACGTGGGAACATGGGGACCACAAGGAGACATGTGGAGAGACGTAATGACACGATGAGATTTTATTCAAAGTATGATGAGAAGCAAGAGGAGGTGTGATGGGAACAAGGCGATGGGGGAGATTGTAGGTGGATGCAATTCCAGAGGCTGAGGGATGCAGAGGGTGAGGAACATGGCCAGGCTGGGGGAGAGGAGCAGGGTCAGGTTGGTTCTGTAAGGGTGGGAGACTCACTTTGCAGTGGCCACCCCCTCTCCACCAGATGAGGCCTTTGAGGCCCTGCGCATTGAGCCCTTCTCCAGCCCACCCGAGCTGCCGGATGTGATGAAGCCACAGGACTCAGGAAGCAGCGCCAATGAACAAGCTGTGCAGTGAGAGGCCCCCCAACCGCCCTACCCCCCCAATAAAAGAGATTTGGGTGTCCACCTGGTTGCTGCCTCTTTCTACACACCTTCTCCTGACTCAGGTATCACCGCACTGGTGTGCCCCACCCCACCCTACCCCACCCTCAGCCTCTTCCAGGCCAGCCTGCTGCATCCCAAACTCTGAGTCCAGCTACCAACCCCCAGCCCAGCCTACCCCTCAAAAGGCCATAATGGGGAAAGGAACCCAGAGCCCCCAGGCCAGCCTTCTGCTCAGCCTGGGGACAAAAGGTTTAGAGGCTTTGTTTCTTCAGAGTGGCCGGCCCCCTCCTAGCATGAGCATGCTGGCTCCCAGCTGGAATGAGCCTGTTGGTTTGAGTGTGGGTTCTGTGGGGGATCCACAGCCTAGAGCCACCCCATGAGGCTCCTCCAAGGTATGCCCCTTGCAAGGGGGATGCAGCCATAGAATAAGGGCAGCTCCTCTCCTAACTCTCCCCACCCATAATAAACAATCCATAGACCCAATTCCTGCATTTCTCATTTTTATTTGACAGAAAAAGTTGCTCTTGCTGTACAGATTTTAAAAAACCAAAATGCCTTTAAGAAACGTGAAGAAAAGTTGGGGGGGAGGGGGCCACAACCTCACTGGGAGGCCAGGAGGGAGCCAACTAATTTCAACTCCTGCCCCTTTTTTCCGGGTATACCTCACACAGGTCCGCAAGTACCAAACCATCATCCCCCCAAGAACTCGGGGCTAAAAGGAGGGCAGTGCCTCCCAGATCCTTTCTAAGACCTGGGAGTCCCAAACTGTATCCTCCCCTCCCGCAACTCCCCATTCTCATTCCCACCCACCCCAAATCCCCCAAAACATGTGAACCAGGAAAAACTCACAGAGATTAACATTTCACAGAACAAAGAAAAAAAAAAAGGAAGAGGGAGGGAAAGAAGGGAGCCCTCCCCCCAGGATGCTGCCAGGGTTGGGGGGGAGGACAGACAAAGACCCCCACCCACGGCTCTGTTGGGGAGAAAGAGGGCACGTCCTGTGGCTCCAGAACTTGGGGTATGGTGGAATTCCCCAAAAAAGATTCACGGAGACCTGAAATGGAAGAGAATAGTCAATGCAGGCCCCAGCCAGCCCTGGAGCTCTCAGAAGTGAGCCCAGCCCTACAGTGTGACAAAGACACATACCTGGAGGAACGGTGCCGCACGGAGTGGGGGCTGGGCGTCTCCCTCCTGCGCTTGTGGCCTGGGGAGTGGCTGTCCCCACGCTGGCTTCTCCGGGAACCCCGTTCGCTGCTGCTACAATGAAGGACAGACATGAGACCACACAGAGAACACCCCCAACCCTTGGTACCTTGAAACCTTAGAACTTTTTCTGCAGGAATCAGTGGCAGCCAGACTGGGCTACTGGCAGGACAGCACACACTGGCAACCCTACCTCTGCTGGTCCCGCGGTGAGGGCTGGGGTGAGGGGCGGCGGCGCTCCGCAGGCGAGTAGCTAAGGGACCGGGAGTCCCGGAGGGAGTCGATTGGCTTCCGGGGGCTGCGGGACCTGGGGATCAGAGTAGGTCCCCATAGTGCCACACTCTCTCAAACCCACAAGCCAGCACTCAGGACCACCCCCACCCCGCCCCAGGTCCTGACCACCAAACCTCATACCACGCAGGGCCAACCTCAGACCCACCTTCATCCGCTCACTCACCCATCCGCCCGCACACCATCCACCGAGTACCCCAACAGGCAGGGCACGGGGTGCAGCGGGGGAGGCAAAGATAAAGACAGTCCCTGCCCTTGGAGGGGCTCAGTCTGATGGTGAAGGCAGGCCAAGGGTGGCTCGCTTGGCCCCACATGTGGGAAGCAGCCCCGCAGGACCGATGTACATGGGGTCTGGGGACCCAGGGGAGGGAGACATGGGGCAGGGCAGGGAAGGGGCAGGGTAGTCTTCTTGAAGGTGCTGTTTGAGCGGAGTCTTGCAGAACGAGGAGTTCACCAGGCGGACAAGGGAATTCCAGGCAGGAGGAACAGCATGTCCAAAGGCATGGGGTTCTCCTTAGACTGCAAGGCGCTGCTGAGTGTGGCTGGAGCACAGGGCATGTGTGGGGGCGGGCAGGAGAGGAGAACACAGGGCAGGCAAGGCCAGTTGGTGAAGAGCCTCACACGCCATTCCCGCAGAGGTGGGGCTTTATCCTGCAGGCCACAGGGCGTCCCGGAAGGATTTGTGGAGTGAAGGGAGTAACCAGATGTGCGGTTTTAGAAAGATCCCTCTGGCTACGTGTGGAAGAGAATGGCGTGGAGGCAGGGAGACAGGGAAGAGGCTGTGGATAGAGTCGGGAGAAGATGACGGTGGCCAGACCCTGGCGGTAGCAACGGGGAGACTTAAAAGCTAGAATCCCTGGAACCTGGGACCAGGTTGCATGTCAGGGGCAGGGAGAGGAAGGAACCTAGGACTCCCCAATTTTGGCTTAAGCACCCACTTGGATGACAGCCCTCTGCCAGAACAGGGCACAACAGAGTAAGCAGGGAGAGGAGAGCCCAACTCCTACTGTACAAGCAGACACCACAGTCCAGCAGGGATCTCACACCCCAGGGTCACACCCCACCCCTTCCTTCTCAAGCAAGGCGGCACTCACCTCCGCTCGCCAGGGGGTGGCTTCTTGGGGCTTGCAGGTTTGGGCAAGGCCTGAGGGCCAGGCTTAGCAGGGGAGGGGGAGGAAGAAGTAGAGGAAGAAGAGGAAGATGAAGAAGACGAAGAGGAGGAGGAGGAAGAGGAAGAGGAGGAAGAAGAGGATGATGAAGAAGAGGAGGAGCTGCTGGAACTGGAGCTGCTAGAACGCCTCTTCCGCTTGGCTGGGGTCGGTTCCTGAGGACGGCCCTCTCGAACAGCCTCCTTTGGGGCTGGGGCAGGGCTGGGGACCCTGTGGGAGAAGAGAGCGTCACAAGGAGACAAGCTGCCCCAGCCCCAACCCTACCTTCCTTGGCCTGGAGGAACGGCAGTGGGGGAGGGGTGCCTGAGAAAGGCCCTGGGAGCTCTCCAAGCTGAGAGCCAGTGAGTGCATTCTCTGGAGAGCAGTGGCCCCAATTGACCCAACCTCTGCTAACACAAGCAACAGGCTGGGGCCCGCAGCAACAAAAGGGATCAAGGTTAAACCTCAAGAATGTCCCTGATGGAGGAACAAGGTCCCTGGGCTCAGGTGTGGAAGCCAAGCTGGGTGGTCTCCGTCCTCTCCGTCCTCAGAGAGGAGAGCCACAGCGTGGGGAGGCCTCTGTGTGTGTGGGTTGGCTGGGGGAGGGGCCGTCCTGCCTGGAGGCAGGGAGAGGGATAGGATGACCTCTGAAGATCCTTCCAGCCCAGGGAGTTCCTCTTGAGGTCTAACTGCCATCCCTCCTGCTGTAAAATTAAGTCCATTTCCTCTAGTTCTGTCCTCTGTAGAGACGGAAAACTTATCATTATCCTCTAGAGAATTAACCTTCGGAGACTTTTACCTGTCCCATTCCTCCCCCCCATTAACCCCCACCCCGGCATTCTCTTCTACCCCCAGCTTAAGGATCATGGTCCCCATACCTCCTCAGAGAGCCAAGAACCTCTGGATAGGGATTCTCCCTCCCCACCGCCACCAACCATCCCCAAAACCTTCCCCGTAGAAGAGTTCTAAAAGTCCCCTCACCTCTTCAGTGCTACCTCAGGTTGAGTGGGAAGGCTAGAGCCCTCCGAGTCGCTAGAACTGGAGCCAGAGGAGGAGGAGGACGACGATGATGAAGACGACGATGAAGAGGAGGAGCTAGAGGAGGACGAGGACGACGAACTCCGTCGCTCCTTTGCTGGCTGCAGGGCAGCCAAAGCAGAAGGCTGCTGGGCCTCCATAGAGGCAGTTGGTTCCCCACCCTCTGGGTGGAACACCCCAGGGACGGGGCCAGAGAGCATGCCATCGTGGTCACCAGCAGAGGATGTGGTCTTTGCCACCGTTCCAGAGGAAAGGGACTGAGACCCTGCTACAGGGGTGGTCTGGGCAAGCAAAGATCGGGACTGGTCAGAAAAAGCAGATGGCACAGGGGACCTAGGCCGATCCTGAGCTGGAGGAAGAACTGACTGTGAGGGAGCCAGTACCATTCTAGAGGCAGGAGAGGGAGCCCGCTCAGATGTCATTCTAGACTGGCTTGGGGCAGATGGTGGGGTTCTAGAGCCTGGGCCTCCTGGTGGGGTTCTGGACCTGGCTCGGTCAAGGAGCGGTGGTGAGGTTCTGCCACTAACGCGCTCATAGGCAGAGAGGGGCACCCTAGGGCTGGTGAGGTTTGCACCAGACAAGGCTGGAGCCATTCTAGCACTAGTGAGATTTGCAGGGGCCAAGGCTGAAGGGGTTCTTGAGCTGGCAATATTCACAGGAGCTGTGGCATGTGTAGATCTAGGACCCACCAGATTTGCAGGGGCTGGAGCCTGGGGTGTTCTGGAGCTGGACGGATAGTTTGCAGCAGTCGGGGCTGTGCCAGAACCCGAGAGACTCAAAGCTGCCAAAGCAGCTGGGGTTCTGGCTCCTGCCAGGTTCACAGCTGGCGCTGTGGGGGTACGAGGGTCAGCAAGGTTCACGGCTGAAGGTGCCACTGCTGTTCTGGGGCTGGCCAAGTTCATGGCTGCTGCTGCAGCTGGCGTTCTTGAGTCAGCCAGGTTCACTGCTGTTGGGATGGCAGGTGTCCTGGCACTGGCCAGGTTCATGGCTGCTGCAGAGGCTGCAGGAATCCTGCTGGCAAGGCTGGCAGCTGGGGCTGTTCTAAGACTCATGAGAGGCACTGGAGCTGGAACCTGGGACATTCTTGCAGCAAGGCCAGCTGCAGACATGGACGGAGGAGGTCGAGCAGTGCCAAGACTGATAGCCGTCAGGGCAAGTGCAATTCTGGACTGAGCATGGTTTTCTGGCACAGACGTTCTCGGGTGATCAGGAATTCGGGGACCTGGACCATCCATCATGGAACCACCAGCTTGCTGCAGGACAGACATGGGTGTTCTAGAGCTGCCAAGTGGCTCAAGCATTCCAGGTGACCTACAGCGGTCAAGAGGCGTTGGTGACATGCTAGGACGACTGAAGCAGCTCATTCTGGAGCTATTGAGCGCTACTGGAGGTGTCCGAGAACCAGAATGATTTCTTGTTGCTGGAGGAGTAGCAGAACGTGAACGATCAGAACTGCTTCCGGATGCAGAACGCCTGCGGATAGCTGGAGGAGATCTTGTTAAGGACCGTTTGCCCCTAGTTGTTCGTGGAGTACGGGACCTAGAACGACGGCGAATACCAAGTGGTGAGCGACTTCGAGAACGCTTGCGTGCTAACAATGGGGTTCGAGACCTAGAGCGGCGCCGAATAGCTAGAGGAGTTCGGGACCTAGATCGGCGGCGTGTCACTGGAGAGGTTCGAGAGCGGGACCTCCTTCGAGTTACCGGAGACGTGCGAGATCTTGACCTCCTTCGGGTGACTGGGGATGTTCTGGATCTTGATCTTCTGCGAGTGATAGGGGAGGTTCTGCTTCGAGATCGCCTCCTGGTTACTGGTGGGGTCCTAGATCTGGACCTTCTCCGAGTCACTGGTGGAGTCCTAGAACGGGAGCGTCGGCGAGTCGGTGTTCTGGACCTTGAACGACGGCGGGTTACTGGTGGTGTTCTGGACCTAGATCTCCTTCGACTCACTGGGGAAGCTCTTGATCGAGACCTTCGTCTAGTCACTGATGTCCTGGACCTTGATCGCCTCCGGCTGACTGGTGAAGTTCGAGACCTGGACCTCCGTCGGCTAACCAGGGGTGTTCTGGACCTGGATCGCCGGTGAGTGGCTGGAGAGGCCCGAGACCTGGAGCGTTTCCATGGGGCTGGTGATGTACGTGAGCGGGAACGCTTCCGACTGGTTGGGGGTGTCCGAGAGCGGCCTCTTCGGCGTCTAGAGGAGGTTCTGGAACTCTCCTGCCGGGCAGGAGACCGTGAATGGTAACCAGAGCCTCCCCTGCGACGCCGAGTAACCCGAGACCTTGACCGGCTCCGCTGTCTTCTCCGGGAGGTTGACTGAGAAGATCCAGACCTATCTCGACGACGGGTTGTTCTGGTTTTCTCCCTCCTCGAGCGGGAACGGGATCTCTGCAGCCCACGAGGCTTTGGTGAAGGAGAACGCCCTCTCCTTGAAGTTGTCTTAGTGCGTGGAGATGAAGCTGAACGCCGCCGGCGTGAGGATCTTGACTTTTCAGCTGGCTCTGGGGAAGACACTGAGGGACTTCTTCGGCGTCTTGGGGGAGTTCTTGAGCGGGTCTCTGGTGAGGATGATGCAGAACGGCTTCTACGGGACAGCCTGGCCTTCCTAGTCAGCTCAGGAGATGATCGAGAGCTGCGACGGCGAGGCGGAGTACGAGACTTGGTCTTGGGCTCTGGTGATGACCTAGAGCTTCTTCTAGTAGTTCTGGATTTGGGTGGGTGTTCTGGAGAGGACTCGGAACTGCTGCTTCCTTCAGGCGAAGGGCCTCTGCCTTTGCTTGATGACCCTGATCTGCTTCGTCTTGGAAGGACCCGAGGGACAGGAGCCTTGGGTTCAGGAGAGGAATCAGAACCACTCTGTGCCCTGGGTACTGCTCTTGGCTTCTCTTTAACTTCAGGGGATGAGCCAGACCTACTACGCCGAGGAGAAGGCCGGGATTTGCTGTCAACCTCTGGAGATGATCCAGAGTGACTCCTTTGTCTAAGTGGCTTTCGTGTCTTAGCTTTAGAATCTGGAGAAGAGTCTGACTCACTTCTCTCCTGAGGCGATGAACTGGGTTTCCCATCAAGTTCTTGAGAAGATCCAGACCGACGTCTCTGCCCGAGAGGAGTCCTAGTCACAGTCTTCTGTTCAACTGAAGACTCTGACCCACTTCTTTCTCTCTGGGGGGTAAGACACTTATTGTTGAGCTCCGGGGATGATGGAGAATGACTCCTTGGCCTAGGAGTCTGAGGCAAAGCTTTTGCTTCTGGAGAGGAATCACATTCACTCCTTCCCCTGGATGGTGTTCTAGGTATATCTTTCATTCCAGGAGACGACCCAGATAGGCTGTGCCTTGAGGGAGTCCCAGATCCATCTCTAAGTCCTGGGGAAGACCCAGACCTGCTTCTTCTTGAGGGGGTTCTGGGTAAACCATCTTTTATTTCAGAAGATGCAGAACTACTTCTTTCCCTTGAGGGGGTTCTAGGTATAGCATCAAGTACTGGCGAAGAGACACTCTGATTTGAAGACATTCCTGCTTTTTCCACTGCATCTGGGGATAATTCAGAACTGCTGTGTCTGGAGGACCTTGTTGATTGTTCTTTCACATCTAGAGATGGATCTGTCTCCAGCTGATTAGGAAAAGGTCCATTCAAATCTTTAACCTCAGGAGAAAATCCAGTATTCATTTCTGCAATAGGGCCAGAGTTTCTAAATTCTAAAGGTGATCCAAAGCTATTCTCTCTGGGAGGAGAATTAGACAGTTCTTTATGTTCTGGAGAAAAGTGTGGCCCACTCCAAGCTGAGGCCACTGCAGGGACTTCTTCCAAAGAAGCCTGTGACTGGCTCTGGTCGAGAGTTAAAGACATGGCAGGTCTTTCTTCTATTTCAGGAGATGATTCAAAGTTACTTCCAGCCATTTCTTTAAGTTCTGGAGACAAATGGGGCAGGACCTGGTTTAAGGATTCTTCAGATTTCTCTACCACTTCCATTAATTCCTCATCTTGCCTTGGCTTAGCTAATGCACTACTTCGGTCTTTTGTATCTGGAGATGACTCAACACCACCTCTTTCCCTTGATGGAGTTCTAGGGGTGTCTCTAAGTACTGGTGAGGACTCAGGCCTATCCTGCACAGAAGGAGGACTCAATTTGTCTCTTGGTCTTGGAGATGATGCAGTAACATCCTCCTGAAGGAGTAAACCAGTTTCTTCTTTTGATTCAGAAGGCTCCAATCTACTCTGCCCCAGAAGAGATTTAGAGTCCACTGCAGGATATAGGGAAGAGTCAGACTGGGACCCGCTCTGCTCAGGAGACATTCCAGATTTCAGCCTAGGACCTGCTGACAATTCACTTCTATCTTGTCTTGTTGGAGATCTGGGTGCCAGCTCAGTGATTGGAGATGAGGACCTGGACTGGCCACCCTTAGGAGGTGTCTGAGATTTGGTCTGCAGATATGGAGATTCAGAATGACTCTGTCTCATTTCTGGACTTGAAGTACCAGATGTGGAGTCTGGTGAAGTTGGAGATTGTCCTTTCTGTTGCAGAGATGAGGGTGGTGTGCAGGACTTTACTCCTGGACAGAGAGAGAAAGATCCAGAGCAACTTTGTGCTGATGAATCTTTAGACTTCTCTTGGGAACATGGTGACTTTGATCCAGGAAGATTATGCCCTGGTGGAGCTTGGGGCTTTGCTTTGGGGCATGGCGAAGTAGACCCTGAGTGACTCTGTCTTAGTGGCGTTCCAGGTTTCACTTTGGTATCTGGAGAGGAGGATCTAGAATGGCTGTGTCTTTGCAACAATCTAGATTCTGTCTTGGAGCATGGAGACTCTGATCTGCTTTGCCTTGGAGGTGTTTTAGATGACACTCTACTAGGACTTGGAGAAGAGAAGCCAGAATGGCTTTGGATTGGTGACGTTACTGCTTTCATTTTGGGTTGTGGAGATGACGACCCAGATCGGCTCCGTCTTGGAGGTGTGCTAGATTTCACTCTAGAAGGAGAAGACCCAGAGCAGCTATGTCTCGAAGGGGTCCTAGACTTCACCTCAGGATCAGGTGATGATTCAGAACGGCTCTGTCTTTGTGGTGTTGCCGATTGTTCAATTACCTGCGGACTTGTTACAGACTCTTGCCTTGGTGGCGTTCCAGATTTCACGTTAGGTTGAGGAGATGAACTGGAATGACTTTGTCTTGATGGCGTTTTAGATTTCTGATTAGGAAGCGGAGAAGAACCAGAGCGACTTCGCCTGAGTGGTGTTCTAGATTTAGCTTTAGGTTGGGATGATCCAGAGCGACTGCGCCTTGGTGGTGTCTGAGACTTTTGTTTAGGGCGTGGAGAGGACCCTGAAAGGCTTCGCCTCAAAGACAAGCGGGATTTTATTTTGGACCTTGGTGAAGAGAGAGACCTGCTCCGCCTCAAAGAAACTCGAGATTTCTTCATTTCTGGGCTTGAGTTGGACCTGCTCCTTCTCTGTGATGTTCTGGATTTGTTCTTCCGCTCTGATGATGAGCCAGACCTGCCTCTTCTTTGTGGTGTTCTAGAGTGAGATCTTCCCCGTCTAACTAGACTTCTACTACGGGATCTTCCTCGTCTTGCTGGTGTCCTAGACTGAGATCTCCCTCTCCTGGTTGGTGTTCTAGAGCGCGACCGGCCACTTCGTCTAGCTGGGGTTCTGGAGCGTGACCGCCCACGCCTGGCTGGGGTTCTGGAGCGTGACCGCCCACGCCTGGCTGGGGTTCTAGAGCGTGACCTGCCACTTCTCCTGGCTAGCGATCTACTACGAGACCTCCGTCGTACTGGTGATCGGGTCCTAGATCTGCGCCTAGCAGGTGTTCTAGACCGAGACCTGCCCCTCCGGGCTGGTGTTCTAGACCGAGACCTGCGCCTGGTGGGTGTTCTAGATCGTGACCTCCTCCTGGCAGGTGTCCTAGACCGAGATCTGCCCCTCCGGGCCGGTGTTCTAGAACGAGATCTGCCCCTAGTTGCAGGGGATCTAGAGTGTGACCTGCCTCGTCTTGCTGACCTAGACCTGCCTCTTCTCTGTGTATTTCTGCTCCTGGACCAGCCTGGTCGCTGAGGAGACCTAGAGCGGCCACGTCGCTGGGGGCTCCTAGATCGTCCCCACCTCTGTGCAGACCGGGACCTACGCCACTGAGGTGACCGGGACCGAGAATGACCTCTCTTGGTAGGGGTTCGAGACCGAGACCGCCCCCTCTTAGTGGTAGGACTACGGGACCTCCCCACTCTACGAGAAGGAGTATGAGAATGTGACTTATCCCGTTTTGCTCGGCCATGTGAGCGACTCTTGGATGCAGGAGAAGAAGAAATCTCTCGGCGGGACCCAGGAGCTGGTGTAGGTTTAGGACTTTCAGGGGAAGAGCTGGCATGCCGAGAAACTTTGGTAGGTTGAGGGGAGGGCGGGCAGCTCTCTGAAGAAGACTGGGGAGGTTTCTCAGGAGACTTAGGTGGTGAATGGCCCTGGGCTGGAGAAGCCTCAGAAGGGGGATTCACTGGCTCCTGACTTAAGGGGGTTGTTGCAAGGGGTTGTGGGGAGCCGCCATATTGCTCAGCAAGGAGCGGAGTGGGAGCAGGTAGTTCTGGCCCTGTGTTGCTCCTTTCCGGAGAGGGGCTAGGTTGAACTGCAGATTTCTAAGAGTGGAAAAAAGAGTAAGGATACGGGTATGTAAGCACCAAAACTTCCTATCACCTGTAAGATCCCAACACCCCTTCCTATGAAACTTTTCCTCTATGCACCCCATTATACCAACTGGTCCTTTTCCTGACCACAGGCAGTCACATTCATTCAATAACGAGACATCACATACTATAAAACACAGTGAGAAACATATGAAAACAGAGTCTACAATCTCGAGTCTTCTATCTAAAGAAAAAACATAATGCAAACTAATGTACTATATTTCACAACAGACAACCATTACAAAACGCTAAGTGCAGAAAAAAGGTATTTTTAAATGGAAAAATAAAGCAGTTTCCCAAAAATGACTGACTTTACTCTTAAAAAATAACTATATTAAAATAAAAGAAAAAAAGACGAAGATTTGAATACATAACTTATATGAATAAGAAAGACCAGAATGATGTACAGGGAAATACAGAAAGAAACCAAGTTATAAAAGCTTTAAATATTAAAGTCAAGAGCAATAGGAAGTAAATTAAGTTTCTGAGATTATCCAACTTGCAGTTTGGAAAAGCAACTCTGGGTAACATGGAAAACAGACAGGAGAGCTACAAATTTAGCAAAGAGCAATTAAAATTATACTGTGATTGTTGAAGTAAGAAAACATTATTAGAGCTTCAATTTTAATAGCAAGTACAAAAGAACAGGTACTGAAAAGATCTTTCCAAAGTAGTGTTTTCAGACTGCAAGCAGCAACCCAGTGGGTTGAAAAGTTTTAAGAGCCACAACCAGCATTTAATGAAATTGATACTAGAGACACTGTAAGTAGTAAGGTTAGGTGTAGTTCAAAAAATTTTTTTTGTTCCAGTTCTATTGACTTATAAGTACAAAGAGGACAGTGATGTAAAACCTATTAACACCCAGTAAAGTTTGAAAGCCACAATTCTAAAGGATTTGCACATGTAAAAGAGAACTTTATGAATAACTGTGAAGAATGCAGAAAACAAAACCGGACCTTACTTCTCTCCCTTAACTTCACACACCTATCCTGAATCCACAGCCCTGCAACCCAAAGAATATCCATTAACTCAGGAACATACCTCCTTCTTCTCTTTATCTTTGTCTTCATAAGGGCTACTAGGCTGCTTTGTAGAAGGCTGCGGGCTACTAGGTTGCCCTATGTTGGTGATACCTGGTTCCCTGGATGGTGCATCTCCCTCCCCTCGACGCCCAGAAGCAGGGGAAGGACTTCGCCCAGTCAAGGTAGTTGTATGGGTTTTAGCTGCAGCACTTCGAGACCTGAGGGAGGTAATTGAGGATGGGAAAAGAGAAAGAAAATCAGTTCAGGGGAGAACAGAAAACCCCCTCCCCAGCTCCCATCCACCTTTCTTCAATATAACCCTCTTCCAAAGAACCTTCTCTTACTCACAAGATTCAAGTAACTCATATTGAAATTCAAGTCCAGTTCACTTTGCTCCTTCTCTTCTCAACATGAATCCCCAAAAATGTTCTCCCTCTACCCCTTTATATTTACCTCCCCCAAACCTCCCGAAACCCTCCACCCAGTCCATTCCCTACCCGCTTCATTCACAACTCACCTCTGAGCCCACCTCCTTCAGGAAGCCTTCCCCGATTAAGGAAGCCAGGGTAAGGATTCCTTCCTCCCCCAGACACCACGAACAAACCACCACCCCCCCTATTCTGGCAGTCCATATATATCAGAACAAAACAAAAAAAGCACAAACAAAAGAAAACAAAAAATAAAAAACAAAAAAAAAAAAAAGAGAAGGGGAAATGTATATGTCTGTCCATCCTGTTGCTTTAGCCTGTCAGCTCCTAGAGGGCAGGGACCGTGTCTTCCGAATGGTCTGTGCAGCGCCTAGCACACCGTGGGCGCTCAATAAATATTAAATTGATTAACCCACAAGTCCCTCTCCCTCCCTTCCTCCTGGACCACCCCTTACCGACTGCGGGAAGTATCTGAAGAGGAAGCAGAGTCTGCGGAAGTTGAACGGTGCACCCGTCGGCTCTTGGGGGCTGGTGTTGTACTTCGAGACCTGAAGGAGGACCACCACCACAGCTCAGGGTGCTGTCACACCTGCACTGGGTTCCCCTTATCCACCCTTCAACCTTTTACCAGTCAGGGACGTGACTGATTCTGCCCTATCCCCAGGTGGCACTCATCTAACTAGCTAAGCAAATTCCGCTCTAATGCACTCACCGCTTCCGCTTCTTGTCCTTAGATTTACGTTTGCTCTTTGGAGTAGGAGACCTGGGAAATAAGGCAAAATCATTTAAAATAAAAATCATTTTTAAAGAAAGAAAGAAAAGAAAAGTAAAATAGAAAGAACTGAGTTACTGACAGTAGGAGATCAAGGAACTGTGCTTTACTCCAAGGAAAAAAAAAAAACCCAAAGAGCCAGCAAGGCCATCAAGCAATGGCTCACCGCTCCATGTGCCACTATGTTCCCTATGCCAAAAAAAGCTCTTACCTATGCTTCCTTTTCTTGGATTCAGATTCTGACCTGTTGGTAAAAAGTAAGTAAAACTATTATTTTTTATCTAGGCCTGGACTCACCAAACCTCTCCAATTCTTCCATATAGTCCCACCTCATACCTGTGCTTCTTCTTCTTAGAGCTCTTCTTCCTCTCTCGTCGAGGAGAGCTGCTCTCTGACCTGCTAAACATGGGTTCAGAAACAGGTCATTCAGCCTGCCTCCTTCCCTGGCCCACCCACTTATAATCCATCCCCAAAAAGGCTTCTAAAGCACAGAACAACTCCAATAACACCAATGTGCTGATCTAAGCCCAGAACTTATTTACTCTCCAAGAAGCACAGGTACCTCCCTATTATATAGCAACAAACCCCAAAATGAAAATAACAACGTAATTCCAAAATGCTGCTGATCAGTTCTGCAGAGGTGCAGAATCAACCCTTCCCCACTGAAGCAGCACACATTATTTCTTCTACCAGCTGAGACCTGAATGGTAACTCCCTCTTCCCTGACTTTTCTGACAACTCTCTCCTACTTCCTAGAAATAAGAATACTCTATTTCCAGAGAGAAAAAACATGACAGGCTTTGGTCCTCTGGCTACTAGAATAGCTTTCCAACTAACTTACCGTCCTCTATCTTTCTTCTTTTTCTTCTTCTTTTGCTTTGGGGTTGGTGAGCGAGAACTGCTAGACTCCCGGACAAGGCTGAGGAAAGATGAAAAACAGCAGAGATGGGTGCTAAGACAAACTTTCTTAGACATTTCAACTTAAGAACAAAATTTCAATAATTTGAAAAGACATAGTCCACACACAAAAAATGGAGCAGAGTGCTTAGAATTAGGAAAAGAAACTGACACTGGCTTCTTGGTCTTGTGTACCTGTAAGGTTTGGGTGGCTCAGGAACTGGTTGTTTAGCTTCTCGAGCACGACGCTGAGGATCAAAAGAGCTGCCATCCACATAGGAATCACTGATGCCAAAGGCAGCTCGGAGTCGCTCGTTCTTCTTCTCATTCAATTCTGCCAACTGGTGAGTCTCAGTTACCCTAGAGGAGAAAAGGTCAAAGGTCTAAAGGAGATAGAGAACAAAATGCAGAGTCATATTCACACAAACAGCCATGAGAAAATGAAGACAAGAGCAGGGAGAAAGTCCAAACTAAACAGAGAGAACAGCAAAAGCAGAATAGAGTCCAGAGAATATCGAGAGAGGGAAACACTCACGCTGGCCTCTGCCCTGGGGTCTCCTCCTTGCCCCCAGGGTTCACATCCTTCTCCAGCAACATGAGTCGAAAGGTCGCCACTTTTTCCTGAATTTGCTGTTCCTCGTACCTGGAGAACAAAAGCCTTCAGGGTTAGAGCTTGACTAGACACTCTCCCCAGTCCCAGGTTTACAGTTCCCTCGTTCCCAGCAGGATCCCTTCCCTTTCCATGCACACATACAATTTTTCACTCACTGTCACCCAAAGGGCCCTTCTATTAAATCCTGTTCTTTTCCTGTCACCTTTCTTCCTTTCACTGACTACACCCTCTAGAACAGTGGATTTTAAACATGCTACACTCCAGGGGCCAAGAGAGGAAAGTTAAGCAGGCAGAGTTCCAGGTGTTCCTCCCAAAATCCAATCAACAAGAACAAGTCTTTCATTTCCTGGGATTCCAAAATAACAAGCATTATATGAAATGGGCGCCACTGCTGAAGTTTGAAAACCACTGCTCTAAAAGGTTTTCTGCTTTAATGTGCTCCTTTTCCAAAATCTCAATTCCCTACCAACCCATGATCCCTTTTATCCAGGTATTATTCCAATTCCTGTTTTCCTGCCTTTGCTACTGTCCAAGGCCTCAATCCTTAAATCCATTTACCTTCCTTTTCTCTACCAATGACAACACATATCAGCTTACCTAGCTAGCTCTTGTCTCTTCCCTGGTCTGCTTCCCCACCTCTCCCTCAAAGCACATACTTGCTTCTCAATGGCCCCCCTCTTTCCTCACGTGCCTCCATCTAAATAACTCATAAAAGGCTCCCTTTTATATCCCAGACACAGGTTCCTCATCTCCCACTTTAAACTGTCCCTTAACTCCTTTCAATCTGCTAGCTCCTTTACCTCCTCCCCTCCTCCTACAAGTCCTCTCCAGGCCTCTTTCAACCAGCCCTAAGCTCCCTACATCCCACCTAACTCCCCCAGCTCTGCACTCACTCAGTGCTTGGCTCTCCCCCAGCCCTCCCTCACCCCTGCTCTTCCATCATCTCCTCCAGCTCGAGGCATCGCAGCTCCACGCGCCGCTTGCGCTCGTGGTCCAGGATGTCAGGATTAGGCCGCTTCACCAGGGCAGCCTCCAGGCGCCGCAGTTCCTCCTCTCCCTTGTAGTCAGGCCGCTCACCCCGGCGGCCCCGCACCAGGGACAGGTTGCGCTGGACGTAGCCGTTGGTGCCGCTGCCCCGGGGCGTCGGCAGCCCGATCCCGTTGTACATGGCCCCGTGCCCGGGGTGGGGCACCACCGCTCCTGAAGGGGAGCGGGGAGACACGGGTCAGGCCCCTGGCCCCAAACTAGCCACTTACCACCACCCAAATCCCTGCTCTTCTTCAACCCTACTTCAACATGTCTCTCCACACTAAACCTCCTTTAGCTGCATAATCCTCCTGGTCTCCTAAAAAAACCTGTTCTTCAATCTTCCAACACTGCTTTCTTTCCACCAAATCATAGCCCAGCTCTTACAGCCTTTCCCCACAATGCGCAAGAGCCACTCTTGTTTTCACCTAGCTTTCCTGTTTCCACCCAAATCAAAGATCCCATTTCTCCCAAATTTCTCCACACTATCTCTTTATTTTCCTTTAGCCCCAATATACACAACTGGTATCTTCACCAACTACTCTAATTCCTAACCCCTGGCAACTGACTGAGGCCTCCAAACAGGGCACAACAAACACCAAACGAAGATCTGTGGCACCCAAAGGCCTGCAATCCAAGCCTAGACTCTTCAAGAACTGACCTAGGCATTTCAGGCTACCCTGAAGGTAGCCAGAAATTATTAACACAATCTGACTAAACAGCCCCTAGATATCCAAAAGGTGGCCCAGGCTAAAGACCAGCATGCACATCAGAAACACATGAACCTTGGATATGTAATCCTCTTATACTTCACCTCTCAAGTAAGGGGCCATTTCCAATCAACTATCCTGACTGATAATATATTCCTTCAATTTCCTTCCCAATAGGATTTCTCACATGGTTTGTGGCTCACCGAACTCTCACTAGCTCCTGTAAAATATTACATTTTCAACTCAATGCTCTAAATACACCAAACCAGCCTCCTCTGTTCCAACTGTCCCCATACCTTCTCTACATTTCTTCCCCTACACTTACTCACAAAACCCCCACTCTTCATACCTCACTTTCATTAATGTCAAACTGTCAGCTTTCCCTAACAATCCCGTTATCTTATTTCCTAGTTTTTCTCTTCCAGCCCATCCTTAACCCTCTTACGTGTTATCACGTGCCTCCTACCAGGTTCTATCCTCTCAAGCTGTCCCAAACCCAGCATGACTCTGAAGAGCCCTCTAACCCTAGTTTTAATGATTAGATTTCTTGGCTACGTACACTCTATTCCTTTCTCCAGCTACATGTACTCTGTTTTTTGCTCCAACTCATCCTGTCCGAGATAGTTTCACATGGGGAAATGTGTAAGGGAAAATGATCCCAGGAAAGAACCCAAGGAACAAAGCGGAGAGATTAGTGAAAGTAGAGGGGAAAAACATAGAACTGGATAAAAGAAAAGGCTTCATTTTAAATATTCTGAAAGAAACATCATACAAATACCTAGAAGACTGTACTAAAGCCCCACCCCACCCCACCCCACCCCATACAGGGAGATGTTGAATGAAAGGGAGCTAATCCAACTCTAGAACAGTTTGGAGCCCCTTACCCCCCAACTCTAAAGCTGGGACCCTGCCCAATCCCAGTTGCAGACTCTAGAGATCTGAAAGCAAAACAAAACGAAATAACAATACTGGGTTAAAGAAGTGACAAATTATGCTAAATCTATGAAAGACAAGTGGGACTGTGCAAAGAAATGAAAAATTTCTTTACAGCACAAGAAATCTTCCCTCACTTTTATTTTCTCAAATTTTCTCCTCCCTATTCTAAAGCTAGGCCTTCTTTGGTTCTCTATACCCTACCCAGTTTCTGCTTCCCTTGCAGAATGCTTCTGACCTGCAATCAATTCTTCAGCTTAACCATTCACCCACACTTCCATACCACCTCACACAATAATCCTCCCACTCCCTGGAGAAGGATAACCAGCAGCTGCTAAGCAAAGGGTATTAAATCACAACAGACTAAAGAACTTTTACGGAATGAGCCAAAAAAGAAGGAAAAAAAAAAAAACCAAACAAACACCACAGCATCTAAGACAATGCTCAAAACACTAAAAGGATAGATGAACCAAGGAGTGTATTAACAACACAAACACAAATCACCAAAACCTAAATAAGCATACTTAAACTGGGGTCCACGGACTGTGGGTATGCAAAAATCACCCATGCTAAAAGCTGATAGTAAAAGCTGCAAAAAAAAAAAAAAAAAAAAAAGACAAAAAGGAGTCTTTTCTGTTGGAAAATTATCACGATGCCCAACTAACCAGGCAGAAGAGAGTCTTGAAATTCAGTATTATGGTATTCAAAAAAAAAATCGCACCAAAGAGGGAGGACAGTGTGCAAGAAAATGGACATTACTAATAAGCACAACAACCTCAGCATTGGGGCACTACAGTAGCTGAGAGAACACTATGAAACCCCAGAAGCTAAAATACTAGCTCAGGAAGAGACCTAAACTCACACTCAAGAGGAAACACAACACTTCTTCAATTTTTGACCCAGAAGAGATCTTAGAAAAGTGTCTGAGTGAAAACCAAGGCCTAGAAAAGTTGTGTGCCAAATAATGACAAAGTCCAGAGTTTTCTCCTCAAGGAAGGGCTGGCAGCCTCCTCCTCAGCCGTAACACTACTTTTGGGGAGACGATGAAAAAGTGCAAGAAAGAAAGAAGCATGTGATGTGCTTTTACATACCTAGACCAAATACGTGAATTTTTTTTAAAACGTTTAGAATCCTTCTCTTTCTAATACCTCATGGCAGACAGTAACGAATCCAAACTGCCTAACTCTCCCGGGCGTCTAGTTCAAGGCCTTCTCTGCACTGGCTGAGCAGCCAAGGCCTATTTTCAGCCTTGAGAAATGGGGGAGGAGGCTGCGCGGCGCCCCACAGCATGGGAGGCTCCGGGCCCGACCCCAGGCCTCCGGGAGGGACGGGTAGGCCGGACGCCGGAGAAGCGCGGGGGAAAGGAGCCGGCAGCGGGACCCGGCCGCCGCAGCCCCCTCCTCGCAGAGAAAATGTCGGCAAAGACAGCTGCAGGAGAACCTCCTCGCCGCACGCGTCGGGGAGGCAAGAAGCCGAGTCGCGCGCTCCCCACTCGAGAGCGCGCGCGAGCCCGAGTGCAGTCGGCGGCGCGCGCCGTTGCCATGGGGGAGGGGGGAATAAAAGCCCGCGCGCGACAGGAACCGCGAGAAGGGGGGAGGGGAGGCAGACAAGCAAGGACGTCCGCGCGCGAGCTAGGGGCGAAGAGCGCGCGTGCGCGCGGCGGCCTGAGCCGTTCTCCGCGCGCTTTGGCCTTGCGCCGGGCCGCCGCCCCTCCCCCACCCGAGCGGCTCGCGCGCTCCCTCACCCTCTCACCCGCCGCCGCCGCCTCCGCCCGCCGCCTCCGAGGGGGAGAGGTGCTGCCGCTGCTCGAGCTCCTGAGTCCCTCGGGGCCTGAAGCCGCCGCCTTGCCTCGCCAGTCCGCCCGCCGCAGCCGACACAGCCGACTCCTCGCTTCCTCCGGGGCCGCAGCGGACTCCGACTGCGCCACTCGCACCCCGCCTGGGCCGCGCTGCACGTCAGCACGACCAATTATGCGCGTCAGCACGCAGCTGCGCGCGTCGCAGGGCCTGCCGGGAACCGTAGTACACCCCGCGGCCTTGTGCGCAGGCGCCGAAATCGCACCGGGAAGTGTAGTTTCGTAAGGCCCGAAGGCGGTTCAACTCTGTCGTCGAAGAACTACCATTCCCGTCGGCCAGTTGCGAGGAAGGTCTAGGGGGCGGACCGGAGCAAACAACGCATTCCAGAGACTTTCCACTAGGGGGCGGGAGGACACAGAGCCTAGCGACCCTAGCGCTCTCCTAGGCCTCCCGCCTTCGACCGAGATCATCCTGGGAGTTGTAGTTCTCGCGTGCCATGGAACCCGTACGTAGCTTCGCCCTCCCTGCCCCCACACGACCGCCATTTTGTCTCCCCGTGTTGGGAGGCGATGAGCCCGACCCCACTGATACCGCTGCTTGCAAGTGATCGCAGGCTTCCTGGGGCGAGCCTGGGGTCGCGCCGCACCCGTCCTTCCGCACCCAGGCGAACCCGCCCCCCAGACCCCAGCCAGCGGACACCCCCGGAACCCCAGAGGCCAGCTATAGGCCCAGGGCCTGAGCCAAAGGCTGAGCCAGGAGGCCGTGGTGTTAGCAGCTTCCAGCCGCCAAACCCGGCCGGCTGCCCCTGGGGAATGATTTTTTTTATGACCTCCGAGTAAGGTGGCCAGGCAGCGATGCTATTTTCTCCTACAGAACCTGGGACATGTTATATACGTCGTGGCCGGGCAAAAACGTTACAAACACCCTGAAGTTTTTCACCCTTCTGCAGAATGTCTTAGGTTAATGGTTTTAAGTCCGTTTCCTTTGAGCCTGAGAACCAGCCAGTCTCTCTCAGAGCAGACTTGGAAGAAGCTGGGCTTCGCAGGCAGGCCAACATTTTAACCTGACCTTGGGGTTGTGCTGAGCCGTCCTGGTTATCTCGAGGGTCTTGCACCCTCAACAGGACCCAGCACGTGGCAGACACATAATGAACTGTGGTCCGTTTGAGTTTGATTAATGTTAGTTTTCTTTGTAACCAGGGAAGAATAAAGTCATCTTAGACGCTTTAACTGGGCCACCCACCACTTGGCGTAGGAACTGTAGCTTCCGTGTAGGGTGCCCAGGATGTTGTAATCTTGCCTCCTTGAACTGAGGCAAGTGCTTCCATGAGCTGGATGCACCTTTGGAGTAATTTATGGCAAAGTGGCAAAGCCTGTGTCTTCTGGGCCTAAGTTGGTATTTCTGAGGTTGAGGGTGAAGGTGGTGGTTTCTTAATACCCACCACCTTCAGTGATACCCTTCCCTGTAACCAAATTCCCAATGATATTATTCCCTGTGTTTACTGAATGTTTTGTGCTAAATTCTGTACGTGAATCACTGCAGTTAATGCTCGTGACAATCTCCTTTTCCTATGGGGAGAACTATGAATTCCTTTACATATCCACAGCACAGTTTTCAAAATACGAAAAGTAACACGGAAATAATACTATAATCTACAAACCTTATATAGAGGTGTTATCAATTGTTCTGATAATATCCTTAATAGCAAAAGAAAATTAAAAATCACACATGTTGCATTCTTGGACTCCTTTAACATACTATAGATACTCTTTTGCACTTTACTTTTTTCACTTAGCAATATATCCTGGAAATTATTGCATATCAGTTCACAGAGATGTATGGATGGACTTTTATTTAACCACCCTTTTATATATGAGCATCTAAATTGTTTCCAATATTTTCTAATTACAAACCATGCTGCAATGAGTAACCAGGAACATATGTATTTTCATATTGTTGGGGGATATATCTTCAAGGTAAATTCCTAGAAGTGGGATTGCTAGGGCAAAAGGTAAAGACAAATGTAGTTTTGTTAGTAAGGACAGAGTCCTCTCAGTAAGGGTTATACCAGTTTGCATTGGAAAAATATGGGAGGGCCTGCTTTCCCACCACCTCACCAACAGGGTACATTTCTGTGCTTTTCAATTTTTGCTAACCTGATAGGTGAGAAATGGTATTCTAGTGCAGTTGTTTTGTGTGTGGTAAAATGCACATAAACATAAAATTTACCATTTAAACTATTTCTGAGTGTACAATTCAGTGGCATTAAATACATTCACAGAGACTTCCCTGGTGGTCCAGTGGCTAAGACTCCTCGCTCCCATTGCAGGGGGCCTGGGTTTGATCCCTGGTCTGGGAATTAGATTCCGCATGCATGCCACAGCTAAGAGTTCACATGCCGCAACTAAAAATCTGGCTCAGCCAAAATAAATAAATAAATACATATTTTTTAAAAAATGAATATTTAGGGCTTCCCTGGTGGCACAGTGGTTGAGAGTCCGCCTGCCAATGCAGGGGACACGGGTTCGTGCTCCGGTCCTGGAAGATCCCACATGCCGCGGAGCGGCTGGGCCCGTGAGCCATGGCCCCTGAGCCTGTGCGTCCGGAGCCTGTGTTCCGCAAAGGGAGAGGCCACAACAGTGAGAAGCCCGCGTACCGCAAAAACAAACAAATAAATAAATAAATAAATATTTAAATACATTCACAGTGTTGTGCAACCATCACCACCATCCATTTCCAGAAGTTTTTCATCCCCCAAACTGAAACTCTGGACTCATTAAAGACCAGCTCCTCACTCCCTCCTCCCCCCAGCCCCTGGTAACCTCTATTCTATCTTCTGTCTCTATGAATTTGCCTATTCTAGGTACCTCATTGTATGGTCAGGCCACTCAAGATGGCTGTTCTCTTGCTCTCTGTATATTCCCCTGCCTGACGAGTGCCTGCTTCACCTATATCTTAAGCACATGACTGACCTTCCTGCGTACTTGCCCCAGGCCCCAGCTAGTGATTGTTCTTATCAAAGGGGCAGTGAGGGGCGTGCCCCTATAACTGGTAATCAACGCCCCCCCCACCCCTCCCTGCAGAGAAGACTGCCATTATGTCCTGCCCACGGTCAGCTACACACGGTGGGGAGCTGCTCCGGGACCTTGCTTCAGACATGTAAGATCCCCCGTATCCATTATTATTATTTGTGTGTTTGTGTGTGTAAGCCAGCTTTGTTTTTTGAATTTTATTTAATTTTTTATACAGCAGGTTCTTATTAGCTGGTGGTGTGATTAATTAGGAGATTGGGATTGACATATATACACTAATATGTATAAAATGGATAACTATAAGAACCCCCTATCCATTAAACCATTGATGTCTGTGTTGATGACTCCAGGCTCTTTCTTCATTCTTAAAGCTAGGCAAGTGCAGGCCTTGTAGGCCTGTTGTGTGCAGCCCAACACTCATAGGGTGGAATCATAAAATATCTGTCCTTTGGTATCTGGCTTATTGTACTTAGCATAATGTCTTTAAGGTTTATATTGTAGCATGTATCAGAATTTCATTCCTTATTATGGCTGAATAATATCCCACTGAATGTATATATACCACATTTTGTTTACCCATGTGTTCACTGATGGACATTTGAGTTGTTTCCACATTTTGCCTATTGTGAACAGTGCTGCTATGAACGTTACTATGCAAGTTTCTGTGTGGACAAATGTTTTCATTTCTAGGGCTTCCCTGGTGACACAGTGGTTAAGAATCCGCCTGCCAATGCAGGCGACACAGGTTCGAGCCCTGGCCCAGGAAGATCCCACATGCCTCAGAGCAATTAAGCCCATGCGCCACAACTACTGAGCCCACGTGCCACAACTACTGAAGCCTGCGCACCTAGAGCCCGTACTCCACAACAAGAGAAGCCACCACAATGAGAAGCCTGCACACCGCAATGAAGAGTAGCCCCTGCTCGCGGCAACTAGAGAAAGCCCGTGCGCAGCAACGAAGACCCAACACAGCCAAAAATAAATAAATTAATTAATTTTTTAAAAAATGTTTTCATTTCTAGACTCTAAAGATGGACTCTTCTCCAGGCTCCCAGTCTCTGGGCTTCCCCTCCAACCTTCATGGGACCTCCAAAAAGATTTTTAAATTTTCTTTTGAAACTTTATTTGTACCCTACAGTGTAGTAGGTTGACTAGTGGCCCCCCAAACTTCATGTCCATCCAGAACCTCAGAATGTGACCTTACTTGGAATAAAGGGCTTTGCATAGGTAACCAGTTAAGGATCTCCAGAAGAAATCACCATGAGTTTGGAGTGGGTCTTCAATCCAGTGAGTGATGTCCTTAAAGGAAGAGGAGATGCAGAGATGCACAGGAGAGAAGGCCATGGGAAGATGGAGGCAGAGATTAGAGTGGTGCAGCCACAAACCTAGGAATGCCAGCAGCCACCAGAAGTTGGAGGGTGTGAGGCTCTGCAACACTTCAACTCAGGACTTCTGGCCTCCAGACTGTGACAGACAAATTCCTGTTGTTTTGTGCCATGCCATTTATGACATTTGTTATGGCAGCCCCATGAAACCTCATCCATATAGGTAAACTATAGTCATTGTAGAAAACGAAAAAATACAGATAAGTGAAAAGTCAAACCGCACAGAGGCAATTCCCTGCCCCCAGAAACAACCACAGTTAACACTTCAGCGTCTATCTCATCAGAGTAAGATTTCTAAAATGCAACCTTCTGAAATGCTTAAAGTTCTCCCAAATGCCTTCAGGATAAACTCTCAAACTCTTTAATAGGGCCTCAGAACCAGGCCTTTTTGTAGCCTCTTTTCCTTCTACTTGAAGAAGAATCAACGTGCACACCTGCCTCTGCTTGTTCCCCCAGGCGGACAGGCCTTGCCAGTGCCTTCAACCTCTGATTCCCTGGACTCCTCGCAACACCCCAGTGGAAACACTCCTTCTGGAACTTAAGCCGCTGGACCACCAGAGCCTGAGGTGCTGGTGACCCCTGGGGCAAGGGTGAGTGGAGCCTCTCCCACATCCACCTCTTGATTTCTGGACCCAGGAATCCTGGAGCTGCCATTCCACCCAAGGCAATACAGACCATAAACAAACAAATAATAGGCAATTACCAATCATGGGAACAGCAAGGAGGGTGTAAATGGGGTAGGAGGGCAGGAGGTCTAGAAAAGGATCTCACCCTCCCTTCCAGAGGGAGACCAGGCCCCGGCAGGAGGGCAGCTCCCAGGGCTGATGTTGAGGCACACTGGGCCACCTATGAGGGTTTCCAACATGGTCTTTTGATCTGGAGACCCCCAGTCCCAGCCCACCCCCTCCCACAGGCCTGTAAGCATGGTCCTGGCCAGGCCTGGTAGCTTTCAGCCCCTGTGTGGGCTCGATGACCTGGCTGGGACCAGGTAGCCTCAGCTAAGGTTGAGGGCGGCACACACCAGTCAGAGTGTCTGCCTGAGCAGCCTCCCAGCAGCACTCGGCCCCCGAAGAAACCTCGGATCCGAGGCCCTGGAAGATGCCCCTGATCTTGTGCCCAGGACAGGACCCTGATAAGGGAAGCCCTTCCATGGACAACAAGGGTGGCCCTGGTCCCAAGCCTTCACAGGCACTGCCTCCTTCCCTGTGGCCGGCAGTCCTTGTGCAACGCGTCCTGGCCCAGGGCAGCACCGTGCTCCCCATCCCTTCCTTCTCGGGGTGGATGCTCTCTGTAATTTGGGGGTTTCTAGAACTTTTAAAGCACTGACTTTATTTTCTGAGGACTGCATATTTAGTCTCTTTGGAGAGGTTAGCAGTTGAGGCTTTATGAAAATTCACATGAATTATGACTGCCAGACGTGGCACTTTTCTTTTTTTTTTTTAATTTTTGGCCGTGCTGCATGGCATGTGGGATCTTAGTTCCCCAACCAGGGGTCAAACCAACATCCCCTACAGTGGAAGCTGGAGTCTTAACCATTGGACCACCAGGGAATTCCCCAGCACTTTTTTATTTTAAAAAATACTGAGAGGGCTTCCCTGGTGGCACAGTGGTTGAGAGTCCGCCTGCCGATGCAGGGGACACGGGTTCATGCCCTGGTCCAGGAAGATCCCACATGCTGCGGAGCGGCTGGGCCCGTGAGCCATGGCCTCGGAGCCTGCGCGTGTGGAGCCTGCGCTCTGCAACGGGAGAGGCCACAACAGTTAGAGGCCCGCGTACTGCAAAACAAAAACAAAAACAAACAAACAAAAATACTGAGAATAAAACCCCGAAACACTGAAAAGTAAAAGATCAACCAACCAAAATCCCATCACTTAAAAATTATAAAATATAAACATATTTTATAAAAATATAAAGTGGTACTCCCCCAACTGGCACCCTCACACTGCAGAGCCCCCAGAACCTTGGTGGGAGCCGCTCCCTGGAGGGGTCACAGAGTGCCGTGCCGGCTGAAGGTCAGAAGGCAACATCCGTGCATGCATAGTGTTGGCACAAGTTCATAATATGAAAAAAAAAAGGGAAAAACCTAAATACCCATCTGTAGGATATTAGTTAAAGTAACTGTGAAACAACCTCATGTTAAGAGAGGTACTCTATTCTCCTGGTTGTTGTCAAGGCACACGTATCAGGCAGGCTGCATTCTCCACAAAGGTAGGTAATTAGATGCAGAGATACAGGGATGGTGGGTGGTGGACGGCAGATGGTAAGATGAGTGGCATTTTGTATGTGTCAGGGACCCTGGGCCTCCCCTTGCAGGACCTGTCCCCAGGAAGCCTCAGTCTCACTCCTGCTAGCCCTCCCCAGGACAACCCTTGGTCACTGCCCTCCCAAGCCCAAGTAGCACCTCCTCCAGGAAGTCTCCCAGAACTGAAGGCTCCCAGCTGCTAGCTCCCAGGGTAAGCATCTCCTGCCAAAAATGTTGGCTCCAGGGATTCTAATGAGTATGAGCTGGGGGCTACAGACTGAGAGGGCAGAGATTGGACATAGGGGCTGCACTTAAAGCTGTGCTTACACAAGGAGCTCAGCCTCCTCTCCAAAGGGCTCAGAACTGTGGAGTCTTTGGCCCCACCTCCTGCAGCTAGTGGCCCAGTTCCCCTACATTCCTCCTCTACCAGCCACATGAGAAGCCTGCCCAGATGCTGGGCGCTCCCTCTCCCCCTCACCTGCACCCACGGTGCCCTTAGTTGTCCCACAACTAGGTACATCTTAAATGCTTTTATTGTACAGCAGGTGAAAGAGAAAATGAAATGAACCATGATAGCCTCAGAAAAATGTCATATGGTTTCAGTGAAGCCACTGTTTTTCTAAGAAGCGAACATGGGGGCACAGGAGAGAGGAGCGAGGAAATAGCACGCCCAAGTCCATTTCCTGTCCTGGCCTAGCTAGAGGCTAAGACCCAGAGAAGAGAGAGATTGGCTCCCTTCAGAAGGTGAGGACCCAGTGCCAGGCAGGGGACCAGGGCAGGAGAGCTGCTCCACCAGCATGTGGGGGTATCTTTGAACTGGCTAGGGGTTGGGGGGAATTGGGCAGGGTGTGTGAGTGGGGCAGGGGAGGGAGGGTGCCAAGCTGCTCCTTCCTCTGCACCCTGCAATCCCTGGGGTCCCCCACCCCACTGTCACCTGCGAGAGGACGATCCCCCTCAGGTCAGCTCCAGGCTTGTCCCATGGCATGTTCTCAGGACCAGAGGATCCTGCTGGGAGCAGTGAGATGGGGAAGGGGGGCATCAGGATCCTGAGCAGGAACAAAATTTCAAAATTGCCTGGTGGACAGAAAAGGGGGCAGCGTGAGGGGGGCGGGTCAGAGGGCTGCTGGTGGGTGTTCCCAGATGACTTGGGAAGCAGAGGAGAGGGGCCCAGTGGCCAAGCCTGGGGCTGCAAGTTGGAGGGGGCAGCTAGAGGAGGCTGAGGAGGATGGGCAAGAGGAGAGGGCAGAAGGGAGGGGGCCGGACCAGCGGGACCAGCGGCTATAGGAGCTCCCTCAGGAGACAGTTTCCTGAGGTGGGTCAGGGTACAGGTAGCCATGAGGGCTGACCCCAGGGGAAGCTGTCACCAACCATAGGCCCGAAGAGGCCCTGGGAAGAGTCCAGCCAGAGCTGTAGCCTGGAAGGAGTGAGGCCAGGAGCAGGACAGCCAATGGCCGAGTGGGGCGAGGCAGGACATGTGACCCTCCTCCTCTCAGCTTCAGCCTTCTGCCGCTGCCTCCCCTGTGGAAACCAGAAACCAGAAACCAGAACTGCAGAGACAAGGCCCCTGGCAGAGCAGGGATGTGGGGTGGGTGGAGGGAGCAGGCGCTGTGACGGCCCCTGGGGTGTGGTCCCTTTGCGGCTGGGGAAGGTGTCTCTGCAGGGCTGGGGGGAGCCCAGGAGGCAATGGGCCCCCAGCCCAGAGTCCTGAGGGGGATGTGGGCATCCCCAGGCCTGCGGAGGGACTCCAGAGCCCAAGGCCCAGTAGGCTCTGGGACCTCCCCAGACCCCCAGGGAGAAGGTGCCTGGGGCAGCCCCGTAGACTCCAGGACAAAGAGCACTTGGGTCTTTGAGGTTAGGACCTGGCCTCAGCCTCTGGGGAGGGGATCCCGGGGGTCTTGGGGGAATCAGAGTGTGTGGGAAGGAAGATGACTAGGCATGTCCCCACCGCACACACAGGGGTGAGCTCTGATACCTTGAGAAGATAGTGGCAGGAGAGATGCCCACAGCAATGGCCATCAACATGGTGAGAGACATGTCACCCCTCGCAATCAGCCAGGCCTGACCAGGCCCAGCCACCAGCTACCAGGACAAGAACAGGACCCTGGTTGCTTCCAGGACAAATAAAGTCTCCAGGGATGGGGGGTGGGGGAGGGGGCTGCTTCCCCTGGACTGAGACCCCAAGACATCCCCAGCTACAGGCCAGGAGCTTCAGGGGACCTGAGGGACCCCTCAGCCTCCATCCCCTGCCAGGGGTCCAGGCATGTCTGGAGCCGCACTTGAGGAGCCAGAGGGACCCCCTCCCTCCAGGCCCTGGAGCCTGTACCTGGCTCACCTGGAAGCACTCCCTGCAGCCAGCCCTGTCCCAGGTGCCGCCATATGTCCACTTGCTTCCTCCCACCAGCCCAGGGGGTGGAGGGTGCCATCTCCATGAGCTGTGAGGAGGCAGAGCTCTGAGGGGCCAAGTTACTGCCCTAAGGCCACAAGATTGTCACTACAGAGGGTGGGGCAAGGCTGGCATCTAACTTGGAGCCCATTCTTTCTGCTCAGCTGGGGAGGGGGCATCTCGAGTGTCCCTGTCTTTTCTCTGGTTCCTGCCCCTGTGTCAGCCTGGGACTCTGAGCCCTACAGTCCCCTTACTGTCTCCATCCTGTGGGGTCACCCTGCCCTGTTTCCCCCCATATAGAGAGTGGTTCCTCCGGCCCTGAATTAATGGCCTCCGGGTCAGCAGTGTGGCCCACTGGAATAATGATGATTGCCGGGATGGCCTTGTTCAGCTGGATGAAGAGCAGAGCAAGCCTGAGCTTGCACCATGGGAGGTCCCAGGGTGGCCGGAGGTAGGGGGCAGGGAGTGCCTGAGTAAGAGGGAAGCCTGGGCATGGTTTGGGGGAGGCACAGGTGAGGTGGCGAGAGGGTAGTGGGACCCCCTCCCTTGGCCTGGCGGCCCCACCCAAATGGCCACCATTGTCTTCCTCCCATGGTCAGTTCTGGGCCCTGCCTGACCCCACCTCCTTCTCTTGCAGGTAAAAATGAACAAGAACAAGAACCCTAAAATGTATTGACGAGAATCATCTCCAAGCCCCTTACAGACAGGAGAGCCCACCTTCCTGGTGATGGGAATGCTGTGAGGCAACATTTTACCATTGGGGTATGAACAAAGTCAACTTGTGGGCAAAAATAAAAATTCACTGAATGCACATGTATTCAGTGTCTACTGTGTGTGCCTGACTCTTTTCCAGAAGTGGGCTCCAAATCCCAGGATTCTGGGTCCTTTGAGGCCCAGCTCCAATCCTAGCAGCCCTGGGCCCTCCCCACCCCCAACCAGCCCCGACCTGGCCCTTCACCAGGGCTGTCTGGCCTGGGCCACCTCTCAGCCCCAGGGAGGCTCTTTGGGGCCTCTGTGCCCTGAGGTCCTGAAAAGGGAAAAACACCCTGCTTTTCCTCTCCTACACTCACAGTCACACACCAACACTTCTCACACCAGATGTGTGGGATTTTCCACACCTGCCAAATCTCCAATTTTCTGTGGACACCAGCTAAGATTTCTATGACTTAATTCTGACAGTGACAGAACTTAGCACAGACCCCACATGTTAAAGGCTCAGTCCTACAATACTGCTACCACTTCAGATGCCAATCCCAGGTAGTGGGTCCCCAGGTTACCCACAAACTTCTGTCTGACTTGGCTACAGATCATGTGTTCCCATGACCCACTTCTTGGGTTTAATAATTTGCCAGAAGGGCTCACAGAACCCAGGAAAACAGTTTCCTTACTAAGATACGGGTTTAGGGAGTTCCCTGGTGGTCTAGTGGTTAGGATTCGGCGTTTTCACTGCCGTGGCCGGGGTTCAGTTCCTGGTTGGGGAACTGAGATCCTGCAAGCCCCGAGGTGTGGCAAAAAAATAAATAAATAAAATAAAATAAAATAAAATTGTTGGGACTTCCCTGGTGGCACAGTGGTTAAGAATCTGCCTGCCAATGCAGGGGACACAGGTTCGAGCCCTGGTCCTGGAATATTCCCACATGCTGTGGAGCAATAAAGCTTGTGTGCCACAACTACTGAGCCTGCACTCTAGAAACGGCAAGACACAGCTACTGAGCCCATGTGCCACAACTACTGAAGCCCGCGTGCCTAGAGCCCATGTTCCACAACAAAGAGAAGCCACTGCAACGAGAAGCCCACACGCCACAACGAAGAGGAGCCCACTCGCTGCAACTAGAGAAAGCCTGTGCACAGCAACGAAGACCCAACTCAGCCATAAATAAATAAATTTATAGTAAAAAAAAAAAGAATCCGCCTTCCAATGGAGGGGACACGGGTTTGATCTCTGGTCAGGGAACTAAGATCCCATATGCCGTGGGACAACTAAGTCCGTGCGCTGCAACTACTGAGCCCGCGTGCTGCGACTAAGACCCGATGCAGCCAAAAAATTAATTAATTAATTAATTAATTTTTTAAAAGACTGCTCCTTTAAAAAAATAAATAAGTAATATTGTTTAAAGGAAATAATGGTGGATATTATGGCATGTAAATTAAATCTCAATTAAAAAAGAAAAAATGTGGGAGTTTGGGATTAGCAGTTGCAAACTATTACATATGGAATGGATAAACAACAAGGTCCTACTGTATAGCACAGAGAACTATATTTAATACCCTGTGATAAACCATAACGTAAAAGAATAAGAAAAAGAATATATATGTATAACTGAACCACTTTGCTGTACAGCGGAAATTAACACAGCATTGTAAATCAACTATACTTTAATAAAACAGATTTTTTATCAATGAAAGGGAATTCCCTGGAGGTCCAGTGGTTAGGACTCCGTGCTTTCACTGCCGAGAGCCCGGTTCAATCCCTGGTTGGTGAATTAAAATCCCACAAGCGGCGCAGCTTGGCTAAAAAAAAAAAAAAAAAAAAAAAAGTTACGGGCAGGGGCTTCCCTGGTGGCGCAGTGGTTGAGAGTCTGCCTGCCGATGCAGGGGACACGGGTTCGTGCCCCAGTTCGGGAAGATCCCACATGCCGCAGAGCGGCTGGGCCCGTGAGTCATGACTGCTGAGCCTGCACGTCAGGAGCCTGTGCTCCACAATGGGAGATGCCACAACAGTGAGAGGCCCGCGTATCGCAAAAAAAAAAAAAAAAAAAAAAAAAGTTTACAGGTTTATCATGAAGGACATGGCTGAGAACAGCCAGATGGAAGAGATGCACTAGACAAGGTACGAGGGAAGGGACAAGGAGCTTCCATGCCCTCTCTGGGTGCACCACCCACCCAGCACCTCCACGTGTTCACCAACCCGGAAGCTCTCCAAATCCCATAGTTCAGGGATGTGTATGGAGTGTTCATCACATGGGCGTGACTGATCATTAACTCAATCTCCAGCCCCTGTTCCCTCCCCAGAGGATGGGGCTGAAAGTTCTAAGTTTCTAATCAAGCCTTGGTCTTTCTGGTGGTGGCAGCCCCCATCCTTAACCTAACCACCCAGAGCCACCACACCAGAGCCACCACATTAGAACAAATGACACTCCTGTCACCCAGGAAATTCCAAGGGATTTGGGAGCTCTGTGTCCAGAACCACAGGCAGAGATCAAATATACTGTATAGTTCTTTTTTAAAAAAAATAAATTTATTTATTTTATTATTTTATTTTATTTATTTATTGTTTCTGGCTGCGTTGGGTCTTCATTGCTGTGTGGGGGCTTTTCTCTGGTTGCAGCGAGTGGGGGCTACTCTTCACTGCGGTTCGCAGGCTTCTCATCGTGGTGGCTCCTCTTGTTGTGGAGCAGGGGCTCTAGGTGCGTGGGCTCAGTAGTTGTGTCTCGCGGGCTCTAGAGAGCAGGCTCAGTAGTCGTGGCACACAGGCTTAGTTGCTCCGTGGCATGCAGGATCTTCCCGGGCCAGGGATTGAAGCCCTGTCCCCTGAACTGGCAAGCGGATTCTCAACGATTGCACCACCAGGGAAGCCGTACTGTATATTTCTTGTTATGTCACAGGACCTCATACTCCTGGACCCCCTCTACCTGGAAAACCAGCCACTAGGTAGGGTCCCTGAGGTTTCCCCTTCCTGTGGTCCTTGACCCAAAAGGGGACAGTGGGACCTCAAGCATCACCTTCCCCGGTGACCTCTTTTCCAGCCTTCACTGCCTCAGTCATTTTCAGTTCATAAGACCATCCACACAGAAGAGAAATTTTACGAAGTAAACCTAAAGTAAAAGTACAGTCTTTCCGTCCCATTGCCCCCAATTACAGTTCTCATTTCTGGTGGATTGGACCTTGTCCCTCTGGATGTTTTGGTGCAAAGACAATCCGAAGTAGGTGTATCTGTCCTCTGGGGCTGCCACAATAAACCACCACGAACTGTGTGTCTTTTCTTTTTTGGAACAAGGAATAACAATTTGAATCAGAAAGCTAGCAGACCCAGAAGATGGCAGACTAGCATCTCAAAAAACAAACAAACAAACCATTTTACCTCAGTCCAAATTCCGACTCCTTTTATAGAGAAGAGAGGAAGAGGAGAGGCCCACTGTGGCGCCCACCAGTGGCTGAGCGGGACCACTACCTGTGGCTCATTGACAGTTTCTCGCTTTGGGGAGGGGTCCGCTGCTGCGCCCACCAACGGCTGAGCTGTGGTTGCTAGAGCAGCAAGGCTGCTATAGCTGGCGCCTACCCCGCCCCTATTACAATTCTCCCTCTCCCTCTTACACGCTGTTAGATGCCTTTTCCCTAGGGGCTCAGACTCACCCTCCTGGAATTCAGGCTTCAGGTCATGCTTCGGAGCCATTTACAAGCGATTCGCCGCCGCCTCCTCCTTCTCCTACCACCCCCGACTATTGCCCCCTACTCTCTATCCCACCCAACTCTGCGTCAGGCTCGCCGTCAGGCACGGCCAGCTCTACATTCTGAGCCTGATTTACCAGCGCCTGCAGATCTCACAGCATCGCGACCCGCGCAGCCGCCGCTCCAGCCAATGAACTGTGTGTCTTAAAACAACAGAATTTTATTCTCTCTCAGTTCTGAAGCTCAGAAGTCCAAAATCTGGTTGTCACTCCCTCTGAAGGTTCTAGGGGAGGATCCTTCCCTGCCTCTTCCAGCTTCTGGTGGGTCCAGCATTCCTTGGTTTATGGATACGTCACTCCAATCTCTGCCTCCATCTTCACATGGCCTTCTTGCCTGTGCCTCTGTGTGTCTGTCTCCCCATCCCCTTTCTTTGCTCTTAGAAAGACACCAGTCATTGGATTTAGAGCCCACCCTAAATCCATGACGATTTCCGCTTGATATCCTTAACTTATTACGTCTGCAAAGACCGTATTTCCAAATAAGGTCACATTCACAATTACTGGGGGTTAAGACTTGAATGCATCTTTTGGGGGACACAATTGTACAATTTTTTATACACAAGTGAGATCATATAATAAATGTGTATATTTCTACAATGAAGTGTGGAGAAGACACATTTCTCTAACCACAAACTAGAATATTTAAAACTTTGTCTTTCGAAATAATCTTATATTTAGAGAAAAGCTGAAAAACAAGTATAGAGTTTTCCCATATATCCTCCACCCAGGTTTCCCTAATGTTACCATCTTACCATAACCATAGTAATCAACCATAGAAAAGAACATTGATACAATCCCATTAACTAAACCCCTCAAATTTCACCAGATTTTCCACTAATGTCCTTCTCAGATCCAGGATCTAACAATCCAGGATCCCAAATGTATTTATCTGTCATGTCTCCTTAGCCTCCTCCAATCAGTGACAAACATCTAGAAATTTGTACAGCCATTAGTAATTTAAATTGTATGTATGATCCAAATTTTCATTAGTTCTACTTTATTTTAAAAATATGAACCATGGAGGGACTTCCCTGGTGTCCCAGTGGTTAAGAATCATCCTGCCAATGCAGGGGACACAGGTTCGATCCCTGGTCCAGGAAGATCCCACATGCCATGGAGCAGCTAAGCCCATGTGCCACAACTACTGAAGCCCGTGAGGCTGGAGCCCATGTTCCACAAGAGAAGCCACTGCAATGAGAAGCCCACGCACCGCAACGAAGAGCAGCTCCTGCTTGCCACAACTACAGAAAATCCCGCGCGCAGCAATGAAGACCCAACACAGTCCCAAAGCAGCCAAAAATAAATAAATTAATTTTTAAAAAATTTTAATTTTCAAGCTACTAAAAAAAAGAGATAAAGTTTCAAGATATATTTATCCCAGGATTGAAACTGAAACTGAATACGTTAGAAATGAGAACCACCATCTCCTGTGGATACATGCTCCTAAGCATAGGGCACATTTGTAATTTGATTCCAATGGTACACTCGCTGGAGTACACATCCCTTCCTCACCTATGTAAAGGCCACTTCAACACTTACACCATCTGATTGAAAAAATGTACAGACAGTGAAGCCAGTATCCACTAACGCCGATGAGGGCAGGATCAGTAAAAAATATATCAGTGATCTTTGCAAGTACTGTTTAAACAATGATTTTAATGTGAAAGAGGTTATGAAAATAGACAGAAAATGTATGCTTAGAATCAAGGAACAAAAGATATTTTAGTTTCACTTTTTGGTATTTAAAATTAAATTATAGGATAGGATAGGGAGAGTGGGAGGGAGATGCAAGAGGGAGGAGATATGGGGATATATGTATATGTATAGCTGATTCACTTTGTTATAAAGCAGAAACTAACACACCATTGTAAAGCAATTATACTCCAATAAAGATGTTTTAAAAATCTTAAAAAATAAAGTGAAATTATATAAAGTAACTGAAATTATGGCTATACAAACCATTCTTGAGGGAGCAGTTTTAATATATTTGCCACTTTAAAAAAAAAATTATTTATTTATTTTTGGTTGCGTTGGGCTTTCGTTGCAGTGCGTGGGCTTCTCATTGCGGTGGCTTTTCTTGTGGAGCACGGGCTCTAGGCACGCATGTGGGATCTTCCAGGACCAGGGCTTGAACCCATGTCCCCTACATTTGCAGGCAGATTCTTAACCACTGTGCCACCAGTGAAGCCCCTATATGCCACTTCTTGATCCTTCACTTTTTATCTTTGTTTGTTTGTTTGTTTTGGCCGCATGGTTTGTGGGGTCTTAATTCCCCAGCCAGGGACTGAACATGGGCCCTCGGCAGTGAAAGCCCTGAATCCTAACCACTAGACGACCAGGGAACTCCCTATATTCACCATTTTAGAGTGTACAATTTTGTGGCTTTTAGTATATTTACAACGCTGTGCAACCATCATCATTATCTAATCACAGAACATTGTCATTACCCCAAAAGAAACCCAGTCCCCTGTTAGCAGTCACTCCCCATTTCCCCCCAAATCTCCCAGCCCCCAGCAATCACTAATCTACTTTGTCTCTATAGATTTGCCTTTCCTGGGCATTTCACATGAATGGAATCTTGCAGTATTTGTCCTTTTGTGTCTGGCTTCTTTCACCAGAGTATGGTCTCCCAGGTTCCTTCACGGTGTAGCAGATATCTGTATTTTGTCTCTTATTATGGCTGAACAATATTGCATTGCAGGGATAGCCCACATTTATTTATCCAGTCATCATTAGATGGACATCCAAGTCACGTCATATTTGTTTCACTGTTATGAATAATTCAAAAAGCCTTGAGGTTAAATCCGTGTTGCATCAGGATAGGCCAAGGAGCGAAATTGCAATGAAACAACTATGTCAGAAGGATAAACAGGAGGTCTTCTAGTTATTCGGTAACGGGGGGTGGGGGAGGGGAGACCAGACAAAACTCCCCTTGGCTCTGTGCACACGACCTCTGTGCTTTTCCTCAGTCAACGTGGAGAGCGGATTACGACGATCTCACCCACGTTTCCCGCCGCGGACAACGTATGGCTGATGCTCCCGCCGGCCGGGAGGGGGCGCGCGCGGACGCCGTCGGGCCCAGTGGACCCCCGAAGCCCACCCAGGCCCTTTGAGACCTGGGCATCGGCTCTAACTTGCCTTCTGCGGGGGTGGTGGGGAGGGTGGCGTTTGGGCCAGGAAGGATTCCTCAGCGATGACCCGGCAGATGGCCTGCTATCCGAAGAATGCGGGTGACATCCTTCCTCCACCCCGAATTCCAACATAAATCGCAATACTAATTGCAGGCCCCCTTTCGATCTCCTTTCCTTCCTTCCTTCCTTCCTTCCTTCCTCCCTCCCTCCCTTCCTTTCTTCCTTCTTTCTTTTCTTCCTTTCACAACGCTTTTTACAAAATCAATTTTCTTGATATACAGTTGACATAGGATAAAAATTTCCCTTTGGAAATGTACATTTGCCATATACAAATAAAACCACTGCCCCAATCGAGAAATGGAACATTTCCATAATCCAAAATATTCCCTCAAATAGCACAAACTATTGATATATAGCAAGGTATATAACTTTAAACAAACTACATAACTTGATCACTTATTATATCTATTTTATTATGTCTCCTCCATTGCCCCTACAATATGGTTCCTGGAGAGCAGGATCTTTACTTTGTTCACTGAGGTTCCCAAGTTCACAGTGCCGAGTAAATAGTAGATATTGAACACACATTTGTTGAATAAATAAATTCCAGGGGACTTCCCTGGCAGTGCAGTGGTTAAGACTCCATGCTTCCACCTTCCACTGCAGGGGGCACAGGTTTGATCCCTGGTTTGGGGGGCAATGAGAAACTTAATTTTCAATCAATTAAAATTAGAGACAAGTCCCTAAGCAGTATCAGTATTTTGAAACGATTTGATAATATATATAAAAATATAAATAAATTCCAAAACGTGAGAGAATCAAGCAGAAAGAGAGAAATTATCAAACCTTTAGAAAAAAGTAAAAGCAAATGCTATGAGTTGAATTATGTCCCCACCCCACCCCACCCCCCGACCCAAAGAAGTTTAAGTCCTAATCCCCAGTGCCTGTGAATGTGACCTTGTTTAGAAACAGGGTCTTCGCACATGATTGAGTTAGGTGAAGTCATTAGGGTGGACACAACCCAAACGACAGGTGTCCTTTTAAAAAGAAGAAATCTGAACATGGAAATGCACACGGGGAGAACACTGTGTGCAGACAAAGCAGAGATCAGGGTAATGCATCTAGAAGCCAAGGAGAGAGGCCTGGAACAGATTCTCCCTCCCAGCCCTCTGAAGGAGCCTACCCAATCCACAACTTGATCTCAAACTTCTGGCTTCCAGAACTACCAGAAAATAATTTTCTGTTGTTTTAGCCACTCAGTTTGTGATACCTTGTTCAGCATCTCTGACAAACTAATACAGAAACTATCCAGTATTTATTCAAGTAAGTATGGGAAGAACTTGCTTAGGATAATTTTTAAAAACAGAGAAACTCAAATTGGAAAAGACCACTAGATGCAGCTGTGTAGGGAATTCCCTGGTAGTCCAGTGGTTAGGACTCTGTGCTTTCACTACCAAGGACCCAGGTTCAATCCCTGGTCGGAAAACTAAGATCCCACAAGCTGCAAGGTGCTGCCAAAAAATAAATAAACAAACAAACAAATATTCAGATGTGTAAACACACACACCTATTATACCCCTATTTTCCCAACCTCCTCCCCCACCAAATGCAAATAATAAAATATTTCCATCACACGTGGAACATTTATTGAACATCTGAGTTCAATAAAAGTGTTTCTTAAATCAGTAAGAAAAAGATGAACAAGCTAATAGAAAAATGAAAGTGCAGCTGTCCTCAAGGTGTGTTCTGGTGGCCCCTGCGGGTTCCCAAAGCCTTTTCAGAAGGTCCATGATTATTTTCATAGTAATACTGAGACAATGTTTGCCTTTTTCACTGTGATGACTTTGCACTGATGATGCAAAAGCAATGGTGACTGTTAGTGTGAATCAAGGCAGTGACACCAAACTGACAGAATTTGTTGCCAATGATAAAATTCTAAGCCTTCTGGCAAAAAGTACAATTTTGGAAAACTTGTATGCCATCTTTAGCTTCACAGCTTCCCAATATTGCCAGACTTTTGTGTTGAGATTGCTGGCAGTATTAATGAACGTTATGCATTTTATTTATATTGTATAATAAGATGTGTCAACATTTGCAAGATCTATATAAGTCAATGAACAAATATTTTCGAAAAGACCAACACATGATTTATGAAATCACACGAGGGTAAAAGAGCCTTTCAAAGTGCAAGACAGATCAATGGATTTTAATGTAATAGAACACAAAAAGCTCACTGATATCATCTCAGATTCCAGGTTGCAGCTAACCTTCAAAAAACTACCATGTTTTGAGTGTTGGTGTAGTATCAAAGAAGAATATCTACAATTATCTGAAAAGGCTATTAAAATATTCCTTCTTTTTCCAGTTTTTTATGTGTGAAGCTAAATTTTCTTCACGTACTTCAACCAAATCAGCATATCCCAATAGAGTGAAGGCAGACACAGATATGAGAACCCAGCTGTCTTTTCTCAAACGTGATATTAGATTTTTTTTCCTTTTTTTAGCCATGCCTCGCGGGATCTTAGTTCCGCGAACAGGGATCGAACCCGTATCCCCTGCGGTGGAAGTGAGGAGTCTTAACCACTGGACCACCAGGGAAGTCCCCAAACAAATTTTTTTTTTTAATGTAGAACATTGCCACTCTTCTCACTCATTTTTGGTTTGAAGATACAGTTATGCAGTGAATTTATTATTGCTATTTTAAAATTTCAGGTTAAATTTCTGATATTGTAAATATTTACAGATGTAACCTACATAACCAAAAGCTCTTCAAGCTGCTCAATAATTTAAAGAGTGTAATCACTCTTTAAAGGGGTTCTGAGACCAAAAAGCCTGAGAACCGCTGGACTACAGAATATAAATGTTAGAACCCACGACCCACAGGATAATACTCTGTGAATTCTCACAATGACTCCATGAGGTGGGTGATGTTATTATACCCATTTATCAGATGAGAAAACTGAGAGACAGGGGAAGCAATTGCTTGTCCCACAGCTAGCTAAAGCCAGAGCTGGGATTTGAACACAGGCATCTGACTCCAAGTTTGTGCAGTTCCTTGGGTACAATCTGTCAACATGTTTAAAAAGCTCTTATGAACTTCCCTGGTGGCACAGTGGTTAAGAATCCGCCTGCCAATGCAGGGGACAAGGGTTTGATCCCTGGTCTGGGAAGATCCCATATGCCGCAACTAAGCCCGTGTGCCACAACTACTGTGCCTGTGCTCTAGAGCTTGCGAGCCACAACTACTGAGCCCTTGTGCCACAACTACTGAAGCCCACGTGCCTAGAGCCCATGCTCTGCAACAGGAGAAGGCACCGCAATGAGAAGCCTGTGCACCACAACCAAGAGTAGCCCCCGCTCGCAACAACTAGAGAAAGCCCGCGCGCAGCAACGAAGACCCAATGCAGACAAAAATGAATAAATTAAAAGAAATGAATTTTTTTAAAACTTATCAAAAATAAAATAAAAAGCTCTTAAGACATTTGTCTTCTTTGACTATTTTTTGAAATTTCAAGAAAGGGGATAATCAGATGTCAGAAATTTAGATACAAAGATATTTATAACGTAATAAAATTAGAAACAACCAGTAGTCAGTGGATTATTAATAGATAATGGCAAATAAATTCATGAAGGCCTTTGAATGACCCTGAAGAATACCCAGGAAATGACCTGGCCCCTGGAGAAAGGATTGGAGGTCGGTGGAAGCCGTGGCTGCTGAACCGAGGGTGGTGATCAGGGATCTGCAGAGCCAGGGCGGTGGTGGAGGGGTGAGACGGGGGAGGAGGGAGCTGGGAGCCTTTGCAGAGGTAGTTACAGGTTCTGCTGATATTTGGACTTGAGGAAGAGGATACAGGAGAACGCGGGAGAACGGGAGGACACGACGGATGCAGAAGATGCGGAGAACGTGGGAAATGCCTGAAGTCCAGGTCAGGCAGGCCTTATGGCACCTGGACCTGCACCTGCTGGGAGCCCAGGAGCAGCTTTAGAGCAAGAGAAAGGAGGAGAAGAAGAGGGGTGTCCGGAGAGTGGCGTTTTCTGGAGAGCAGCAGCGTCTTCACTCTGTCAACGTGAGGACGCGCAGCTAGAAAACTGGGGGCTCTAGCGCGGCAAAGTGGGGCGGGCGGAGGGCTGCGGAGGGTCGCAGTGAGTGGAGGGCCCGGGGCTCTGTGCAGGAGGGGAGGCGGGTGAGAGGCAGGGCGGGTGTCAGCTCGGAGGATGCTGGGCCACTCTGATCGCCACCCGCCAAGTGTCCAGGAAAGCAGCCCCCAGGCCCCGCAGCTCCCCGTGCGGGAGCAGTCCCGGTCTCCACCGCCCAGGGTGGTCAGAGAATCAGTGTGCAGTGACTGTGTGCTGTGAGTGAGGGCTGGACCGATGGGCGAAGGCCGGGATGATGGACGAGGGCTGGACCTGTGGCGGGGGAGGTGGGGGAGCACCAATAACGAGGGAGGGATCAATGGCGAGGGCTGGACCGAGGGTCGGGGAGAGACCAATGGCAAAAATGCTGCACCCTCAGGGATGCTGGGCGGAGCGGAATCAGTAGCTTTGATGAGCATACTGGAAATTCTCTGCTCGCTCAGGAGAACGACGGAGACGATCGAGGCCTTTAAACAAATGCTGTGACTTCCTCTGCGTGGAACCGAGGTCAAACACTGGGGAAGGTCGGGTGGTCTCAGTTAAACCCACCCTCCCTTGTCCTGGGAGAGCCCCGCCCAAGACTCGAAGTCTGGCCACTAGGAGGCTGACACTCCGCCCCCCGGGGGCCACCGCCCAATAACGGCATGGTCCTGCCCCCTCGCGAGCCCTGGCTCCGCCCCCGCGCGGGATTGGTCAGGCCGCCAGTTCTGCCCCGCGAGGGGAAGACCCGGAGAAATCGAGTTAGCCCAAGGAATGGGCCCCCCACAAGCCCTGCTGCGCATGCTCGCTCCGTGACCCCAGCTTGAGGTGACTGCCCGAACCCAGACGGGGGCCCCAGGCACGGAGGCTGAGGGACCTGCCGCAGCTCGGTCTCCGGAGAGGGAGGGCCCCGCTGCCGTCGCCGCCCGGCCGGTGCCCGGTGAGGACGGGCCCCAGCGGATCGGGGAGGGTCTCGGGTCCCTGCCGGGCTCCTCTGGGGATCCCCAAGGGCTTGCTGATGCTGGGGGGTGCCCCCCAGCTCTGAATCCCGGCGCTCAGGCAGCCTCCTTGTCCTTCACCAGCGATTCAGCTCTTCTCGCTCGTCCTTCCCCCAACCCACCCGACCCCAGGACTGAGCCCTCACACCCCAAGTCAGGGAGCCCCACATTGGTTTGCCTTTCCTTGACCGTGTCCGCCCCGCCCAGTACTGCCCTCGCCAGTCCATCCCCAGTCCCGTCCCATCCTTGTGGCTCTAGAGATGCTCGCAGGGATGGCAATTGGAGGTCTGAGATGTTGGGGCAGGGGAGGCACTCCGGAGGCTTAGGAGGTGGCGGTAATGATGAGAGAGGAGAGAGGCGGGGAGCAGGGGCCATTTGGGCGCAGCATAGACAGGTCTAAGGACAAATTACAGTGGGTAAGGAGGAGTAAAAGTAACTAAGATTCCAAGCCATGGTGATTAGGGGAAAGGAGGTGCCATTACATGAAATTCCCACTTTGGGGAAGCTGTTCCCTGCACACTATAGAGTAGCAGTTCTTGACCCATTCTGGGTCTTACTGCTGTTTTGAAAATCTCCCTGTAAGGATGTGTACCTGCTTATCTAAGTGGGTCCATCATCCCACCAGCAGCCCTCCAAGAACCACATGGGACAGATTATAGAAGGGGCATCTGTCAGTATCACTGGTAACTTGAAGACTTCACCCTTGCCTGCCTGCCGGCCTGCCTGCTCTTAAGAGCCCCTGCAAAGCTCACCACTACTCCCATTACATAGGTGAAACCAGCCCAGAGAGTGTAAGGGGTTGGCCTCTTAGCTGAGGATGTAGGTGTTGGTGGACATTGATGGTATTTCTCTCCCATACATATGAAGGTAATGGTAATTCTGTTAATCCATCATCAGCTGCCAGGCAATGATCTTGGCTTTCTTTTTTTTTTTTTTGGCCACGCCATTTGTGGGATTTTAGTTCCCCGATCAGGGATTGAACCCATGCCCTCAGCAGTGAGAGCGGGGAGTTCTAACCACTGGACCACCAGGTAATTCCCATGATCCTGACTTTCAGAACCTCCCCATCAAGGGATTGGACCTCGTATTAGTTTCCTACTGCTGCCATAACAAATTACCACAAATTTAGTGGATTAAAACAACACAACTTTGTAATAGTCATGCAGTGCTGGAGGTCAGAGGTCTGACATGGGCCTCAGTGGGTTAAAATCAAGGTGTGGGCAGGGCTGTAACCCTTCCAGGGGACTATAGGAGAGACAGTCTGTTTCTTTGTCTTTTCTAGAGGCCTCCAGCATTCCTTGGCTCATATCCCCGTCCCTCCACCTTCAATGCCAGCAACATCGAATCTCTCCTCTCTCTGACCCTGCCTCCATTATCACACCGCTTTTTCTGACCCTTCTACCTGCGTTTCCTGCTTTTAGGACCCTTGTGATTGTGATGGAACCACCTGGACAATCCAAGATAATCTCCTAGTCTAGTAACCTTCATGCCATCCGCAAACTTAATTCCCCCTTTGCCATGTAAGGTAACATATTTACAGGTTCCAGGGATCAGCTAGACAGCTGACCTAGACAGCTTTGGCGATGGGCAGTGGGGAGACATTATTCTGCCTCCCAAGGTGTCTAAGAGGCTCCTGCCAGTTCTTAACATTGTGTGGTTTGGGGTTTACACTGAGCCATCTTACAATATCATGACAGCTGGTTAGGATAAATGGGTGACTGGAGACCCATAGCAATCAAACCATCCAACTGGGGATGCAGATGGAGGGTGTAAAGTGAGTGAAGTAAGGTAAACTATTAAGCCTTTTGATCTTTTTAATTCATTTCTGCTTCACTTCTAAAACTTCTGTTAATTCAATGAACTTTTACTGAGTAAAAATTTAATTTTCAAAATAGATGCTTTAGGCGTAAAATATCTGCCTGTCAACTCTTCCATTCACATCTCAAAAATAAATTGCTAGAAGGTTAGGGATGAATCCAGAAAAGAGACTGATCCATCCTGAGGGACTGTCCACCCCTGTACATGGAGTGGTGGAAAAACAGTTCAGCTATAAACTAGAAATTAGAAACTTCTTAAACAGAGGGCCCATGGCATCATCCATTTTTCACAAAGTAGCAGAATCAAATAGGGTACTGGTTTAAAAATATATAGATAGATAGATAGATAGATTCTCAGGTCCCTGTCCAGACCCACTGAGAAAGAAGTCTGGTTTTTTTGTTTTTTGTGGTTTTTTTGCGGTATGCGGGTGGTCTCTCCCATTGCGGAGCACAGGCTCCGGACGCGCGGGCTCAGAGGCCATGGCTCACGGGCCCAGCCGCTCCGCGGCATGTGGGATCTTCCCGGACCGGTGCTCGAACCCGTGTCTCCTGCATCAGCAGGCGGACTCTCAACCACTGCACCACCAGGGAAGCCCTGGTTACCTGTACTTTTAGTGTCATACTGAAGAAAGCTTTGCCTAATCCAAGGTCAGGAAGATTTACTCTTTTCTAAGAGTTTTATCACTGGCTCTCATAATTAAGTCTATGGTCATTTAGAGTTAATTATTTGTATATGATGTGAGAAAGGGATCCGACCACCTGGAGTTTCATCCCTGGACCACAGAGGTGTGGGCTGCTGGCCAGGGTTGTGCACCAGGCCAATCAGAGTGTGGGGGCAGGGTCCTGTGGGTGGGGCTTCCCACCATAACCCTTTCCTGCCCAGAGTGGTTCTCTGGGGTGGGGGGGGGGGAGGCAGTGTCTTTTCTGCTGGGCCCCATGTCCCCCCAGGTCCCAGGTACCACTGTGTTGCCTGCCCTGTGGGGCAGGGTGGGCAGAGCTGGGAAGGACTACATGGGAGGAGTAGGGGTTGGCTTATCCAGGGACTGGACCAGGGACAGGATGGATAATGAAACATCAATCCCAGGGGTGCCTGTGGTCAGGTGACTTGCTACCAGGAAGCATTTACCTGAGGCTACACCCCCTGGAGGTGGGGGTCCTCCTCTGTCGCAGTTGGGAGGTCTCTGCTTTGGTGTCTAGTTGTCAGGTCTCTGCTTTCATGTCTAGTTGACTGAGAAGGGGAGCTTGCAGGGCACAAGGCACCCCAAGCATGCACTGGCCTTGCACCTCAGGCTCCTCTCATGGATGAAGGGGTCTTTGAAGACTTTGGGGTACGGGGCATGGACACCTCAAGCCATGTGCATTGGAGGGGCCCAGAGAAACACAACTGAAAGCCAGGTTGGAGAAACAGGTCTAGGGGGGCAAGTAAGAGTGTACGGGCCTTGGTGCTGTCTGAGTCCTGGTTGGAGGGTGAGATGTCTGCCAAGGTGGCAATCTTGTTTCTGGGCTAAACTGGAAACTGAGAACGACCCCGCCATCTGCCCACCACCCAATCACCCCCAACAGACAAAACAGCTAGACCACACTGATGCCCCAGAGCCCCGGTCTCCAGGCCAGCACTGCCGCTGTCATCCATTTTTTTTCTTTTCTTTTTTTTTTTTTTTGGCCATGCCATGTGGCTTGTGGGATCTTAGTTCCCTGACCAGGCGTTGAACCCAGGCCCCCGGCAGTAAAAGTACACAGAGTCTTCCATTGGACCACCAGGGAATTCCCTGTCATCCATCCTTTCTGCTTCTCCAGACCAGAAGCCAAGGAGCCCTCAGTGACCACGGATTCTCTGGACACCTCCACAGCCCTGTCCCCACTCAGCTGAGGCAGAGCCAGCACCAGCTCAGACACAAGGTCACTGCCTTTGTAGGATCCCCTAGCATTGGGTGCCCTGGGGCCTCTCGCCTGGGATGGGGGATGGATCTAGTTGTGAATCCAGAGAGTACCTCCTCCCAGGGCCAGGCTCCTCCTTTGGGGTCTGCAGAGTGCCAGCAGGGGCCCAGCCCATGCTCCCAGTGACACAGTGTCAGGGTGAAGGGCACCAGGCATTCTGGGAGGGTTGGTGACCTGAACTCACGTCCCCAAAGTGCTTTTCCCCAACACCTGGTGCTCAGGAAGACCAGTTCCTGTTATCCTGGATGAGGTACCCCAGGTGCTGTGCGGGGCAGGCTCTGCACCCACCTCGACTGGACTCCCAGCTCTGCCTTCATGGCTGCATGCCTCAGTGTCCTCATCTGTAACCTGGGTCAATGAGAAAGATCAATTTTCATAACATGGGGCTGAAGGTTAAATGGAAAAACCTGTGGAAGCACTTCACCCCGTGCTCAGCACCTGTGGGCCTGGATTCCTAGTAACTCACAGCTGTCAGCACCTTGGTCAGCCCAGTAGCCCCTTGAGAGCCCTGTTTTGGGCACATTTTGTAGATGGGAAAGTGAGGTTTGGCTGGGGGAGGTGACGAACCCAAGGCTACCAAGAGAGCAGAAGCACCAGGCCAGCGTTCTCTGGCTCCATTCAGGTCCTTCCCCGGGGGCACCGAGGCAGCCCCATCTGCCCCAACCTCCAGCCCAGATTCTTCCTGAACCCAGGTCCAAGGGCATCTCCACTAATGGGATTTTGCCTCCTGCCTTAGGACGGAGCCCTTGAACTGCTGGGTTCCTTCCAGAGAGGTGGAGGAAAAATCCATCTGCTGGGGCCTGAGTGTGGCCTGGAGGCCAGGCCATCGGTCCCGGAATGCCCCTGCCCGAGCCCAGTGAGCAGGAGGGCGAGAGCGTGAAGGCCGGCCAGGAGCCCTCCCCTGAGTCCCCTGAGCCGGGCACAGATGTCGTCCCCGCAGCCCCCAGGAAGCCCAGGAAGTTCTCCAAACTGGTGCTGCTGACGGCCTCCAAGGACAGTGCCAAAGTGGCGGGGGCCAAGCGCAAAGGAGTGCACTGCATCATGTCCCTGGGGGTGCCCGGCCCTGCCACCCTTGCCAAAGCCCTCCTCAAGATCCATCCCGAGGCTCAGCGGGCCATCGAGGCTGCCCCCCAGGAGCCTGAGCAAAAACGCGGCAAGCTGGACACAGGTGAGGCCCCAGCCCAGCGAGCAGGGCGGGAGCAAGACCTTCCTGGGGCCGAAGTCCCTTGTCATCTGGGCAGCCAAAGGGGGCAGCAGGCTCGGCTGGCTCAGGGGAGTATGTGTGTGCTCTGAACATTTCTGCGTGCATCTGTCTACATTATCTCAGTGTGAATCTCTGCGTGTCTATAGGCCTCCGTGTGTGTGTGTGTGTGTGTGTGTGTGTGTGTTTCTCTAAGGTTCTGTCTCCCTATGTGTGTATTTGCCCAGGAGAGTAAGTTTGTGTGGGTTCTTGTATGTCTGTTCCTGGGCCTATTTCTCTCTGTGTCTACTCTTATGTGTTTTTCATGAGATGGGGGCATCCCTAGACACAAACCTAGAGTTCTCAGGGGACCCGAGGGACCCCTCAGCCTCCATCGCCTGCTGGAGTCAGGGACCCCGGAGCCTGGAGGCCCCTCTGAAGTGGGCCTGGCTCACCCTTGAGCCCTTCCACCGGCCTGTTCTGCTCCAAGTGCCTCCTCATGTCCACCTGCCTCTGCCCAGTGCAGAGAGGGCTCTGTCCTCATGACCTGTGTGGAGGCAGGGCTCAGAAGGGCCAAGTCACCACCCTGAGGCCACCAGCTAGCTCACTGCAAAGGATGGGGGGCCCCCCTCTGGCTCAGAGCCCATTCTTCCAGCTGAGCTGGGTTGGACAGGCCATTTTACCCCAACTGAGACCTCTGCTCACTTCTCAGATCAGGCGGGCTCTGGGGCCATATGGACCCCACCCCATATGGCACCTTTGTGAGAATCAGGACAAAGTCACTCTTCCTCAGATGGAGAGATGAAGAGCGGAACAAGGGCTGCAGCTTGGCCCCATGGGCTCCCCTGGGCAGGTGCTCATGGGCAGTCAACACCTCTCAACCTGCCCCTCCGTCTTTACCTCCAGACCTGTCCACATCCCTCCCCACCTCCTGCCCCATCATGGGCCAGGCAGCGGGGAGGGAGCAGTAGCTTCCTGATGCTCAGCCCAGATTTGGACCAAAGTTTCCTGGAAACAGCCTCTGTGTCCCTGGGCCAGTGGCCTTTGGGAGCATGTCTCTGGAGTCAGCAATCCCCGCCCCTGCTCTGGCAGCTGGGACCCCCAGGTTTGCCCCCCACCCCTTCCCGCTTTTCCTTTACAACAGCCTGACCCACCCCTTTATCTTCCAGACGGAAAAGAAGACGGAAGGTTGGCAGGACAGCCTGCCCCCAGTCCCTTGGTGGATGGGGAGGAGTCCACCATGGGCCCCATCGTGTCCAGGGAGGACCCGTAGCCCTGACAACCAAAGGTGCATCCTGGCTGGGTCAGTGAACTTGGCTGCAACTTCTACACGTTCCACTGGGCTTCTGCCTGGGGCCCAGCCGCTGACTGATTTTCACTTTTGACATTGTAATCTTTTTCTGATCAAGCATAATTTACTTTTGTAAGCAGAAAAAAAATTAAACGAGAATAAAAGAAGCTGTACACTAGATCCCACCATGGATAGGTTTTTAAAATTCCATGATTCTGGGTCCTTTGATGTCCCAGCTCCAACCCCCACACCCCTGCTCCTGGGCCTCCCAACCCCCACCAGCCCTTACCTGGCCCTGCTCCAGGGCTTCCTGGCCTGGGCCATCTCTCAGGCCCAGGAGGGCTCTCCAGTGGCCTCCATCTCCCAGGGCCTCACACCCTGGGCCTCCTCAGCCTGGAAAACCCGACCACTGACTCAGAAACTAGGTGGAGTCTCTGAGGTTTCCACTTTCTGCTGCCTTTGGTGTCCCGCCCTGAACCCCTGGGAAGCAGATCCTGCCCCTCCCTGGCTCTCCTAACAGGGCCAGTTCCCAGGAGGCCTCAGCCTGCTTCTTCCTGCTGGACCCTCACAAAGGCCACATCCTCCAGGGAGCCACACAGGACTGACAGCCCCTGTGCACAGGGGCCCTGATGTCCATGGCAGCCCAAGGTTCTGCTGAGGAGGTGAGCCTGCGGTGTGAGGGGGCACGCCTGACAGAAGTGTATTGTGCCCCTGCCGTGTTCCTTTTGGGTGGTTTGGGGGCTGAGGGAGATTCCTTGGAGACTGAGCCCCTCCTCAGGTCCCCTGGGTGCTGCCCTGCTGGAGGAAAAGGTGAAGAAACACTGTTCCCCTCCTACAACCATAAGTTGGGGTCCCCTGAGAAAAGGCATCAGCCTCGAGTTGCTTCAGCCCACGTGGTCCTCATCATTTGAAAACTGCCTTTGGGCAAAAGGAAATGGATTATTTTTTAAAAGTAGAGTTTAGAGGACTTATGTTTTCAAACATTTTCCAAATTTAATCAGTATCTGTTGACTCCCTCTTGGGAAAAGTGAGTTACGCAGCACATCTGCAGCGCCCGACTCTCCATTTTGCTGTTATTTTTACAGCATGGTTGTCTGTAACAATTATATTCTGTAACCATAACTTGAAAAGTTCTTTTGTCTGAATTCTATATTTAAATAGATTCCCACCCCCCACAAGATTCTCCTTTCCTGAGGCTCTGAGTCATCCTGGAGGGCTGGTTTTGTCAGTTGAGGAGACCGCCTGAGGGCTTGCTCTGGTTTAACATTTGGTGGTGGAGGAGGCATGGAGAAGAGGAGGTGGGGAGAGGAGCCTGCCAACCTCGACCCCTGCCACTCAGGACTCCAGGCAGTCCTGGCCTGGGCAGGGTCACTGCGGGCATCCACTCCCCTGCATTTTGCTGTGGCACCATCGACCCCTTCTGCAGCTGCCATGGGAGCCTGGGGCGGGGGTGGCACTCGGGTCCCCAGTGAGGGGGCCTGGTTGACGAGGTGGACCCCGGAGGCTGGGTGGGGTCACAGGAAGGGTGCACCTCCCTCCGGGGGCTCAAGCGGCCTATGGTGCCTGTCATCTGCCAGGAAGGTGGGAAGCCACTGCCAAGCCAGGCAGGGAGCTCATACACTGGATCCGGAGGTGTTAAGATTTTCTTATTTTTTAAATTTTGAAACATTTTGAACTCCCATAAAAGTTGAAGGAACATGCAGGGAGCACCACGTATCCCTCACCTAGATTCACCCTCCCTCTCCCTCCCAGTCCTGCCGCTTTCTTGCCCCTTCACTTCTTGAGGGCCTTAATGTCTGCCCAGAGCAGGGTACACAGGACCTAGTGGTAAACAGGTCACAGCCCCAGCCTCCCAGAGGTAGACAGGAGACACAGGACTTCCTGCTGATGAGTCCATGAAATCTGGGGCTAAGGGCTGCCCAGGAGAGGACCAGGAGCTCCTCAGCATATGACAGGGGCCTGAGGAAGCCCCGTGGAGGGAGCTGAAAGGTGAAGAGGGTGGGCTTAGGAGGAGCGAGCCCAGACGGAGTAGGACAGGAAGGCCACGAAGCAGGAATGGTTGACAGAGCCTACTGGCCCTGGGCCTTGAGGCCACAGGTGGGTTCCAGGCTCATCACGGGTCGTAGGAGGTTGGGACGGATTTATACAGAGGCGGAATGTGGTCAGTGTCATTTTACAAAACTCCCCTGGTGCCCTGAGGAGAACAGACTGGAGGGGGTTCCAAGTGGGAGCGGAGAGGCCAGTGAGGGCACCACCACAGCCCAGGGGAGAGAAAAGGGAGGGGAGATGGGAGATGCTAGAAGGGGACGGAGAAGGGCTCAGTGATCAGTGGTCTCTTTCGGGAGACAGGGTTTGAGGGAAGATTGGCCTGCCCAGCCCGGGATGACAGTGCCACCCACCAGGAGGAGAATCCAAGGGGAGAAGGGAGCTGGGGGCAAGTGGCCCTTCCAGTTCACACAGTTGGCATCCTGGTGGACGGGTGTGTTCCTGTCGGTCAAGAGTGTTTCCCACCAGTGTCAATGGAGCAGAAAACCCTCAGAAGTGGCAGATTGATACCAGTTCCGAGTCTCAATGAGTGGGTGGGTGGGGGCATTAATTATGATGGGGATAAAAAGTAAATAGGATGACTACTGTACATTTATTTTTAAAATATTTATTTATTTGGCTGCACTGCGTCTTAGTGGCGGTACATGGGCTCCTTAGTTGTGGCATGAATGTGGGATCTAGTTCCCCAACCAGGGATAGAACCTGGGCTCCCTGCGTTGGGAGCACAGAGTCTTATCCACTACGCCACCAGGGAAGTCCCTACACTTACTTTTTAAAAATATCTCGCGGGCTTCCCTGGTGGCGCAGTGGTTGAGAGTCTGCCTGCCGATGCAGGGGAAACAGGTTCGTGCCCCGGTCGGGGAAGATCCCACATGCCGCGGAGCGGCTAGCGCCATGAACCATGGCCGCTGAGCCTGCGCGTGCCGAGCCTGTGATCCTCAACGGGAGAGGCCACAACAGTGAGAGGCCCGAGTACAGCAAAAAAAAAAAAAAAAAAAAATCTTGCATTGGTCTTTCCTTCAAGCTAAAAAAATAAAAAGGTAATTCATGGTCATGAAAATAAACAGAAAATACTGATTATGAAAAAACATTACAAAATCTACAGTAATTCCACCATCTAGAGATAAGTCTATGATAAATATTTTTTATATTCAGAAAATTGGGGTGATAAAGTGCCTTTTTTTTTTTTTGCCGCACTGTGTGGCTTGCAAGATTTTAGTTCCCGACCAGGGATCGAACCCGGACCCCGGCAGTGAAAGCACGGAGTCCTAACCACTGGACCACCAGGGAATTCCCTATTTTTTCTTAATATATTACAAATGTCTCTCCAGCGTCCATTTTACAACGTACCACTACAGGGGTGGGTGATCATTTATCCAACCAGTCCTGATTGTTGGACGTATCCCAGTTGTTTCCAGGTTGGTAACAATCCTTTCAAAAGCCTTGGGTGAGATTCCTGCACACGGGGTGGACACAGCCACTATCATTCCACCTGGGGCCCGTGAATACCCGGCTCTCAGGCATCCTTGCCAACATCCGGTAATATCATTAAGAAGAAAATATTGATAACGCCCCCCGCTTCATCTTGTGTGCACAACCTCTGCGTGTTTTTTCCTGGGGGTTGCATTTTCCTTGGTTAGCTTGGAGAGCTGGTCCAGGCACGCCCCCACCCCACCCCCCGCCCCCCGCTCCAGGCTCAGTGTGGCTGATTCTCCTGGAGGCCGGGAGGAGGCGCGCGCGGAAGCCGTCAGGCCCAGCAGATTCCGGACGCCCACCCAGGCCCTTTGAGGCCCGGGCACCGGCTCTAACTTGCCTTCTGAAGGGGCCAGGAAGGATTCCTCAGTGACAATCCGGCAGATGTCCGGCTATCCGAAGAATGCGGGTGAGATCCGTATTCTCCGTCATCCTCAAACAGACACTCCCAATACAAGTCGCAGCCCCTCCTCCTCCCTGTCTGATTGCCCCACAGCAAGTACCTCTTCTAAGAGACCATGTGACTCATTGTTTATTATTATCTATTGCTTCTCCCCAACCCACCCCCCATAACGTAAGCTCAACGCCACCACGGCAGGGGTCTTTGTGGACTTGGGCCCCTAAGGTGCCCAGGGTGGAGACCTGGCAGGGGAGCGGGCGGAGAGGCGCAGGGTGCGGATGGGGTAGGACACTCGGAGCCCAGGCAGGGGCAGCGGTGCGGGGACCCAGAGCGCGCAGTCGGAGTTGGGCGGAACGTAGGTGAGAGAGGAAGGCGCGGAGGATGAGGCAGTGGGAGACGGAGGACTGAAAACAGGGATGGGAAAGGGGGCGGGAGAACGCGGGAAGGAGGGGATTCGAAGGAGGATGCGGAGAATGTGGAAATGCGGAGCGGGCGGGGGACCAGGGCAGGAGGGCCCTGTGGGACCTGGACCTGCACATGCCTGGAGCCCAGGGGCAGGGGGGGCGGCGGGGATTTCCAGCAGCAGCTTTAGAGCGAGAGGAGGAAGGCGGAGGGGAGGGGTGTCAGGGTAGTGGCGTTTTCTAGAGAGGAGCATCGTCTTCACTCTGCCAACTGGGAGACTGGGGGCTCCGGCTGGGCAACGGGGGGCGGGCGGAGGGCGGAGTCCGCGGGGCTGCGGAGGGTCGCGGTGAGCGGAGGGTTCGGGGCGCCCTGCAGGAGGGGAGGCAGGGGAGTCGTCGCGCCTGGGCAGGCGAGAGGCAGGGCGGGTGCCGCTCGGAGGATGCTGGGCCGCTCCGGTCGCCACCCGCCAAGTGTCCAGGAAAGCAGCCCCCAGGCCCCGCAGCTCCCCGCGCCAGAGCAATCCCGGTCCCCACCGCGCAGGGTGATCAGAGAATAAGTGTGCAGTGATTGTGCGCTCTGAGTGGGGGCTGGACCGATGGGCGAGGGCTGGATAGATGGGCAAGGGTTGGACCAGTACAGAAAAAGATGCTTTCCCCGCACGGAATCTCCTCAAAGCGGCAGGTTTTTTTTTTTTTTTTGTCTGACGTTTTATTTTGACATAATTTCACACCTACAGAAAAACTGCAAGTGTACAAAGCATTCCCATATATTTTTCACCCAGGTTCCCCAAAAGTTAGGAATGAAGCCAGCCACAGCAGCAATAATGAAATTTAGAAACGTATCCACAACTGCTGAGCCCGCGTGCCGCAACTACTGAAGCCCGCGCGCCTAGAGCCCGTGTTCCGCAACAAGAGAAGCCACCACGATGAGAAGCCCGCACACCACAATGAAGCGTGGCCCCCGCTCGCCACAACTAGAGGAAGCCCTCACGCAGCAACGAAAACCCAACGCAGCCAAAACTAAATTAATTAATTCTTAAAATGCTTTAAAACATTTTTTTCTTCAAATTGAGTTGGAGGATTCTTCTGGTTAGAAATTCTATATCAGATCATGTGATCTGAAAAACGTTTAAGTGTTTCCCCTGAATTTATATGATGTATTGTGATGGAAAAAAATGAGATCTGGGCATCTTATAAAATACACTTGTCTATAAAAAAAGAGAAACTAGTGTCTAATAGGAAAATAACTAAACTATGTAGCCAGCCATATGTAAATAGGGTTATAATATTGGGGGGGGAGTTTTACAATATACAGTTGGAAAAAGCAGGAATACTTGAAAATAATTGCCATGGAGTGTGTTTGCAATGATGTAAAATTTAAAAGAGAGATTCATTTTCAAAAAGATTGACAAGAAAGATGACAACTGGAAACTCAAGGGACCCAAAACGAAAGGGAAAGAACGAAGTTGGAGAATTCACACTCTCTGATTTCATAACTTACCGCAAAGCAACAGTAATTGAGTTAGTGTGGTGCTGGCACAAAATAAACACAGACCCATGAATAGAATTGAGAGTCCAGAAATAAACCCTCACATTTATGGTTGTTTTTCAACAGGGGAGCCAAAATAATCACAGAGAGGAAAGAACAGTCTTTTCAACAAATGGCACAACTCAGATATTCATATGCAAAAGAATGAAATCCCAGAAATCAGAGCCCTACTTTGCCCATAAAAAAACAAAAACAAAAACAAAACAAAACACAACTCAAAATGGCTCTAAGTCCCAAATGTAAGACTAAACTATAAAACTTTTTAGAATACATACAGGTAAATCTTTGTGAACTTGGATTAGGCAGTGATTTCTTAGATGTGACATCAAAAGCACAAGCAACAAAAGAAAAAACAGATAAATTGGACATCATCAAAATTAAGAACTTTTGTGCTTCAAAGGACACCATCTTAACTGGGAGCAATAAAGTGAAAAGACAACCCACAGAATGGGAGAAAGTTTTTGTAAATCATATACCTGACAACGGACGTGTATCTAGAATATAAATATAAAGAATTTTTAGGCTTAATAATAAAATGACAACTCAATTTAAAAATGGGCAAAGGATCTGAATAGACATTTCTCCAAAGAAGATATGCAAATGTCAAATAAGCACTTGAGAAGAGGTTCAACATCATTAGCTATCAGGGAAATGCAAATTAAAACCACAATGAAATGCCACTTCATATCCATTAGCATGGTTATAATCAGAAAGACAGATAATAACAACTGTTGACAGGAATGTGGAGAAGTTGGAACCCTCACACACTGCTAGTGGGAATGTAAAATGGAGCAGACCCTGTGGAAAACAATCTAGCAATTCCTCAAATGGTTAAACATCGACCCAGCAAATCCAATCCCAGGTGTATACCCAAAAGAATTGAAAACATCTGTCCACACAAATTTGCACATAATGTTCACAGAAGCATTAGTCATAGTACCCAAAAAGTGGAAACAATGCAAACGTCAGTTAACAGATGAATAGATAAACAAATTGGGGTATATCCATACAGTGCAATACTATTTGATGATAAAAAGAATGAAATACTACTGGCATGCTACAACATGGATGGACTCTGAAAGCACTATGCTAAGTGAAAGAAGCCAGACACAGAAAATATATGATTGTATGATTCCACTTAAATGAAATGTCCAGAATATGCAAATCTATAGAGACAGAAAGATTAATAGTTGCTTAGCATGAGAGGATGGGGGACTTGGGGGTGATCACTAAAGGTTTCTTTTGGCGTGATGAAATTGTTCTAAAACTGAGTGTGGTGATGTCCACATCTCTGTGAATCTATTAAAAATCATTCAATTGGTACACTTTAAATGGGTGAACTGTATGGTATGTGAGTTATATCCAATAAATCTGTTACCAAAAGATAAAATAATAAACCCTTTATGTGTCAGCATAACATATTTTTATGAAAATCACTATGTTTTCCAAAACAAAGAAATTTTATAAGAATGGCGTTGTTCTACATTTTTTGTTGTTGTTGTTGCAAATCTCTTTAATGTAGGCTTAATGGAGGACTACAGGTTCTCATCTGTGCTTTGGCATTCAACCTGTTACACGTCATGTAACCTTTGGAATAACCCACAGGGACTTCCGGGAACCCCAGACTACATTTTGAGGACCATTTGTCTACTGTAAAATTCATATTTTTCCTCTTGTAATTAATAAATGTATTGTGCGGAAATATGTACTTTGGGAATATGTAAATACTATTTCCGTGTTAAACTTTCACCTTCTGGTCTTAGCGGCCATTGATAATTTTTGCCCAAATCAATTATTACACGATGGTCGCCAAAGGGTGATTTTCCGCGTCCTTCCTTCTGCATTTATTAGTTGGTATTCTACGGTAAGAGCTTTCCCATCTCCCCATTTACTTATGTACATTACTATCGATCATGGCTTATTTTACTCAGTTATAATCTGTTATTATCATTATTTAGTTTGAATCAAATTGACTCAGCTTTGGGGTAGGTCATTTTAAAGTTTCTATGAAGTCCATAGGAAATTTCCTTCCGCTGGCTAACGAAAGTGACGGGCCTAATGATGCATTTAAATGACCACTTCCGTAGTAAGTCAGAAAGAGAAAAACAAATATCGTATATTAACGCATATACGTGGAACCTAGAAAAATGGCACAGATGAAACGGTTTGCCCGGCAGAAATAGAGACACAGATGTAGAGAACAAACGTATGGACACCAAGGGGGGAAAGTGGCAGAGGGGTGGGGTGGTGGTGGTGGTGGGATGAATTGGGAGATTGGGATTGACATACATACACTAATATGTATAAAATAGATAACTAATAAGAACCTGCTATATAAAAAATAAATAAAATTAAAAAATTTTTAAATGACCGCTTCCTCTCAGGGAGCTCAGAGTCAAATCCGGGATCAGGTCTGGGGGTCTCAAGCCCCCCAACTCTCTTCTCTGAGGGTCCACCGCCCGGAGGCCACCCGCCGTCGAGGCCTCAGGTCAGATCAAAGCTCGGTGAACGGCTACCGCCGCCCAATCCTAGACTTGCCCCGCCTCTTTCGCCAGCCCTGGCCCCGCCTCCCAGCGCCGATTGGTCCGGCCGCCAGCTAGGCACCGCTCACGGAAGACCCGGAGAAGTGGGGTTTGCCCAAAGAATGGGCTCCCCGCGGCCCCGCTGCGCATGCTTGCTAGGAACCCTCTAGTGCGCTCCTAGAGGCCGGCTCCCCAGCGGGGCGGGGCGCGCTCCCTACGGCCAGCGGGGCGGCGCGCGCGGCACGGGGCTCGCTCCCGAGAGGGCAGGTGGGGGCGGGGAGTGGGCATCAGGTTGCGGTGGCCGGAGGGGCCTGGGCCGCGAGGTCGGCGCCTGTGGCTGCGGCGGCCCGAGGCCAGAGGACCCGCCGCGGCTCGGTCTCCGGAGAGGCAGGGCCCCGCTGCCGTCGCCGCCCGGCCGGTGCCCGGTGAGGACGGGCCCCAGCGGGTCAGGGAGGGTCTCGGGTCACTTGGCGTGGCCACGCCCCCAGCCGGGCTCTCCCGGGGGTCCCCAGGACTGCTGATGCTGAGGAGGGGGGTGTCCCTGGACTCTGCGTCCCGGCGCTCAGGCCGCCTCCTTGTCCTTCACCTGCAATTCGCAGCCTCCTTTCTCCTCGCTCCTCCTCACCTCCTCCACCCACCCGACCCCGGGACTGAGCCCTGACACCCCAAGTCAGAGAGCCCCACATGGGTTTGCCTTTCCTTGACCGTGTCCGCCCCACCCAGTGCTGCCCCCGCCCTGGCATTCACCCCATCCCCATCCAGTCTTTGTGCTTCTGGAGGTCCCAGTGACCTTGCACTTTTTGCTGTTGTTACACCTGCTTCCACTGCTGAATATGTAGATTACCTGTTGGGGCTTTCAAACTTTTTTGACTCAACCTACAATGAGAAATATATTTTACACGCCTGTAGATGCAGATTACTGAGCGATAAGTTTAAAGGGAGATTTTTACCCCAACCTCACATGACGCAGCCAGATCTACTCTACGTGGGTTCTAATTCCAACCTATCCTATCCTGTCCTGTCCTATTCTAGTCTATTCTTTTCTTTCCATTCCAAAAGTCTGTTGCTAACCCATTAAACTGATTTCAGGACCTAATGAGTCTGACCACAGTTTTTTGTTTTTGTTTTTTTTTTGGTACGCGGGCCTCTCACTGTTGTGGCCTCTCCCGTTGCGGAGCACAGGCTCCGGACGCACAGGCTCAGGGGCCATGGCTCACGGGCCCAGCCGCTCCGCGGCACGTGGGATCCTCCCAGACCGGGACACGAACCCGTATCCCCTGCATCGGCAGGCGGACTCTCAACCACTGCGCCACCAGGGAAGCCCCTGACCACAGTTTGAAGCCCTTGCTTTAACGACCAGTCTTTTACTTCCGTTACCCCTTGCCTTTGGAGGATGCAGAGGTCCAATAACAGATAATCACGTGTAAACGTCAATTCCAAAGAAAGGGTATATTTTTATTATTTTGACATTAATGCTTTTCGGGGCCAAAATCATCTCCAGGACTTGGTGTGATTCAGGCAGGTTTACCTTGTTCCTCTTCCCAAAAGCTCCTAGTCAGACTTGGGGAAGAGTTCGTATGTGGAGGCTAGATTATAGAGCGTTTATAACGGAGACGGACACTACTTTTATTGGAGAGGGAAATGTTTCAGCTTTAGGAACTCAGCGCTGCGTAGGGAGAATCGGAACAGCCGGATGCCGGGCAGAAAAGCCATTTAGGAGGTGGTGGGTATCGAAGCCCTGAGGTAATGTGGGGTGGGAAGGCGTGGAAGATGGTGTGACCAGGTGCCCACAGATGTGAGGACGAATTATGCCTGATATGGGAGGCGTGGAAATAGCCACGATTGTGCTCTAGGGGGGTTGGGGGATCTGGGGCTGGGAGTACTATTAGCTGGAATCTCCCTTTCTGTGTCCTCTGCCTCTAAGTTGCTTTGCAGCAGTGGTTCTCAAGGGACATGCAGCAATGTTGGTTGTCAGGATTTGGTGGCTGCTACTGGCATCTCGCAGGCAGAGGCCAGGGATGCTGCTAAACATCCTTCATTTCACTGGACAACCCCCCACAACAAAGAATTATCTGGTGCAAAATGTCAGTGGTGCCGAGGTTGAGAAACCCTGCTTTGGAATAGAATTATTATTTTATTTTATTTATTTATTTATTTTTGGCTGCCTTGGGTCTTCATTGCTGTGGGCGGGCTTTCTCTAATTGCGGTGAGTGGGGGGCTACTCTTTGTTGCGGTGCGCGGGCTTCCCATTGCAGTGGCTTCTCTTGTTTTGGAGCACGGCTCTAGGCACGGGGGTTCAGTAGTTGTGGCTTGCGTGCTCTAGAGCGCAGGCTCAGTAGTTGTAGCACACGGGCTTAGTTGCTCCACGGCATGTGGGCTCTTCCTGGACCAGGGCTCAAACCCTGCCCCCTGCACTGGCAGGCGGATTCCTAACCACTGCGCCACCAGGAAAGTCCCTGGAATAGAATTCTTAATCTTTAGGGAGATCACTGCCACCTTCACCTCTCCCAGGACTAATGCCTGTATGCGCACTCAGAGGCTTTGCACATAATGGTAGGAGGGTCCATGAGCCAATCAGTGCGCACCTCTAATTTTCATAGCTTGCTGGGGGTGGGGGGGTGGGGCAGCTTTTGGAATCATCCAGGAGATTTTTCAAACATCAGGATATTCGCTCCTCCCCCTTCCACTATTCAGAACCTCTGCTGGGCCTGGACAAAGTACTCCTTGTTCTTACATGATGATTCAAAGTTTATGGAAGAATTTCACATACAGTGTCTCATTTGCCACTTTTCCTGTTTCACAGATGAAATCAGCCCAGAGAAGTGATGGGATTTGCCCCAGGTCTCCCACCCAGCAAGTCAGTACTAACGACGGGTGTTGGCGGACAGTGATGGTGGTTCTCACTCTTGTGTATGAAGGTAATTCTGTTGATACGCCATCAGCTGCTGAGCGAGGCTCTGCCTTTCAGGATCTTAGGGCTTGGACCCACTGGTGTCTGAGAGGCACCTAACAGTTTGTAATATTGTGTGTGTCTTGGGTGTTGGGTTTATTAGAGCAGGCAGTCTGAGTATTGCACTCAGATTGCTCTGTACCTCAATTTTGGGGGAGGGGAAACAGCATAAGAGAGTGACCAACTGCAAACTGTGTGGCTCTCCTACTTTCCATTTACATCTTCCTGACTTAAAAATATTCTAGCCAACTCAATAAATCTTTACTGAGTAAAAATGGAATATTATGAAAAAACACATTAGGGCCCAAGTATTTGCCTCAAAACAATGATCATCCAAAAATTTAAAAATATATTTAAATCCATCTAGAACAAATATATAAATGTATTGCAAATAGAAGTTTCATAAAATAATGCTCACTTTTGTTACACACAATGCAGATTGGTTATTTCCTATGTAATTTTTTAAATTGCTGCCTGGAACCCAAAGATTATAAGACCAACGACCAGGGAGATTTGAAAAGCAGAGGCTTAGACCAAAACAAAGAAAATAAAACTCTTTCATACAGATACTAAATGAACATGTGTGCAAGCTTTTACTTAACTCATCAATCAAGGAACTAGTAAGATCTTACAACCAGTTTTCAGGAGAATCCAAAAAAAGATTCTGGAAGACTGTAGATTAGGAATATTGACATGAATGTGCAAATGGAGGCAAAACTGGAGAAGTTACTTATCTGTATTTATTTACATGGCAAGAAAGAGAGAACTTGTCTACGGAATAGAATTATTTTACCTTGTTCCATTATCTGGGCAGAGTTGCAGAAGTAGCTCAAAGGCAACAACAGGCTAGAATCGTATAACCTCAAAGGCTGTATTCTAGACAAAACCCAGTTCTCCACTGAAGCACAAATTTTCCCTATGGCCTCATAATCTCAATGAAATATTTTTTGCATGAAATAAGGCTGGTCCAGTAAGATTGGGCCTGATTATTTACATAGGTGAGGCAGGCATGCTAATTCACCTCTAGGCCTTCTTGAGTTTGTTTTGCTGGAAGTCTCTGTGAGGAACCTCAGATTGGATTTTTAAAAGTCTGGTATTTGTTATCCCAAGGTACTAAAGCCGTGCCCAACGAGCTTTCTCCCCTAGATTTCACCTGTACTACTTAAAATTTGGACAAATTCCACTCTTCTTGGACAAATTCCACTTTTCTTGAGGTCCCCAAAATATCTTAAGGTGTCTGAAACTTGTTAAATTGTTATTAAAGGATCATTTAAAAAGATGCAAACATGACTCTCCCACTGATATAAAATAAACAAATGTTAATGATTCTGTTTAATGCATTAATGAGGGAACCTGTACAATGTGACAGATTAAATGAGGTAATGTATGTGAAACACTTCATGTGTTGCCCTACATAAAGAAAACCTCAAATCCTTATTAAGTTGGTCACTTAGCCTCTGGCCACCTAACCTCAAGGGCATCTATTCCAGTGTTTCTCAAACCAAGTCCATGATCCACCAGAACCAGAGTCTCAGGGGGTACTTTTAAAAAATCCAGATTCTTGAATTTTGCTCCAGACTCACCATCAGAATTTTGGATGGGAAATCCAGGCATCTGATTTTTTTTTTTTTTTAACTATCAGGGAAAGGTTTATTGCAGGGCCAAGCAAGGAGAATGGGTGGCTTGTGCTCAAAAACCCCAAACTCCCAATAATTTTCAGGGAAAAGTTTTTATAGGCAAAATTTGGGGTGAGGCTGCAGGATATGTGATTTTCTTCTGGTTGGTTGGTGGGGAGGTAACAGGGAGGGGCTCCAGGAATCCTGTGCTCTAAGCATCTGCATTTTTATCAAGTGCCCTGAGTAATTCTTATGGAGACCAGAATTACATATACAAATAATTGAAATAAAAGCTTCATGAAAACTGTACTTAACCTCAGTATATGGGTGCACTCTTTCTGTTCTGTTTTATTTTTCAAGTGCTGCTTTTAATCAGGTTTCTCAACCTTGACCCTGATGCTGTTTTAGACCAGATCATTCCTGGGGAGGGTGGTGGGGGCTGCCCCGGGCACTGTGGGATGTTGAGCAGCATCCTTGGCTCCCACTTACAAGATACCAGTAGCCTGCCCCTCCCCCTAGCTATGACAACCAAAAATGTCTCCTGACCTGGCCAGATGTCGCCTGGTGGGCAGATCACCATGACTGAGAACCGCCAGCTTTAACCTACTGCGTTGATTCCTATGGGTTGGAATCCTCAAATTGAAAAGAACCATTTTAACTTATATTAAGAGTTTAGGCTCTGAAAACAGACACAGGAGTTTTGAGTGCTGACTCTGTCCTTTAGCGGCCTGGCTCTCGGTCACAGGAATCTTAGAGTGAGCCTTAGTTTCCTCCTCTGTGAATGAAACAACAACAGGCCTAATGGGTGAGGGTATTGGGGAGATAAAATGGAATAAAGCATGCAAAACCCTCGCCTAGTGCTAGGCACCTCATTGGTATTTGGTGAACATGAAATGTGTGATCACAGTCCTTTGGACTCTTGAAGCATGTGTGATCGGAAACCATCTGGGAAAATAGAAACTACCGTAAGGTTTCACTGGGAATTTCATTGTTCTCCCTGGTGGTGGAAGAGCTGAGAAGCCACATGGGAAATGGTGAGCAGCCCAGGGATTAGCAGTGGCGGGATGCCACCCCCACAGCGAGGCCCGGCAGAGCAGCCAGGGTGGCAGGCAGGACCCAGCAGAGCTGGAGCAGCCACCCCAGGCAGGTCGCTTCGGGGACACCCTCCAGTCTCCCATGGTGCCTCCAGTTGGCCAGATCAGCTGGAAGCCACAGTGCTAAGCCATAACATAGCTGGTTTGTAGGGCTGATCAATGCAGCTCTGAAGGCCTGACTCTCACTACCCGTGTGGTCCTGGGCCACTCGCTTCAGGCCCGAGCCTCAGTTTCCCCAGAAGCAGAGTGGGGATGATGGTGAAGGGAGATTGTTGGGTCCTCATACTTGAGGTACGCGTGATATTATAGGATTTTTGTTCCTGGCTCAGGTGCCAGCTCGAGGACCAACCACATGGCTCTGGGTCAGAGAGTATTCCTTTTGTGTCCCCTCCTCTCCTCCCCCACCCTTCCACCCAGGAGGCCTATGGGTCATTTATTTTCTCTGTCAACTTCCATTGTGTCTGTAAGTTTGAAACTTGGGTTTTCAAAATCCTTTTATTTTGAGTTAATTTTAGACTTTTTTTAAAATAGCAAAAAAATGTACAAAGAATTTTCCTATACTCATCACCCAGTCTCCCTGAATGTCAGCATCTTACCTAACATTATGCAGTGAGCAAATCTGGGAAATCCACGTGGGTACAAAACCATTAACCTAAACTATTGACCATATGCAAATTTCACCAGCTTTTCCCCTAATGTCTTTTTTCTGTTCCGAAATCCCATGTTGCATTTTGTCCTTGTGTCTCCTTAGTCTCCTCCAGTCTGTGACAGGCCCTCAGCCTTTCCTTGTCCAGGATGACCTTGACACTTTCAAAGTGTCCTGGTCAGTTGTTTTGTAGACCGTCCCTCCATGTGGCTTGGGGGTGCCACATGGGGGTGTGCGTTCTGGGCAGGAATATCACAGAGGTGATGCTGTGTCCTCCTTGGTGCATCTTATCAAGGAGGTCATGGTGTTGATATGTCTTATTACTGGTGAAGTTGACCTTGAGCACTTAAGGCTGTGTATGCGAGATTTCTCCCCTGTCAAGTCATTATCTTTCCCTTTGTGGGTAATAAATATCTTGGGGGAAATGTCTTTGAGGCCATGTAAGGCCCACAACACAGACTGCAAGGTACTTGATTTTCACTTGTTTTTCTGTCCCATTGTCTATATTACTCTTTTTTAAAAAATTTCTTTGGATTTTATTTTATTATTTTATTTTATTTTTTGGCTGCACCATGCAGCATGTGGGATCTGAGTTCCCTAACCAGGGATCAAACCCATGCCCCCCTGCATTGGAAGTGTGGAGTCGTAACCACTGGACCACCAGGGAAGTCCCCTGTCTATATTACTCTTTATTTTTCTGTATGACGCATCTTGCATAGGAATGGAATCCCTACTTTTCCTGAGAGTTATGGAGTTAAAGAAAAAAATTACCAAGCAAGGTGATGCAGCTTATCTTTAAAGTGTTTACTATTTTCCCACTGTAAAGAGTTCATGCACATTGTAAACAATTTTGAGAAAACAAAAGAAATTTAAGGGAAAAAATAAATTGCTTTCCTTACTAGTTTTAACATTTTGAGATATTTCCTCCCGGTTATTTAAGGTTTTTTTAAAGTCACAAGTACATACAATAAAATTAGTCAATAAATAACTAATGTGACCAGACTTGAGACTTGAGATGAGACAGAAGAAATGAAGTGGATTGAGGTCTAGAGGCAGTGTCACGGTCCAAGGAATATTTTGGTCTTTTTTTTTAAAATTTAAACCTTAGCTTAGAAAACATAGTCTTTGCCGATATGTTAACTGGATTTTGCTTTCTACCTAATATATTTTGTAAATACAAACATTTTCAGATGTCTTCATAAATTATTTGTCTGATATGGAAAAACTCCCAAATTCTAGTTTTTAAACGTTGTGATACATCTAATTCTGCCAAGGATGCTCTACGTGCCTTTCAAGGAGCAACATTGCCATCTTGTGGTCATCTTTTGGTATTGCTGAGGATTTAGATTTGTGTTCATATTAGGGGCCTGCGTTACATAATGCTTTGGTCCTTCACAAGGGCTCCATCTGGTCTGCAGGTGTGGGCTTCCCACTCTAAAGAGGAATAAAATAGCAAACATGTTGAACACATGTGTGTGCAACAGAAAATTACGTGTATATTAAAGGCACTAATACAAGAATGGAAACAGCTGTGCATTTGAGTGGCAGGCTCGTGGGTGATTTATGAGTGTCAGTTCTCAACATTTTAAAATGTTTTCTATGTAGTTTTTACAATAAGATCTTAGCAACTTACAAAATATCTCAGTATATAGTCCATGCCACCCCTCTCCTTTGGTGAGGAAACCAGGCCCAGGAATGAGAAGCCTGTTTCTGATGCAGAAAACTGTTTTTTATCCAGGTGACCCTGGGGACATGAGTCATACCTATAAGGATTTTTTGTTTGTTTGTTCGAGATCTTAGTTCCCTGACCAGGGATTGAGCCCGGGCCCTGGCAGTGAAAGCACCAAGTCTTAACCACTGGACCACTGGGGGATTCCCTATAAGGTTTTTTTTAAACAATCTTATAAAGATATGATTCACATAGCATACAGTTCCCCCAACTAAAGTGTATATAATTCAATGTCTTATTGTATTCACAGCCCATTTTATAACATTTTCATTACCCCAAGAAGAAACCCCACACCCCTTAGTATCACTCCCTAATCTCCCCCTCCCTCCCCTCCAGCCCCTGACAACCACTAATCTACTTTCTGTCCCTATGGATTTGCATCTACTGGACATCTCACATAAATGGAATTATATGACATGCTGACTTTAGTGTCTGGCACCTTTCACTGAGCCATACTGTCTTCAAGGTTCATCCACATGGTAACATGTATCAGAACTTTATTCATTTTTATGGCTGAATAAATTCCACTGCATGGATAGACCACATACAGGCCAGAGCAGGTATTTCAGAGGGAAACATGGATTATGGATTGACCCAACAGGTGCTGATCCTGCACAGTGGCCCAACAGGAGAGTGGTGTCTGCAGAGTTGGGGGGCAGCTGCCAGGTGGCCTGGGTGAGAAGGAAGGGGTATGGACTGTTTCTGCAAAGTCTAACTGTTGAGGGAAGGAGAGGGTCTTGTGAGGTTTTGTTTTAGGATATAGGAGACCTAAGATTAGGACCTGAGAACTCTAGATGCAAAGACCCAGAGGAGGCAGAGAGGTTTGGAGACCAGAGAGAGCAGGATATGAATGATGGAGAAAGGGCCCCCGGGGGGTGGAGTGCCAAGGGAACTGGATGGGACACTTCATTTTCCAAATCAGGATAAAAATTGTATGCTGTCTTTATCCAGACAGTGATGAGTCATTAGAGCTTAGGCAGCATCCATCCTCAGTGGATAAATTGTGAAAGAGAGAGAAATTGTAAAATTCAGAATCATGGAGGGATAACTTTAGTTAATCAGAAATCTGCGTTGTATGGAGAACCTCATTCACCAGTATGGTAGGTGGAGCATTACTATGTATGGTTTGTTATAGTTGAGTTTTTTTGTTTTGTTTTGTTTTTGTTTTTTGCATGTGTGTTAAAATATACCTAACAAAAATGTACTACTTTGATCATTTAAAAAAAATTTTTTTGGAGTATAGTTGCTTTACAATATTGTGTTAGTTTCTACTGTACAGCAAAGTGAATCAACTATATGTATACATATATCCCCTCTTCTTTGAATTTCCTTTCCGTTTAGGTCACCACAGAGCATTGAGTAGAGTTCCCTGAGCTATACAGTAGGTGCTCATTAGCTATCTATTTTATACATAGTATCAGTAGTATATATATGTCAATCCCAACCCCCCAATTCATCCCACCCCACCACTTTAATCATTTTTAAGTGTACAGTTCAGTGGCATTAAATACATTTGCATTGTTATGCAACCATCACCACCATCCATCTCCAGAACTTTTTCATCTTCCCAAACTGAAACATTTAAACACTAACTCCCCATTTCCCCTCCCCCCAGCCCCTGGCAACTACCATTTGACTTTTTCTATGAATTTGACTACTCTAGGTACAACATATACGTGGAATCATACAGCATTTGTCCTTTTATGTCTGGCTTATTTCATGTTACAGACTTCTTAAATAAGTAATTCTCATTTGCTATCCTTTATACTTAATATTTTTATTCCTTTCACTGGGTTACCAGCCTTTTAAATGTGATCATCTGAGGGATTTAAAATTTGTGTAGCATGGCCCCTAGAGTTCAAGAGTTCAAAAGCACTTTGATATTGGATATTTCACAACCATTAGTATTATTTCATCTGTCAAAAAGCCAAAACCGACTAGGTTCAGTCACTTGCCAAGAATATCAGTTACTGCTGCATAACAAATGAGCCCTGATCTTACTGGCTTAAAATAACAGTAGTTTATTATTGATCAGGGTTCCATGAGGTGCCTGGGCTTGTTTCCCCAGGCTCCTTCTTGTGGCTACACACAGCTAGAGGGTCTGCTGGACTGTACACTGGAAATGGCCTCCCTCCACGCCTGGCAGTGCCTCCATCCCTTGCATGTGGCCCTTCATACAGCTTCCTTCTCTGGCAGTCTCAGAGCCCCTGTCCATGAGGGTGAGGGCGTCCAAACCCACACAGTGAGCTTCTGCCACACTGTATTGGCTACAGCAAGTGACCAGTGTGGGCTGGAGACCAGTCCAGATTCAAGACCACATGGCAAAGGGGCCTGCATACTTTATGGGAGGATCTGTGGTCATTAGTCTACACTTTAAGGCCCTTTAATGGTTGAGAATGGGAACCGTCAATCGAATCTAAATTCAAGCCCACTGGCAAGGAGCCAAGCTTTTCCACAGTCTGTAGTCAGCCACAGTTCAAGGTCTTTTGTTGCGCTGGAACTTGTTCCATATCCTTTGAGGTACAGAGATTTTAGTTGAGAGAATTACACTGACTCGGGGTACACATGACTCTGGGTACAGTTTCACGGGAATGTGGGGGTTCTCTGTCATGCCAACCCCCAGTGGCCTGAAGGAGGCCGGGCTTCGGCGTCTGATCGCCTGAGACTGAGGCCATTGGTGTGTCGGGGTCCCTGCAGCCTCAACTCCTGTCCCTCTGCACGGCAGGGACCAACCGCCTGGTCCTGTAGGAACATGCATGCTGGGTGGACAGTGACCGCAACGTTTTGGGGTCCTGAGTTGTCTGAAAGGCCTGTGGAAGGGAGGGCCAGTTTCTCTGCGCCCTCTTACCTCGTTGAGGAGAGGACGCCCTGTAGAGACCAAGCTCATTCGCCCGGCAATCCAGAGCGCGCAAGCCCCGGAGGCGGGCTGCCGGCGGAGGGACGTGGGCCGAGACCAATCAGCGAGCGGGAGCGGGGGCGGGGGCGGCAAGGGGGCGTGACTTCCCGCGTAACCCTTTCCCGCCCGAGCGGCTCTGCCCGCTGAGACGCCGGCGCTATCTTGCTGCGTCCGGTCCCCATGTGCCCCCAAGTCCCCAGTACCGCTACATCGCCCTGTGGGGCGGGATGGGCAGAGCCGGGAGGATTGCACAGGAGGAGCAGGGGTTGGCTTGTCCGGGGGCCGGAGGAGGATGACGCTGGAGGACAGACCTGGCCGGGGACTCCCAGTCCTGTGTCCCATTACCTGTTATCTGGATTTCCTTGAGTCTCGCCCCTCAGGACAGGGCTTTGCTGCTGCCCGGGGCTGGGTGTGGAGGCTTGCAGTGCATGGGGTTTGGGAGAGGTTGTAGGGGACGCGGCGCCCCCTGCACCGTCGGCCTTGGCTCCGTCTCCACCGAGACCCAGGAGCCAAGCGCTTGGGCTGACCGGCCTTGGGAGCTGAATGTGGGCCCCAGACCAGAAAATGTCGGAGCAGGAATGGGGGACCCGGGTATTAGAACTGTAGAGCTTGGGATGGGGATGACAGCTCACAGGTGGGGAAGCTGAAACGTGCTGGGAGGCCGCATCCTGTTTCTGGGCTAGTACTGATAGATGGGAAAGACCCTGACATGCACCCACCACCCAGTCCCCAGAAAGACAAAACGGCCACTGATGCCATGCCCCCACACTGATGTCCCAGGGCCCCGGTCTCCAGGCCAGCCCTGCCTGTCATCCATCCTTTCTGCTTCTCCAGACCAGAAGCCAAGGAGCCCTCAGTGACCACGGATTCTCTGGACACCTCCACAGCCCTGTCCCCACTCAGCTGAGGCAGAGCCAGCACCAGCTCAGACACAAGGTCACTGCCTTTGTAGGATCCCCTAGCATTGGGTGCCCTGGGGCCTCTCGCCTGGGATGGGGGATGGATCTAGTTGTGAATCCAGAGAGTACCTCCTCCCAGGGCCAGGCTCCTCCTTTGGGGTCTGCAGAGTGCCAGCAGGGGCCCAGCCCATGCTCCCAGTGACACAGTGTCAGGGTGAAGGGCACCAGGCATTCTGGGAGGGTTGGTGACCTGAACTCACGTCCCCAAAGTGCTTTTCCCCAACACCTGGTGCTCAGGAAGACCAGTTCCTGTTATCCTGGATGAGGTACCCCAGGTGCTGTGCGGGGCAGGCTCTGCACCCACCTCGACTGGACTCCCAGCTCTGCCTTCATGGCTGCATGCCTCAGTGTCCTCATCTGTAACCTGGGTCAATGAGAAAGATCAATTTTCATAACATGGGGCTGAAGGTTAAATGGAAAAACCTGTGGAAGCACTTCACCCCGTGCTCAGCACCTGTGGGCCTGGATTCCTAGTAACTCACAGCTGTCAGCACCTTGGTCAGCCCAGTAGCCCCTTGAGAGCCCTGTTTTGGGCACATTTTGTAGATGGGAAAGTGAGGTTTGGCTGGGGGAGGTGACGAACCCAAGGCTACCAAGAGAGCAGAAGCACCAGGCCAGCGTTCTCTGGCTCCATTCAGGTCCTTCCCCGGGGGCACCGAGGCAGCCCCATCTGCCCCAACCTCCAGCCCAGATTCTTCCTGAACCCAGGTCCAAGGGCATCTCCACTAATGGGATTTTGCCTCCTGCCTTAGGACGGAGCCCTTGAACTGCTGGGTTCCTTCCAGAGAGGTGGAGGAAAAATCCATCTGCTGGGGCCTGAGTGTGGCCTGGAGGCCAGGCCATCGGTCCCGGAATGCCCCTGCCCGAGCCCAGTGAGCAGGAGGGCGAGAGCGTGAAGGCCGGCCAGGAGCCCTCCCCTGAGTCCCCTGAGCCGGGCACAGATGTCGTCCCCGCAGCTCCCACGAAGCCCACGGACTTCTCCGAACTGGTCCCACTGACGGCCTCCACTGAAAATGGGGATGGAGTGGACTCCCAGCCCAAAGCAGTGCACTGTGTCCTGTCCTTGGAGATGTCTGGCCCTGACACCCTGGCTGGGACCCCCCAGATCCTGCCAGTAGAGGAACAGCAGGGGGCAGTCCAACCAAGCCCCCAGGCCCAGGAACTGAAACACAGCAAGCCAGACACAGGTGAGTTCCGGGCCAGCTGCCCCTGTCTGGCCACTTTTGTGGCCCTGCATGCTCAGACTTGGGCTTCGCATACCCACCTTTCCAGTGAGGTGACCTTAGCCATCTCTTCCCTGCTCTGAGCAGGGCCTCCTGGACCTTGACCCAGGCTGATGTGATAATCGCAAGACATCATCCCAGGGCACCCCAATCCCTGTGTTCCCATCCGTGCCCCTGGCTCAAGCCTTGCTCTATGTCAGCTGACCTGGCCCTCCCCTTGCCTTCAGCAGCACCCCAGCCCCTGGAGTTCCTGAGGACCCCATTTGGGGGCCGCCTGCTGGTGCTGGAGTCCTTCCTGTACAAGCAGGAGAAGGCTGTGGGGGACAAGGTATACTGGAAGTGCCGCGAGCACACCGAGCTGGGCTGCCGGGGCCGGGCCATCACCCGTGGCCCAAGGGCCACGGTGATGCGGGGCCACTGCCACCCGCCCGACGAGGAGGGCCTGGAGGCCCGGCGCCAGAGACAGAAGCTGCCCAGCCCTGCCCTGCCCCAAGGCTTGGGGGATCCCCAGGGCCCCAGCGGCCGAGTGGAGGAGCCCCTGGAGGGGGTGGGCCCATGGCTGTGCCCCGAGGAGCCGGAGCCGGCCCCGGGGCCAGTGCTGAGCAAGCCAGCCCCCGAGGAGGATGAGGGGCTCCGAGCCCTGTCGCTGCTGAGCTTGCCTCCCAAGAAACGCCCGACGCTGGGGACCGGTGAGTGCCCCCCCAACCCCAGCTCTACTCTCAGGCAGGTGGGAACCACAGCCCTTCCCTCTGCCCAAAGATAAATGTGGGTCCCACGTGGCTTCTTAATGTGATCAAAGTCAAAACGATTTTTAAAATATAAGTGCGTCCAAGTAATCGTTAAGCCCAAGGGGTAGAACTGGTGCTCGTAAACCAGGCGGCCCGGTCCTTCTGGAGCTTCCTGATGCAAAAACCTGAGGTTTATGGACCCCACGTGATTCTGGTAACCTTTGAAGTTTGGGAAGATCGGCCTGGTGGGAGGCTTGAGCTTTGTGCCCCAGGTTCAAGATCCAGCTCTGCCTCATGTAGCTGGGCAGCCTTGTTGAAGTTCTGCAGGTCAGGAGGTCGCTCCTAAGGCGTGTGATAGCATCGCCGTTAGGGGATCTGGCACTGAAGTGCCAGCCCTGGTCCAGCGTTTGCTGTCACTGAGTAACTGGTAGATGGAGTCTTTGCAGAGGTTCTTACTCTTTGTCTGTTGGGTTTTGTTTTGTTCTTCGCGGCAGTTTTTATTACCAGTAACTGGGAGGTGGGCTTGGTCCCAAAGGCTGGGTGCCTGGGGCTGGGAGAGAAGGACTTGTCTTTCACTGTGTATCTTTTGGTCCCATTTCATTTTATGGCGTGTGCATGTGTTATTCGAAAATTAGATACAATTTTCAAACAAGTCCTAAGAAAAAGTATGGCCGGGAGTGACTGAGCAGGCAGGGTGTGGCATCAGAGCCAACTTGGCCCTCCCTAGTGTGTGACCTGGGATGTGATGTTTGACCACCCAGAGCCATGACCTCCTCACCGGCCACCAGGAGAGAAGCCACACAGCCTCCTTGGGGCGCTGGGTGGGCGATCAGTGGGGATGCACCCAGGGCCCTGCCCTGCACAGTAAACTAAAGGAGCAGAACTCTGCCAGCCTGCACCTGCCCAGCCCCCTCCCCACTTCCTCCTCCAGGAGGGCCCCCACCCCTGGAGTTCCTGAGGACCTGCTACGGGGGCAGCTTCCTGGTGCACGAGTCCTTCCTCTACAAGCGGGAGAAGGCTGTGGGGGACAAGGTGTACTGGACATGCCGGGACCACGCACTGCATGGCTGCCGCAGCCGGGCCATCACGCAGGGCCAGCGGGTGACTGTCATGCGTGGCCACTGCCACTCGCCTGACGTGGAGGGCCTGGAGGCCCGGCGGCAGCAGGAGAAGGCCATGGAGTTGCTGCGGGCCAGGACGGGCGGCCCCGGGGGCCAAGCGGACAAGCTGCTCCAAGGCGTGGACAGCCTGTTCTACCGCAGGGGGCCAGGCCCCCTGACTCTCACCAGGCCTCGGCCCAGAAAGCGGTCAAAGGCCAAAGATCAGGACCTCCTGGCCCAGCCCCAGGGCGAGGAGGACCAGGACGAGGACCTGGGTGAGTCCACACTCGCCGGCCTGGCACTCTGCCCGCACTCCAATCTTGCTCCCCGAGGTCCCAGGAGGTGGGAGGGGGGGCGACGCCAGGCCTGGCCCAGCCCCAGGCCCTGCTCCGGCTCACACCCCAGCTTCCAACCTCCCTCCCCTGACCTCCTCTCCCATTTCTCCCCAGGAGGCCCTGAGTTCCTGAGGACCCCTCTGGGAGGCAGCTTCCTGGTGTATGAGTCCTTCCTCTACAGGCGGGAGAAGGCAGCCAGGGAGAAGGTGTACTGGACGTGCCGGGACCAGGCCCGCATGGGCTGCCGCAGCCGAGCCATCACCCAAGGCAAGCGGGTGACAGTGATGCGAGGCCACTGCCACCCGCCCGACCTGGGGGGCTTGGAGGCCCTGCGGCAGCGAGAGAAACGCCCTGGCACGGCCCAGCGAGGGAGCTCTGGTAGGCCAGACCGGGGAGCAGCCTCGGGGGACAATCAGAAGACCCAGACTGCCCACCCCATTCTCTCTTGACCTCCAGCAAGCATCCTCCCCATCCTTACTGGGGACCCTCTGGAAGGTTACAGCTCCCTCCTGTCTCCTCTCCCTACCCCCACACCCCCTCCTGGTCCACCTCACCTTATCCCCAAGTCGATTAGGTGACTTGGGGCATCACTCTTTCTCTTGGGCAGTGGGCTTCACTCTCCTGCTCAGACCAGCCCAGAATCTCTGCAGCACTTGATCAACCCAGGCTCCCTTTCCTCCATCTCATCCTTTCTTTTTTCTTAAGAATGTATAGGATTCATAGAGAAAGCTAATTACACAAGCTGGTTTCTCATTTTTCCAGTGTGGGTGGCTGACACCGTGTCCAGGAACAAGCACGTCCTACATACGTGGCTTAAGGGCTGACGGTGACCCATTCCTGTCATTGGCTTCTGTTCTCCTCCAGCTGTTCTGCCTGAGCATCTACCATCGTCCCTCTGGGCTCTATGACGAAGGTCACAGCCCCCCTCCTCCCACCTTTGTCGGCCCCACAGTGCTTATGTTTGACTCTCATGGCCACAATAACGCATATTCTGGCTCATCTTGCTAAGAGCAGCCTAGGCCCAACCTTCTCTGCTCCCTGCTCTCCCTCGGGGGTTCCCAGTCCCATACTTTTCTGAGTCATCTGAGTCACCTTTAGAGCCTTTTTGGCCCTAAAATTCTCTCAAACTCGAGATCTCTGATTTTTTTTTCTGACTCTCTTTTTATCCCATTTCCTTATAACGTTTATGTACCTAGGGATGATCTGGCCTCACCTCGTCCTTATCCCCAACTCCCACCCCAAATAACCACTTAGCCATTGTTCCTTTGTTTGTTTTCTTTCTTCCTTCCTTCCTTCCTTGCTTCCTTTTTTTAATTTTTTGGCTGTGCAGAACGGCATGCGGCCTTAGTTCCCCGACCAGGGATTGAACCTGTGCCCCCTGCAGTGGAAGCACAGAGTCTTAACCACAGAACCACTAGGGAAGTCCCCTTTCCGTTGTTCCTGAGGGCATCTGCTGCCCTCTTCCCTAAAGCTTGCTTCCTTCCATTGCTGTCAATTGTTTTTTTATCTCCTGTTGACTTCTGACCAGAGACGGCAAGGACCCAGCAGTTACCCACTGCCCCCTCCTCTTGAGGCAGCTGTTGCACTTTTTAAAAAAATAAATAAATTTATTTGTCTATTTATTTATTTATTTATTTTTGGCTGCTTTGGGTCTTTGTTGCTGTGTGCAGGCTTTCTCTAGTTGTGGTGAGCGGGGGCTACTCTTCGTGGCGGTGCGCTTACTTCTCATTGTAGTGGCTTCTCTGGTTGTGGAGCACGGGCTCTAGGCATGTGGGCTTCAGTAGTTGTGGAACGTGGGCTCAGTAGTTGTGGCTCGCAGCTCTAGAGCACAGGCTCAGTAGTTGTGGCTCGCGGGCTTAGTTGTTCCGCGGCATGGGTGATCTTCCTGGATCAGGGCTCAAATCTTGTCCCCTGCATTGGCAGGCGGATTCTTAACCACTGCGCCACCAGGGAAGCCGCACTGTTGCACTTTTGTTCTATAAATCTGTCCGCGGCTGAGTGGGAACACACTGCAGTGGAGGTGTGGCTGTTTGTGGCTCCTTTTCCATGGTTGTCTGGTGTTTGTGCTCAAGTGACTGCATCTTTCCGAGGTGCATGCAGGGGGTCTTTGCTTGAAGGTATAGGGTCCATGTCTCCATCCCTGTGGTACATGGCTGTGCTGGGGGCACTTGGGGCCTTTTCAGGCCAGAAACCATGTCCTTCACTCCTGAAAATTTCCTCGTGTTCAATGACTTTCCAGTCCCCATTTTTCTGACATTTCCTTGATTTTGCTTTCCAGTCCTTCTATTTAATTTTTTAACTTTCACTCTTGTATTGAACTCCTTTGCATTCCATCCTCCGAGGAATGCAGCGGCCCTGCCATCCAGCCTCTGGCAGTGGCCTTGTTTTCTCCATGTACCTTTTCTCTATGAGTTTCTTTAACCTCTGCCATTCAGGGTGAAGCTTCTCTCTTTTTTTTTTTTTTTTTTTTGTCAACTGGTGAAATTTGCCAGCCAGGTACATGCCACTCAATTTTCTGTCGATCACACAGTTGTATAAAGCAGCAAAACTAAAGGGGGAATGATTGTTGTATACACTTTAAATCGCTTTGCATGGTCTCATTTGTGATACTTGGTGTAAGAGTCTTGACTTTTTCATCATGTAAGATGGTGTGAGAATCTTTGACCCACGTGGCCAGTGGTCCTTAGCCAGGTTTAAGGAGAGACCCACATGCTCTGTATGTGGGTGCCGACCAGGCGACCCTCGAGACCCCAGGCCTCAGTGCCCCAGGACCAACCTTCTGCAGTGGTTTCAGCCTGGCTGCTGGCTCCAGGGACTTGGGCAGGGAAACAGGGAGTTTCATGTCAGTGCAGACTTCCTCCTCCTCCCCCACATCCCAGACTCTTCCTCCCCCAGGGTGGGCACCTGTCTCATTGCTCTTCAGGCAGACAGTCCTCATCAGTCCCCCTGTTTGGAGCCTGCCCTGGACCCCTCCTTCGGAGGGACCTCGGGCCTCCCTAGACTTGGCCACTGGACTCTGCTTGTTCTGAGAGTCTCCCCCCTGAGGCTGGGCGAGCTCTTGCTTTGCCAGGTCTGTGACCAGGTGACCCCCTCTGCCCAGCGTCTAACCTGGGTCAGCATCTCTGCCGTCTCCTCTCCTCTCTGAATTTCTGGCCTCATGCCCTGTGCCTTTTTCACCTCTCAGTGGACATTTTCATCGGGTGCGGGGGGAGCAGAAACATGCCCCACATCATATACCTCCCCTCTGGCCACTCACCCCCCACCCCGGCCCCCCCTTCTCCAGGGCATTCTCACCAACCCCCCACTACGGCTGCCATCGCCGCTGCTGTGCTGACGGACCCCCGAGTCCCCCTCCACCCCTCCTGTGTGGTCCTGGTGCCTGGGCGGTGGGAAGGGAGTCCTCGGAGCAAAAGGGCGTGACCACCTTTCGGGTCCCCACTCTCAACACGTCAGGACAGTGGCCCAGGCCGCTCCCTGCCTCCCCTCCTGCCCTCAGGTCAAAGCCCACACAGTCTGGCTCCCTGGGGGAGTGGACCCTTCTACAGCCCCACTGCCCACCACGCACAAGGGGCTGCACACAACTCCCATTTCGCTCCTGTTTGCTTATCCCCCATAGGGCCTGTCCACTAATTCCTCCAACTTAGCAGGGGTGAGAGGCCCTTGTGCCATCCCATTGCTGGCACCTCAGATAAGACACCGCCTTCCTGCAGGCGCCATGAGGTGGGGGAGATGGGCTATGCCTTCAGCGACCTCCACCTCACCAGTCTCCCGCCTCCCTTCTCTCCCAGGCTTGGGAAAGGAGCCCTGGGAGCTCAGACTAGGCTGAGTCTGGGGGATGGGGGGGCCTGTGTCCTGGGCTGTGAGGAGGTAGATGCAGCGTGGGGTGGGGTCCGTGGGTCTCATGCCAGGAGCCATGCTGCTCTAGGCTCTGAGAACGGGGCCCCGGCCCCACTTGTTCCTCGGCTCCAGGCCTGGCTCCAGGCTCTCCCTCCCCCGACCCCCTCTCCCATTTCTCCCCAGGAGGCCCTGAGTTCCTGAGGACCCCTCTGGGGGGCAGCTTCCTGGTGTACGAGTCCTTCCTCTACAGGCGGGAGAAGGCGGCCGGGGAGAAGGTGTATTGGACGTGCCGGGACCAGGCCCGCATGGGCTGCCGCAGCCGAGCCATCACCCAGGGCCAGCGGGTCATGGTGATGCGCAGACACTGCCACCCGCCCGACCTGGGGGGCCTGGAGGCCCTGAGGCAGCGGGAGCAGCTCCCCAGCCCAGCCCAGAGGGAAGGCTCAGGTGTGGGTGAGAGGGGGGTGGGCAGGGGCCGGGCCCTGGTCTCCCTGCTGGCCCAGCAGCCCCTGCGGACAGCTCAATGCAGGCTGGAGGCTGCCTGCTGGGACATTCCTCCTGTGGCCCATGTCCAGTGGTGTCTGTCCTCCTGGGCTATGGGCTCCCTTAGGGCAGGGGCCACATCTGGACTCTGCACTAATGGCACTGGTCCTCATCTGGGATGGGCTGTCAGTGGGAGAAACCCACTCAGACCGCTGGAGAAAACGGGACCAGGGGCTGCAGTGGCATTACTGGCAGCTGCAGGAAGTGCTCGGCACCCATTTGTGGGGCAGTGCTCCTGGACCTGGGGGACCCTCTGTCTCCCCTCTTCCTCCCACCCCTGCCAGTGCCTTCGAGCCACCCCAACCCCAACATGTCAGGAGCTTTCAGTTCAGATTCTTAAAAGTCTCAAAAGGGAGAATTTGATTGGTTGCCAGCTGGCCGAGGGGAGGGTGGACAGGGAGCCGGGAGGCCCCTAGTGCACTGTCCAGACCAACCATGGCCCTTCCAGAGTATTCCAGTTCAGCCCAGCAGTGCTTGCTTGCCAGCCAGCATGAAGACCAAGCAGGGTCAGGAGAGGCCTGCAGGAAAGCTCAGTGTTTGGACGGCTGCAGGGCCAGCCTCCCCAATAGCACTACAGCCATCAGACACACAGCCAGTCTGCACTCCAGGGCATCAGGGCCGTGGTGGCCTGAGCTTTAGTCCCCAGGGCCTTGCAGCACAGGCTGGGGTGGACGGCAGGGACCAAAGTGGGACCTGCAGGGGTTGGAGGGTCTGCAGTTTCCTGGCTGGAGCTGGCTGGTGGGACAAAGGAAGCAGTCTCTGTCCCTGGCACCCAGGCTCTCTCCTCTGCTTCCAAGGCCCGGCCCAGGCACCCCACTCACATGTCATGTTCCTTCCAGAAACCCTCCAGCCCCTGGAGTTCCTGAGGACCTCTCTCGGGGGCAGGTTCCTGGTGTACGAGTCCTTCCTCTACAGGAAGGAGAAGGCGGCCGGGGAGAAGGTGTACTGGATGTGCCGGGACCAAGCCCGCATGGGCTGCCGCAGCCGAGCCATCACCCAGGGCCAGCGGGTGACTGTCATGCGCAGCCACTGCCACCTGCCTGACCTGGCAGGCCTGGAGGCCCTGAGGCAGCGGGAGCGGCTCCCCAGCACAGCCCAGCAGGAGGACCCAGGTACAGACAGGAGTGGGGGTGAGAGAGCTGTGGATATCTTGGTCTCTGCCAGCCCGAGGTTCAGACACCTCAGGGGACAGGCACTGTCTGGGGACCTTTGTTCCCTGGCCTTCCTACCTTTCCAGTCTTCTACCCCTCCTCTCTACTGACTCCTTCTCCTGAACCTAGAAACACACATAAATCGGTCGCATCCTTAAAACCAACTCCCCTTCTAACTGCCATTTTTCTCCTCTCTTTTATACTAAGAGGTCTTAACTTTTTATGGATAAAATCTGATGATAAAATATAGACCACCCTAGAAGAATATACTAATGTGTGTGCACACGCAAGCATGAGTGGTCCCGTGCGTGCACACACACACGTAGTTTTGCAAATAATTAACTGTATCAAACTGAAAATGGGTTCCCTTCAGATAAACAGAATGTAAAACCAGTCTTTTTTAAAAAATTATTTTATTTATTTTTTATACAGCAGGTTCTTATTAGTTATCTATTTTATACATATTAGTGTGTATATGTCAATCCCAATCCCCCAATTCATCACACCACCACACCCCCCGCCACTTTCCCCCCTTGGTGTTCATACGTTCTCTACATCTGTGTCTCTATTTCTGCCCTGCAAACCGGTTCATCTGTACCATTTTTCTAGTAAAACCAGTCTTTAGAAAGCATTATGTGTCTCATATTAATTATATGGAAATATTAAAGGCCACATCTTATAAAATATGGGAATGAATCCAAGTTGTATCAAACAGACAAAAGAAACTTGATTTGTTTTTAAAAAAAATTTTTTTCCACGAGAAAGCCACTGTTCAGCTTAACCAAGGAGGAGGCACTGTGGTTTGCCTTTGTTGGGGTGAAGGGAGTGCCATCTTTGAGATTGTTGCCTCCCAGTCTTTTTGGTGACAAGGTGAAGACTGACTCAGGATCTCCAGCAGCTTATTTTACCAGGCATAGGTAGTTTGGGGCATCAGAAAACCAGAATTCCCCCAATGACTCCCCCAATCAGAGTCATTCCACCTGGTTTTCTTCATCCTCAAGGGCCTTGAGGTCATCGTTCCAGGAGGTGTGCCTTTGCCTCTGGCAGCTTCAGCAAGAAAAGAATTATTAATCCATGTTTTCAATGTTTTTTCCTCAGAAAAGACAAAACTTCTGCCTGAAGTTCAACTGTGCTTTGAGACTTGTGCTCCTGAAAGCCAACAGAGCTATGGGTAACTGTATTACCATAATCACAAATTACACAAAACTTAGTGACTAAGAACAATAAATATTTACGTCTGTCACAGTGTCTGTGGGTCGAGATTTCAGGAGTGGTTGGGCGGGGTGGTTCTGGGGTTGAAGGAAAGATGTCAGTGGGGGTACACCCATCTGAAAGCTTGAGTGGGGCTGGAGGAAGTGCTTCCAAATGGCCTGTTCACTCACATGGCTATGGGCTGGAGGCCTCAGTTCCTCACCATGTAGACATTTCCTTAGGGCTGCTTGAGTGCCCTCAAACATGACAGCTATCTCCCCCCAAAACAAGGGATCCAAGGGAGAATGCAGAGCAAGAAGGAGGCCACCACCTAAAGCAGAATTCACGTCCTTCTCAAGCACATGTGGGACAGCCCCCAGGATGGATCATATCTAGGCTATAAAACCAGACCCCACAAATTTATTTATTTATTTTAAATTATTTATTTATTTATTTGGCTGCACTGGGTCTTTAGTTGTGGCATGGGGGATCTTTGTTGCAGCATGCAGGATCTAGTTCCCTGACTGTGTACCAAACCCAGGCCCCCTGCATTGGGAACGCAGAGTCTTAACTGCTGGACCACCAGGGAAGTCCCCAGACCCCACAAATTTAAAAGGATTGAAATCATACAAAGTATGTTGTCTGACCACAGTGGAAAGAAATTAGAAGTCAATAACAAAAAAATTTGGGAAACTCACAAATACATGAAAGTTAAACAGCATACTTGTAAGTATTACCAGTGACTCAAAGAAATTACAAGGGAGATTAGAAAATACTTTGAGGGGCCTCCCTGGTGGTCCAGTGGTTAAGACTCTACGCTTCCATTGCAGGGGGCACAGGTTCAATCCCTGGTCAGGGAACTAAGATCCCACATGCTGTGTAGTGCAGCCAAAAATTTTTTTTTTTTTTTTTTTTTGCGATACGCAGGCCTCTCACTGTTGTGGCCTCTCCCGTTGCGGAGCACAGGCTCTGCGGCCATGGCTCACGGGCCCAGCCGCTCCGCGGCATGTGGGATCTTCCCAGACCGGGGCACGAACCCGTGTCCCCTGCATCGGCAGGCGGATTCTCAACCACTGCGCCACCAGGGAAGCCCCCCAAAATTTTTTTTAAATAAAAATTAAAAATAAAGATCTCGGGCTTCCCTGGTGGCACAGTGGTTATGAATCTGGCTGCCAATGCAGCAGACATGGGTTCGAGCCCTAGTCCAGGAAGATCCCACAAGACGCCGAGCAACTAAGCCTGTGCCCCACAACTACTGAGCCTGCTCTCTAGAGCCCGTGAGCCACAACTACTGAAGACCGCGCACCTAGAGCCCGTGCTCTGCAACAAGAGAAGCCACTGCAATGAGAAGCCTGCGCACCGCAAGGAAGAGTAGCCCCCGCTCGCTGCAACTAGAGAAAGCCTGCACGCAGCAACGAAGACCCAACGCAGCCAAAAATAAACAAATAAAATAAATTAAAAATAATAATAAGAAGAAAATAAAGATCTCAAGTCAATAACTCAAACTTACATGTTAGAAAAAGAATGCTAGAAAAAGAAGAACAACGTAAACCTAAAGCAAGCAGAAGGAAGGATATAATAGCTATTAGAATAGAAATTAATGGAATAGAGAATAGAAAAGTAGGGACTTCCTTGGTGGTCCCGTGGTAAAGAATCCACCTTCAAATGCAGGGGACATGGGTTTGATACCTGGTCGGGGAACTAAGATCCCACATGCCATGGGGCAACTAAGCCCACGTGCCACAACTACTGAACCCACGTGCCTCAACTAGTCAGTCCACATGCCACAAACTACAGAGCCCATGCACTCTGGAGCCCGCACACCACAACTAGAGAGATGCCCGTGTGCTGCAACGGAGAGCCGGTGCGCAGCAACAAAAGGTCCCACGTACTACAACAAAGATCCTGTGTGCCACAACTAAGACCCAACGCAGGCAAGAATACAATAAATAAATAAATAAAATATTTTTTAATGTTAAAAAAAGAAAATAGAGAAAACTAACAAAACCAAAAGTTGTTTCTTTGAAAGGATCAACAAAATCAACAAACATTTAGCTAGACCAGAAAAACCAATTATAAGGAAATACTGTGAACAATGGCATTCTAACAAATTAGATAACTTAGATGAAATGAAAAAATTCCTAGAAAGCTACCAAACCTAATTCACGAAGAAATAGAAAATCTGAATAGACTTAAACTAAGTACAGAGATTGAATTAGTCATTTTAAAACTCCCCACAAGTTAAGACTCTGTGCTTCCGCTGCAGGGTGCACAAGTTTGATCCCTGGTCAGGGAACTAAGATTCCCACTTAGGCCTAGATGACTTTTTTTTTTTGGTGGGGGTACGCGGGCCTCTCACTGCTGTGGCCTCTCCCATTGTGGAGCACAGGCTCCAGACGTGCAGGCTCAGCGGCCATGGCTCACGGGCCCAGCCGCTCCGCGGCATGTGGGATCTTCCCGGACTGGGGCACGAACCTGTGTCCCCTGCATCGGCAGGCAGACTCTCAACAACTGCGCCACCAGGGAAGCCCAGGCCTAGATGACTTAATTGATGAGTTCTACCATATATATATGTTTTATATATATATATATATTTACATACTTATATACATATTATATATTATATATATATATATATGTTCTTTTTTTTTTGGCCACGTGGCATGTGGGATCTAGTTCCCTGACCAGGGATCGAACCCGGGCCCCCTGCATTGGAGGCATGGAGTCTTAACCACTCGACCATCAGGGAAGTCCCAAGTTCTACCATATATTTAAAGAAGATCCTTCAGATACTCTTCCCAAAAATAGAAGAGGGAACACTTCCCAACTCATCCTGTAAGGCCGGCAATACACTGTTATCAAAACCAAGCAAAGACATCACAAGAAAAGAAAACTAGGGCCTTCCCTTGTAGTCCAGTGGGTAAGACCCCGTGCTCCTAGTGCAGGGGCCCTGGGTTCGATCCCTTGTTGGGGAACTAGATCCTGCATGCATGCCACAATGAAGAGCCCACGTGCCTCAACTGAGACCTGGCACAGCCAAAATATATAAATTAATTAATTAGTTAATTAATTTTTAAAAAAGAAAACTATAGAGCAATATCTCTTAGGAACATAGAAGCAAAAATTCTCAACAAAATGCCAGCAAACTGAATCCAGCAACATAAAAAAGGATCATACACTATGACCAAATGGGACTTATGCCAGGAATGCAAGATTGCTTTCCCAGCTGTAAATCAATATCATACAGCTTGTGTACAGAACAGATTTAACACAGCAGGCCTGCAACTTCTGTCCTTAGAACAACCTGCTTGCAAGGCTGACCCTTAGCTTCCAGGGTCAAGGTCAAGGATGCTTCCAGGACTTGACCCTGATACTGTCCCTAAGTGATAACAATTGCTCATTCTTACCTGTTTGTACAAAAAAGGCGATTTTTTGCTGAACACTTGCTTTTCTTTGAGATTTTGGAGTTTCAGTGACTGTAGCTCTTCTCCCAGGTACCCTCTGCCTACAGGACTGACGCCCAATAAAAACCCTGGATCCCTAGTCTCAGGCAAGCTTCCCTGGTAGACAACACTTCCACATGTCACAACAACCAAAGAATAGATAAATTGGATTTCATCAAAGTTAAAAAACTTTAGTGCTTCAGGACTTCCCTAGTGGCGCAGTGGTTAAGAATCTGCCTGCTAATGTAGGGGCATGGGTTCGAGCCCTGGTCCAGGAAGATCCCACATGCCACGGAACAACTAAGCCCGTGCGCCACAATTACTGAGCCTGCTCTCTAGAGCCTGCGAGCCACAACTACTGAGGCCCGCGTGCCACAACTACTGAAGCCCACGCTCCTAGAGCCCGTGCTCCGCAACAAGAGAAGCCACTGAAAGGACAAGCCTGTGCACAATGAAGAGTAGCCCCGCTAGCCACAACTAGAGAAAGCCTGCACGCAATGAGTACCCAATGCAACCCAAAATTTAAAAATTAAAAAAAAAAAAACTTTAGTGCTTCAAATAATACCATCAAGAAAGTGAAAAGACAATCCACAGAATGAGAGAAAATATTTGCAAATCATATCTGATAGAGGACTTGTATCCAGAATATATAGAGAATTCTTAGGGAATTCCCTGGGGGTCCAGCAGTTAGGACTCAGAGCTTTCACTGCCAGGGCCCCGTTCAATCCCAGGTCAGGGAACTAAGATCTCACAAACCGCAAAAATAAAAAGACAACCCAATTAACACGTGGGCAAAGGATGTGAATAGACAGTTTTTATTTCAAAGATTTTATTTCTTTTATGAAGTTCAAGATATACTAATGGCCAATAAGCACAATTAAAGGTGTTCAACGTCATTAGCCTTAGGAAATGCAAATCAAAACTACAATGAGGGGGCTTCCCTGGTGACGCAGTGGTTGAGAGTCCGCCTGCCGATGCAGGGGACACGGATTCGAGCCCTGGTCTGGGAGGATCCCACATGCCTCGGTGTGCCGCAACTACTGAAGCCCACACGCCTAAAGCCCATGCTCTGCAACAAGAGAAGCCACCGCAATGAGAAGCCCACACACCGCAACGAAGAATAGCCCCTGCTCACCGCAACTAGAGAAAGCCCGTGCACAGCAATGAAGACCCAATGCAGCCAAAAAAACCCCAAAAACTACAATGAGCTAGCACTTCACACCCACTAAGTTGGCTAAATCAAAAAGACAATAACAAGTGTTTAAAGGATGTGGAGAAATTGGAACTCATACTCTCTTGGTGGGAATGTAAAATGGCACAGCTACTTTGGAAAACAGTCTGGCAGTTCCTCAAAATGTTAAACATAGGGATTTCCATGGCAGTCCAGTGGTTGGGACTCCGCACTTCCAGTGCAGGAGGTGAGAGTTCAACCCCTGGTCGGGAAAACTGCATGCTGCATGATGCAGCCAAAAAAAAAAAAAAAGTTAAACAGAGAGTATTTGTTCACCCAGTAATTCCATTTCTAGTTGTACGTCCAAGAGAATTGAAAATGGGTCCATAAAAAACTGTACACCAATGTTCATATCAACATTAAACATAATAGCCAAAAAGTGAAAACCCAAAATATCCATCAATGGTTGAATGAATAAATAAAACATGGTTCATTCATACAATGAAATATTATTTGGCCATAAAAAGGAATGAAGAACTGACACACACTACAACACGGATGAACCTCAAAAACGTGATGATAAGTGAAAGAAGCCAGACACAAAAGACCACAACTTGTATGATTCCATTTCTATGAAATGTCCAGAATAGGCAGATCTATGGAGATAAAAAGTAGATTAGGGACGTCCCCGGTGGTCCAGTGGTTAAGAATTCACCTTCCAATGCAGGGGACGCAGGATCCCTTGTCAGGGAACTAAGATCCCACATGTGGAGGCGCAACTAAGCCCGCGCTCTGAAACTGCAGAGCCCGTGCACTCTGGAGTCTGGGTGCCACAACTAGAGAGAAGCCCATGCACTGCAACAAAGAGCCCTCACTCTGCAACAAAAGATCCCACACTCCACAATGAAAGATCCCACGTGCCTCAACTAAGACCCAACGCAGCCAAAAATAAATATTTTTCTAAAAAAAGAAATTAAATTAGTGGTTGCCTAGGGTGAGGGGTGTAGCTAAAGGGTATGAAGTTATTTATTTATTTATTTATTTATTTTGGCCACACCGCATGGCCTGTAGGATCTTAGTTCCTCCACCAGGGATTGAACCCGTGCCCTTGGCAGTGAAAGCTCAGAGTCCTAACCACTGGAGCACCAGGGAATTCCCAATCTCACGTTTTAAAGGAACTGCTGTGATGCATGTATATGAGTGTGTATAAAAACTATCTGGTTGATGGTGATCTCTAGGGGAAAGGGATTACAGGAATCCTTAACTTTCTTGATTATCTCTTTCCAACATGTTTGGATTTCATGGATATCATGAATGTGTGGTTCTTTGTCATTAGGAAGGTGGAAGATACACATCTGGACAGCGAGTCCCAATGAGGCCAGCCTCCTCCCGGACTCAGCAGAGGAACCTCACGTGTCGCCTGCATCAAGGATGCTCCAGGTCCACACAGAACCCCCGCATTTCCCATCCGGTTAGATTTTGCTCGACAAAACCTCTTTCACTCTTCCAAAGCATCCACAGCCTTAACATTTCCTCAAGTGGCCTCCCAGGAGGAACGCTTCGATGGTGTCTCCCTGCCGACAAAGAAGAGCCCCAGGAGCTGGTGGCCCGCAGCTGTGTGTGACGTGGAGTGACATGGGGAGGGCCACAGCCACCAAAAGCTCTGAGGAAGGAAGCATCGTTCACAAAGACACCTGGCCCTCCCCTGGTGCAAATACCCATCCGTTTTCAGAGCCCACGGCTTTCCTAGAGCTTTCCTGTTGGGTGTGGTCCTGCTTCGGCTCCACAAAGTGGAAAATCATCGTGGAGGTCACTTCAAGACGAAGGTGGGGCACGTTTGGGGAAGTTCCTGCTTCTTCAGGCTGAGCTGCCCCGTGCGGTTCCAGCCGCCCCAGGTGTTTTCCGGACAGGTGCCAGGTGGGCCTTCGTGCTCCTTGGCCATCTGCTGCCGGGGTGTGGCTGTCTCATTAACAGAGCAGGCCGAAACCAGAGGCCTTGCTACTCCCTCTGTTAGAGTTCCCTTTGCTGTTTTCCAACTTAAATTAAACCCAGTGTCCACGATCCCCAGGGCAGGTGTTGTTCGGGCCCTGGAAGCCAGCCTGACGGCTGCAGGAAGCCAGCACTGTGCAAACTCCACCAGGGTCACCCATGTTTGCCTGATGCAGGAGGAGAGGCAGACCCTAATGACAGCAGGCGCAACCCTTTCTCCCGTGTGATGACACAGCAGGGAGCCGGCCTGCAGGGAGCAGTGGGCCCATGTTACCCATGAACTCCAGAGGCTGCTGCTTGCTAACAGGGCCGCATCCTCCCCAGCGGGCTCCTTGAATTGCAGGGGGAGCACACGGTGCAGGCTCCCTCCCGCCAAGCTGACCACGAAGCCTGCCGTCCAGCCATGGGACAGTGGCAGCTCAGACACCCCCCGACTCTCCTTCTGCCTATACATTTCCTGCAATAAACCTGATTTTATATCTTACTGTGTAGAGCTGCTGTATGTCCACATGCCCTTTGCAGCAACAGATGGCCACCAGAAAGGCATACACTCCACATGTCTCAGTGCCACGTGGTGGGAAGTGATGGAGTTTGGCTGGGCAGAGGGAAGCCTCCACACCTGGGGCAGCCTCTGGTCACCTGGCCCAGGTGCCCGCTGGACTAGGAGTGGATGGGAGTCCTCAGAAAGTTTGCTGAGGGGTCTGCTCCCAGACCACGGGGGGACAGTGCAGCTTCTGCTGGCCATTCCCCAGCCCCCGTGGAGCTGAAAGAGAGGCCTTGATCCTCTGCTGATTCATCCCAAGTCCTCCCTGACTTGTTTTCATAAGCTGGGGCAAGCTTGAAGTGGAACTGGCAGCCCCAAGCCAGGGCAACCTTGACCCCCAAGACCCTGGCTACCTTCCCAGGCAGGTAACTGTCCCATCTCTTGACCCGACTGCCAGCTCCATGGGGCCCTCACCCACCAGCCTGGCCAGCAGTCATGAAGATGGTCCAGCAACGTGACAGCCCACCTCCCAGGTAGGAGGCTGGCACCTGCCAAGAGACCCATCGTGCTGCTGGCCACCTGCAGTAGACACGCAACACAGGGGCTATGTTTCGGGCAGTGCTCTTGGCCATGGAGCATGCTACCCCGAAAGAGTGAACTGCCCGTGGCCAAAGCCAAAGACAGCCCTGTGGGAACAGATGCACCCCAATCCCAGACCCACAGATGTGTACATCCACGGGAGGCGACCACACTTACAGAAAGGCACCTGAACTTAAAAGGACAGTCAAGTCTGTGCCAGCACCAGCTGGGTCTCTGCTCAGTCCCACACAAAGAGGAACCTCACACAGGCCTGAAGTGCCCGGCGAGAAGCACCAAGTCCCAGCAGCCAATGTCACCCAAACGCCTGCAGGGTCACTGGTTTCCCACCCTCCACAGTAGGGCTTCCATGGGGCGCAGGGTGGGTGACTTCCAATCTCGAGTCTCATGCCTGTCACCTTGGCTGGGCTCCAGGCCCAGGGTCAGAGGAAGGACTCAGGCTTGTCCCTCTGCCCCCATGCTCACATTGACCAGGGCCCAGCCACTCATCCTCATCCCTGTACCTGCTTTGACCTTAGAGGGCAGGGGGATGGTCCATGTTGCTCGGACCGAGGGCTCCCCAATGGACATGAATTTGGATACTGCTGCTGCCTCGGGTAGCCCCATGGCCACTCACCACCCACCACTGAGCCCCAGAGGCTCCCCATCATACAGCCACTTCCTCCACAGTTCCAGAGCCAGAGAGATGTCCCCTGCCCTATCGCTGTCACAGAGCAAAGTGCACAGAGGCAAGTCCCTCTTGGAAGCTGGCCCCTGGTGGACAGCGACAGCTGGGCATGGTCCTGCCCTCCTCCTTATTTCCACTCCGCTGCTAGTTCCCCCAATAAACCCTGTTTCATTATGTCTGCACCATGTAGACCCGCTAATATATCTCTGTGTCCCTTTGGATGATGGCGCAACAACATCTCAATTATGAAATCTGAAATAAAACCTTCATAAGGAGCAGTGAGACTGACAAAAAGTTACTCAAATTTTAAAAATGGGCCAGCCGCTGGCTCTAGGGGCCCCAGCCCTCAGTCCTGTCCCTGGGGTTGTGAGGTGAGCGTCACTGAAACGCTTCTCCTGGCCCAGCTCCCCCGCCCACCCAGCCCAGCCTCCTGTCCCCATGTCCTCCATCAAGATGGCTCCTGCAGGGTGGCACCAAGGACTTCCTTGTCACTAAATTCAGCGGGTGCATCTCAGAGTTCACCTCCTGTACTGACCACCCCTCCTTGATCCCTGCAGACCTGAAGGTGGCTCCCAGGTTCTCTGCATCTCCTTTGAGGGCTCCTTGGCCCCCACCCAACCAATAAGCAAGGTGGTTGGTGTTCTGGGGACTGGACCTCAGCCCTTTTCTGCCCAGCCATTTTCAGGGTTCATGGTTTGTCAATCTGCAGCCCCAGCTCTGCCCTCCCTTCTGCAACCAAACCTGTGTGTCCAGCTGCCCCCAGGACCTTGGCCCTGGATATCCCATGGTCACCAGCAGCAAAGGTGGAGAAGGGGAGTGTCCTCATCATCTCCCTCCTCTGACGGCTCCACCACATAAGTAGAAACCCAGAGCCGTCCTCAACACCGCCCTGCCTGTCCCTAGGTCCCGTCAGCTATCAGTGCCACCAGTGCCACCCTGCCTAGTTCTTTCTTTCTTTCTTTAGTAACAGCTTTATTGAGATACAATCCACACACCATAGAGTTCACCGACTCAAGTGTACAATTCAATGACTGTTAGTACATTCACAGAGTAGGGCCTCCGTCACCTCTATCTAATTCCAGAACATTTCATCACCCCGAAAAGAAACCTCAGACCCATTAGAAGTCACTGCCTCTGCGGTTTCTTTCCCTATGTGTTAAGGCTGATGGGGTTCCTTCCTCTGGTGCTGGGAGAATTTGGGGAATCCAGGTGTCTTAGTCCACTCAGGTTACCATAATATACCATAGGCCCCAGAGGGGAGGGATGCAGGGAGGGGGGATCTTAAACAACAGACATTTATTTCTCACAGTTCTGGAGGCTGGGATTGTGAGGTCAAGGTACGGGCATGGTTGAGTTTTGGTGCGAGCTCTCTTCCTGGTTTTCAGTTGGCCACCTTCTTGCTGTGTCCTCATGTGGGGAGCGGAAGGAGGGTAGGCCTAGCTAACTTTCTGGCCTCTTCGTATAAGGCACTAACACATCATGAGGATTCCACCCTGACCGGAACACCTCCCAAAGGCCCCACCTCTTCATGTTACCACATTGGGATTAGGGTTTCAACGTGTGAATTTGGGGGGGACACAAACATTCAGTCCATAGCACTAGTAAGGCACACATATGGTAAAGAAGACTGTTAGTCAATCCTTGTATTAATAAACATCCCCATCCCTAGGCCCTTGAGTCACCTAGAGCCCCAACCCTTCACCTTTGTGAGCACTGCAGCATCCAGTGTCCCCTCTCTGCAATCTGTCCCCATGATAGCCAAGGGCTTTTCTAAAATGCAACCCCATCGTACGACACCTGCCCCAGGTGTTCTCTCCCAGGTGTCCATATCAGGTATGATTACCTGGTACAAGGACCCGAAGCCAGAGGTACCCAAGGGAGTCTCTGAAGACAAAGGGCAGGGCGGCTGCCAGCCTCAGGCTGCATCCTCATCACAGCTCTGCAGAGCGAGCCTCTCTTGGCTGCCCACCCTACTGTTCCCCTGAGGGCTCCGAGGGCACTAGAACAGCCCCTCTGCCTTCTCCCATCAAAAAAAGACTCTGGCTGCTGGAAGGGCTGTTCAGGGTAACCATGGGGAGTTGGACCTCAGTTGAGAGAGCTATTAGTCCAAGTAGGAGATGGTGGTGGCTTGGACTAGGGAAGTAGCAGCAAGGATGGAAAAGTGACAAGAAATAAGTAAGATGTTATGAGTTAAATTGTGTCCCCCCAGAATTCACATGTTGAAATCCTAACCCCTAGTACCTCAGAATGTGACCTTATTTGGAAATAGGTCGTTGCATATGTGATTAGTTTAGACGGGATCCTACTGCAGTAGGTTGGGCCCCTAATCCAACATGACTGGTGTCCTTATAAAAAGGGGAAATTCACTCAGGGAGAATGCCATGCAAAGGTGAAGGCAGAGACTGGGGTGATTAGTGGCTTCTATGAGCCAAGGAATGCCAATGATGGCCAACAAGGCACCAGAAGCTAAATGAGAGGCATGGAACATTCTCCCTCCCAGCTCTCAGTGGAACCAGCCTTGGAGACAAGAACTGTATGAGGGTGGGGGGAATGTATTAGTCTATGTAAGTTGTGCTAGCTGCTGTAATAAGCAAGCCCCTGATCTCAGTGGCTTAACACATAGATATTTCTTTCTCCACTCATGCAGAGTCCCACGCTGATACTTCTAGTTGGAGGGCTCCTTCTACAAGGTCGCTAGGGAATCTGGCTCCTTCCACCCTCCCCTAGGCCCTAGGTATCCCCTCCATCTAGTTGGTGAATGAAGGAGATAGAAACTGAGGCTATTGTAGACCAGACCCAGCAGGGGTCTACATCAGTGCTTTTCAAACTTTAACACCTGGGGATCTTGTTAACGCAGGCTCTGATGAAGGAGGCATGGAGTGGGGTATGAGAATCTGCATTTCTAACAAGCTCCCTGGTGATGTCAATGCTGTTGATCCGGGCCCTTGCTTTGAGAATTGAGGAGTGAGAGGCATCACTCCTGCCCATGCCTCATAGCCAGAACTCATTCCTGTGGCTATACCTAATGCAAGGGAAGCAGGGAAATGAAGTTCAGCTGTTTGTGCAGGAGCTGGAGGAGCCAGGGTCAGTAAACAGGCAGGGGCCAGGTAGGGGCCAGGCAGTAGGGACCCAGCCCTCCCAGACAGTGGTACCATTGCTGCGGGGAGACCAGGGGGAGGTCCTGACTGGGACCGTGGGCCCCTTGGCAGGCAGCCTTTCTGAACTCCCCGGAAGTGGTGGGGGTGAGACCCCAGGCCTTCCTTAGTTCAAGGTTCTGTGAGCCACCTGGGACTGGAGCTTGCAGTGGGGATACTGCCTCTCATCTTGGTGCCTGAGTCCTGGAACTGAGCACCCCCTTCTTTTCACCCAATACCCCTTTTGCAGGAGATCAGCCTGGCAGTGGGGGCCCAAAGTACAGTGGACCAGATGGACAGCCCTTTTTTGTCAACCCTCCTGCCAGAAAAGGGGTCAGTTCTTCCTCCACTCCACCACTGACCTTCCTTCTGCACGAGGGGTCCTGGTCGTCTTTGTCCTCTACCCCGCCCTTTTCTCAGGTGACTCCTGGAAGCGAGGCTCCCCATGCGCCCTCATCGCCCAGGCCTGCTGCCCCAGGATGCTCTCCCTGGGCCAGAGCCTAGGACAACGCCATGGAGCCACAGCAGCCCCCAAGCTCACAAGCAGAAGGGAGAACAGGGCCAGGTCCATGGGTTTTACTACTCCCTCCTTAGATGGGTTCCCTGCGCTGGCCTAGCCTGCGCTGGTGAGACTCCCAGTCCATTGCTCAGCAGGGCCAGGAAACTGGGAGGTGATCACGGGCCAGCATGGCATCTGAGAGGGTCCCCCCAGGGGGCAACCTGGGCGCTGGCCTCCAGTCTCAGCCAGCAAACTGCGTTGGGATAATGCCCCCCCAACACACACACCTCCCCCCATGCCTGTGTATGAGGCACAGGCTCATTCGAAGCGAGGTCTTCGAGGGTCCAGTCACCACCACCAGCACTTTGGCTTTCCTAGAATCTTCTCTGCGCCCCTGATCTAGGGCAGGGGAGGAGTGTGGCGGGTACTGACAGAGCGGAGACAGGTCCTTGCAGGCTGGACAGCCTGGTGGGGGACTGGTGAGGGGTGGGCAGGCTGGACTGGGGGGCAAGACATCAGGGCCAGGCGGGCCGCCCTGGGCCCCAGGCCACCACCCATCTCCTTCCCGGCCCCCGCCCCCGCCCTCCCACGCACCTGCGCTGGCCTCTCCCCAAGCCCTGGGGGCAGCCAGCGGGCGCTGCTAGGAGATCAGAGGACTCGGAGGAGTCGGGCCCAGGGGGAGGGGGCGGGGAATTTCCCCCCACGCCTGTCTGGGCCTGCTCCCCCTCCCCCTCCCCTGCCAGGTGGGGGGGGGGGGAAACGCTAGGGGAATTCCACCGCGCTGCGAGGGCTCCGGCGAGCCTGGGCTGGGGGTCCTAGGGAGAGGAGGAAGAGAGGAGGGGACAGGCTAGGACCAGGGGCGCAGCTGCCTTCCTCCCCAGACACCAGCTGCCCCTGCCTGTCCCAGACTGAGCGGTCACCATTCCATCCCTTCGGGCGGGTGCGGGGGCAGGGAGTGGCGCTTCCTCAGGCCAGAGGCGTTGGGACCTGGGAAGGGAGAGGCGTGAAGATCCGAAAGAGGGTGTGCGTGTGGGCGTCTCACAATGAATGGGTGACTGAGTGGGAGAGCGTGCCTGCACTCCATTCAAGGGTGTCTGTGAGCTGGGGACTCCGGGTGCCCCGGGGACGTGTGGCCTCGGGAGAGGGTCCTGTGTCTCCCCCATTACGGTCGTTCTGTCCACCAGCCTGGCCGGGCCTCCTCCACACGCTCCCGCAGGAACCTTCACCGACCCTGAGAGGAGGAAGGGAGGGGAGGCGCGCTCCGGGACACTGAGGGTCCCGGAGAAGGGGGGCGGGCGTGGGAGGCGTCTGGACCTGCTGCCTCCGCTCCAGTCTCGGGCGGGGCTTCCCTGCCTCGGTAGTGGGGGGGTAGGAAGGGAGGGACCCGGGGGGAGGGACGCGCGGAGGGACGCGAGGGGGGCAGGAGCCAGCGCGTCGGAGACCTGGGCGAGGGAGACTCAGAGAGCAAGAGGCAGAGGGAGGGGGCGGGTGTGGAAGCCGAGGCAGGACCCCGAGCCTGGAGAGGCAGAGACGGAGAACAACCCTGGGCAGAGATCGTCCCCCCGGGGAGACTCCCAGTAGGGCCCGTGGCAGAGAGACGCCTTCAGGGCCAGAAACCCTAGGAGGCAAATACCCCTGGGAGATATTACCGCCCCCCCACCGCCCCTGACAGAGAGCGCCTCGCAGAGCGGGGACGAAGACAGTCAGAGGACAACGCCCCCCAGGCATCCTGGGAGACCCCGGAGCGACCCCAGGGGCGACAAGGGCCTTGTGCGGGCCAGGGAGATCTCTTCTCGGTTGGGGGCGATGGGGACACGGGCCCCGCAGGGTCTCCTCCTCCTTCTATTGCTCCAGCTGCTGCTGCCACGCGGGGCCTCAGCTGGGAGCCTGCATAGCCCAGGTGAGTCGTGGCCCGGCTACTGGGCCGAGGTCACCATTCCCTACTCGGCCTCCGCGCCTAGAACCTGAGTTCCACTGGCGAGGGGGCAGAGCAGGTGGTGGCAGCAGCTGAGCAGCCCGAGGGCCCCGGGGGCGCCGGGGGCGCTGGCTGGGGAGCCGGGCGGGAGTTGGCGTCGGAGTGTGGGGTGAGGATGCCCGGCAAGGGTCAGGACCTCCCAGGCCCCGCCGTCGCCGTGCAGGCCTGTCCGAGTGCTTCCGGGTGAATGGCGCAGACTACCGCGGCCACCAGAACCGCACGGGCCCGCGCGGGGCTGGCCGCCCGTGCCTCTACTGGGACCAGACGCAGCAGCACAGCTACAGCAGCGCCAGCGACCCCCACGGCCGCTGGGGGCTGGGCGCGCACAACTTCTGCCGGTGAGGGGCGGGGCCTTCGCTGGGGCGGGGCTGAGTGCACTATTACAGGCGTTGGCCTGGGTCTGGGCCGCGGCATGGGCGGAGCGGAGGTCTTTGCTGGGCGGGCACAGGGGCCATCTCGAGGGCCTAGAGGCGGGGCTTACGCGTAGGGTAGAACCTTTTCTGACCTGGGTTGGGCCTTAGGCGCATAACTTCTGCAGAGCCTCAGGTCAGTCCTGGGCACTCAAGGCGCCCGTAAGGGCGTGGCGTAGTCAGAGGGCAAGCCCTGGAGTGAGGGGCCGGGTCCTTGGCTCACAGCTTCTTTCGAGACACATCTACTGGTGATGACGGAGGGATTGGCGGTTCAGAGCCACAGTTTTGGTCTGAAGCGGCAGGGACCGAGCTGAGCGGGAGGACACTTCCCTGCTGAACCGCAAAGCTTAGGGCTCATCACTTCTGCTTTAAAGCAGGATTACAAGACAAGGGACTTGGCTGAGGCCCATGGCTGGGTGGAGGGCTAATACTACATATGGCCTCAAAGTCCTCATAGCCTAGCAACAGCTGAAGACCTAAAATCAGCCCCCAGGGCCCTTTAATGACTTCCCACCGTCCACTCGGAAGTCGACATCCATTCTGGTGGGCAAACCAGAATTTGCTCTAACACACACGGTGGCCATTTTGAGAATAAGCCGTGGGGGTCAGGGCTGGAATTTGCCGTTCTTGAGACGGTAGGATCCCAGCTATTTCTCCTGTACCCACAGTAACCCAGATGGTGATGTGCAGCCATGGTGCTACGTAGCCGAGACGGAGGAGGGCATCTACTGGCGCTACTGCGATATCCCCACGTGTCATAGTGAGTGGGCCGGGCTGGACAAGGGTGGAGGCCGTGCTGCCTGGGCAGAGTTCGCTTTTGGAGGCACCTCACTGAGCCTGACTCTGCTGCCTCCTCAGTGCCTGGGTACCTGGGCTGCTTCGTGGACTCCGGGGCACCCCCGGCCCTCAGCGGCCCAAGCGGCACCTCAACAAAGCTCACGGTCCAGGTGTGCCTTCGCTTCTGCCGCATGAAGGGCTACCAGGTATTGCCCACCTGCCCAGACCAGTGGTGACCCCTGACCTTGACCTCAGGTCCCACCCAAATCAACTTCCAACTCTGAGGCCAAACCTTGACACTGATTTCTGAACCCGATTCCCACTTCTGACCCCGATCCCTGGCTCCCACCAACCCACCCCCACCCCAGCCCCTGTCTCGGGGGTCACCCAGTCTGTGCTCCCAGTTGGCGGGCGTGGAGGCTGGCTACGCCTGTTTCTGTGGCTCTGAAAGCGACCTGGCCCGGGGACGCCCGGCTCCGGCCACCGACTGTGACCAGATCTGCTTTGGCCACCCGGGCCAGCTGTGCGGCGGCGATGGGCGCCTGGGCATCTACGAAGGCGAGGAGTGGGCAGGGATGAGGGACCCGGGTGAGGGGAAGAGTCTGAGTGAGACTCAGCGATGCCGTGACAGGGGGCGGCATCTGGGAAAGGAAGGCGGTAGGTTGGGGGCGGGGCCTAATAAAGGGATTGGGTTGAGGACTGGGCCCGAAGAGGGGACTGGGCTGAACCTGGGGCCAGGGGTCTGGGTCTGACGACGGGACCTAAGAAAGGAATTGTTGGAGGGCGAGACTTGAGGAGGGGATTAATACTTTGACAGCGGGGCCTATGGAATGGGTTGGACGGGGTCGGAGGAGGGAGTTGGGCTGAACCTGGGGTGGAGGCGGGGTCCGAAGATGAGGCTGGTCTGTCTGGGGCGGGGCCTAGCTGGGAAGGGGCGGGGCTCTATGTAGCAGGAGGAGCCCGCCGGTCTCCGTGTTCTGACCGCCGGCCCCGCCCACAGTGTCCGTGGGCTCCTGCCAGGGGAACTGGACCGCACCTCAAGGTGTCATCTACTCCCCGGACTTCCCGGACGAGTACGGGCCGGACCGGAACTGTAGCTGGGCGCTGGGCCCTCCGGGCGCCGCGCTGGAGCTCACCTTCCGCCTCTTCGAGCTGGCGGACCCGCGCGACCAGCTGGAGCTGCGCGACGCCGCCTCGGGCAGCCTGCTCCGCGCCTTCGACGGCGCCCGCCCGCCGCCGCCGGGGCCGTTGCGCCTGCGCTCCGCCGCACTGCTGCTCACCTTCCGCAGCGACGCTCGCGGCCATGCGCAGGGCTTCGCGCTCACCTACCGCGGTGAGGCCCCGCCGCGTACCCCCTCAGCCCTCTCCCCCGCCAGCCTGCCTCACACCCCTCTCCGCAGGGCTGCAGGACGCCGACGACCCTGCGCCCTCCAAGGGCTCGGCCCAGACCCCTGCAGGGCCCCCAGACGGGGCCAACGTGAGCTGCAGCCCCCGGCCTGGGGCTCCAGAGGCCGCGATTGGGGGTGAGACGGGCGTGGGAGGCGGGAGAGAGTTTGGGGAACAGCCCCTTCCAAGCCCTGTCCTCACCGCACTCGTGTGCCCGCAGCCCAGGTCTTCTTGACAGTGACGGCCGTCTCAGTGCTGCTGCTGCTGCTGCTGCTGTCGCTGCTGCGCCTACTGCGCGGACGGTGCGCGCTCTGGGGCAGGACCTGAGGGCGGACCTTGCCGGGAGCCTGACGCCCCGCCCCGGTGCCCCGGGGCGTGGGGGGCCCTGGTGGGAAGCTAGGGCCCACGACGGGAACAGGGCTGGAAGGAACTCCTGGGTTCTAGGGACGAGGATCACGCGTTCGAGGGACGCATGGGATCACAAGCAAAACAAGGTGTTGGAGGTGAGGTTGGTTGGGGGTTCGGCTGACGTCTGCTCCCTCTCTAGGAGCTGCCTGCTGGCTCCGGGTAAAGGGCCCCCAGCGTTGGGGCCTTCCCGGGACCCCGCAAGAAGCTGGGCCGTTTGGTACCGCCGGCCTCGAGGGGTCGCCCTGCCCTGTCCTCCCGGGGACCCCCAGGTTGAGAGTCTAACCGCGAGTTACCGGCCATTGAGCGCCTCCAGCCAGAGTTCCCTGCGTTCACTCATCTCTGCTCTCTGACTCGGGACCCCCAGGGTCCACTGGACCCTCCTGCAGCGGGATAGACTCCTGAGACCCTTTGCCACACACTGTCTACCTTGGCCTTCTGCCCCTTTGAAGTTTGGCAGCTCGGCCTCTAGTCATCTCAAGGAAGCCAGACGTCGGACAGGAAGCATCTGGTGGTATTATTGGGAACTTCACCTGACCCTCGGGGTCCAGATGGTCAAGGCCAAAGGGCAAGAGGAATTCGACTTCCCTCATAGACCTCGATACCTGGGTCTTTGAGCCCCTCCTGGGGTGGTTCTGGACTGCTGCCCAAAGTGAAATGTGAGAGGTCAACAAAAGTGGTCAAAAGACCAATCATAGACTTTGAATAAAGGACCTATTTTGGTACAGGGCTCGGAATTTCTTACGTGTGGGAAGAGCTATGAGGGTACAGTGCCAAGACTGGTTGTGTACATGCAAGTTAAAGGCGTTCATCTCGAGTTTCGTGTGGCAGCCTGGAATGCAGAGGAACCGCGGAGGCGGAAGGATGAGTGGGCGGGGTCCTGGAGAAGGGGAGGAGGTGGAGGCCGGTTGTCAGCAGGGTTAAGCAGAAGAAGGGATGCCTTCGTGGACCTGATTTAGGATGAACCCTGGTGGGGACTGAACTTGTTCCCTGGCCTCCTGCCCTCTTTCCCTCTCCGTTTTCTGCGCGTCCTGGGCGGGGCCGAAGATGCGCCTTTGGCTTGAACAGTGAGAGACTTTGGCCCAGCTCAAGCTCGAAGAAGCCTGGCCCGAAGGGCAGGGCCTCACTGGAGGGCTCCGGGCACGTCAGGCACACCCCTAGAGGCCCGGGCATCACGGCACGCTTTGCTGCGGTCCGGGGAAGTCGAGCGAGTGGAGTTATCACCCGTAGAGTAGGGGCGCGCCAGCTCTAGACCTGACCCGTCCGAAAATCCCGGGTCGGCAGCACCTTGGACAGAGCCCAGGCTGTGGGGTGCTGCAGGGTGGAGGGGCTATGCCCGGGAGGGTGAATCCCCAAGGGTGTGTCGACCTGGGGGTCGCGCGAAAAGCCCGGGCGCGAACTGCAAGGGAACGCGAGCCGCCGGGACCCAGAACGTCGGGTCGCAATCCAACAGGCACCCCATGCAAATAAGACTGGGACCGCATATATTATGCTAAGACGCTGAAGGCCTGGTCGGCTGCCGGGAGGAACCTCCCAGCCGGCCACGCCCATTGGCTCTCGCAGCCGCGACGTCAAAAGCCCAGAGCGCGAAATCCTGGCGGGATGACGGGGGCGAGCAGCTGGGGCGGAGCCTGGCGTCCCCTCCCGCGTCCGGCCGCGCCCGTCCTCCCAGCAGCCCAGAGACTACTGGCCGCTGCCGCCGCCTCAGCAACCGCCGCGAGCTGTCCCTGCACAGCGTCTGCCAGCCGCACTGCGCTCCGGATTCCTGTGCGTCCCCGGCCTCCGCCCAGGCGTGGGGTCGCGGGGCCCGCGCGTGCGCAGCGCGGGAGGGGCACGGCCGGGACCCCCGGGCCAGCGCGTGCGCGGACCGAGCACTGGGAGGTGGGCGGGCGCAGGGATGAGGCTCCAGGTGCTGTTGGCACGCTGAGGAGACCCGGGGGCAAGAGGAGCAAGGACCGACTTCGCCCAGCCGGGTCATGGCGTTCCTGGCCGGGCCGCGCCTGCTGGACTGGGCCAGCTCGCCGCCGCACCTGCAGTTCAACAAGTTCGTGCTCACCGGCTACCGGCCGGCCAGCAGCGGCTCGGGCTGCCTGCGTAGCCTCTTCTACATGCACAACGAGCTCGGCAACATCTACACGCACGGTGAGCCGCGCCCCGCATCCCCCATCCGCGGCAGTCCTGCCCGCGCCGGGCCGGGGGCCCGAAGGCCGAGGAGAGCCCCAGCGCCCAGGTCCTGGGCTGCCCCGGCCCTGGCACGGCCAGGAGCCGCGGTGACAAAGCTGCCATTGTGCCGATCGTCGCTGCCCGCTTCTGCTTCCCCGGCGGGGCCCCCGGTGCAGGCGAGGGAAGCAGAGTCGGAGACCGAGTCCGCTTAATCCCTCTGAGCCCTGGGAATAAGGAACTTGGTGTCCGGTCGCTTCGTAATCCCTGCGCCCTGGTACCCTCTACCGCCAGCACCCGTCCCGGAGATGGGTGTTGACTTTGGCGAGGACGGGCCCAGGAGGAGAAGCTAGGCCCCAGCTGCCCTGCCGCCCTGCCGCCCCCGCCCTCCCGGAGCAGCCCAAACGCCGGGCTCCGCTTGGTGGCGGCTCCTCCCCACCTCCGCCCCCGCCCCCGCCCCCACCTCCCCGCTGCAGGAGCCGGGCCCCTCCTCCGCGGCCCCGTGGAGCTGTGCTGACACAGCCCTGCCCGTCCTTGGCCTACCCGGGTGGAGAGAGGGGCCCTGAGTGCAATGGGCCCAGCCTTGGTACCTGCCCCCTGGGGGACTGTGGCCTGGCTAGACCCTGCCAAGAGTGGGCAGTCAGCGGCCACAGCCTGCCAGTGCCGACCTTTGACTCATGTGAGGGCAATGCCAAAGTGCCTGCAGGAAGTGGTAGGAATGGTTCTGAAGGCCTGGACTGGGAGGACTGGAACTCCCTGAAAAGGTGCCTGGGTAGAAGATGGAACAGGGTTCTTTCAGCCCCCTGCCCTGCCTGGCCTCACCTGCTCTGGTGGATAAAAAGGCCCACAGCCTCCATCTGTCTGGTCCCTTCTGGAGAGGAGAGGACATAGGGATTGGGAGGAGCAAGCTAAGTGGCCCTGGGATCTGTTGTCATTGCCTACATGTTGGATTCAGAACTCACCTTGAGATCATGCCCCCTCTGGCTTCTGCTGATATACCTAGGCCAGATTGGGCAGTGGGGGCCCCCTGCTTTCCTGGGAAGTGTGGTGGCTGCAAGGGTGAGACCAGCTTGGGAGTCAGACTGCCTGGGGCTCTGTGCTGCCTCATTGCTTACTTGCTGGGGTCCCCTGGGGCAGGTTACTCAGTTTCCTCACCTATAAAGTGGGGATAACGGTCTCCCCTTCCCAGAACTATTGTGAGCTCTGCTAAATAAAGTTACTGAAAGCCCAGAGCCTGCCTCTGTCCAGGGCCAGCCAAGTTGGCCAACAGCCTTGTCAGGACCTGTCTTGCTCCCATCCCTCTAGCCTGTGGCCTCATTGAGGACATGAGTTGTCCTCAATGCTGAAGCTGTCTGATGGAAAACTGTCTCCCTCCCCCAGGGCTGGCCCTGCTGGGCTTCCTGGTGCTGCTGCCCATGACCTTGCCCTGGGGTCAGCTGGGCAAGGATGGCTGGCTGTGGGGCACACACTGTGTAGCCTGCCTGGCACCCCCTGCAGGCTCTGTGCTCTATCACCTCTTCATGTGCCACAAAGGGGGCAGCCCTGTGTACACTCGGCTCCTTGCCCTGGATATGTGTGGGGTCTGCCTCGTCAACACCCTCGGTGAGCCAAGGGATGGGGTGGGGGGCGGAGGGCTTGAAGGATGGGAGCTGGGGGTCGGGTACACTCACATGAGCCTGAGATAGAAAGGGCAGGTATCAGGGAAACTGGAAGAAAAAAAAAAGGGACAAGGGCAGGTGGACCCCCAGACTGATGTGCCCTCTCCTGCCTCTCTCCTCTGTGCAGGGGCCCTGCCCATCATCCACTGCACCCTGGCCTGCAGGCCCTGGCTGCGCCCAGCTGCCCTGGTGGCCTACACCGTGTTGTCGGGTGTGGCAGGCTGGCGGGCCCTCACCGCCCCCTCCACCAGTACCCGGCTCCGCGCTTTTGGCTGGCAGGCTGGTGCCCGCCTCCTAGTGTTTGGGGCCCGGGGAGTGGGGCTGGGCTCTGGGGCTCCAGGCTCCCTGCGCTGCTACCTGCGCATGGATGCACTGGCACTGCTTGGGGGGCTGGTGAACGTGGCCCGCCTGCCGGAGCGCTGGGGACCAGGCCGCTTCGACTACTGGGGTAACTCACACCAGATCATGCACCTGCTCAGCGTGGGCTCCATCCTCCAGCTGCACGCTGGCGTCGTGCCTGACCTGCTCTGGGCCGCCCGGCACATCTGCCCCCCGGACTGAGCCACCTCCCACCCGCCATGCCGGCCTGCTCACAGTCTTCTAGGGCCAACAGCACCATGCTGGCTCCGTGGATGCTTCCAGCAAATGTGATTTCCTAGCGGGGAGCCCTCGTCTGTTCATCCATTCTTCCCTGTGGACTAGCCTCTTTTACTCACACGTTGGAGCTCCACTTCCCCTTCCTGCCTTCTTCCACGGGACTTATAGGCTGAAAGGAAACCTTCCCTTCTCTGGGCCTGTTTTTACCCTCTGTGACCTGTGAGGTTTGGGCCAAAGGGACAGTTGGGATCCTGCCAGCCCAGAGCCATCACCCACCCTGACCCTCACATAAGGCAACTCACAGCTGCCTAGCCCAGCCTCCTGCCCTCTGTCTGTCCACCCTGCATGCTGGCCCTCCCAGCAGCCCGTTCTCCCTGCTGTCCAGAGACTGTGGAATGAGGGGTCTGGACAACAGGACTAGCCTCCTATCCCAGGACCTAGGGGCAGGAGGGGGGTGGCTGCTGCTTTTTCCAAGCAACTGGCACAGAGATGTAAAGAGCTGAATGGCCCTGGACCCAGGCCCCACTGGGCTGAGAGCACCCTCCACCTTGAGTGCTCTGAAAGCTCGACCTGCCCAGCAGTGACGTGCCTGCTCAGGAAATCTTTGCTCCACACAGTGGGTGGCTCCCAGCTCCAGTCTGCCAGCCTGGGGCTTGGGGCCTTGCAGCAGAGCTCAGCCTTGGCCCGTCCCAGGGGCCTCAGACCCTGGGCAACGTCAATAAGCGCCGTGTTGCCAAGCAAGCAAGCTTGGGTACTCCCAAGATTCAAACACCTTTTATTAGACACGGCCAGGCAGAAGGGACCACTGGAGTTTCCAGAGGGACCCCAGCATCCAGGAGGATGGAGGGAAGGGGCTAAGAGGTTAAAAGTACCGAGCCTGGGCCCGTGGGCTCAGGTTGGGCCCAGTGAGTCCTCAAACAGGCTGAGGAGGTTCCGAGGCTCAAAGGCAGGGAAGGTGCCCTGTGGGGGCTCTGAGTCAATGTCACTTAGGTCCAGAGAATCCCTAGGGGGAGAGAAGAGAGAAATGACTCTCAGGATCCAAAAGCTGCCCCCTCCCACCCCCTGAGACCCTGGGCCTGCTCACCTCAGTGTGTACCTGCCCCGGGGGGCAGGAGAGCCACTGCAGGGGGTGGAGGTGCTCCCAGCAGCCCTGGCCAGGATGGCCTCTGGAGAAAGCAAGGGCCTGCGGGGGGTAGGCAAGACAAGCAAGGTGTTGAGGGGAGGGGAGAAGGCCATGGCTGGGTGGGAGCAGCAGCACCAATCCTGACCCTATGTGGGCTCCAGGCTCCTGCCTGACACAGGCAGGGGCCATTCTTGGACAATGGGCATTGGTAGATGTTGAAATAGCACTCTGACAACTTCTAAAGTCTACCTGACCACACTCAAATGCCATCTCTGTCCCTTTTCAGAACACATGGGCTCTGACTGAGCTGACTTTGAAATGACCTTGTGGTAACTGAAGCTCATCTGGCACTTTGTCTGCTATAAAGTGCCCCCATGGCAATGGGGTGACATTCTCATAAGAAAGGGGTTAATGGCGTAATTCCTTCTGAGAACTGTCTGCCCTGAGCTTGTGGTTTCCTTTGCAGTAGTTTCTTAATTACAGCCTCTCACTTGGCCACCAGGCACGTGGGACTAAGGAATTCCTCCCAGGGTGGGAGCTCACCAGGCTCTGGGGGTTTTGTGCCCTGAGAGGAAGGATAACACCTTGCCCTTGGGTACTGGCAGCCTCTGAGGGGTGAGGGCTGCACCGCCTGCCTTTCCCAGCAGGTGCTGTGGCCCCTGTGCTGCTCCCCAGCATGGCAGCACCCTCACTGTGAGGTTGCCAGTTCACACTGCTCCATACGGCCCCTGGTCCACACACTGAGATTAGAAGAAACAACTGCATTCAAACTAGGCCAGGCCGCACCCCCACCAGCCTTGGTTTCCTTCCCGGGGTTTGATGGGGGCCAGGTTTGTGGGAGGGATGCTGGTTCACTACTAATTCCCATGGGGCTGGGGCCTGGGCCTCGGGCATGGCGTTTGGGCATGCTGACGGCCCGTCTACCCCCACCCCTAGCCGCCTGCCCGGAGCCCTCACCCACCCTATGCTGTCGTCATCCCAGTTGCTGGCGAGGCTGCTGTCCAGGAGGCTGCAGGGCGGCGAGCCAGGCGGGGTAGCCGGCGGACCCAGGGGCTGCAGCCAGCTGGCAGGGTGTGCCAACCCGTGCCAGAGCCAGCACAGCAGGGAAAGCAGGGCCTGTGGGGACAGGGGGCCGAGGGAGGCTAGGCAGACCCTGGGCCAGGGAACAGAGCAGGACCACCCATCACCTTCCCTGGCTTACCTGCCACAGGGCCCACCCTCGACTGAGGGCCTCGGCAGCCATGTACCACAGGACGGTCCAGGGCCGCGGCTGCCTGAGCATCGGCAGGGCCAGCAGGGCCTCGGCTGTGGCCCGCAGCTTGGGGTCAGGTTCCAGCATCATGGTGAGGACAGAACGCAGCTCAGAAGACAGGCCTGTCCCCGGGGCAGGGCCATATCAGGGGTGATGGGGCCTTGAGCCTGGCAGTCCCTTGCCACCAGCCACCCCGCCCATGAGAGCCTGCCCTCCCTGTGGCAGTGCATCCCCTCCAATCCTCTCCCCCCACTCACCAGCAGTGAACTCAGGGGGCAGGTAGCCCTGGCGTAGCTGTTGCCAGCCCTCCCCACCATGGGGCAGCTCCATGTTGCACGCCACCTCCAGGATGGTGAGACCCAGACTGGGAGGGACAGGGACAGAAGAGGGGCAGGGTTGACCTCGAGACACAGAACCCAGAGCCCCAGGCTACCCCCAAGAAGAGGGGTAGGAAAGGGATGCTATCTTCCACCATGAGCCAGGGAGGCGGGGAAGGAGGGGCTGGGGGCCCTGAGGTCTCGGCAGCGCTGATGATGGGGACTACATCATGGAGCACAGACCCCAGGCCCAGTGTAGCCCACACACCACCTACCCCCCCACCCTGCCCCCACAGGACTGGCACTCCGGTCGCTGTTGTTAACAGTGATGTTCTCATCATCCTGTTGATGTGACTGGATGCTACTGTCAGAAGCAGAGCAGTGGTGACCAGCATGGACCTTGAAACCCAGTTCCTGGTACAAGCCCACCCTCACCAGCTGCTCACCGTGGACTTGGGGAAAGTCCCTTAACCTGCTGTGCCCGATTCCCCTGTAAATGGAGTAATAACAGTCCCTCCCTTGGAGGTGTGGTGAGATGAGTGAAGAGACAAGTGAATCAGGTAAAGTGGCTCCAGAGGGTTCTCTGATTAGAAAGCTTAACTCTCCAGACCCCTCTCAACTAGAGGGCAGGACCCCCAACCCCTTGGGGCAGCGTCTCCCAGCAAGTCTTCCTGACTTTGGGCTAGGATGGTGACCCTCTGCTGACCACTCCCCCACCCACCAGGAAGAGCCTCCCATGTCGAGCCCTACCTGAACACATCTGCCGCTGTCCCATAAGAGCCTTGAAGCAGCTCGGGGGCCATGTAGCGAGGGTCTCCCTCCTGGGCCTCACTAGCTCCGGATGCACCCAGCTCCACCAGCAGCCCAAAGTCACCCAGCTTGCAGCGGTCCCGGGGCCCCAGGAAGATATTGGCAGGCTTGACGTCAAGGTGGACCAGGCCTTGGCTGTGCAGGTGGGCCAGGGCCAGCAGGGTGTCCCGCAGATAGCCCCAGACCTGGGCCTCGGGCAGGCTGGCACCCCAGGCCTCACAGTGCTGCTGTAGGCTGGGCCCACAGAGCTCTGTCTGCAGGTATAGGATACCGCCCTCCTCCCAGGCTTGCTCCAGCCGCACGCAGCACGGGTGCTGCCCCACCTTCTCATGGCCGCTGACCTCGGCCAGCTTGCGGGCCCGGTCCTTGGGGCCCCGGAAAGGCGACATGCAGCGCTTCACAGCATAGAGCCGGCCGTCTTCCTTGGAGCGCACCTGGAAGCAAGGGGGCACAACCACTCAGGAGGACAACCCAGAAGATTCTGTTAAGATTTCACGTGTGCAGAAGGTATGACATGGCAGCTACCTTAGAGTGACCCCCACGTGTGCAAGAGCAAAGCTGGACAAACCTCCACCCCAGGTGCTGGTTTGCTGGAGACCCAGCGACAGAAGAGACAGGGCAGACCTCTAAGTACAGTCCCAGGAGGATGCGTTAAGTAAAAAAGCTGCCTACAGAACAGCATGGGCAGTTTGGTCTGCCATGTGGCATATGAGATGGGTTTGTTTCTATCTGGTCAGCTCCAGAGAAGTACAGAGAAAAGTCTGGAAGGAAGAACGCCCACCTGAGAATCACCGTGGTTTCCCCTGACCTAGGGGCCTCTGTACTTTTTAACAAAATTGTCTTCATATAGTACTTGTGTAAGGAAAACTACCATTTTAGAGGAAATATACATGATCGGAAAATGTATTTTAAGAAACAAAAGGTGGCATGGAGGTGTCGCCTGAGTGCTTGCAGCCGGAGGGAAGGTGGGGTGGGCACTGTACTGGGGGCGGGGGGTGGCCTGGCTCCGGGGCCTTGTGGAGCTTGCCAAGACCCCCACACAGCTGGCACCAGGCAGGAGGAGGTGGCAGGCGGGAGCCATCGCAAGGCGTGCCATGCTCTGGACAAGGGGAGAGTGTGTCCTGGGGGGACCTCAGAGTGGCCTGCGTGGGGTGTTATGAGAAAGCGGCAAAGTCCAGCACTGAGGGGAGCCTGCCAGCCCAAGAGGTGGGCCGTCAGGGGAAAGGAGGGGAACAGGCTTCCCAGGACACTGTCCCATCCCAGCCGGGGTGGCGAGGCAGCAGCGGGGTTACCCCAGACAGGCCTGGGGAGCTGTCACTGACTCACCTTGAAGACCTCTCCATAAGAGCCGTGGCCCAGGCGGCCGAGCCTGTGGAAACTCTGCTGGAAGAAGGACTCCGGCCGGCTCGGGTCATACCCGGGGCTCTGCAGGGGCTCGGAGGCTCGGCCTCGGAATGACACCCGCCGGGGCTGGGGCTGGTGCCAGCCTGGGGTCCGAGGAGGGAAGAGGCGGCTGATGGGGATGCTGCCCTTGGCAGGGGGCCGGGGCGGGAGGCTCCGACTGAGCCCCCGAGGCCTCTTGAGGGAGAAGCCAGGTTCTGCATGGCGGAAGTAGGCTGGGACCGGGACGGGGGTGCCACTCAGGGGTGGCGGGGTGCCCTCTTCGGGCACAGGCATGTCCAGCACAGGAGCCCCCTTGGGGTAGAGTTCAGAACAGTGTGTCACTCAAAACAGCACCTGGTCCTATGGCCCCAAAGAGGTGGCAGAAGAGAGCCGAGTCTACGCCACACACACACACTCTGCTTTAGGCATGGAGGCGGTGGGCACAACAAGCACCTGGTGGGAAAAGGTATACAAATGTATGCATGCCTGCAGGTGGTCACCTGCATCTTGGGGATTAGAGACACACAGACTGAAAACCACGGGGTCGTGTCCTGGAGGTTCCCACAGTCCAGCAGAGGTTAAACCAAGGCATATTCTGGAGCCAGACCACACCTGTGCGCACATCCCTGCCTTGTTTGGCCCTAAAATATCCCACCTCGGGGAATTCCCTGGCAGTCCTGTGGTTAGGACTCGGCACTTTCACTGCCATGACCCAGGATTCAATCCCTGGTTGGGGAACTAACATCCCACAAGCAGGGTGGCATGGCCAATAAATAAATAAAACATGGCCAAAAAACTAAATAAATAAAAATTAAAACTTAAAAAGAAAAAATCCAGGGACTTCCCTGGTGGCACAGTGGTTAAGATTCCGCGCTCCCAATGCAGGGGCCCGGGTTCAATCCCTGGTCAGGGAACTAGATCCCACATGCATGCCGCAACTAAGAGTTTGCATGCCACAACTAAGGAGGCTGCTGGCTGCAACTAAGACCTGGTGCAACCAGAAAAAAAAAAAAAATCCAATCTCTTCCAAGACTGTAAGGTAGAAATATTAACACAGGTCTGCTATCCGTTATCTCCAATTCCAAAGGAAAAAAGAAAGTCTACGTTTTCCCTGGTGACACAGTGGTTAAAAATCCACCTGCCAATGCAAGGGACATGGGTTCGATCCCTGGTCCGGGAAGATCCCACATGCTGTGGAGCAACTAAGCCCATGTGCCACAACTACTGAAGCCCGTGCACCTAGAGCCTGTGCTCCACAAGAGAAGCCACCTCAATAAGAAGCCCATGCACTGCAATGAAGAGTAGCCCCCGCTTGACACAACTAAAGAAAGCCCACATGCAGCAACAAAGACCCAATGCAGCCATAAATAAATAAATAAATTTATATGTTAAAAAAAAAAGAAAGTCTGAATTTCAAATTTCTTTCTTGCTTCCTTTTTCTTAGTTGAGGTGCTAAAACTCAGTTAGTGGGGTTTCACTTCCAGCTCCATGTAGCAGAGGCTAAATTTCAGCTGAGTGTAGCAGAGAGGCTGGGGGCTTCCACCTTTCACCAGCGCCTACTCAGAAAGACAGGCACCACTGTCCCTGTCCCCAGCTCCAGAGCTGTGGCTGAGGAGATTCTGCCCGGGGAGAGTCAGGTCGTGAAACAGAGAGCTCCAAAGCTCTCCCTGCAAAAAACTGACTTGATTAGAAGCAGAGTGTGAGAAGTTCAAGCCTAAAGACCCTCTCAAAATCAGTGAAGGTTTTGGTACTAAGCAATTAGGATGAGGCTGGTACCTCCACTAGCACAAGTGAACCACAGGACAACTAGTTTACCAGAGAGAACTGGGGAAAAGAGACAGCTAAGAAGAGGCTTCCTGGGGTCAGAAAAAACCTTAAACACTGAACTCCAAAGCTACTCCTTTAGGGACTTCCCTGGTGGCACAGTGGTTAAGAATTTGCCTACCAATACAGGGGACATGGGTTTGAGCCCTAGTCTGGGGAAGATCCCACATGTACCACAACTACTGAAGCCCATGCACCTAGAGCCTGTGCTCCACAACGAGAGAAGCCACGGCAATGAGAAGCCCAATCACCGCAACGAAGTGTAGCCCCTACTCACCGCAGCTAGAGAAAGCCCACACGCAGCAACGAAGACACAACGCAGCCAAAAAAAAGCTACCCCTTTAAAGCCCAAATTTGACTGGATCAGTCTATGGAGCAATTGACGTTCCAGGGCATTGTCAAAAACAACAGAGCCATCATCCAGCAATTGGTGGGGCCTGACAGCTGGGTATGATCAGGGAAAAGACAAATAGAGCCCCCCTAAAACCACTAGTGTCCCAGAGTGACTGTGCACATGCCCAAGGCTGGGCCCTCTGAGGAGCAAAGTCAAAGGCTTCACATTGCTTAGGAAAGAGACATCACTACAGTGGTCCAGCCAGTCACTAAACAAGCAAAAACAATTCCAAGCCCCCAGGGGCAGTGTGAGGAACCAATATTCACAGTTGCTACAACATATTATCTAAAATGTCAAAGAAAAATTACAAGATATGCAAAGACACAGGAGAGTGTGACCCATACACAGGGAAAAAAACATACGGCAAAAACTCCCCGTAAGAGAGACCAGATGTCAGATTTAACAGACAGACTTCACAGCAGCCACTATAAATATGTACAAAGAACCAAAGGAAACCACACTTGAAGAAGTAAAGGAAACACAATGACAACATCTCATTAAATAGAGAATATCAATAATGAGATAGAGGGCTTCCCTGGTGGCGCACTGGTTGTGAGTCTGCCTGCCGATGCAGGGGACGCAGGTTCGTGCCCCGGTCTGGGAGGATCCCACATGCCGTGGAGCGGATAGGCCCGTGAGCCATGGCCGCTGGCCCTGTGTGTCCGGAGCCTGTGCCCGCAACGGGAGAGGCCACAATGGTGAGAGGCCTGCGTACCACACACACACACACACAAAAATAATAATAATGAGATAGAAATTATAAAAGAACCAAATGCATAGTTGAAAAGTACAATGTCACTGAAATGAAAAAATTCACTGGAGGGGTTCAACAATAGAGTTGAACTGGCAGACGAAATAATCAGTGAACTTGAAGATAGTTTGACAGAAATTATGCAATCTGAAAAACAGACAAAGAAAAGGGAACCAAACCTCAGAGAAATGTTAGGAGAGCATTAAGTGAATCAACATATGCATGATGGGTACACCAGAGGAGAGAAGAGAAGGAGCTGGAAAAGTACAGATTAAAACTTTCCAAATGTGATTTTAAAAATATTAACATAGCCAAGAAGCTCAATGAACTTCAAGTAGGATAAATGCAGAGATCCACACACAGACACACCATATTAAAACTGCTGAAAACCAAAAACAAGGGGAAAATCTTGAGAGGAGCAAGAGAAAATGACTCATCACTGACAACCCCCCCCCATAAGATTAACTGTTAACTTCTCAAAAGAAACAATGGAGGCCAGAAGGAAGTGGGATGACATATTCAAGCACTAGGGGGAAAATTTGTCAACCAAGAATCCTATATCCAATGAAACTATCAAAAATAAAGGCAAAAAAGAGATATTCCCAGATAAACAAAAACAGAAAGAATGCATTGCTAGCAGACCTGCTTTACAAGGAAAACTAAAGGAAGTTCTTCAGGCTGAAAGCATGTGATCCCAAACAGTAATTCAAACATACATGAAAAAAAGAAAGCACCAGTAAAAGTAATTATGTAATATAAAAGACAGTATAAATGCATATTTTTCTCCTTTCTTCTTTTAACTGATTTAAAAAGTAACTGTATAAAACTATGTATGTAACTGTATTGCTGGGCATATAATATATAGAAATGTAATATACTTGCAAAGATTTAAGTGTGTGGGAACAAAATTATATTGGACTAGAAAAATGACACCAGATGGTAACTCAAACCCACAGGAGCAAATGAAGAGAACCAGAAATGGTAAAAAAAGAAGGTCAATGTAAAAAAATTATACACATACACTTGCTTTTCTTTCTTCCCCCAACTTCTTTAAGAAATTTAAGATGATCTAAATAAATGGAAAGACATTATATGTTCATAGATCCAAAGACTTACTATAAATAAAATGGTAATACTCTCCAAATTGATCTACAGACTCAGTACAACCACTATCAGAATCCCAGGTAGCTTCCTTACAGAAATTGGCAAACTGATCCTAAAACTCATATGGAAATTCACAGGACCCAAAAGAGTCAAAACAATCAAAACAAAGTTGGAGGATTCACACTTCCCCATTTTAAAACTTACTACAAGGTGGGACTCCCCTGGTGGTGCAGTGGTTAAGAATCCGCCTACCAATGCAGGCGACATGGGTTCAAGCCCTGGTCCAGGAAGATCCCACATGCCGCGGAGCAACTAAGCCTGTGCACCACAACTACTGAGCCTGTGCTATGGAGCCCGCATGCCACAACTACTGAAGCCCGTGCACTTAGAGCCCATGCTCTGCAACAAGAGAATCCACTGCAGTGAGAAGCCTGCGCACCACAATGAAGAGTAGCCCCCATGTCGCAACTAGAGAAAGCCCGCACACAGCAATGAAGACCAAACACAGCCAAAAATAAATGAATAAAAATAAATTAATTAATTTTTTAAAACTTACTACAAAGCTACAGTAATCAAAACAGTGTGGTACTCACATAAGGATAGACATTAAGATCAATGGAATAGAATTGAGAGTTCAGAAATAAACCCTCACATTTATAGTCAATTGATTTTGACAAGGGTGCTAAAACAATTCAGCAGAAATAAAACAGTCTTCTCAACAAATGGTGCTGGGACAACTGGATATCTACATGCAAACCTCATTTAGCAGAAAAATCTGACCTGGCCTCTTCTTCCCTCTAAGTGTAAAATAATCATATATTTCTTGACAGAAATATTAATGTGTTTGATTATGAAATGATGTCCCAGACCCATGAATGCATGGTGTTACATATAAATGTTACATGTACCCTATTAGCTTTATAAAATGGAAGACATTTTGAATTCTGAAACATACCTGGCCTCAGGGGTTTGTGGACCTGTAATGCTAACTTCATGGAAGTCTTAGTCTAGTGTCTGGCATGCAGATCCCTCAGTAACTGTTATATAATAAATAACATATAATAACGCTCTGAGTAGTAATTGAAAGAACACACAAAATACAGTGGTCCCACGGGTGTAAGTGACTTCTGTATTGGAGCAAAGAGGGCTACTGTGTTGCTATAATGTTATAATTGAAAGAATAACAAGAGGAAAAAATGAGAGAAGTCCAATTTTGAGAGGAACCACAGTGTATCAAAAGATTCCATACTCAGCAGGGGGTGAGTCAGTGACTGAAACTGGAGGGACCAGTCATCTGAAGGGTACTCTCCAGTGCCTAGGAGAGTGAGGCATGAGGGGAGGGACCCCACAGGGGCCTGCATGGAAGACTCACCCTACAGCCTGTGGGTACCCTCCCTCTGCCTCTATGCCTCTCAGGAATCCCATCCCAGAGTTTCTCAAAGTGAGGGACCAGGGTGTCAGGAACCCCTAGGGTGCTGATTAGAAGTACAGCCTCCGGGCCCAGCCATATCACATTCAGGGACATTGGGCACCTGCATCTTAAACCAATTCTCAGATCATCCCAATGTCACTTACGTTCTAGCACCATTGGCATGGCCAAACAGCTTTGGGGGTGGGATGGGCAGGGAGGAGAAGCAGGGGCTCCCGGTGAATCCAGGGTGGCCCTGAGCAGAAGCCAGTCCGGGATGAGCTCTGCAGCTTTCAGGGGCCTCACCCTCTCACTGGGCAAGACACATCTGCTGACCACGGTCTATCGCACTAGACTGTGAGTTCCTCCTGGTCAGGGCCACAGCTGATTCACCTCCGTGGGCGTGGGGAAACCCTGGCGAATAGAGTTGAGCAGACCAGCTGTCACGGGGGAGGGGCTGTAGATGGAAGGTCGGTGGGGCTTTTCTTGGGGAGGGACGAGTAAAGGGGGAGCAGTCGCTGTGGAAGGGGGCTCCCAGAAGAAGGGGGATAGGGAGGCCGGGGAAGGAGGAGGGCAAGGACCGTCGAGGGGCAGGAGCCGCTAGTGGGGAAGTGGGCGGAGCCGCCCGCTGCAGGGCTGGCCCAGGGAGGGGTGGGGCTGTCGGAGAGGTGAGGAAGGAGGCGGGAGGAGGTTGGGGGTGAGGCAGATCCGGAGAAGGACTGTCAGGGGGCAAGGAGTTGCTCGTGAGGTAGGTAGAAGGGAGGAAAGGGCGATCCCGCCCGAGAACCCTCAGGGCCGGGTATGAGCTCACCTGGGGCGGGAGGGCGGGGCGCAGCTCAGCAAGGTCCCAGATTCCGGGTCGGCGGAGGGCACAGGAGCCCTCGGAGCGGTCCGGGGTCTTCGGCCCACCGCTCCCCAAGCCAGGGCGGGAGGACTCTCCGGAGGAGGAACGGCCCGTGAACGCGCGCGGACACGGCTCGCGCCAAAATTTCCAAACCGGCCTCGAGGCCCCGCCCAGGAACGCCTCTTACCCCCGGTACAGCCTATCAGAGGCGCACAGCCTGCAGGGGCTCCGCCCCAACGTCCCTGCGTGCTCGTCTCCGACCCCGCCCCGCCGGCTCCGCGGCCGAGAGCTCTCACTGCGCAGGCGCGAAACCTTCTCTGTGCTGGACCTGGGCGGGGGTTCCTACGCGGTGCCACCTGGAGGTTGAGGCGCCACGCTGGGTGTGAGCCTGCTCTTGGGTACTCCCTCCTGGTTTCCAGGACCCCGACCGACCTCCGGACGTCGACCGACCTCCAGACCCCGGTGCCGGCACCCACGGCCCTCGCTGGGCTGCCTTAGTTTTCGCCATCTATAAAGGGAATGGTCACTGCGTTTCGCCCCGGAGGTGTAGCCACAAGAGGCGGTCACTTGGGGCTGCACAGGAAGTCGCTGCCGCCTCCGAAGTCCCGGCGAGGTGGAGTGCCCTGGGCTCAGTGCTCCGTCCTCATGCCTGCCGTGCACCGTACTGGGGATGCGGTGGGGATCACACACACACACACACACACACACACACAGAGACACACACACACACACACCCATACACAGACACACACACCCATACACACATACACACACACACATACACACACCCATACCCCCTCCACCTGCGAAACGCGCGGGCTTCGTGAACCAGAAAATTGTGCCTCTTCCAGGCCTCGGCCACTTCCGCGGCAGCCATTCCCATTCTTTGGATTTGAGACTTAAGCACAGCTCAGACCTCCCTCAGCCCCTTCCTGCTGAACGACCTTGGGAAGGCCCTGGGCTTTTCTGAGCTTCGGACTAGTCTCCTCTCCTGTAAAAATGAAGCTGATTACGCTTACTTCACCGAGCTGGAGGTTCAAATAGCATGATCCCCTTAAATTTCTTAGCAGGGGTGTTTCTTTTTCCTCCATTGGAGGGGACTTTTATCTGTTTAACAGGATCAAGGGGAGTCACTCTTCCAGGCCACCCTCCCTAGAAAGCTCCTCATCTTATCAGATCTCCTTTCCCACCTTCTTTTCTTCTTCTTTTTAAAAAAATAAATTTATTTATTTATGCATTTTTGGCTGTACTGGGCCTTTGTTGCTGCGCGTGAGCTTTCTCTAGTTGCAGCGAGCCGGGGCTACTTTTCCTTGCTCAGGCTTCTCGCTGCCATGGCTACTCTTGTTGCGGAGCACAGGCTCTAGGTGCATGGGCTACAGTAGTTGTGGCACACAGGCTCAGTAGTTGTGGCGCATGGGCTTAGTTGCTCCACAGCATGTGGGATCTTCCCAGACCAGGGCTGGAACCCATGTTCCCTGCATTGGCAGGTGGATTGTTAACCGCTGCGTCACCAGGGCAGTCCCCCACCATATTTTCATATAGCATTTATCTCTATCTGAAATTCTATATCAGTTTATTTGTTGATCACCTGTCTCCCCAAGTCTCTGAAAGGTCATGGACTGCAGGGCTCCCAGTTTACTGTGGTGCTTATACCTTCCGGGAACACTCTCCACTGCATGGACCAGCACTGGAGGGCCTGGATTCCTGGGTTAGGCCCAAGACCCAGAGCTTCTCTTGGGGCTGCAGCACCCCCTCCATGTGCCCTTCTTTGCGTTAGCATATCTGGCAGCCACGGGCCAGCCCCTGTCACTCAGGCTGAATCCTTGCTAAAGACCCCAGGCTTGTCCCCAGGAGACCCCGGGAGCAGGCAGGCCCCTCTCCAGCTGCCAGCCACTCTGCCAGCCCCATCTCCGGGAATCCTGGGCTCAGGTCCGAACATCTAATTCACAATGACTTAAAAAATAATTTTTTAGGGACTTCCCTGGTGGCGCAGTGGTTAGGAATCCGCCTGCCAATGCAGAGGACACGGGTTCGAGCCCTGGTCTGAGAAGATCCCACATGCCGCGGAGCAGCTAAGCCCGTGTGCCATGACTACTGAGTCTGAGTCCTAGAGCCCATGAGCCACAACTACTGAGCCTGTATGCCACAACTACTGAAGCCCACGTGCCTAGAATCTGTGCTCCGCAACAAGAGAAGCCACCGCAATGAGAAGCCCGTGCACTGCAATGAAAAGTAGCCCCTTGGGCTTCCCTGGTGGCGCAGTGGTTGAGAGTCCGCCTGCCAATGCAGGGGACACGGGTTCGTGCCCCGGTCTGGGAAGATCCCACGTGCCGCGGAGCGGCTGGGCCCGTGAGCCATGGCCGCTGGGCCTGTGCGTCCGGAGCCTGTGCTCCGCAGCTGGAGAGGCCACAACGGTGAGAGGCCCGCGTACCACAAAAAAAAAAAAAAAAAAAGTAGCCCCCGCTTCCTGCTACTAGAGAAAGCCTGTGTGCAGCAACAAAGACCCAACACAGCCAAAAACAAATAATAAATAAAATAAATAAATTTAAAAATAATAATTTTTTTAATTCACAAACATGCTTTAATATAAAGTTAAGTACAGATAGGTAAGAGCATGGACCATGGAGTCAGGGAATTTAAGGCTCTAACCCAGCTCTGCCACACAGAAGCTGTGCAATCATGGGCAATTTGCTTTATGTCTCTGGGCCTGTTTCCACATTTGTAAAATTAGGATAATAATAATAGTTCCTACCTCCTTGGGGTGTATGAGCACTAAATGAGAAAGTGCATGTGAAAAAAGGACAGGGTCAAGCACACAGTAGGAACTTACTCACTGTTTAATAATAATAGTAACACTCCCTCGTGCATATAGTGTTTTGCAGTTTTTAAAGCACCTGGACCTAAAGGAGGGCCCTGGAGGAGACTCAGACCCAGGACCTCTGCACCCACCTGGGGGGGTCACAAGGTTTGAGACCAGAGCACTTGGCAGAGGCTCGGTCCAGGAGGAAGCCCCCCAACCCCTGCCCAGGCTCTGGACTCCCCGGGTCTTGGCCGCACATCCAGGTGATAGCCAGCTTGAACCGTGCGCCCCCGTGTGACCTGTCGCAGAAATAGCACCGGGGGCCCGCCAAGACCGCATTCACCACTCACCAGGGATGGGGCCACAAAATTGGAATAATGTGACTTTAGAAAGGCAAGGGACTTCCCTGGTGGCGCAGTGGTTAAGAATCCTCCTGCCAATGCTGGGGACACAGGTTCGAGCCCTGGTCTGTGAAGATCCCACATGCCGCGGAGCAACTAAGCCCGTGTGCCACAACTACTGAGCCTGAGCTCTAGAACATGTGAGCCACAACTACTGAGCCCACGTGCCACAACTACTGAAGCCCACACTCCTAACGCCCGTGCTCTGCAACAAGAGAAGCCACCGCAATGAGAAGCCCGCGGACCGCAACAAAGAGTAGCCCCTGCTCTCCACAACTAGAGAAAGCCCGCAACCAACAACGAAGACCCAATGCAGTCATAAATAAATAAATAAATAAGTAAATTTATTAACAAGAAAGAAAGAAAGATAAGGAAAAGACGGCCACACGTGCAAACATGGCTACCCTAACAGGAAAGAGGCGATTCTGATGGACGCTTCTGGGGAGCTGGCTGTGTTCTATTTCTTGACCTCTGTGCTGGCTGCATAGGTGCTTTATAGGTACTTATATTGTACGTTTCTTTCTTGTGCATGCTTTGCCATGGCATATGTTTTGTTTGTTGGTTTTGGCCACGCTGCAAGGCTTGTAGGATCTTAGTTCCCCAACCAGGGATTGAACCCCAGGCCCACAGGCAGTGTAAGTGCTGAGTTTTAACAACTGGACTACCAAGGAAGTCCCTGGCATAAGGTTTTTTAAAAAAATAATCTGACAGGTAGGAGAGGGAGTTAATAGAAGTCAACTTTGCACAGTGCATGTGCTTGGGGGTGACAGAGGTGTCCCAGAGGTGGCCGATGCAGGGATCTGGCCTGAAGCCACCAGCACCTCCACTCTGCCCCACCCCACCCCACCCCCACACACCCTGGGCTTCACCCTTGCTGCTCGCTCCCCACAGGAGCGCCTGCACCCCGGGAGGACACTCACATGAGAGCACATGTGATGTGACTATGCCTGGGGCACCCACCTCCCCCCCACAGACCCACCTGTGAACAAGACTCCTCTGTTTGAGCTGGGTCTCCTCAGCCAGGCGCCCCAGCACAGCACCCCACAGGCCCACCTCCTGCCCTACCCGGCAGGTAGCCAAGACCTGGAGTCCTGGAGGCTGGACCTTTACTGGCTGCTGGGAATGGCTCAGGGGTGTCCCCTGGCCTCAACCACTCCTGAGAGCTGGGGGCAGCTGGGATGGTCCACTCAGGCTCCCTGGGGAGGGCTTTCCTGCCAGACCACCTGCTCTGCCCCATGGCCACAGGCACTGGCTCCCTGGCCCACTCATGGACAGTGACCAAGTGGCCTATGATTAGCAGACTGGGCGCTGGGTTCAGATGCAGGTCGGGTTCACATACCAGCTCCATTTCGCTGGGGAGCTTGAGCAGAAATCCCGCTTTCCTGAGTCTGTTCACTCTCCTCTAAAATGGGGGAGCTACTTCTTACCCCATTTTACAGATGGGGAAACAGAGGCAGAGAGAAGGGACTTGGTACAGATTTTACAACTAAGCAGCAGGGCTGGGGTTTGAGGCCGGGCAGTCCACAGTCCTCCACCCTCTGCTCATCCACACATTTCTGGGCAGCAGCAGCCCCTGTTACCTCAGATGCCACTTCGCTGTCTGCCCACCTTGTGCCAGTCTAGGCCCAAGGTGTCTGCTTCACACCTGGGATAGCCGAGGGCCCCCTGCACAGACCCAGACACACAGACACATGGCCCACCCTGCAGGGTGCCAGGGAAGCTTGGCCCAGGAGGAGGCAGGAGGGGAGACTAGGAGAGGCCTCACAGGAGGTACAGGCTGGGCCCCTGCTTTGTCACTGCCAGAGGGAAAGCCAGTGCCCGCCACCACTGCCAGGCTGCCTGGGTGCTGGCATGGGCCTGTGGAAAATGCCAACCAGTCTGGGGCTTTAGGCCAGCTCACTCCACTCAGGACCAGGGCCTGGCCCAGTTGGGCACCCCCGGCCCCTGCAATGCCACCACCCCGACCCCCAGCAAGGACCCTCAGCTCACCCCCAGCCCCACCCTGGGAGGACAGCCTGAGAGCACATGGACCACTTAGAGGGGGTTGAGAGAGCCCCTGATGGAGCTAGGCCCTGGGCTACCTTTTGCCCCTAGGTGTGAGGGGACATGGCCCAGCCTCCGAATAGAGGAGCAACTTTGAGGGGCCAGAGCTGGGAGCCCAGTGCAAGGTGACAGCTGGGGGGTCGGAAGTGCAAGTTGGAGACCCAGGGAGTACATTGCCTAAAATGGCACAGCCCATGTCAGAAGGCTCCCTGCCAGCTGCTCACAACAGCACCACCTGCCAGGGTGGGAATTTGGGGGAGGCCAGTTGAAGAGGAGGCCAGGCGCCCGCCGGTCAGACATCTTCTGAACATGTAGCTGTGCTAAAGGGCCCTCAAGCCACCCCCTCAGCCCTCTACCTGGGCTGGGGTCCAGGCCCCAACTCCTGGCATTTCCCAGGCCTACCTCTCTGGGTCTCCTGTACTCGGCTTCCCACCAAGCCCCCTGCGCCCAGGCCCCAGCTCCAGGCTCATCTGCCCACCTGAGGAATGGAGAGTGCTTACTAACCCCTAGGTACCATTTTTGCACTCCTGCCCCCACCACACCCTGAGCAGCTCCTCCTCCCCCAGATTCTGTCCCTAAAGTTAGAGTCAGTGCAGATGGAGCAGAGCAGGAGATGGAGGTGAAGCTGGGAGGGATTTGTGCTGCAGGTGGGCCCTGGCTGAGCCTTTGAGAAACAACAGGGACTCTTGGACAGGCTGAGCATGGGGTGACCCATCCCTGTGTGTCACCATCCTTCATGGAAGGGAGGCTCAGGCCCACTCTTGCAAGCCCAGACTCAGTTGGGGGCAAAGGGCTGTCTCCTGGTGTGGTCACTGCAGTCTCCAGGGTTAGATGGGTTAATAGCCCAGCTCCTCTCATGGACAAGCCTGCCTGTGGGATACAGTGATACAGTCCTGATACAGTCTGCTACACTGTTCCCTGGCCACTTGCCTCTGTAATACTTTGTTTCCTTCCTGTAACATAGTAACTCATTCAGAGCCTCCCCTACCAGCCACCACGACATTTCTGGGCCTGGCTCCACCCCCACCCCCACCCCCAGCTGTGTTTAGGCTGGGCCTGGGGTGCCTGCCTGCCCTCACCAGCTGCTGGGGGGAGCAGCTGAGTCCTCCAGGCCTGGCGCCAGTGCCCCAGTCCCTGACAGGGGTGGAGGAGCCTGGGGGGCTAGGTGGGGGCCTATCCCGGCTGTCAGCACCCATGATGGATGAGGGGTGAGCAGGGAAGAGGCCGGCAGGGGTGGGGGTGGGGGGCTGCCCCTTGGGGTCTGCCAGCCCAGCAGAGCCTATGCTACTCACAGTGGGGGGAACTGGGTGTGGGCCCCCCCATAGCAGGGGTGTTTAAAGGCCCAAAGGGTGGGTGCCCTCCCACTCTGCCCGCATCATGAGCACCTGGGCCTTCCCCTCCACCCCTTTTCTGCTCTGCTTGACTTCTGAAAGCCTGAAAGGCGGTGAGAGCAGGCAGCAGGGCTGATGGCGGGTCTGGGCAGCTGATGTTGGGGCTTGGAGTATAGGTAGAGCGCTGGGCCAGATGCTGGGGCTCCAGAGAAAAGGAGGGGAGGATCTGTGAATCTGGGCTGGGCAGGGCTTTGGGAGACTGGGGGATAGATGCCTGGGGTCCCTGCCCTGAGTCAGGACCCCCCTTCCTCCCCTAGGGCTACTTCCATTGTCTCCTGGCCTGGGGAAAGGTAAGTGGATCCTCCAGGCTCTGGGGTGAAAGAAGAGGGTCTGGTCTTCCCCTCGCTGGGGTCTGGGAGCTCTCTGGGAGAGCACCCCAGATGTTCCCTGCTCTGGGATCCAGATCTGGGGCCCAGGAGAACACAGGGTCATCTGTGTCTTCCTGGCAGGTGACCTTGTTCACGTTAGCTCAAGTATGAGAAACAGACAGCTCGCACCCTTGGAACTGAGTTGAGATGGGACAGAATCTCAACCCTGGGTGTGAGAACATCAGGGCTGGGAGAAGGCCTGGAGTTGGTTTTGCGGGAGGAGGCGTAGGGGGTCGGAGGGCAGATTGCGACAGGAAAGGGGAAGGACATTGCTGGCAGTGACATGAGGCAAAGGCGTGGAGGTGGGACAGGAAGGGAGGATACAAGGCGAGTTGGGGCGGGGCCAGGGCTGGGGTGTCCGGAAAGGTCTTCCCTCTAGGGACCTGTGGGGCCCTACAGGTGGGAGAGAGGCTTCCTCCTGAGACCTGACACACCTAAGCTGCAGGAGAGAGACTTTGGGGCTGGGGGACAAGGATGGGATTTCCAGGAAGGGAGGGGTTCAAGTAAGAATGGAGGCCAGAGGTGCAGCTGCCCCTGGAATAGGGTGCAGGGGGATCTGCTCCCAGGGGTATGGCCCAGACACCTCCCTCCATGCCAGGGACTCTTCCACTTCTCCTGCCCCTGCCACCAGTCTGATCACCCTGCAGTGACCCCAGGGTACCTGAGGCCCAGAGAGGGGGGTGTGCTCTCTCGCTTTGCAGGGAGCATCCAGATTCAGCTCTTTGCTGCCTCCTAAGTCACCCTCTTCCTGACCCCACAGGCTTAGGAGGCTTGAATGGCTATCCATCAGGTAGAGCTGGCTGAGTGGTGGTGGTCGGGGCAGCTCTGTGTCCTCGGAATGAGAGCAGGGCACCCAGCTCCTGGCCCCTCCTGCCCCCCAGGCTCAACTTCCTATTTCCCCCACAGGCTACGGCCCCCCAGTGGTCTACGAGCAGGTAAGGCATGGGCAAATGGGATTTGGGTCTGGGAGAGGCAGCCATCTCAGAAACACTTGGGGACCACACTGCTGCACTTTCCCCCCAACCCCAGCACTGGGTGGAGAAGCCCGCCCACCACCCTTCCTTAAGGTCTTGTCCTTTCCCTCCTACACACCGCTCCCCTGCCCCAGGAATCCATCAAGGCGGTTCAGTTGTCTCACCATGTACACGCCCCGGGGGATATAACTCTTTCCTGTCCCTGCTTGTTCCCTGGTTGCCCACAGAACCCAGCTCCAGGGCGGGCAAGCCCAGCTCACTGGGAGGCCCTGGGCCAGCTCAGAGCCGAAAGAAGGAAGGAAGAGGAGTGGGCTCCCAGGAGCCAGGGTCCCTCCTGTGCCCCCAACCCTTCTTGGGAAGAACAGACTGGAGCTGAGTTCCCACAGGCCCTGGCTCAGAATGGCTATGGGGTAGAGGGCGTCCTGGGTCTCTCACTGGCTCACTGGGTCTCCCCCAGGCTTCCGAGAGGGTGTTAAACCTCAGAAGCCTGGTGGGCCCTGCCTGGCCCCGGCTCTCTCTGTCTTCCCAACCTTCTCTCACACCCCTCACCTCTATCTCTTCTCCCAGGATTCAGCACTGGGCGTGGGCTGGGAGCCCAGCCAGGTGAGCGGTGGGGCTGGGCATTGCACCTCCCCCTGCTCCCTCCCAGGCCTTGGAGCAGAGGCAGGATTGGTGAATGATTCCAGGGGGTGAAGGGACAGAGAGCCTTCAGGTTTGCTGTTGCTGGTGGGGTCCAAGGGTCCTGCACCCTCACCCCAAACCCACCCAGTTCATTGCTTCCTCTCCCCACAGGCCCTCCAGCTCCCAATGGCTAGGGAACAGGTGGAGGTAGGGCCAGGATTCTAGGGGCACCCCTGACATGGGGTCTCCTGAGACCCTCAGTTGACCCCCATCCCCCTCTCAAGTATTGGAGGGGTCGTGAAACTCCAGAAGTTGGGTGAGCCTCACCCTACCTGTCTCTCTCCATCTCTCTGCCCCTCTCCCTTACCCCCTCCTTCCCTGTTTCCCCAGGTGTCTCCCCAGGGTTTAGTAAGGGGAATGGGCTGGGAGTTGGGGCCTTTCCGGGTGCTGCCACCCAGCCAGGTGAGGAGGTTCTGGGAAAAAGATGGGTTTGGATATGAGGGGTGGGGAGGATACCACTGGGTCTTCCCCCAGGCTCCCTCAGGGCACAAGTGGTGACTCACTGGAGGCAAAGGGAAGGATCAAAACGGTTCCAGTTGTCTGGTTTGGGGAATGGAGAACAAGGGCACCCCTGCTCCACCCCTACCTCAGCTGGGACCACAAATGCCCCCCACATTAGCCCTCAGTTCATGGAGCCCCAGGAAGAGGCTTGATCCCTGGGGTGCCCTCATCTACTGCATCTCTCTCCCCAGGCTTTGGAAGGGGGGTGAAACCCCAGAAGCCAGGTGAGACCTGCTCCATGACCTCCCCTCTGCCCACCTTTCCATCTACCTGCCCTTTGAAGCTCCAGCCCCTCCCCCCATCCTTCCCTCTGGCTCTGTCTCCCCAGGATATGGAAATGGGCTGGGAGCTGGTGCCTTCCCAGGGCTGGAAGCCCAGGCAGGTGAGGGCACCTGGGGCACCACCCTGTGGTCCAGGGAGGGGGAAGGCGTGAACAGAGCTGGAATCAGGGAACCGGGAGAGAGTTGCATTCTGGGGAGAGGGCAGGGGCTCAGCCTGGGAGTGGGCATGAAACCTCCAAAGCCAGGTGAGCCCTGCCCTGCACATCTTGGCACTCTCCCCACCCATTTCTATCCTGGCCCCTTCTGCCTGCCCCAACCTGCCAGCCCACAGCCAACAGCGCCACCTCTGTGTCCCCAGGATTTGGGAGCAGAAATTGATTCAGCATTGGTGCTTTTCCAGGGCCAGGGGGCTGTAGGGAGGGGCAGGCAAGGGGGGTTCAGAGTCCCGGCCCACATTCTTAGGGGAGGGGCTGGTAGGGGTCAGTGTCAATCTCTCTGTCACTCCCCAGGGCTGGGAGGGGGCGTAAGACCTCAGAAACGAGGTGCGGGGGAGCCGTCTCACCCTGTCCCCAGCCCTGCCACTGTGCCACCCTCCCAGGGACTGCTCCCTTCATTAGCTGCTGCTGCCACTCCTCTGGCTTGAGCTGTGGTCTTGGGGAGGCTCTTCCAGACTTCCAGGCCCCTCTCTGGGTATGCTCCACAGGAATAACTGTTGAGGGGCGCAAAGGTTGTGGGGTGAGGACACCACAGGAGGTGTGGGCCCACCCAACACTGGCTGGGCTCCAACCTCCACCCTCCTTCTCTCCACAGGCCCCACGGCTCAGAATGGCCAGGGACCAGGTAGGGGAGGGGTGAGGGGAACTGGTGGCATGTGCTTGGGTTCGGGGTTCACAGGAGCTCTAGGCTCCCTCACCGAGTCTCTGTCTCTTTCTCAGGAACTGGAGGGAGTGTGAAACCTCAAAAGCCTGGTGAGCCCCACCCTGTCCCTATGTCCCTGTCCTCTGCCCCCATCATCCCTCCACCCCCACCCCCACTCCCCTTACTCACTCCTGCTCTGTCTCCCCAGGACTCAGCAGTGGGAATGGGCTGGGAGCTGGGGCCTTCCCAGGAGTTGGAGCCCAGCCAGGTAAGGGCACCTGGGGTCCTAGGAAGGAGGGAGGGTGAGGGCAGAAATTTGATTTCTTGGGGGAGAATAGGGGCTGGAAGGGTTCCACATTGCATGTGGCTCAGTTCTTCTTTCCCCAGGCTTAGGAGGGGGCATGAAGCCTCAGAAACCAGGTGAGACAGAGACCCTGCCTTTCCATCCCACCATCTTAATTCTGTCCCTGTCCATCCCTGTCCTTGTCCCCACCCTAAGTCCTCCCCCAATCCACTGCTCACATATGGTTTTTCCTCTCCAGGATAGGGCATTGGCCATGGCCTGGGGGCCCAGCTAGGTGAGGGTGGCTAGGGCCCAGGCTGCTGGGGGAGGGAGAGGTCACTGCCAGCTACCACTCTGGGCTCCTAACAGGGGCCCTCTTAGAGGCTCACTCATTCCACCAACTTTCCCAAGTGCCTGCCTGAGCGCGGCCTTGGCTGCACACTGCAGACCGAGCCGGTCAACCCTGACCCAGCTGCAGACCCGCTGGGCCCAGTGCCCAAGCCGGGACCCCTAGGTGCTGTTGCAGGCTGTGGTCAGGAGTGGGGGGCAATCCACCAGAGGTGGAAAGCCAAAGGACACAGCCCGAGGCTGGAGGCCTGGGGGGACTTGAACCTGGCAGTGGGACACACCTTTGTGGTTTTAAGCAGGGAGCAAAAGACTTTGTCTACCTGGAGTAGGCAGGGGTTGGAGAACTTGGGGAGGAGGCTGCTGGCGTTTCTGGGTGGGGGGCGGGCTCGGCTCCTGGCATCCAGAGTGGGAGCAGGGAGGAGCGAGGATGTTAAGACCCCAGGAATCTTCTGGGCCAGAGAGATGGAGGAAGGCTGGATCTGGGATCCCATCTCTCAGCCGCCTCAGTCTCCCCAATCCTTTTCCTATCACAGGTCCCCCCAGTGAGCTCCCCACCTCTCTTGTGAACCTAGCTAGGTTGAATGGAGGGACGTGGAAGGGGAGGGCAGGGGTCCAGGTAGGCGGGGAGGCTGGGGCTCACTCTCACTTCAGTGCCATCCAGATTTCCTGTGTCACACCCACCCCCCCCATAGGTCTCGCAGCTCTAAATGGCTTTGGACCAGGTAGAGTGGGGACCGGGGCTGAGTTGGCGGGGGCAGAGACCCAAAGGTGGGGGTTTCTGGAAAGGAAAACCCCAGAAGCTAGGTCAGCCATGCTCTGCTCTGTTGGGCTCTGTCTGTTATCTCTGCATGTGTGCTCCTGATCTCTCAGGAGTCCTGAGACTCCTGATCTCTCCTCAGGCCTCTTGCTCTGTCTCCCCAGGGTTTGGAACCGGGAATGGAGCCCAGCCGGGTGCCACCCCAGAGCTCTAGGGGCGCAGGGCTCACCGAGGGGGTGGCTGATGCAGGGGTGGAGGTGCTGTCCCTAGCTCTAAGGGGACGGGGATCCGGGTGGACTCACTGGACAGTCTCCTTCTCTTCCCCAGGCCTCAGAGGACTGAAATCTCAGAAGCCAGGTGAGACCTGCCCTCCCATCTGGCATCACACAACAAATACTCCTTCAACAAACATCCCCAGGGCAGCCCAGCCAGGTGGGGTGGCAGGCCTTCCCGAGCCTGGGCAGCAGGAGGAGGCAAGCAGGAAAGGAGCATGAATGTAACGGGCGGGTGGGGGGCACATTCTGGGGAGGTGGAGGCAGAGGCGGGGGCCCGCTGGCCGTGCCCCACTGAAAATCTTGAGTTGGGGCATCTGAGAGAGAGGACAAGAGAGGGTACAGGCTCTGGAAATGGCTGGGGGCCAAGGAGGCGGGAGGTCGTGCCCAGAGCAGAGCATGTCGTTGGTGACGGGACGTCAAGGAGTCCACCTTCCTGGCTGGTTGGTGTGGGTGGTGGTGGTGACACCAACCAGACGGGACCCAGGCAGCTGGGATGGCGTTCAGGCTCCACAGGGAGGCTGGACCCCAGGAGGAGGCCGAGGGTCCAGCTGGGGGTGGGGTGGTGGGGGAGAGCTAAAGGACCTTGCTTTGTGCGGGGGGGGGGGCCTCAGAGAGGCTGTACACAGAGCCCCTGTCTCCTGCCCCCAGGCCCTGCAGCTCAGACTATGGAGCAGGTAGGGGCAGGCCTGCCTGGAGATACTAGGGAGGCCCAGGGATGGGGCCAGGAGCCCTAAGCTGCCCCCTGTCTCTCCACCAGGCTTTGGAGCCAGTGTGAGACCCCAGAAGCCAAGTGAGCCTTGTCCGGGCAAGTCTCTCCACCTCCTCCCAAACCCTAATCTCCCCTCCCCCTATTCACACACCCATCTCCATCTGTCCCCCCAGGATTTGGGAATAGCAAGGGGCTGGGAGCCCAGCCAGGTGAGACTGATGGGCTCTGGGGTGTGGTCCACATCTAGGCATTCTCTCCCATCTCCCTCTCAGGCCTTCAAGAGGCAGGATTGGTGAAGGATTAAGAGCGGGTGGAGAGAGCCTCCAGGGTTCTGGCTTGGCTCTGTAGGGAGGACCACAAATCCTTGCCTCTAACTTAGCCAGGGTCCCCAAACCCCTGCTCATCCCTCCATCCCTCACAGGCCCCGCAGCTCAGAACTGAGGGGTTGGGAGAAGCTGGAGGCTGGGCGAGGAGGAGAGAGGAGGGGGCGAGGTGGTCCCCACCCAGACTCTGTTCTGAGGGTCCTCTCCTGGGCTCCTTGGAGAGGGCAGAGTTGGTAATGGAATGCAGCAGAGGAGGCTCCAAGTTTTCTGGTCCCTAAACTGGGAGGAAAGGGAAGCCCAGTTTCTGGCCTCCTGCGTTCCTCCACCTCTCCCCACCCCCCCACCTCCTGCCCATCCTCACAGGGTCTGCGGTTCCCATCGGCTACGGACCAGGTACAGGAGTGGGTGTTGGGGGCAGATGCCAGGGTTCTGGAGGAGAGGCTCAGAGGGGGGTCATGGGTCCCTCACCTGCTCCCATCTCTTTCTTCTCCAGGCATTGCTGAGGCCATGAAGCCTCAGAAACCAGGTAAACCCTCCCTTTCTCTCTTCCCACCCTGTGATATTGTGATTTATAAGAAGAAATATGTATGTTTAATCATCCTCACATTCCTGGCACTGTGCTCCTGAAAGCGTTGGAATTTCCTGGAGAGGGAGAGGGAGGGAGGGAGGGAGGGAGAGAGAGAGAGAGAGAGAGAGAGAGAGAGAGAGAGAGAGAGAGAGAGAGAGAGAGAGAGAGAGAGAGAGAGAGAGAGAGAGAGAGAGAGAGAGAGAGAGAGAGAGAGAGAGAGAGAGATGTCTTTTGTTATGTTAATGAGGTGACTTTTGGAAAGCCCCTAGGTCATCTGAGGGGGCCTAGTTGCCAGGAGAAGCAACCATGTGATTGGAGGGTTGGAACTTTCAGTCCCACTCCATGACCTCCAGGGAGGGGAGAGGGGCTGGAGGTCAGTCACCACAGGTCAATGATTTAATCAATCATGCCTATGTAATGAAGCCTCCATAAAACCGCAAAAGAACAGGATTTGGAGAGCTTTTGGGCTGGTTAACACCTGGAAGTGCTGGGAGGGTTGCTCTTCGTGCTTTCCCACGTGCCTTGACCCTTGCATCTCTTTTAACTGTCTGTTTCTGAGTTATATCCTTTTATAATAAATCGATTATCTAGTAAGTAAAATGTTCCCTGAGTTCTGTGAGCCGCTCTAGCAAATTAATCAAACCCAAAGAGGGGGTGGTGGGAATCTCTGATCTACAACCAGTTGGTCAGAAGCACAGGTGACAACTTAGACTGGAAATTGGTGCCTGAAATGTGGGGTGGGGGTTGGGGGAGAAGACTGAGCCTTTGACCTGTGGGATCTGATGCTGTCTCCACGTAGACAGTGTTGGACTTGAGTTAAATTGTAGGACACCCAGATGGTGCCTGAGAATTGCTTGGTGGTGTTGGAAAAACCCCAGAATTGGACTTGGTGTCAGAAATGGACCCCCCACTTCTCTTACCCCCAGAAACTGTCTACTCCCCCCACTTTATTCTTCCTCATAACCTCCACTCTGCCTCCCCAGTTTACAGGAATGGGCTGGGAGTTGGAGCCTTCCCAGGTGAAGGGCCAGAGCCAGGTGAGGGGGGCAGGGTCAGGCCCTGCAGTTCTGGGAGGTCAGGAAGAGGGGACACAGTGCGCACTGGGCAGAGGAAGAGAAGGGGCAGGGTGGGGTCCACCTGTTACTCAGCCTCTGTCTGTCTCTCCCCAGGCCTGGGAGGGGGCTTGAGCCCTCCAAAGCCAGGTGAGTCCATCCCTGCCTCCCTTCTACCCCTTCTGAAGTCTCCCCCACCCAGCCCCTGCCCTCATGCCCACACTTCCTCCCAGGATACATACTAGGGAATGGGCTGCAGCTCCCTCCAGGTGAGCTCAGTGGTGGATTTAGTAGGGGAGACAGAGGGCTCCTTTCTGGGGAAGGGCTGGTCGGGGTCTGAGGCGGCCTCTGTCTCTCCTGCAGGTCTGGGAGGAGATTTGAAACCTCAGAAGCCAGGTGAGCCAGAGCCCTCCCCATCCTTGTCCTGCACCTCCTCCTGCCGTCCTTCCAGAACCCCCCTGCCCAATACTGTCCCTCATATACCTGCTTTTACTCTCCAGGATATGGCAATGGCAATGGGCTGGGGGCCCAGCCAGGTGAGGGGGCAGGGAACAGAAGGGAGTGGGGGGATATTGCTGGAAGGTGGAGGGCGAGGGGCAATAGCAGGAACCACATCAGGTGGCTGGGTCACCTTGTCCCCAGATCAGATTGTGGCCCATGGGAGCTGGGCTTTTTCTGGCCTGGCCACTGTCTCCCCTGGAAGGTGTATCTGCCCTAGAAGCCACCACAGGCGGGTGGCTTGGCCATGTGGAGGCCAGGAGGGAAGCCTGAGGGTGGCACTGGCCTGGGCTCACTGCCCTCTCCCTTCCTCCCCATCTAGGTCCCTGCAGTGGTGGGGTCCCTCCATGGCTTCTTGCCAGGCCTCCCACTCCAGGGATCCCTTCCGATAAAGCAGGTGGCTGGGACCTGAAATCCCAGCTCCCTTCCCCAGTGCAGAACGGCAAGTTCCCAGGTCAGTGCGGATGAGGGACCTGAGCGACCCTGGTGGGTACCTGGTCCCAGGAGGGGCTGGGCCTGGCTAGGCCACTCAGAATCCCCCAGGCCTGATCTCCAGCAAGTCAGTAAGGAAAAGCCTGAACTCTGGCCCTGAGACGCCACATGACCCCCAATATGACAGCTCCCCCAGCCCCTTCCCCCATGGCATTCTGCAGCATTCCCCACCCTGGGCTCACTCCTGTCCCCTGGCTTTCCTTCTAGTACCTACTCCAGCCAACCAGTGGGGGCCAAAACCTCAGGAAGCAGGTGTGCGTCTGCCTTCCCTGCCCCACCCAATGCCAGATCAGGTCATTCCTCCATCTCCCTTGTTCCCTGGGTCATCTCAGGTGTTCAGTCACCTTAAGGCCAGGAAGTCCCTCTCTGAGTCTACCCTTGGTATCTCTTGCTGCTTTCTTACCTCATTTCTTCTGGTTCCATTCCCTGTGGATGAGGAGAGTCCCTTCCTCCTCAGAGTCTGGAAGGTCCATACTGGCCCCCCAAGGAGTTCGGGAAGGTCTGGGTCCTCCCCACTCATCTCTATTCCCCTTACAGTGTACCAGCCTCCGAATGGCTACAGACCAGGAGCAGAACTGGGTGAGGAGACCCTTCGCCTGAGTTCTCCCTCTCCTCCCCTCCACCAGTCCAGGAAGCAAGGAAGCAAAATCGGCTATCTCTGACCCCTGTTTCCTCTCCCCCAGGCTTTGGTGGTGGCCTCAAGCCCCAGAAAGTCGGTGAGCCCCCGGGTCCCCATCTTGGGCATGAGCTGTGTCTCCCTCACAGAGAGTGCTCCTTGTCTGTCTGTCAGTCTTCGTCCTTATCCACCCAGCAGTTATCTACTATGCGCTGGACCACAGTTGTGACCAGAGCAGGTGGGATCCTGTCTCAGTTGAGGGCAAAGTGACAGACTCAGCAGGCAGAAAGGGAAGTGCCCAGAGGGAGGGAGGGATGGCTTCCGGAAGGTGGGCTCCACTGGGTTAGCTGGATGATGGTGGGGGATTGTGGGAGGTCCTCTCTAGGCTGCCTCTGAGTCAGACTGTCTGTCTGCCCCTCCCTGTCTCTCCATGAGCAGGTCACCCTGGCCCCCCCAATGCTGCCCCCGCCCCATCCCAACCAGTCCCTCTCCCACCGCTCTCCTGCAGGTTTTGGTTACAGGAATGGTGGTCTGGGAGCCGGGATCTTCCCTGAGGCCTGTGCACAGCCAGGTGCCTGGGGCTGCTGGGTAGGGTGGGGTGGGGCTTTCTGGGCTCTGGGGCTGCTCCTGCCTCTGACCTTCTTTTTCCTCCTCCAGGGTTCCCTGGGGCTGATGGCTTTTGGAATGGTGAATTGGACCCAGGGGAAACCATGCAGGGGGTGGGGGAAGGGATGTCTAGGGGCTGGGCAGGAGGCAGCTGGGTCTCTTGCAGGGTATGAGGGGGCAGCAGTTGTGCGCCCCAATGGGGCTGCTCCAGCCCCTGGAGGAAATGGTAAGAAACGTTGGGGGAGCAGAGGGAACCCTAGCAAGGGTGGCGGTGACCAGGCCGAGTGGGTGAGGGGCTCTGAGACCCGGGAAGGCCTGGGGCATCCTGAATGTACAACTCCGGTGAGCAGGAGTCCCAAGCCGGCTTTCCTCCTTCAGGTCAGGCCCGGGCCCCAAGGGGCTCTCCCTGGCCCTCCCTCCAGCCCTGGGGGGCCAACTTGAGGCCTAGATATGGGGCCGGAGGTGCATATCCAGAGGTCAGGAGCCAGCCAGGTAATGGGGTGTGTGGGAATGGGTCATCAGGGGTCGGGTGGCTGTGGAGTACTGGGCTCTGGGCCCTGGACCTAGCCGTACAGCCCACCTTATAGCCCTGCAGAGATGGAGGGAGGACACTCCTGGTGGAGGGAGTAGCAGGGGGACAGGAGGGACTCAGTGTTCTCACCTCTGCCCCTCCCCCCAGGGCCCTATGGGCAGCTGAGGCCAGAGCTGGGCCCTGGGCCCTTAGGTGAGTGGGGGTCTCCCAGGGCCTGGGGTAAAGCTGGGGTGGGCAGGAGGACTGCAAAGTCCTCTGATGACTGGGGTCCCCTGGCTTGTCTGTGTGCCTTAGGGAGCCCTGAGGTGAAGCGAGGCAGCAATGGCCTGATGGGAAATGGCTATGGAGGTGAGAGGGAATGCAGGGCCCCCGCCCCCACTCATCCCATGCCACCATCGTTGCCCCTCCAGGCTGCACTGGGGGACACCCCCAGACCTCGGGGGGGACATATAGCCAGCTCTCAGGCTACCTGTATGTCTGCTGGGTGACTGGCCTCAGAGGCTAGGGGAGGGAGAGGACTCATGTCCCCCAGGAGGTGAGGAGGTAGCCAGGGCTCACCACGGCCCTGCACTGCCTCTTCCCAGGCCGCTGCCCTCTTGGGAAATGCTGAGCACCAGAGCAGATCTACTGCCCACCCTGAGCTCCTCTGTATCAGAGCCTGGTCTGCCAGGCGAGGCTGGCCAGACCCTCAGGCTTGGCCTCTGGCCTGGGGTCTCCTGAGGGCTGGAGCTATCAATAAAGGCAATGTGCTTCCCTGTTTGCCTCTGTGTGCTATGTGCAGGGGATCACTGGCTGGGTTGGGGGCCAGCTGGGGGCCCCTTATTCATTCCTTCAACAAACATCAACACAGCTGTGTGCTAGGGGCTGTGCTCCAGATGGGAGAGATGTGAGAACTCAGGCCTGCCCTTGGGGAGGGGGGCATCATGTGGTCAAAATCTGGCGATGAAACCATGTCCAAGTTAGAGGACTTGTGCGTCATTGGTGTTTTAATTTATAATTAACTTATTAAAACGATCCAACTAAAAATCTCATTTTCCTTAAGCCATTATACTTGCTTCCAACCTCATTGTATTGATTGAACTTATAATTTGGATGTAAAACTCACTTTCACATTCTCTGATTAGTACTAATTGATTAGCACTCAATTAGATTATAAATTTGACAGATCAGCTTCTCCCTAAATATTTAGCATGCTTTACAAGCCTGAATAATTCAATTCCCTTAGACACTTCAAATAATTACACACATAATCCACTTGATCTCTTAACAGGGTGAGGGGGTGGTGTACATGTGTACAAATCCAACCAGCAACTTCTTCCTAAGCACTTAAGGGGATCTTGGAAATGAGCCCCTCTTGGAAATGAATAAATCAGACATTTAATATCTCAGATTACTGAATACTTTCAAACATTTTAAAAAGCCAGTTACTAATCCAATGTTGGTAATCAGTGCTACTGGATTGCTTCATTTTCTCATCCCATGATTATAAGTTTAATCACCCAGAAATGTGGAAGCAAATTACTCTCCTAGGCTGGGTCCAAAATGGAGGTTGCACAATTGGGGATTGATCTGCTATTCTGAACTTTGACCCAGGGCTTGGCTAGTCCTGGAACCAGTCTCTTTGAGCCTCTGTTCTGAGCTGTGCCTTCCCAAGCCTACACCTTTTGCAATCTGGTGAAGTTTTGTCTTAACTGAAGAATTCCAGTTGAATAGAGTTGATGGGATTTGGCACCCTATGAGGAACTCAGCTTGTCTTTCTGTGGCCTGATTTAGGATAACCAGTGTAGACCAAAATCTGACTGCAGTATGCACAAGGTTTTGGATTGATCAACCTTGAGGAGGTTGTGTAAACATTATTGGAATTCCAGACTGATTTCTCTTAGCCTACCTTATTTAATTTGCTCTATTTGAGAATCATTATAGACTTTTGCTTTTTCACAGAAGTATTGATGCTTTAAGAATATCATCTTGGGCTTCCCTGGTGGCACAGTGGTTGAGATTCCGCCTGCCAATGCAGGGGACACGGGTTCAAGCCCTGGTTCTGGAAGATCCCACATGCCGTAAGTGGTTAGGCTCGTGCGCCCTGGCTTCTGAGCCTGTGCTCTGGAGCCCATGAACCACAACTGCCGAGCCCACATGCTGCAACTGCTGAAGCCCGCGCGCCTGGAGCCCGTGCTCCACAGCAAGAGGCCACAGCGGTGGGAGACCCGCGCACCACAACGAAGAGTGGCCCCTGCTCTCCGCAGCAGCAGAGGGCCCGTGGGCAGCAATGAAGACCCAACACAGCCAAAAATAAATTAAATAAATAAATTTATTAAAAAGAAATAAATAGGGCTTCCCTGGTGGCACAGTGGTTGAGAGTCCACCTACCGATGCAGGGGACGCGGGTTCGTGCCCCGGTCCGGGAAGATCCCACATGCCATGGAGCGGCTGGGCCTGTGAGCCATGGCCGCTGAGCCTGCGCGTCCGGAGCCTGTGCTCCACAACGGGAGAGGCCACAACAGTGAGAGGCCCGCGTACTGCAAAAAAAAAAAAAAAAGTAAATAAGATTAAAATAAATAAATAAATCCTGGATGTCATTTCTGTTTTTTTTTTTTTTTTTTTTTTTTGTCATTTCTTTAAAAAAAAAAAAAACATCTTGTGTTTCTCTGACCTGAGGTGTGGAATAAACCACATCATCTCTTTACTGGAGAACAGGATTAAGAGCAGCATTTGGGAACAGGGGCCACAGAGCAGACTCTCAGTAAGGGCAGTGGATGATATTCTTTCTAACCCACTGAGAAATATTCTAATATTGTTTTTCTTTTTAATTTATTTATTTTTGGCCCCGCTGGGTATTCATTGTTGCATCTGGGCTTTCTCTAGTTGTGGCTAGTGGGGGCTACTCTTTGTTGCGGTGCGCAGCGTCTCATTGAGGTGGCTTCTCTTGTTGCGGAGCAAGGGCTCTAGGCACGCCGGCTTCAGTAGTTGTGGGTAGTTGTGGCTTGCGTGCTCTAGAGAGCAGGCTCAGTAGTTGTGGCGCCCGGGCTTAGTTGCTCCGCGACATGTGGGATCTTCCTGGACCAGGGCTCTAACCCGTGTCCCCTATATGCACAGGCAGATTCTTAACCGCTGTGCCACCAGGGAAGCCCTCTAATATGTTTTAATAAAGATTTCTATATTCCAATTTTAAATAGATTGACCATTTCTCATTTTTTCCTGATTGTCACCCATCTGTGTTGTTTACAACCGTTCTTAACAACGTTAACGCAAATGCTGCATGTCAAGCTTTGCTTTTGAATTGATGTCGTTTCATCTTTTCTGTAGGATCATTTATTGGGAATTTGAGTAGATCTTGACCTACACCAGGAGCATCACTCTGGAATCCCTAAGGACAAACCCCCCCAAAAAAGAGATCCATACACTCTCCTCATTGGCTGTCGTAGGGAGGGCCGGCGGGGCTGTAGAGTGGGCTGCGCGGCTAAATGGACCCTCAGGCCAGTTGGGGGCGCCCACTGCACACTCAGCGCCTGGCCTCAGGGATGGTGACGAGTGGAGCCTGCGGCAACTCGGAATACTGTGATTGGCTGGAACTGAGGGAGGGGGCGGGAAGAAGACCTTGACAGAGAGCGCTGCTGCCTCTGATTGGCTGTCAGTGACAGCTCGTGCCAGCCAGCAGGAGAAACGCACAGGTCGCCGGCGCATTGGCCTTTGATTGGCTGGAGCGCGGTGGCGCACGGCTCCGATTGGCTGGGCCTCTCGCAGCGCGGCGCGTGGCCACCTGCTGGAGAAACAAGGCCTCCGCAGGCTGTGCGCGCGGGGACCTGGCGCGGCGGTGGTGGTCAAGCTGGCGGCCCGGCTTCCTCGCTCCCGTTCGCATCCGCGGCTGGCCCGCGCCCGCGTCCACTCGCGGTTAGGCCGGGCCCGCGCATCTCTATCCCTGACCCCACCGCCTGCTCCATCCCTGCCGCACCCGCCGCTGCCCGGACTGCCGCCCGGCCTGAGCCCCGCGCCGCCGCCGCCGCCTCCCTCGGCGCTCGCCCTGGCCGAGCTGCCGCCGCTGCCCGCGCTCCCGCTGCGACCCAAGCCGCTGACACCCTGGGGCCCCGGCGCCCACATGGCGCTGCCCGACCTGCCGCCCGAGGCCTGGGCTTCCGCGCCGCCCGCCGCCGCTCTCGCCCTGCAGGACCTGCCGCGCCTCCCCGCGCCCGCGCCGCCAGCCGCGCACCTGCCGTTGCCGCCTCTGCCCGAGACCGCGGTCGCCGCCACGCCAGGGCCCGTGGGCGCGCGCGGCCGCCCGCCACTCAACACCGAGCCGCCCCCGCAGCCGCTGCCGCCGCTACCCGCAAGACCCGCGCCTTTCAACGTGCCGGCGCCGCCTGCGCCGCTGGACCCCTGGCCGCTGCCCGCCTTCCCCCCGCCGCTGCCCGCCTTCCCCCCGCCGCTGCCACTCTCGCCCCCGCCTCCGCACTTTTTCCTGTCGCCGCCGTGCTGAAGGCCCGGCCCTCCCCGCCCCGGAGGGGCTGCGGGCGGGTGAGTTGGCAGCCCTGCCTGGATTCAGGGGCTATGCCCCTCGCCGCCTTCCCCGCCGGCAGGTTCAGAGGGCGTGGGTCGGAGCCCGGCTTGGGGAAGAAAGAGGGCGTGTCGGGAGCAGCCCAGCTTTGGGGGAGGAAGGAGCAAGTTTGAAAATAAGCTCGTTTGGAGATTGGGGCCATTTCTTCCATTTTTTCTTACTGTCCTACAGGAAGCCTCTTGCCTGGTCATTTGAGAATGTAACTAATTCCTGGTAGTGATAAACTGGCTGGTGATCTGGGCAGGTGGGGCTGGGGAGCCCACAGCACGCGGCTTGAGGAAATGAAAACAAAATTTAAAAATACTTTTACTAGAGTACGCAAAATGCCTCATTTTCCCTTGTACAGTAAAGGGTTTGGATGCCATTGCTAAGGTCTTTCTGTGCTGAAGTTTGTATGGCTTCTTGGAAATTCAGAACCTGCCTTCCAAGTCTTAAGAAGTCAAACTTTCAGCTGAAATAGATCCTGGGGTCCCTTGGGCCTGGGTGCACAGGGAGAACAGCGATGTTGATGGACAGCCGATACTGGGCCTTGGAACAGGAGTGTCACATGCAAGGGCTCTGAAGTCATCCCCAAGGGACAGGAAAGCTCCCAGGGTGAGTCATGAGAGGAAGCCCCTGTTCTCTCCCCATCTTTACCACCTCCCTTCACCACCCCCCTCCCCCCTTTCTCCCCAGCATGTACAACGCAGAATAAAGTTCCCTTTGTTACTCAGGTGGCTTGGTCTCAAGTAACCAGGCAGATGTCCTATCTTAATGGGCTCTTCTACAGCAGCTCAGGAGTGGTATCAGGGAGCCCAATTGACCTTGGGGGACCTCTGAGAGCCTGGGACCCGCCAGGAAGAAAGGCAGTTTATGAGTTTCCTGAGACTGCTGTAGCAAATCACCACAAACTGGGTGGCTTAAAACAGAAATTTAGTCTCTCTTGGTTCTGGAAGCCACAAGTCCAAAATCAAGGTGTCCCAGGGCCATACTCCCTCCCAAGTCTCTAGGGGAGGATCTTTCCTTGACTCTTGAGCTTCTGGTGGCTCCAGGTTTTCTTGGTTTGTGGCTGCATCACTCCAATCTGTGCCTCCATCTTCATATGACCTTCTCCCTTGTAGCTGTGTCTCACATCTCCCTCTTGTTTTTCTCTTATGACACCTGTCATTGGATGTAGGGCCCACCCTAAGTTCAGAATGCTCTCATCTTGAGATCCTTAAGTATACCTGCAAAGACCCTTTTTTAAAATAAGGCCACACTGACACGTTACAGGGCTTGAGACTGGACATAGTGTTGGGGGCCACCATCCAATCCATACAGGCAGTGTGCTCTCCCTTCTGGGGCTGGCCCACCTGCCACGCTGTCTTTCAGCTTCCCTAAAGCATGTGTTAGGCCCTACCCCTTGCTGAACCTGAGCCTTGGGTGCCCTTGGAGTACTCGTGCAGGATCCAAAGGCGCTAGTGCCTTGATAAAGCTTTCACTGGCACAGGAAAAAAAGTAGACTGACTTTTGCCTTTGCTAAATTGTGGCCGAGTTCGCATTCCTGCCGGCTTGCTGCTTCCTCTATGCTCTTTATGTCCCGTAGCCCTCCTCCCTCTCAGCCGAGAATCAGTAAACAGGAAGGACATGACTGAATGTGGGCTCCTAAAGAAGACAGCACTCTCAGAGCTTCAGATGGCTAACTGCTGCTGGTTGTAAGCTGACAATTACGACGGATAATAAAGTTGTTACGCAGTCAATGGAGTCGGCCCCAGTTTACAAGTGAAACTGCCATTGTGCTCTTGATGAAGTACTCCCAACTTAATACCTACAATAATACCTAAGGTGTGCAGGGCACTTGCGGCCCAGCCAGTGCCTTTGGCAACCCTGGAGGTAAGCAGGGCAGGCTTCTCCCTCTGGTTTATATCCAGGAGACACCCGAGATTAGGCAGTTGTGACTTGCCCAGCAAGGTCCTGGGGTGGGGTTGACACCACATCTGACCCCAGAGTTCACTGATCTGCACGCTGTGAGTGGAGAGCACTCTTTGCTTTCTGGACATGGACACGGTGAAAGTGAACCTGGGTGGAGGGTGGCTTCCCGTGTAATCAGATCCAGATGCTGTTCTGTGCAGAGACTTCCCCATGACGCAGGGAGCCTCGAGGAGTGGGGAGGAGGAGGGGATGGCTGGCTCTGGAGGAAAGGACAGGATACAGGGAGGATGGCTTGAGGGAGGCTCAACATGGTAGTGGGGGTGGCCCGGCTAGGCTGCGGGCTGCACTGCCTTTGGGGAAAGAGGCACCAGGAGGCCCAGCTTACCCTCAGGAAGCTCAGCCAGCGTTGCTGGGCAAGGAGCTGGAGGCTTTGAAGTCAATCTGGGGTTGCATCAGTCTTGTCCTGTTTCCCACGTGTTCTCTTGGCCAAGTTCCTTAGCTCTCTGAGCTTGCTCCCTTGTCTGTAAAATGGGGGCATGAGTCTGTGAGAATTATTACGGGATGTCAGTGTTTCCTCTGCTCCTTTTGGTTCAGGAGCCAGGGGCTTTCTACCTGCAACTTCCGGGCTTCAGGTGACTCCCCAGGGAAACGGGCGATGCAGCCTTTGGGGTTGTGCAGCCCCCATAGATACCTCCATACCCTCCTGGCACCATGGTGGCCACAGTCAGTTCCCCTCTTTTGTCCTGTTGCCCAGTGAGGGGAGTGAGATGGACAATAGGATTGGAGTTAACCACCCCCCGACTTCACCTCCATCTAAGCTGAGCTGCAGTCTCTTCTGCCCACCTGAGCTGCCCACCCCGCCGCCCTCCCAGAGAGAACAAAGGTTGGTTTCAGTTCTGTTGCTCCCTGAAGGGGTGAGGAGGGCAAGCCCCCCTCCACTTCCTTGGTTTCCTCCCTCAGTGGTACAGCGAGGAAGGTTCTCCTCCCCCACCTCTTTCCCAGGAGGTGGCGGATGAGGTGGGGCTTCCTGCGGACTTGGTAAAGTGTCATTGAGATGGTAACTACACAGAGGGGGTCCAGGCCTCTCCCGTTGATAGCCTTCCAGCCCGAGTCCCAGGCCCAGCCTAGGCCCCAACTTTAACCCTTTGGTTCCCAGATCCAGCTGAATCCAGGTTGACCAGAGGACCTAAGAGAGGGCCTGGGGCCTCCCAGCCATGGCCTACGGAGGGCTAAGGGCTGAGGGTGGGCAGTACATTCCTGCCCAGGTGCCCTGGGACTCTGCCCTCTGCTGTCCATCCCCCCCCCCACACACAGTGTACCTCTCCTAGTTCTCTGACAAATGTCCCCACTTTTACTCTCCGTCTAGGCTGTGGAGGAGGCGCCTTATCAAGAGGGGGAAAAGTGGGAGACAGGTGGGAGGAAGCTGAAGCTGCCCCACCCCCGGAGGCAGGTCTGGCTGGGACTGGTTTCTGGGGGCAGCGGCGGCAAGAGGGGTGTCTTCATCCTCTGAGCGCCCACCTCCCGTGTGGCAGTGCAGGGGTAGAGTGTAGACATGCTGGGCCAAAGAGGAAATGGGATCTAAGAAGTTTAGGGTCCTCCTAGTGCCATCTCTGGGCACCATGTTTACCTGGTGTGTGTAGTGCCCACACCAGCCCCCATCACGACGTTGGGGGGAGGGGTCTGGAGCTGCCCGTGGAACTGGTGGGCCCTTAAAGCAAGGCCCAATTGCAGGCTGACCAACTGTCCCCGTCCTCCCCCACCTCCCTACACAAGACTCAGTGCTCAAACCAGGAATGTACTAGGCAAATCAGGATGAGTTTGTGACCTTATGCCCAAGGCAAGAGGCAGACTATCTCCAGGCCTGGGGAAGGAAAAGGCCCTGGGCTGAGGCTGCCCAGGATGGGAGGCCTTTTGTGCGGATCGGTGGGCCCTCCAGAGATCTGGGCTGGCTGCCGCTCCCTGACACCTACCTGCCCAAACCTGTGTGACTGGATTCCTGGTGGCCCCAGAGGGAGCCCACTGAAGGCTTGCCTCTATTTGCCCTTCTTCTCAACCACCCCCCTACCCCCATAAAATCTGAGGCCTGGGGGCGTGAGGAGGCACTAGATGAGCTGGACAACCTGCCCAGGGTTCCCCCTGCCCATCACAGCCAGCAGGGAGCTCTGGCCGTTTCCCAGCCAGTTAGCATCAGCACCCTCCTCCCGTCTTCAGGCTGGGGCCACTAGGTCAGCCCATACCAGTTGATTTCTGCCCCTCTCTGGGGAGGCACCCAGTGTGGAGAAAGCTCCAATCATTGGAGTCCACCTATCAGACCTACTGGCTGGCACTGGCCTCAGTTGCTCCATTTTAGGGGGAGCGGTTCTTGTGCTTTTCTGGGGCACCCACCCCTTTGCAAATCTGATGAAGATATAAACTCTCTTCCAAAAAATTGCTAAAACTCATTCCCAGAAGCAATGCAGCCACTTGAAATTAGAATCCTTGATAAATGAAGCCCCACTGGGCAGGTGAGGAGGCACCTAGAACCCCTCCCCTCCCTCAGGGTCGTAGAGTGGTGCAGCGACCAGGTGTGCATTGGGGGGCCTCCCACCCCTGCCGCCACAGGCCAGGTGAGCTCCAGCTTCCTCAGGAGGAGGGCGGGTGGAGAGGCTCTCCCCCAGGGGTCCTCCCCACCACTCTGGAGAGTAGAATTTTCATCAGCCCCCAACTCCCTTTTCACACAATAATCCTCAGTTCTTAGAACCCAGGGAGGGGCTTGAAGGAGCTCATGGCCTGCCCAAAATGAGGGGCTCCTGTTTATGTGCTTCTCAAATGGATCTTTTTTTTTTTTTTTTTTTTTGCGGTACGCGGGCCTCTCACTGTTGTGGCCTCTCCCGTTGCGGATCTCAGGCTCGGGACGCGCAGGCTCCGGATGCGCAGGCTCAGCGGCCATGGCTCACGGGCCCAGCTGCTCCGTGGCATGTGGGATGTGGGATCTTCCCGGACCGGGGCACGAACCTGCGTCCCCTGCATCGGCAGGCGGACTCTCAACCACTGTGCCTCCGGGGAAGCCCTCAAAGGGATCTTTGACCCAAGGAGGCTAAGGACTTTGACCTTCCATGAACTGGCCCTGGGTGGGGGGCAGGATTTGAGCCATGGTCTGTGTGACTTCCAGGCTGGCCCCACGAGGGGAGCGCCACAGGCTCTGAGGGGGTCTTCAGGAGGGGTGTCTTTCCTGAAGACTGTGGGGCAGGGCTCAGGGACGCCCTCCTCTGTGGTGTCCCACTCCCCGAGGAACAGAGTTGGGTGATGGGGCTGCACTCCCACGGAGGGCTCGCACCCCTGTTACTTTCCCCTTTACCCCTCACCCACCTGCACAGCGGGCTCTTTGTCCCCCGCCCCCAGACACCCTCAGCTCAGCCCCCAGTTTCAGCAGCAGGGGTGGGGATGGCACACCTGAGCTGATGTAGAAGCTGGGGGTGGTGGTTTTCTAGGCCATTGCCTGGGTGATGCCACCTGAGCTGAGCGCCAGGCACCTGTTGCTAGGGAACAGTGCGGGCGGGGCCCCTCCCTCGGGACCCGCCAGCGCCACTGGGCTGAGACGGGAGACAGATCAGATTCCAGAGAGTCCCCGGTTGGTGGACAGGGGCGGGGTGTGTGATACTGGGGAAGCTGGTGCGTTTGCATCACGGGGTGGGGGAGAGCAGAGACAGCGGGGGGGGGGGTGGCGGGGGACAGGAGGCTCCCCAAGATGCCCTCCCACTTCTGTCCTGAGCCAGTTCCTTTATTGCCCCCCATTCCTTCCTCCACAGCCGGTCCTCAGTCTCCCCATTCCTTTGTCCATGGATTCCCACGGCATGGAAGTTCTTTCTTCCCCTGTTCCATCCTGGTCATGACCCACCCCCCCCACTGACCCTGAGGCCCCCATCCCACCACCAGCCCCGCCTCCTTCCATCACTCTGGCTTCCCCAGTCTCGGCCTCTCTGCTCCTCCCCTGCCTTGGCCTTAAAACCCCGCCTGCAACCAGGAGCCCGCAGAGTCGCCAGGTGAGCCGCTCAGCGTGAATCTGCAACTCTGGGGACACGTCTCTCTTCAGCCTGAAGGTGGGTCGGGAGGGTCCGTGCAAGCTGGGTCAGACAGGCGGCTGTGGGACCTGACTGCAGGGTGGCAGGAGCAGCCGCTGGGCATCTGAGGGGCGACGGGCCCCTCGAAGGGACACCAACGGCTCAGCTGAGCAGGACTTGAGGTTGATTTGTGTTTGTGGAGGTTCAGAGACACATCTGTGAGGGGCACGGAGCGAGGAGGTGTCTTGCCAGAGGCTCACAGATGTGAGGACTGTCTTGGTCAGAGGACGCTGACTTACGCTCCGCAGCATCGGACACACTCCTGCAAATCAACCAGGCCTCCTAGAGTTGGGAAGACCTAACTGAGGGGACAGATGGCTTCGACTGGTCTTGAACTCCTGGGCATGACCCTGGCTGTGCTGGGCTGGCTGGGGACCCTGGTGTCCTGCGCCCTGCCCCTGTGGAAGGTGACCGCCTTCATCGGCAACAGCATTGTGGTGGCCCAGGTGGTGTGGGAGGGGCTGTGGATGTCCTGCGTGGTGCAGAGCACTGGCCAGATGCAGTGCAAGGTGTACGACTCGCTGCTGGCGCTGCCCCAGGACCTGCAGGCTGCCCGAGCCCTCTGTGTTATCGCCCTCTTGCTGGCCCTGCTTGGCCTGCTGTTGGCCATCACAGGTGCACAGTGTACCACCTGCGTGGAGGATGAAGGCGCCAAAGCCCGCATTGTGCTCACCGCGGGGGTCATCCTCCTCCTTTCAGGCATCCTGGTGCTCATCCCTGTGTGCTGGACCGCCCACGCCATCATCCAGGACTTCTACAACCCCCTGGTGGCTGAGGCCCTCAAGCGGGAGCTGGGAGCCTCTCTCTACCTGGGCTGGGCGGCGTCTGCCCTGCTTATGTTGGGCGGGGGCCTCCTCTGCTGCACATGCCCCCCGCCCCAGATCGACCGGCCCCGGGGACCGAGGTTGGGCTACTCTATCCCCTCCCGCTCGGGTGCATCTGGGCTGGACAAGAGAGACTACGTGTGAGGTGAATGTCCATGGAAGCCTGCTGCTTAGAACCTTGACCTTGTGCTGGATGCCCTGCCCTAACCCTTGCCTTCTACTGTCAATCCCTCCCCCAGGTGAAACCCACTTTACAGATGCTGGAGCCCACCCCGGCTACAGGGCTAGTCTCAGCAGGCCTGACTGAGTCTAGACCCTCTAGGTCTGACTGAGTCTAGACACTCCTCAGATGGTCCCCATCTCCATCCAGGCAGGGTGCCCTGGCTTGCCCCTGCTTCCCCCAATTTTCTCTCTTCTGCTGTCTCTTCTTCAGGCTGGCCCTCCTCTTCCTCTGAGCCCTCCCCTGCCCCCAGAACCTGGGCCTCACCCAAAGGGCAGTAGCTCCTTATGCCCTCCTTGGCCTGGAGTTGGTCCCTTCTGACCTGGCCACTACCAGCATCCAGAGGCCCAGGACAGGTCGTCTGAGAGCAGCCACTCTCCTCCAGGCCCGGAGGCCCTGCCCATCATCTCCCCCAACCTCACCCCCACCTTTGAGTAGGGAATAAATAGACCATTTGTAACTCGGCTCCTTTGATCTGTGGTTGGTCTGGGAAGACCTGATGGCCTCTCCTGGGTTTGTCAGACCAAGGCCTGCTCCAGGAGGTCCTGCCCAGTGGGTAACCTCACTCAGGCCACGCAAGGCACGGGGGCAACACGGGAGGTGACTGACTTGTGCCCACCTCCTCCTGCCAGGCTGGCACTCAGCAGACCCCCAGCAACACCAAAGGCAAGTAACCAAACAAAACATGCTTTATTTAGTAAAAACTGGTGAGTGTGGGCAGGACATGGCAGAAGTACACAGGGGTTGGGGATGGGAGGGTCAGGGGTCAGCACAGGGGGGACATGACTCAGGATGGAGGAGCCAGAGGTCAGAAGACTTGGAGGTGGGCGGGTCTTTGGTAACTTATCACCTGCTCCTCTAGAGGCTACATGTGGCTCAAAAGCCCCTGGGGGTTCCAGAGGCCTGACCAGCAAGGGAAGGCTTGTCCCTGCAGGCCTAGGGAGGCCCTACCCCCAACATCAGCAGGAACTCTCGGGGACAGGATGAAAGCACCTGGATAGCAAGCACCCTTCACATGGGGCCCAAAGCTCCCGGTTGGTCTCTAAGATGGGGGTGTCCAGGGTGGAGAAAGATCCAGAAACTCTGAAGCATCACCTCTGGCTCCATCATCCAAAGGTGAGGAATGCCAGTAGCAGAGCCCAGGTGGGTTATCAAATGGATTAACCACCGCCCCCCACCAATAAAAAGCAAAAACAACACCAAAGCTGTCATGGATCACCATTGCCATGGCTCCAGCTCAGAGGGTTAGGCTCCACTATCAAGGAAGCCCCCGCTCCCCCCCTTCCCGAATTAGACGTAATTCTTAGTGGGGTACTCAGAGGGACCCCGAGAGGCAGTATGTGGGGCTGATGCCGAGTATCGGGCCATATAATGGCTGGAGCCCCGGGACCCCCCAGAGGGGCAGGTGCAGCACAGTAGCCCCCCACCCAGCAACAAAAGGCCAGAAGCTGCCCAGCCCAGGTAGAGGGAGGCTCCCAGCTCCCGCTTTTGGGCCTCAGCCACCAGGGGGTTGTAGAAGTCCTGGATGATGGTGTGGGCCGTCCAGCACACGGGGATCAGGGTCAGGACTCCTGAGATGACAAAGATGATCCCAGAGATGAGCACCAGACGGGCCTTGGAGTCCTTGTCCTCCACACAGGTGGTGCACTTGGCCCCTGCGAGGTAGACCAGCAGGCCGAGCAGGACCACTAGGAGAGTGATGACACAGAGGGCTCGGGCAGCCTGCAGGTCCTGGGGCAGCGCCAGCAGCGAGTCGTACACCTTGCACTGCATCTGGCCAGTGCTCTGCACCACACAGGACATCCACAGCCCCTCCCACACCACCTGGGCCACCACAATGCTGTTGCCGATGAAGGCGGTCACCTTCCACAGGGGCAGGGCGCAGGATACCAGGGCATTCACCCAGCCAAGCAGCGTCAGGACGATCCCCAAGATTTGCAGACCAGTGGAGGCCATTGCGAGGTTGAGGTTGAGGAGCTGCACTGTGGGACAGAAGCAGAGTAACTTAAGATCAGCTGGCCCAGCCCCTGGTTCCCAATGAATGCTAACCCCCATGCCACATGCCATGGCCACCACACAGGACACCAAGAGTATGAACCTTGGGAATCAGGACACCGTGTCCTGTAACATGGACAAGGCATGCTCCCTGAGCCTCATTTTCTCATGGGCAAAATGAGCATTTAATGCTTCAGTATTTTTTTTTTCCCCAGACAGGCACTGGTTTATAAGAGTGAAAAAGTAAGCAACCCAGTCCTAGTTGTTTTGAGTGCAAATGAAATATAAAGCCTATGCACATGCTTGTCCATGGCTTCAGCTACTTTGGGTACAAAGGGGCAAAAGGGATGAAACAACAGAATGCAGTTTTTTGGTGGTTTCCACAGGGTTAATGGGTGGTAGGTTTGCTCTAGCCGTGAGTTTCAGGCTTAAAACTTAGTTTTAACACCAAGAATAGAGATCCAAGTTTCCTCCCAGCACCCAACATAAATGTCCAAACCCTTCACCCCAACTTGGTTCTGTACCCCAAACAGGCGGTTGCCAGTTTGATCTTAAGATCTTGTGTACATGGTGGCCAGTCAGCCCTGGCCTTGCTTGCCACTGCCTGGCCCAAACCAAACCCACCCAGTCAGACCCTGGATGGGGCAGGGAGGGAAACAAAAACAAAAACAGCCCTCCCACCCCAAAGCACTTCCTTTCCCAAGGCCACCGGCTGCCTCTCTGGTTTCTGCCCTTCTGTCTTCCCCTAGGGGGGCCACAGAGCAGACCCCCAAGATTGGTGACATTTTTTTGTGTATTCTTGCCCCAAATGCCATCCTCTCAGAACACAACTTCTCTAAAAGAAGTTACCACCCTTGGGGTCTGTGCAGTGAAACATCTCCTCTGGGGCAGCCCTGGCCCCCTCACAACCCACTTCATGTTGGAGGTCGCCGCGGGGGATCCCTTCTGTTCAGGGTCTCGTTGTGGCTCTTCATTGCCCAAAGTTCCCGCGCACGCCTCGGACCTAAACTTAGCACCGGCCCCACCAGGGTGGCCAGAGGGCAGACTCTCCACTCATTTGCGCCCGCCCATAACCCGGGCCGAACTCATGACCTGGGGGGAGATAGAACGCGGAGGGCCGTACAGCGCTAATCCCAAGCCCAGTGTCAGCCCTCCAGGACTCTGGCCGGGTTAGGGCCGGGGCCACGCCAGACTAGGCACCCGGCACCTCTACCTTACAAGCGTGTCTCTGCTCTCGACCCCTTCCCCTTTCCACACACTACAGGCTCGGCTCATCCGAGGGCGTCCCTTCCCGCTCTCTATCCCTATTTCCCTTCTGAGTCTGGCCCGAAGGAGGGTGTCCTCAGCCCCCCGGGCCTGGAAGCCGCTCACCCTGGAGGGTTCTAATGGCGGCGCTAGCAGCAGGGTCCGCTCCCGCAGGTGAGGGGGAGGACAGCCCCGCCCCAGAGGGAAGCGCAGGTGGGGGAGGGGCGCCTGGGTTTCGGTGCCTTTGTCCCCGGGCTGGGGGGAGGGGCGTTTAACCCTTCCGCCAAAGGACCCCATTAAGGCTTTGGTGCAGCCCCCCGCCCAGGGGCTCCTGGCCCTGAGTGGCTGCCGCCCAATCAGTTCAGGTTCTTCACGCGCACCCCAACCCAACTTCGCCACTCCCCCTGCCCCCCCCATCTTCGAGGCACCTACCCCCTCCCCCACGACACGCACACTTCCCCCAGACTCACCTGCAAGGGAGTCCACAAAGATTCGGAGTAGCAGGCGGAGTGCTGGGACGGGGGCGGAGGCGGGGGTCTTAAAGAGGCAATGACGTCACCGGACCACCGCCCAGGGGAGGGGCAGAGACCCCAGTCCAGACCGCGGCGGACGCGCGAATCCCAACCTCGTCAGTGGGGGGCGCTCGAGCCTGGAGCCGCTGCTCCCCCATCTGGTCCGGGTGCAGGGCATCAGCTGGCAGAAATCCGGCAGGCAGTGGGTCAAGGCGCAAGGTATGGAGCCGAACAGAGCTTGGGGTTCGACTACGGAACTCACCTAACTTTCCTGAGCCTCATTTTACTCTGAAAAATGGAGACAACAAGCCCACATTTTACTATGTAACTATGTCCTAAGGTAGAAATTAAAGAGCACAGTATTATTACTTTTGTTGTATTGTTATTATCATACCCTCGGGGCCCTTAAGAAAGCAGCTTTCTCTGTGCTGGGTTGTTTTGTGTCAGATCCGCCCTCTCGCCCAACACGCACTTCCTGGGCTTCCGCACCGAGAAGGTAGGGTCACATCTGCATCCCTTTGGCGTTCTAGCCGCTCCCAAACAGAGACGGCGTTTGTTGAGCGAATGACTGAACTTAGAAATCCGGGCGGGACCCGGCGTCTAGGGGTGGATCGCGGGGCGGGCAGAGGCTAGGGATCCGCCCCGGAAGGCGGGGGCGGGGCCGCTGCTGTCTGCCCCGGTACGCGGCTGACCAGCGCAGACTGCAGCCGCCGCCGGACGAGCACCATGTCTCCCGGCCCACTACTCCCGCTGCCGCGGCTCCTCGTGCTGGGGCTCGGGCTGGCGCTGCTGCGCGCCGCGGCCGGGGAGCGAGTGCCAGGTATGCCCGGCCCGGGCTGGGCGGGAGGGCGTGGGAGACGGGGGAATCCCAGGTCCGGGATCGGGGAGCCGTCACTGGGGGCCTAGAGGAGGGGGCAGAACTGGCGGGACTAGGTGGACATGGGGATCCTGGGTCAGGTGGTCTCCAGACACCGCGCTCCCTGGCCAGGAGAGGTCTTATCTCGCTCCCAGCTTCATCCGTAGTCCGGGCCTCAGTTTCCCGCCTGTCCAACTTGGGGGGCGGGGGAGGCTTCGGTTCTGAGTCTGGACTCGGAAGTGGAGAGAGAAAAAAAGTTTGAGGGAGAGATGTCCCGTCCGGTAAGGTGGCACGCCCCCAGCCTGATCAATATCGGGTCTGCCCACCCCGCTTGACCGAAGAGTTGGGGGGGTGTTGAGAGGCACGGAGGTCTGTGCCCCCCATACCATGTGGGGTGCCCCCTTCTATCCGGTGACTTCAGTGCCCAGCTATGCGGGGGGAGGGACCGGGGTCGGGCCCGGTGCCCAGGAATGAGTCACCCGCCGGCGGCGGCGGGGGTGCTGTTATGGGGACCTGACCCCCTCTCCCCAGCGTCCCGCACTACGCCCCCCTCTCCCCCGCGCTGCCGTGTCCCGGTCGGGCCGTGCGGTCACCTGTGAGGAATGTGGAGGGAGGGCGCCGGTGACTCACGTTATTCGAGCCGGCCGACCCTGACCTCAGCCCCCAAAATAGCCGCACCCCGCCCCCCGCCTCTGACTCGCGGCCCCCTCCCCAGGCACCACCCCCTGCTCTCGCGGCAGCTCCTGGAGCGCGGACCTAGACAAGTGCATGGACTGCGCATCGTGCCCCACGCGACCGCACAGCGACTTCTGCCTGGGCTGTGAGTGGGAGCGGGCCAGAGGCGAGCGGACCCCAGACTGGGGGAGAGGGTTGCTGGGTGGAGAGGGGAGCAGATCTGTGGAATTAATTGGGAGAGGCTGGAGTGAGGAAGGGGCTCTGATTGGGGTAGGGACCACGGTGGAGGAAAGGCTTAAGGCTCCGATCTAGGGGGCGGGGCTGGTCACTAGAGGGGCGAAGTCTGACTTGGAGTCCCGCCCCCAGGCGCTGCGGCCCCTCCAGCCTCCTTCAGGCTGCTGTGGCCCATCCTGGGGGGTGCCCTGAGCCTGGCCCTCGTTCTGGGGCTGCTTTCCGGATTCCTGGTCTGGAGACGGTGCCGCAGGAGAGAAAAGTTTACCAGTAAGTGTGCCCCCGCCCGCCCGACGGCCGCCCATCATTCCTCAACATCTCCCCCGCTCCTGATGCCCCTCTTCTTATCTTGCAGCCCCCATCGAGGAGACCGGCGGGGAGGGCTGTCCTGGCGTGGCGCTGATCCAGTGACAGTGAGCGCCCCCTGCCAGCAGGAGGCTGCGCCCACTCATCATTCATTCATTCATTCTGGAGCCAGCCCCAGCCTCCCAGACACAGCCAGAGCCAGGCTGCTCCAACCACAGGGGTGTGGAGGGATGGAGGACAGTGAATCACCTCTCTGAGGCCTGGGTTCAGGCTTCAGAAGGGCCTTCCAAGGTGTCTGACTGCCCTGACTTTGGCTCCAGAATAGAAAAGGAGACCCTGGCTGGCTCATGACAGACAGCTGACACTAAGGAACCACAGCATTTGCACAAGGGTCCCCCCACCCCCACTATGGCCTGGGGGCCAGGCTGACCTGAGAGACAGACACAACATCAGGACCCACCCACTCAGATGTACTGAAATTCCACCACGGGTCTCAGCCTGGGGAGCTAGGGACCTGTTCCTAACACTAGGGGGCTGGCCCTCTAGCAGGGCTGGCCCTAAGACACTGCCCCTCCAACCCCCCAAAGCGGGGAGATATTTATTTTGGGAAGAAAGTTCGGAGGGGGAGAGAATTTATTAATAAAAGAATCTTTAACTTTAAATGGTTTGGAGAGTGGCATGATCCCAGCCTGACTTCCCAGAGCTGGAGGGAGGAGTGAGTCAGCGCGGGGGTGGGGGTGAGGCTCTGACTCACACATTCTCAATGCCTGAGCCCAGCCTGCCAGGACCTGGCCATGCCCTGACCATTTTCCAGGGAAGATCTTGAGAAACCCCAGCATCCAGCATCCCTGCCCTGCCCTCCCTTTCCCAAAGGCCCTGGGTTCCACACTGAAACCTTCATTTGCTCAGCAATCTTTATTCAGTTCTCTGAGGAGGAGACAGCTCCCTTCCCATGCTCCTGCCCCTCCCACCCCAGGGCTCCGTGTCCTCTTGGGGGAAAGTCCTGGTGCCCAGAGGCCTGGTCTGGAGGAAAAGCAGGGCAGCTGGTCCCTTCGTGGGAGTGCTGGCCTCCCCTGTTGTGGGGAAGAAGGAAGGTGGGCAGGGGCACTGCCCCCCAGCACTCAGAGCTCCATTATGTCCCCAGCTGGGGTTGCAGGGTAGTGGGGGGTGGGGGTGTCCCCCAGCCTCAGCAACCGGAGCGCCTCAGGGATCAGGTTCCCAGGGTAGCGCCAGAGAAGCAGCTCAGAGCAAGGGCTTCTGGAAGAGGAAATGACAGTCACGGCACAGGGCTGAGGCTGGTCTGGCAGAGCTACACCCCACCTGGTACAGGTCCCCAGGGGCTCCCCTGGACTGCTGGCACCTTCCAAGGAGCCAAGTAGGGAAACAACAGAGGTTGGCTAGAAGCTAAAAATAGCAAGATGAGGCAGAGCCTGGAGATTGGCTCTGAGGATTGGGTATGATCCTCCGGAAGGCCCAGCTAGTGGATTGTGGATGGTGCCTACCTGAGTGGGGGCAGAGCTGGGCGGAAAGCCATGGGGGGGCTGCAGTAAGGGTGGTCATTATGCAGGCTGAGTCTAGAGAAGTGGGTGACCATGTTCTCCTCAGACAGGAACTGCTTGCGCAGGGGCTCCCTGGGGAGAGACAGGGAGGCAGGCAGCCTGGGATATTCAGAAGAGAGGTAGTCTGATGGGGACCTGAGGTGACAGAGGGCTTGTTGGGAGTCCCTCCCTGCCCCCAAACTCACTGCTCCTCCTCCAGGCGACGCTTGGTGCTCATGGGCACAGCTCCTCGGAGAGGGGAGCTGGGAAGAAAAGAGAGCCCGGAGCACCCCACCCTCTTGGACCCATCCCCAGGATCTGCCCAACTAAGCCTGCAGCGTCAGCCAGGAGCCCCCAGCCCAACCCTGTCTCAGCTGACGCCTAAGTCACCCCCTCTCCCAGACCATCCAGAAGCCTGCCTCGGAGTCTGTCCCCAGTCTGCAACCCTGTCTTAGCTCATGCCCAAGCCCTGCCGATAAACCCTACCGCGTGTCATCCTGCAGAGCAGCCCTGAGGGCCCAGCCAAAGCTCCTGGGCCCCTAGACCAGGCCCACCCAGGGCCCCCACACACACCTCGCGTCCAGGCCTCGGGACGCCCCTGAGGCGGCCCGCGGGTCGCGCTGGGCCCGACTCTGGGGGCCTCGCTCCAGGGGTTGCTGCAGGATCATTGGGGTTCGGGGTCCTGCCAGCAGAGGGGTGGGATCCGGGCGACAGGGGCGGAGCCTCCGAGGGCGTGGCTCAACGCGTGGGGCGTGGCTTTAGGCGAGCGCGCGCGGCCAGGTTCCGCGCAGGCGCGGAAGACGGACAGCACGCGACTGGAAGGCGCGTCGGTTCAGCCGTGTAGGGGAGGGGACCTGGCGTAGTGGCGTTGAGGAGGGCGCCACTTAGTGTTGGGACCTTCTCGGCGGTCACCTCCACTCCTGGGACTCGGGTTACGTGGCGGCCGCCTTCACGCCGGGCAGGCCAGCGGCGTTGGGTAGGTGACACGCCGCGAAAAGGAGGCGCTCGTTGGCACTTCCGGTCTCGTGAGGCTTCGTCGCGCGCGGAGCACTCTGGGACTTTTATTTCTCGAGATGGAGCGAGCCTTGCCTCAAGCGGTGCCTCTCGGTCAGGTGAGGGGGGCGCGATGCGCGGTGCTTTCTGGGGTTTGTAGTCCATGCCCGGCTCCGAAGGGGCCGGCCAAGGAGTCGTGCCCTCTAGACCTGTTTTGCGTGGGCTGTTGGTGGGACTCGGATTCTGACCCGAGGGAGGGAGAGTAACCCAGAAATACCTCAGGGGCCTAACATGAAAGTCAGGATACGGATTAGGAGTCAGTACGTTTTTCTGTATTGGAGTAATAGAGCCACTTTTTAAGCGGTTTCTCCGAGGCAGTCCTGTGCGAAGCTTTTTATATACAACAGCTCATCCAATGGTGACAAAATCTCCCGTGAGCTCCTTTTGACAGTTGAGGAAACCTGGAGGAGAGGCTGAGTCCTTGGTCAAAAGTTCCACTAGGCATCAAGCCTCAACTCTCCCCTTTCTCACCTCCGTCTTCGAACCACCCCTGGGACTATATGGACAGGTGCCTGCTTGGTGGGCTATAAAAAGGAGAACCGAGAAGTCAGTGCGGTGGGAGGCTGGACTGGATCAGGGGTCCCAGACGCCCCAGACAGCCTTCATCCAGCCTCTCTCCACAGATGGAAGTATTTCAGGCCCTGCAGCGGCTGCACATGATCATTTTTTCCCAGAATGTCTCACCCTGTGGGAAGTTCCTGGCAGCTGGCAACAATTACGGGCGGATAGCCATCTTTAGGTACCCTTGCCCCTGCTCCCCACCATCCACTAGCTCCAGCACTTGGTCTTCTGGGGCTGATGCCCCCTGCTTCTGACTCTCAGGCCCCTCTCCTTTCAGCTTGTCTGCTGCTTTGAGCTCTGAGGCCAAAGAGGAAAGTAAGAAGCCCATGGTGACCTTCCAAGGTGGGTGCAGGCATTGAGGCCAGCTTAGGGAACCCCCGGGTGGACGAGAGGAGCAGGACAGGGTCACTCAGGTTCTGTACTTCGATTTAGCCCACGATGGACCCGTCTACAGCATGGTCTCCACTGATCGACATCTTCTCAGTGCTGGGGATGGGGAGGTGAAGGCCTGGCTTTGGGCAGAGATCCTTAAGAAGGTGAGTGTGGAGCTGGGGGAAGGGTGAGGTGCCCAGACCCAGAGAGAGCCTTTGAGGTCACCCATTGTTTTCCTCCATGAAGGGCTGTAAGGAGCTGTGGCGTCGTCAGCCCCCATACAGGTGAGCCAGGCCCATATGGGCAGAGGGCATGTGGGGGTGAAGGTACTGCCTCACAAGAGCTGACCCTGCTTTCCCTCTCCCAGGACCAGTCTGGAAGTACCTGAGATCAATGCTTTGCTTCTCGTCCCCAAGGTTTGAGCCCTTTTTAATCGGGGCTCTGCCCTGCCCTGTTTTGGGCCCAAATTTTAATCCTTCCCCTCTCCCTGTTCTGACTTGACATTCTCTTCTGACCCCATCCTGCCTTCTTCTGCAGGAGAATTCCCTCATCCTGGCGGGGGGAGACTGTCAGCTGCATACGATGGACCTTGAGACGGGGACCTTCACGGTGAGACAGCTGTGGAACAGGAGTGGCAGGGGCAGGGTGGGGGAGCAGGGGCAGCAGCATCCTTCCTGGATCTTGTCCTGACACTGCCCCTCTCCCTGCAGCGGGCCCTCTGGGGCCACACAGACTACATCCACTGCCTGGCACTGCGGGAGCGGAGCCCCGAGGTGCTGTCAGGTGGCGAGGATGGGGCCGTGCGGCTTTGGGGTAAGGGAATGTCTGATTGGAGGGAAAGATGGTGGTAAGGGAGGCTGGGGCAAGGAGGGTACCTTTTATGGTTCTTCCCCCACAGACCTCCGCATGGCCAAGGAGGTCCAGACGATTGAGGTCTACAAGCACGAGGTGAGGGCACACCCCATGCTCTGTGCTTCTTCCTTACTGGGCATCTCTTGTGTCTTCACCTCCTCCTCTATTCTCCTCTTCCCTCCCAGGAGTGCTCGAGGCCCCACAATGGGCGCTGGATTGGATGTTTGGCAACTGACTCCGACTGGATGGTGAGCTGGGCAGAGTGTAGGATGGGGTGGCAGCTCTGGGCCCTGTCCAGCTGAGGCCCTGTGGTTCACGGTAGCTGGGGACCCCCACCTTTCTGCCCAGGTCTGTGGAGGTGGCCCAGCACTAACCCTCTGGCACCTTCGATCCTCCACACCCACCACCGTCTTCCCCATGCGGGCACCACAGAAACATGTTACCTTCTACCAGGACCTGGTGAGCCCCTCTGTCTTGCTTCTGCCAGCCCTGTCCCGCTCCCCCTGCAGCCCTGAACCCTGAGGCCCCTCCTTGTCTTCACAGATTCTATCAGCTGGACAGGGTCGCTGTGTCAATCACTGGCAGCTGAGCGGGGAGCTCAAGGCCCAGGTGCCTGGCTCCTCCCCAGGGCTGCTAAGCCTCAGCCTCAACCAGCAACCAGCAGCCCCTGAGTGCAAGGTGGGTTCAGCAAGGGGCGGTGGGGATCCTGGGAGGCCAGGGCGTGTGGGCAGGTCAGTCACTCCCCTCTTGCCTCTAGGTCCTGACAGCCGCAGGCAACAGCTGCAGGGTGGATGTCTTCACCAATCTGGGCTACCGAGCTTTCTCCTTGTCCTTCTGACCTCCAGCAACACCCCCACCTCCACCTCAGGGGTTTGGAGTGATTTGTTGTTTGTTTTTTTTTTTATACTAATAAAATTTTGGGCATTTTTTTTCATGTGCTTTTTTCCCAAGAATGGAGGCGAAGTCGGTGCAATGATTTATATATTACTTTGTCTGATCTTGATACATAAATACCCACCCTCACCCCTGTCCTGGAGCATGCCAGGGGCCAGGGGGCCTAGTCCCTGGAAAAGATAGACCTATATAGATTCGTAAAACAGCTCTGCCACACCTGCCCCTGCCACCCACCTGGGGTTCCTGGCCCCCAAAGCTGGCCCCTGCTCCCGGTGAGCCCTTGCCCAGCCTCTCGGGGTGGAGAGGGCACCAGCCGCCTTTGGCAGAAAGTCGGGGCCCGTCGCTCCATTGGCCAGAATAGGAAAGTGAGCCAAAGAGGGCAAAGGTGCCCCCCTTGACCGGGCGCTCAGGTCCTTCGGAAGAGGTTGCTGAAGAAGCCGCCGGCGGGCCCAGGGCCCAGGCGCGGCGGGGCGCGGCTCGGGGCGGATCCAGCCGCACTCAGCTCTTTCTGGCGTTGTGATCGCAGCTGCTGTCCGATGACCACCTGCATGTCGTCCTGCGGGCAGGGCGGCCGGGTGGGCGGGTCAGGTCCGTTCGGCCCCGCCCCTTCCTGCCCCCGCCCCTTCCTGCCCCCGCCCCTCACCTGCCAGGCCTCCAGCTCTTGTGTCAGCGCCACCTTCTGGCGGATGGTGCGAAGCAGCTCCCGGGAGAGGGAGTCTCGCTCGAGAGAAACGCGGCTGAGCTCCAGGGCCAGTTCCACGCACCTGCAAGGGAGAGGGACAGAGAGCAGGTCCGAGGGCGCTGGGGCCTCAGCAAACAGTGGTGGTTGGGGGCTCCTGGGCCCAGGCAGGAGTGAGGCCGCTAATACCGAAACCAGGGAGGTTGGCCCTTGCGTCGGAGTGGGGACAATTATAGCACTCGCGTGAGGGAATCCGAGACCCAGAAAGGCCAGAGTGTCCTGGGGGCCTGTAGCCCCCCGTGGGGCGGTGGTGGATGGTGGCAGATGCTCACTTGTTCACGGCCTCGTCCCGATCAGAGAGGGCGCCGCTTAAGACCTCCTCGGGATCCTCCTGCGCCCTCAGTTCCTTCTGCCTTTGCAGCTCCTCCCGCAGGGACTGTAGCTCTTCCCGCTGCAGCGCCATCTGCGGACAGGGTAAGGTGCAGAAAGGCAGGTAGGCCCCTGAGTGTCCCAGCTCTTGCTCTTCCAGGCAGCCTGGACTCCAGCTCGCCGCCCTCCCGCCCCTCCCCCACCCCCCATCCCGGCCTGCTCTGCAAACAACCCAGATAGCTGTGGTCCTGTGCTGGAGATGAATCTTCTGAGCGCCTAGAGGGGTGGGGTTGGTCGGGGTTGGATGAGTGGTATAAACCTGCAGGAAGGATGCACGGAGAAGCATTGGGAGGTGGGACTAAAGGGGCAGTGTAGTCCAGGAAGTCTTCCTGGAGGAGGTGACATACAGGCTGGCTCTTCAAACATGATTGCAAGTTTTTGGGGATGAAGGGCTATCCATAGAGGGGAATTCGTGGGCAAAGCCTCGGAGATGTAGATGGGAAAGAGAAACTGACATTGAGAGGGGCTTTGCAGCCAGTACTATTCTCCCCTCACCTCATCCTGTAACCGGACCACTTCCGCCTCCTTCTCTTCCAGTATCTCTTCTGGGCTCAGGGATGCTCGCTTCCTGGGAGGCTCCAACCTCTCCTCCTGGGGCGAAGGCTGGTGGCTGGATGCCTCTTGGGTCTCCGGGGACAGAGTGGCCTGTTCACCAAAGAAACTGGTCAGTGCAGTGTCGAACCTCGTGGGAAAAAAAGGAGGGGCGGAGTCTGCAGCCCGCTTGGATGGTACGTGTGGGGGCTGGTGGGCCAAGAGCTCACCAGAATATCTCCGCGTCTGTCCGCGTTCTGGTCTTGGTCCTTGTCGCTGTCGAGGATATGGGCAAGCTCTAACTGCAGCGAGGCTCCCGAGATGTTGGCGTCCTGGAGGCGCGACTCCTCCTCCAGCTCCGAGACCCGCCGCTGCAGCCTCCGCAGCGCACTCAGTGCCTCCCCCGCCTCGGAGCGCGCGAGTTCCAGCTGCGACCGACCCACCACAGAGCGAAACAAGGGTGGTCAGCCAGGTGCTCCCTCCACCGGCATCCCGCGGCCGGCTCACAGGGGGCGCCGGCGCGCCACAGAGAGTCAGGCAGCCCCGCGCGTCCGCGCAGCCCAGCTCTGAAGTTCGATCCCACTCCCAGATCGCTGGGCTGCCTTGGGCCGCGCGGTTCCCCTCGGCAGACACCAATTTCCTCCCCTATAAATCAGGGCGCCGATGGGCGCCCCGGCTTCAAAGTCTCCCATCACCCTCCCTCCAGTCCCACCCCACCAGGTCACCTCGAAAAGCCCCACCCCCTCCCCCAACCATACCGGTCTACCTTCTAACTCTCTCCCTAATGCTATCATCCAACATTGACTGATCCTTTTTCCTAAGCCGGGCAATGTGCTGAGGGTCTCACACCCTTACCACAGCCATGTACCATTACCATCCCATCTCACAGATGGGGAAACTGAAGGTGGTGTTCCGCAATAGTAGGAAGGGACACCGAAATAAGAACCCAGGTAATTTGACCACAAAATGCAAACTCCTGAGATCTCAAACATCAAGCCATACTGCCTCTTTTCATTTCCTTTCGTCCATTTTCACAGCCCAGACCTGGTCCAGGTCCCTATCATCTCTGCCCTGAGTTCTGGCCTCAGCCCCATCCCTGGCCTCCCAGATGCCAGTCTCTGATGCATTCTAAGAGTACTGCCCCTGCACAGTAGCTTATGGCTCCCACTTGCCCTTGTGCTAATTAATGCCTGTACTCTTCTGGCCCAGCTGTTAGGGCTCCCAGTGACCCAGCCCTGGTGTCTTCTCCCAGGAAGCCCTGAGGCAGTGGCCAAGGCCCCGGCTGGATGCACCCGCCCACCCCAACCCTACTAGTCACCTCCAGACTGTGCTCCTGCCTCTCCCGCCGTAGCAGCAGCAGCTCCTCATGGGTTGCCTGTAGCCTGCCCTGGCCCTTCTCCACCTCCTCACACAGACCTCGAATCTGGGCCTCCAGGTCCTTTCGGCGACTCTGGAGCATCTGATTCTGGGGAAAGGCCTCAGAGCTGGAGTGGAAGGGCTAGGCCAGGCACAGACAGCCCCCAGCGAGCCTTCCAGGCTCAATAGACCCAGCTGGCACTCACCTCCCCCTGCAGACACTCCAGCCGTGTCCTCAACTCTGCCCCAGCCAAGGCCTGAGCCTGGCACTGCCCCCGAAGGCCATCCAATTCTCTCTGAAGCTCCTGCTCAGTCTGGGAGGCCTGAGGGTGGGGGGAGGCAGTGGAGCCCTCAGCTGGCCCAAGCCGCAACACCAAGCCCAGTGCACCCACTCCCACCAGGACCCAGGTGTCTGCCCCTCCTTGCCCAGGGACCCGGGGTCAGGGCCGTCCCACCTGGGCCAGCTGCTGGCTGAGCCGGAGGTTCTGTTCACTGAGTTCACTGAGGGCGCGTGCCCGCTCCCGTCCGCTGTCCTGCTGCTCGGAACGCTGCTCCCCCAGCTGGGCCCGAAGGGCCTCCAAGTCCCCCTCAAGCTCCACAGTCCTGGCCTCCCACTCGGCTCCCCGGGCTGCCAGGCCTCGGCGGAGCTCATGGTTCTCCTGCTGCAGCCTCTGTGGGGGCCAGGATAGAGGGTAGAGACAGGGAGAGGTGAGACTGGAGGGTATGCAGGGAGACAGACAGAGACCCAAAGAAAGTCCAAGGGGGGTCTGACACAGGCCTGAAAACCAGAAACATGAGAGAGCCGGGGAGGAAGTGGGCAGAGGGCAAGACACAGCCTCAGACAGTAGAGGAGGAGGGAGAGCAATAGAGAGAAGCTTCCGGGAGGGGCTGACCCTGGGCCAGAGTTGGGCGGGCTCCCTGATGCTCACTCACCTCTGGCTGCCTCCAGGGCTTCTGGACCCGAGGGTGTAGGCGCTGTTTCTGGCGCCTGAGTCTGGCAGAATTGAAGCCTAGGCCCATTGCCTCACACACCTGCGTTCCAGGGGCTCTGGAGATTTGGACTCTGCCCAGCCTCTCTGCTCGGTCCCTCTCCCCCAGCTCCTCCTGGCCAGCTCCCTCTAATTAACCCTGGTCAGCCACACCCTGGCCCCAGGCCTCTGCCTGCCCTCCCCCAAACCTGTCTAACCAGCAGGGGGATGCTCCTGGCACACCCAGATGCCCAGCTTGTGGAGGCAGGCAAGTCAGGGGGCCAGCGTCTCCCGCCTCCCTGTCATAGACTCTCCATGCGGGAAGGTGAAGCTAACCACAGCTGCTACAATGATTAGCAGGCATTCCTGCCAGGGCCTGTGCTAGCACTTTACCTATATTTATTTACTCTACAAGACTTAGACTCCTTAACATCCTCATTTTACAAATGAGGAAACTGGGCCTCAGAGAGGTTAAAAGCCTTGCCCAAGGACACACAGTGAGTTAGTGGATCCGGGATTCTAACCCAGGCAGCCAAGCCCTTAACCAAATACTGTGCGGCAACACAGCTCTAGGATGGAGCCCACAGGTTCGGGGTCCTATCGTCCTGGCCGTTGTCCTGCTCTGCTGCTGCTTTGTGGTCAGGCAAGTTCCCTAATATCTCCAAGTCCCATCCATTCATCCATCCATCCATCCATCCATCCAATATTTCCTGAGCTCACCCCGTTTTGGAGTCTTTGTTAGCAGTAAGTGAGACCACCAAGTTCCGTGCCTGAAGCAACTTAGAGTCCAGAGGCAAATGGACACATGCTTGAACCAGGTAGTTTCAGAGGGGGGACATTAAGAGCCCTAAAGAAACCCTGGGAAGTGATTGAAGAGGAGTGGGGTGGGGTGGGGGCTCCTTCAGGAGGAAGTGATGTCTGTTGATTCCTGCAGGGCAAGAAGGAAGAGGGCTATAGCAAGGGACAGCAAGTGCAAAGGCCCTGAGGCAGTATGCATGGGTTGCTCAGGGAACTGAAAAAAGGCCCCCTCTGAGGAGGGACTGCATGGCTGAGATGACTTATAACTGATGTCAAGGAGGTCACATGGGGAGTTTTGTTTTCATTCTAAATGTGAGGGGGAGCCACTGAAAGATTCTGGGCAAGGACTGAAATGATCTGATTTGCAATTTTTGAGGATCCCTCTGGCTTCCCCATGGAGAAGGGGCTCAGGTTGCAAGAGTGGACGCTGGGGACCAGTGAGGAGGCAGCTGCAGTGTCTGGGGCAGATGATGGGGCTGCGGCCAGCTTGGAGAGACAATGAGAAGTGGGTAGACTCACAATCTAGTTTCGAAGAAGAATCAATAGGGCCTGCCAGTGTGGGAGGGAGAGATCACAGAGATGTGCAGGCTCTGGTCCTGCGGCGGGAAGCTGGGGTGGGGACAGCAGGGGATGGGGTCATGGAATCCAGTGCCACTTATGTTGAAATGCCCATTAGGTGGCCAGGTGGGGAGGGTGTGGGGCTGACGACATGCATACAGGAGTCAGTGGTGTCCAGGGTGTTTAGGGGACCAGATGTGACCCCCAGGGTGAGAGTGTGGCTGACTACAGCCTGGGCAGAGGGAACTGTTCATATCTCCCAGAGCCGGATGAGAATTGACCAAGATGATGCATGGAAAGTGCTTAGCCCAGAGCCAGGCAGGGAGAGAGCCCAGGATCTGTTGGCTGGGATCATTGCAATACTGCTGAGGAGACAGACCCAAGATTCAGAGAGGTCCAGCAGCTTGCCCAAGGTCACACAACCAGGCAGGGATCTGAACCCAGGTCCTGTCTTGCCCTCAGAGTCCATATTCTTAACCACTGGGCAACACTGCCAAGGAGGCTGGTCCCAGACCTGAACTGCTGTTCCAGAGGCATCCCCCTGCCTGGCTTTCCTCTCCCTGCCCCCCTGCCTGGTCCCTCCCCTGTCCTCCATCCCCCCAGCCCTGCCCTCTGCTGTCAGCTCACTTCCTCACGCTCAGAGTGCTGGGTGCTCAGCATCTCCAGCCGCCGCTGCAGCTCCTCATTGCGCTCCAGAAGCATCTTGCCAAGCTCTGCGGCCAACAACAGGTCTTTCTCCTTCTGCTGCAGCTGCAGGGCCAGGTCCTTGGGCTCCTCAGACCTTGGGCCCCCTCCCAGGAATGAGTCCTGCCGCTCCAGCACGAAGGGGAAGAAGCCCTCATTGCCGCTGGGGGAGGTGCCCCCGGAGAGCAGCCCAGATGGGAAGCTGGGCCCTTCTGGGGAGCTCATGGTGCCTGCAGTGTCTGTGGGGACAGGTAGGTCTGTGGGGAGAGGTAGCTGCATGACAGTCTACACCGCAGCCCAAAGAGGTTCACTGCCCTGCCCCCCCCCCCCCCCCACTGGCCAAGACGTGGCTCTCCTGCAGTTCTTCAACTGCCTACTGGCCCTCTCGGTCCTGCAGCCAGGGCCTCCCTGGTCCATGAAGGGTTAATGATCTGTGTCTTGGCTGTCCAGCTCCGTTAATGTTTCCAGGGTAAACTGAGGCAGGGAGAAGCAGGAAAAGAGCTGTCCAGACTTCTGCCTCTGGCAGATGTTTTCTGCTCCCAGGAAACCTTCTCCCAGTGCTCCAGGACCACACGCCACCCCAGAGACAGTCCCTGCCCCCCTCTTCCCAGGACCCAGCTGTTCTGGCTCCCCGCCTCTTACCAGCTGGGAAACTCTTCCCAGAACCCAGGTTCTTGGGACTCAGGACTGTGCGATGAGTCCAGCCTCTTCTCCCAAGAATACAGGGCCTTGGGAACTTACGTGTCCTGAGCCCTTAGCCCCCAGAAATCCAGCACCCTCCCCTTCCAGAAGCCCAGGCCCAAGTTCCCAGCCCCCCAGCCCTCCTGACCCTTGTTTTCCTATTTTCTCAGGTCCCCATCCTTCTGAACTTAGGTGCCCGGACCCTCAGCCCACCCCTTCTAGATTGATGGCCCCAGTCCCCCAGTTTCCAGGCCCTGAGCAGGCGGGCAGGCGAGGTAACAGGTTGTGCCGGCACTGCCACCCGCCCGGCCACTCCAGGTTTCTGTTTACTTCCCGCCCGGCTTTGGGGATGGGAGCCTGGTGGCACTCCCCTAGGGCCGCCAGGGCCCGCAGTTCAGGGGCTCCAGGGCTCAGGAGGGAGGGGAAACACGGGGCTTTCCTGGCATATTACCCCTCTCCAGCACTCCTGAGGTTCCCCCACCCCCTACGCGTGCACACACATCTGTCCCTTCCCCTCCTCCCCTCGCCAGGTGTCCGACCCCAGGCCTACTCTCAGGGCCCAGGCATCAGCGGCAGTCCCAGCCCAAATGCCCCCCGGCCAGACGGGGTCTCCCTGACGTGGCCTCTGCAGGCCCAACACCGCTCTGGGACTCAGGGGTATCCCTCCTTCTCACCCTTCCCGGCACTGAGCTACCAGTTATTAGCACCTCAACCCAGGCGTCAGGGTCCCCAGCGCCTCGACCCCCAACCCTAGGCGTCGGAAGCCCAGCCACCGCCTTCCTGCCTTCCTGCCTTCCTTCCTGCCCGCGTCCCCCGTTTCCCGGCCCCGGGAGTCCGGCCCAGCCGCCCCTGCCCCGCCCCATGCCCCACTCGCCCACTCTCCCCGGCCCGGTTCGCCCGAAGCTCGAAGGGTCCCTGTCCTCGGCGCCCTTTAGACTCTCACCCGACGACGCCGGGCTCCCTCCGAGGTACCCGCGGTCCGCGGTCCCCGGTCCCCTCTTCCGGAGGCGGCGCCAGGTGAACTGCCCGCACAGGTGAGGGCGCGGTGCCACGGGCAAGGCCTGGGGCGCCCCCTGGTGGCCGGAATGGCCAGGTGGGGCCTAAAGAAAGGCCTCCACCCAGATCAGAGCCAGTGACCCATCTTGCTGCCATTGGAAAACGACAGGGCCCATTAACTGAGCACCTGCTGTGTGCAGACCCCTGAGCATATATGTCAGCTCCTTTCCCCTCACAACTGCTCTTGTGGGATAGGAAATTATTAACAATAACAACAAATCTAACATGTATTAATGCTAAGTAATATGCTAAGTAACAATATCCTCTTATATGGGAATAACTTCTTTACTTTCATGACATCCTAATGAAGCAGGAACTACTATTATCCCCATTTTACAGATGAGTAAACTGAGGGCCAGGGAGAATCTAACTTGCTTGGGGTCACGTGGCCAGAACTTGAATGTGAGCAGCACAAGTGTGACTTCAGGGTGTGTGCTCTTATGCTGATTCCCATGCTGTAGGTGACAGCTAAAGTGACTTGCCCGTAACCACACCTTAGCCTGTGCGCCTCCCAACTTGAGGCTGTCGGTTCCCAGGCTGCACAGAGGCAGAGGCAGAGGCCTGGGTATGGAGACTGGGAGGATCCAGGCCTGGGTTCTGGGGTCCAGCCCAGTGCAGCCTGGGCATGCAGGGGATGCCCCTGCTGTGACCTGGTGGCTTGTCAGGAGTCTCCGCAGACTTCCAGGGCTCCCTGGGTCCCTGTAAAAGGGGTTCCTGGCCTGGTGAGTAGGGACAGATGGAGGGCTGGGAGCAATGGTATGCTGGTAACACTTTAACAACAGACTCTCTGGGGAAAAAGAATGCCCTGATTTGTTGCTTTTGCCAATTTCTGTGCTGTAAGTACTCCCTCCAAAGCTGATTTCAAGCTACTGATGTGACATCCTTGAATGTGGAGATGGGCAGAAATGTCCATAATCAGCTTTTGCCAGCCAGTACCAGCTGGCTCCCCTGCCCCTCTGGCTGTGGGGGGTCAGGGCTTCTGAGTCTTGGAGGACTGGAGTCCTATCTGGCTGAATTTTAGAAAAACAGGAGGAAGATGGGAGCTGGGACTTCTGACTTGTGGGGAAATGGATGCAAGGATTCCTTGGAGGGGTGGTTCGGGGGCTGGGACTACTGCGTCCGGGGCTGGGACAAGGTTTCCTGCCAGTACAGAGCAGGGGTACCAGTTACATTGCAAAGGGGTCTGTGGGCTGCCTTGCCTGGCAAGGCCAGTACAGTCTCCCACAGCACCTGTAGGACAGCCTGGCAGACTTCGGAGGGCTGGAGACACCCCAGCCTTGCCTCGGTGCTGCCACCTGACTCCCTCCAAATACCAGGACCACCAGGGACCCCGGGTATAATGCACCCACACTCGGCAAGCCTTCCCTGAGCCCCCCTCCTGCCAGGCAGGGGGTGGGCTCACCTGGAGATGAAGTGCTCAAGACCCTACTCCCAAAGGAGGTTCACAGTCCACCCAGGAGGTTGGAGGAGGTGTAGACCTATAAACCAGAAAGGCACCAATAAAACAAACAGCAAAAGAGCTTGGCTCTTGGGTGCTGGCATCACATGGCTTCAGTCCAAATCCCAGTTTGGCCACATGTCAGCTCTGTGTACCTGTGTCATTCAGTTGACTGGCCTCTGCAGCCCTCAGTTTCTCCATCTGTAAAATGGAGGTGATCACAGTTCCTAGCTTATGGAGTTCTGAGAATTCAATGAGGGTGAAGTACCAGCGCTTAGGCTGTGCTCATGATCCTCAGCAGGGCCCTAAGAAATGACTCACCACACATATTACAATGCATTTCATCCTCACAGCAACCCTATTAAGTCATTACCATTCACAGACAGGTTACCAACTCAGGGAGGCAAAGTGATTTGTCTGTGGCTGCATGGACGACCTCTCATCCCAGCTTGCCTGGCTCCCAGTCCCAGTAATTCTTTGGACATTTGAATCTGGCCTCCAGCCTCCCTGCTGGACCTGAGTCCTGGCCTCCAGCCCCTCCCCTGTCCCCCAGGTCTCTCTCCCAGCCTCCTTGCTGATCATAGGTGAATATGGATGAGAGCAACAGAGTGGCCCCAGGGAAGCCCTAGGGATGCTGGGACATGTCCAGATAAGAGCAGAGATGATAATAACCCAGCCCTCTGGTCTCCAGCCACCCCCCAAGCAAGCCAGCTTCCTGGAGCCTCCAAGCTCTGGTTCAGCCCTGAATGCTCTCCCCCACCTTCCTAACCACCTGGTGGGCCCCTAGTGTTCTGAGTCCTGGTGTCTCCTCCCTGGGGAAGCCTCCGCAGACTTCACAAGGACTTGGGCAGCCTCTGCTGGGCGGCAGAAGCCAGCAGAATGCCCCACCCACTCCAGTGAGGCAACCCAGGGAATGGCGCACTTCCAGACCAAGGTGCCTCCGGGCTTTTACGACAGATACAAAGTCTATGAACAATAAGTAGTATTGTTTGGGGCATTTAAAACCTTCCTATAAAATGTTTTGCACTGAATACATTGTTCTGTAACTTGCTTTTTTTCATTTAGCCTGATATTTCCAAGTTTTTTCCCAACTTAAAAAAAATTGACTTTATTGGTAGGTATTCATTTCCTAGGGCTGCCATAACAAATTTATGGCTCAAAAAACAGAAATGTATTGTTTCATAGTTCTGGGGGCCAGAAGCCCGAAATCAAGGTGTGGGTAGGGTTGGCTCCTCCTTGAGCCCCTGACGGGCATCTCTCCTACACTGCTCTCCCAGCTCCATGGTCCATCACCCAGAGCTCCCCGTGCTCCTTCCGCAGGTCTTATCCCCTGGAAACCACTGATCTGTTTTACTTTGCCTCTTCCAGATTGCTCTCTGAATGGAGTCGTGGCAATAAAAGCACCAAGTCCTAACCACTGGACCGCTAGGGAAGTCCCTTCTCCTGGCTGCTTTGACCCAGCATAATGCTGCTGCGATTCATCCGTGTCATACATATCAGTGGAATCAATAGGGTTGAGAAGTTTCAAATCTAAAGGAAAGTTGCTGAAATAACACAATGAATACCCTCCACTTAGGCTCCCAATGGTGGACATTTTGCCACATTTGCTTTCTTGCTCTCTTACACGACACACACTCTCACACATTTTACTAAACCGTTGGCTACTTCAGCTTGCATCTCTGAGGACACAGATATCCCCGTACATAATCATGTACCATTATCACATGTGATCAACTGAACATTTCTCTTTAGACCCCTTTCATCTGAAATACTCCCCTTGCCTTCTTTTTTTTTTTCTAATATTTATTTATTTATTTTGGCTGTGCCGGGTCTTAGTTGTGGTCCACAAGATCTTCTGTTGCGGCATGCATGCGGGATCTAGTTCCCTGACCAGGGATTGAGCCCGGGCTCCCTGCATTGGGAGTGCAGAATCTTACTCACTGGACCACCAGGGAAGTCCCACTCCCCTTGCCTTCTTATGTGTCTTTCAGGATATTGACTTTGGGGGGAAGAATACAAGCAGCTGTTTTCCAAAATGTTTCTCAGACTTATCCAGGATAATGTATTTAGATTTAGTTTGTTCTTAACAGCTGTAAGGTATTTCATCCAATATTTATGCCCTGATTTATTTCTCCACTCTACTATCAATGAACACTTAGTCTTCTGGCACTTCTTCAACATTATAAACAATTTTCTAATGCACATCCTTGTACATAGATCTCCATGGACACTTGGATGGAAATTTTATGCTGTCATCATTCTAGAAGTAGAATGAGTGGGGGGAGGTGTTCCAGTGATCTCTTGCTGTGTAATAACTATCCCACCATTTAGAGGCTTGGAACAGCAAGGTTTTTTTTTTAAATTATTCTTTAGAACTTTTTTTTTTAAATTTATTTTTGGCTGCGTTGGGTCTTCATTGCTGCACGTGGGCTTTCTCTAGTTGTGGCGAGCAGGGGCTCCTCTTCGTTGCGGTGCGTGGGCTTCTCATCATGGTGGCTTCTCTTGTTGTAAAGCACAGGCTCTAGGCGCACAGGCTCAGTAGTTGTGTCGCACGGGCTTCATGTGGGATCTTCCCGGACCAGGGCTTGAAGCCGTGTCCCTTGCATTAACAGGCGGATTCTTAACCACTGTGCCACCAGGGAAGCCCAGCAATTTGGTTTTCTCTCTCACAGTTTTGAGGGTTGGCTGGGTTCTGCCGGCATCTCATGCAGTTGCAGGTAAGATGGTGGCCGGGACTGGTGTCATCAGATGGTTTCTCTGCGCCCATGTCTGGCGCCTGGGCTGGCTGGCTGGGTCAGCTGGGACGAGATAGTGTTTCTTTCTTCACGCAGCCTCTGCACGCGTCTGCCTGGATTTCCTCCCAGCGAGGCTATCCTGGACTCCTCACGTGGCAGCCGACTTCCCCAAAAACGAGGTTCCAAGAAGCCTGGGCAGAAGGTGCCAGGCTTCTTAAGACTCAGAAGTTCCCAGAACCATCACTTCTGTAGCATGCTACTGGTCAGCAAGGCACTGAGTCAGCCCAGGTTCCAGGGGAAAGGAGTGGATTCCACCTCTCCACAGGAGGAGTAGAGAAGAATTTGCAGCCATCTTTTACCTACCACAGAGGTTATGCTCTTCAGTTTTATTAAATATCGCCCAACTGGTTTCCAAAGGGTAGGTATGAATTTACACTCTGTAATCAGAAGTCCAACTCCATTTCTTTTTTTTTTAAACATCTTTATTGGAGTATAATTGCTTTACACAAATATGGAACGCTTCACGAATTTGCGTGTCATCCTTGCTCAGGGGCCACGCTAATCTTCTCTGTATCGTTCCAATTTTAGTATATGTGCTGCCAAAGCGAGCACTAACTCCATTTCTGATGTTTGCTAATAGCCTGAAAGCCTCAGACTTCCCTCTTCCCTCTTGTGTCCCACATCTGGGCAAGCTGATAAGAAGGCCCTGATGCTCGCTCCCTTGCACAGACGGGAAATTGAATTCAGGAAAGCCCTGGCCAGTGTGAAGGGGCCCTCAGCCCAGCCTCACCCCCTGACCACAGTGAAAGCCCCTCCTCACTCTCTCAAGCCATTTCTGACCTGCTTGGGAACCTGCCCTGCTCCTCCCAGGAAGCCTCATTATGTCAGTCATCAATCTCATCCTACTCTCTTGCTACGTGTGACCTCATCAGTCTTCACCTCCCATCACGAAGCAACCAGGAAACACACTCCTATTGGCAGAGTGTGAGTTTCATCTAGCCCGTTCCTAGCTAATACTTGGCATCATCAGACTTTTAAATTTTTGCCAATCCAATGACAAACATGGTGTGAGATAATAGAAAAAATATATATCGGTCTCTGCCCTCAGTTCCTGGTACAAAGCTCCTGAAATCCTTGTAAATAGGGATGCCAGGAGAAGTGAGGTTTTCATTAAGTTGGTGTCAGTGAAGTGGGATTTGCTAGAACTCATGGAAGCATGTGGCTTGGGAAGAGAAAGGATAAAAGGGCAGGGGATGCGGAGATTTTGATTCCTGGTAGCCACGTGGTCACCCATGGTCTGGAGAAGCAGCTGTACTGTACTCAGGTACTAAAGGTAAAAGCTGGCAATGGAATTTAGGGATGGACCCAACTCCCAGGGAGTTGGTTCAATTGAGGCAGAAGGAAATGAAAACTAATAAGAAAACGGCAAAGGATTCAACTGTTTATTGTTATCGGTAATAGCTAAAATGAAATTAAAAGAGAGTGCTGGGTGGAACCTTGATACTGATCAGATTTTGGTGAGTCTGAGCTTTGGCCACTAGCCTAATGCCTCCCAATGAGGGAAAAGTCTCGCAGGGACAACCATAAGTACCTCTGAGACCTCAGGTCACCAGGAAGGTAGTCAAGGTGAGGGAAAGGCAAAACCAAGAAACTGCTGAAAGCAGGGGAACAGTGTGGAGGGTTTTTTTCATTTCGTGTATCAGTATCATCACTTTCTTGAAGACCCTTTCTTGAAATGGATTGTGAGAGTAACTAGCTTAGGGCTGTTCTTTGGTTTTGAGTCTGCAGACTGGAAGGGCATGTCTGGGTTGATTCAGGACCCACAGCTCAATATGAAAGAATCACAGATGGTTATAAGTGATCCAGACCCACAGGAGGTTATTCCCGAGGGAACAGCCAGCCTGGTAGACTGAAGAAAAGCCACAGTAAGGTCTGATTACCCTGGGAAGGAGAACTATCCATCTTGCCCCATAAATGCCAAGTGGAACACTGCAGACGAAGTGGATGACAACTCTGTATGCTAGCCACCTGGAGCTGGCTTTAAAAGGACCTGGATATTCACCCACCAAATATGCCCCTTACCCCGACCACCCTCTGGTTGAGGGGGGTGGCCCTTTTGCATGGGTACCCCCACATAACCTGACTGCTGCAAAACTGAAGGACAGTTCAGGAAGCCTTATAAATCTGTGGTACCAGCTCCCCCTCATGGGTCTTACTAAAGAAAAAAATTAGGTTAATTAACAAGAAAATGGGGGGACTTCCCTGGTGGCACAGTGGTTAAGAATCCACCTGCCAATTCAGGGGACATGGGTGTGAGCCCTGGTCCGGGAAGATCCCACATGCCGCAGAGCAACTAAATCCGTGTGCCACAACTACTGAGCCTGCGCCCTAGAGTCTGCGAGCCACAACTACTGAGCCCGCACGTGCCTAGAGCCTGTGTTCCACAAGAGAAGCCACCACCATGAAGAGTAGCCCCCCCTCGCCGCAACTAGAGAAAGCCCAGCAACAAAGACCCAACGCAGCCATAAATAAATAAATAAATAAATTCAGTTATTAAAAAAAAAAAAAGAAAATGGGGAAAGGCAGAGGAGAGAATCAAGAGACAAGAGACAGGTCTTGGCAGGGTGAACATTTTTAAAGGGTTATTAAGAAATAAGGTGAATAAAACGAATATTGATAGGAATGAAACAAAGAGTAAAACGAGAGGAGAGAAGGACTTCCTTGGTGGTCCAGTGGTTAAGACTCCATGCTTCCATTGCAGGGAGCACGGGTTCAATCCCTGGTTTGGATCCTGCATCCCGCATCCCGCATGACGCGTGGCATGGCCAAAAACCAAAAAAAACCAGGTGGCTAGCAACCTGGGGAGAAGTCGGACTCAAGTCCCAGAACCAACTCTGCAGATCCTGCTTGGCCATGAAAGGTGTTTTTTTTTTTTTTTTTTTTTTTCGGTACGCGGGCCTCTCACTGTTGTGGCCTCTCCCGTTGCGGAGCACAGGCTCCGGACGCGCAGGCTCAGCGGCCATGGCTCACGGGCCAGCCGCTCCATGTGGGATCTTCGCAGACCGGGGCACGAACCCACGTCCCCTGCATTAGCAGGCGGACTCTTAACTACTGCACCACCAGGGAAGCCCAGCCATGAAAGTTTTTAAAGGGGAAAAAGGAGAGGTAATCTCAGTTAATCACTGTCAGTTTCTTTTTCTTTGACGGCACCTCGCTAGCAAGTAGGATCTTAGTTCATTGGAAGAATGGAGTCTTAACCACTGCACCACCGGGGAAGTCCCCTCAGTTAATCACTGAGATAGGGGGTCAGAATCATCACCATCTCCCGTTGGGTGCAGCCTTGTCGACTCCTTGTGATCTTTCTTTAAATGCCACCTTGTACAGTTTCTTCACGAGATTACTGAAGGGGAAGCTAGGGAAGAGATCTAGTCATCTGTTAATTCCTCATTCTTCATTTCTATTTCTTTGATCTAAGGAAAGAATTAGGTTTGGCTAAGTATTGTGTGATCAAAAGATTTGAAAGGTGTGCTTGGGCCGGAGGTTAGTTACAATCTGGCTTTGCTAAAGGGACAAGACAAAAGGGACCTCCTGCAGAGAGCTCTTTCCTGCAAAGAGCTCTTTCCTGCAAAGAGCTCTTTCCTGCAAAAAGCTGCTTACATCCCCATTGTCAGACATCACTCCATTTCTAAGGGATTAGGGGCGAAGGTCTATCTTCTGTAACTTTTTCCTGCTGACATAGGGTGTCGTAGTCTTAGTGTGGAAGATGTCGACATGCTTCTATAGCATCTCTTTGCTGACAATTTTAGTTGCCCGCTTACATATACGGGCATAGCAAACTACAATTATTTTGACGCCCACAGATACAGATTATTATGAGCAATAGTGTTAACCGCATTCTCTTCAGGCCAGTACTTGGAATTGTGCTAGCCAAAGAGTCAGTACTGCTCAAAACGAAGCAGCTTATGTCATGGCTGCAGTCTGGTCATCATGCTTTTTCCCTCTGGGGGACAGTTACAGTATCTGTAAAGCAACTCAAGAATGTGCATCAGACACTGAAAGATTCTGTGACTCTATTGTCCTGATCATTAACTGCTTGAGCCTGCTCTTTTGTGACTCAGGGAGGCTTGGGAGAATTCAGCTTTTCTACAAACAAGAGGCAGGGGACACTGGAAGGGCCTTTGTACCTGGGGGGAGGCGGGGGTACCACAGTGTTCTGCTCCGTTTTGATTCCTCCCTTCTGCCTCCCCCTAACCCCACCCAAGCAACCACTGATCTGCTTTCTATCCCTCTAGATTGGTTTGCATTTGCTAAATATAACTGGAATCATATAGCATGATCTATTTTTTTGTCCTCCTTCTTTTGTTTGTTTTCCACATTAACTTTTTTTTCTTATTGTGGTAAAATACACATATATAAAATTTGTTATCTTAACCATTTTTAAGTGTACAGTTTGGCGGCATTACCTGCAGTCACAATGCTGTGCAGAAATCACCACAATCATCCCCATAATTCCTTTCGGCTTGTAAAACTGAAACTCTGTCCCCATTAAACACAAACTACCCCTTCTCCCCACCCTTGGCCCCTGGCAGTCACCACTGTACTTTCTGTCTCTGTGAGTTTCAGTACTCTAAGTACCTCATTTAAGTGGAATCCTGTAGTATTTGCCTGCCATTAGGTCTTTTCAAGGACAGTTTCTGTTGATTTTTTTTTTCCTTTGAACTGACCATATTTCCTGTTTCTTTGTGTGCCTTGTGATTTTTTGTTGAACACTGGGACATTTAAATCTAATAATGTGGTAACTCTGGAAGTCAGGTTCTCCCCCTCCCCAGGGTTTGCTGTTTTTTGTTGTTGTTTGGGGGGGGGGGAATGTTGTAGGCTGTCTCTGTGACTGAGGTGTGAACTTAATGTGTTCTTAGGTCTTTTCTGAGCCTTTCCTTGGGCACACGCAGTCACTTGCTAATTTTCCCCATAGATGCAGGTTTTTTGTTTTGTTTTGTTTTGTTTTAATGTTCTAGTCTTTAATGTCTGACTCCTGAAAGAGGAAAATCTTTAAAAGATGGGGGTTAATACTCAATGCTCTGTGGTGACCTAAATGGGAAGGAAATCCAAAAAAGAGGGGATATATGTATACGTATAGCTGATTCACTTTGTTGTACAGTAGAAACTAACACAACATTGTAAAGCAATTATACTCCAATAAAAATTAATTTTTAAAAAAGAAGGGGGTTAAAAAGGGGTCACGGCTCAGCCCTTTAAATCCCCCCCCCCGCCGTCACTTCAGCCAGATGGGCGGGGGCTGCAGCACGGGGGGAGGTGTCACAAGAATGGCTGCCACCCCTCTGTCTACAGCTCCCTGATCAGAAGCATTGATCATTCTCAGCCATCAGAGCCCAGATCCCCCATCTTCGGAGGACAGGGTCCTTTTTGCTCACCTTCCTTCCTGCAAGCTCTCCAGGTGGGGGATGGGCAGCTACTACTGAACTGAGAACTGAAATTGATGGCCATTTACTGTCCAAGCCTTCCCCTGGAAGTTGTAAGCCTTCAGCGTTCCAGAATAGTTCCATCAGACAGATTCTGCCAGTGCAATTGTTGTCCAGGTGGAGAGACAGATTCCTGGTACTTCCTACTCCACCATCTTCCCAGAATCTTCTCCAATCCAAAGCCTTTTGCACAACAGTGGGTGAAACAGTCGGGGAGTGAAGAAGGGAACTTCCCAGTACTCCTTGACACAGGAGCCCCACTCACCACTCACTGTGGTACCAAAACCTGTTGGTGAAGCCCTGACTTGGCGGCAATTAGATTGAGAAAACAGAACGTAGAAGTGCAAGAGTTCATGAGATTATGGAAGTTGGAATGTTTAAACAGGCTTTATGTAAAGAAGCTGTGTCTCCTTTACCTATTGTTTTATGGGAATGGATATTATGTCCTGCTGGGAATATTTCCCTTACCTGGTATTGTAAACCCCAAACCTGTAGATGGAGTCCCAGAGGAGGCCACATCTAGGAATGTAAGGGTCGATTGAATTAAGGTAAAAGTTCTACTAACTGGAATTCTACTAATTGGAATATTCCATCAGACTTTCTGTGAAGTGCCTCTTTTACCTGAGTGCAATTCCAAGGATTGACACTGTATCTGACTGGGGAATGTTTCCCTAACTAGTACTGTGAAACAGAAGGTGTGCAAATCCTCCCTTCAAGCAAGGTTACTTGGACCTGCTAAACAGGAACCAGTAAGATTGCCCGAGTCTACACAGCGTTGAATAGAAGACGGGGTGCTGGCAGGGACAGAGTCTCTGTGCGGTAGCCCTATGTGGAGTCTACGTAGACTGGGGTTTAAGGCAAAAGCCTGTGAGCACCCCCCAGCGATGACTACTGGGACTTTCAACTGGAGAGTTTCCAGGGTTATTTACTACCTTGTTTTCAGACATTAATTGAAGCTACCCCATGACTGAAGGACATAAAATTATCTTAAAACCTGAAATACCCATTACATCTAGGATGATGTCAGAGAAATGCTCTAATGGGGATGGCAGAACCCAGAAGAGTTCCATCATAAGATGGAAATAGTTTTTACTAGATGGTGCTGCCTGGGGAGACCGTCACAAGGAGGGAGCCTCTCTTCTCTGAGGACTGAATCCGGATCTGTGTGAGCAGCTCTGGATTCCGCCACTTGGACAGTGGCGGAACGTGGAACGCGGCACGTGGGATCCTCCCAGACCGGGGCACGAACCGGAGTCCCCTGCACTGGCAGGCAGACCCTCAACCACTGCGCCACCAGGGAAAACCGTGACTGGTGTCTTTATGAGAAAAGGGGATATGGACCACAAAAAGACACCAGGGCTGCGTGGGCACAGAGGAAAGACCACGTGAGGACACAGGGACAAAACAGCCACCTGCAAGGTGAGGAGAGAAGCCTGGAAAAATCGACGTTGCCTGCACCTTGATCTTGGACTTCCGGCCTCCAGAACTGTCAGGAAATAAATTTCCCACGTTGTTCAGGCCACCTGGTCTGTGGTAGTTTTTGTTATGGCAGCCCCAGCGGATCAGCACAGGATCTCAGTGTTTTAGTTTGCATCTCTAGCTTGCTAATCCTGCTCACTATTTATTTTGTTTAAAACACACATGGGGTCCTGTGGCTGCCCTGCTTGCGCCACAGACTGAACTCTTTCACTCACCCGCCCTCGCCAGGAAGTCCACCCCCACCTTCCTCTTCATCCTTCTCCAGCTGCTCGGCCTCCTAGCACCCGGCTCCCCGGGGGGCGTGAGGGGCGGCTGTGCCTCCGGGATCTCCTCCTATTCACCCCCTCCTCCGACCTGCGCTCCCGGGCCGGGGCCGGCGCTCCAGCACCTGCGAGGATATTACTGGATTTTTAAATGCTTAGTACCTGCCCCGAAGTAGCCCCCGGGTCTGAGATCTAGAGTTGCTAGGACCACCGCGTAGGAAGCAGAGACCCGCGCAGCCCACGTGTTTGGGGGAATGAATTCGGTGACCACAGGCCGCCGCACGCGCGCACACGGGGGCCGCGGGCGGAGATGGGCTGGGGGCGTGCCAGGGCACCGCGGAGGGGGAAGCGGCCCAGCCTCCCGCCGCCCGGAAATCCCCCCTGCGCTTGGCCGGCGGAGCGTCTTGGGGTCTCCGGGAAGGGCAGCTGGGGGAAGGGGAGGACCCCAAGCCGCCCCTCCCCCGGGCCCGGCTTCGCGGATCTGAGAAAGCAGAAGCGACCGGCGCTCTGGGGAGTCCCACCGGAGCCGGGATCTGGGAAGAGAAACTTGCGGCCGGGGCTGGGGCCGCGCCCCGCGCTCTCTGAAGCGCTCGGAGGAGAGGTCCTGGGTCCGGGAGGGGTCCTGCGACACCACCCGGCCCGCCTCGTCTCGCTGGAAGACTGAAGATCCGGCCCTTTCCCCTGCTGCGCCGTCTTCGCCTAGTGGGCAGCGCCTGACCCTACCCTCCCCGCTCCGCCCGCCGCTCCAGTCCGGAGGAGGGGCCGTCGGCGCGGACAGGACCAGCCCGCATCCCCGAGAGGCGGCCGTCGCGGACCCGGAGCCCGAACTTCCGCCCCCTTCCCACACCCTCTCAACTTTCCCGGCCCTCCGCTGGACGCCCCTGTGCCCCCTCCATCGTGCCTCCCAGGTTGCCGGATCTCCGAGCGGCCCCCCATCCCCTCGCCCACTCCTCGTATCCCGTGCCGGGTCCCCTGAGCCTCTGATCTCCTTCCCCGGATCCCCAGGGCGGCGCGGGTCAGGTCCCCTCGAGCTCCGCCGGCTGTCAGGGCAAGACCGCGCCATGCTGCGGCTCCTGGCGCTGTTGCTCCCGCTGCTGCCGCCGCCCGCGCGCGCCCGGGAGCCCTCCGCGCAGGACGTGAGCCTGGGCGTGGTGAGTGCCGGGGTTCGCGGACTCCTGGACCTGCAGGGAGGCTGGGAGAGGGAAGCCGGGGCCTGGACTCTCGGGTTCAGAGGAAGCTGGGGGCGGTTCAAATGTCCAAAGAGTGACCGGGGATGGAGATAGGGGACCCGAATTATTGGATCCGTCAGGAAGTTCGGGGCCCGAATTTGGAAATCTGGAAAGGGGCTAGGGTGGGGAGGTGGGGACTCTTGGGAACAGATGAACAAGGGCCAACCCAGGGCTGGAGGGCCTGTACCTTGAGATGGGGATCAGGCCAGTACCCGGGGCTGAGGACTCTGGACTATCCATGTCTGGTGAGAGGTGGGGCTTCCAGGATGGTGGAGAGAAGGGAAAGTCCCATTTCTTCGACCTTTCTTGCTTCCCCTGTTCCCTCCTCTGGTCTAGGACTGGCTGACCCGCTATGGCTATCTGCCGCCACCTCACCCTGCCCAGGCCCAGCTGCAGAGCCCTGCAAAGCTGCGGGATGCGATCAAGGTCATGCAGAGGTTTGCGGGTCTGCCGGAGACAGGCGTCCTGGGTATGTGGCCCCCACCCCCTGCCCCAGCCCAGCCTCCGCACCCAGCCTGACCATTGTTGCCCACCCAACCAACCGCAGTTTCTAAACCTCCCGTGTATCTGAATCACAGGCGCTATGGAATGCTGACCTCAGGTCCCAACTCGGAGGTTCTAAGATATTTCTCGTTCAGTAAATATTTATCAGGAATCTCTTCTTGATAAATAACATGTGAGGTCATTTCAGGCTCCGCTGGTATAGTGGTGAACAAGGTAGATGAGGTCCCTGCTCTCACAGACCTAACATTCTAGAGGGAGACACACACAGAGCAAGAACAGAAATATGCAAACTAATTTCAGATAGTGGTGAGCGTTCTGATGAAAATAAAATGCTAATGGTATTCAGGGAGCTGGTCTGGGCAGGGCACGCCCCTCTGAAAGATGTCATATGAGTTGGGAGGAGCTCATATGACTTGAAGAATTCGTAGGACACAAAGAGGAGGAAACAGCCATGGGAAGATGTGGGAAAAGAGTGTCCCAGGCAAGTGCAAAGGCCCTGTGGCAGACACTGGCTTGCATGCCTGTAATGAAAGGAGAACTGATGAACTAAACAAGAGCCTGATCAGGGGCCGTGCAAGGTGTTTCGGTTTGATTTCAAGTGTGATAAGAAACCCTGAGCAGGTTTGAGGGAGAGAGGCAACTTGATGTGATTAGCAATTTTAAGCTTCCTCTGCTTACTGCTGGAGAATGGAGGGTGGGGAGCACCCAGACCAGGAAGGAGGCACGTAGTGTTCAGGCAACGATGTGATGAGATGCAGCTGAATCCACGGTGTATATTTTGGAGGTAGAGCTGAGAGGCTCGTCTGTTGGGTTAAATGAAAGGAAGAGAGAGGTGGAGGGGTCCTGTCCAGCTACGAGGGGAGGTAGGACCCTTTTGGCAACAGGATGTGCTCAATTGCTCTTTTTCACCTCAACCTTCACTTGGAGTGAGGGGATGGTTGGGGATGGAGCCAAGCTGGTAAAGGGGATTTCAGGAGATCTGACCTAGGAGGGGCTTGCCACAGGAGACCAGAGACCCAGCTGGCCTGGGGACTTTCAACTTTATCTGGATGTGATGGGGACTTGGGAGCTAGTGTGTGAGGTATGGGCAACCTCCCAGGGGATTCCAGCCTCCAAGAGAGGAGTTCTCACTGCACCCCCAGGGTTCCTTTCTCTAGAGGCCAGTGGCCAGGGCTCAGGGAAGCAGGATGCCCAGATCCTGGCCTGAGAGTCTGAGTCCATGCAGGACCATGCAGAGGGTGATACTACCCAGAAGGGCAGTGTCATAGTCTGGTATGAGCTGGCTTCCAGAATTAGATGGCCTGGGTTCCAATCGAAGATGTGGGGCCTTCTTGGGCAAGTGTTTTAAGTGCTATGAGACTCAATTTCCCCATGGAGAAAGTGCGCTGGTGCCTACTGGTGACCCCCCTCTGCCACAACCTCTCCCCCAGACCCTGTGACAGTGGCCACCATGCATAAGCCCCGCTGCTCCCTGCCTGATGTGCTGGGGGCGGCGGGGCTGGTCAGGCGGCGCCGCCGGTATGCTCTGAGTGGCGGTGTGTGGAAGAAGCGAACCCTGACGTGGAGGTAGGTCCTGGCGCCCTCTCCCACCCTGGGCCTGCCTGACCCAGCTTCGAGTGAGTGGCTGCCTTCTCTGTCCTTGGCCCCCCTCACTCACCCCTCCTCTTTCCAGGGTAAACTCCTTCCCCCAGGGCTCAGTGCTGAGCCAGGAGACAGTGCGGACCCTCATGCACCATGCCTTGACCACCTGGGGTGTTGAGTCAGGCCTCGAATTCCAGGAAGTGGGTTCTCAGGGCCCGACGGAGCCTGATATCCTCATCGACTTTGCCCGGGCCTATCACCAGGACAGTTACCCCTTCGACGGGCAGGGGGGCACCCTCGCCCATGCCTTCTTCCCTGGGGAGCACTCCATCTCTGGGGACACTCACTTTGATGATGAGGAGACCTGGACTTTTGGGTCAAAAGGTACAATCTCCCCTCTTCTGAGAGATCCTCTTCCCAGATCTGTCTGTCCTTAAGAATTAAGTTTAAATTACCTTTATTTATGGAGGCTGTATCAGTTGTGCTTCTCCAGAGAAATAGAACCAGTCAGATGTGTGTGTGTGTGTGTGTGTGTGTGTAGAAAGTGATTTATTTTAAGGAATTGGCTCACAGGATTGCAGAGGCTGGTAAGCCCAAAATCTGAAGGGCAGGCCTGCAGGCTAGAAATTCAGGTGACTTGATGGTGCACTTTTGAGTCTGGTATTTGCAGAACAAGCCAGCTGGAAACCCAGGCAGGATTTATATGTTGCAGTCTTTGAGGCAGAATTCCTTCTTCTCCAGGAAACCTGAGTTTTCGTTCTTAATACCTTCAACTGATTAGACGAGGCCCACCCACGCTATGGAGGGTGATCTGCTGTACTTACTGTCAATTGAATATAGACGTTATCCATGTCTGTAGAATAACCTCCACAACAATACCTAGACTGGTGTTTGATCAAGCATCGGGGCACTGTAGTCTGGCCAAGTTAACACAGAAAATTGCCCATCACAGAGTCCTGTTAGATGCTCAGCTCCAAGGTGGGGCTGAGGACTTAAAGGGGCAAAAACACAACTCTGCCAGCAGTTAAGTCAGAAGAGTAACTGGCAATTGCTACACATGGTGACACAACCACGGGGAATCACAACAGAGGATGTCCTCAAGCCTGGAGGTGCTCAAAGGAAGGCTGATCCAAAGCTCTTGAGTGCCAGGGACTTCCTGGAAGTGGTGACTTTGTTTGTTCCACACATATATACTGAGTGCCAGCTAGTGCCTGAGGTCCCACTCTCCCGGCGTATGCAGGGCTGGGGGGTGGGGAGAGGGGACACATAAAAAAGCACAAGCCAGTGAGCTCTCTGAGGCCAGGGGAGTCAGGGGTGGGAGCACTAGGGGGAGAAACAGCCTGGGACATTCGGGGCTGGAAGGCAAAAATATGGTGTTGGGAGGGGACTGCAGAGGCTGGAGGGCAGGTCTCACAGCACGAGGGGTCTTGGACAGCACATGGTGGGGTCTGGGTGATAGGATTCTGAAGGCAGTGGGAACTGTGGAAGGTTTTGCATTCTAGAAATACCACTGGCTGCCGTGGGGGGCAAGATAGGGACAGGGAGGCAGAAAGCTATCTTGGGGTCCAGGTGAGAGATGGTGGAGGGGATGGGAGTGGGGGCAGAGGGTAGTGGGCAGCTCTGAGGGGTGTCTAGTCAGGATGGGCAAAGATTGGGATCTGACTGGGTTCTGGGGGCAAAGGGGGGTGAGGATGGTTGGGTACCAGCCAGGTTTCTGGCTCAAGGCCCCTGGAGGATGGTGTCCTGTTAATGCAGGTGGGAAGTGGGGGAGGAGTAGGAGCAGACTCGGGAAGGCAGGGGTGAGTTCAGGTTGGGACGTGTGCCTGCAGTGCTGGTTGGCTGGTCAGTGCAGGTGGTGCGTTAGTGGTTGGGTATCTTGCACTAGAATTTGGATTCCTCCAACTTAGGTCAGGTTCCCTAGAACTGGAGCTTGAGAGGAAAATTCTTGTGCAAGCAGTTTTTAGGGGCATGTTCTCAGGGGAAAGGGAAGCAGGAGAGGACTGGGGAAAGAAGCTAAGCAAGGATGTGGTCTCAGCTGGACAGGAGCCTGACCCCACAGGGAACACTGGAGCATAAATAATGCCACAGGGTTGGTTTTGCCTGGAGGAAGGGGGCCCAGCTCTTCCAGCCTCCCGCCCCCCACATCGATCAGTCACTGGCTGCAGACTGCTCAGGGAAGGGGAGGCTGGGCCAGGAGGGAGAGCCATTTCCTGGGGAAGGGGACAGCCGGAGGATGGGTACACAGGCTTTGTAGAGGATTTGGGTGAGGTGCAGATCGCATAGATAGACAAATCCACCATAGGGAGGCTGTGTGATGCAGCATTTAAGATCTCTGGGTTGAAGTGGAACTCGAGCCAGGGTTCCTTTGCCTGCTGCGTGTATCAGTTACTTGACCTCAATGTGCTCAGTTTCCTCATCTGAGAAATGGGGATAATAATAGTATGTGCTGGTGCCACGGGCTTGCAGATTAGACGAATAATTCACCTACAGCTCTCAGCACAGGGCAGTCTGTTCACTGCCAGCTGCTATGAGCTGGGTCTAGTGGCAGATTTGAGAGTTGGCAATACTTGGGGGTAAGGTTCCAGGAGAATGTAGAAAGTGAATATCAAGTTCAGAGCTGTGGCGTGTCCCACAATTAAGAGGAGGGTGGCAGGGAAGGAGGAATGAAAGGAAATGGAGAAAAACCAGGCTGAAAGGTGACCAAGAACAAAAGCAAAGGAGGAAGTGGACAGGAGTGAGCAGGGCAGCAAATCATCCAGTAAGTTATTTATGCCTGGATCTGGCCCTCTGGGGACAAAGTGACCTTAGTGCCCACAGGCTTGGTGGGTGGCGGGAGAATCTAGACCACAGAGGCGTGAGAGGAGCTGAGGAACTGAAGGCTGAGTTCAGACCACTGACCAGAGAACTTGTTGGGGAGGGAGAAGGGATATGGATGGGGGCAGACAGGTCCAGGGGGTGTCTTAGGATGAGGGAGTCTTGAGCACTCAGGGACAGTGGATGAGCCAATAGAAAGAAAGGGGTGGGGATGGGTGCATGGATCGTGGATTAATGGATGGATAAATGGATGGATGAACGGACACACGGATGGATGGATGGACAGCTGGATGCATGCATGCATGAATGCAGTGATGAATGGATGGGTGAGGCATTGTCCTTGTCCTGGAAGAGGTGAGCGAGGCAAGGACCTCCGCCCAGGGCATGGCAAGAGGTAGGAGGTGAGCTGGGGAGATGAAGCTCGTGCCCGATGCACAGGAAGTTACAGATTACATCAGCGGCCTGTCTTGATGAAAAAGGAAATGCATTTGTCAGCATTTCTCATCTAAGAGTTGGGAGCTGGGGCTGGGGCTGGGTAGCAGCTGAAGGGGCTATGAGTCTGGAATTGAAGCTGAGTGGAGAGAGCAAAGGAGCTGCCTGCTGAGGCTGTGGGCAAGGATGAGAGGAGGTGCTGAGGACCCCCAGAGATGGGCACCGCGAGTCTCATGTGGCTGGATCTGCATGGTTGTGTAATTTCCCCAGCTGAACAGCGTGAGAAGGGTGCAAGAAAGGGGTGTGACCAAAGGAGAGGCAAGGCGGGGTGGGGGGGAGTGGTGAGATATGAAAAAGATCTGTCCAGTTAAGACGCCAAATGTCCTGTCCTCCAATTTCTTAGAAAAAGCACTCAGTGCAATGAGAAAATCCACAGTCAACATGGGAATTCATTACTTATGAGTTTGACCAAGACATCTGAAATCACTGCTGAGCTGCAGGACAGCACAGCCAGGGTACCAGTTCTGTCATTTAACTTGACCTCTCTGTGCCTCAGTTTCCTCACTTGTAAAATGGGGATAGGAGGTAGAGGTTTGTGAAAAGTAAACGCAGACAAGTGTTTGCTACTCTGCTTATGACTCACTCATTTCATCCTTAGATTCTCGCCTAGTGGCCTTGAGGAGTGGAGAGAAATTTGCTTTTCAGTTCACCAGGTTACTTCCAATAAACCCACGTGCAACACTGCTCACTCTAGTTAGAAATTTCCATGAAGTAGATCAACATCTGGGGAAATCCGTACCTCCAGGCGGGGCTGCTTGCCTCTCTTGCTGTCTCTGTCCTTCCTTGGCCTCTCACTGGCTCAGGAATCGATGAGGCGCTGGGGTTTGACCAGCAGCTGGGAGTGTGGAGAGGCTGGGTCCTGGTGTCTGGGCTGTGTCCCCAAGGAAGAGGCTTCTGTGGTCAGAGAGGCTGGGCGCCAGGGCTAGCAGGCTGTGGTTGGAGAGTGCCTACTGGAGCTTCGTGTTCTGAGAGGGATGAAGTCTGCAGTGGTGGGGAGGGAAGGCGAGGACCCCTTCGGGTGGGGGTGGGGGCGGAGGCTGTGGGAGAGGGAGATGGGGGAGGGGAAATAGAGGACTGAGGGGTTGTGGGCACTGGGGGGAGGGATGGACCCGGGGCAGCGGACCATGGGGCGGGAGTGGGGCCATGGAGTCTGACCAACATTCCCCATGGGTGGGAGTGGGAAGGGTGAGGAGGGGTGGGGGGCCTCTGCCAACAGACTGGAGCTGTAAGAAGGGTACTCCAAGGGCTGGGGCTCCCTTAAGAGAACTGCACACACCCTGAGGCTCCTGATTCCCCCAGAATATTTCTGTATGTTGCCTTCTTGGGGAAAAGGGCTTCATCAGTGCAAAGCTGCTCCTTCCTCTATCCACACTGTTTCCTCTTGCTCTTCCCCCAACCTGCTCTGTGGGTCTTTTCAGACCGGCACCCCAGTATCTAGTACTGCCAAACAAGGCTACTCAAGAACATTTACCAAATAAGTGAACGCAGAGAGGAAGGATAAAATGGCTGGGGGTGTGGGGGTGTCTGGGTAGAGGAGGCCATGGCCACCTCTGAGGGTCTCCTGGCTGTTTCTACCCAGCAGAAGGCCCCATTCCCCGGGGCCTGGGGTTGCTAGGGGTGGGGGTGGGGCACAGCTCCAGCCCATTCTCCCTCCCTCCCCAGATGGCGAGGGGACGGACCTGTTTGCTGTGGCTGTTCATGAGTTTGGCCACGCCTTGGGCCTAGGCCACTCCTCAGCGCCCGACTCCATCATGAGGCCCTTTTACCAGGGTCCGGTGGGCAACCCCACCGAGTACCACCTGTCCCAGGACGACCTCGAAGGCCTGCAACAGCTCTACGGTACAAGGAGCGATGGGGCGCTCGCCGGGTAGCCTCTGCAGCAGGGTCAGGGGACTCAGCGCTCTCTAACCGTTTCTCTACAGGGAAAGCACCCCAAACCCCACTTGACAAGCCCACAAGGAAACCCCTGGCTCCTCCTCCCCCGCCCCCTGCCCTGCCTCCAGACAGGTGAGTATCTCTCCTGCTGTGAGGCCTTGGGTGAGCTCCCTAACCTCAGGGTCCTCCTCCACGAGATGGGCAGGTAAGAGTCCCTGCCTTGTAGGATGCCGTCCAGGTTAAGTAAAGGGAAAGGGGCCCCCCAACCCTCTCTGTTCACCTCTCTTTTCCTTCCCAGCCCCTCCAAACCCGTTCCTGATCGGTGTGATGGCCATTTTGACGCCATCGCCAACATCCGAGGCGAAACTTTCTTCTTCAAAGGTAAGTGACTTCGGACCTCCCCGACCCCATATAGTTGGCTTCCTACCCACTTAGAGTGACCCGCCGGGGCTGTGAGGTTCGCAGGGATGCGGGACTTTCAGTGCTAAAAAGGGGAAAGCCCTGGACCAGCCGGTCACCCTAGAGCCACTGCAGCCTTGATTTTCAGATGGACCTGCCCACCCTGCGGTGGGAGGGGAAACCTAGCGCAGTGTTCGAGCCACACACTGGGGGGGTGGGGGAGGAGACCTCCTGCCGTCTCATGTCACGCCCACATGCCCACCCCTTCTTCCCCCGTAGGCCCGTGGTTCTGGCGCCTCCAGCCCTCGGGACAGCTGGTGTCCCCCCGACCCGCCCGGCTCCACCGCTTCTGGGAGGGGCTGCCGGCCCAGATGAAGGTCATCCAGGCCGCCTACGCCCGGCATCCGGACGGCCGGATCCTTCTCTTCAGCGGTGAGTGGGGCTCTAGGCGTGGCTCCGGGCATGCGCAGCGCCGCTCACCTGCCCCTCCCTCCCACCCACTCAGGTCCGCAGTTCTGGGTGTTCCAGGACCGGCAGCTGGAGGGCGCCGCGCGGCCGCTCACGGAGCTGGGGCTGCCCCCGGGGGAGGAGGTGGATGCCGTGTTTTCTTGGCCGCTGAACGGGAAGACCTACCTGATCCGGGACAGGCGGTACTGGCGGTACGACGAGGCGGCAGCGCGCCCGGACCCAGGCTACCCGCGCGACCTGAGCCTCTGGGAGGGGGCACCGCACGCCCCCGACGACGTCACCGTCAGCAACACAGGTGGGAGAGAGAGCCCGCGGGGAGAGGCCGAGGGATGAAGAGCTAGAGGATGTCCCGGGGATTTGGAGAGCCCTGGGGAGAGAAGCCGCACGGGGGGAGGGGGGAGGGGCAGGTCTGGACCAGCCCCTGAAGCATCTGCTCCCTCCCCGCAGGTGACACCTACTTCTTCAAGGGCGCCCACTACTGGCGCTTCCCCAAGGGCAGCGTCAAAGCCGAGCAGGACTCCCCCCAACCAATGGGCCCTAAGTTTCTGGACTGCCCCGCCCCCAGATCCCCCAAAGCGACCCTTAAGCCAGGAGCCTGCGACTGTCAGTGCGAGATCAGTTACGCGGCAGGGCGGCCGTCCTTGCCCCCGCTGCTGTCCCTTCTGCCCCTGCTGGTGGGGGGTTTCGCCTCCCGCTGAGGGGGGACCGCCCGCCACACGGAAGGGATCGGATCTCCCACCGCGGGCCCTCTGTCCCCGGGGGTGGAGCTCAGCGAGGATGCACCTGGACGGATGCAGGTGGAGTTAAGCCCTGGGAAGGCCAAGGGGTGGACTAGCCCTGGCACTGAATGCCCCACGTATTTGGCCTCCTAGTTGTCTCCTCCCCCTCCCCTGGCAACCCGGAATCTGGCCTGGCTTCGACCCCGCAGGACTCTTCTTTTCCCGGAATACCTAGCCTTTCCCTGAGCTCAGCAGGCTGACTCCCTGCAGCCCTGCACCCGCCTGTCAACAGCAGCTGTCCCAAGCTGTTCAGGTCTTTACAGGACAGGCCTGCCTGGGACCCTGAACCCCAGGCCGGCTCTCCACCCGCTGCTCTGACGTTTCTCACCCTGTCCTGCTTCCATGAAGTCCTAGTCAAGCCATATTGGTGGGGACCCCAAACTCAGCCCTGAGACCACCCCTGAGCAGCAGTGTCCCAAGTTCTGGGTGACATCAGTGGCCACATGGATGATACTCCAGAATCCCACCCCAGTGGACCTTCTTTCTGGTCCCCACGCTGGTACCAGAAATGCCTGCATTCAATAGGACACCATCCTGTCCCTAAAACACCTCTCCCCACCTTCCCACCTGAGCCTCTGCCACCTCCTTCTGAACTGCTTGGCTCCATCAGCTCAATGCTGGTGGAAAGACAGTGGACTGGTCCCCTCTCAGTCCAGGGTCACTGGCTCCTCAGCTTTCCTGGGTGATGAGTGGGTAGAACCTGGACCACCTCATTGACCCCACTGCAACCTCCCCCCCTACCCACTCTCCACAGAATTCAGGATCTAAATCAGTGCCTCTGAAACTATGTTTTGGAATATTCCACAACAGAATGACCCACTAAACTTAAAAATGCAGATTCAATGCCCTAGCTCTGAATGCTCACTCTGGGGCTGGGGCCATGAATCTACATTTGAACAAGCTGGGGTGGGGGTGGGGGTGGCCCCTCTGGGCAAGGGAGCTGGGCCAGCAGCTGTCATTTCTGTGTCTCTGCCTTGTGGCTTTTCTGTGTCTCTGCCATGTTCTCTCTCCCAGGGGCCAACCCCTTCCTGTTGTCTACAAAACCCAGCTGATGGCCTTGGTTGAGGGAGGTCCACCCCCCATGTGTGGAGTGACTTAGCGGCCACTTCTTTGGTTGGTACCCAGCTTCAGCTGCCCCACAGTGCTGCCCAGAGCTGAGGCCAGTGAGGATGTTGCCCACCTTGGTCACGAGCAGCAGACCAGTAGGAGGGTGACAGCCAGGTGTCTTCAACCAGCGTGGGACCTGAGAATTCAAGGCCACCAGAAAGCCATCTGGGCCTCTGTTAGGATCCTTGTGAAGTATGAGGAGGAAACTTGTATTTGAAGAGCTTGTCAGCCCCACCAGGAGGACCATAAAAATGATGGGAGAGAAAACCCTTTGTTTCTTCTGAGTACTGATGGAGCTGGGGTGAAATTTGGTGGCAGGAACTTGACAGACCCAAATCACTGTGATTTGCAAAGAGGTTGGAATCCAGCGTTGATGGGAGACAGGATGGATGAGAATGAATGGGAGGAGGAACCCAAAAGTTGGTTGAAGGGAGCCCAGAGGAGGGATGTCCCATGTGAAATTTGAGGCTGCTTTCACTGCTACAATGGAAACTTCTTCTCCAGCCTGTAAGACTTCATTAAGTCTGCTACACAAAAATGCCACATTAAATTGAATTATATTATCTAAAGAACAGTACAGTCCCATAATAAAAATGTAAAACTTTTGTGTTTCAAAGGAGACCATCAGAAAAGTGAAAAGTCACTCCAGACACCCTTGTCTCTTGTACACCCCCTTCTTCATACACTCTCTCCCTAAATGCAGATTCTTTAGGTGCAAACAGGCAGAGCTTCAGACTGCAAGTCAGCTGTTCCAAAATGACCCTGCGGCAAACACTGCAGGATTCCACCCAATGGGGGCTCTGGAGTCAACAACTCAGGGACCGAGGTGGATGTTGGTGCCAGGGGCAGTGGGAGGGGATGGGGAGTGAGAATTTCATGGTTGCGGAATTTTGGTTTTACAAGATGAAAAGTTATTGGGATGGTGGTGATGGCTCCACGAGAAGGTGAATATATCTGATGCCTCAGAAACGTGCACTTAAAATGGTGATGATGGTAAAGGGTATGCGATATGTGTTTTATTTCACGTACAATACATTCTTAAAATAATTTAAAAAAGAAAAGTGAAAAGAATAGGGAAAATTTTTTTGCAAATGATGTATCTGATAAGGGACTTTTATCCAACATATATACACTACCCTGACAACTTAACAATAAAAAGACAACTCAATTTAAAAATGGGCAAAGGGACTTCCCTGGTGGTCCAGTGGCTAAGACTCCACACTCCCAATGCAAGAGGCCCTGGTTCATTCCCTAGTCAGGGAACTAGATCCCACAAGCATGCCTCAACTAGAGATTCCGCATGCTGCAACAAAGATCCCTCATGCCGCAAGACCCACAGCAGCCAAGTAAATAAATATTTAATTTAAAAAACCCTACTATTTAAAAAATCATTAAATAAAATAAATAAAAACGGGCAAAGGATCAGTGTATACATTTCTCCAAGGAAGACGTACAAATGGCCCATAAGCACATGAAAAGATGCTCAACATCCTTAATCATAAGGGAAATGAAAATAAAAATCAGAGTGAGATACCACTTCACACCCACTAGGATGCCTAGAATTAAGAAGACATAATAGTAAGTGTTGATAGGATGTGTGGAAGTTTGATACATTACTGCTGGGAATGTTGAATGATTTGTCATTTTGGAAAATAGTCTGGTGGTACCTCAAAAAGTTAAAAACATAGTTACTGTATGACCCAGCCATTCTACTCCTAGGTGGAATTCATGAGAAAAAGCATGTCCACACAGAAACTTGTACATGAATGTACATAGCAACATTATTCATAATAGCCAGAAGGTGGAAACAACCCAAAAGTCCATCAGTGGATGAATGGAGAAACAAAATGTGGTCCATCCTTACTGTGGAATGTTGTGCAGCCTTAAAAAGGAATGAAGTCCTGGTACATGCTGCCACATGGAGGAACTGAAAACACTATACAAAGTGAAAGAAGCCAGACGCAAATGGTCACATACTGTATGAGTCCGTTTATATGAACTGTCGAGAATAGGCAAATCTATAGAGACAGAAAGTAGATTAGTGGTTGCCTGGTAGCGGGCACTGGAAGATGATGGCTTAGGGGTGCAGAATGGCTTTTTTTTTTTTTTTCTAGCTGAGCAGCGTGGCATGAGGGGATCCGACTAGGGATGGAACCCATGCCCCTGCAGTGGAAGCATGGAGTCCTAACCACTGGACCGCCAGGATAGACCCCCAGAATGGCTTTTTGAGGTGATGAAAATGCTCTGAAATTGATTGTGGTAGTGATGGTTGAACAGTTCTGTGCATTGAATTGGGCACTTTCCTGGGTGAATTGTATGGTATGTGAATTATATCTCACTAAAGGTCTAAAGAAAATGGCTCAGGGGCTTCCCTGGTGGTGCAGTGGTTGAGAGTCCGCCTGCCGATGCAGGGGACATGGGTTTGTGCCCGGGTCCAGGAAGATCCCACATGCCGCAGAGCGGCTGGGCCCGTGAGCCATGGCCTCTGAGCCTGCGCGTCCGGAGCCTGTGCTCCGCAGCGGGAGAGGCCACAACAGTGAGAGGCCCGCATACCGCAAAAAAAAAAAAAGAAAGAAAAAGAAAATGGCTCAGTCCACGATGAAACACAAAATGCCTTCAGATGGTGGCCTTCGTGAGACAGACATGGAGGGGCTGCGTGTCACGTCTCAGGGAGCCAGGTTTCCAGAGATGAAACCAGAAATACAACTTGCAGCTGAAGTGGGAGCTGCTCGCTTCTCTCCCTCCCGCCCTGGAATTCAAAGATGGCTCAGTGAAGATCTGGACTTCCTGGGTGGGGAAAGTGGTTTTCAGACAATTGAATGGGCTCCTAAGGGGCAGGGGATGTTAGCTGGGGTCCAGTGAACCCAAGTGAGGCTTTCACCAAGGAATGGGACTTGTGGGTCTGTCCCTCTTGGGCTCACACAAGTGGCCCCTAAGGAACCCTTTTCTTCTTCAAGGATATTACAGGTTGAAGTGTGTTTCCCCAAATTCATATGGTGAAGTTCTAACCGCCACTACCTCAGAATGCAACCTTATCTGGAGATGGGTCATTACAGAGGGAATTAAGTTAAAATGAAGTCCTTAGTGTATGCCCTAATCCAGTATGACTGGTGACCTTATAAAAATAGGGAATTAGGAGACAGATACATGTCTACGGAGGATGCCATGTAAACATGGAGATGGCCATCTACACGCCTAGGAGAGAGGTCTGGAACACATCCTTCCCTCAGGGCTCTCAGAGGAACCAAGCCTGCAGACACCTTGATTTCAACTTCTAGGCTCCACCAGGAGAGAATAAATTTGTGCTGTTTAGACACTGGTCTGTGGCAGTTTGTTATGGCAGCTCTGGGTCACTAATACAGTCAGCAAGGCCATGGCCGTGCTGGGCTGTAAGAGGCTGTGGCTGCAGCTGGGAGGCAGGCCAGGCTGTGAGAGATAGGGCCAAGGAGAGCCCTGCCGTGGTGGCTCTGGACTGGGGGGCTGCCAGAGGGCTCAGGGGCATCCCCCATATCTTAACCCACAGCTGGGTGACGTCCTTCTCCAGAGCTCCAGAAGATTCCTCAGCCTGCTGTCTCAAGTCTGGACTTTCCCTCTGCCTGTCCCCTCTCTTGAGCTGATGGGTCAGGGGTGAGGCCCGTGCTGGGCTCAGAGAGTCCCATCCCAGCTCAGGGTGGAGGGGCGACAGCCAGGGACCCTGAGTGTAATGGACATGCCCTCCTCAATCCAGGCCCCTCAGATCTCTGTCGCCTCGTCTTTCCTTCCTTCTGTCTCTTCACCTCTCTGTCTCTGTTTCTGTCACACACAAGCAAACACACACAGCTGACCCTGCATCCTGCCCCAGGGTGACTCCACCCTCCTCCGCCCCTCTCTCTCCTGCTCTTTTTTTTTTTTTTTTTTTTAGTAAGTGGGCCTCTCACTGTTGTGGCCTCTCCCGTTGCAGAGCACAGGCTCCGGATACACAGGCTCAGTGGCCATGGCTCATGGGCCCAGCCTCTCCGCGGCATGTGGGATCTTTCCGGACCAGGACACAAACTCGCGTCCCCTGCATCAGCAGGCAGACTCTCAACCACTGCGCCACCAGGGAAGCCCTCTCCTGCTCTTAAATCAGTGGATCTCAGGGGTCAGCAGACAGCTCAGCTGGGGCTCTGGCTGGAGGAGCTCAAGGTCACTGGCTCAGGGGAAGCAAAAGTTGGGGGAGGGGGCTGATCTGCAGCCAGAGGACTTTCCAGGGTGATGGGACAGGCTGCTTCTCTGAAACCCTTTTCCTCACACCTGTTCCTCCCATCAGGTCACAGCAGCAGAACCCGGAGCCACCATGTGCTTCTCCAAAGTGAGAGAGAGGGAGTGATGGGGGGGAGATTGGGCCCTGGAGTCTCATTTCCCCCATGTCCCCCCTCCACCAGCCCAGCCCCCCCACCTGCTTACTGCTCCACATGCACCTGCCTCTGTCCCACCCTCCCTGGGCCCTGGGGGAGCCACTGGGGAAGCAGAGGGTCAAAGGCATGTGACCTGTGCCATCAACAGGGCCCAGTCTCACAATGACCCTGTTCGAATGCTCTGCTGTCACTGTCCTGAAATTCTGCATAATTGTGGACAAAGGACCCTACAGTTTTCTTTTGATCTGAGCCCTTTCCTTTATGGAGCAGGTCTTGCTGTGGGCTGGTATTCCTGTCTGGGAGGTCAGTTATGGGGGACAGCTCTGTGTGCGTGTCTGTGTGTGCAGGAGCACTGAGGAGTTATGGGACAAGGGTGTCACTTTAGGAATTAGACTGGACATGCTCGTGGGGGAGCTGGAAATGGAGGGTCTGCAGTGTAAGAGGAATCAGCCATCCCCTTGGACCCTGTCTACACCCTGGAAACCCGGGGGTAGAGGCTGGGCGGTGCTTTCTGAGAAACTTAAAAATATTCTTCTCAGGTGCCTGAATTAGCAGCTGAAGCCTGCACTGGCCTCACTGTCTATTCTTTCCCTTTGGGGTGCCTTCCCCCCTTCCCCCACCATACCACTCCCCTCACCTCAATTCTGAGGGTCACCAGACCAGGGAGCTCTGGGCCACGCAACACAGGGATCGGGGAGTGGTCTTTGCGGGATGACCCAGGGCTGAGTGGTCAGGCTTAGTTAGAGGGTCAGGAGATTGTTCCCACTGGCCCCCAAGGTGTTTTTCTGCCCCATTGTGTGTGACACTGGGCTGACAGAGTGGTGCCCCTGCTGACACAAAGTGTGCAGACAGGTGCCTTGCACACACTGTGAGTGGCACTGACCACCCAGGGGCCGGAAGGCAGTGTGGACAGCGCCAGATTGGGACCATAATGTGGAGTCTTGTGAGGGGTCTGTGGGTCACCTCCCACCTCCATGGTGGAGCCAAGTGTCTGGTGGGGAGGGGCTGGGGCCCGGGGGCCTGCAGGGTCAGTGGTCAGATAGAGCCGCAGACAGGAGAGGACAGTGCCAACTCCTCCCTGTTCAGCTCTCACCAGGACCATGGAGTGCTAGGGATCTGGGAACCAGGTTGACCCTTCACACTCAGTGACAATGGTCCTACTTGTGTGTGTGTGTGTGTGTGTGTAACAGGTCTCGGGGAGTTGGCAAGGTCACATAAGCCTGAGTGTCACTGTTACCTCCACAGGGAGTCCCAGATAACATTGCTGCTCTGAGGGTCAAAATGGTAAGAACCTCTTCCCCATGTATGGTTGGGGGATGCAGGAGGCCTGGGTTCTGCTGGGTGAAGCTGAGAATGTCCTGGCCCACCTGAGACACAGGAGGGAGAAGGACCAGGCCTCTTTGTCCCAACTCTGTCTCTCTTCACAGCATGAGTGTGTGGACGACTTCTGTGATGACCTCCAAAGTCAACCCCAAGCAGACACACAGGTGGGTCAGTGTGCCCCTACTCCCCTTGCCTCCCCAGTTTAAGTGTGGTGGGTGGTTTCTGATGATGGTGATGATGAAGGTGAAAGCTCAGCACCCAGTCCTTACACTGGACAAAATTCCTACCTGTGTGGCAGGTGAGTGCACGGCATACAGTGCACAGGATACAGAGGCCCAGGGATGCTGAGGGAGGTGTCCAAGTCAGAGGGCAATTGATGGCAGGGCAGGGATGCCAGATGCTTGGTCCCCAGGCATGTGGGCTGAACCCTCACCTTGTGGTGAGGGGGGCACAGATGAGAACCAAGCTGGGGCTTGGGGTTTGAGACTGAAAGTGAGAGAGGGTGGGGGGATTTTAGACGGAGAGTTGTTTTCCCAGCAGGTCGAGTCAGTCCTAGAAAAGCTGAAGGTGAGTTTGGGTCTTGCCCCTCCCCCAAAGAGTAGCACCCAGGGTTGGATCAGCCAGGTTATCTGGGTTGCTGTCTCCCTTTGGACTCACCTGGATGCATGGGAGGCCACAGTGGGGACCACAGACCTCAGCAGCAGGGGCAGGTGTGCAGCCTCCACACTTCCTCTCCCCAGGACCAACTCAGTGAGAACCTGCTTGAAGCTGTGGATTCTGAAGTTCACAACAATGTACTGGTGAGTATGAGCCACTGTCACAGCCCCTTGCTTCCCCTCCACCTTGCTCTCTCTTGCCGTTGGCACTGCCATGTGTGCACATAGCTCCCCTGAGTGGGGGTTGGAGGGATGGCCCCTGAGAGCTCAGGAGGTGCAGCCTTGCTGGCACCAGCCTCCCCACCCAGCACACAGTGGCCAGAGCCCTGCCCTGAATTCACGATGATGAGCCCCGTGGGCCTGGTGCTGGGCTCAGAGGCCAGTACGCCAACAGGCAGGTACACCTCACCATGGTGGTTTACGCCTCGAGAGGAATTGAGGGGCCAGGCCCAGCCTCTGGTAAAAGTCCTGGTGTCTATGGAGCTGTTGGCAGGAAAGCAGGCAGTTTCCATTTGTGGGCTTCTGTGTCCCAGACTCTCATAAAGGCTTGGAGGCCTCAGCCAGGGTCAGGACCTGGGGCTACATTCCCCCTAGGGGGGTCCCTGAACAGCCTCGCATCCCTGCAGGAGTTCACCCCCATGCTTGGTGAAGTGCAGCAGGAATTCCGTTGTAGAATCCAGAGGCCCTCTGGTACTGACAATCCAGGAGACCCTCTGGCTCTGACAATTCAGGGGACCAGAAGCTGGGGAAGAGCTTTTGGGACAGAGCGCTGAGGCAGTTCTGAGAGTGGCTGCAGGAGCTGAAGCGGAAGTTTTTTGTTGTGCTTGCCTGCCTGTGGCAGAAGGTGGCTGCCGGCCTACAGGCCTTGCGCAGTGCGGTTGAGGCCATCTGGGGAGAGTTGAAGCGTTTCTTCTCCTCTGTGGGGCAGGTCTTCAAGAGCCTTATCTAGGTCTAGGGAGCCCCACGGGGTCTGGGAGGAGATTGGCTTCATGTAGAAGCTAATTTGATTTTCCCCTTCTCAGTAAGAATCTTCTGAAGCGACCTTTGCCCTCCTGCTCACCCTTGACCCATCCTTGCAACCTCCCTCACCTCCTGTCCTTCAGGGAGGATACCACCCTGCCCATCAAGCTCTCCCCACACGTGTTTCCTTCTTCAGGTCTGACCTGCCTGTCGCTGTAGTGCTGACATCCCAATAAAAGGTAATTGAACCAAATGAAGTGCCTGTGGGGATGGAGGCTGGGGGCCCAGTGGTAATAGGCAGAGTTCGTGGGTCAGATGGACCCAGGTGGGGGTCCTGGTTCTGGGTGAACAAGGACAAGCCACCCGCCTCTCCAATCTGTAACTAGGGACATTGGTCAAGGACTGACTCATGGTGAGGAAGGGACCGTCTCAGGCCAGTGCATTGCTTATCGCGGTGCCTGAGGCATAGTAGGTGCTCAGTAATTGCACACTCCTGGGGCACAGGGAGCTCTGGGGAGGAGCTTTGACCCCTCTTTTCTTCTCCTGATCTCCTTCTTTGGGCCTTCACTACTCCAGCTGGGGCCTCGCAGCTCCTTGGTCTTTCTCCAAAGATCAGAGCCCCAGGAGCCAGGGAGGGTGCACCCAATCCTGGGCCAGGAGGAAAGGCAGAGTAGGAGGGGTGGGAGTGGGGTCTCTGGGCCTGTGGCCTCCCTCACCTGGTCCTGCAAATGCAGACTGGGCGATGGGAGCAAGGCCTGAGGGCCAGCCATGCTCACCATCTCTGAGGCCAAATTCCCCTCCCCCCAATCTCTCCAACCTCACTCCACCCAGCCCTGACTTCCTGCCTCAGGCTTGCTCACAGAGTAGCTTTGCCTTTGGGGATTCTCTGTAACCAACTCTTCCTCCCAACCCCTGAATGGCTGGACCTTCCCTAGGCTCAGAGCTTTCCCTCCCAACTGTGCCTGAGAACCACCTCTACTTTCCGCAGATTTGGGGCTGGTTCTCCTTCAGTCCCTTGAGCTTTGGTTGATGAGTTCACTTCCTTTCCACAAGCATTTGCTAAGAAGCAGTCTTGTGTCAGGTTGGTGGAGGGGCAGTAATTAAAATACAATATTTTTTTGAGTGAAAAGTGACAGACAAAAGCAGGAGGTGTATGTGTGCTCTGGAGCTGGGGTGGGCAGCTTTTCTCTCCTGTATTTTTACCAGAAGTCACATGATTTAAAATCTGTCCACCAGAGGGAGAGGCAAACCAAGTCAGCCTGATGGGCAGGAAGAAGGTGGGGCAAACCTGCAAGGCAGCTTTGGGTTTAGAGGAGTATGATGGTTAGGGATCCCCAACTGTCAACCTGACTTGGCTGTGGGCAGGTTAGTTTTTCCTTTTAGCATTTTCAGTTAGAATTAGTTACCAATGTTACAGAAGAAGAGGTTTCCCGTATTAACCCAGAATCTGGGATTTTAAGTTTTATTCATTTTAATTAATTTAAACAGCCACATATGGCTGGAGGATACTGTATTGGACACGGAGGGTTAGTGGTAGATTCCAGAGGAGAAAAAATTCCGGGGTGAGATTGGTTGGCCTTACCAAGAGCTGCCTGTGACAGAAACCCTCCCCCCAACTCCCAACGTGCGCGCACGCACACGCGCGCACACACACACACACACACGCACACAAACAGTCTGAGCCTTTTCAGGTGGGAGGAACTCCCCCTGGACCTGCTCCCATCCAGCCTGCTTTTGAAGGGGTTGGGGAAGGAGAAATGCATCACCGTGATACAGTGGGGAGGGTAAAAGGTGGCATTTTGGTGCACTTAAAAAAGACATAAAGAGGAACCACTTTCAAGAAGGCTGTTTTACTTTGGGTATTTTAAAATACATTCCTGAGGCCTGGAAGAGTTCCCTGTGGGGACGGGAAGAACTACTGTGCAGGGTCGGTGGAGCCAGAGAGAGGCGGCTGGGGTGTGAGGGCAGCGCCATCCACTGCAGCCTTGGAGGCCAGGCACACCAGGGAGATGCACGTGGGACAGACCTGACAGAACCAGGCGAAGCTAGTACAGGGTCTCCCGGGCGTGGGTTCTCAGGTGGCGCAGCAGGTGGGAGTTGCGGCTGAAGCTGCGGCCACACTGTGTGCAGGAGTAGGGCCTGGCCCCCGTGTGCACCAGCATGTGCCGCAGTAGGTTGCAGCTGCGACTGAAGATCTTGCCACACTCCAGGCACTCCTGGGGGGGCTCGGCCTGCCCAGATGCGCCCTCATCCCCCGCCCCGGCATGGGTGGCCAGGTGGCGCTGCAGGTGGGCGTTGCGCCGGAAGCTCCGGCCGCACTTCTGGCAGCTGTAGGGCCGCTCGCCTGTGTGGCTGCGGCGGTGGCGGGCCAGGTTGGAGCTGTTGCGGAAGCGGTGGCCACACGTGTCACAGACGTGAGGCTTCTCCCCGGTGTGGATGCGCTGGTGGCGCGCCAGGTGGGCGCTCTGGCTAAAGCCCTCGCCGCACTCGCTGCAGCGGCAGGGCTTCTCCCCTGTGTGGCTGCGCCGGTGGCGGGCGAGGTCCTGCGTCTGGCTGAAGCTCTTGCCGCACTGGGCGCAGTGGTGGGGCCTCGGGCCGCCGTGGGTCAGGAGGTGGCGGGCGAGGCCGGCCCTTCTCATGAAGCGCTTCCCGCAGTGCGGGCAGCTGTAGGGCTTCTCGCCCGTGTGCACCCGCTGGTGGCAGACCAGCTGGGAGCTCTGACTGAAGCTGCGGCCGCAGACCTGGCAGGAGAAGGGCCGCTCGCCTGTGTGCACACGCCGGTGTGCCCCCAGGTGCTCGCTGCGCCGGAAAGCCTTGCCGCAGTCGCCGCACACGTAGGGCCTGAGCTCGGGCCCGGGACGCAGGCTGCCCGCGCACTCGGAGCACTGGTGGCCCTGGTCCTTGGCGTGGATCCGCAGATGGCGCTTGAGGCTGGAGCGGCGCTGGAAGGTTTGGCCGCAGTGGGAGCACAGGACGATGGCCAGCTCGGGTGGCGCTGGGGTCTTGGTCTCCGGGGCGCCTGGGGGCTTTTGGTCCTGGGCGTGAGCCAGCAGGTGCTGCATGAGGCGGGCCCGGCGCTGGAAGCCCTGGCCACACTCGGCGCACAGGAAGGCGGGCTCGGAGGAGTGTGTCTGCAGGTGTTTGCTCAGGTGCGAGCTCTGGCGGAAGCGGTGGCCGCAGAGGTGGCAGGTGTGCGGCCGCTCATCCGTGTGCGTGCGCATGTGCAGCTTGAGGATGGAGCTGCGGCCGAAGCTCTTCCCGCAGCACAAGCACAGGAAGGACCGCGCGCCCGGGTGAGACCGCAGCTGGTGTGTCTCCAGGCGGGCCAGCTGTGGGAAGCTCACCCCGCAGTCCGTGCAGATGAACTTTACCTCAGGCTCCGACTTGGGGGCGCCCCCAGCCACTTTGACCTCGAGAACTTCACTCCTGTCGGGAGGGGACATTTCTCCACCGGGGCCGCCCACCTCAGGGCCCAGGCCCAGCGACTGAGTGTGGGGCTCTTCCGCAACCCTGGGACTCTCTGCCTGAGACTTTGCTGAGGTGGCAGCAGGCCAGGACACCCCTTTCGGTTCCTCTTCTTTAAACGCCTCGTCTGGAGTTCTGCCTCCAAATCCTGGGAAAGAATCAGAAAACAGAATGGGTCAGGCCTTTTCGGAGGCGCTTCTGGGAATCGCTAGAACCTCAGTGCCTGGAAGCAGAAAGAATCCCAGAATCCTGCAAAGCTGGTAGGTGGGCAGAGGATGGGTAAATACCAAATAACAAGGGCTTCCCTGGTGGCGCAGTGGTTGAGAGTCCGCCTGCCGATGCAGGGGACACGGGTTCGTGCCCCAGTCTGGGAAGATCCCACATGCCGCGGAGCGGCTGGGCCCGTGAGCCATAGCCGCTGAGCCTGCGCATCCGGAGCCTGTGCTCCGCAACAGGAGAAGCCACCCAGTGAGAGGCCCGGGTACCGCAAAAAAACAAAAAAACAAAACAAAAAACCCACCAAATAACATAGTTTACCGTTTTAAGGTGTATAATTCTGGTCCATTAAAAATGTGCAACCATCACCACTATATCTATGTCATTCTCCCAAATGGAGACCCATAGGCATTAGCAAGCCCTTCCATGACCACCTATTTTATTTTATTTTATTTTAGCTGTTGTAATTAATTTTACTGAAGTATAGTTGATTTATAATATTGTATTAATTTCTGCTGCACAAAAAATGGATTCGGTTACAGATATATTCTTTTCCATTATGTTTTATTAGAGGATATTGAATATAGTTCCCTGTGCTGTACTGTAGGACCTTGCTGTTTATCCAGTCTATATATAATAGTTTGCATGTGCTAATCCCAAACTCCCAATGCATCCCTCCCTCCCATTCCCTTCCCCTTGGCAACCACAAGTCTGTTCTCTATGGCTGTGAGTCTGTTTCATAGATCAGTTGATTTGTGTCATATTTTAGATTCCACATATAAATGATATCATATGGTATTTACCATGACCACCTTATTTATTTATTTATTGGCCATGCTGCACAGCTTGCGGGATCTTAGTTCCCTGACCAGGAATTGAACCTGGGCCCACGGCAATGAAAGCCCAGAGTCCTAACTGCTGGATGGCCAGGGAATTCCCGACCACCTATTTTATTTTATTTTATTTTATTTTATTTTTTTTTTTTTTTATTTTTTTTTTTTTTCCGACCACCTATTTTAAAAGCTCAAAGTTTTGGGGGTTGATGATTAGACCCAATGAGCCTTAAAATAGCCCTGTATAGATACAGACATAGCAATATATATCTATATCTATATAGATATATATATCAATATATATCTATATAGATGTATATATCAGTATATATTACCTCATCAAAATAGTACATTTTTTGCCAAAGAGGTCAAAAAGTCAGGTAGGGACCACCCCTGACAGGCAAAGAAAAACCCTTCAGTGGTCATAAACCTTGGAAAAAGTCCTCTTACCCAGAGAATGCACAGGCCAAGCCTTCTTTGCTGGGACATCTTCAAAGGTTAGGGACTCCTGTGACCAAAGGAAGGGCAGAGATTGTCATTGAGTGAAGAATGGGGCTCTAGGACCTGAGGGGGATGAAGAACTTTCAAGGTTTAAATTAAGAAAAACATGGGGGCTTCCCTGGTGGCGCAGTGGTTGAGAATCTGCCTGCCAATGCAGGGGACATGGGTTCGTGCCCTGGTCTGGGAAGATGCCGCGGAGCAGCTAGGCCCGTGAGCCACAACTACTGAGCCTGAGCGTCTGGAGCCTGTGCCCCGCAACAAGAGAGGCCGTGATAGTGAAAGGCCCACGCACGGCGATGAAGAGTGGCCCCCGCACTGTGATGAAGAGTGGCTCCTGCTTGCCGCAACTAGACAAAGCCCTCACATGAAACGAAGACCCAACACAGCCAAAAATAAGTAAACAAATAATCCTTTAAAAAAAAGAAAAAAGAAAAGAAAAACAGGGATTTGCTAAAACTTCAGAGGCAGAGAACATTCCAGGGTGTCAGATCGACCTGGAGTGAGGGGACCAGTCCAGCTCACCAGCACAGCTGCTAACTCCTGATCTCCAGAGTTCTCCTCTGGCCACAGCTCAGGGCCCTGGGGGGCTGACAGCACTGGGGGAGAAAGAAAGAGCTATTAGAATCCAGTCTACCACCATGTGGCTCCGAGGACGTACACCCATCGTCAGGGCCCCGTGACAGGGATCTTGGCTCTCCCCCATTCCTGTCAACTAGGGAGGCTGCCCCCTTCCTTCCCCACCCTCACCCACCTGGCCCCTCAGCTCCCACTGCACACCAGGCCTCCACCTTCCTTAGGCCCCAGCTCCTCACCACTCTCTTGTGGGGCCTGAAATGGTCTCTTGGGACCTGGGCTCAGTGGCTGCTTTGAACTTGGGGGACATCTCCAGGCCCCCATCTCAGCAGGCTTGGAGGGCAGTGGCTGGGACGGTGAGAGTTCCTGCGATGGCTCCAGGGCTGGAGGCCCTTCTGAGGGTACTTCCTTCTTGGGGCTGTAGCTGGAGACTTGGGAAGAGCCCCCCTGTTCCTCCAAGGTGACCTCTGCACGGGGACAATTCTTGCCAGCATTAAAACTAAAATCCTGTTCAGAACACATCCATGTTAGGTGACGGACAGGACGGTAATCCAAGTCCTACTAACTCCCTAGGGCCATGGGACTGAGGAAAGGTGAGGGTCAGACAGGGAGGAAGTTAGGAGGTCAAGAAGGAGCCGGCAGAGGAAGGAAAGTGGGGTTTAGTGACTTCTTTTTTTTTGCCTCACTCCGCGGTGTGCAGGACCTTAGTTCCCCGACCAGGGATCAAACCCACACCCCCTGCAGTGGAAGCATGGAGTCTTAATCACTGGACCGCCAGGGAAGTCCCAGCTCAGTGATTTCTTAATGGGGTGATAAAGTCCCTGTCTTTCCACCTGCTGTCCAGCCCACCTGGCTGCCCCCTCTTACCAGCGGCCCCACATTGCTGGACTCCCTCTGGACACCCTCCAGCAGCAACACCACCTCTTCGCCATCCCTGAGCTGCTGGCCCTGGAGCCGGGCCAGGAGGTGTGGGGGCAGCACGCTCAGGAACTGCTCCAGCACCAGCAGCTCCAGGATCTGCTTCTTGGTGTGCAAAGCTGGCCGCAGCCAGTGGCTACAGAGCTCCCGGAGGCGGCTCAGGGATGCCCTCGGCCCCATGTCCTCCTGATACTGGAAGCACCTGAAGAGCTGGTGAGCCACCTCGGGCCGGGGCCTGGCCTCTGGCCGCCTGGGGTCCTCCTGGCCGGCAGCCTCCTCCTCCTCCAGTTTGACTGCTCCAAGCTGCTCTGGCTCCCGTGCAGCCGGGCCTGGTTCTGCAAGCATCCTTCACCTTGGGACGCCTCACAGTGGTTGCTCCAACTCTCGTGTCTCTCTCCCTCTCGGCTCCCACACCTGGGGTGTTAAGGGATGCCTACAGATGTGGCCTCCAGAGGAATCGTTTCTCGAACTGGTCACGAGTAGTGGCTCAGCCTGACCAATGCACCAAAAGGCAGAGAAAACGGATTGTTCAATATTCTCATTCCCTCCTGCAGCATTTAGAAGTTCACCTCACTTTACCCCAGTGATCAAAGTTGGCATTCCTGAGACAGGACAGTCTGGCTTTCCCTGCCTCTTGATATGGTGCCATGGGGAGTACCTGGCACCACCAAAGATGGATCCTTGCCAAAAATGTTCCATCGCGACCCAATCCAGACTTTAGACCCAACTTCCAGGTTAAAGGGCATTGCAGGGAATAAAAACAAGTTGGCAGAGAGGCTAATAGTGATGGTGTTTAAAGGTACAAACTTGTAACAAGTAATAAATAAGCCATAGAGATCTAATGCACAGTATAACAAATGCAGACAATAATATTGTACTATAATATAATTATGTAATATGATACATATTACATTACAATCATATTATAACATATAAATGCTGTATATCTTAAACTTGCTTAAGGTTATATGTCAAATTTATAAAAACAACAACAACAAGCAAACAAGTCAAATATCCCTTGAGGAAAGACCAAACAAATCCCAAAGACAGGACATTACGTGTTACAAGTGGCCCAGGTTCTTCTGAGTCTGTTATGAAAAATAAGTGCCTGTAGGGGACACATTGCTCTAGAGGAGACTAACAGCTGATATAACCAAATGCAGGAACCTTGATTGGATCCTAATTTAAAACAGAAAACAAAAGGCTCTAAAAGCTATTCTGGGGTCAGTTGGGGAAATCTGAATATGGATGGAGCACTGGGTGATAATGGAGATGACTACCAACTTCTGAGATGAGATTCCAGTGTTGTGGTATGTAGGATATTTCTTTATTCTTAGAAAATGTTGAAGGGTTTGGAAGTGATGGGGCATGAGGATTCAGCCACATTTATGGATCGACAAGGCAAATGTGGCAAAATTATAGCAATTGTTGAATCTGGGAGATTGGTGTATGGATTCACCAATTCATTGCATTGCTCTTTCAACTTCTCTGGAAGTTTGAGAATTTTAAAGATAAAAGGTTGGCAGGAGGGGGGAGTAGTTCATGCATGTGATCACTCCTTGACCAGACTTCCTGACCCTCACTTTCTGGCTCAGGAGGTGGTTCTCAGCAGTCAAGGCCAAGGCCACCCAGCTTACCAGTGCAGGGCTGAGCTCCCACCTGGTGTTTCAATCTCCTTCCCTCCCTGGGTTCCATCCCTAGAGACAGGCTGGGATGAGCCAGGGAGCTGGGATGGGTGGGTGGGTCTCCACATGGGACTGAAGCTTACTGCTTGCAGAAGTCTGTGACAGATGTGTTCCCAAGGCAGGCCAAAGCAGTCTCACTCACTTCAGAGGCCTCTAGTGTGTGCACCCTTGGGAGCTGGGTGATGGCAGGAGAGGCAGTCATTTCCCTTTCTTTCCTAATTTTTTTTTTTTTTTTTTTTAGTTCTGGATTCTTCCTTGGTCTACCCCTCTGGGAGGTATCCATACGAACCCTGTGAGTCTGGCTAGCATTAAAAAAAAAGTGCTTCTAACTGACCAACAGGGGGCACTGGTTCTATAGGACTATTCCTTCCTTTTGGGGTAGCCAAGACCTACCTAGGGGCGCTGACCCAAGTTCAGCATGCACAGGGGACTCAGTTCAGTCATTCAGCACAACCCAGAAAGCTTATTCTTCGGATATGGAGGATATGGAAACCCAATTTCCTAGGTGTCTCTGCCCTCCCTGCTCTCCAGCTTCAGGACTGCAAATGAGCTTCTCCCAAACCTGTCCCCCACCCCCATCAGGAACATTCCAGGCAGAGAATGGGAAGAAACCCTCTTGCATCACTTCCTACCACGTAAGGGGAGTGGAGCAGTGCCCGACACCTGCTAGAGAGTTGACGTCGGGTATGCCTAATGAGAACACCTTACTGTTCTCATTACTGAGAGATAACCACAGGTAACAACCACAGGTAACAGCTAGTCCTATCACTGACTCATTTTACAGCCCAGGACACCCAGACTCAGAGGTACAGACATTTCCCCAAGACAGCCCAGCCTTGACAATGGAGCCAGGGAGAAGTCAGCCTGGTCAAGAGCTTTGGATAGTTTAAGTCCCCTTGATTCAGGGCTGGGGGATCTCTGAACCTCCTTTGCAGGTGGGGTGAGTGGGGTATGATGTGGTAAAAGAACAAAGGAAACGCGTGTGTTTTAAGTCTGGGCCTAGCACTTCCTGCACAGGGGAGAGGGTAGTGATGCTAAAACAGACCCAGGCCTACGTGCTGGCCACCTGACCAGCCCCCGACCCCTAGCCTCCCTCCACCTCCCTCCAGCATCTTCCCAGCTTCCCTCCCTCTCCCCCACCTACCCACTCCCTCCGGCCTGTCTGCAGTCTCCCCCCACCACTCCAGAATCTCCCCAGCTTTCCCCTACCTCCATTCTATCCCCCATAGCCTTGTCCAACGTTCGTTCCTTCCTGTACTTTGGTATATGGGGCTCCTTCCACCCACTGATACCTCTCTTCTGGGACTCCACACACACCACCCACCTGGCTACCTTGCAGTTTTAATTATTGAGGAGTGCATGCAAAAATGTCTGGTGCAGAAAAGGTCTTTACTAAATGTTCAGGAAAATGGGTTTTTGTTTTATTGTGTTTTGGTAGCATGAGCAAAATAATTAGAGAACCAATCATGTGTGATCAGGAACCCTGTATTAACAGCTGGCATGTACTGAGTGCTTATCTGTATGGGCTCTGCTTAGGGTCACTTCATCCCACTCCAGCCCACGCAGTAAGTTATAAATTCTCCATTTGATAGGTACAAAGACCAAGCTCTGAGAGGATGGGTGACTTGCTCAAGGTCACACCAGGGAGAGCCAAGATTTTCTTTAAGGGGAGAACGCTGATTTTATGGTGCGAAAGCTCAGAAACAGAAAAGGACCCAATTCCCCTCCCACCCTGTGCAATTTGCCTAGTCTTAACCAGAATATTACAGCATAAATCAGAAAAAACAAGGGCATTCCGATTTCCAGCCCTCAGGCCTAGGCATGTGGGGCGCCGGAACCTTCAGGGGAGGTCTCTCCAAAAGGTTTGAAAGAGGTGGAATTCAAGGGACGAAGGCCCTGGAGAGTCTCTCCCTGCCCCCAAGTCTCCAGGACAAAAGCTTTGTTAATATGCGCATCTGTGGGGGTGGGCTGGGTTGCAGGGGGAGCTCTTCAGCCATCCTCCGATATTTGACCAGCTTAATTTGGAACCTCGAGAGGCGGAGAGGCTTAGGCTAGACCAGCCTGGGGTGGAGGTGCTGCCACCAGACCCACCCAGACAATGGGAGCACCCAGAGCTGGGGTCCTCGGCCAGGAGCTCTCCCTTTCTCCCTGGATCGCTCGTCTTTGTTGCCCGGGCTCCCCTCCAGTGCTGGGTTGAGTCGATGAGTCCGGTCCACCTGGGGGACCGTGGAGCCTGCCTTCCACTCCCCAGTGGGTACAGCAAGCCCACGACACAGGAAGTCCAGCGACCCTCCCGAATGTCCCCATTGCCATAGGTCCGCCAGTACTCCCCGGCCCTGGTCTCCCGGGCATGGACCAACCACATCCACCCAAGGCTTTCTTCCAGCACCCTAATCCCCCATCCCACCACAGAGGCCTGGAGCCCCCATTCTCTCTACAAGCTACAACGAACCCCTTAAGTCTGTCCTGGCAGCCTGCACCCCAAGCCTCCCTGCAACTCACCACTCGGGGTTCCCACTACAGAGGTGGAGGTGCTGAGGGGTTCTCTGAGGGCCCCCAGGGCCAGAGTCAGCCTCGGCCAACCTGGGAAATGACTCCGGGAAAATGGAACAGGAAGTTCCCTTCCCCAATCCCATCCAGGTGGTGAGGGGGGCTTCCTAGAGTTAACCCTTAACCTCCCAGTTTGGGAGTGGGGTGGGGAGAGGGCGGGGCCAGAGAAATAAAGACAAAGCAGTGGATCCAGATTCCAACCCAGGCCTGTATTTGAGAGTCTAACTATCCCTCCAAGTAACAGCTGCCCCCCTCCTAATCAGGACTGGTCCTGTGCCCCTTGGCGGTGTCAGCCTGTACTTTTTGGGGGACAAGTTGCCATTTACAAATGCTTGCTGGGACTTCCCTGGTTGTGCAGTGGTTAAGACTCTGCGCTTCCACTGCAGGGGGCGCGAGTTCATCCCTGGTCAGGGAAGTTCCACATGGCGCTAGATGTGGCAAAAAAAAAAAACAAAAAACAACTTGCTGTGTGCCGGGCACTGAGGATACTGAGGTAAACGTGAGGGACAGTCCCTGACCTCAGGGGGCTTGCACGCCAGGGCAGAGGAGCAAACCACAGGTGCTAATTAGAAAATGGAACAGGACCATGTGATGGGGAAGAGAGGGCACTGGTCGACACTGCCACCTAAAATCCTCCCAAGAATCTTTAGAGGTGGCTTTTGTCCCAGCTTTACCAATGACCAAGCAGGGGCTCCCAGGAGGGGAAGTGACCTCACCAACAGCCTTGAGTCCAACTCTAACTCCAAAGTCAAGCCTTTCCCTTTGCTCTAAAGGGCATCTTTGCGTCATGCCCTTGGCTCCAGCCAGATGGGCACTTCCCTCTGGGGAGTCCGCGGTGCCTCGCTGAGCGTTCAGGGCTTCAGCCTGCTCAGAGGCTGCCCCGACGGGCGGCCAGACCCTGAGCTTGCTCTGGCTCCTCGGCCGGGTCTTGTCTCCTGCACTTAACAGCACCTGGGCTTCTCCTGTTCCATTATTTTAATTGTCTAGCGTGGATCTCATTGGACCAAAGCTCCCTGCGGACAGTGGTCCGTTTCCCTTGTCAGCTCTGCATCCTCTGCGCCTAGCCTAGCGCCTGGCACACGTGAGGACAGACAAAATGGATGAGGAACCGCCGGGCAGAGTCTACCTTCCTCCGAGGTTTACTGGCACCCCGCACCGGGCACTCCACCGCGCGGACTCCCTCCACCTCAGGGCCAGTCGGGGGCTACTGAGCCCCCCTCTCTGGGGCGGGCCAGGAAACCCACCCAGGGCAGGACTATGAAACCCCACCCCGGATGTGGAAAGGAAACCCCGCCGCTGGGCCTGGCCTGGGGGGCGGGGCGGAAGCGTCTCCTGTACCCCTATACCTAGGCTGGACCATCACGCCCACTCCCCCTGGCACCGCCGCCCCTGCCCCGCCTCCAGGACTGACGCGCGCACCTATGGCTGCCGCCTTCGTGGACGAGGCCGTGTCTGACTCCTGGGAGTCGGGGCAACTCGACCGGGAGCTGCGGGGCCTTGTCTAGACATGATGGGGGAGAACAGCAGGAAGGAACGTGGCCTCTTCGGGTAAGGTGGTCTCGGTGCGTCGGGCCTGGAGCGTCCAGGTGAGAGCCTGTGGGAACTGGCTGGGAGCACAGAGGGAAGGCTCGGTGTTTGCTGTTGACTCTGTCTTCCAGGCCTTCGACTCCGGTGCACACCTTTCCTGGAAATCTGTCAGAAAAGCAGAGACCAAGTTGACCTAACCCCCAGAAATAGCATCCAGGGCTTCCCTGGTGGCGCAGTGGTTGAGAATCCGCCTGCCGATGCAGGGGACACGGGTTCGTGCCCCGGTCCGGGAAGATCCCACATGCCGTGGAGCGGCTGGGCCCGTGAGCCATGGCCGCTGAGCCTGCGCGTCCGGAGCCTGTGCTCCGCAACGGGAGAGGCCACAACAGTGAGAGGCCCGCGTACCACAAAAAAAAAAAAAAAAAAAAAAAAAAAAAAAAAAAAAAAAAGCATCCAGGCAGAAAGGCAAGTGCCTGGAGTGACAAGATCAACACTAGCTTTTGGCCTCCTTCAGTCCTCACTCTCGGCCCAGGTATGGGCTTTGGCTAATACCCGCGCTCCTGGCCCACCACGCGCGCGCACCATTCATTCGGGAAATATTTGCTTCCCCGAGTGTGTCCGTGCATTGGCCCCGACCCCGGGTACCAGTGCTGAATAGAAGGGACAAGTGCTGCCCCCTTGAGGCTTACAGACCAGGCAGGACCAGATCACGAGGGCAAGGTTTATTAACTCAAATTACTTTGCAGAAATAAAGGGCTTAAGGGAATTCCCTAGCGGTCCGGTGGTTAGGACTCGGCGCTTTCGATGTCGGGCCCGGGTTCAATCCCTGGTCCGGGAACTAAGATGCTGCAAGCCGCGTGGAGAAGAAGAAGAAAAAAAAAGAACATTTAAGTCCCTTCAGATTCGCCATTATCTTTGAAAATATCAATACACTCCCCTCTCCCAGAGTCTTAGCCACTGAGAGACGAAAATTCTTGTGAAGTTGCTGGATTGTTACTTTACTCCATTTAGTAAAAATGATAAACGCATCTTCAAAGGACTTTTAATATACATCTACCTGTTTAGGATATATATCAATATCTTCTAAAATTATCTTGAAAATGCACACATAAACTATTTTAGTTGTTACCTTAGATTTTGGCGGGAAGTAACTGGTGTCTAAAAAACAAACAAAAGGGCTTCCCTGGTGGCACAGTGGTTGAGAATCTGCCTGCTAATGCTGGGGACACGGGTTCGAGCCATGGTCTGGGAAGATGCCACATGCCGCGGAGCAACTAGGCCCATGAGCCACAACTACTGAGCCTGCGCGACTGGAGCCTGTGCTCCGCAACAAGAGAGGCTACGATAGTGAGAGGCCTGCGCACCGCAATGAAGAGTGGCCCCCGCTCATCACAACTAGAGAAAGGCCTCGCACAGAAACGAAGACCCAACACAGCCAAAAATAAATAAATAAATAAAATTAAAATAAAAAGCAAACAACAAACCTCAACTTACCATTTATTTATTAAATATGAAAAAAAATTAAGTTTAGTATTATCCAGGTCAGCAAAAGCACCTGAAAATACTGAGTGATAGGGTCTTCTTCTTTCCTCTTATCTCTTCAGAGATTGCAAAAGAGAAACAAATTTCCTTGTATTTTCAGTTTCCTTAGGATTCCTCCATTTAGAATTATTCAGGGCAAAGGGAGAAATCCTTCTCCAGCTCTGGGAAGAATTACTATTAAAAGCACTATGATCCCTTGATTGGCCTTTGGTTCATCCAGTGGCTTAAATGCCTGTCTCTTAACTGCATTAGTAACATCTTTTCCTGCAGCCATAACCCCAGCATTTTCCTCTGGGTAGTTGCAGTCTTGATACAGTAATTGCAGTGTTTATGGCACAGCCAGACCCCTCACTAAGGACCAGCCCTGGTACAGAAGCACTGGGGATTTTGATGAGAACAGGAGTGAGCATTGCACCTGTCCTGGTCTTTCTTCAGTGTCTATAAACTAGCTATCTCCCAGGTGTTTCATCTTGTCTCTTTGGTAGGAGCCAACCATTGGCTCTGCAAGCCCGAGCTGCAGTCTCAGCTTTGCCATTTGCTGCTGTGCAACTTGGGTAGATGGTTTAATTGCATCCCTTCACTCTGCTGCTCAAAGCTCTTCTGTGGCTTCCTATGGCACTTAGAACTAAATCCAGACAGCTCAGCCTGGGGCTCATCCCACAGCCCCTTCCTACCATGGATCTCATCTTCTGTCTTCTTTTCCTTTGCCTTTCACTTCCTGAACATGCCAGTCTGATCCTGCCCTGGCCTGGAATGGATGCTTTCACTCACACTCCCACTTTGCCAGTTCCTCTTCATTCTTTTTTTTTTTTTTTTTTTTTTTTTTAATGAATTGGTTTAATTCCAGGTGCTACAGAATTCAGGACAGAACAAAGACTTAAGAACACACTTTGGCAGGATTCTTGGCTAGGTTTACTCTGATCTCACAGCTAAGGTAGAAATGACTGAGAAGCACTGAAGAGAGGGTGAACCACTGTATGACTTTAAAAAAATTATTTATTTGGCCGCGCCGGGTCTTAGTTGCAGCACGCAGGATCTCTGTTACAGCATGCATATGGGTTCTAGTTCCCTGACCAGGGATCAAACACAGATCCCCTGCATTGGGAGCACGGAGTCTTAACCACTGGACCACCAGGGAAGTCCCTCACCCAGCCACTTAAACACAAGCTCCACAAGGCTGGCTTTGCTGCTGTTCACTGCTGTAACTCCAGTGCCCGGCACATCGTAAACACTCACTAAATGTGGATTGAAGGAATATTCCACATCAGACCTTGTCTTTCCTGGTATTCTCTATTTTGGTAAATGTAGAACAATCCATTCAGTTGCTCAAGCCAGGTACTGGGATTTATCCTTGACCCCCTTGCTTTAACTCATTCCCACATCTCATCAGTCTCCAAGTTCTGTAGGTCTGATAGCCTAAATATTTTTCATATCTGTGTTTCTCTACCTCCACTGCTGCTACCAAGTCCAGGTCACCATCATCTATTGCCTGGATCATAGCAATGGTCTTATGGTTTCTCTTCATTCATTTCCTTTTTTTAAAAAAGTAAACTTTTAGGTGTAATGTACAGAACTTGTGCGCAAACCAAAAATGAAGAGCGTGATGAGTCTCCACCAAGCGAAAACAGCCCTTTAGCCAGCATCCCAATCAAATCAGAATTTACTAGCACTCTCAGGCCTTACTCTGGTGCCCCCTTCTGGTCACTTCCCTTCCGCCATAATCTCTATCCTGACTTCCAACCACAGCAGATTTGTTTGGTCTATCTTTGAACTCCGTGTAAGTGGAGTCACACAATAGGAACTCTCATCTGACCTTACTCCACAGTGAGGGAGTCATCCACGCATTGCTTATTCCCTGAATAGTATTCCCCCATTGTGTTATTTGTTCATTCTACTGTGTCTACATGGGGGTGGTTTTCAGTTTGAGGCCACGCTTAGTAGTTCTTGTAGGTCTCTGGTAACCATATAAGTGCATACTGCAGGACTTGTGCCCAGGAGTGAATCGCTGTGTCACAGGGTATGTGGATGGTCAGGTTCAGAAGATTCTGCCACACTTGTCCAGAGAGCTTGTACCATTTCCCCTCCCGCTGTCTGCAGACTCATCTTGTGCATTTCTTGCTCCAGTCCTAGGATCAGCCGTTTCTCCATGGAACCCTGATTTTTTTTCACATTATAAAGCATTCACAAAAATAGGATTTTTAAAAGGAGGAGGGAAAGTAAAACTAATGGAAGTTCTACATTTTTTTCCACACCCAACTGAGTTAAAAAAAAAATAGAAGAGACACTAGTGAAAGACCACATGCCATGTAGAGGAAGGAGTCTGAGAGCTGAGGGTAGGGGGCAGAGAATGCAGCAAGAGGAAGGGCTGAAAAGGACATCAAGGGTTGGTGCCTGAGTGCCATTGTCATCTGCTCCCATGAGGGGCCTCCAGGAGGGGTCCTCTGAGCTGAGCCAGTCAGAATGCCTCCTGAGTACTCCCATCCCCACCTGCTTCAGTGTCTTTAGCTTTCGTGAGTGAACGTACCTTAAACTCTACCCAAGACTGGGGCACCCTTTAGGTATCAGATAGCAGGAGGTGACTGCAGCAACAGCGAAGGGTATTTTAGGATGCTGATAGTGTCCTGGTTTCCTAAAAATGCAGCAACCTCTATAGGGAAAGTAACTTAATTTACTCTAATATCTACCTCCAAAGAGCCAAGTGGAGTGACTTTTGAGCTTGCTCTCAACAGAGAATCCCCTCCCTGCCTGTACTGTAAGCTGGAAGGTGGAAGGTGGGATGTGGGTGTTTGGGGAATATATCCAGTCAACCCTACTAAGTTTGGGGGCTTTTCTGGCCTTGGTGTTCACGGCTTGCCTGGCTGAGGCTGAAGCTGCCAGCCTTGACAATCATGGTAAGAAGAACTTGGAATTGCTGCCTAGGGAGGAGCCTCCTTTCCTCCTGGAGCTTGCCCAGGGCAGGAGAAAGCCATTTCTGCTGACTGTGATGGGCAGGCTTCTGGGCCAGCATCACAGCTGAGATCCAGGAGCCAGGTTTGGGGTTGGCAGCCTCTCTGCCTGCCCTGTTGCAAGATCAGATGTTAGTCTTGTTCACCCACTGGAAAGGAGCAAAGCCTCCACAATAAGAGCTGCTGGGTAGTTCCAGTTGCTGCAAGGCAAGGGCATCAAGAATTGGGTGATGAGTAGGCTCCTGGTTAGAGATTGTGATGTAGCCATACAACAGAATATGCCGCAGATGAAAAACAGCAAGGCACCGCTTGAGAACAGTAGAACTCTTGACTCATAACCATCTGTCCAAACCTGCCCTAAGACTTGAACAAACTCTAGCATAGCTTCTAGCAGCATAAGGCCATGATGACCCCAGCCCCCCATTAAAATGCCTGCCTGAGAAAGCTCAAAGCTGCCAGGAAAATTTACTGTTCATTCTAGCTCATGCCTGATGATGGGCCCCTAGCCTCCCTTTCTTAGAGCACTTACTAAAAAGGGCTTATAGGGCTTCCCTGGTGGTGCAGTGGTTGGGAATCCGCTTGCCAATGCAGGAGCCGTGGGTTCGTGCCCTGGTCTGGGAGGATCCCACGTGCTGCGAAGCGGCTGGGCCCGTGGGCCATGGCCGCTGGACCTGCGTGTCCGGAGCCTGTGCTCTGCAACAGGAGAGGCCACAGTGGTGAGAGGCCCGCGTACCGCAAAAAAAAAAAAGGGGGGGGTCTTATAATTGTGAATATGTGTCTCTTATAACCCAGAAGAAGATTATAACTCTTATAATCTGTCACTGACCTGAGAGCCATTCCCTTGAAATGTACTCATCAGGAGGGACAGGGCCTCTGTCTCCCTTCTCTGTGGGAGGATAGACTCCTCCTGCCTCCCATACCTGCCAGGTAGCAGACACACCTGGCCTAATTGCAGCTTCACTGACTGGCTCTTTGTGACTTTTCACTACCCCCCCCAACCCCCATTCTCCCTTTGAAACACCCAGTCACCTCTGCAGCACATCGGATGGAGCGCAGCTCTTTGCCCTGCTGTCTGTAGTTACCGAATAAAATCTGCTTTCACCACTTCATAATGTATGGCTGTGTATCTTTGACATGCTACATGTTTTGTTTTTTTCTCTACATGTTTTTTATACTGAACATCTCTAAAATATGTGTCACGCACACAGATGGGGCAAGTCAGCAGTATATACTCCCATTTTTGAAACAAAACAAAACAAAACTCAAAACGTGTGAGGGGTGGAAACCCTTGACCTGGGAGGCTGGACGGGGTGCTGGGCCAGAATTCGTGCTCCCGGGTACCCCGGCGCCGGCGCTCTCAGGCTGAGGGCCCTCGCTCCCACCGGAAACTCGAGGGCTCCCGGGTGTCCGCCCCGCGGTCCTCACCGCCCCCGTTGCCCCCGTGCCCCTGGCCCACAGGCGCGCTCCACGAGAGACCCGGGAAAACCGGAAGTTGGAATGGGGCAGCCGGATGGGAAACGCGGGCACACCGGCCAGGGTCCGACAGCATCAGGATGACCCTTCGCCCTCGGCGGGACTGCCCCTCGGGGGTGCGGACGGCAGCGCGCAGGTAAGGGCGGCAGGGCAGTGATGTGGTGGGGTGGGGCCGTGGAGGCGACAGCCAATCACCGGCGTCTCCCGTGAGGGCGGGGCGGGGCAGTTGTTGCTTGGGAGACGCGCTCTCCGCATAGTTGCCCTGCGGGCTGCAAAGCCGGGCAGCGACGACTTGTGCGTGCGGGGCTCCTGGACCTCCTGTGGCTTCGAACATTCCCCGCCCCCCCCGCTGCGTCTGCTTCAAATCAGGAGACGGGGCCGCAGGGTTGCCTCCACGCCTCCGGCGGTGAGCGAGCCACCGGGCACCTGAACTCTCACGACCTGGTCTCCAGCGGCCCTGGGAGTTCTGTTATTTTTCTTCAAATTTTGTTTTATTTCCGGGGTTCTACCTACCTAACACTTGTACTGGCTTCCTTTTCTTCTTTTTCAATGGTTAACATTTGCTCTGCTGTTTACTCGATTATACCTATTTTTCTTGGCTTCTCTTACATTCCTTTATTTGCCCCTATCGTCTCTTCTTCCTAAGGCTAAATCTCTGCATTTCCCTGTCTCCAGCCTGGCTTAACGGTGTTCATTAGCACACGTTTGTTTTTGTTTTTCTTACATCAGATGATTCTTTTTTCTAGTTTTTATTATTCTGGTTGCTTTTTTGTAAGGTCCTCTTTAAGACCTGAATCAGCTCGCAGGCCAGTCTGAGGGTAGATCACGATTTATTTAATAAAGGTGGCGTATTCTTTCTTACTCAAGCTCACTGAAGCCGCAGGATAGTGGAGTTGGCATTTGTTGAGTGTTTCCCGTGCCTGAAGCTCCAATAAACGCCTTGTAAACAGGCTTCTAAGGTAAGTACGTCTCTAACCTGGTGGCCTGTGGGCGGGACAACAGATGTTTTCTGCTGGAATTGTATGGATTTCTTAATTTTGTTTTGTTTTGTTTTTGTTTTTAGTCATCAACATTGAAAAGTCAGGATATTTCACATAGTAATTGAATTCTGTTTTGGCTTCTCTTGAAAAAGCCTCATGCTTGGGCAATACTGAGCCCCCAACCAACCCCTTTAAACAAAATATGGTTTCTTGAGGCCCCTGAAGTCCCTCCCACTCCGGTCTTAACCCAAGGCACTGGTGGTTTATGGTACTACTTGGTTGCTGAAGGCATTTAGGTTTTTGATCTCTACTTATTGACTCACCCTGCCCTGGTCTGAAGTCTTTCGGGGACTGCAATTCCCACAAAGCAAATATCAATAATCCTTCCTCCTAGACCTGCTCAGGCCTAGAGCCAGCCTTAGAAGGGTTTCCTCTCATTTCCAAGAAGGAGCTAATATCTATGACATAGCGGATGCTCAATAGATATTTTCTGAACAGTTAAATAAATGTTGAGACTTCTTTTGGTCTAACTTAGGTGATCCCATGGTGGGATCCAAACCTTTGGGCTTCCTCAGTATCCCTAAACTGTAGCCCCTTTTGTCTGGTAGAGAAACGTTTGCCCAGGAATCAGGACACACCCATTCTTTCTGGACTTGGTACACTCCTGGGACTGCCATGTGTGAGATGGTCCACCTCAGGTTGAGTTCCTTTACTCTGGACACTGGCTTGACACAGTCTGGCTCCCAGACTGCACATTTCATCTTTTCCAGGGCCCCCTGTGGCTTTTTCTCATTTTATAATTCTCTGTTTTGAAAACAGTGTTGACTTTTGATAAACTTTGTTCATCTCTCTTTACCTTGAGGATTAAAACACCTGGAAATACTGCCCAGAGCCAAACCCTGGGGGTAATTTTTCTTTCATCAAAGTGATAGTAGAATCCATAAGAATTCTAGGACTCCTAAAACAAGTTGAACACCAAAAGCAGAGTTGCAAACTCAAAATGCTGCAAGGGCCAAGTGGAGAACCAAAGCTAGCACCCTGAGATTAGGCCCGGATTGGGAGGAATATGGGTCCAGGGTTGTTCTGGTTTCTCAAGAAAATCAATTTTATGGGAACTCTACTCATTTTTCTTTTTTTATAAACTTATTTATTTATGGCTGTGTTGGGTCTTTGTTGCTGTGTGCAGGCTTTCCCTAGTTGTGGTGAGTGGGGGCTACCCTTCATTGTGGTGCTCTGGCTTCTCACTGCAGTGGCTCCTCTGTTGTGGAGCACAGGCTGTAGGCGGGCGGCCTGCAGTAGTTGTGGTACACTGGCTCAGTAGTTGTGGCTCACGGGCTCTAAAGCGCAGGCTCAGTAGTTGTGGTGCACGGGCTTAGTTGCTCCACGGCATATGGGATCTTCCCGGGCCAGGGCTCTGAACCCGTGTCCCCTGCATTGGCAGGCGAATTCTTAACCACTGCACCACCAGGGAAGTCCTGGAACCCTCCTAATTTTTTAAGCGTTGGGAACTAAGTTTAAAAAAAATTGAACCCTTGTGAGTGCACACAGCACACTGATGGGGTGGTACAAGGGCCAGTGATGCCTGTCTTCCTGGGTGAAGTGGATGCATTTCAGAGGACTCTGATGGGCCGAAGGCAGGGAGCCTGGGAACGTTTGCAGCAGGAATCTTCCTGGAATCTGACTACAGGGCTGGCCCTCACCCCTTTCCTGACACTCATCTCCTGTGCCCTGTTAAGGAGAGATGGGTACCTTGCCCCAGGGAGTGAAGCACAGTCTCTGTTCTCCCGTTTTGGAAGCCTTAGTTTTCAGGGTCTGAAGGGAAGACAGAAGCTGAGAGGTGGACTATGAAGCCACCAGGGATGTCTGAGGGTTTGGGACCCCATGCATGGCCGGGTCAGACCCCTTTGTCACCTCTATCCCTAGCCTTGAGAGGGAGCTGGTCAGGGGCGGGGGGAGGGCAGCGTCTGGAAAAATCAGATTGATGCCACATCTTTACAAAGTGTGAGACACGCGTGTAGGGGTGGGTACTGGGGAGTTCCCAGGTCTCTTCGTTTCCTAAGTTTGCTCTTAGGGAGAGAGAACTCCATGCCAGTCTTGGCGGGAACCCAGAGGAGCTGCTGACTGGTCTGGGAGCCTTAAATGAAATCCAGGGACGTCTCCACGGAGACACCCATAAGACTTTCAGAAGCTCTGTGTACTGAAAAGGACCACCATGTCTCTCCACTCGGCAAAGTGTCCTTCGTCCTGTAACGGCAGCTGCAATTTGAAACGTCAAATATCAAAATCCTTACACAAAATATATTTTCCCACTTTGGCGCTCCTGCTTGGCTGGTGTCACGAGTACGTGCCAGGTAAAGCGATCGTGAGCCGGAAACGCGGATCTGGGAGTCACCTCCCGGCCGAGAGCAGGTGCAGCCGGCCTCGGGACCCCAGACCCGGAACCCTCCAAGCAGGGAACGCTGTAGGGCTGCAGCTGCGCGGGGAACGGGATCTGGGAGGGACTTCCTGTTGTCCCTAATCCCAGTCTCCACCCGGCTCCCCGCGCCCGGTGCAGGCTGCGGAGACTCCCTTCCCCGGGGGAGGGGCTCCACCGCCCGATGTGACCCCTCCGCCTCCACCTCGGTGAGAGGGGGTCTGGGAGGGCGCCTGGATCCCGAGACCCGCGCGGGTGGCCAGCTGGCAGGAGGGGACGGGGTCAAAGGTGGAAGGCTAGGGGCTGGGAGGGAGAGGAGGCCTGACCCGGGTTCGGAAAGAGGAAGGACATCATCTGTGCGGGACCGTGAGCAGGATGGACACCCGGCCCGGGCGGGTGGTTGCAGCCGCAGGGAGGGCTGCTGAGAGCGGGCAGCTCAGTTTCTGGATCCCAGGCGGGACCGAGTCAGGTCGAGCGCGCGCGCGTGTGTGTGTGTGTGTGTGTGTGTGTGTGTTCGAGCTCAGGGTGTGTGTGTGTGTGTGTGTTCGAGCGCAGGGTGTGTGTGTGTGTGTGTGTGTGTGTGCGTGCGTGTGTGTCCGTCCTGGGTCCGGGAGACGGCGGGGCGTGTGTGTGTGTGTGTGTGTGTGTGTGTGTCTGTCTGTCTGTCCGTCCTGGGTCCGGGTGTGTGTGTGTGTGTGTGTGTGTGTGTGTGTCCGTGTGTGTGTGTCCGTCCTGGGTCCGGGTGTGTGTGTGTGTGTGTGTGTGTGTGTGTCCGTCCGTGTGTGTCCGTCCTGGGTCCGGGAGACGGCGGGGCCTGTATTCCTCCGCGGAGCTGTCTGTGGTGGGCGGGGCCCCACTCAGCACCTGTTTCGTAGGATCTCTGCAGACCTTTCGGCTCCTGATGACAGGAGATTCAGATTTCAAGTCACCCCGGTTTTCCTTAACCCAGTTGCTCTGAGATTCTTGCTTCAATGATAAACGGGATAATACAAAATAGCATTCTGTCAAAGAGAGGGACCAAAAAACAGCATAGAGAGTGAGACCGTTGGAGGGCGTCTCGGAGGCTTTATTTCTGATTGGGACCAGGGATGGATCTGGTCCGGCGTGGGAATTTGGGGGGCTTCAGGGATGTCCAGGAGACACTGGCTGATTTCCTTCTGCTCCTGGCCAGAAGCTGGAGGGGACTTGGCTAACAAGACCAAGAAACGACTCAGTTGAGCTTTGTAGCTCTGAGTCAGAAAATGTCTGCAGATGGCGGAGGCATCCGTGCTACCCAGGACAAGGAGAGAGCCCAAGAGGTATGGATGGGGTGCTTGGTGAGGGAGGCATGCACTGGAAGGAACTGGAGTGGAAGGGGATTTTCAAGGCAGGGCATTTGGACCAATGGAGGAGTTAGACTCACCGTGGTAGCAGGGCTGGTAGATGCGGAGGGGGGATGTTGAAGAGAAGATGGTATGAAGGGAAATACCTTCCACCTGGGAATCGACTTCTATGGGACTGCTTTGCTTTGCCTGGTGAATTCGGTAGTCAGCAGACCAAAGGCTACACGAGATAGTAAGGGGGCTGCACAGGGGTCCTGTGGGTGGGGTTTGCTCTCTGAACAGTGCTCAGAGCATATGGACAAGCCTCAGTCTACCCTCTACTCCCCTCTGCCTGGGCCCGCACCTCCTCTCTCTCTGGGTCTGAGCACATAGCCCTTCCTGTACCTCTTGCCTGTGTGTGTGTAGTTACGACTTGTGGGGAGACCAGGGTCACCAAGCTTGGGACTGGGGGAACATGAGTCAGCTGCAGCGGGATGTGCGACCTTGGGCAGGTCCCTTGGCCTCTGGGAACCAGGTGTGTCATCTATAAAATGCGGATCATGTGCCTGCCATTCCCACCTGTCTTGCCAGGTGGTTGGGAGGCTCGGAGAAGATAACAGGCACGAGAGGCCTCCGTGAGCAGCTCATCATCCTGTAGGTGCTCATTATTGTAACATATAAAGCAACACCACCCACAGCAACTAGAACCTAGGTCAGAGAAACCTGGAAATCCTCAGCTAGGGTTTCCAGTGGCTGTAAGTTCAAGTACAAATCAAATGTCAGTTCTGTTTTCATACCATAGAAGCACAAAGAATTTTTACCACAGTTCAGTTTCCCTTCCATAATGCCTTTGTAACACCCAGTGGGCCTCACATGTCCACAACATTCTCTGCTGATGTTGGATTCTGTCAGCTCACACAGTAGAGTAATAATAATAATTACCAGCACTGCTCTTTGTTTATCCAGAACTTTCTGGAGTGGAGAGCTCTTTCTCACGTGTTATCTGTGTGGAGGTAGAGCAGCTGAGTCTCGGAGGCTGCCTGGCCTGTGTGACTCCCAGGAACTTTGACTCCTGGCCTGAGGGTCTTGTATCCTGAGGTGGGTGGGGAGGTGGAGGGATAGGCTTGAGTTCCCAGCAGAAGGCTGGCCGGTGCCCAGTGCTATGGGTGGTGATGATGAGGCCTCACCAGGGCCTCCCAGTGCAAGGGAAGTGACTTTCCCAGTGCTCTGCTCTGCTTAGGACTGAAAGGCTGGTAAGCAGTGGTTCGGGATTCCAGCCCCGGTAGCCTGACTCAAAAGCTTGCTCCTCACCTCCCAGAGGGCTGGGGCAGAGGCTGCTATGAAGAGGGGAAGGAGGACCCTGGCAGTCCCATTGTGGGGGACAGTGCTAAAGGGGGTGAGCCTGAGAGGAGTTTCCCTTCCATCAGACCTAGGTGGGTGCAAGCCCTCAGTATGGTCAGAGGTATACTTGGACTTATTTTTTCCAAATCAGAAATTGCCAACAGCTCTGACCAATTGAGTTAGGACTGAAATGGCCCAAGGCCACATGTCTTCCTGTCACTTTCAAGAAGTTATGGCCCTGGGGGTGACTTGTGAGTCTGATACACTTGAGTTCAAGTCCTGGCCGAGTCACTCCAAGCTCTGTGACCTTGGGCCATTGTCTGATCTCAGAGCCTGGGTGTGTGAGTTTCCTGTGTCTGCTGTAACAAAGGACCACAAACTGGGTGGCTTAAAACAACCAACATTTATTCTCTCACACTTTGGAGGCCAGAACCCCCAAATCAAGGGGTAGGCAGGGCCCCCTCCGAAGGCTCTAGGGGAGGATCCTTCCCGCCTCTCAGCTTCTGGTGGCCCAGGTGTCCCTTGGCTTGTGACAGCATCACTCCAGCCTCTGCTTCCATCTTCACATGGCTTCTCCTCTGTTTCTGTGTCCTCTCCTCTCTTTTTTTGGCTGCTGCGTGGCTTGTGGGATCCTAGTTCCCCGACCAGGGATAGAACCTGGGCCTTCAGCAGTGAAAGTGGGAGTCCTAACCACTGGACTGCCAGGGAAGCCCCTGTGTCCTCTCCTCTTATATGGACACCAGTCATTGGATTCAGGGCCCAACCTGAATCCAGGATTATTTCATCTCAAGATCCATAACTACATCTGCAAAGACCTTTTTTCCAAATAAGGTCACATTCTGAGGTTCCGAGTAGACATGGATTTTGAGGGTACACTATTCAACCCAGCTAACTACACTTGGTTTCCTCCTATGTTAAAGAATAACAATCCACACTCCTGTGGGAGGTGTGAGGCTCGAATTGGGAAGAGGCATCTGCCCTGTGGGCACCCAGCAGGGCCTCGATGAGCCTCCCCTCCTTCCCTCACTGTCCTGCCTCACAGGGGTGAACCACGGATGTGCAGGTCTTAGGGACAGAGACGGTAGCAGGGCCAGCCTTGCATCTGGGTGTGCGTTCTGTCACCCTCGGTGTCTGCCTCTGCAGGTCCCCGAGCGTGGAGTTCTGCTGTGTTTCCCATTCTCTGTCCCAGTGCTGATGGGGCTGTTATTTCTAGACTCCAGGTCATGGGCATTCTTGTCAAGAAATGCTTTCCGAGTTGGAGGGGACAGTGCTGTTGGGAGCTGCTCAGGAGTCACCCCACATCAAGATGGAGCCGGAAGAGCCGCACCCTGAGGGGGCATCACAGGAGGCCAGAGCTCAAGGAGTACAGGGCTGGGTGCCCCTAAGCCAGGGCTCTAAGGAGAAAACGCATTTCCTGCCTGGCGGAGGTGAGGATGGGGATGTGGAGAGAGGCACTTTCCCAGGTGGATGCTCAGCCCGGGTGGGGAGATCCTGATGTCTGCCCCACCTGCCCCTTGGAGGCCGCCTCCGCTCACCCTCAGAGCCCACTGACCCTCTTCTTGGATCAGGTCGGGGGTGGAGTTGGAGGCACCGTGGGTGTCCCTGGTGGGCCTGGCATGAGCTCACTGTGGGGAGTGGGAGGGCCAAGCGGGACGAGGTGGCCGCCCTGAGGACCTCTCTCCTCTCTCAGCCCTCCCCTCCCCCCAGATCCCTGTGCTGTCTCATGAGGGGAGGACCAGAGACCGGCGGATGGCCGCGGCACTCCTCACTGCCTGGTCCCAGGTGAGTGTCCGCATCCAGAGCTGGAGCTGAAGGACGTGGAGGGACAGCGTCTCTAAATCGTCCTCCGGCTCTGAGTGCTGGACCTGAGGGTGGGGACTGGAGATCCTGAGCTTTGGCAGTGGTGCTGAAAAGAAGGATCCTTGTTTTTGTCTCTTGTCTTCTGCTGTACACAAGCGCTTTGTTCTTGCCCCCAAAAGCCTTCTTTGGGCAACTGTCCTGCTTTACCATCACACCCGAGGGCCAGCCTCACCTGAGTCAGCAGGATGGGAGTCGGGGTCTTGCCCTTGTCCTGGCACCACTGTGTCCCTCCACCACGTCCTGGCGTGTCCTGGAGAGTGGGCATTTCATGTTGTTTCAGATGCCAGTGACCTTTGAGGATGTGGCTGTGTACCTCTCCCGGGAGGAGTGGGGGCGGCTGGACCACACACAACAGAGCTTCTACAGGGATGTCCTGCAGAAGAGGAATGGGCTGTCCTTGGGTAAGGGCTCACTTGTGCTGAGGTGCTGCTTCCTGAGGCCCTGGGAAGTCAGCAGTGGCGCCCATCTGCCATCACCTCCTCCTCCCTTTCCAGGGCTTGAACCCCCTCTTGTGGTTCAACCAGACCTCGCTGTACTATAGAAGCTTCCTAGTGATGGATGTGTTCTGGTCAGTGCTGATATGGTAGCCATGAGCCATATGTGGCTATTGACCCCTAGAAATGCAGCTAGGGCAACCGAGTTTTTTGTTTTATCTCATTTTAAGCAGCTCAGATTTGAATTGAAATAGCCACATGTGGCTAGCAGCTGCTCTGCTGGACGGTGCTGACCTAGAGACTGTGCTTCTCTCCAGTTCTTCCCTAGCTTATTCCAGTAGTTCCCCCACTTCCAAGCCCAGCTTCAGAGGTATCTGACCAGAAAGCCTGGCTCTGGGCTGGGCTGCTAGCCCAGGGGATGGGGAACAGTGCCAGCTAATCCCTCCAGGCCTTTGACTCTGAGCTATCACATCCACCCCAGGGCCGTGTCCTCTTCTCCGAGGGGCCTTGGCTCCCTTGGTTTTTCTCATGGTAAGCAGTAAAGTCCCAGGGCTTTGATTCCTCAGTTTCAGGCTCTAGTTTTCATGGCAGACTTTTATGAGGGCTTATGGAAAGATCAGCATTCATTCATTCATTGTCATTCATTCGGTCATTCAGTCTGTTTGTCAGTGCACGTCTGTTGCACACCTGCTAGTCCAGGTGGATCCAGGGTCCTGGTAATTCCACCCTCTGATTTTGATGGCAGTCTAAGACACCTGCTGTCCCTGATGGGCCCCAGGATCACAGCAGCTGCTGTGCACTCACCTTTAATTATCTCTGGTTTGCTCACCACTCATTGTTAACACTCTCCGGGGCCCAGGCCAGCAGGTCCAGGCAAGTCCTGGGAGATCAGAGGGAACCAGCATCCACTCCACAGCCCCATGGCAGGCCTCACAAATGCCCTAAACCACCCAGTTGGTCCAAACATTCCTTCCCTCCCATGGGGCTTGGATCAGGGCATGGAGGCCAGGGCCCCTCTGCTCTCTTCCTGACTTGACTAGAATTCCCAGGCCCTCACCCTGGGGTACTTGGCAAGTGGGCCTTTGGTCCTTGACTTCTGGGTGGTCAGTGTCCCTGGCCCTCTTATTGCAGGCCCTCCCACTTGGCCTCTCTTTGCCCACTGCCCCTCCCCCAGGAGCCCTTTTTGCCCTTGATCCTGGGAAGGTGCAGGTGCAGGATAGGAAGACTGCATCTGGTTTCTGACATTGCTGGACTCACTGCTGGGGACAGTGTGACACAGAGGTGGCCAGCAGCTGACCTGGCCCAGCCCTGAGAAGAGTGTGCCTGGAGGTTGCCCCAGAGTGTACATCCTGAGGGGGCATGGCCATCTGCCCCTAGTGACTGTTGAGCTCACTTTGTTTTGCCCCGTGTTTGCAGAGCTGCATCCCCTCTTCTTGTGCTCCATCACGTCTCTGGGGAGGTAGGGGGGTGGTTTCTCCTTGCTGTGCAGCCTGAAAGGCCCTGACTGAGCACAGCATCTCTTCCCAAGCAGGGTTTCCCTTCAGCAGGCCTTTCTGGGCCTCTCAAGTGCAGGGCAAGGGCGAGGCCTCGGGATCCTGCCAGCAGATGGGAGATGAGGAGGAGGAGAAGAGAGGTGCGTGCAGAGGTGACAGGTGGGCGGGGCAGTAGGGTCATGGCTGTCACTCCCAGGTGCCCCATGTCAGTGCGGGCTGTTTCCTGTGGGGTGCAGACACAGCCCCTCCTGGGGCAGGGCTGCCAGCCCTCCCTCCTGTGTGGAGGGTGGTTCTTGCTTCCAGGGTTCCCAGCAGGTCCTTGCCCTAATTTCTAGCTCCACAATTCCCCCGGGGCCCTCATGAAAGCCTCTGCCTTGCTGGAATCCCTCTATCCAGGAGCCGTGGAGGTGGGCAAGGAGGAGCTAGCCCCGTCCCTGGGAGCCCTTGGGGATATGAAGTCCTTCAAAAGCAGGGTGGGGAGAGCCCAGGGGGATGCCCCACGGTGTGGGCAGCGAACAGCCGGCGGCCAGAGCTCAGGGTCAGCCAAGGACGATGTGCAGCCGGGTCCTGTGGAGGAGGCACAGTCGGAACCAACCCCGCCTGACATCGGCATCCCGAAAGCCCAGGAGGGCCGCTTCCCAGAGCAACCCAGAGATGGGGAGACGACCGCCTCTGAGAGCAGCGAGGAGGGCCTGGCCCCTAACGGCGACACCGGCAAGAAGAACTACAAGTGCGAGCAGTGCGGCAAGGCCTTCAGCTGGCACTCGCACTTGGTGACGCACCGGCGCACGCACACGGGCGAGAAGCCCTATGCCTGCACGGACTGCGGCAAGCGCTTCGGCCGCAGCTCGCACCTCATCCAGCACCAGATCATCCACACCGGAGAGAAGCCCTACACCTGCCCGTCCTGCTGGAAGAGCTTTAGCCACCACTCGACGCTGATCCAGCACCAGCGCATCCACACGGGTGAGAAGCCCTACGTGTGCGACCGCTGCGCCAAGCGCTTTACCCGCCGCTCAGACTTGGTCACCCACCAGGGCACCCACACGGGCGCCAAGCCGCACAAATGCCCCATCTGCGGCAAGTGCTTCACGCAGAGCTCAGCCCTGGTCACCCACCAGCGCACCCACACCGGGGTCAAGCCCTACCCGTGCCCCGAGTGCGGCAAGTGCTTCAGCCAGCGCTCCAACCTCATTGCCCACAACCGCACGCACACCGGCGAGAAGCCCTACCACTGCCTCGACTGCGGCAAGAGCTTCAGCCACAGCTCGCACCTCACCGCCCACCAGCGCACCCACCGCGGTGTCCGGCCCTACTCCTGCCCCCTATGCGGCAAAAGCTTCAGCCGGCGCTCCAACCTGCACCGGCATGAGAAGATCCACACGGCGGGGCCCAAGGCCCTGGCCATGCTGATGCTGGGGGCAGCCGGGGCTCTGGCGGTGCCCCCTCCGGCACCCACCTAGGAGGCTGAGAGACAGGGGCCGACCTGGAGACAGGGAAGGAGGGGGATTGGAGCGGGGGCGGCTGCTGCAGGGGTGTGACCTGGGAGGCCCAGGAAGGGAGTTGGGGAGGTGCTGGTATGGGGGTGGGGCGCGGCAACACCGGAGGAGCTCGGGTGAGGAGCAGCCATGCTCACTGCAAATTAAAGGCCTTGGAATTCGAGCGACAGCCTATAGCTCTGTCTCGTGGGGCCCTGGAGGCTGACCCCGGACTTGGCGGGGGGAAGTGGGGGCTCTGGGGTCAACCCAGTGTCTCCTCACTCCGCCATCCCTATGTCATCCCTCTGGGGGCTTGGGCACCTTCCTCCCCAGACTTCACCTAGCTTGGACCCATTCCAGAGTCTATAGCAAAGGCTTCTGAGCACAGGTTTACAAACCTGAAGTCAGCTGACCACTTCTGAAATTGTGGACCCGGTGGGGTGGTCTGCTGCTGTGGTCACTTGTCCCAGGCATTGCCCACTGAGCTCTGGACCCTCCCTGGGCTCTTCTCTTTGGGACCCGGGAGGAGGGCCGAGCCAGCATGGGAATTCATGCTCAGTGTCTCCTGCCTTCCCTGTCTCCTGTCTCAGGCACTGGAGCCTGCATTTTGTGACTGGACATTTTCACCTGCATCCCTGGGGACCCAGCTGTAATCCAGTGAGGATTTCTCACTTACCAGGGACTCTGCCCCTCCTGGTCCTTTCTGAGGCTGCTGCCAGCTCCCTCTCCTACTTCTCACCTACTTGGTCTCTTTGCACATGTCCTTTATAATTTGCCCTATCCGCCCCTGCCTGGCTGTTTTACTCCTGGCCTTCTGGTTTTTTAGCTCTGAAGCTTCCCATTCTCTATGTCCCCCCCCCCCCCGCCCAGGGAGGGGTGGGCTCAGCTTGCTTATTGTCCTAGGTTTGCAGCTCAGCTCTCACAATTACATTCAGTCTGACACCAGTCTGCATCAGGGAGGCTGTTGGGACCCCACCTGTCTCTGCAGATCACAGGGCCAGCAGGGCAGTCACAGCCGCGGTTAGCTCCCAGCCAATAAGGGATGAAATGTCTTGAACAGGACAGCAGACTGAGAATAGTAATAATAGCTGCCAGTGGCAGCTGCCCTGTCAGGCGTGGGGCCAAGTACCATATATAGTTTCCTCAGTGCTCTACAAGTCTGAAAGTGGGTTTCATCTCAGTTTTATAGAGCAGGAAACAGGCCAAGAAGTCCAATAACTTGTCCAAAGTCATTCAACCAGAGAGCTGGAAGCTGGGGCTCAGGTCCAGCGTTGTGTTGTGTTTTGTTTTGTTTGTTTATTTATTTATTTATTTACTTGGTTGCACCGGGTCTTAGTTGTGGCTCACTGGCTCCTTAGTTGTGGCATGCAAACTCCCAGTTGCAGCATGCATGTGGGATCTAGTTCCCTGACCAGGGATTGATCCCGGGGCCCCTGCATTGGGAGCACAGAGTCCTATCCACTGTGCCACCAGGGAAGTCCCAAGATATTTAGGGAGTTCTAGACAATGCTATAAGACTAAGAAAATAATGAGCATAAATTCTGGTAATTAATATAAATTTTCTGGAAAAAAAATTTTCCCTTTTTACATTATAGAAAAATAAACTAAAACTATCAGAAGGAAAGGAAAGTACAATAAGGTGGTCAATTTCAATATAATTATATACAAATTATTTATCATCCATCAGCAATGCCCAATAGAATATATGGTAGGTGTGCTAGTTATTTATTTATTGTCTCTCAAACCCCCAATACACCCTTTTTATCCTGCTTTGTGGTAATGGAGCCGGATCCCATGGACGTTTCTCCTTTGCAAGCCAACTTGATGTTAATCTTTGTCAGTACAGGGTGAAGAACAATGTAAGGGCACACTGGAAGAAGGGACTTTCAAGTTCCTTCTTCCTTGTGTAGTTTTCCACTGGGGCCAATAAGGGAAGGAGAGGGAGTCCAGTAGCATCCACTTCAGCGGTCTTCTTAGAACAGCCTGGGCTCATCCGTTCCAGCCAGTAGTTCAAGCAAATGCAGGAAGGTGTACGTAGTAAACATCTGCAAATGGAAAAATGGAAACAATCTAAATATCCAAGAATAAGGGACTTTAAATGGAATATGGAACTTCCATGCTTTGGAATACTATGCAGCTTGCACAACAGATGGATTTTGATAGACTTAAAAAAAAAATATTTTGTGTCTCCACAAGGCATTACGGTTATCTGAGATGAATTTTTATTTATTTATTTTTGGCTGCATTGGATCTTCGTTGCTGGGCGCAGGCTGCTCTTCGTTGCGGTGCCGTGGGCTTCTCACTGAGGTGGCTTCTCTTGTTGCAGAGCATGGGCTCTAGGTGCGCGGGCTTCAGTAGTTGTGGCTCGTGGGCTCAGTAGTTGTGGGGCACCGCCTTAGTTCCTCTTCAGCATGTGGGATCTTCCCGGACCAGGGCTCGAACCCGTGTCCCCTGCATTGGTAGGCGGATTCTTAACCACTGCGCCACCAGAGAAGTCCTCTTTGATAGACTTCTGAGCCAACAAAAATTCATTAAATAGAATGATTCCAGATTTACCTTAAAAATAATCATAGATGTAGAACTTAAGACTAAAATATTAATAGTGCTTATTTCTGAATGGCCTTATTAGGGATATTTTTAACTTTCAGTTATTTTAACCATCAGTTTTTCAACAAATATTGTGCCAGGCACAGTATTTAAGTTCTGGAAGTAGGGCAGTGAAAACAGTCTCATATGAAAATTATAGTCGAGTACTGGGCGGCAAATATACAAATATGTCAGGTAGTGATAAAAGTTAGGAAGAAAAATAAGGCAGGGCAGAGGCATGGCAGCGGGGGCCGGGTGCTGTTTACATAGGGTTAGGGAAAAAACACTTTGAGGGAGTGCCATGTGAGCTGAGTGAGGAAGCTAGCTTTTTGGATATGGATGCCTTTTAAATTTTCCGTACTTTACTTTCTTTCCTACACTAAGGATGCAATACTTGTATAATCAAACAACAACAACCACAAGAAAGGATTTTCTATTTCAGAAAAAGATCTGGAGCCTCATATCTCCAGATATGAGGGGAGTAAGAAGAGGGTGGGAGCAGGTCCAAATGCATAGAGCTTCCCCGACGCGGCCCGCCCGCTTTAGATTCTCCCAGCCCGGAGAGATCCGCTGTCCTTCAGTCAAATCTGCTGGTCGGGGTCAGCGTCCCCAACGGCCGCGTCCTGCTGAGAGACCCTAGCCGACCCTCGGGAACAGAGGATCGGCGCAGGAGGTTCCCCGCCCCTCATTGGACTGCATTTCCCAGCAAGCTCCGCGCCCTGCTAGAAGCGGCTAAAGACTATTTGGGTGGGTGCGGGACCCCAAAAGCTATAAACGAGTCTCCCAAGGCTGAGTTCCAGTTCCTGGACCACGGCCCCCTCAGCTCTCGACCCACTGTGTAGCGGAAAGAGCAGGGGACGGAAGGAAGAGTCCACGCCCGAGCATCCCTTGCCGCGGAGCAGGCGATCCACTCGTAGCTGGTCCCAGCGACGTCTCTGCCCAGCAGGCCAGCCTTGGCTTTTCCTTTTCACCCTTCACGGGCCAGAGGAACACAGAAAACGGAAAGACAAGGCGAGAAGGAGAAAGCGCGAATCTAAGGGTAGACCTCAGCATGGGGGCACGGGTGTTGACGCGCATGACGTCACTGCCTTCTGATTGGCCATCCTTGGAAATTCTCACCGTTCATTGGTCATCCGTCAGGGAGAAGGCCGGTATAGTAGGCGAACGGCCTCCTGGGGAGAGTAGTTGGGCATGCTTGTCTCGGCGCATGCGCCATGTCGTTTCCCGGCGAGCCCCGCGCGAATTTCCGGCGCCGAAACCTGGAGGCGGAAACTGGGAACGCCTGGGCGGCTGTGGGCGGTGTGAGTCCCGGGGGGCGGGACGGGCGACGCGGCTCACCTGGCACCGAGGTCGAGCGCAGGGCTCCGGGCGGGCGGGACCGGCTCCCGCAGGCAGAGGCCGAAGGGGGCGCGCACTTCAGGGAGTTGCAGGGAAGAAGCCTGGGGCGCCGCACTCGCTGCCCGCCCCTCCGCCTCTCATCTCCGCTCCGCTCAGGCAAGGCTGGGGACCTAGCGCGGGGCTCTGGCCGGGTCCGCGTTCCCGACTGCCGAGTCTTACTGAGCGACCCTGGTGAGTCCCTGGCTCTGTCCGAGCGGAGCCTTCTCCTCGGTCACTGGAGGATGAGCATGGAGAGCGTACCTTTCAGAATAAAGTAAATAAAGTGCTTAGTGTGTAGTAGAAAAGAATTGGAAACAACCTGAGTGCCTCACTCGGGTGGGTATTCATTAAGAAACGAGTACATCCATACCGCGGAATCTCCTAGAGCTGCTGAAGCAGCATTGTTGGGTAGAAAAGCAAATGACAAAATAGTATTGCGGTAAGACCTGATTTATGTAAAAACACGCACAAAGCACTTTTCTTCCGGTTTCTATGGATATATTTCCAGTAAATGAACAGGGAAAGATTTGGGAGGTCATATGTCAGACTGTTAATGGGGGTGCAGCTGCAGTGTGGAAGGGAGAGTTTCTCCTTTATGTATTTCTGTATTGTTTAAACCCCTCTTTTGTTACAGTGGTTTGTATCACTTTTTTGTTGAAACAAAAAGCAATTAAAAATACTCCAGGGCTTCCCTGGTGGCGCAGTGGTTGAGAGTCCGCCTGCCGATGCAGGGGACACGGGTTCGTGACCCGGTCCGGGAAGATCCCACATGCCGCGGAGTGGTTGGGCCCGTGAGCCATGGCCGCTGGGCCTGCGCGTCTGGAGCCTGTGCTCCGCAACGGGAGAGGCCACAATGGTTAGAGGCCCGCGTACCTCAAAAAAAAAAAAAAAAAAACCCTCCAAAATACACACCTTTTAGGACTGTTGTGAAGAGAAGCACTAAGTAACTGTGTCTCACGTTCATGTGTATCTGGATAAATGGCTCAGGATGGTGTCTGTGGGCCCTCTGCTGACACACTAGGGGCCAAAATTTGAGAAAAATACAGTACATATATTGTATATTAAGTAACACTGCCAGCGCAATCTGATACAACACTCAGTAATCAAAACATTAGTTTAAAAAAAACCTTTTTTTTGGCCACACTGCACGGCTTGCGAGATCTTAGTTCCCCACCCAGGGATCGAACGTGGGGCCCCTAGCAGTGAAAGCAGGGAGTCCTAACCTCTGGACCGCCAGGAATTCCCAGTTAAAAAGGATTTTTTTAAATTGAAGAATAATATACAGAAATATACATCAGAAGTACAACTTGATAGATTTTTACAAACTGAACAAATACATTAATATTTCTCCCATAGAACATATGAACGTTTACATTAAGTGAGATAAATGGAGGTTATAAATATGCTTATCTCATGTCAGTAGACCAGGCGGTGAAAACCTGGGAGTTTTGGATTTTGGAGCTGAGGATAAGGAGCCGTGGATCTGTATTGGTAGGAGAGAGTCATGTGAGCAAGGCTTTATAGGAGAGCCTAAAATAGCCTCAAGGCCAGGAAGAAGGGGAGCTGGAGTCCCTGGATGTCCCTCAAGGCTGGTGATTGCTCATGTACCGCCCCCCTCCTGCTATTCTGCTCTTTCCCCAGGAGTGCCTGTCCAGATGCCAACCCAGCTGCCACTGGGGATCCCTCTGGGAGATTGAAGGCCCAGGTTGAGGCTGACCAGCCCTGAGCCTTAGGCCAGGGGAATGGCAGCCCCCCCAGAGCCTCAGGACCAGGCCCCTGGGGAGGGAGAAGGGCTTCTGATCGTGAAGGTAGAAGATTCCTCCTGGGAGCAGGATGCTGCCCAGCAAGAGGACAGCAGGGATTCAGAGGCTTGCCGCCAGCGCTTTCGGCAGTTCTGCTACGGGGATGCGGGCGGGCCCCACGAGGCCTTCAGCCAGCTCTGGGAGCTCTGCTGCCGCTGGCTGCGGCCCGAGCTGCACACCAAGGAGCAGATCCTGGAGCTGCTGGTGCTGGAGCAGTTCCTGAGTGTGCTGCCCATGGGCGTCCAGGGCTGGGTATGCGAACGATGCCCGGGGAGTGGCGAGGAAGCTGTTGCCTTGGTGGAGGACCTGCAAAAGCAGCCAGTGAAAGCTTGGCCACAGGTGAGGGGCCCCTCCCGCATCCAGGGGCACCTGGATGGCACCTGGACTGAGGAGAGGTGGCCATCTCTATAGAGATGAGTCCTCCGGGGGGGTGGGGGTGGGGGTGGGGGAGGACATGGAGAGCCAGAGGGAGCGTCTACAGGAGCTTGTCATAATGTGTGGCCTTTCTGAAAGACACTGTCCAAGTGAATCTGGTTTCTTTTTGGTGGCTTTGGAGGGCAGCAGCAGGACCAAAGTGGGCATACTCCAGGAAGGCAGGTTTTAGCTCCACAGGTTCTGCAAACGTTTATTTGTGTTCTGCTCTAGGCCAGGCCCTGGGGATACAGTGATGTGCATAGTGAGAGCACCAAAGGGGGTGTGAGAAGGTAGAGCTGTCCCTGTGAACCCTGCTGTCTTGTGGGGTGTTGGGTCCTTGATGCTGGAAGCGTCTGGGGAGATGCTAATGTGTGGCGGGGGTGTGGGGTTCTGCCGTTGACAGAAAGGTCTCCCCCCACTGCCCCTTGCTAAGTGGCTCTTTGATTCTGGCCTTTGGGGGCTGGTTCTTGCCTCACGCTTGGTCGGGGAACGTCCCTGGGCACATAGCACTGCCTGGTGTCACATTCTTATCTGCTCTTTCCTGGGGCCCCGTGTTGACCTTCTTCCCCACACCCAGCCTCCTGAGGGATGTGTCCTGTGTCTCCTTCCCAGGGATTAAACTCTGTCTCCCCTGTCTGGTTTTGGTGCTGATGAGCATGTTGTGGTTCCTGCACAGGATGTGCCCTCAGAGGGGGCGGAACCTGAGGCTGCAGTCCAGGGATCTCAGACCCAGGGGCCTCCCCGGAAGGCAGGGACACGAAGCCAGCCACCTTTACCCTGGGAGCAGCACAGCCATGGTGGTGAGTAAACTTGAAGGTGGCAGAGTGGCTGGACAGGGGCCTGGGTCTTTCCTGGGCGTTGCCCTAAAGGGAGCAAGTAGGGTATTTCTGTTCTGAGAAGGCAAGGTGTACATGTGTGTGTGAAGGAGAGTGTGTGAGATCTCACTCCCAGCCTGGGCTGGCCTCTTTGAGGCTCCATTCTTTCCCTGCAGCCCAGCTTCCAGCTCTTCTTAAAGAGGGGAGCACCAGAGAGACGACAGATACCTGCTTTGCCTCTGGGGTGAGTTACCAGTCCCTTTGTCCCCTCTGATGCTGATGAGTCCCTGTAATGGGTCTTGCCTTCTCACCAAGGTCTCTTCCATCTATCCTTTTCTGGCCTGGACCTGTCCTGTTTCCCATCCCCCTTCCTGTCTTTGCCCATGACTGCCTGGGGAGTCCTGAGCAGGGCAGCCCTGAGCTGGGTTTTCTCACCTCATTCCAGGGACCTGTGACATTTGGAGACATTCCCTTCTATTTCTCCCGGGAAGAATGGGGGTCCCTGGACCCTGCTCAGAGGGATCTCTTCTGGGACATAAAAAGGGAGAACTCCCAGAACGTTGCCCTGGGTAAGCAGTGGGCACAGCGAGGGGCCTAGGGGTCCTTGGCTCTTTTGAGCTGGAGACTCTCGCCTCCTTGGACTCCCAGCAGCAATGGGTGGGCCCAGGCAGGCCCCACCCCTGCACACCCTGCTGGAATCCTCATTCTTCCTCCTAAGTCCTTGGTTAGCTGGTTCCAAAGAGGGCTTTCCCTGTGTCTCTTTAAGAGCCCCTGGAGGTTTCGTTTGTGCTGGTGTTCACTTTTCTCTGCCTGTGATGGCATGGGCAACATGCCAGGACTGTGCTGAGCACGGGTACAGGCATTTTCTCATGGGATCCTCACAACCCACTGCATGAAAGCGTGTGCACGTCTATAGACGAGGGACCTGAGACTCAGAGAGGTTGAAGGACACTGAAGGGACGGAGCTGGGACTTCGTGCAAACGTGGTTGTGAGGCCCCCTCAGCCTGCCCGGTGAAGAGGCGCGGACAGACACCTGCTCACTAGAGGCTGCGCTGCTGGGTTTCTCTCCAGGTCAGGCCCTTCCTAAGCAATGTTTGGGGATCATCTCATTTAATCCACGCAACCCAGTGGGACCAACTAAGATCCCTCCTGATCCACTTCTGTTTGTTCTTGAGCTGAGAGGACAAGAGCTCGTGTAGCGAGAGGAACCATGTTAGCTGAGCTCTGTGGTTCCTCTGTTGCTGATAACAAATGGTGAGGGTTGGGATCATTTACAGATGACCTCAATCTATGCAATTTTGGAGTTTGAATAGCCAGGGCTTGGGGTGGGACATTGGATCGCAGTGTGGGAAGGGGGCGTAGATTGGTTAGGCCTGTAGTTAGTGAGTGCCTCTGCTGGAGATGCCCAGCAAGCCCCTTGCCGCTTACTCTGAACGGTTTCTGTGTCGTCGTTTTCTTGTGTCCCCATTCCATGGAGGAGGAAGCTGAGGCTGGAGTTTGCTGGAGCCCAAGGCTGTCTGAACCTGAGCCCCAGGCACTGGCCGGGAGCCTCATTTCTGCCTCCCCTCAGCTCTGTCCCTGGAACTGCATGGCACTGAAGAGGCCGCCTCCTCCCCGCTTGCAGGTTTGGGACTCACGAGCCACAGCGAGAGATCCCAGCTGGAGGAGGTGGTGACGGCACTCCCGGGCCAGGCTGCTGGCGACGTGACCGTGTCCTGGAGGCTGGAGGAGGCCGAGTCCCAGCCGGGGGCGACCCGGGGGCGGGTGGCGGGGTCGCGGCGGGGGCGGCCGCCCATGCGCCGGCGGCAGTTCCGGGACCTGGTGGCCGAGAAGCCGCACAGCTGTGGCCAGTGCGGCAAGCGCTTCCGCTGGGGCTCCGACCTGGCGCGTCACCAGCGCACGCACACGGGCGAGAAGCCACACAAGTGCCAGGAGTGCGACAAGAGCTTCCGCAGCTCCTCAGACCTGGTGCGCCACCAGGGTGTGCACACGGGCCAGAAGCCCTTTTCCTGCTCCGAGTGCGGCAAGAGCTTCAGCCGCAGTGCCTACCTGGCCGACCACCAGCGCATCCACACGGGCGAGAAGCCTTTCGGCTGCAGTGACTGCGGCAAGAGCTTCTCACTGCGCTCCTACCTGCTGGACCACCGGCGTGTGCACACGGGTGAGCGGCCCTTCGGCTGCGGCGAGTGCGACAAGAGCTTCAAGCAGCGCGCCCACCTCATCGCCCACCAGAGCCTGCACGCCAAGATGGCCCAGCCTGTGGGGTGAGGGCCGGAACGGCAGCCCAGGCGGGGTCCCCACCCAGCCCAATCCACCATCTCTGCTGCCGGCAGGACTGCAGGGTCCCCCACGCGCAGAACCCATCAGCCCTGCCCTCCTGGGGACCTGGCCAACGCCCCCAGGCATGGAATCCCATGTGACCTCGTGGCCATGCCCCTAACTGCTCTGGGTTTTTTCTTGCCCCCTGGTTTCCTGGAGCCCCGGCACATTCCAGGCTGGTGGCGTGAGCACAGGGGAGCAGCTGGGGCACAGGGATGTATGAGGACTCGGGCAGGCCTGGGGTCTCCATCCCAGAACCCCCTCAGCCTTGCTTGGCCCCGTCGTTCTCTGTTCCCGGCCTTCTCGGCTGGGTCCATGGGCTGGGCCTTCTGTCCTGCCATCCTGTGCCTTCCCACGGGGGTGAAGGCTAAGCCTTAGGGTGCTGCTGGGCTCTGGGAGGGTCAGTCAGCCCACACCCATGAGGACCTGGGTCCTGGGTGCGGCCACAGGGGCTTTCTGGCCTCCACCCCTTCCCATTTCCAGACATTGACCGCTCTGCCCTGTCCCAGCAGCATGCAAGCTGCCTGCCTCTGCCCTCAGCCAGCTCGCCCCAGCTGAGTTCCCAAGAGTCACCCTCCACCAGTCTGGGGAGGGTGGTGTTGGCTCTGGGGACAGAGGCCAACTGTGCACACCAAGAACAGGGCCAGTGGAGGCCCGCTGCCCCCGCTGCTCCCCAGTCTCCTGGAGTCTCGGGGTTTATGGTACTTAACACTAGCACTCCATCAGCACCTTGTCCCTAATTCCTGAGGCGCTGTATTCCCTGCAGAAGGGCATTCACAGGGACATACCACAGGCCCTCCCAAGGAGCTGGCCCAGCTGGCCTCAAAGGGCAGCAGAAAGGTTGAATAAACATTAAAACTTCTCCAGGCTGTTCTTGTTCTTTAGGTGGCTGCTGGGGGTTGGGGGGGACCTGGAATTTGTACCCCTGGGCCTCCTGGCCTGGTGGTCCTAGTGGCACGTGATGCTGGATGGTTATCAGGTGGAGCCACATTCTTGGCTTCCAGGTCACCTGGGCTCCAAGGGCTGCCATGAGCCTTGGGTCCTTCATCCTGTCAGGTAGTGCCTGCCCTAGTCTGAGGACAGCTCAGGATGGGACAGCTGGTGGCAACCCTCCCTACTCAGCAGGAGAGTGAGGGAGCTGACTGGGAGTGGGGTCTTTATGAGGCCGCTCCCTCTCTCCCTTTGATGAAATGAGGAACCAGGCTCAGAGTCCGTGACTGGTCAGGGTGGTGGCTCGTGCTACCCGTAGAGGATCTGGAGCACCAAGCTGGACCCTGTGATCAAATCCCTTAGGGAGAGAGTGCTGCTGAGTCACAAAGGGGCATGCCCCATCCCCACCCAGCCCTTCACATCTGACCTTCCTCCCCTGTCCCCAGGCTGGGCCCCGTGGAGCTAATGGGTATGTGCTGAGATCACCTTCTACCCCACCGAGTCCTTTCTGATTCACCAGGTGGTGGCCTCAGGCCACCTGAGAGGTAGTGGGGGCGGACTGAGACAAGATGTTTTGTCCCGCAGTGTGTGTGTGCCAGCCTCTCTGCCCCCCATTTAACCCGGGCTTCATCCTGAGGTCACTGGACAGACCCCGTTTCCCAGATGAAGCTGCTGGGGTCTCACTGGACAGCTGAGTCCAGCCCGGGGTTTCTACCTCTGGGATGACGCCCTTCACTGCTCCCCATCGCCCTGAATGAGTGAGTAGGGGTGATGGGTGGTGGGAGCTTTTGGTGCTGGTGGCTGGCTCAGAAGGGAGACACTGGGGTGTAACAAGATCAGATAGCAGGTGTGCCAGGAGCTAAGAATAGGATTGGACACAGGCTGTTAGTGCAGGTGGGGGCATGTTAGTGCCAGCCAGGAAGAAGCCCACTGGAGCCAGGGAACAGAGCAGGGCCTGGGGCTGTAGGGTCCAGAACGCAGGGTTCCAGGGCAGGGGACAGGGTCCAGCTCAGCTCATAAACAGAGCTGATAGGACGGGACTCGCAGAGGCCAAGAGTTGGGACCAAGAGCATTGGCACTGGGCCCAGGAGGTGAACTCTGTGCTCGGAGGAAACCCCCACATAGCCCCATGGCTTTCCTGGTGTCTGGGACCCTGCAGGTGGCCTCGCAGATGGCAGATGCTCGGGATAGCCTGGGAAGAAAGGTAGTCGGAGGCACTCCCTGACCCAGCCCAGCTGGCTCCCAGCTAAGCCCCACCCTGGCCCGACTCTGGCCTTGCCTCCCCAAGGTAAGTACAGTGGGCAGTGTCCAAGGGTGGCCCTGACACTCAGCAGTCCTGAGGTGTCAGCCTCTACACTCGCTGTCCTGGAGGGTGTGTTCCGGACGCTGGGCTTTGAGAGCTGCAGAGGCGGGAGGCCTTGGTCCAGGTGAGCCCTTGCCTGCCTCTTCCCACCTCCGCCCCCAGTCCCACCTGGGGCCTCCCTGGACTTAGGCCCAGCACTCGCTCTTGCCCTAGGGTTTCCGTGGGGAGCTGGTTAGGTTCCGGGAGCAGCTGGATGCCCATGGGGGCCCTGTGGGCTGTGCTCTAGTGGCCTTGGTGGCCCCCAGTGAGCAGCTGAGGCAGCCCCAGCAGCTGGTCCAGGAGCTGAGCCGCTGTGAGGCCCTGTGGGGCTGCCCCAAGTCTTCCTGCTGCTCTCCACTTCCCCCCAGGGGTGAGTGGGCTGGCTAGGGACTCCCCAGTTGCGGGGCAGGGCAAAGCAGGTCTGGAGGGTGGGCAGTAGGGCTGAGACCCTCCCTCCAGGCCTGTGTGCCGCTTCCCCACCCAGCTACCCCCAAGCCTGGAGCCTTCCTCACTGGCCTGGGAGAGCTCTGTGGCCACCGTCCTCACTGGTCGCTGCTGCAGCTGCTGACCAGGTGAAGGCCCAGAAGGGGCGTCCAGGAGGGGGACAGTGGCTCTGCTGTGTTGTCCTGAACCCATTACCCCCACCCATTCATTCCATAACATAAGGCCGTGTTGTCTGCAATGGGTGTCAGCTTCAAAGCCTCGCCTCCCACCCCTACCCACGCCCGTCCTCACAACCCACTCAGGGTCCCCCACACGTTGCAGTATCTTCTCAGCTCTGTGCCTTTGCCCAGGCTGCTTCCTCTGCTTGGCATCCCTCCCTCTCGACCTACCTCACACAGACCCTTCCAGGCGTCAGCCATGTCCCTCACCATCCCTGGGTTGACACTTGTATTCATATCCACCCCTGTTCACACTTACCTGGCAGTGACTGTCTCGTCAGACTGTGGGTCCCTGGGGTCCAGGGTTGGGGATGATTCACGTCTGGTCCTGAGGCCCAAAGGTCTCAGTGGGCAGTTGGGTGGTCACTGCAGGTGAGAATGGGCCCCAGCTCTGCTCCATAGTTCTTCCCGGCCTCCCCAGGTGGTGCCCACCCTGCAAGCCTTCCCAGACAGGCCCTGACCCGCTCTGGGAGCACCCCATCTCTGTGCACGCCGATCCCTGGGCCCCGGGGAGCAGCATGGCTAATGGTGCAGCCACTGTCTACCTGAGGCCATCCACGTCCTGGGAATCCTGTGACGTTCAGCCTGAAGTAGGACCCCCCTCGGGCCCTCCCTTTCTTTTGTCTGTCTCCTCCTCCCTCCATTCTGGCAGGGTTAGTGTCTGGCAGGGTTAGGGTCTGGTTAGGGTCTTTAACACACCCCCACCTGCATCAAACTAGTCCTTACCAAAGAGACTGTGGTAGCCAGGAGCCTGGCCAAGCTGTTCCCTGGAGCCAGGGTCCTGCTCCCCCATAACTGCACCCACATGGAGCAGCTGCCTGAGGAGTCCTTGGTCCCTAACCCCCACCAGGTCTTCTGCTGGACAGCTGAAGAGTCCTCAGGGGCTACCTACTGCCCAGTCTTTGGGAGGTCCTTGAGGGGGGAACTGTGCCTAGGGGACGTGGAGCTCTGGGGGCTTGAGATGAGGGGGACAGGGCTGGGGTCCAACCACGTGGCAGCAGTTTCTTTCTTTTTTTTTTTTTGACATTTATCATGGTTTATTTTATTTTTTAATACATGTTTGCTTTTTTGTGGCAACAGTTTTGACTGAGAGAGAGGCTCGGGAGACCTGAGGCAGGGAGGTGAGGAGCTGGGAGGTCCTCAGACTACTTTGAATCCACCTTAATCCTGTCTGTAGCCAAAACCCAGCCCCAGCGCTCAGTATGACCTGTCTGGGGCCAGGGCTGCCCTCTTCCTGGCCGTGATCCAGGACTGGCCTGGGGCCCAGCATGATGTGGAGGCGCTGGCGGCCTGTGCCAGGCCCTGGGCTTCGAGACCACCCTGAAGACAGACCCTACAGCCCAGGTGAGGGGAAGCCCAGAACTTTTGGTGGTGCTCTGAGGAAGGGCACCCCCCACCAGGACCCTGGGCACTCTCTCCTTAGCCTCTTACCAATTGTGGGCAGGAAGTGCACCCCCAAGTCTAGCCTCCATCCTCCCTGCTGCATGCATCCAGAACCCACTTCCCTGCCTCTGGAAGCACAGTCTCCAGGGACCCTGAAGCCCCCCACACTGGCCATTTCTCCTCTCCCCTGCTCAAGGCCCTGGCTGGACCCTTAGGCTTTTCCTGGATGGTTCTCAGGTTCCTTCCCAGACACCTCTCAGCTCACTGCCCTCCCCTCACAGCTCTTAACTTTTTTGTGCAGCTTCTCCAGGGGGGCCAGAGAACCAGCTGCAGGAGGCTGGACCCACATCACCTCCAATGAGGCCATGCAGCAGGGGGGTTAGAAAAAGAACTTGCGGGACTTCCCTGGTGGTCCAGTGGTTAAGAATCCACCTGCTAATACAGGTGGCACGGGTTTGATACCTGGTTGGGGAACTAGGATCCCACATGCCACGTGGCACCGCCAAAAAAATTTTTTTTTAATTTAAAAAATAGGAAAGAAAGAAAGTAAAAGGACTTGCTCCCTGGGCCTGAGGCTGGAAGGAGGTGGGAGGTAGTGTGGCAGGGAGTTAGAGAAACTATCCAGAGAGAGGGCCACCAGATGCTAAGGAGGCTGTGACTGTGGCCCAGGCCTGATCTCATCCCCACCCCCAGGCTTCCCAGGAGGAGATGGCCCATTTCTGGGAGTGGCTGGATGCCTGCAGGGGCTCTGTGAGCTGTGCCCTTGTGGCCCTGATGGCCCATGGGGGGCTTCAGGGGCAGCTACTGGGGGCTGATAGGTAAGAGGTACAGCCAGAGGTGCAGGTGCAGGAGCTGAGCTGCCGTAGGGCCCTGTGGGGCTGCCCTAAGATCTTCCTGCTTCAGGCTTGCTGTGGGGTGAGCAGGGCCTGGGGCCCGCCCTGGAGGCTTGGCCGGGTCCTGCCCTCCAGCCCGCTTCCTGCAGACCTGGCTCTCCTCACCCAGCCCTCAGCCTCCCAGGACTTGCTGTCCACCTCCTCCAAGAAGCCTGAGTGAGCCCTGCCCTTTCCCCACCTGCTCTCCCAGCCTCTCTTAGGGGTCATGTCCATGAACTTGAGCACTTCACCCTCAGCACCTGTCATTCGGTGCTCTGAATGTTTCCAGCCTGGCAGCCTGCCCAGGAGCTCTGGGGGCTAGAGCCCAGGAAGCACCCCCAGGTGTCTCCTGAATGAAAGGACCTGACTGTTCCCTCCTTCCCCAGGGCACAGGGATGCTGGCATGGGACGCACACTCTCCCCTCGTTGTGGCACTGGCTGCGGGCACCACCAGCCACCTCCTTCCCGGTCGTTGTCCTCCACATCTATGCTGATGTGCAAGGTGGGTCTACCTACCTCAGGGAGCCTGGGCTTGGGCAGGGCTGGTGGGGGGAGCTGTCTGGAGAGCACTTCCAGGGCTCTGAGCTGGGATCCTGCTGCCACCTCCTTCCTCTCTTCGCCAAGAAGATGAGAAGGAAAACCTTAAATGGCAAAGGCCTTTGAAAATCGAGTTTCTTCCCCTACTTGAGCCTGAAACAACCCTGGAGACAGGAAGGTGAAATAGCTTTTCAGAGGTCACACAGCTGATAAGAAGCAGCAGGGCTGAGATTTGAAACTTGATCTATCTTTCCTGCTCTGTACTCTTTCTACTGCCCTATGTGCCCTTGAGCAAGACTGGAGGAGACCCTTGGGGCTGGTGGAGTCCCAGGACGCTGGGTAAAAGGCATTGGTCCCTCTTGCAGGCAGCTTCTCCAGGGACCCCATTCCAGGGAGCCCTAACCAAGCAGACATATTGATGGTCTATGCAGCCACTGAAGGTAAGGGGATGGGTCTTCACAAAGCCCATTACACAGGGCTTAGCCTCCTGGCCAGAGATCTGAAGTGGCTTTAGGGGCATCTGGGGCTTGGCTGTTGGGGTGCAGGGGTACCAGCCTCGTTGCAGTTAAGCCGTCTTCCTTCCATGTATATTATTTATGATAATAGTAACGATGGTGAGCACATATTGAAGGCTGGCTCTGCTAAGCACTGTACCTGCATCCTTTCCTCTAGGCTGTAAGTTCCATGAGGGCAGGACAGTTCTGTCTGCCTCTGGGCTCTGGCCAGTGCCTGGCATGTAGTAGGTTCACAGTAAATGTTTCTTCGATATTGAATCCATTGTATATTCACTACACAAACATTGAGCAACAACTTGATCCAGAAGCGAGAAGTTCCTGCTCCCTGCCCCATTCTCTTGCCTGACTGCTGGGGTCCTGTGTGCTTGCCCCCACTTCCACCAACAATAGGCCCCTGGGGATTGGAAGGCAGCTGGCAGGGGCCTGAGTCTGACACTCTGGCCCTGGTCCCCTGGCCTGGGCTGTGTAGCCTTTCGGGATGAGAAGGACTCAGACTTTATGCAGACTCTGGTGGAGGTCCTCAGAGCTGACCCCAGGGGAGACCTCTTCGAGCTGATGACCGAGGTGAGTTGGGGGTGGGGGGTCGCCTGGGGAGAGGAGCTGAATTCATGCTTCTTCTCAGCCCTGGTGTTCTGGTCTCCTCCTCCTATTCACCCCATTGCAGAGGGAGGGATACCCCACCCTCAATAGTATGAGGTGGTTGAACACACAACACCCGGCCCTGGACAGTGAGATGGACAGCAGTTATTAACCACATATACTCACAGCTGGGGGAGGAGGACACCTCAGGCCATTCAGGCCACTCAGTGTTTCCCTGGGGAGCAGAGGGAACCAGCAGGGGCTGTAGATGCAGACTTTGTAGTAACGGGGTGGGGTACTAGTTTGAATAATTTCACAGGCTGTCAGGGAACTGAAGCCCCTCAGGATGAGAACTGGGGTGGAGTGTGGCTGGTCTGACTGGTGGGGGAACCAGCGGGATGGGGGGGGCCTTCCCTGCTGGGTGGGTGGGGTACAGCTGACAAGAGCAGGGGAAACCAATGAGGCCTGTGAGACCCAAAGATGTGAAGGCAACACTTGAAACTTTAGGACTTACAATACACTGGGTGCCAGGCTGGGTGCTGGGGGACCTGGCAGTCCTGGGCACAGGCTGGGTATGGTCGGCACAGGTCAATCGGCAGGTGTGCAAGCTAGACGTGCTGGGTAGACGTGCTGGGTCCCGAGTGTGATGAGCGCTGCAAGGCCTGTCTGGAGATCCGCAGATTGTTGAGGCGCTGGCTCTGCCTGCAGGCCTGAGCCCGCGGCTGCCAAGGGGGTGCTGACCGTGGGTGGCCACACACCAACGCCACCCCTGACCCCATCCGCTCCTCGGTTTCCTCATCTAAAAACGGCACGATAGCACGGGAGGCTCAGCGCCATGGAATAAACATGATGACCATTGTACACGTGAAAAAGGCCTGCACGCAGGGAGCTGTGACACTAAGTGGGATAATGTATGCGGAGTGACTGGCACTTCAGAGGCTGGGCCCACCGGGTGATGAGGTGGAGCAGGGGAGGCGCCAGGGCAGCCTCCGGCTCTAAGAAACCCAACATGGGCTAGGCTGAGCTGGATGTCCTGGGAAAGGGCAGCGCGGGGTCCACACCATCCTCCCAGCACGCGCAACCCACCTGCACACCACGCTGGGGCCACGGACAGGGCCTCTGCCTATACAGCAGTCAGAGTCCATTCTGGGGCCACAAGACTGGAACAGAGCATGGCAGGTTTAGCGGTGCTGTGATAGGGGAAGCAAAGGGGCTGGGGGAGCAGAGGGCAACTCCTGACCCACCGCGGGCCGGCGGCAGGTGGGAGAAGAGATCAGGAGCCTCTCGGGACAGGAGGGGCTTGGGCAGCCTCACCCAGGCTCGAACCCTCACTTGGGCTGTGCTCGGTAGCGCTCAGTCGCACAGCTTGGAGCCCCGCTCACACCGAGCCCGAGGGGCGGGGCTCCTTGCCAGTGTGAGCATGCGCATTAGGGTATCCTGAGCAGGCGCCCGAGAACGCTTTATGAGAAAAGCTGCAACGCGATTAATGGCAAGGCCGCGTGGCCTAATGGATAAGGCGTCTGATTCCGGATCAGAAGATTGAGGGTTCGAGTCCCTTCGTGGTCGTTGCGTAAGTTGCTTTTTCTCTACTCTTTTTAAATTTTCCCTCTCTCCAGACTGCTCCCTACGCGGGCCTACGATCCTCCGGCTGTGTCAGCCGGTCGACCTCCATCCCCCCGGAAATAACCCTGCACCTGCAGCTTCGTACCTCGGGACGCCTGGGAGACCCCGAGGGCACTGTGAGGACCTATAGTGCTCGGATCCAGGCGGAATGCTGACGCTGAAGTCCACCGGCCATGAGTGCCGGGAGCCCACACGGTACTGGCTGCATGAATATAGTTCAGAAGACGAGAACTGCGACACATGAGGGGTTGAACTTTTGCACGGGTAGGTCACCCCCAAGGGGTCAGTGGACAGGGGCATTTAAAAATATAATAGATTATTGTGGTGAAGAAGTTTTGGAAATAGATAGTAAGGATGCTTGCACAATATTGTAAATGTAACTGATGCCAGTAAATTGTACAGTTAAAAATGGTTAAAACGGGGCTTCCCTGGTGGCGCAGTGGTTGAGAATCCGCCTGCCGATACAGGGTACATGGGTTCGTGCCCCAGTCCGGGAAAATCGTGTATGCCGCAAAGCGGCTGGGCCATGAGCCATGGCCGCTGAGCCTGTGCTCCGCAACTGGAGAGGCCACAGCGGCGAGAAGTCCGCATACCAAAAAAAAAAAAAAAAAAAAAGGTTAAAATGGCAAATTTAACCTTACGCGTACATTTTACCTCAATACAAAATGTAAAAAGAAATTAATAGATTATTTCGATTTCTTGCAATGAGAGTATACCCTTAAATGATTAGTGTGAATGTATTTTAAAAAATTTAAATGTAAAGAATATGCCCAGGATTGAGTCATCATTTTACCTGGAAAAAAATACCCTACCTGCGGAACTGAGTTCTTACCAAGGGATTCTGGCTAAGCGGAATGACCAAAGTGATGGGACCTCCTCCCCCCAGGGAAAACGCTGGGGGAATGGCAGCTGAGCGTGTACCCCTACAGTGGGCGCAGGTGACCTTGGGGTCATGAGGAGTGTCACCACTTTATCGTTTCTGTGATGTCTCAGTGGTTTACTAAGGACTTATAAATAAAAAGAGAAACTTCATTAAGATAAACATTTTTATTATTTTCCCTACTTTTATTGAGATATAATTGACATACAGCACTGTATAAGTTTAAGGTGTACAGCATAATGATTCGACTTACATACATCATGAAATGGTTATCACAGGTTTAGTGACCATCCATCAACCTATGATGAGAACTCATAGGATTTACTGTCTTAACTCTTAGAATTAACTCTTCTTATAACGTACCGCAATGTTAATTCTCTTTATCACGTTGAACACTACACCTCTAGTACTTACTTACAACTGGAAGTTTGTACCTTTTGACTACCCTCAACTCATTCCCCCCACGCCTCCCTCCACCCCGCCTCTGGTAGCCACAGTAAGACAAATACTTTAGAGATGGCAAAGAATACCCATCTTCTCGTGGGAAAGTAAACGCTGGGTCCTCTGATACTACAGTTTCACGCTCTACCAACTGAGCTGGCCGGGCAGATACAGAGCCATTACGGAGCATCCTTAGGACAAAGACCTAAGGACATTGGGCTCTGCTAAAAACTGCACAGACTTGGGACCAGGAAACACTTTTGGTCTAAGGGTCAACGTAGGGAGGAAGATGAAGATAGGGACCGACACTTTTCCCAAGCGCCCGGCTGTTCCCTCTCTCTCTTCCGCTCCCACATTTTGCATAGCGAAAGCCTTTTTCATGTTAATTATCCCAGGACTCGGATTCTCCTAAAAAGACGGGGAAAGGGCTCATCCGGGACTTGATCCGCAGACTTCCTACATCCTAAGTGAGGATCGTACCTCCGCTCCATCCGCGCGTGCGCGATCTCTCCCGAGCCCCAGGATGCTCGGGAACCGGCGGGATCTAAGAGGATGCACCCGCCGAACACGGACGTCAAGGGGACCAAGAACCCGCCGAGCTGGAGCCGGGAGGCTGTGTGTAATGCGTAGGAACCGCGTGGAGGTGACAGAAAGACTGGTTTAAGACTGTTGTAAAGTGCCTCTCATCAGCCCCGGTGGCCTAATGGATAAGGCATTGGCCTCCTAAGCCAGGGATTGTGGGTTCGAGTCCCACCCGGGGTACAGGGGGCAGTATTTTAAACTTGCTGCTGGAGGAAAGCCAGGGTTCCAAAGCAAAGTTGGGCAAGGCTTACTTTTCTGATAAAGATGTGCACGTTTTCAGATTTCGTCCATAATAAAGTTTTCTCTTTTTAATCCATGCCTTCATCCTCAAGGTAAAAATCTCCCAAACTGCAGGACATGGTGGAGTAAAATCAGAAGCCTCCTTTACCACATGCCCAAAGAGGAGGTGGCCGCTGAGGCTTTGTCATATATACACGTAGTTCTCTTTTACTTTTAAAAACCATGGATGGGACTCTTCTGTTCCTCCAGCTCTGGGCTTACTTCTGCTTTCCCAAGCACCTGAGGTCCCATCATCCCTACTCAAACCAGGGACCTCACCTCAGTACAGCATCTCCCACCATCATATGTGGCCTGCAGAGAACAGCGACCACAGAGTTTTCCAAGGCTGCTGGTGCTTCCCTCACCAATGTTTCTCAATGCCTTATTGAAGGGAATGTCCCTGGGGCCCTCTCAGTGGGGTGGTGGGTGTGCTTTTCATATATGATAGACCCATTCCAGCATTTCTGTCTCACAGAGTCTTTGGATTCCTTTCTCTACATGATGCCAGGAACATTCTTGAATCTTAATCTTCTTAAACATAGGCCACCATTGAGTTCCATGCTTAGCCAACCAACTAAGAAAAGTGGCAGAGCCACATTCAGCTGCACAAGATAACACGTTAGATACAGACTTGCTGGAAAGTGCACCCAGAGCAGTAATGTCACCAGTTGCAAAAATCATATCCCATCCTCCTTATTCTAACATCCTTGGGTCCATTCCCACACACATTCCCTAGTTCTCTGCTGGCATAAATGAGCAAAATTTGCAATTCTTTTGGCATATGAATGATTTCCTCTCAGGCCAGCCTTTGTCCTTCTCCTACAGCATGCTGATCTGATTGTAGTTATAGGGCAACCAGTGTTAGGGGGTAAGAAGGCTGGCTGGTGTGGGCTTTGAGGAGGACTGTCATCCCCTGTCTCACCTGTCATGCTCCAGGTGAGATTATTATAGGATATTCAAACACAGGAAGGCTACTCTTCTCAGATATCAGAGGACAGGCTGCTTTCACTGGCAAGGGAGGCTCCAAATGACTCAGGGGTTCAACATTCTCAACTAGGTCTGAGCCTACCTAGATGTTGCCAGGCTTCGGCTCCACTCCTCCATAATCAATGCTGTTTCTTCCACATGAAAGATCTCCCAAGGCTATGAACTCAACTTACATTGTCATTCCGCAACATACTTCATTCGATTATGTGTTTGATTTTCAGCAATGTCAGCTCTGCAGCTATACGATTATTTTATGGCTGCCAGAAAACATCCCTGGATCTCTGAACATGACTTAGGCTGAAAATTTAAAGGCCAGATCTTGTCATTTTCTTTCTTTAAGCAAACGGATGCACCCAGGAGAATCCTTTCCATGCCACAGTCCTTGTAGTCACCCATACTGCCATAAGAGTCAAGTGCAGCAGCCAAGTGGTCCCCCAGGGCACTTGCTTCAGTCGGCACTTCATCATAATCAACCAGGTGATAGGCGGCTTGATAACGATGCCCTTGCATGCCACGAGTCACCAGCATCCCATTTCCCATTGGCAAGGAGCTCAAGCCCAAATTCATTACCAAACCAGAGACCACACAGCAGTCAAAAAACCCATCGGTTGCGGGGTGGGAGTAATGGGGAGAGGTTGGTACAAGGATACAAGCTTTTAATTATAAGACGAATAAGTTATGGGGATCTAATGTACAGCATGGTGATTATAGTTAATAATACCATATTGTAAACTTCAGATTGCTAAGAGTAGATCTTAAGTATTCTCTGCACACACAGAAGGTAACTTTGTGAAGTGATGGGTGTGTTAATTAGCTTGATTGTGGTAATCATTTCACAAGGTATAGATATATCAAATCCTCACGTTATACACCTTCAATATATATGATTTTTATTTGTCAATTATACCTCAATAAAGCTGGGGGAGGGTAAGAAAACCTATTATTGTAAGACTAATGAAAATTGGTAACTATGTAAAAAGCATTGTTAAGGAGGCAGTTGAGAAGGCAGAAGGGGAACCGTCAGAAGGCAGCTACCACCCATGGGGCTGGAGGACCACGGGAAGAGGTTGGGATTATTAAAAGTTAGAAGCTTGGAGAGAAATTGTGGAGCTTAAAAACCAACCTCTGGAAAAGAGGAGAAGCTCAGCTGAGCTCAGAGGAGGGTCCCTTGGGACTAGCATACCCAGACGCCTGAGGAGGGGAATCTCAGTCAGCTTACGCAGGTGTCTCTCATGAGCCATGATGAGGGTGGTACTACTGTAATTTTCAAGGTACTGTACTGTAAGATTAAAAATGTTTTCTTTATTTTGTGTTTTTTATGTATTATTTGTGCGAAAAGTATTATAAACCTATTACAGTACAGTACTATATAGCCGTTTGTATTAGTTGGGTACCTAGGTTAACTTTGTTGGACTTAGGAACAAATTGGACTTATGAACGTGCTCTCAGAATGGAACTTGTTTGTATGTAGAGGACTTACTGTGTCACTAAGTGGGGTCTAGAGGGTGAGTTTGAAGCTGAGGTATAAAAGTTTAAATACTGGCCCACGGGTCTATCCTGCTTCCCCCGCTTCCTTACAGATGCCTCCTCAGAGTGTTCCCTTCATGAACTGATTACACAAAAATCCCTGGAAACTTGTCCTAAAGTAGTTGGAAACAGACTCTAAGAATGAGACTGTTACCGAACCAAACTTGGGTCTGCTCAGCTTTGTGCAATAAAGCCAATCTACTGACACCGGGTGGTGGTGAAGGAAAGTGCAGCGTTTATTGAAGGCACTGCGCAAGGAGACCAGCAAGGTAGCGCTCAAAAGGCCCGAACTCCTCAGATGGCTTTCAGGGAAAGGTTTTTAAAGACAAGGTGAGGGATGGGGGTTGTGGGGTGTGTGATCAGCTCATGGACATTCTTCTGATTGGTTGGTGGTGAGGTAATCAGGAGTCAACATCATCAACCTTCTGGTTGCAACCGGTCTGGGGTCTACGACGTGCTTTTGGGCAATCTACAGTTAACTTCTTCCACCTGGTGAGGGTTTCAGGCTCTGCAAAACAGCTCAGAATATTATCTACAGCCCTTGAGGAGGAGCTAAAGGTGCTTGACTTTAATGGCTAAACTACTGTCTTGCTTGACTGTTTTCCTTTCTTTCTGCATTTTCTCACTTCTCTGATTAAATTTATTCTTTGGAACTTGGGGAAGGCCTAGGAGGCTAAAGTTTTCTACAGATGAGAGGCAGGCGGAGGACATGGGGGGATCTGTCCGTGGAAGGCCCCTCGGTTACAAGATTCCAACGTTGAATCACCTTCTGGCTGCCTGGCACCAAGGTGAACATCACTGGTGGTAGGTAGACTTCTGAGAGACCCGGGTATGCTGGAGCCATGCAATTATTAAGCCTTTTGTCCCTGTTGAACTGGGATGGCTGTATGGGAGGGAGCTCACCCCATGTCTCTGGCATTTTGGAGATACAGTGGAAATATGATCATTGTAAGCATTGTGGAATTGTGTGGACGCATTGAAACAAAAATGTTTCAATGTCTTTAATGCATTGAAACCTGAGAATGACAGGCTCCGGTGGACTAATCACCAATTCAAAGCAGTGTGAACATCCGAGGCTGCTCCGGCAGCATTGAAAGCAACCTACGTCGCCTACAGCTGAAGGCCGATAAAGCTGAAGGCCAGGCTCAGGAGCAGGCCTTGAGGCAGACTTGAATTCTCAGTCTCAGCAAATTTCCTGGACCAATGTCAGGGTGCTGATAGGGAAGAAATGGGACCCTCAAACTTGCAATGGGGATATCTGGGTAGCTGCATTGAGAACCTTGAATGCTCAGGGCCATCAAACTTGGAATGGATATATCTGGGTAGCTGCAGTGAGAGCCTTGAGCTCTCAGGGCCTGCTGTGGGGGCCCAGGCCTCCACCCGCTTGCCTGGAGACTAGGAGGAACCTCGAATGAGGCAGGTATTTTACAAAACATTTGGTCACTTCAGACCTGCTCCAACTTCCCCTCCAGGCCACCATACCAAATACTAGGGTCACATCCCAGCATGACTCCACTGGGAAAGTACTGGGACTGCTTCTGTAGGATGTGGATGACGTGTCAGCAGTGACCTGGAGAGTCTGCCCGGAGTGGATCCTGACGGTCCTGGATCTGGGTGAGGAGAATAAAAAGCTGGAAAAAGGAGAGATTATCATATGGGACACTCTTCCATGACACAGAACTTAACGCCTAGCATGGTCCCTCAAACTGGTTGTGAGACTCAGCTGGCATGGCTCTTGGAAGGATGGAAAAGCAATGGCCTACATTAAATGAAGTAGAATTGCCAGAAATGCCATGGCAAACTGTGAAGGAAGGAATCAGAAGGGACAGAGATACTGGTGCGCCAGCATGGCTCTAGGGCATGCTGCAATGGAACAAGACCCACCAGCTGACTATGGATCTTGGCAGTGCCTGCAGGAAATACTATTCACCGAGGCAATAAGACTTGCATGGTTGAGAGGACGCACCAGCATCTCTGAGAAGCTTGGGAGGTACTCTTTTCTGGTCTGGTGCCTACTGGGACATATCCAAAGTAGAAGGTAAGCTTTTGTACCTTCTCTCTCCTATTATTAAGAAGGAAGCCCAGCACTTTTTAAAAAATTGAAGTATAGTTGATTTACAATGTTGTGTTTCTGCTGTACAGCAAAGCGATTCAGTTATACATATATATATATATATATATATATATATATATACACACATTCTTTTAAAAATTCTTTTCCATTATGGTTTATCACAGACTATTGAATATAGTTCCCTGTGCTATATAGTAGGACCTTGTTGTTTATCCAGTCTATATATAATAGTTTGCATTGGCTAACCTCAAACTCCCAATCGATCCCTTCCCTACCCTCCTCCCCCTTGGCAACCATAAGTCTGGAAGGAAGCCCAGCACTTTTAAAAAGAATTTACTTATTTATTTAGGGTGTGTTGGCTCTTTGATGCTGTGCACGGGTTTCTCTAGTTGTGGCGAGCGGGGGCTACTCTTCCTTGTGGTGAGCAGGCTTCTCATTTCGGTGGCTTCTCTTGTTGCAGAGCACGGGCTCGAGGGGTTTCGGTAGCTGTCACACGCAGGCTCAGTAGTTGTCGCACGTGGGCTCAGTAGTTGTGGCTCACAGGCTCTAGAGCGCAGGCTCAGTAGTTGTGGCAAACGGGCTTAGTTGCTCCGCGGCATGTGAGATCTTCCCGGACCAGGGCTCGAACCCGTGTCCCCTGGATTGGCAGGCAGATTCTTAACCACTGTGCTACCAGGGAAGTCCCAGCCCAGCACTTTGACAGGACCCTGTGATGGGTAATTTTTTGTGTGAATTTGGCCAGGCTATGGTGCCCAGATGTTTGGTCAAACACCAGTCTACATGTTGCTGTGAAGTTATTTTTTAGATGTGACTAACATTTAAATCAGTAGAGTTGAGTAAATAAAATTATCTTCCCATAATGTGGGTGGGCTTCTCCTAATCAGTTGAAGGTCTTAAGAGAGAAGACTAAGATTACCCCCAAGAGGAAAGAATTTTGCCTTGGACTGCCTTCTGATTCCAGTCTGCAACATGGACTCTTGATGGAATTCCCACCCCGCACATTTCACTTTGGGATCCCCACAATCGTGTGTGTGAGCCAATTTTTACAATCAATCACAATCTCTCCCTCACTTTCCCCTTCCTCTCGCTCTCTTTCTCTCTCTCTGAGTTCTCCAGAAAAACAGACTACAACAGAACTCTGAAGAATATAGTCTCTCTCTCTTTTGGACGAGTAGGGTGCCCAATCCAGGCACCAAGAGGGACACAACCTGGCAGGCACCTCCCCACTGCCAAGCCCTCTCTTGCCCCCCGCTGGCCCCCACCTTGGAAACCTGGATACACAGATGACCCAAAATCATGAGAGCCTCAGGCCGGTGTTGCTAACCCTTCTGGCTCCCCTACCCCACCCCAAGAAAGGAACTCACATTTCCCTCACTGCTGCCTCTCGAGGAGAGGGACACCCAACCTCTACTTGGAGTAGCCCACGATTTCCAACTTTCTTTCTACTTTAGAAAGGGGAGAGGGGCTGGGGACGGGAATAACGGCCAGATGAGGGGCTCCCTTCCCTGCTGCATATCTGTCTCAGGAGGGAGGAAAGCTGCAGCAAATGCAGGTGGGGACACACAGGGTTGGGGGAGGCGAGGGTCCTAGGTGGGGAACACCCCCGGATACACATGGAGCATCACATAGGTCCCTGCTTAGGGCCAGAGTTAGCTGAAAATCCATTTCCAAGTCTCCTATTGTCGCTCTCATTCCGCGTGTAGAACTGAGACTGAATGGGTTCGAGTCCTACTTTGGGCGATAATTCTTAGCCTGATAAGCGCTTGCCCCAATCGCGGGAATTTCAAGAAAGTTCTTAGAAAAGGAACCTCTCAGAGGGGCTTCCTGACCCACTCTCTGTGTGCTGTATCTGGAACTGTGGAGTAAGTTTCAACTTTTAAATTCCAAAACGTATATAATAAAATATTAATGAGACAAAAGCAAGTTGCTCCAGTGGGATTCGAGGTTGGCGGCCACATGCCAGCCTCCCTGGACCAGCAACAGATCCTCCTTTGGAAGAGGCTTAGTTTATATGGATCTGGTCACTTCTGTAATATTATCTCTGCTTACCTGTGAAGCAAAGCCCTGAGAGCAAAACTTACTCCTAAGGTGGGGCTCAAACCCACAACCCTGAGATTAAGAGTCTCATGCTCTACTGACTGAGCTAGCCAGGCAAGGGCAGGAAATAATACTCCTCACAAACTAGTTGGATTCCTTCAGAACTTTACTGTCCTAAAAATGGTAGGGACAAACCCTGGATCCTGTGCACACTGCATCCCGGGCACTGGAGTGCTGAATTCTCGGGTCCTTTCAGCAGAGGACAAGAGCCCCAACAAGTTCCTGTCTGCTGTCCGGCCGTGGGTCTGTGTAGTCCCAGCAGTTCCGGGGAGCTGGAAAGTCGGGGGCAAGGGAACGAGGTTGGGTATCACTAGAGACTAGTAAGGATCGCAGTGTGATCCTCGCTTAGGGTGTGGGAGGTGTTGGGTTCCAATCAGGGACGATTTCTCATCATCAAACTCTCAGCCCTCCTTTGGACGAGAAGCCTGAAGCAAATCAGGAAGGCTCCATGACCTCCCCTCGAGGACAAGCCAGGGAGGCCTTCCTTTCCAGGTGGATGCTGGACTCCTTGCTAGCGGGGCAGCGCTGTTCAGGAAGAAACGAGCACCAACCCCAGTTTTGACCCCTACATCAGGGTTCCAGAACTGTGAGGGTTTTCTGGGGCCGAGCTCAGGCCAAGAGGGACCCCGAGATGCTCGAGGCTCACCCGGGCTGGCCGGTTGGGAGGTGGCAGAGTCTCATTCTCAAGGTCCTGGATTTGTGTCCCATATTGGGTGAAATTTCTGGCCTGGGAGGCTTTCACACTCGCCCGGGCCACAGGGACTCCCTCTTCCTCCTGGTCACCTGTCCCCTCCTCTAGCTGTTGGAGACTGGGTGGCCCTCGTGGCCTGGGGGAGACTGGCTCTGCGGCTCCGGGGCCCTAGCGTGCGGGAGCCCCCTCTCCGTGAGGTTCCGGCAGCGCAGCAACTCTTCTTCTGCAATCGAAACCGAAACTTCCTCCGGCTCAAGTCCCTGCGGGGCCCGGCTGCCGGAACTCGGCCCAGGAGCGGAGGGCGGAGCGGCGGTCTCAGGTCTCCAAAGATTGACGTCAGAAGCTATTCAGGTTCCGGCTCGTTGGTCTAGGGGTGTGATTCTCGCTTTGGATGTGAGAAGTCACGGGTTCAAATCCTGGATGAGCCCCACTTTCTTTTTTTCAGACATCCCCAGTTTTCGGGCTGAAGACTCTGGAGCTCTACGGAGTCCTAGAGAGGATCTTGGTCCCCGCCTGCCGCGATCCGATCGGGCTGCGCCCAGTTCCGTGCTGCTAAGTGGCCATCGCTCCGCTTGGGGCAGGTGTTTCCAGGCCGGATGCTTCGTCCTCGGGCCTCCGGGAGTGGCCTGGAGGCCTGGCGCTGGGGGAAGGAGCCCGAAGGGTGGGGGTGGGGAGGCAAACACTTATGTCTCCGCTCGCGGGAGACCAGGTCTGTGTGCCAAACGGTCACTGGACCTGGGGTGACGATGTAACTTGGTCTGGGCGTGTATTTTTGCTTTGGGTCATAAATTCAAATTCCGGACAAGCCCACGTTTCAACGTCTTTTTCCTACTTGAGGGGCTGCCAAAAGGGCCTTCCACGACCAAGGGAAGGAAGGAAACCGCATCGGAGACTGAGCATGGGGACCGCGAAGGACCTGAGGTCTCCGCAGGTGTCCAGAGGGCGGTGCTCTAGACAAGGGGTCTCTTCTCCAAGTTGGAAGAACCGCAATGTTTACATAGGTTTTATTATTATTCTCTGAGGCCAACAGATCCAGCCATTGAGAAGATGGCTTGTTATTCACAGTTTCCAAGAGGAGGGGGCACACCTCCACGTGGCGGGAGGGGGGCACAGGGGAAGCACCAGAGTCAGTCAGGAGGTGGAAGGAATGAGAAGAAAATGTGGGCAAAAGAGGCTTTCTTGTGGTTTCACGAAAGGTGAAACAGGTGAGGCAGGGAAAACAGGTTTAAATGGGTTAGTTTGAATAATTTCAGTGGGCTCTGGGGCATAGGTGCTGTCCCTAGTTGTCTGTTTCCCAGCCTTGAGGTGATTCTGGCATATGGGTTGTGGCCCAGAGAGTAAGTCTGATAAAACAGGTGGTGTGGACTCTGGATTGGTTGGTTTGTATCCGAAATGCCTGCTGGCAGAGGAATTGTTTACTATCTCCTAGAATTGGCCAACCTTGGGAGGGGCATTCCCTCCAGAGTCCTCAAGGATCCAGACATCAAAGAATCAGAATACAGAAAAGAAAAGACATGTGTGACACGGGCAGGGACTGAGGCTTTGGTTGAAATTTCAGGTCCCCCAGTCTGGGAAGAGCTTCCTGATCCCAGGCCCAGGGGATTATGGCACAGAACCCCTGCCAGGTGAGCTGCTGAAGAGCCAGATCTTCCCAGAACATGCAGAGGGGGCAGGGGGCTGGTGGGCCTCTTCTCTGACCTAAACGCTTGGGTTTCTCCAGTTAAGCCCAGGGTCGTGCATGCTGGGTGCCCCTTTCATGCCTCCTCACTCTCAAGTCCCCGAGTGAGTGGGTTTCCTGCACAGAACCCCCGGCCCCACTTGGATTTCTAGGGAGGCCTCTCCCACCCCTGAGGCCTGGTGGGGGTCAACCAGGGTTACCAGGCTCCCTGGCCAGCACTTTCTTCTCCTATAGCTAGAGCCTTTTAAGACTCCCCTTTCCTTGAGGGGAAAGCACTACTGCCCCCGCCAGCAGGTTAGCTCCTCTGCAAAGTCCTCTTCTGTGTCAGTGGTGTCCCTCCCTCAGGCCTGCCTTAACCCCCTTTGGCACCCGGTGGCGTCTGCTCCCCTCTACCCATGCCCTCAGTCTAGGGCCTGCCTCCAGCTGGGGATTTGTCCAGTGAACAGGAAGTGCGAACTGCAGAGGAAGGTCCCTGTGGAGCAGTTCTTACCCTCACTTTGGCTTCAAATCCCCAAGGAGCCCAGTTTGCTTTTTCTGGTCATTTTATGGCAGAAACGGAATCCCTGGCAGAGCTGGTGTGGGGTCGGGGCCTGTGAGGATGGATCATGTAGCAGGCCCAGGGGGTGGTGGACCCAGATCCCAGTTGGACTTGAGTGGCCAGATCGGGCCTGGACACTTAAGTCTGGTGTCTGGGTGTGCTCAGCGGACAGGGAGGGGCTGTGACCCAGGTCACAGCAATGACAACGTCAACTCAGGGTGGGGAGTGTCCCCTGAGGGCTCCCTGAGTTTCCTCAACTTCCTCCTTCATCTTTTTGCTCCCTACCTAAACCCCCTCGCCGGGGCCCCTTCCCAGCTGCTGTCTGCACTGGGACGCGAGTCTGGGGCTCCGGGAGGCAGTTCTCTGGGCTGGACGGGGTGTGAGACTCGGGACCCCGCGGCGGGTCTTTCCAGTGAGTGGTGTGGGGGTGGGGGTGGCGGTCCCGGGGGCGTCCTGGGAGCCCGCCACGCCGGGGGCAGGGGGCCAAACCCGGCTCTCAGCTTCACTCTGCTGCCCAGCCCTTAGCCCGGTGACGGAAGAGGGAGCTGGGGACGTTCTCCTGAGCTGATCGTCTCAGTTTTCCATGAGCAGAGAGGAGAGCAGAGGAGCGGGACCCTCCAAAACCTGCATCGGGAATTGCCGACTTGGGAGTCTCAGAGTGTGGCAATGCTGAGCCTTCCCATCCCCCTCCTATCCATGGAATCAAATCCTTCCCTGGGGATTTGACATTCGTGGGGAAAAGGGAAACGATCTATGGACGAGAAAACCGAGACAGTCCAGACCAGCGAGGACAGAGCCACGTTGAACTCAAGAGGAGAGCAGAAAGCCCCCAAAAGGTGGCTCGTTGGTCTAGTGGTATGATTCTCGCTTAGGGTGTGAGAGGTCCCGGGTTCAAATCCCGGACGAGCCCCTGTTTTAAAAAGCAGTTGGGATGTGTCCCGGGGAAACACCGCTGTCGCGTTTACCAGATATGGACATGCCCACGCTGGTTTTCACCCTCATCCTTCCTCACGGTGGTCTGGGCTCCTCTGCCCTGTAGCGTCACTCCTGTTTGAGAGACGATTGTGACTTGGAATCCAGTACATCTCTCACTCCCAAAGGAACATCCTAGTATAAGTTGAGCTTTTTACACCACGCTCTCTTGCAGATGCAGAGATAATAGTAGCAGCTCGCTTCGTCGACTAAATAAACCGAAGGAGAAACTGGTGGGTGGCTTTTCTCTGGTAGCCAGGTTCAAATCTTTGATGGACCCATTTCTAAGGTTCCTTTGGTTAAAGAAGTTGAGGAATCAAGTGGGTTCGCGGACCCACTGTAAGGAGGAGACACCAGGCCTGTGAGAGCTTGGGCGGGGTGACTCATTGTGAAGTGACAGGCTGCGGATGTGGCAGCATCTGGACCCGGTTCGTCGGACTAGCCTTTGGTGCATTTTGTACCTAAACCGAATGCGAGGAATTGCTTAGAGGTTCTGTCAAAAGAACACCCAACGTGGGGCTCGAAACAAGGACCCTGAGATTAAGAGTCTCACACTTTACCGATGAAGCTAGCCGGGCACCCATGCTTGATAGACTGCGGCCACGTTTGGAAACTTGATTGGCTGTGGATAACTCAAAATGACTGGGCTGGGTAGGCCCCGGGGTCAGCGGGGACGTGGAGCACCCTTGGGCGACCTGAGTGTTGAGAATGCCCGGAATTCGCCGTGTCCCCAGCCGGAGAGCAGCTGGGGGGGGGGGCGGTAAGGCTCCACACTGACCGACGGACTGAAGGACAGACAGCGGCTCTGCCACCCCCCGGGAGCCCTGAGGCACGGATAGAACTCGGGGCGGGCCAGCCCGAGATGATCCCGCGACGCGCAGACACGCGGCCCGAAATGGGGCAATGATAAGGGACCCACCACCGTATATGCGCAAACAAGCCCGTGAACCCAAAATAATTGTTAGACTTAACTGGATTCCACTTGTTCGCATAACTCCATCCATACTTCCTTTGAATTATCTAAAAGAAATTTATTTTTATTTAAAAACTTATTTTGCCCCAACATTTCTTGGTCTGTCCTTTGGACGATCTTGAGTTGATGGAACCAGCGACCTGGTGGTGGATTGCTGGAGGGGATTGGATACCCCGTGGTGCCTGCCGCCCCGACACCTACCCTGCTCATGCCCTCTGCTTTAGGATCCAATCTCCCCCGATTCAAGGTCAGAAATGAGACGTCACTGGAGGGAGCAAGCGGATCCTTGCATGCCAGGAGTGAGACCCAGGAAGGTCGGGGCTGGGGCACCCCCCGCCCCAGCCTCCTCCCGGCTTGGCTCTCCAGAGCAGAAAGGAACTTCAGATACATAATGGATTGGGAGTGGACCTAGGGGTTGTCTGCTCCTTCCCTACCCCAAATTCTGGAGACAGGGCGCCTCGGAGAATCTGCTGAGGACTCAGTGAGATTTCAGACTCCACCAACCTCGATGTGCGGACCTGGCCTGCATCCTGAATCTAGCCAGCCAAATAAGGAGTGGAGGTTAGGAGGCAGCAGGAACCTGCATGCGCACTGAGCACGAGAGGACACTGCAGCATCACCGTTAATGTTGTTGGATGTGCACATGGCATTGCGAGTATTTTATATAATTTTTAAAAATTTATTTATTTATTTTTGGCTGTGTTGGGTCTTCGTTTCTGTGCGAGGGGCGTTCTCTAGTTGCGGAGAGCGGGGACCACTCTTCATTGCGGAGTGCGGGCCTCTCACTATCGCGGCCTCTTTTGTTGAGGAGCACAGGCTCCATTCGCGCAGGCTCAGTAGTTGTGGCTCATGGGCCTACTTGCTCCGTGGCATGTGGGATCCTCCCAGGCCAGGGCACGAACCCGTGTCCCCTACATCGGCAGGCAGACTCTCAACCACTGCGCCACCAGGAAAGCCCTGCGAGTATTTTAGAACAAAGGACTTTATTTGTAGAGATATTGGGGGGGGGGAGGCAAAAAGCTTTTACGGGTTAAGCAATGCTATATGTGCTTTAAAATACGTCAGAAAAAAAAGTAGAGGGAGATAGATTTCAAAAATACACGGGAAGGGGCCGTGTCCCGCGCGGGCCGCCGTCATGGGCGCGGGCGGCGGGAGCGCGGAGCGGCCGTAGGTCCCTGCTCCTAAGGCGCGGGGCTGCGGCCTCGGGGCCCACACGCCGCCTACTCCCCGACGGCGGGGACCTTGAGGCCGCGCCCCCAGGCGCCGGGAAGCGCTCAGTCACGTTGGCCGCTGTTGTCTTACGGGCGGTTCCACGTGAGACCGCGTCCGCCGCCTTCTTGTCGGGGGTCCCGCCCTCTGGGCCTCATAGCCCCGTAGGCCTGTCCCGAAATACCGTCACGGTGGGGTCAGACCTCAACCTAGGGGTTTGGGGCGGACACCAGCGTTCGGCCCGTAACAAGATGGGAGCCGCATTTCCCAGAAATTCCTCTGGAAGTTCGAGTTTGCCGAGGAGAAATCTGGAGGCAGCCAGAAGTGTGGCCTTGAACTTCAGGGCTGCTCTCCAGGGAGCCTTCGTGAAGCACCTGCTTCCCTGCTGCAGACGAGAGACGGGCGAGGGCTCTCCACGGCTGGGGACGGCAGTGGACCCCCGTGAGCTTCAGACCGTCCACCTCGGTGCTTGGGCTGAGGTCGTGGCAACAGTTTCCCTGACTTTCCTCCCCCACCTCATTCGGTGCAAGCCCCTGATTTCCCGTGACCCCAGACACCTATGGTCGCTTTACGTTTTCCTGATGGACCGTTGCTTGATTTGGTTGTGGGTTCTGGAAGGTGTGGTAGATTCTATTTTTCCCAATTATTGGCTTTCTTCCTTGATGTTGAACTTGGCCATGTGACTTCAAAGGCATCTGTACAGTAACCAGAGCTGACTTTCAGGAAGAAACTTTAAAAGCTGTTGTGAGGGTCACCCCTCCCCTTCCTGCCCACAGTGTGAAAACAGCATCTGCACAGTTAGGGCTGCTTTTTCACCCTGGACCCTGGAATGAACACACAGCCACAGCCAAGCTACAGCCACTGCAGCTGCTAGGTAGCACCAGCACGAAATAAACAGTTGTGATACTGAGAAAAACAACAACAACATGGGAATGGAGGAGGCTGTGGTGTTTGGGGGCAGGGGGTTATGTAATTCTGCCAGATTTTGTTGTTGTTTTTTGAGAACTCTAACACTAAGGATTATTTTGAAAACTTTCTTCTTTGATCAAAGAATGGAGAGGTGCGAGTACACCCTCTCCTAAAGTTTATTTTTTAAAAAAAACCCACTGGAAATTTTCAGCTACTATGTCTTCTAAAACTAGCCCCATTTTTCTCCTCTCTTGGGTCTTCAATGACTCCAATATTATATATTTTGTTAAAGCCCCATAGATCCTTGAGTCTCTGTTATTTGGTTTATTTTATTTTTTAAGTTTATTTTCTCTGTTCTTCAGATTGGGCAACTTCTATTGTTCTGTCTTCAAGTTTACTGATTCTTCTGTCTTGTTCATTCTTCTGTGGCCCATCAATTAAGCTTTTTATTTTGGTTATTGTATTTTTCAGTTCTAAGTTTTCCATTTGGCTATTCTTTATATCTTCCATTTATTTGAGACTTTCACTGTTTAAATTTGTTTCAAGTAGCTTGTAATTGCTACTTGAAGCATTTTTACCACGGCTGCTTCACCCACCTTTACCCTCCTTGGCAGATGGTTCCAACATTTGAGTCGGCGTCTCTTGTCATTTCTCCTTCAAGTTGAAATTTTCCTGGTTCTTAGTTTGACCAGTGATTTTCAATTGCATCTTGGGCATTTTCGGTATTACGTTATGAGACTCTAGATCTCATTTAAATCTTCTGGTTTGCAGCCTTCTCTGACTAGATGCCCCCCTGGTAGGGAAAGAGGGGGCTGCCCTGTTGCTGTCTGGTGGGGGCAATTCACACAGGGTGGGACCTCCTTACTGCTGGGCTGGAGTAGATGTTAGTGCTCTCCAGTAGGCCTCGGCTGATGCCCCTTGTCTGGGGGTAGGAGGGGTGCCTCTTACTGCTACCCATGTGGACAAAGAGAAGGTTGGGGCAACATGGATGTCCATCATTAGAGGCTGGATTAATGCAGTGCGAAGGTGCTGTTACTAGGTCCTGGGCCACCGGCTGAGGTGGCTCTGAGGTTTCTGTTCAGATCCCAGGAAGGGAAAGAGGAAGTGAGAAGAAACTGAGGCCGAAGTTAAGGGGTCCTCTTCGTGAAGTGCACGCTCAGGGCAGTCCTACCCAGCCGCCCAACTCTCCCCTTTCTCCCCGTGGGAGGGGGGGGGTTGTCTCTGGAGACTCCCCGATCCTCCACTGGTCATTAACAACAGAAGCAGCGCAGCCCGGCGGCCAGAGCCTAGCTCACCCGGAACACAGTTGGGGGCTTTCCCGGACCGGGGCCGGGATGGAAGTTCCCCAATTCCCAGCCCAGCAGCGTCGGCTCGGCGCTCCCTCTGGCGGCCAGAGGGGAAAACCACCTGGGAGTGTTGAGCCTCAGAGGGATGGGCGGAGGGCGAGGTGTCCCAAGCTGAGGCTGTGGCCTCCGGCTGTGCGTGGAGATCTTTCTCCTTACCTCCCACTCCCTAAACTAATATGGAGCCCAAATTCAGGACTCAGATTCAGGACTTCTGGCCCTTCCGATCAGGCTGGCGGGCTGGATGTGGGCGGTGGAGGTCGATGTGCCCTCAGAGCCATTTTTCGTTCCCGCAGGAGTCCCTGGGCTGGGTACCCTGGGAGTTCTTGGGATAAAAAGAAAGGGGAACAGGCTCGTCCAGGACTTGAAACCGGGACCTCTCGCACCCTAAGCGAGAATCATACCCCTAGACCAACGAGCCACAATAGACCTGAGCTTCTGGCTGCCTATTCCAGGTTATCTTCACACCATTTCCCTGTGCAGCCTCAGGTCCCCGTTTTCCCCATTCTGAGCGGCCCCTGCATTGAGCTCGGATAAGTTCAGCTCTCAGCCCTCGAGAAGAGGATAGCGCAGTGTCCCCGCCCCTGTGAGCACCAGGTCTCGGAGGCTGACGCTCTGCGGATCCGGGAATCCCTTGTGCCTCTCCTAGTCCTGGTCTTGGCTGGCGTCGCCACGCCCAGAAGACTGACGCCTCCACAGCAGGGAAACTTGAGGGTCCTTTCTTCTCTCTACAGCCCAAGGCTCAGGACAGAACTAGAGTCACGGTGCCTGGATTCCTCCGTCCCGACGAGCCCACGCGCGACGCAGCTGTCGCTCTCCTCCATTGGAAGCGAATTGGGATTCAGAGAAATGTGCGTCTCGTGAGGCTTAGGGACCAGGCGCACCGGTCACCCCAGAGGACCAGTTAGTGTGGCCGGGGCCTTTCCCGGGGCCCTCCCGTAGGAGCCTCCGTCCCTGAGCTGGTGGCCTTGTCCACAGCCCTCACCTCTCCCAGCCCCGGAGGCTCTGTCCTCTCCAGAGCTCTGCAGAGGGTCCCCAGCCCGCTCTTCCCTGTGCATCCCAGCACCAGCACTAAAATGTTCAGAAGAGCTCATGCCTAGATTCCGATGGGCTTTCTCAACCTCAGATACTACCCTCGCGTGTCCCTCTTGCTCCTGCGACCTCAGTGACCCTCCTCTCCACCGAGCATTCTGGCTCCATTCTGCATTCATCCCACAAACTCCCTGCGCCGGATCCTTAGCCAGGCCCCGCGCTGAGAACTCTGCAGGGACAAGATTTGTGGGGACCAGCCCCACCCAGAGAGGCCGTGGTCTTTGAGCACGGAGAGGCACACACCTGGAAGGGAGGGGTCACAGGCTGGGGCAGGGAGGCTGGTTCAAGTCCTGACACAGGGGCAGAGTGAGGAGGGGGAGACGGGGGAAGGGCAGAGTGGGTGGGCTTGACTGGAGTGCACGTTGGAAGAGGGGCTGTTGCAGGGTCCGAGGGTGGAAGGAGGGGAACCACATAGCCTTGGTGTGGGGGGAAGGCCCATGGCCTAATGGGGTCTCGCAGGCCTTTAAAGCCAGAGATTGTGAGCCCCAACTCCACCGGGAGCAGGGACTGCGTGTTGGGTCTTGGAGAAGGTTTCTGTTGCCCGGGTTTGGGGCAAATGGAGCTCCAGCTTTGGACATCGGCATAACTTAGCTCCTCCTACAGACCCCCGAGGCTGGGATGAGGGTGTTCTGGTTACTTTGCTAAGGCTGGGCTGGGAGGCGGTAAGAGGCTACTCATTCAGTCTAGCTCTTCTGACTTTTCAATAACGGCAGCTTTTCTAGAGTCTGGGACTTTGTGGAGAAGTAGAGGGAGGTCAGGAACAGAATCCCACCCAGGATCGGTTTTCCTAGCTGAGCAGGAATGGTAAACGATGTGCCCCTCCCCCAGGGAACTTCTGGACAGATGAACCATTGTGGGTGGGTCCCAGGACCAGGTTCGGATTTTTCCATTATATTCCCAAGACATTGGTAGTCTTGGGCAGGCTGTGGCTCCGTGGAGTCACAGAGGTAAGGACTCTACAATGGGACAAACAGAACTGGCCAACGAGCCCTCCCCTCTGGGACTTCGTGGGCCTCTCTGTGGCCCTGCACATAGATCCACAGAGGAATGGGAGGGGGCTGATTCTTTGGGTCATTTTAAAAGAATTGGAGCCATAAATAGGCAGGGGCTCGGTACTGAGTTAGGGTTTGGGTTTATGTAAGCAGAGGGAGTGTCAACCCAGGCTCCCCTGATCCTCGAGAGAGGCTGTTCCTTGCCCCCATCCTCAAACCCCAAGGACCACCCTGAATGACCCCGACCCAGGGCTGTGACTGATGGCCAGGCGAAAAAAGTCTAAAAACCAGAAAGGCAGGACAGGCCACGGAGTCAAGGGAGCCTTGTTAAGCTGATGGGCGGGATGTCAATGGCCAACAGCCAATCTTCACAAGTGTATCCTCTTTCCCAAAACATGTAAAACACAGAACCACAGAGCATAGGGCACTTCCACACATGGGCGGGCCCCACGCCAAAAATTCCACTTTAACACCAGGTGAAAGATTCCCTGTCCGCTGACAGCTGGCTGAGAATGGGGGGCAGGGTGGGGTAGTGGTGCCGGGTTTGGATGTCCAGAATCCCAGGCAAGGACTGTGTCCAGCCGCCAGAAGGCTGACTCCGGGGGCGGCTGCACCTTTGCCATTTTTTGCAGGACCTGCCTTTGGGACTCTGAAGAGCAGGGCGTCAAAGATTGCTCTTGTCTTTGCCCGGCTAGCTCAGTTGGTAGAGCATGACACTCTTAATCTTAGGGTTGTGGGTTCGAGCCCCACGCTGGGCGCAGCTTTTGCCAAGCTGGGGTGAGGGAGTTCAGATTCTCTCCTGTGGACAAGTTCCAGGACCTCAACACACCATTGCCTGAGCTAGGGTTACAGACCATCGTGGAGCTCCGGAGAAGGCATGGGACCTTTGCTTGGTAAAGGAAGGATAGACAGGGTGAAGTGGGTGAAGACACCTGTATGGTCTTTTATTTTATTTATTTTAAAATTTTTTTTTAATGATTGTTTGACCTCTTGGAGGGGCCCGCTGGCTAGGAAGAGACTGCCAACCCCAGGATCAGCTAATTCTAGAGAAAGTAAACTGTTTGCAAACCAACCAATTTCCAGTCCACACCCTTACCCAACTCCTTATCTAACTTTCACACACCAGGCCAATATTTCCCCTGCCTCAAATCACCCAGGGCTAGATATTAGACCCCTAGGGACAGCCTCTACACCCTAAAACCCACTGAATTATTCAAACGAGCCAGCCACTGTTTACCACACTCTTCCTTACTTTTCCCGCGGAAAGAATTTGCCCGAACTGCAGGAGGCTCGCAAGGGGGTCGTGGCCCACCCTGCGGCTCTTTGGGGATCAACAGGAAGAGCCAGAATCCTCTATCGGAGCTCTCTTCTCCCCGCCGCAGGCTGGCAGCCGTGGAGCCCGGCGCAAAAAGCGGAACCTTCACCTCCTTCCCCCCTGGAGATTCCAGGGCAGGGGCCCCACCGTAGGACCAGGGCCTACTTGATGCCCGTCCCCTGCCTCCTGCCTGCTCCCCAGCCACAATTCACAGCCTCACGGCTGTCAGCCTGAGGCTCGGGTTCCCCTGGAGAGTAAGGTGCTCTCCGGGTCACCCAAGTCTCTCGTCCCCGCCCCCACATTTCTGCTCTTCCCTCCCCTGGGGCAAGAGTCAATCCCCTGTGGTCCAGGAATCAATCCCCTCCGCCCTGTCCGGGCTTAGCGGACCCCTCTTTCTGCCCCTCCCGGCCTGGGTTTCCTGGGTCTCCCCGCTGTGATTCCAGTGCTCCTCCCAGTCCACTTCGGAATAAACCCTCGTCACGGGGCGATGGGAATAGTTGTGAAGAAAGCACAGTGAGCTGGCTTACTAGGGAGGCTCGTTGGTCTAGGGGTATGATTCTCGCTTCGGGTGCGAGAGGTCCCGGGTTCAAGTCCCGGACGAGCTCAAGTTATCTGTTCCGGTTTTTCACTGTTTTAAAGCTCGGGGATGAGAGACTGAGCCTAGAGACTCATCCGGCCATGCGTGTTGCGCTCTGCTCCAGGCCCACCGGTACTGACCCGGGCCCCCAGCCCGGGGAACCTAACCGCAGAGGTCCAGGCAGCCCTTGAACTCCCCAGTCAGCAAAAGCAGCTACGTTGAGTTCTTCGATCAGGGCAGCTCTTCCACGGCTGGACACTGGTTTCCTCCGGCTGGTCTGACTGAGATTGCTGCTTTAAGTGTAAAAATATGCATTGGCTTTTGAAGGCTTTGTTCAAAAAAAGTAAGAAGTCTGAGTATGTGCTGAAATGATACTTTGGATATGTTGTGTTAATTAAAATACATTACACTTAATTTTACCTTTTTACTCATATTTTTTAAATCTGTGGGAATTCCCTGGCGGTCCAGTGATTAGGACCCCGCGCTCTCAATGGCGGAGCCCCGGGTTGGATCCCTGATCTGAGAATTAAGATCCTGCAAGCTGCGTGGCGAGGCCAAAAAAATTTAATTTAATTTAATTTAAAGACTTAAAAAAAGATCTGCTGCTAGATGAGTTTAAATGACAGATGTGGCTCGTTTTTGTGGCCTTCAACAATGGACTGCGCTGGGCTATAGACATGACTTTTGTTGTTGGGGACAGAGGTCCCAGATCCAAGTGCTGACCGAACCCGTAGTTGTAAAAACATTCCCTTCTGTTATAGACCCTGCAGCGGGGGGAGTGGGGGGTCGCATTCCTCCCAACACAGGCTCTGGACTCAAGACGTTTAGCCCTGTAGGCCTTAATTTCACCATCTGTTAAAGGGGGACAGTTTTGGTTCAAAACAATTTATTTAAAAGACCGTCCTTTCCGCCACTGCTTTGTAGTGCAGACCTTCACAAATCAAGAATCTGAGTACGTGTGATTCTAATACTGCGCTGCTTTGTTCCATGATCTGTTTACCCTTGTGACCAAAATAATTTCGGCTCATAATAAATCTTGGTATTCAGGAGTGTAAATCTCCAAAATTTGTTTTTCAAATTTGTTTTTGTTATTGTTGGCCATTTGCACTTTCATATAAGTGTTAGAATCAGCTTGTCAATTTATACAAAAATAGTGATTGGGATTTTGATTGGTCTAACATTGATTCTGTAGGTCAGTTGGGGGTGATTTGATATCATTACGATAATGTCTTTCAACTCATGAACGTGATGTATCTCTTCATTTATCAAGGTCTTCTTTAATTTATCATAATAGTGTTTTATATTTTTCTGAGAGAGGTCTGGCACATCTTTCATTAGAATTTTTGCTAGGTATTTGATTTTGTGGATGCTATTATAAATTATATCACTGAATATAATTTTCTATGTTTTGCAGTTACATAAAAATACATTTTTGTATATTAATTTTAGATTCAGTTACATTATGAAACTAATTATTTTTAATCTGTAGGATTTTCTACCTATTCAGGCATGTCCTTTATGAATCATGGCAGTATTGTTTAATTATTTCCAATCCTTACTTATACCTTTTAACTACTTTTCTTGACTGGTTGCACTAAGACCTCGAATAAGATGTTAAATTGAAATGTGATAGGAGACATTCTTGTTTTGTTTCAGAATTCATGGAGAGAAGCTTTCAAAATTCTTCCATTAAATATGTTTGCCATCTTTTAGTTTAATAGTTATTATTTGTCAGTTATTATTGCTATGTAACACTCTCAAATGTAGTGGCATAAAGCAATATTTTATTATGCTCATTGATTCTGTGGGTCAGGAATTCAACAGGGAAGAGCAGGTATAACTTGTGTCTGTTAAATTTGGGGCCTGGCTGCAAAGACTTGAAGTCTAGAAACATCTGGAAGGTCCTTTAACAACACATCTGTCATATGAACTGAGATGAATCAAATACTGAGCTCAGCTGGTGCTGTGGAATGGAGCATCTGTACATGACCTCTCCATGTGGCTTGAGCTTCCTCACAGCATGGAAGATTCAGCCTAATTGAATTTCTTACCTGGCAACTTGGAACCCCATGTGTTCTACTGAACAAGATGGAAGTTGCATCCCCCTTCATGATTCAACCTTGGAGGTTCTACAGTGCCACTTCTGCCATACATTATTGTATGAAGAAGTCACAGCCCACTGAGGCTCAGGGAGAAGAGACACAGATGCCACTTCTCAGTGGAAAGAGTGTCAAATAATTTTGTGGTCATTGAAAAAGTTCTATTCAGACTTACAGATATGGAGAACAAACTAGTGGTTACCTGTGGGGAGAGGGCAAGGGGGAGGGGTATCACAAGTGCAAGGAGTTAGTAGGTAGAAACTATTATGTACAAAATAAGCTACAAGGCTATATTGTACATCACAGAGAATATAGCCAGTTTTTATAGTAACTATGAATGGAGTATAACCTTTAAAAAAATTTTAAATTTATTTTTGGGTCTTCGTTGCTGCATGTGGGCTTTCTCTAGTTGCAGCTAGTGGGGGGCTACTCTGTTGTAGTGCGCAGGCTTCTCATTGCGGTGGCTTCTCTTGTTGTGGAGCATGGGCTCTAGGTGTGCTGGCTCAGTAGTTGCGGTTCGCGGGCTCTAGAGCACAGGCTCAGTAGTTGTGGCCCACGGGCTTAGTCGCTCTGCGGCATTAAAATTGTGAATCACTATATGGTACACCTGTAACATATAATATTGTACATCAATTATACTTCAATTTTTAAAAGTTTTGATATATAATAAACTGTATACATTTAAAGTGCACAATTTAATGTGTTTTGACATTTGTGTACACCCAAACCATCACCACAGTCAAGATAATGAACATATTCATCATCCTCAAAAGTTTTCTCATAGCTCCTTGCTCTCTCTCCTACCCCTCAACACCAGTTTGCTGAGAGTTTTTTTAAAATCAAGAATGGAGGTTGGAGTTATCAAATGCCTTTACTGCATGTATTGAGGTGATCATATGGTCGTTTTTTAGTCTATAAGATGTACATTGATTTTTAAATGTAAACATTCTAGATAGATAGTTTAAAAATACATATCAGAACTTTAAAGATATTGCACCTCTGTGAGATGCCCCTCACCCCCCAGCTAGCCTCAGTGGGTTCAGCCCCAGGTGGCCCCAGCTCCCTTCTTTCCTCACCTTCAAGGGTGTAAAGAAACACCCGTCCCCTAACCTCGGGGGTCCTAGAAGGTGCAGCTTTCAGAGACGCGGCTGACAACAGTTTTTGCCGACAGAAGCCACCCCAGCATAGCGATGCCAAAATTGTGAGTGATTACCCCGGGTGGGACTCGAACCCACAATCCCTGGCTTAGGAGGCCAGTGCCTTCTCCATTAGGCCACCGGGGCGCACTACCTGGTAGTTGGCTTCCCGTCCAGGACCCGCCCCCTTCCACGCTTCCGGCGCCCTATGTCTGTTCCAGCATTTTGCTGTGCTGGTTGCTTTGTTTAGGACCCATCTCGGCCACCCCCGTGCCTGGTCCCGTTGGGTCCTGGGGCCTCCCCAGCTCATCGGCCGCCCAAAGTCCCCGCCGCCGCGCCTGGTGGGGACGGAGGAGGGAGCCGGGCCGTTGGTGGAAGCCGCCCTGCGTGTGCATCTCCGGGACTGGACCCCAGACCCCAGAACACCGAGCCTAACTTCACCCTCCCCTTGGAGGTATCGGGACCGAAACTTCTCCCAGGTTCCCTCCCCCGGAGCGGAGAATCCCGCCTCTGCCCCCGATGAGGGAGTCAGGGTGACCGAGTACCGGGAGCCTTATCTTCGTTCTGGCTTTTTGGTTTAAGGGTATGGTGCTAACCTTGGGGGCGACAGACCCCTCGCCCGAGTCTTGGGCATCCCGGAGTTTTCAGACCCTGTCTGTTTCAGGTGGGGCAAGCCGGGAAGGCTCCGAAGCCCCCTCCAGAAGGAGGAGCTCCACCAGGTCTCCCCTTTTTAGTGCCCAGCACAGGGGAGGCAGTCGCTTCGGATTTTTCCAGCTGGAGTAAGTGTCCTTCCCTGTTGGGAAGGACACTGGGACCTGTGGACAAGGACCGAGGTAGGGGTGCGGGGAGAGCTCGGAAGCTCTGCACTCGTCCTCGGACCGGCGCGGCACCTTGTCCCACGACGACGCCCTTGAGGGTCGGACCCAGGACCTGGCCCCGGGATCATTCTCAGGAAGAGAGAGGAGGTCGCAGCTCCTCGGATTCCGGGCCTCCAGACTGCGGACTCAGTGACCTCAGACCTCAAACCACCCCACCGGAGCACACGACAAAGGGGACCCGGTTTGTCTGCGGCGGAGGCTCCAGTGAGTGGGCCACTGTCCAGGAATCGGGACCCTGACATTCTTCTGCGGCGCTGGAACTTGCGCCACGAGTGGGAGTCTGAGCTCCAGGATTCGGTGCCTGTACTGGCCTGCGGGATTTAAAGGATGAGAAGAAAAGGGGTAGGAGTAGCCAGTCACCTGGGCCCCATCTGCACTTGTGCCGCCCGTCTAGCTCAGTCGGTAAAACCTGAGACTTTTAATCTCAGGGTCGTGGGTTTGAGCCCCACGTTGGGAGAATCTCCTATTTTAGGGACCCTTGTCTCCCGCCCAGGCTTTCAACATCTCCGAAGGCTGTTTGGAGAGATCTTCCCGAGAAAACACAAAATCCTAGTCTCCTCATTCTATGAGGAGGAAGAAGGAACCCCGTTTTGGGGTGTGATTTTCCCACAGAGGAGACATTTGAGGTGGGGGAGGGGAAGGGGTGTGGCTTAAACATGGAAAGGCAGAGCCAGGCCTGGAGGGGTCCCCACCCTATGGGGTGGTCTAGCATCTGCTCCCCTACTGACTGGGGTCTCCCTGCCTCACTCATACCCTTGAGTTGGCTTTGTGTGGGTCGATAGGGCCCCCTACATCCTCACACTAAAGGAGATTCACATTCTACCCCTCTCTATGGGTGGGTGGTAGGGTTGTCTTACCGCAGGGAATGCTCCAAGTGAGGGTGCTGGAGGAGAAAGCAACCAAACCTGGGGATCGAGAGGAAAAGAGGCCAGGTTGGACAGGGACACCCACGCAGGAGGCAGGGTCCTAACATCCCATTGCCCTTTGACTGAGGATCTGTGGTCACACTCCTGCTCCTAGCAGAGGAACAGGTTTGGATTTCAAACCACCCTCAGCCTCCTCCACTGCTGCCTCTGTCTCTGCAAGCAAAGGGCCTCAGAGCAGCCCTGACCCCAGAGCCCAAGGAACTCAACCAGTCTGCTCCTCCCGACAGCCCTGGGCCAGAGCCTGAAGCCTGGTAGGGACCCACACCTGTATCCTGGTCTCTGGAGGCCCCCAAGGCATGGGAATTAGGTGGAAGGAGCTGAGGACCCTCCCTGGTCTACCTGCCTCCAGGGCACCAGGCTCTGCCTTCCTCTTAAAACACCCCCTTACTCCCTTAGGCAGTGCCTAAGGCTGCTGCCGCTGTGGATGCAGGGGGGGTTGCTGAACTGAGGCTCTTATCTCAGGGACGTGGTCTGTACCGCACCTTGGACCTGCCTTTTATGGCTCTGGACCTTAGGGTTTAACTGAGGCCTCCACCCAGATACTCTTGGGCTCCCAGCATGAGTAAATATTACTATCTCATTGTGGAGCCCAGAACAACCTGGAATCCACAAAATAAAATAACGCATAGGACACCCCAAGATGTGGCCTCCTGGCCTTTTCCAGACATGTTGTGTTCAGACCCACAGGAGAGAGCTGGGCCCGCCTGGGGAGCCCTTTGCAACACCCTGGCCCCTGCACGGGTGGACAGAGGAGGCTGGGAGCCCAGGTGACAGAGAGAATAGTATAGGAATAAGGAATATACATGTTTAAAATTAAACCTGACCCCAGCATCAGGGGCCAGATGCTATCTTATTTTAGGGGCCAATTTCTATCCTCCCCTCTCAAATGCAGGCAGCCCCACACCGGCTGCACCCACCTTCCCTGCCCCAGCCCTAAGATGCTTCTCTCCAGGGACTCCTCCCAGCATCCAGGAGACCCTGTTGCCATTCACCATCCTGCTGTCACTGTGGTTCTGTGGGCAAGTTGGTACTCAGTGTATCCCCAGCCTCAGCTCAAGGCCTGGCTCAGCCAATGGTTGTCAGAAGAATGGACAATACAGTCCCCACCTAACAAGGAGCAACACCACTTCCAAGGAAGGAAGAGAGGCAGGGGAATTAACTGACCTTGATGGATTTCTAGGGGTATATGTCTAGCTTTAGGAGTGAGAAGCCCTGGATTCAAATCCTGGACAAGACCTTCCCTTGCACTCATGACACTTTTGTGGTGTGGGTGGAATGGTGGGCCCTGATTCTAGGTGCCTTACATTATGATGGAGAGCAAAGGGGTTGAGACAGGAGAAAGTGAAGAGAGAGGGCCCTGGAGCCGGAGCCCTGCCCTCCCCCCTCGTTGTCCAGGTCTCATTTGGGGACACTGTGGGCTGACCCATGTCCCTGACCCGTGCATCCATACTTCCATGCACAGACTCCATCCCTGAGCCTCAGTTTCAGGAGAATTCTGTGCTTCCTGGAGAGATCCTGAACTGGGAAATCTCCACGGTCAAGTGGCTTGTGGTCTGGGGTCTTGAGCCTCCCCGTAAGTGTGGAAGGTCAAGGACACAAATCCTGGGCAGTTCTTTTAGGCTTGAGGGAGGGTTGCAGGACCAGGCTCCTCTATTCCTCATCTGGACTTCACAGATCTGGACCCACAAAGCCTGGGCTCTCAAGGACCTCAGTTTACCCATCTGTAAAGTGGGGATAATAGCAGCTCATGTCTCAAAGATTTGGTTGGGATCTTAAGTTACTTAATGTTTTGGTAAAACATTTAGAACAGTGCCTCAAGACTCCTGCCTGAGTTTCCGGCCTGTCTGCCCACCCCAGGCCACCCCAGGCCACCTCAGCCACCTCCCTGAGCAGGGCAACTCTGGGCTGGTGGAAGCCCAGGTTTTCTCCCTGAGGCCCCCTCCCAGTTCCCGGGGCCCCTCTTGCCTCCCCACCTCACACTCCTCCCTACCCCTTTGGGCAGGAACCTGAACAGTCTTGTCCTAGATTGGCAGCCCCTAGCTCTGGATCCTAAGGGCTTGCTCCCACCAGGTGATCCAGCTGGACTCAGAGTCAGGGTTCAGCAAAATATTTCAAGGGCAGGAGGAATCCACGGGTCAGGCCTGCTTTTCATCGCTCTGAGGAAGAGGCTGGGTTCCCACATCCCTGGCGCCAACTCAAGCTGGCGCACCCAACTCCCCTGGCCTCAGGTTCTGTCCATGCCGCAGGGCTTCCGGCGGCTGCTGAGCCGCCGGCCGTTCGTCTGTCCGTCCGTTGGTCAGTGAGGTGCCTCACCCCCAACCCGGCACAGCTGCTCCCTGGCCTGTAGACGCCGAAGATTCCAGGCAGTCTAGACCCACAGAATGCCCTGAGGGGACTCCATGTCCGCGCTGACCCCGGGACCTGCCTCATCCAGTCATTTGGGAATGGTCCACAGCCAGTCAAATTTGAAAACTTGGCCACAGTTAGCAGTTACATTTGCCCTGCTAGCTCAGTCAGTAGAGCATGAGACCCTTAATCTCAGGGTCGTGGGCTCAAGTCCCACGTTGGGCGGACTTTTTGGCGCCTATTGTGGTTTCCTGTCCCACGTGAGTTGGTTTTCTGCTCCCAGCTGTCCACTCCCAACTAAAATGTGCCCTGTTGGAGGCACGGTGAGCTGAAACACACAAATTCCTGCTCACCGGAGGAATCCCGGCTGGGTCCTGCCCTCGGAGTTGTCTGCTCCTTGTAGCAGGTGGGGCCTCTCATGGCACCTTCTAGACTCCCAGGACAGGGCAAGAACCAATGCCCTTTAAGGCCGACAAGGGTTTTCCTCCTCGGGGAAAACTGTCCCCATTTAAAATACAAGAAAGTGTGAAAACCTGGGCTCCTCCAGGAATTTGACCCTCTTGCACCTAATCGAGAATCATACCCCTGGACCAATGAACCATTCCACCAAACCTCCTCCTCCTCTCGCTCAGAGACACTGCTCCGTTGAGGGAGAATTTGATCCAGGTGTCGATCAAGTAGAGGAATATAGGGCTGTTCAGTAGTTCCAGTGTCTGTTTTGCCTCCCTCTCTCACGAGGCCCAGGAGTAGATACCCCCGATTGGTCCCATGTGGGTGGTCCCGTGTGGGTCCACTTGCGGGCGAGCTGTTCACCCTGGAACAGGGCTGTGAGTCTCCTGCTTCCATGTGTAACAGGAAAGCCGTGGTTTCAGGGGCCTCCTGAGAACGGAGGGCTGCAGCAGCGCGGTCTTCCTCTGGCTCCCGCCGCACGTGGAGCAGATAATCTAACCCTCGATCTGAAATCTGACAGCGGCTGCGAACCCACGAACCCACAGAGTCGGATTTACAGGTGCGCACGCTAACAACTGAGCTATCGGGGCGAGCTTCACATAAATCACCTATAGAAGGGCTGAGAGAGAAAAGAAAAGGACTGATGTGGTGGCTCGTTGATTGAGGGGTATGATTCTCGCTTTAGGTGTGAGAAGTCCCGGGTTCAAATCCCAGCCGCGCCCTCTATTTTTCTTTCAGCAGAGGACGGAAGATGGACCAGTGGAGGCATCGGGGAGATGCAGCCGGCTTCCTCTGAGAGTGGGATCGGCGCGCAAAGGAGATGACTCTGGCAAACAGCGAAGGAAAGTGCATTATTGGTTGCTTTAGGGGTATAGGTCTTATGGCTCGGGATGGTCACTGCTCAAGTCGCAGGTGAGCCCTACTCTTACTTAAAGTTGCGTTTTAGTGGTGGGGAGAGGGAGGGAGAGAGAGAGAGACAGACTCCCGGGCTTCCCTGGGCAGAACTTCAGTGTTGGGTCCTGCGCTTGGCCCCGGGGCTTCCCAGATGAGAGAGCGAAGAAATGGCGCCATGGATCCAGAGGGCTGGGGGAATGGTTGAACATCTGGAAAGGACACACCGACTGCAGAGTGTACCCCAGAACCCGATCCCCGACTCCTGGACGTGGCTCTCGCTGTTCTGAGGGCAGCGTCCTCTTACTGCCCAACAGGACCGGAGGAACCTCCTCCTCCTCCCCCTGGTGAGCTGCGAGGGGCATCGTGACCCGCCCAGGAGTGGGGTCTGGTTGGTGGGCTAACCCGCCTCCCTCTAGGGACCGCGCCCCTTCCGCCCCGTCCCCCCCCCACACCCGCCAGGCCATCCTAGGACATCCGAGGCCAGGACCGTAGCTGGCCGGCTGATTCAGTCGGTAGAACAAAACGAATCTCAAAGTCAGCCTCGCAGGTTGGAGGCCCCACGTGCTCGCTTTCTTGGTTTTGATCTCACCGAAGCGCGGGGAGGCAGAGGCGGTGGTGGCCGTTTCCTCCGTGCACTCCGCAGGGGTTTGGTGAGCAATTACTGGGGGCCAATACTTGGGGGTTCGACTTTTTCCAAAGCGAGCGTCCCGGCGATCGCGGCCCAAGGACCCTTCGCGCGCCCCCTCCGGCTCTTGAGCAGTCCTCCTGCCCCGCGCGGCCAGGAGCTCCTCGCCGGCTTTGGCCTCGCGGATCCCCAGCGCGCTCGCGGCTGCGAGGAGGCCTGCAAAGTGACCGAAGAGCGGCGCGGGGACTTAAGGCCGGCCGCCCTTCCTGGCCAGGGGCTCTTTGTCGTCCAAGAGCGGAGGAGAGGCGGCGGGGACCACCGCATTGGGGGCAGCGCAAGGGCTGCTGCCTACTTTGTCGGCACAGGGAGCGCTGGGTTTTCTCCCTGCCCATGGGTCCTGGAACTCTACACTTCCCGGTGGGTCTGAAATTGGAGTCTCTTCTTCGAGCCACTTCATTGGCCTTGTCGGTCCCACCCCCGGGGTGTCACAGCGTCATAGGGGAGAGCCAAAGGCTGCAGGTCGGGTGGCTCGTTGGCCTAGGGGTATGATTCTTGCTTACCGTGGCCCTGGACCCCAGCGCCCGCCAGGAGCCGTGTCCCCTCCGCCCTGTTCTGCAGCTCAGGGGGCCACCTTCGCGAGGCGCAAGAGGTGGACACCAGGAGCCCAGACACCAAGCACCAGGACCTGCTATCACGGGAAAATTCAAAATCCAAGCATCTGAAGAACAATAATGGGTGTGTTATTGGTCTGAGGTTATTATCACACGTGTTTACACCCCCTCCCCATGTCCTGCCAGCTCAATAACGTCAAGCAACGGATTCGGGACAACACACACCTTACCACTATCAGAGAGTATCTTGGACCTGTGAGTAAGCCTAACAAAACATGTTCAAGAACATGTCCACCAGGGGTAGACATCTGTTGTGCAGAACCCTGAGGTGGGGATGGCTCCAGGCTCCAAATTCCTACAAAACAGTGCTCAGTGGGAAGGCACCTTTCCTCAAAGTACTCGGGAGTGAGAGGAAATCTGGAGGGAGGTTAACTCCTCCAGCCTTTCCCACTTCCCCGGGCAAACTGGCCCAGGAAAAGTCTCCCCCACCACCCCCGTGGGGTCTCAAGTGCTTGCTGGCCGACGCCTTCAGCTTGTGCTGGGAAGAAGAGTGCCATGGGGTGCCAAGAGCATTTGCCTCTCATAGGATCTTAAGGATGGTTACGCTGGAGAGGAGGAAGCAGAGAAATGGGTGGCAGAGGGTCTTCCTTTTTGTTTGGGATGGTGAGTTTGTGTGCCATAAACCAAGGATCATGAATAATCCAATGCTGGGAACTTGAGGACCAACTGGGGTGGGGGGAAATCAAGTAGAAAATTTAGTTTAAAGTGACCCATAAAAAAAAATAAAAAAAATAAAGTGACCCATGACTGGTAAGTCCTTGAGCCCCGAGCAGAAGTAAACAATTTTCCGTAGAGAAATACACTTTTATTCTACATCCCACAGGATTCCCCACACAAGGAAAATGGGCTACTCACAATGAAAAATAACAAGGTAACGAGGCACCATGAGCAACAACCAATGAACAATAGACAATGGAAATAAAACTGGAAAGATTTCAGATGCTAAGATTATCAGACACAGACTATAACACAACTACCTCTACCATGTATAAAGACATGAAAGACAATAATGAAAATATATTTGAGAACAGGAGCTCTGTAAAATGCTTTAGAAGAATGAAACAGAACTAAATTTTTCTAAAAATAAAAGTATGCAAAAAATGAAACAAAACTCAATAGATGTATTAACAGTTGGTTTAAAAAGATGAGAGAAATGGTAAACTAAAATTAGGTCAAAATAAATAATACAAGAAACAAAAAAACCCTAAAATATCCCAATATGATTACAAATTAAGCAATACTCTTCTAAAAATTCCATAGGTTAAGGGGGAAATTACAATGGGATTTAGAAAATACTTAGAAATAAATGATGATGAAAATACTACATACCAAAACTTTTAAGACATGGCTAAAGCAGTAGAGGGAAAATTTTTTAATTAATTAATTAATTTATTTTTGGCTGTGTCTTCGTTTCTGTGCGGGGGCTTTCTCTAGTTGCACAACTTCATCACGGTGCGCGGGCCTCTCACTATTGCAGCCTCTCACTATTGCAGCCTCTCTTGTTGCGGAGCACAGGCTCCAGATACTCAGGCTCAGTAGTTGTGACTCATGGGCCTAGTTGCTCCGGGGCATGTGGGATCTTCTCAGACCAGGGCACGAACCTGTGTCCCCTGCATTGGCAGGCAGACTCTCAACCACTGCACCACCAGGAAAGCCCCTAGAGGGAAGTTGATAGCCTTAGATGTGTATAATAGAGAAGACAGGTTGAAAGCTAATGACAAGAAGTTAGAAAAAGTACAGCAAAAATAAACCCAGATAAATTAGAACAAGGGAAGAAATGATGAAGAGATGACCATAATGAAGTTGAAAACAGGCATACAATAGAGATTAATGACAAATCTTGGAAGGCAGGTCTTGGAAAAAGCTAATGTTATTGATAAAACTCTGCAAAAACTGGTTAAGAAATAATGACAGAAGACACACATAACCTATATCAAGGAATGACTTTACAGTTATTGCATAATTTAAGAAGATAATAAAAGCATATTCTAAACAACTTTGTAAAAATTTAGAAAAAATATATAATTTTTTGAAATATAAAACATGCCTTAATGGAATCAAACTGGAATAAAAAGGTAAATGATCTTAAAACTAATAAAGTGAATTAGTAGTCAAATATTACCCTCCAATGAAAATTCTTGACCCAGATGGCATCAGTGGAGCACGCTAACAAACATTCAAGAAATAAAATTTTAGTCTCACACAAAATCTTGCATAGAAGAGGGAACCTCTGAACACATTTTATGAGGCTAGCGCTATTCTGATAACAAACTAACCATGGACAGCAAGAAAAAGACATTTAAAAGCACATAATCTTGCTCATGAAAATAAATATAAAATCTTAAAATATTAGCCAACCAAATCTTATGAGATGTAAAAAGAATAATATGCCACGGCCGAGTTGAATTTATCCTAGGGAATGCAAGGTTGATTTGACATGAGAAAATTGGTAAATGTATTCAATAAATTCAGAGGAAAGTATCTGATACAATCCAACTTTCATTCATGATTTTTAAAATTCTTAGTAAATTAGCCAAAGAAAGTAATACCCATAACTTCTCGAATTATCTACAAAATACTGCAGCAAATTTCATATTTGTGGTGAAACCTTGAAAACATTCTCTTTGAGGGTTAGAAATGCAACAAGGATGCTGACACTCTCTACTTCTACTGAACATTTTATTGGAGACAGTGGGTCACCACACATGTGGGGCTTCCCTGGTGGCGCAGTGGTTAAGAATCAGCCTGCCAATGCAAGGGACATGGGTGTGAACCCTGGTCCGGAAAGATCCCACATGTCGCGGAGCAGCTAAGCCCGTGCGCCACAACTACTGAGCCCATGTGCCACAACTACTGAAGTCTGCGTGCCTAGAGCCTGTGCTCCGCAACAAGAGAAGCCACTGCAATAAGCCACCCACTGCAAAGAAGAGTAGCCCCCGCTCTCTGCAACTAGAGAAAGCCCGTGCGCAGTAACGAATACCCAATGCAGCCCAAAGAATCCTAAACATGTAACTACCACATGACCCAGCAATTTGGGTATTTACCTCAGAAAAATGAAGACTATGTTCACACAAAAACCTGTACACGAGTGTTTATAGCTGTTTTACTTGTAACAGCCAAAAAAACTGGAAATAATCCAGAGGTCCCTCAAGGGGTCAATCTTCAAACTAACTGTGGTACATCTCGCCCTAGGTTTTCACCCTTGGCGCCGTTCCCTCCGTCCCCCTACGCCCAGCTACTTCTCCCTACACCCGACGTCAGGTGGGCCGGGCGGGCACAGGGGCCAGACCGGTTTCCCTCGCTGCTGGGTGGTGAGGGAAGTCCTGGACTAGAAGCACCCTTGTTGCAGCAGGGAGCGTCGGTGGCGAGTGGAACCTGTGGCGGGGAACCCCCTGTGAGGCCCAGGAAGCTTTGGCCGCTGACCCGCCCCTGGTGCCCTCGTCTAAGTCATTAACTATTCTAGGTCCCATCACCTTCACGTTACCCCCCATGAATATGTACAACGATAGAATTGGCTTTCAAGTGCCCGGCTAGCTCAGTCGGTAGAGCATGAGACTCTTAATCTCAGGGTCGTGGGTTCGAGCCCCACGTTGGGCGAACTGTTTTTCTGGTTTGGACCTTTTTGTTTGGAGTCCTGAGAAACTCAGCAGGTAGCGACTAGTAACCAGGATACCACACCTGGAGGAGCGGCTTTTCCAAGCAAGGCTTTCCTGTGACCTGCCATCAAAAGGCACTCAATGCAGGGCAGAAATAGAGACACAGATGTAGAGAACAAACGTATGAACACCAAGGGGGGAAAGTGGCAGAGGGGTGGGGTGGTGGTGGTGGTGGGATGAATTGGGAGATTGGGATTGACATATATACACTAATATGTATAAAATAGATAACTAATAAGAACGTGCTGGGCTTTCCGGGTGGCGCAGTGGTTGCGAGTCCGCCTGCCGATTCAGAGAACAAGGGTTCGTGCCCCGGTCCGGGAAAATCCCACATGCCGCGGAGCGGCTGGGCCTATGAGCCATGGCCGCTGAGCCTACGCGTCCGGAACCTGTGCTCCGCAACGGGAGAAGCCACAACAGTGAGAGGCCCGCGTAGCGCAAAAAAAAAGGAAAAAAAAAAAAAAAAGAACCTGCTGTATATAAATTTTTTTTTTTAAAAAAGGCACTCAACGCTGCCCCGCCGGACCCGGAATTCCCTGTTGGCTTTTACCCCAGCGCGGCCGCAAGCGTGCTCCCGGCTGCGAGGAGTGTTTGCTAAGTGACCTGAGGGCCGGGCGGTGACGCACGATCGCCGCCGGCCCTTCCTGGCCTGTGGGCTCATTGTTGTCTGAGCTCTGCATCCACCAGATTTGGGCCGGGGGGTAGGGTGCAGGGGCCGCTCCCCTCTTTGTGGGCATGGGGATCTCTGGGGTCCTTGCCTCACTCACTGGTCTTTGAGTTCATCACTTCCCGGCGGGTCTGAAATTGGAACCTCCTCCCAACACCACTTCACTGCCCTCCTTGTTCCACATCCGGGACGCCAAGAAGTCTTAGAAGAGAGCCAAAGAGTATGGTTTGTGTGGCTCGTTGGTCTAGGGGTATGATTCTCGCTTAGGGTGCGAGAGGTCCCGGGTTCAAATCCCGGACGAGCCCAATTTTTTTTTTTTTTTTTTTTTTACACAAAAACAGTTGCTCTGTAGAGATTTGGGAACTACCTCAGGCTCCAGACCTTGGGCGTCGAACCCAACACTGCAAGAGAGAATTAGAGAAAATATTTCAAAACCTCAATGTGTCTCCAGGTGCTTTAAAAATTTTAGTAGGAGTCTTGGCGGGGGGGGGGGGGTGTCCAGTGGTGCGGACATCCCGGTTCAGGGCGCTGCGCCTGGGGCTTCGATTAGGTTAAGGCCGGTAGGGGAGAAAATCCATGAGAGGCAAGAGTCTCCCAAAGTCACATAGCTTTCAGGGTTCAAGTCCAGCAATTACTCCAGTGAGACTCAAACATCCCTGCTAAGTGTCCAGTAACATACCCTCCCTGACTACCCAGCTGGGAGGATGGATCAGGCACTTAGAGACGGTGCCCCAGGCCTTCCTCCCCGTTCTTTATTCCCTTTTCTTCCTCCTCCTCTTCTCTCCATTTCCTGGTTACCTCTCACCTAGGCGCTTCCAGGTCTGCCCTGGTCCCGCTGCCCCAGATCGGGAAAGGGTTCCTGGAGCCCGAGCGGGGTAGTCCTGGGGTCCACGCCATCAAAACACGTATCCTGTGCCCCACTCTGGACGTCAGGCTGTGATAGTCCCCTTTTTTGGCGGCTGGGGCCCCCGGTGGGGTTTGACTTTGACCCTTAAGGAGTTCCAATCCCAGAGAGCTGCTTTCCGTAAAGGGCGAAGGTTCCCCGCTTTTGGGGCAACCGTGGGCTGGGGTCACCCCTCAGGCCAAATCTCCTCTTTCTTCCAGAGTCTACCAAAGAACTCCAAGGCTGACTCTTGAATTAGATTTCCTGGGTGGGGGTGGGGCGGGGGGAGGAACTGGACTTCCCTGGTAGCGCAGCGGTTAACAATCCGCCTGCCGGTCTTCCCTGGTGGCGCAGTGGTTGAGAGTCCGCCTGCCGATGCAGGGGACACGGGTTCGTGCCCCGGTCCGGGAAGATCCCACATGCCGCTGAGCGGCCGGGCCCGTGAGCCATGGCCGCTGAGCCTACGCGTCCGGAGCCTCTGCTCGGCAATGGGAGAGGCCACAACAGTGAGAGGCCCGCAGGAAAAAAAAAAAAAAGAAAAGAAAAAGAAAAAACAAAGTATCCGCCTGCCAATTCAGTGAACATGGGTTCGATCCCTGGTCCGGGAAGATCCCACATGCCGGGGAGCAACTAAGCTGTGTGCCACAACTACTGAAGCCCGCGCGCCTAGAGCCCGTGTTCCGCAAAAAGAGAAGCCGCCGCCGCAATGAGAAGCCCGAGCACCGCAAAGAAGAGTAACCCCTGCCCGAGGCAACTAGAGTAAGCCCGCGCGCAGCAACGAAGACCCGACGCGACCAAAAATAAATAAAATAAAAACATTTTTTAAACTTTAAACTTTAATTTATTGGTTAAAAAATTATTAACAGCTTGAAAGAAGTTACAAAGAAAAATACTCCAGCAGAGTCGAGGTTTCCAGTAACACCAATCATCTCTCTAAAAACAACTGAAAATGTTGCATATTAAAAACAAACAAACCTCAAATCAGTGAAGAGCTTGTTTTGGGGAAAGTAAAGAAATTCTGGGCCCTGTTTAAACGGATGTGGAAAACCAGAGGGATGCTGGAACCCCAAAGCTGCGTTCGAACCAAGGACACTTGCCAATCCCGGCAAACGCGACCGCTTCTAGACCAAGGCAAAGCCTAGGACCTGCGCCTGCATTCCTCCTTGAATCTGTCACACCCAAAGATGAGTATGTACAGAAATACACCTGTCCCATCCAAACGGGCCGCCAACTGCTTCTGGAAAGCGTGTTGCCTGGGGTCTGCTCTTCCTCCCGCCTTCTGCTAAAATGCAATCGATTTAAGAGGAGAGCCTGTGCCGAGACCTCGCGCATCCAGAAGACGAAGCACACCCCCGGAGCAAGGGGGCCACGTCTACAGCGTTCTAGTTCCTCTCAGTGAAGGCCGCGTTCCTCCAAATTGGTTCCTGTGCATTGGGGGTGGCGGTTCCAGCCGCCCTCCTGCCGCTTCATCCGGACCTGTGGCCAGACTTCCAGGACCAGCCGGACAAAGGAGATTAGAAGACTGAATCAAAGTGTGTTCTCTGATTCTGTCCTGGATTTCTTTTTTTTTTTTAAAGCCATAAAGGATGTTATTGGAGGAAATTCGAAAATGGACTGTGCGTTAGATAATCTTGTTGCTCCAATGATAAAAGATACATTTGGGGTGGGGAGGTGGCAAGAGGAGTGACTGAGGTACCGGGAGCTCTCCTGGGAGGAGGGGGGCGGGAAATCTTGAGCGGCTCTTGATTCTCCTGAATTTTTACATTTGGATAAATTACAAGCCTTAGTGAATAAAGAAGGGTGGGTTGCGAGGAAAATTTCAGGGGTGTGTCCAGATACCCGGGACTTCGGCTTTGTATAGCTCCATGGGGAGGGGTTTGTTCTGGCTCTGGGCCTGGAAAAGCGAGGTCCGGTGTAGAACATTCCGCGCGCCCCCAGTCTCCTGTACGTAGGCCAAGCCCTGAGTGACAGCGCCCTGTGCAGGAGGCTGCGGAGGAGGCTCTGACTTCCGCCTGCGGGTGAGCCTCGGAGGGTGTGGAGGGGTCTCCTCCTCTTGCACACGGTGTTGGTCCCGCACCATCTTCCTCCAGTCCTGCGCTCTCCTGGGTCTTCTGTCCAGCCGGGGCCCCGGGAGGACCGAACATTTATCACACACACTGCAGTCGATTGTCCGGCCCAGCACACCACTGATCCAGCCAGGGTCCCTCACTGCTCGCTGAATCTGTCATCCGGAGGAGAATCCAGGGCGTTCCGGAGCTTCGGACTCCTTCTGGAGGAACCCGACAAGCCAGACTCGTCGGTGCCCGCGTTGGAAGAGCCACAGGAAGGCAGGAGAGCGCGGCGGGCGGTGAGTGCGCGGTCTGCACAGGAGCTCCGCCAGGAGCGGCAGTTTCTGTTTTGTTCACGACTGCGTTCCTGGAGACTTGGACAGAGGTTGGGACGTTGCAGGGATTCAGCCAAATTTTGAGTAGATACTCAAGACAATTCCTGGAGCATTTTCTAGCCAGTGCTGACGAGTTATTCCTTCTTCTCTTATTCTCAGGAAAATTTTTGGCAGCTGCCCCAGTGGCCTAATGGATAAGGCACTGGCCTCCTAAGCCAAGGATGTGTGTTCGAGTCCCCCCTGGGGTAGTATAAGGGAGCACTCTACCTTTAGATGGAGGGGCGATTTTTAAGTTACACACACGGAGGGGAAAAATGTGTCTTTATAAAATTCGAAGATACGCCACTTCCCTTAAGGGAATGCGAGTTAAATTTACAGACGTTTACTTCGAAAAGAAGGGAAGGAGAAAGACTGCGTACCCATACATCTTAATGGAAAAAATGTGTGCTTTCACTCTGTGTTTTGGAAAGCAGTCTGGTATACACACCTCTTTGATCCTTTAATTCCACTTCTGTGAATCTGTAACAGACAAAACTACCGATGTAGGAAGTTTTATTGCAGCAATTTGGTAAACAATAAATAAAAGGCAGAGGGGAATGAGATGGAATACATTTTGCTTCATTAATAGTGTTCAACCTCAGAAAAGAACGTTCAGTCTATACCGGTTGACTTGGAAAATTATGAAAGCCGTATATGAGCCAATTCTTATAAAACAAACGGTAACTCCCAGACCGCAGCTGTCCCTGCATGACTGCCCAAGAAAGAATCGGGTGTGGAAGGGCCGAGGAGGGAAAGGGAGAAAAAAAAGAGACTAGCAAAATGCAAATATGCAGGTCAAAAGGTAAACAGAATATGTGGAGAGCAGACGTTGCACCTTTGATATGTGAATGTAAGAATTGAATGGGCGCTTACGGAAGAGTTGGAAGTAACGTGGGCCAAAGATAACGTTGACTTTATCTAGGTTAGGATTGGGGGTGATTTTCTGCCTGGATTTCTGTTATTTCAGTAGAGCTACTTTTGTGACTTTTTATAGTTCCTCCGGGGTGAGAAAGGGCCCTGTGTCCTCGGAAACATCACAATTCTTTTCTTTACTTTTCTTTTCCCTTCCTTCCTTCCTTCCTTCCTTCCTTCCTTCCTTCCTTCCTTCCTTCCTTCCTTCCTTCCTTCCTTCCTTCCTTCCTTCCTTCCTTCATTCCTTCCTTCCTTCCATCTAAAGAGGGCAGGGCAAGTATCTGTAGAAGGGAGAGAGAATCGCCCCTAAAAAGACACCTACCGCGGTTCGTACTTGCCTGCTCCGTTAAACTGCAGGCGTCGAGCCTGGTGAGGAAGGAAACAAAAATGAAAAGCAGCAACTTCATCTGATCTGGAATCCGGTCCCCTTTCTTCCTCTTTCTTTTCTTTTTTTCTTTTTTGCGGTACTCGGGCCTCTCACTGCAGTGGCCTCTCTCGCCGCGGAGCACAGGCTCCGGACACGCAGGCTCGGCGGCCATGGCTCACGGGCCCAGCCGCTCCGCGGCATGTGGGAGCACGAACCCGTGTCCCCTGCATCGGCAGGCGGGCTCTCAACCATTGCGCCATCAGGGAGGCCCCTTCCTCTTTCTTAAAAATCCAATTTGTTAACTGCTATACCCTTAGCGCCTGGTATACATTAGGCGCTCAATAAACACTTGAGTGAATGGATGAGTCTATTAAGCGAGTGGTCTCTGGTATGCTGGGGCGCCCTTGGGGCCCAGAGTTTACAGGAAGACGAGAAGACGCACGCTCCCAGCTGGAAGGAGCAGCCCGGCCCGGTGGGTTTCGTCGGCTCCAGGCCCGCGGAGTCCTGGCTCCACCCGCTGACCAGGAGACCTGGGTAAATCCCACTGGGCTGCCATGAGCTTCTCCTCCCACAGGAGCTGTCAGTGGTGCTCCCGCTTCATCCTCAGGGTCATGCCAAGTAGTATGTACATACTCCTCTCTGAAAATGTCCATTGCCCTAGTGTATCCGGGTAGCTCAGTTGGTAGAGCATGAGACTCTTAATCTAAGGGTCGTGGGTTTGAGCTCTACGTTGGGTGTGTGCCTTTTTTCCTTTGCACCATAGGCGGCAGGGAAGGGTGACAAAGCCAGGATTCCTCTTAAATACATGCCCAGTAGGTGTCTTTGAATGAAAGGTTTTAAGTTTAGCAAGACTTAGAAAGATGATATCTATAATACTATATCAATAAAAAGTACAACCAAGAAAACAATAATAACAGAAAAAAGAATACAAAAGGACAGCCAGATAGAATGTGCCTCCTGAGGGGATCCTAGAGGCAGCAAATATCACATTTGTAATTTAAAAATTTCTAGTAGCCCCATTAAATTTTAAAAATGAAATTAATTTTAATAATATATTTTATTTTAACCAGTTTATTATGATTTCCCATGTAACAATATACAAATTATCAATGAGGTGTATTATAGTCTCAACCTTAGTACTTTTTTGTGTGTGTGTGTGGTACGCGGGCCTCTCACTGTTGTGGCCTCTCCCATTGCGGAGCGCAGGCTCAGTGGCCATGGCTCACGGGCCCAGCCGCTCCACGGCACGTGGGATCTTCCCAGACCGGGGCACGAACCCGTGTCTCCTGTATTGGCAGGCGGACTCTCAACCACTGCGCCACCAGGGAAGCCCTCAACCTTAGTACTTTTGAAATCTTGATTCAGATGGTTCTCTTTGGTGGGGGGCTGTCTGCACTGCAGGGTATTTAGCAGCATCCTTGGCCTCTATCCGCTAGATGTCAGTAGCCTCCCCATAGTTGTGACAACCAAAAATGTCTCCATACACCGTCCAAAGCCCTCTGGGAGGCAAATTTGTTTCTGGTTGTGAGCCACTTGTCTAGAGAATTGAGGGCATAAATATTGGTGCAAACAGTTCACATGTGGGATCCGACAGGAGGGCTCGCTTGGCACAGGGCCAGGCAACAGGGCCAGCTGGGAACTCATCCTGAGATGGCCAACCCAGAAGGCAGCCTGGTGGGGTCAGGAAATAGGCTATGTACAGAGGACTGCACAAATAAGTTAATATATTGAGACTACTGTGAGCCAGATTTCTCACCGGTGGAGCTGGAAAGAGAGAGGGCTTCAATAAATCCTATGGTGTTGCATGGAATTGGAGGTATTAGTGATGTTATTTGATAACTTTGTAAATGCTGTGCTGCTGGTAAAGAATGTTGGTGGTAGTGACTTTATAAAAGCAGTTCTTATATTGGTATATTTTCCTGCCTGCAATTAGTATTTCCTAGTTGTATAATTTTTCTATATTTCTTAACTGGCATTATTCTGTAAAGAAGAGATTTTCTCCATGAACACATGAGGTTCTTACAGGTTGTAATATGTATCATGACTTCATTCCTTTTTATGGCCAAATAATATCCCACTGTATAAATAAAATTTATTTATTTATACAATTTAAAATTTTTAAATTTTATATTGGAGTGTAGTTGATCAACAGTGATGTGTTAGTTGCAGGTATACAGAAAAGTGATTGCATTATACCCATACAAGTATCCATTCTTTTCAAATTCTTTTCCCATTTAGGTTATTACAGAATATTTAGCTGAGTTCCCTGTGCTATACCATAGGTCCTTGTTGGTTATCTATTTTAAATATAGTAGTGTGTACATGTCAATCCCAAACTCCCAATCTATTCCTCCACCCAGCTACAATTTACTTATCCATTCATCCTTTGATGGACTCAATATTTTTTAAAAAGTTTTTTTTTATTTTTTAAAATTTCTGCTCAAATTAGCCATATTGGTCTTTATTATTTGTGACTAAGAACCCTGAGTGAAACATTCTGGAATATAGCCAGTCATCAGGTAAAGACTCGAACCCAGACTTAGAAAACCATGAGGGTTTTCTCCAACTAATATCTTCTCCTCTCTCTGTGTTTGTTCCTTCAGCACTTCTCTGCTCCTAAGTCCATAGGATAGCAATGGGCAGGCAGAAGAGGGTTGGATTTACACATTCCAGCCAAGCCACATAATGATATGGACTGGCCCTCCCTCAGCCTAGTTCTAAATACCCTGGTCTAACCAGCTATGATGAAGAGAGAGATGTGGTATAAATATGGTTGCTGGGGCCCCAGGGTCACTACTATGTGAATTAGGGGTTCCATTCAGAAAAAAGGTAAACAATGTAAGCTGGACAGACATCCCAAAAGGTATCTGCCTTGGGGCTTGGAGTTTGTAAATCACAGTATACTGGGTTCTCCTGGAGACAACTTCCCTTAGAACCAGGTTGTCCTTTAACCCACATGTGATCATGAATTAAGCTCAGCTCCGTAATGGGTTCTCAATATTCCCACCTGCACAATGGAGACGATTAGGCATCACCAATCTTCTCTGGATATAACCAGACATAAGAAAGCAAGAATTACACAGGAAACTCAGGAATAGCCCCAGATCTGAACGAAGGAAGTGAGGAGAACTAGGATTTAATAACTGAATTTCCCCATCTATGGGCACAGGCCCAGATCAGCCAGGTCACAGATTTGAGGTCCCAGGGAATTTTGTCTGGGATTTATCTCCATAGCACTGGCTTCATTTGTAATATCTTCAAGTTTTGACCCAAGAGTTACATCTAAACCTTAAACAATATTCTTTATCATCATTGTTTGGTACAAAGGGACCAAGAAGTAGGCAAGAAAATTATCCTTTTCTCTAATGAGCCTCTCAGGGAATCTGGTCCCAGTGGTTGTGAAGTTCTTGTAAACACAGAGATTGGAGTGATGCATGCATTTACAAGCATCACCTGGATTGCTGGCACTAAGCAACCTTAAATGATCCCAGGTGTTGCTGCAGCCACAGGAGGTAGAAAAGGTTCTCCCTAAGAACCTCCAGAAGGAATCAACCCTGCCAACACCTTGATTTTGGACTTCTAGCCTCCCGAACTGTGAGATAAATTTCTGTTGTTTATAGCCATCTAGTTTGTGGTACTTTGTAGCATTTTAAAATTTTATTTATTTATTTATTTTTGGCTGTGTTGGGTCTTCGTTGGCGTACGCGGGCTTTCTCTACTTTCAGTGAGCAGGGACTACTCTTCGTTGCAGTGAACAGGCTTCTTCTTGCGGTGGCTTCTCTTTGTTGCGGAGCACGGGCTCTAGGCGTGCAGGGTTCAGTAGTTGTGGCTTGCAGGCTCCAGAGTGCAGGCTCAGTAGTTGTGGCGCATGGGCTTAGTTGCTCTCCGGCATGTGGGTTCTTCCCGGACCCGGCCTTGAACCCATGTCACCTGCACTGGCAGGCAGATTCTTAACCACAGCGCCACCAGGGAAGCCCCTAGTTTGTGCTACTTTGTTATGGTAGCCCTTGGAAATTAAATGTCACCCCAGTAGGATTGCTTGCCTTTTCCTGTACAATCTTCTCCTGCAGTTGTTTGCATTCATTCTTGGGTCTTCCATCCTTGCGATAAGAAATGGGTCATTATTCACGTTTGTACACTCAGCGTTGGGCGCTGGGTCTGGTTCACGTGAAGTGCATAATGTTTCATGAAGAATGAGTAAATAGCAGAAATCAATACCCTGAAGGAATTATTTTGTTTTTTGTTTTTCTCCTCATGCCCCCTACCCCGACTAGGCTGTATCTCCATGACTGCAGGGACCCAGTTTTTTCAACAGTACCTGGGATGTAGTGGTTGCTCAACAATTATTATTTGCCTGAGTAAATGATTATATGACTGAATCAGTATGGGGAGAAGAAGACGAGAAAGTTTCCTGAAGGGGTTGATGGGTTTGTCTCAGCTCTCTGCCACCTTTCAAGCCATATTGAAGCCTATGTGCGTGTTTTAATGTATTTTATTTTATTTTATTTTATTTTAAATTTTTGTGGTACGTGGGCCTCTCACTGTTGTGGCCTCTCCCATTGCAGAGCACAGGCTCCGGATGCGCAGGCTCAGCGGCCATGGCTCACGGGCCCAGCCGCTCCACGGCACGTGGGATCTTCCCGGACCGGGGCACGAACCCGTGTCTCCTGCATCGGCAGGCGGACTCTCAACCACTGCGCCACCAGGGAAGCCCAATGTATTTTATTTTTAATAAATTCATTCATTCATTCACTTTCATTTCTGGCTGTTTGGGGTCTTCGCCACTGCGCGCAGGCCATCTCCAGCTGCCGCGAGCGGGGGCCACTCCTCCCCGCGGTGCACGGGCCTCCCACTAGTTTTGCTGTTGCACCCCAAACTGCAAAAGTTACAGCCACGGAACTTTCCTGGTGGCTCCGTGGTTAAGAATCCGCCTGCCAATACAGGGGACTAGGGTTCGAGCCCTGGTCCGGGAAGATCCCACATGCCGTGCAGCCCGTGCACCACAGCTACTGAGCTTGCACTCTAGAGCCCGCGAGCCACAACTACTGAGCCCATGTGCCGCAACTACTGAAACCTGCACGCCTAGAGCCCTTGCTCTGCAAGAAGAGAAGCCACCACAGTGAGAAGCCCGCACAACCGCAATGAAGAGCAGCCCCCACTCACTGCAACTAGAGGAAGCCTGCATCCACCAACAAAGACCCAACGCAGCCAAAAATAAATGAATAAATAAGTTTATATACATACATATTAGAAAAGAATATGCCATTTATAAAAAATATGCCACAGTTGTGTAATGAGTGCTTAGTTAAGATGGACGGGCATTACACTTGTACAATAAGTTATTTTGAGAGAGAACCATATCCGATAACATTTATTACAGTATATTGTTATAATTGTTCTATTTTATTATTATTATTGTTAATCTCTTATTATGCCTAATTAATAAATTAAACTTTATCGTAGGTATGTATGTGTATGAAAAAACAGTATACATAGGGCTCAGTAGATCCATAGTTTCAGGCAGCCACTGGGGGTCTTGGACCCTACCCCCAGCAAGGATAAATGGGAGAACTACTGTAATTACTGAATAAAATCGGTTTCACCGCTTTAACTAATGTCTGGCTGGTGTGTATATTTGACACTAGTTTTAGTGGAATCAAACATCAGTAATATTTTTAAAATCTACTTCTTTGTCCAACTCGGTCTCAACAAAGAGAACTACCATTTTTGACAATTTCTCTCAATCAACCGAAGCTCTTAAATACTATTAAATTAACTTCCATCTTACTGATCTTGTCTTTAAAATTTTGATATTTTGTTCGAAGATTTCTTACACTAATTTTGCTTTTAAAATCACTGCATTGAAATATGATTTGTCTTGAATATTAAGCTTTTGGGGACTTCCGGAGCTTTGCACCTCCATTGCCATCCCCTCAGTGTCAGGAGTCTTCCGCACGCAAGAGGACCTCCCTATTCTGGCCCCTCACGCGCAGGCGCAGCGCGGGAGGCGCAGACTCGGCCGGACCTCTTTCCCGAAGCGCTGCACACGCCCTCGACCGGGACCAATCAGAGGCTGCGTTGTTTGGCTCTCCTTGCCCCGCCCCTTGCAGACCTTTCTTTAATTATCCAATAATAGCGGACCAGCGTGCCCCGCCCCCCGCAGCCCACGTGCTCCTGCCCAATTAGAAAGGAGGGAGTGGGGCCTCATCTCTGCGCAGTCTCTTTGGAAAAGTGCAACTGCGTCTTTCACCGGAAGTACCTCGTACTGGCTGGGAGCTCCAGTAAGGAGCGGGTGTTCTGCGTTGCAGTAAGTGGCTCTGACTCTTTACGCCGAAATAGTATAAGGAGAAACTCAGGGGTTGGTGCCCGCCAAACCTGGGCAACTGGCGGGTCCCATGAGCCTTCCACACTTCACCTGATCCCGGTCCTTTTGGTCTCTGCCCCTTCTGTCTGCCCTTCCCAGTTAGGATGGGTCACGAGGTGTTCAAGGTTCCTGTCTCTTGTTTCCACAGGCTGGGACTGTCGGAAGTCAAGGTCTGACTTCCAATCCGGAAATCCTTTCAAAAAGCGAGGTTGGCTGGGAAGCCAGTATCGCAAAAACCGGTGTACCCTTCTTAGATTAAGGGCTCCTTTTACTCCAGTGCTGAGCCCTTGCTACTACTCAGTGTGATCCGAGGACCAGGAATCATTGCCTGGCTGATAGAAATGCATAATCTCAGGCTCCATACCAGACTTCCTGAGTCAGAATCTTCACTTTAGCAACATTCCAGGTGATTTCTGTGCACGTTAATGTTTGAGAATCGTTGTTTTAAGCTTCCCAAGATTTCTAGTCTAGGAGGCAATGTTGTTGTATGTAATTGGTTCTGCAGACCTAAAGGAGATGTTAAGATTTGAGCCTTGTGAGTCAGACTCGGGATATTTATGACATCCCAGACATCACTTATTACTTAAGATGATATAGGTAGAAAACCTATGGTGAGCATGGGTATCTGGGAATGTGCAGAAGTATTCAGGAAAGGAAAACCAACCAATGTACACAAGGAAGTGCTTAATCAGCCTGAGGTTGAAAGACTAATAGGTTGAAAGACTAATAGGGAAGAGATATGGGAACATATGTATATGTATAGCTGATTCACTTTGTTATAAAACAGAAACTAACACACCATTGTAAAGCAATTATACTACAATAAAGATGTTTTAAAAAAGACTAATAGGATATGTGTTAGGGATGAATGGATCTATTCATCAACTTGGCATCCCACCAACATCGTTTCTAACCAAGGAACTCACTTTATAATAAAAGGAATGTGGTAGCCAGTTGTCAGGATGGTCCCCAGCGATCCTAGTCTTGTGTAATCCCTTCAGACCCTGAATTGGGCTGACTCTGTGTCTTAATCCATTCGGGCTTCTGTAGAAAAATACCATGGACTGGGGGCTTCCCTGGTGGCACAGTGGTTAAGAATCTGCCTGCCAATGCAAGGGACATGGGTTCGAGCCCTGGCCTGGGAAGATCTCACATGCCGCAGAGCAACTAAGCCCATGTGCCACAACTACTGAGCCTGAGCTCTAGGGCTTGCAAGACACAACTACTGAGCCCACATGCCACAACTACTGAAGCCTGCGGTCCTAGAGCCCATGCTCCACAACAAGAGAAGCAACGACAATGAAAAGCCCACGCACCTCAACGAAGAGTAGCCCCCCACTCAGCGCAACTAGAGAAAATCCCTGCACAGCAACGAAGACCCAGCACAGCCAAAACCATGGACTAGGTAGCTTATAAATAACAGAAATTTATTTTTCACAGTTCTGGAGGCTGGAAAGTCCAAAATCAAGATGCTGGCACATTTGTTGTCTGGTGAGAGCCCACTTCCTGGTTCATAGATAGTGGTTCCATCTCACATGGTGGAAGGGACAAGGGAGATTTCTCAGGCCTCTTTTATAAGGGTACTAATACTGTTGGTGAGGGCTCTCCCCTCATGACCTAATCACTTTCCAAAGGCTTCAACTCCTAATACCATCACCCTGGGGGTTGGGATTTCAACATATGAATTTTGTGGGGACACATTCAATCCATAGCACTGTGTGAACTATAGGATGTTGTGGAAATGTTGTTTAACTTCTGGAGCTCCCTCATAAAAGATATTGTGGCTTGTATCTTGCTGTCTTGAATCACTTGCTCAGGGGGAAACCAGCTACTCTGTTTCAAGGACCTATAAAGTTAGCTTTATGGAGAAGTCCACAAGAGGAACTGAGGCTTCCTGCCAATAGCAATGTGAAGGAGCCATCTTGGACACTCATCCTCCACCCACGGTCAAGCTTTCAGATGACTGAGCCCCTGCAGATAACTTAACTGCGATCTCATGAGAAGCCCTGATCCAGAACCATTCAGCTAAACCATTACCAGATTCCCAACCCATAGGAACTGTGTGAGATAAATGTTTACTGTTTTAAGTTGCAAAGTTTTGGTGTAACTTGTTACTTGACAATAGATAACTAATACAAGGGATAAGGCTAGTGTCCATAGGATTCTTTGGCATTGACTTTCTTTTTTTTAAAGGACTTTGGTGGGAAATTAAAAAAATATATTTATTTTATTTATTTGGCTGCATGGGGTCTTAATTGTGGCAGGTGGTGTCTTCGTTGCGGTGTGCAAGATCTTTAGTTGGGGCATGCTGGATCTTTAGTTGCAGCATGTGGGATCTAGTTCCCTGACCAGGGATCAAACCTGGGGCCCCTGCATTGGGAGCACGGAGTCTTAACTGCTGGACCACCAGGAAAGTCCGAGCATTTACTTTTACACCATCACCAGAAGCAGTTGACCTTATGGAACAGAGAAATGGTCTTTTAAAGACTCAATTTTGGTACCTCAATTTTTGAGGTTACCCTGTAAGGTTAGGGTGCTGTTTTATAGGATACAGTATAAGTTTCGTACCAGTGGACAATATATGCTGAACTTTCTCCCAACCAGGAATTTATGGGGCAAGGAAACAAGAGGTAAAAGTGGGCACCTCTTTTTGTAATACCTAATGATCTACTTGCAAAATTTTGCTTTTTATGCCAGCAACACTGGGCTCTGAAGAGACTTCTTGCTGGCCAATTTGGGCTCCTTTTGCTACTTGGATAAATTGACCAAAAGGAGATTCTAATATTGTTATAACTTTGACTATCAGTAGAAAATAGTTTTTCTGCTACACAGTGGTAGCAGAGAGGATAATGGATGGAAAGATCTCTTTGGGAGGATTCTGGAATTGCCATGTCCAGTGATGGCAGTTAATGAAAGACTAGGACAATCTTATATGGGCAAGATCATAAGGATGTCAGATCTCTCAGACATGAGAATTAAAGTCACTATTCAGATTTTTAAAACCTTGAGTAGCTGAGATGCTGGCTAAAGATAAAGGGAACATGAATTAGATTGTAGTAAGGAACATTATTAATATCAATTAATTGTTCATGACTACCTGTGGAAATGAAGATTACATCATCAATCATATTTTCCTCCTTCCTTTGTTACCTGTATATTTATATATTTTAGCTAGCTAGCTTTCTTCTTTTCTCTCCCTTCCTCCCTCTGTTTCACATATACATAGGATATGTAGTTATTGGTTAGCTTTCAGGTTTGATTTTGAAGTTATAGAATGTTAGGATGGGATCATGATTGGATCAGGGAAGATCTTGGTTTGGGACCTGGATACAGTAACTGATGGGATTTTGAGTTGTTCCCCTGTTGTGAGAAGGGTAGTTGTATTATGTTAGACCAGAGCATTGCTATTCTACTGAAGGGTAAGTTGGTAAGAGGGATGTGTATTAATGTTATACAACTGGAGGGGTGGATTCTAGTGGGCATTTATCTTGTTTTTTGGCTTCCCAACTTCTGTGACCCCTTCCAAAGCTCAGGTAATACCCTACCTCATCATTCTCATTGGGAAGAAAAGCCTACTTCTTCCTGTATCACAGGAAACCCTGAATAACTTATGTCACAGCCCCTGTAGCAGCTAAGCTGTGGGCATGTGCCTACCCATTAGATATCTTCACTCAGCCTTTGACACAAAGAAAGGGAAACAAGGAGGAAATTTTTCTAGCAGTGGCAGCCATTGCAGCAAAATGATTCCCCGGGTAACAGTGCTACTGGTGGCACCCTATGTCCAGTGGCTAGCTGTGTCAGAGCCATGAACTGTAAGATTTATGCTTGGAGGCAGCAGGAACATGCTAATTAAGGCTGTGCTGTGGTATGATTTGGGCCATTATAGCTCCGAGTGACCTCCTGAGCCTGCTTCTCCAGTTGTTCCGTGGTTTTGAAGTATGAGCTATCATTTTCAAGAAATCCTTTTCTGCTAATCAGCATGACTTCGGTTTTATTATTTTCGTCTAAGAACTGCCACAATGTAACCAATCATCAGAAAAGGACTTGAACCCTGAACTGGGCCACCACTAGTACTCTTTCCATCTCATCATTCTTTGTCTCTCTGTGTGTGCATTTTTGGCTTTTCTGCATAGACTTTTGCTTCTCTATCTATGGGGCAGTCAGGAGAGAGTTTCAAGCTTCTGGATTTCCACATCCAGGCCAAGTCAACTGAGAATGACCCGCAGGTCCACAGCCTCAGTGCCAGGTTCCCAAATCCAATCGTGAATCCTCACTGGGCAGGAAGTGGTGGACTATAAATTGGGCTGCTGGAGCCCACACCCCTGTGACTCTGTGGATTGGGGACCATCCTCAGAAAAGGGTGATCCATTGTGAGCTGGGAAGACATCTCCAAAGAAGTCTACTCTGGGAGCCTGGAGTTTCTCAATCCTGGTATGCTGTGTTCTCTGATACATCTCTCCCAGCGAGGCTAATCCTTTACATCAAATGCTTTATAGGATTAAGCACAACTCTGTATTGCTACCCCCACCCCACCCCAGCATCCCTGTCTGCAAATGTGTCATTAGCTCTAATCAGTAAATGACTGGATAGATATTAGAGAAAAAGGGGTTGACTCAGATAACACTGCAATAACCCCAGTTTCTGAGCTAAGAAAATGAGAAGAAAAATCTTTTAATAACTGAACTTTCAAATACATAAACGTAAGCCCAGATCAGCAAGGTGATGAATTTGGAAATCTCAGGGAGTTTTCTCTGGGACTTCTGTCCACCCAGATTGCTTTATCTCCAGGTTCTGACCCAGGAGTTAGATCATATGCTTTGTCATTCATCATGGTTGGGCTCATGGGGACCAGGAAATAGGTGGGACAATTACTTTCTGCTTGTCTCTAATAAGGCTCTCAGGGAATCTGGTCCCAGTGGCCATGGAGGCTACTGTAAATACCCATCTCTGATACCCCCAAACATCCTGCACAGAGAGCTAAGGCCATGAATCTCCGCTCCTTATTTGCTCAGGACCTACCTATATTTCCAAGACTTTCCAAACCTTATAATAAAGAGGAGCACTGGCCAGTTCCTCAAAGGTGAAGAACACTTGATAGCAACAGCATGAACTTCTCCCAGGTAAGACTGTAACAGGGGGGATGTCAGTATTTCTTTACTAATGGGTGAAGTTCTTTAAAAACAATCAATTAATTAATTTTAGGCTGCGTTGGGTCTTCTTTTTTGTGCGTGGGCTTTCTCTAGTTGCGGCGAGCAGGGGCTACTCTTCATTGTGGTGCGTGGGCTTATCATTGCAGTGGCTTCCCTTGTGGAGCGCAGGCTCTAGGCACACGGGCTTCAGTAGTTGTGGCTTGCGGGCTCTAGAGTGCAGGCTCAGTAGTTGTGGTGCATGGGCTTAGCTGCTCTAAGGCATGTGGGATCTTCCCGGACCAGGGCTCGAACCCGTGTCCCCTGCATTGGCAGGTGGATTCTTAACCACTGTGCCACTAGGGAAGTCCCTGATGAAATTCTCTGAAGAACCTCCTTTGGGCTTCCCTGGTGGCACAGTGGTTGAGAATCCGCCTGCCGATGCAGGGGACACGGGTTCGTGCCCGGGTCTGGGAAGATCCCACATGCCGCGGAGCGGCTGGGCCCGTGAGCCATGGCTGCTGAGCCTGCGCGTCCGGAGCCTGTGCTCCTCAACTGGAGAGGCCGCAACAGTGAGAGAGGCCCACGTACCACACACACAAAAAGAACCTCCTTTGTTAAATCTTCCAGATCCAGGGAGTAGTGGTAAACGTCCTGAATCCCTCATCTGTTGCTTGTGATAAACCCAGTACCAGTGAGCTGTTTCTCTTCTCTCTACGATCTACCAAGTGGGCAAAAGCCTGGGAATGTAAATAGAGATGCACATAATGTCAGGGAAGGGCTGTGTATGTGCCTGTGTGTTGTTTTTATGTTATATTTCATATAATTTAAAAAACTAGTCCAGTGGGACCAGTATCATCTAGGACTGGAGGTCGGAAGTTGAGGGTGTAGGGAGTAGGGGCAGATTCTGACTGAGCAACTCTAATATAGGTTTTATTAACATGACCATGGCTGGAGCTTGGGTTATTGCACCCAAACCCTTTGCTTCTAGGTTTCTGACCTCTGCTTCTCTTCTCTGCATCTGAGTCCAGCCCCATGGGAGAGACAAACCAGTCAAGTCACTCTGAGTTCCTCCTCCTGGGGCTCTCCAGGCAGCCCTAGCAGCAGCAGCTCCTCTTTGTGCTCTTCCTGAGCATGTACCTGGCCACAGTCTTGGGAAACCTGCTCATCCTCTTGGCCATCGGCACAGACTCCCGCTTGCACATCCCCATGTCCTTCTTCCTCTGCAACCTGTCCTTTGTGGATATCTGCTTCTCCTCCACCACTGTCCCCAAGATGCTGGCCAACCACATACTCAGGAAGCAGACCATCCCCTTCCCTAGGTGTCTCACACAGATGTATTTTGTTTTCACGTTCAGGTACATGGACAATTTCCTCTTGGCTGTGATGGCCTATGACTGCTTTGTTGCTGTATGCCACCCCTTACACTACTAAGCAAAGATGACCCACCAGCTCTGTGCCCTGCTGGTCACTGGATCGTGGGTCATTGCCAACCTGGATATGCTGTTGCATACCCTGCTGATGGCTTGACTCATTCTGTGCACACAGTGCCGTCCTCCCCTTCTTCTGTGATGTGACCACCCTCCTGAAACTCTCCTGCTCTGATACACGCCTCGGTGAGGTGATGATTCCAATTGAAGCACGGCCAATAATGAGCACCCCATTTGTTTGCATCCTGGTATCATATATCCTTATCACCTGTGCTGTCCTCAGAATCCAATCCACAAGGAAGATGGAAAGCCTTCTCCACCTGTGGCTCCCACCTGGCTATGGTTTTCCTCTTCTATGGCACCATCATATTTCTGTATTTCAACCCTTTATCCTCCCACTCAGCTGAGATAGACATAGCAGCAGCTGTGATGTTCTCTGTGGTGACTCCCATGCTGAACCCCTTCATCTACAGCCTGAGAAACCAGGACATAAAAGAGGCTCTTAGAAGGGTGGTTGCTATTATTTTTTTTCTATTCAGTAATGAAATAGGCTAAGAAAATCATGGAGGGAACTAATTTATAAGAAAATCATGTTTTTGTTTTTTTGATTATGCAAAAGTTAACATTTGTCTTTTGTAAGAGAATCATCTACTATCTGTCTTGGGAGGACAAAACTTGGTACAGTCTCTTCAGATTAAAGATGGAAAGAGAGATTCTTGTACCCAATAACTTGACTATTCCAACCGTCAGTGCCCTCCAGCCAAAACCCATTAGGAGCACACCTCTTGTTGAATAAGTTGCGTTTATTACTCATTGTAACAAGGGAGTTACACATACCATGGGGGGAATAGTGAGGTATCTTAGTAGGAAGGTGCTCAAAAGGACTTATTAAAAGACTTGGGCTTGTATGAGGTGATTTTGGTAAGGATTGGGTCTTTGCTCTGGATTCAAAGATGTCACAAAGTGGGGATAATTTTGGTTCGCTATCTTAATATATTTTATCTAGAAGGAGGGAAAACTAGACTGAGGCCAAAGCTGTGATTGGCAAAGAAGTAGCAGTCACTCATATCCACCAACGCAGGGGGAGTTTGGTCATTTTTGTGGCTTGGACAGTGTTCATGTTTTAGTGTTCACATGCTTACAGAGTGGTCTTGTTTTGTCTTACTTTGTAACAGTCACAGAATGGCCTTGTGTGACACTGATATTCTGTGCAACTCTCTGTGTTCATCAAGAAAGCACCAAGCAAAGTAGCAGGATACAAAATTAATGCACAGAAATCTCTTGCATTCCTATACACCAATGATGAAAAATCTGAGAGAGAAATTAAGGAAATACTCCCATTTACTATTGCAACAAAAAGAATAAAATACCTAGGAATATATCTACCTAAGGAGACAAAAGACTTCTATGCAGAAAACTATAAGACACTGATGAAAGAAAGTAAAGATGATACAAACAGATGGAGAGATATACCATGTTCTTGGATTGGAAGAATTGACATTGTGAAAATGACTATACTACCCAAAGCAATCTACAGATTCAATGCCATTCCTATCAAACTACCAATGGCATTTTTCACAGAACTAGAACAAAAAATTTCACAATTTGTATGGAAACACTAAAGACCCCAAATAGCCAAAGCAATATTGAGAAAGAAAAACGGAGCTGGAAGAATCAGGCTCCCTGACTTCAGACTATACTACAAAGCTACAGTAATCAAGACAGTATGGTACTGGCACAAAAACAGAAATATAGATCAATGGAACAGGATAGAAAGCCCAGAGATAAAGCCATGCACCTATGGTCACCTTATTTTTGATAAAGGAGGCAAGAATATACAGTGGAGAAAAGAAAGCCTCTTCAATAAGTGTTGCTGGGAACACTGGATGGCTACCTGTAAAAGAATGAAATTAGAACACTCCCTAACACCATACACAAAAATAAACTCAAAATGGATTAAAGACCTAAATGTAAGACCAGACACTATAAAACTCTTAGAGGAAAACATAAGCAGAATATTCTATGACATAAATCACAGCAAGATCCTTTTTGACCCACCTCCTAGAGAAATGGAAATAAAAACAAAAATAAACAAATGGGACCTAATGAAACTTAAAAGCTTTTGCATAGCAAAGGAAAACATAAACAAGATGAAAAGACAACCCTCAGAATGGGAGAAAATATTTGCAAACGAAGCACCTGACAAAGGATTAATCTCCAAAATTTATAAGCGGCTCATGCAGCTCAATATCAAAAAAAACCCAAACAACCCAATCCAAAAATGGGCAGAAGACCTAAATAGACATTTCTCCAAAGAAGATATACAGATTGCCAACAAACACATGAAAGGATGCTCAACATCACTAATCACTAGAGAAATGCAAATCAAAACTACAATGAGTTATCACCTCACTTCAGTCAGAATGGCCCTCATCAAAAAATCTACAAACAATAAATGCTGGAGAGGGTGTGGAGAAAAGAGAACCCTCTTGCACTGTTGGTGGGAAAGTAAATTGATATAGCCACTATGGAGAACAGTATGGAGGTTCCTTAAAAAACTAAAAAAAATTAAAAATTAAAAATTAAAAACAAAAATAAAAATAGAACTGCCATATGACCCAGCAATCCCACTACTGGGCATATACTCAGAGAAAACCATAATTCAAAAAGAGTCATGTACCACAATGTTCATTGCAGCTCTATTTACAATAGCCAGGACATGGAAGCAACCTAAGTGTCCATCAACAGATGAATGGATACAGAAGATTTGGCACATATATACAATGGAATATTACTCAGCCATACAAACTGAGTTATTTGTAGTGAGGTGGATGGCCCTAGAGTCTGTCATACAGAGTGAAGTAAGTCAGAAAGAGAAAAACAAATACCATATGCTAACACATATATATGAAATCTAAAGAAAAAAAAGGTTCTGAAGAACGTAGGGGCAGGACAGGAATAAAGACTCAGACGTGGGGAATGGACTTGAGGATACGGGGAGGGGGAAGGGTAAGCTGGGACGAAGTGAAAGAGTGGCATGGACATATATACACTACCAAATGTAAAATAGATAGTGGGAAGCAGCTGCATAGCACAGGGAGATCAGCTTGGTGCTTTGTGACCACCTAGAGGGGTGGGATAGGGAGGATGGGAGGGAGACACAAGGGGGAAGGGATATGGGGATATATGTATACATATAGCTGATTCACTGTTATACAGCAGAAACTAAAACAACATTGTAAATTAATTATACTCCAATAAAGATGTTAAAAGAAAAAGAAATCACCAAGGGACTTCCCTGGCGGTCCAGTGGTTAAGACTCTGTGCTTCCAGTGCAGGGGGCATGGGTTCAACCCCTGGTCAGGGAACTAAGATCCCACGTGCTGCATGGCACAGCAAAAAACAAAACAAAACAAAACAAACAAACAAACAAACAAACAAAACCCACAAAAAACCAAGACCTAGCTGTGAGTGCTAGGCTGGTTCCTGGATATCAGGGCTGATTTCTCTTTCTCACAACAGAGACACAGAGATACAGGCACTTGTGATGGGAGGGTTGGACTGGTGTTGGGGCAGGAAGGAGAGCGTTCATTTAAGGGCTCCAGGAAGCCCTAATTCTGCCACGCATTCAAGCTAGTTGTTTTTTTGAATTTTATTTAATTTATTTTTGTTATACAGCAGGTTCTTATTAGTTATCTGTTTTATACATATTAATGTATATATGTCAGTCCCAATCTCCCAATTCATCCTACCACCACTGTCACCACCCCTGTCAAGCTAGTTATTTTTTATCTTTGTATCTGAGCTTTATCTATCATGCAACATTATGACAGGAACATGGGTAAGTTAAACAAGGAAAAAATATCCTCCAAAATTCTCAATGCCCAGTCGTGTTAATCAACTGCATTTTTTCCACCTTCTGTTCCATTTATGTCAACGCACTGTGATATTTTACACAGATACTTATTTATATCCTGATTTTCCACTTACATTTTGTAATAAAGCCTTTCTAAATTGCTGGATAGTCTCCACAATTTTATTTTCCAGCCCCTAGTATTTCCTTCAAGTTGTTCTAGCAAAATGTACTCACTAGTAATCCTGTTCTTGAATTAAAACATAAAGGAAATTTATTACTGTTTGAAAGTATGACTTTAAATTTATTTTGAAAATGATTGCAGAGAATAAAATATTAACAAATAGATGAAACTGGTTAAAACATCACTGAGCAGAATGCTCTGGATTTTGAGGAGCAAAGAGGAAAACAGGGCAGTTCCCCTTAATTTTAGATAGATAGGTAAGATGATATCTTGTATGAAAATGGACAAAATTCAGAATCAGAGGCCATTTCTGAGTTTCATATGATTTTCTTTTTTATGTTTGCCATAATTGTGTATTGATATTTTTGTCTAAAGGAATAAATGGTAGCATCAAGAATTCTTTATAATAAGATGGACAGTACCTGTTCCTTGAAAGTTTGAAAGACATCTCCAGCCTTTGTTTTATGTATTAGATACATAAATAGATAAATACATATATAGATACATGTGTGTTTATAAATTTTATATAATCTTGTTTTATCCTTTTATCATTATAAGATATCCATCTTTATCTGTAGTAACATTTTTTGTTTTAAAGTCTATTTTGTCTGATATTAGTATAGCTACTCCAGCTCTCCTGTGGTTTCTGTTTGCATGACACATCTCTTTCCATCCTTTTACTTTCAATCAAATGTGTCTTTGAATCTAAAGTGTGTACCCTGTAGATAACATATACTTTGATCATGTTTTTTAATCCAGTGTGATGATCTTTGACTTTTGGTTGGATTGTTTAACCCATTCACTTTTTTAAAATTTTTATTTATTTTTTATTTTATTTTTGGCTGCGTTGGGTCTTCATTGCTGTGCGTGGGCTTTCTCTAGTTGCACGGAGTGGGGACTACTCTTCATTGCGGTGCGCGGGCTTCTCATGGTGGTGGCTTCTCTTGTTTCAGAGCACAGGCTCTAGGCACGCAGGCTCAGTAGTTGTGGCACATGGGCTTAGTTGCTCCACGGCATGTGGGATCTTCCTGGACCAGGGCTTGAACCCATGTCACCTGCATTGGCAGGTGGATTCTTAACCACTGCGCCACCAGGGAAGCCCTAACCCATTCACTTTTAATATTAATGTCTGCCATTTAGCTTTCTGTTTTCTATGTGTCTTGTGTCTTTAATGTTCTCTTTTGCATTTATTGTATATTTTCTAATGTAGCATTTTAACCCCAGTAATTATTTTTTTCACTATATTTTTTGGAATTTTTTTAGTGGTTGCTCTAGGTTTTACCATATACATTTTAACTTATCAACATCAGCTTCAGATTTATACTAACTTAATTCCCATGATATAAAGAAATGCTTCTTGGGACTTCCCTGGTGGTCCAGCGGTTAAGACTCCATGCTCCCAGTGCAGGGGGCCTGGGTTCGATCACTGGTCAGGGAACTAGATCCCTCATGCTGCCACTAAAATATCCCGCATGCTGCAGCAAAGATCCCATGTGCTGCAACTAAGACCCGGCACAGCCAAATAAAAAAAATAATAATAAGTAAATATTTAAAAAATAAAGAAAAGCTTCTCCTATATAGCTCTATTCCCTTTCTCCATTTTAAGCATTATTTGTGTATTATCAGTTCACATATTATGTCAATGTTATAAACTCAACAATACATTCTTAAATTATTACCTTACCATCTGTGGTCATTTCCTTAGCCTATTACAGCTCTAGTCACACCCAACTCCTTTGTGCTGTTATTGGCAAATATATTACACATATGTTACATTTCTTTGTGCTATAGACCCAACAATACACTACCTACATATTATTTTATCCAGTTGCTTTCAAAATCACTTACGAGAGTAAAGGAGAAAAAACGCACTTATCTTTTATAATTACCTACTTTTATCAGCACTTTTTGTGTGGAGTTTAATTGCCATCTGGGGTCACTTGCTTTCAGCCTGAAGGAATTCCTTTAGTATTTTTTGTAGAGCAGCTCTGCTTTGTTTTTTAAAGCTTTGCTGGATATAGTATCTTTGATTTACATTTTCCTTCCTGGGCATTTTTCACTTAATTATTATTATTTTTTGACTGCGTTGGGTCTTTGTTGCTGTGCGCGGGCTTTCTCTAGTTGCAGTGAGTGGGGGCTACTCTTCCTTGTGAGTCACAGACTTCTCACTGCAGTGGCTTCTCATTGCGGAGCATGGGCTCTAGGCGCGCGGGCTTCAGTAGTTGTGGGGCACGGGTTCAGTAGTTGTGGCTCTAGAGCGCAGGCTCAGTAGTTGTGGTGCACGCGCTTAGTTGCTCCATGGCATGTGGGATCATCCCGGACCAGGGCTTGAACCCGTGTCCCCTGCATTGGCAGGGGGATTCTTAACCACTGAGCCAGGGAAGCCTTAAATTGTTTTTTATTATTTGTGAGAGTTCTTTAAATGTTGACCTCATAGCAAATTGTTGAACCATATTTTTTGAGCATGTCAGACACAAATACTTTCACAAATACTACAACTAGCTTTCCCTAGTTTATACTTTTCAGTTTTGCTAATTTTTGGACATATTATATATTTTAATTTCATATAATTATAACCAGAAAGCGTTGCATTTTCTTCCAGTTCTCTTAGGCTTTTCTTCCCCATTCTTTCATTACTTAAATCTTTAGCTAGGGCTTCCCTGGTGGCGCAGTGGTTGAGAGTCCTCCTGCCGATGCAGGGGACATGGGTTCGTGCCCCTGTCCGGGAAGATCCCATGTGCCGCAGAGCGGCTGGGCCCGTGAGCCATGGCCGCTGAGTCTGCGTGTCCAGAGCCTGTGCTCCGCAACGGGAGAGGTCACAACAGTGAGAGGCCCGCGTACCACCAAAAAAAAAAAAAAAATCTTTAGCTATATTTTCTTCTAGTTTTTGGTTTTTGCAGTTTAAATCGATAAATTGTATTTATGGCTTTAATTTCATTTCTTCATATATTTACGAAATTGCTCCAGTTACTTTTTTTTTTTTTTTTGCAGTACGCGGGCCTCTCACCGCTGCGGCCTCTCCCGTTGCGGAGCACAGGCTCCGGACGTGCAGGCTCAGCGACCATGACTCACGGGCCCAGCCGCTTCGCGGCATGCAGGACCCTCCTGGACCAGGGCACGAACCCGTATCCTCTGCATCGGCAGGCGGACTCGCAACCACTGCGCCACCAGGGAAGCCCTCCAGTTACTTTTTAATAACCTTTCCATACTTCACTGTTTGTAACACCACTTTTATTACTTGTAAATTGCTGATCATTGTATCTAATATGCACTGGGAACTTATTATGTGCTAGATAGTTGGCCAAGACTTTTCTCTTCATATCTATTTTAATATTTCAGCCATGAGTTAAGTATCATTATCATCCCCACTCAAGGACATCCCTGGGTTTAAGGAGATTTAGTGACTGTCTCAAGGTCCCACAGTTAGGACATGGTGGAACCAGGTTTCTGACATATCCAGCTCCATGACCAAGTCCATCCTCTGAATGCCTCTGTAAATTCATATAGAGTTGAATAGATGTAGATATATAAATATAGGTATAGAGAGATATAGATATATTTTTAGATTCTCTGTTCTGATACACTGATATGAGCTTTTATTATTGGGCTAATACCATGCTATTTTAGCTTGAGGCTTTTAAAAAATTGTATAATACCTCACAATATCTGGTAGATTATTCTTGCAAAATTATGCCAAGATGCAGGTATAGAAATGTTTATTATTGTAAAACTAAATAGACATAACACTTGGAAATACCCCAAGTGTCCATCTAAAGGGGAGCAATTCAGTAAATTATGATCCATCCTTATAATGGAATCCAGTACAGCCACTCAAAGAATGTAGTAGATTTGTAAGTTCTGATGTGCAAAGAATTCCCAAGATGTAACTTAAGGAGTGTTTTACAAACTCATCTCTTTTGTGTAGATGAAAATAAAGGATTATATTGGCATAAACATTTTAAGAGAGATACCCCCAAACTCTTCATCAGTTCCACGTTTTCATGTTAATTCATATGGACTTAACCTTGTTTTTAAAGGAAATGTATACCATATATCAAATTTATCAAAATAAGTAATAAAGAACCTCCCTACCAGTCTATTTAGTTGACATATGATTTTATTTAAATAGCTGTGATTGATGAACATTTAGGTGGTCCAGTGTTTTTTAGTTTTGTTTTGTTTTTTTTATTTATTTTTGGCTGCTTTGGGTCTTCGGTGCTGCGCATGGGCTTTCTCTAGTTGCGGTGAGCAGGGGCTACTCTTCGTTGCAGTGCATGGGCTTCTCATTGCAGTGGCTTCCCTTGTTGTGGCGCATGGGCTCTAGGTGCGTGGGCTTCAGTAGTCGTGGCATGCGGGCTCAGTAGTTGTGGCTCGCAGGCTCTAGAGGGCAGGCTCAGTAGTTGTGGCGCACAGGCTTAGTTGCTTTGTGGCATGTGGGATCTTCCAGGACCAGGGCTCGAACCCATGTCCCCTGCATTGGCAGGTGGATTCTTAACCACTGTGCCACCAGAGAAGCCCCGTGTCCAGTGTTTTATCATTACAAATGTGCTAAGACATCCTTGTGCCTGTAACTTTTCTTACATTTGCGAGAATATCCTATCTGACCACACTATCTTCATTTCTGAGTTGTTTATATTTATCCTTTTTACTAGAATGTATTCTCCATGAGGACAAGGATTTTTATTTTTTTATTTTTATTTTTTTAAATCTTTTCAATCACTGTAATAGATTGTTGTTTGGCAAATAATCAGTCCCCACTCACTTCCCCTTGGGGTAGCATATACTTTCCTATTCTGTTGACTTTGAACTTGGCTGTGTGACTTTCCTTAGCAAAATGTGAGTAGTCAAAACATGAGACCTTAAATCTGCTTGTGCAGCTTGGTTTGGCTCTTGCATTGCCATGATTACCGCAAGAAGGACTTCACCAGGTAGCTGCTGCCCCTTTAGTCCAAGTTCCAGAACGTGACACGAGAATCAGACCTCAATCCAACCTGAAGTCTAGGGTGAAGCAGAGCCACCTCAACCAACCTATAGACCCAGGAGTGAGAAAAACAAATGCTTACTATAATCCACTGAGTTTTGGGATATCTTCCCTAAGTACCACTGCAGCAATAACTGACTAATTCAGTACAGAGATTTGGAGAGTATTGTAACAAAAGCCTAAAATATGTGGCATTGGTCTTAGGATCAAAGAAATTGTTTTTGTGTTTTTTTTTGCCACAGCGTGCGGCTTGTGGGCTCTTATTTCTCTAAACAGGGATTGAACCTGGGTCCTCAGCAGTGAAATCACGGAGTCCTAACCACTGGACCTCCAGGGAAGTCTTTATTTCCTTGTCCTATTGCATTAGCTAGAACTTCCAGTAGGTGTTGAATAGGAGTGGTGAGAGGGGATATCCTTGTTCCCGATCTTTGTTTTTTATTCCTGATCTTAGTGGGAAGGCATCTAGTTTCTGACCATTAATTATGACGTTGGCTGTAAGTTTTGTTTTTTTGTTTTTTTTTTTTTAGTACACGGGCCTTTCACTGCTGTGGCCTCTCCTGTTGTGGAGCACAGGCTCCGGACGTGCAGGCTCAGTGGCCATGGCTCACGGGCCCAGCCACTCCATGGCATGTGGGATCTTCCCGGACCAGGGCACGAACCCGTGTCCCCTGCATTGGCAGGCAGACTCTCAACCACTGCGCCACCAGGGAAGCCCCTGGCTGTAAGTTTTTATACATGTTCTTTATCAAGTTGAGGAAGTTTCCCTCTATTTTTAGTTTGCTGAGGGTTTTTATCACAAATGGGGGTTGGATTTTGTCAAATGCTTTTTCTACAGCTGATCTGATTATATGATTTTTCTTCTTTTTTTTTTAACATTCATTGCTTTTGAAATGTTGAACCAGACTTGCATACCTGGAATAAATTTCATTTGATCATCATAGATAATTCTTTTTATACACTATTGGATTCAAGTTGATAATATTTTGTTGAGAATTTTGGTGTGAATATCCGTGAGAGATATTAGCTGTAGTTTTCCTTTCTTTTAATGGCTTTGTCTGTTTTTGGTATTTGGGTAATGCTGGACTCAGAGAATGAATTAGGAAGTGTTCCTTTTGCTTGTATTTTCTGGAAGAGATGGTAGAGAACTGGCATAATTTCTTCCTTAAACATTTTACAGTATTCATAATGAAACCATCTGTGCCCAGTGCTGTGTTGGAAGGTTATTATTCATAGTTTTTTTAATATGGGCCTATTCTGATTATTTTTTCTTGAGTGAGTTTTGGTAGATTGTGTCCTTCAAGGAATTGGTCCATTTCCTCTAGGTTATCAAATTTATAGGTATAGAGTTATTCATAATATTCCTTTGTTATCATTTTCTTGCCCACAGGATTCATAGTGATGGCCCCCTTTTTTCATTTCTGATAATAGTAATTTGTGCCTTTTCTCTTCTTTTGTTAGTTAACCTGGCTAGGGGTTTATCAATTGTATTGATCTTTTCAAAGAACCAGCTTTTGATTTTGTTGATTTTCTCTATTGATTTCCTACTTTTAATTTCTTTGATTTCTAATTTTTATTTTATGTTTTCTTCTGTTTGGATTTCTTTTGTAGATCATAAGGTAGAAACTTAGATGATTGATTTTAGATATTTATTCTTTTCTAATATATGTATCCAATGCTATAAATTTCCCTATAAGCATTGCTTTCACTGCATCCCAAAATTTTCATAAGTTGTATTTCCATTTTCATTTAGTTTAAAATATTTAAAATTTTTTCTTGAGACTTCTTCTTTGACCCGTTTGTTACTTAGATGTGTGTTGTTAAATCTCCAAATATTTTGGGATTTTTCAGCCAACTTTGTTATTAAATTCTAGTTTAGTTTAATCTCATTGTGATCTGAGAACATATATGATTTCTTTTAAATTTGCTGAGGTGTGTTCCATGGCCCAGATGTGGTCTATCTTGGTGATGCTTCATGTGAATTTGAAAAGAATGTGTATTCTGCTGTTGTTGGGTGAAATATTCTATAAATGTTTAGTGAAGTGTTGGAATTGAAGGTGAAGCTGGAGTGGGCTCGAGAGAGTGGAGAGGATGAGACTCACCCTGACGACTAAGGTTAATGAAAAGCATTATGTTTATTAGCTTTATAATATGCCACCCTATTTATCCAACCATTTAGGTCGTTTCTAATTTTTTCAGCATTATGATGTTGTGATACCTCCCCTTGTACATAGAAGATGAATTGCTGGGTCAAGGAGTAATAGTTTTAACATTCTTGTCATGGTAAATGGATGCTGCTGTCATCCCTTTTCTGCCAAGCCAAACATTTACACACACACACACACACACACACCCTGCTCATTTAATGCACCTAAAATGGTATCTTGATCTTTCAATATATAATTCTTAGATTACTATTAAGGCCAAACGTTCTTTCATATATTTCTTTTAGCCACTAATGCTTATCGGAAGATTGTCTGTTCATGTCTTATTACTGGAACATCCCCTCGCTTCTCCCTTCCTCCCCCATCTCATCCTTTTTGTCTCAGTTTAAATATCACCTCCCCAGAAGTCATCCCTAGAAAACCCACCGGTTATCACTCCTAGCAGCCTTTCCTTCCTAGCACTTGTGTGTAGCTGCATACCTGTTTTTGAGATTTACTGAATTTCTGTCCCCACCGGCACCCCATGCCCTGGGAAACTCCATGGGTTTGTTGCTCCCTGTTACAACCCAGGGCCTGGTGCCAAGGCTTTAGAGGATGTGTGCTTTAGATTTATAGCTGCTGTAGGAATAGGATCTTTGGTCCTTCATATTTTCTAACTGGACTTTGCTGCTCTACTGGAAAACCATTTGTTGTTGTGTTTACTTTTTCTCATTAGCTGTTGTCAGGCTCCTTATCAAGCACTTACTTGTTGTCTAACAGCTTCTCAGGGTGCCCTCCCAGGGACCTTGACCTTGCACACTTTACTGGCAGGGCACAGAAGGCACTTGCTGGGTGTAGGGAGGGGGTTTGGGTCACGGGAGCATCACCAACCCAAACATCTTGGGGACCCTGTGGCCCGACTGTTGGGCAGGGAACAGGACCATCTTGCCCCCGGGACCTCACCCTCTCCTGTCACTGCCCGGCAGCCATTTAGCCTTTTAAGTTTTCTGGGTGCACAGGCGGGTCCCTCTGCACAATAACTGGGTGGACACTGGCCAGACTTGCAATAATGCTGGCAGCCAGTTTTGTCCCTTATTTTAAAGGATACAGTAGGCTTGAAAGACAACATTGATAAAGCCTGTTTTAGTGTGGCTTTAAATGTTGGGGTTTCTTTTTCTATCTTTAATTAGGACTCAGGACTGAATTGTATCATAAAATGTCCTTTTAGCATGCTTTGTACCACAACAAAGCTTAGAAACACATATTTTAACAACAAAAAAAGAGCAACAGGCATAAAGGAAGAAACAAAACTACTTTTTGTAAATGGTATAATTTTTAACCACAAATTTTAACAGAACTGAGAAATTACAAAATTACTGAACATTACATTCAGAGAAGTGGCTAGTTTTGCAAATATATAATTAAAAATAACTTTCCTATGTAAGAGCAATAACCAACTAGAAAAATATAATGAAAAAAACTATTTACAGTAACAAAATTATGTAGAACTTTCATGAAGAAAATTAGAAAAACTTAGGAATACCCTAATCAATGGAAAGGTATGTTTCTGGATAGGAAACAAAATTTGTAAAGGTAATTTTCCCCCAATAGTACTGATATATAGGATTTAACCTATTCCAATCAAAATACCAATGTAAAACCTTAGGAACTCTAAGAAGAGCAAGACTGATCAAGAATCCTAAAATGATGCACCACAGGATCGGTCCCATGAAGGCACCGCTGGCCTTGCCTCTGGCAGACAAGTCAGGAAAGTCTGTGTATCAGGAGGCCAAAGAGAACAAATATCCACTACAATGAGGACACTGGAACCCTGTCTCCTGAGGGGTAATGTGAGCTAGCTATTGGAGACATAATTGCTAAAAGTAAAGCACTTTGCTTGTGAGGTAGTGACCATCCATTGCCAAAGGTCTGATGGGAAATACGCATATGGCAAGTTTACTGACTAGCCATGGATCCAAGCCAACGTCCTCCTCCTCTTGGGGTTTCCTTCCTAGCAGGTTTTCTTCTCAACTCAACAGAGGGGCAAGATTCTAAACAGCTTTTCCAGGAGCAGGGCTGGGTGGCCAGGCCTGAGCTACCCAAACTTCTTTTGGCAAGGGAAAGGCATGAGAGAGCTGTGTGAGCAATTAACTGCAGAACAAAATACAGTGAGAACAGTAGACACTTTTAAATTACGCTGTGAAAAGGATTTCTGTAAAAGTCACTTTTCACCACAAACTGCAAATGTTATTGAAATTCATCATTAGTTTAGATCACATACAAATGACAGAGTAAGTCCTTGACATTCACTTGCTGTATTTTCCTAAATTCCAAAGTAAACAATCCCTTTCAACTCTCAGGCTTTAAGGGTATCCTTAGAGGGTTATATGAGTTGCTAATAGAAGCTGTTGACTTAAAAAATCAATAGTTTGGTTCTTTTAGGGGAACACAGTTCCAGATAAGGGCCTTTACATTATTTCTCAAGAGTGAATTCCTATGTGGGGGAAAAGCTGGATATACTTTCAGGACACTCATCACTCTTCACCTTGAAGGTAAACAGCCCCCAGACATATTTCAAAGCATTTTTCAGGGAAGGGATCTGTGACCTGTACATTGTTATACAAGTTCACAAAAGAAAGCTCTAGTCCAAAAAGCCTGGTTGCTAACTGAGGTATAGCCCTTGAGGATGTTTTTGTTTTTTTTCTTCCCCCCTGTGAATTTTCTAAAAACTTGAGGTTTCAGCAAACATGGGTATTTATCCAATTTTGGCTATAATGAGGTTTTCTTATCTGTATCTTTTCAGATAGCCTGGGAATTCAGAATTCCTTAAGGAATATTTCAGGTTGAGGCAGGACCATCAGACCTTTCCTGATCCCACTTCTGTTTTCGGGTCTTACATGCTGAATGGGTTTTTTCATGCCGGGTACAGTTTGACAGCCGACCAAACCTCCTCCCACACTTTGTACAACCATATGGCCTCTCAGCCTCATGACTCTGCAGATGAATCACAAATTCTTTGTTTCCTGGGAAGGTTTTCCCACATTCTGGACACTTAAATATCTTCTCCCTTATATGGATTCCTTCATGGCGACTCCGATGAGAATTCTGACGAAAGTTTTTCCCACACTGAGAACATGAATAAGGTTTCTCTCCTGTATGGATTCGCTCATGTTTATTAAGGTTTGTTTTATGATTGAAGCTTTTCCCACAGTGACTACAGTCATAGGGTTTTTCTCCAGTGTGAGTTCTCTGGTGGGAAATAAGGTAAGAACTTTCATTAAACTGTTTCCCACACAGTGGACAAGTATACCATCTTCTTGTTCTCCGATTTCTGGTAAGTGCGATAACACTGATATCCACATATTTTGAGAGTTCCTCTAGTGGAGTATCATTTTCGATGGTAACTAAAAGATTTCTCATTTTCCTTTCCTTTGGAATGGATGTATTTAGTCTTTCCTCTTTCTGGCAATCTGGAGGTTGCTCAGAGACCACGGAGCAATCAATTTCATCACAATCTGAAGACTTTTCTCTCTGATCTTCATTCTCTACAGGTTCTTTCTGAAGATCTTTACCCTCAGGATTACTGTCACTGACTGGTGAAACAGAGAGAGAATTTAGTAACTTTTGAGGGCTATGATACCAGGCAGGAAAAAACAAGTCAGATTTCTCATGAAACAATAACCTTGAAAGTCAGAAATCTGAGGACTGGCTGATAATTGCCATCAACACTTTTCCACCCTTAATGAGGGTGGGATACATGACTGATAAATCTTTCCATACCCCATAATGCAAGCACACAATCCTCTTTTTACTTTTCTTTAAAATTGGAATGAGTGGGACTACATTAAAAGATTTCATTTGTTTGTTTTCTGAATAAGCACCAACTACTCACTCAACAAGTTCATACTGACCTTATATTCTGTGTAGAGCACTGAGCTAATAAGGACCAGGGAATGAAGGATGTAAATACTAAAGGGTACTACTTGTAATCTTTAGGAGGCTAGTAAGTGAATGGTAAGATGAGTTACTTCCAGGTTTTCACTACATTAAATATTAAAATATTATAGTATTAGGTAATAGTATAATCCAATATAGTGAAAAACTGGAAAAATTCAAATGACCACAACTAAAGGAGGTATAGCATATTCACACAAGGGATTGTTATTTGGACACTAAAGGATTACTACAATTGATAAAATGAAACTATGGTAGAAGTCAATAGTTGTCATTTTTGGGGAGAAAGGAGAGTAGTGACTGAGCAGGGGGCACAGAGGGATTTCTGGGCTGTTAGGAATAGTCAGTTTTGGGTGTGGTTAGACAAATGTGTACATTTTGTGAAAATCTGAGCTGTACACTTAGGATTTGTAGACTTTTCTGCATTTGTATTTCCCCCCAAAAATCTGTGTAAAATAACAAATTATAAAGACTAGGCAACAAAGTGAAAAAAAAAAAAAGTATGCTCTGAACAGGTGTGTGACAAGGGACTTGTCTGACTCCAGGCAACTTACTGAGATTAAAGGATGAAATCAGCCATTTAGATAATGTGACTGAACCTGAAGCTAGAATATGAATCTCTGCTGGATTTAGCAGTTTCACACCAATAGAATTTTTTCTTTCAAATTATTTCTTTTAATGATTCCCTTAGGATAATGAAAATGCTGGGTCAAAGCACATGCCAATTTTTATCACAGCTCTTGGTATGAACTGTTATACTGCTTTCCAAACAAGCTGTACAAATTTCAATACAATCATCAACATGTGGTTATCAATTTTACCTAATCTTGCTGGCAGTAGATATACGTTTCAAATAGTTAATAGGTATACAAGGGTTTCTCATTGTAGCTTTACTTTGCACTTTGATTACTGCAAACTAGTAATTTATCTATTGGGCTGAGACTTTTATAAATTTAAATAAATTTTATATATTACAAATCTTAATCTCTTTATCAATCACTACTGATATATTAATGGAAGTCTCCCTCTATAACTCCACAACTTAAAACCAGAAAAAAAAATTAGTCTTAAAATCTGATAAATTTCTATTGTTTACTGGCCATTCTTTTTTTTTTAAGGTATTTTAAAAATTAATTTATTTATTTGGCTGCACTGGGTCTTCGTTGCTGTGCGCGGGCTTTCTCTTTTTGTGGCGAGCGGGGGCTACTCTTTGTTGCGGTGCACAGGCTTCTCATGGTGGTGGCTTCTCTTTGTTGTGGAGCACGGGCTCTAGGCACACAGGCTTAGTTGCTCTGCAGCATGTGGGATATCTTCCTGGACCAGGGATTGAACCTGTGTCCCCTGCATTGCCAGGTGGATTCTTAACCACTGTGCACCCAGGGAAATCCCCTAGGCATTCTTTTATGACTTGTTTTTACAGTTAACTCTAATACATTTGGAGTTTAGTATCACACTGTTTGTTGTTTGTAACATGCTAATATTGGTAAAACCAGTCAGAACATCCACTTCTACCTTTTCACAAATTTGACTGAGTGTATTTACAGTATAAATTTGGAGGGCACTGCTATCTTTATTTTACATGATTTTAGTTTTCCAGTTTAGACCTGTTTCTCTCCAATATTTAAGAATCTTCTTTTCTATTTACCAATAAAACATTTCTCTAGTTTACTTCTATCTTACAGTCATTCTGAATGAGAGCCCTCATTATTTTGTGTTTATTTAAGAATGCTATTTATTGGGCTTCCCTGGTGGCGCAGTGGTTAAGAATCCACCTGCCAGTGCAGGGGACATGGGTTCAAGCCCTGGTCCGGGAAGATCCCACATGCCACGGAGCAACTAAGCCTATGTGCCACAACTACTGAGGCTGCGCTCTAGAGCCTGCAAGCCACAACTACTGAGCCCACGTGCCACAAGCCTAGAGCCCGTGCTCCGCAACAAGAGAAGCCACTGCAATGAGAAGCCCATGCACCGCAAGGAAGAGTAGCCCCCTCTCGCCACAATTTGAGAAAGCCCATGCACAGCAATGAAGACCCAACGCAGCCAAAAATAAATTTTTAAAAAAAGAATGCTATTTATTGATTGTTAAATATTTATTCCTATCAACCTACTTTAAAACTATTAAATATAATAATGTTTTAGTTGATCCTTTTAGATTTTCTAAGTACAAATCATATTTTGGTTCCCTCTCTTTCCAGTATTCATTCTTCTCAACCCCTTTTTCTTATCTTCTTGCTTTAGAAAATTAGTTAATGATATTAATAGTGATAGCAGGTTTCTTTATTCTCAGTTTTCAGGAATTACCATCAGCGTTTTATGAATGATTATAAACATTAGGTTATATTAAAGAGCTAAATATCTGTTTTCAGAACAATTAGTTGAAACTCATGATTTTTCTTATTTTTCTGAAAGGGTAAATGAAAATACAGTTGACTTTTCAACAACACAAGTTTGAACTGCGAAAGTCCACTTATACTCAGAATGTTTTCAACAATAAGTACTACAGTACTATGCAATCCAAGGTTGGTTGAATCTGCAGATGCGGAACCATGGATATAGAGGAACAGTGGGTATGGGGGGCTGACTATCAATTATGCGTTGATTTTTGACCGCTGGGAGGGTCAGCACCCCTCATCCCTGTGTTGTTCATAGGAAACTGTATTTTACCTTCCTTTACTGTAGTAACTTTAAAAATAAAATAATTTTAGTAGCTAATATATTTATATGGCTCAAAAAATCAAAACATGAAAAAGTATACATAGAGAGCCTTACTCTCATCGCTCTCCCCATCCATTCTATTCATTCCCCAGACAGGTAGCAGTTTTTATTAATTTATTTTTGTTTTCCCATTGTTTCTTTAGGCAATACGTTTTCTTTTTCTCTCCCTTTCTTACAAAAGGTAGTACACTATGTATATTTCTGCTACTTGCCTTACTTTAGTCACTATATTCCAGTGCACAGAGATCATGGTATGATGTGTGGAAACATACCGTATTCAACCAGCACCCTGCAGAAACACTTGGATTGTTTTCAAACTTTGTGTTTTTACAAACAATACCATAACGAATAAACCTTGTTTGTACATTATTTTGAATGTGTGCTATTGCTATTATCTGTAATTCAGATTCCCTGAAGTGGGTCTGCTAGATCAAAAGGTAAATGCATCTGTAATATGGGTAATTACAGATTCTCATAAACAGGAACTGTACCATTCTGCATGCCCACCAGCAATATACCCATCTCCCAACAACCTTACCACCAATGTGTTGTTAAGTTTCTAATTTCTATAAATCTGATAGATTTTTTTTAAGTAACTCAGTAAAGGTTTTATTTGCATTTCTAATTATGAGTAGGGCTGGACATCTTTCATGTATTTTATTTTTAAAATTTCTTTTATTGGGCTTCCCTGGTGGCGCAGTGGTTGAGAATCCACCTGCCGATGCAGGAGACACGGGTTCGTGCCCGGGTCCGGGAAGATCCCATATGCCGCGGAGCGGCTGGGCCCGTGAGCCATGGCCTCTGAGCCTGTGCGTCAGGAGCCTGTGCTCCGCAACGGGAGAGGCCACAACAGTGAGAGGCCCGCGTACCACAAAAAAAAAAAAAAAAAAAGCTATGAGAAAATTTCTTTTATTGATTAATTAATTAATTTATTTTTGGCTGCATTGGGTCTTCATTGCTGCGTGTGGGCTTTCTCTAGTTGTGATGAGCAGGGGCTACTCTTTGTTGCCGTGTGCAGGTTTCTCGTTGCAGTGGCTTCTCTTGTTGCAGAGCACGGGCTCTAGGCGCATGGGCTTCAGTAGTTGTGGCTCGCAGGCTCTAGAGCACAGGCTCAGTAGTTGTGGCGCATGGGCTTAGCTGCTTCACAGCATGTGGGATCTTCCCGGACCAGGGCTCAAACCTGTGTTCCCTGCATTGGCAGGCGGTTTCTTAACCACTGCGCCACCAGGGAAGCCTTCTTTCATGTATTTCAGAGTAATTTGTATTTCTGAGAAAATCTGTTGATCTTTCTCTTCCCAATTTCTAGAAATTCTTAATAAGGAAGATTAGGCTTTTGTCTGATATAAGGTGCAAATATTTACCTCCAATTTACTGCATTTGCTCAGATATTTGTTTTTTATTTTGTCATACAGAAGTTTTAAAATTTTTAAGTATTTACTTTATTGATCTTTTCTTTCAAGACTTCTGGATTTTTTTTTTTTTTTTTTTTTTTTGTGGTTTTTGTGGTATGCGGGCCTCTCACTGTTGCGGCCTCTCCCCTTGCGGGGCACAGGCTCCGGATGCGCAGGCCCAGCGGCCATGGCCCACGGGCCCAGCCGCTCCGCGGCACGCGGGATCCTCCCGGACCGGGGCACGAACCCGCATCCCCTGCATCGTCAGGCGGACTCCCAACCACTGCACCACCAGGGAAGCCCCAAGACTTCTGGATTTTTGAGTCTTAATTAGAAAAGTCTTCCTAGGCCACGGGTATAAAGGAATTCACCCTTTGATTCACTGGGAGTTTTTCTTGTTGTGCAAAGTAAGGTATGATTCACCAAATGGCTACTAAGTTGTCACAACACCTTTTATCCCAAAGTCCCTCTTTACCTTGCTGATTGGACATTCCAACTTTATCACAAACTAAATCCTCGTGTGTATTTGAAGCTATTTCTGCACTTTTTAAAACTTAATTAATTTTGTTGTTAATTAGTTTATTTTTGGCTACATTGGGTCTTAGCTGCTGCGCACGGGGCTTTCTCTAGTTGCGGAGAGCGGGGGGCTACTCTTCGTTGCAGTCCGCGGGCTTCTCATTGCAGTGGCTTCTCTTGTTGCAGAGCACGGGCTCTAGGCGTGCGGGCTTCAGTAGTTGTGGCACACGGGCTTAGTTGCTCTGCAGCATGTGGGATCTTCCCCGACTAGGGATCGAACCCATGTTCCCTGCACTGGCAGGCGGATTCTTAACCACTGCGCCACCAAGGAGGTCCCTGGACTTCTTATTCCATCCTGTTGGTCTATCTAGTCACATGCCAATACTATATACTGTTTTCATGACAGGCAGGCTTTAGAGGCTGCTTTAATACCTGATATGGATAGAACCCTCCTGCGCCACTGCTCTTCTTTTCAATTTTCCCCGTTACTTGTAGTTATTTTTCCATTTGAATTTGAGATCAGACTGCCTAGTTCCAGGGGAAAAAAATCCTATTGGTTTTGTTAAAGGGATGACATTGAATTCATAAATCAATCTGAGGAGAACTGACCTTTTTTTTATGTTAAAATCTTCCCCACCAAGAACATGATACTTCTTTCCATTCATTCAACTCTACTTCTGTGTCCTTTTAAAGTTTTCCTCATAATTTTTGCACACTTAAGTTTATTCCTAGGTGTTTAATCTTTTTTGTTCCTATTGTATATCGCCTAAATGACTGTGTTTGCATGAATGATTTCAGTATAATAATTTTACATCTCATTGCCTTACTAAATACTTATTATTTGGAATAAGCTTTCAGACATTCTCTAGGATTTTCCAGCTGCACAATTATATTATATGTAAATAGGTGTAGTTTTATCTTTCTCTTAAGTTCTTATAATACGGCTAATTTCCTTCTCATTTAACTGCACTGGCTAATACCTGAAACAAAATATTAAATAGTAGTAGTGGTAGTGGGCTTCACTGTTGTATTCCTAATTCTAGTGTGAATGGCCCCAGTGTTTCCCATTAAAGATGATGCTGGCTGAAAGGATATGTAGCCCATTAAGGAAGTATCCATTAGTCACTAGTTTGTTAAGTGTTCTTATGAAGAAGAGGTTTGTATTTTGTCAAATATATTTTCAATAACTATGAAAATAACCATAGGCTATTTCTCCTTCTTATTTTCAGATGGATAGACTTATAACAAATAGACTTTCTATGACTGAATCATTTTTGTATTCCTGGAATAAATCTTATTTGGTCATTGCAATTTTCATCAGGTTGTGATATCTTTGTTACACTAATGTCATAAAAAGAACCTGGAAGTTTTCCTTCTATACTCTGAAAGTTCTCACAGAATTTGAACTGTCAAATTTTTAAAGATTTACAAGAATTTTCTGTGAAACTAAGGCTGGTCCTTTTTCTTGTGTGTGGGACTACTTTTTTGACAATTTCAGTTTCCTCTATGGAAACTGGTTTATCTATTTGTGTGTAAATCTTTCTACTTATTAGTTCCTCTATTTTTTCTGTTTTTAACTTATTGATTTCTAAGTTTGTATTTATTAATATTTTGTTCCTGTTTTCCCTTATCTTGTTTTCCTAACTTTGAGTCAGAGGCTTAATTAATTTCTGTAAACCAGTATACATGTTTTTACATCCCTGCATATTCTTATGAGTACCACTGTAGATTATACCATAGATTCTGATACATAGTGTTTTGCAGAAAAATTATGCGATTTTAATTTGTATTACTCCTTTGACCCAAAGTTACTTAATAGTTTTAAACTTTACTGGTAGAAAGAAATTGTTTTCTCTGATTTCATTATTAATTTCTAGTTGTATTGCATTGTGATAGATCCTAATGTATAATTTCTACTCTTTGGACTCTTGTGTTTTTGTTGCATAGTATGTAGTCAATTTGTATCAATATTGGAAAGGTATATTCTCTTACCACAGTAGAGGGCAGATACAACCATAAGAACTATCTTACTGAGAATTTAAGTGCTCTACCTTTTTGGTTGTTTTCATGTGGTATACTTGGACTGAAACACAAATTCTGTCTTCCTCTGTCAAGGGCCTTCCTTTTGATTCCTGTCCCCACGAGGTTCATTCCCGTACACTTTTCCCTTTGCAACCCGACCAAATGTTACTATTTCAACTATCAGCTATATGTTGATGACTCCCAAATCTCTACATCCTTACACCTGACCTCCAATCCCCAATGTCCAAGTGCCCAGAGGAAAACCTCATTTTATTTCCTGCCATGGACTGAATCTCATCTAAAATCCAATCTGTGTTCTTCCAAACTCTGCTCCTGGGTCCAAATCCTGCCTTGACTTATCATAGCTCTTTACAGCTGTAACTTAGAAGCTCTTAGAGGGTAGAAATGGAGCATTATATATATTTTTAACCTCCTGAATATCAACTCCAAAACCCAACTGTGCCTGAGGGGAAAACAGCATTTATTAAATGTGGTGAATGACTCTAAGCTTAAATCATCAGCTTCAGAGTATGGACAAGGGAGAGGAAAGGCAAGGGTGAGGACTGGGTTTCAGGGCCTCAACATGCAGGGCCAAAGTGTTCCTGGAGTTGGCAACATGCCCAACAGTCAGTCACCCAAAATAAATCCTAGCTTTGCCTAAGACTCAGGAAAAACTCAGTGTAATAAATCTGATCTGTTTATACGGTTTCCTAAAATAAAGAAAATATTACATATAATAATATATGGGAAATTAACCAGGCCTATTATGTACCACCACCCCAACCATACAGGATAAGACAACTACAGAGTTGAGTAATCATTATGTATTTCTGTCACCCTAGGCAACTCACAAAACCTCAGCCTCAGAACCAGTCTTGAAGGCAAGGTAAAAAGTATTAGGCACTCAGCAAAACAATTTTTGAGGGACCCTGGCTCTAGGGTAGCAGTATATTTCTAGGGAAAAACCGAAGCATCTCTAAGCATTTTACAGAGAAGCTGCTGCCAGATGAGTTCCTATGTAGCACTTGTTAGCCACTACTGGGAAATGAGTACAAATGAAGAAGGCTTCATTCACCAACCATACAGGAAATTCACTGATGAAACTATGAGAAATGCAGCAAGGAGGCAGTACTGTACTGGGCCAAGACTGTAAGCTCTGGTGTTAGATTCCCTGAATCCAAATCCCTGCTCTACTACCTACTGCTGTGTGACCTTTAGCAAATTTCTTAACTTTTCTCTGCTTCAATTCCATCATCTATGAAATAGAAATGATTCCTATACCCAACAGTACTATCATAAGAATTACATGAGATAATGAATGCATGCAAAGTAGTTAGAAGTGTCTAGCACATATTGGCACACAAGTGCTTAATAAGTGCCAGATGTTATTTCCATCAAAAGTGGGATTTTCTCTTACACTAGTAGGCTTCACAGCTATTGAACCATCAAGAAAAAAAAAAGACTTAAAAGAATTAATCATGTGTCCAATAACTACATTGATGTAAAATATATCTGGGGAGAATACCACTGGGTGCAGAGATTCAGAAACAGTATACTTGCATTTTCTATCTGTTTAAATATTTGATGTGAGTATATCAACAAGTCTTGCTTACCAAGAGAAGGCCCCTCCTTACTGCCCCCAAGATACAGGGAAAATGGCCACTCACAGCTGGAGAAGGCTCTGCCACATGGAATAAATCAAAAATTAAATGTGCATGAACATGTACTTAGCTGGTGTGAACAATGTCTCAAAAAAGTCTGAGATGAAATAGAACATGCTTTTCCCATAGCCTTCAATCTGAACACACAAGGGACTTGATTTCTTACCCAGTAACATCATCTCCCCAATACTGTTGTCTTGAATCTCTGAGGTGGGCTGCTGAACAGGATCCAAGCTTACACATTCTTCTTGGGAGTGAAATACATTCAAATCCTCAAAGACCACCAGCTCCTGAAAGAGCAACAGGCCCCCTTCCTCTTAGTAACAGAGGTTCCTTAACAGCCCTGCTGTTAAGAAAGACCAAGATCAGGGAAGGGATGGCAAAAGGGATCTAGAAGTCCCACGCAGACAGGAAAGCCAGGCTCAGAGAGGAGTCAGAGGAAAAAAAAAGATGACTGTCCAAGGAGGCAGTGAAGAAAAGAGCCCCATCTCCCTGCTGACTCCCAAGAGTGGGTTTATATATACGGGAGGGCTGCCAGAGTAGAGAATGTGATGCACTCAAACAGTGAACAGGAAAACTGAACCCACCTCAGACTCAGCTTTCAAACACAGAGACACTGTCTCCTGTTTCTGCTGGATTCCTTCTCTGGGTAGAAGCTTCACTAAGGGATGAGGTTGCACTGGGGAAAGAGGAAGCTGTAGTTAATAGAAAAGTCAGTGACTCTAATATGGAGACTCTACCCACACCTTGAAGCCAGGCTGTCCTCATTCCTTTGGTAGGTAACTCAAGGCTTTTTCTGTTCCTATGAGCCCAGTCAGAGATCAATCCACAAACCACAGGGTCTTGAACCTATATGGGGTCTCTTCACTATGAAAAGTATATTCCCCTAAGCACCTTTTAAAATTCCCATTACTACTAAGGGGAAGGATGGGGAAAGGTAAAGTCTGAAGATGCCCACAGCAAGCACAAAAGTTAACAAAATTCCACATAAGGTGAAGTCAATTCAATAATTCATCCACATTCCTTTATCCTAAAAAGATACCCCTCTCCCCCAATGTCTGGGTAAAACTGACACTACAGAAAAGATACACACTGTTTATTCTGTGGCTTTACACACACTTAGCAAACCATTCAAGCTCCAGCTTGAGAAAAAAATACTCCCTCTCCCTGGCACGTTGACTTATTGGAATCAACTCTTTTTTTCCAACACCCACCAACATAACTTGAATTCACTACTAACAGGGAAGTCTAGCTCAGCCCCCAGTACCATCCCCTTCTCTTCTAGTAAAACAGTATGTGCTTCTTACCGCTGTTCTGAAGGTTTGAGCTCACGTCCTTCACAATAACCAAGGTCTCCTTGACTTTCTGACTGGGCTGGACCAGGCTTGGCTTGGGCAAGAAGGTGAGGAAGTGCTCCAGAACCAGCTGGTGAATGGTCTTGGGCCCACTAGTAGCATCTCGAAGTAGATCTTGGCCCAGCTTGGAGTTAGGAGGAACTCTCAGTATAAAGGACCTCTTTGGCTTTGGGGGTATAGGAACCACTTTTGCAGCCATCCTGCCTTGAAATCACACACACAATTGTTTCTGCAGAGCTTCAAGAGTCACCTCGTACTGGAGGAAACCTGTCAGTCACGCTGCAGATAAGAGAAACCATGAGTCAGGCTGGAGATGCCTGCACTCCAATATGTGTCTTGCAAAGTGAGGCCACATGAGATCTAAATCAAAAAGGAAAGATAAACTACGGTAGGGAACTCACAACCGTAAGGAAGATCCCTTACCCGATACTCTTAGTAAGGCCTGGAAGGAATATCCTGAGAATTAAAGCAGATGTTCAAACCTCAAGGGCCATCATCATGAGAAAATGAAGTGCAAACTCCACTGGGAAGAAAGGTTTAACTCATGCTGGTAGAAGAAGCAATGGGCCAGAAGACAGGAAATCCGGGGTCCAATACCGAGGGCATCTGTTTACAAGTCAACTTGGCCACTGAATCTGGCCTCACTGCGTTCCCTGGACCGCAGGTCCCTCGGATGCCCTTCCGGGGGTTGCTGATGGTTCAAGGAGCAAACGCAAGGCCGCATGAGCTGTCTACGTGTGGCCTGCTGACTCCTTTCCGCCCTCAAAGCCCTGTAAGAGCGACAGGGAACATCCCAGTAGGGCCCACCAGGCCAGGCCCGCTCTGCAGCCTCTGCCACTGGCCAAGGGGCACCTTCATCGCAAAGCCCAGCTGGTGGCATTGCCTGGGGTGCGCTCCCGACTACCTATCCGGCCAGGTTCCCCTAGCAATAGACTCTGTTCCGCACCCCAGAGGCCGCCTCAGCCTAGTTCCCGCCCTCCCGGAGTCCCTCACCTCTTGGGGTTCTGCCGCCCCTGGGCGCTCACTGGGGACACCCCAGAGACCCAGACTCGGGGAAAGACCGGGAAACTAGGATCGAGAGGCCAAGCCCACCCCTCGCCCTTCGGAATGTCCTCACAGGCAGCCTGCGATTATTGGTGTGCGCCGCCGTCAATTGGGGAGGACGGCAGGGACGCGGTGCCTTCTGGGAGGCCGGGCGCCTAGGCAGCAGTGACGTCACGCCCGGTGCCCCGTTTCCGGTGCGGAAGCCTGGTCTCCTCGCTTGGAGCGAGCGGTCTGCACTTGGGAAGGCGAGGCTCGAGGCCGGCCGGCGGAGCTCTCAGGGACGCAGGGAGGCCAGGTTGGCAGCAGCCATTCTCTCTGCGGCTGTACCTGGGAGATGGAAAGCAGAAAGTTGGCTCAAACCCTCCAAGACAGGTTGGCACCACTCCAGGTACGGACGATCTAGCAACATGGGCTGCTGGGAAATGTGGTTCAGTGCCAAACAGCCAATGGGAGATCGCCAGGCGCCGCGGTTGGGGCGGAGCAGGGCCGGGGCTCGACCGGATGCGGGCCGTCTGACGGACCGGAAGGTCTGTGAGAGGCGGACGGGGTTTCCGCCGCATCTCCTGAGGGTATCAAAATACTGCGGTGGCGGCGAGGTGGTGGTAGGTCTTGGTTTTTGTCGGCTCTAGGGTCCTGTTACAGCCGACAGCTGTCCCTTTCGGCAGGGGCGGCCCTTCGGTCAGAGCCGGGCGAAGCTCCCCTCCCCTGTTGGCCAACTTCTACAGAGCGGTCTGGACCGGCCATCTTATTTTCTCAGGAATTTTAGCTGTCCATTTCCGTTACCATTCTCAGTTCGTCTTTTCTTTCTGCATTGTTCCCATACTCGGTTCATTCTCCAGTGAGGCAGTCATCAGGAATTGGGGCCACACAAGAGCAGGGATTGCCTTATTCTTATATATAAACGCCAGCCTCAGGCAAGATGACTAAAGTGAAACTATGAGTTCTGTTTCTTAACGGTAACTATAGGTGACTCGCTCATCTGTGACCTAAAACATGTTATAAAGAGAGTAGTGTCAAAACCGTGTGGCAGGGGCTTCCCTGGTGGCGCAGTGGTTAAGAATCCACCTGCTAATGCAGGGGACACGGATTTGAGCCCTGGTCCGGGAAGATCCCACATGCGGCGGAGCACCTAAGCCCGCGTGCCACAGCTACTGAGGCTGCGCTCTAGAGCCCCTGAGCCACAACTACTGAAGTCCTCGTGCCTAGAGCCCGTGCTCCTCAACAAGAGAAGACAGCGCAATGAGAAGCCCACACACTGCAGTGAAGCGTAGCCCTTGCTCAGCACAGCTAGAGAAAGCTCTCGCGCAGCAACGAAGACCCAACACAGCAATAAATAAGTAAATAAATAAATAAGAAAAAATCTGTGTGTCAACAAGACTTAAAAAAACAAAACAAAACGAATACCTGTTTTCCAGACATCAAAATTACGGAAAAAAACCTTCTTTAATCAAAGGAGTGTAGTTTGAACTACGCGTGAATAAATAGAACAGTATAGCCAACATTGATCTGAATATATGTCAACCTCTATGCAAGGATAGCATTTAACTTGGTGCTAGCAGAAATTGTCTATTCTTCTGGGAAAAAAGGTTCTTGTCTTTACATACAAAAAGATGGAATTTAATAGCCAATGAAAGAACACTTAAGAGAAGGTTAAGTTTAATATTGAGGCAGAATAGGAAACTGAGGTGCCTTGAAGTAAAATATAAGCTTGTGTGACTGTATTTAAAAAAAAACTTTAGAAAAACAATATTAATAAAATCAAGCAGTAGACTGGGACATATTGTAGAAGATAAACCAGATAAAGACTAAGGCGTTCCCAGCATACAAAGAGCTCCTGCTAACTGACCAAAGACTAAGGCAAAAGCTATGAAGTCATTCTGAAGAGGAGGAAAACTAAATGATCATCAACGTTTGAAAAGATGCTTAGTGGGAATTCCCTGTTGTTTCAGTCGTTAGGAGTCTGTGCTTCCACTGCAGTGGTCATGGGTTCCATCCCTGCTTGGGGAACTAAGATCCTGCATGCCCCTCCATGCAATGCGGCAGAAAGAAAGAAAGAAAGAGAGAGGAAGGAAGGGAGAAAAGGAAGGGAAGGAACGAACGAAAAGAAAGAATGAAAAGATGCTTAGCCACTTTGGAAACAGTTTGGCAGTCTTTCAAAATGTTAACATAGAATTACTATAGGATCCAGCAATTCCATTCCTAGGTATAAACCCAAGAGAAGTGAAAACTTGTACCTGAAAAGCAGCATTATTCATAATGGCTCAAAAGTAGAAACAACCTGTCTATTGAACAGATTAACAAGATATAGTATATCCATATAATGGGTTATTAGTTAGCAGTAAAAAAGGAACAAAGCAGTGATACATGCTGCAACATGGATGAACTTTGAAACATTGTGCTAAGCCAAAGAACCTGATGACACAAGACATTGTGTGATTCTTATGTGAAATGTCCAGAATAGGCAAATCCATAGAGATAAAAAGGTTAGTGGTAGCCAGGGGCCAGGGGCAGAGGGGAATAGCAAGTGAATGCTAAGCGGTGCAGGGTTTGTTTTGGGGGTGATAAAAATGTTCTGGAATTAGTGGTGATGTTTGTACACATTGTGGATATACTAAAAACCACTTAGTTGTGTATTTAAAAGGGTGAATTTTATGCTATGAGAATTATATCTCAATTAAAAAAGACCGCCAGACGGAAAATTACATCCTACAAATACAAATGTTTAGTATGTAAAATATTTATGAAGAAGTACTACAGACAACTAAGTTAAAAATCTAAAGTCCACATGGCAAGTAGTTAAAGGACCTATACCATTTTTATAGACTTGATGGAAGCAATTTTCACATGTTGAAGTATAGGGAAGTCATTCTGGCTTATACGTGATTTGGCTTGATCTTTATACTAACTAGAACAGGCCTGTCTTATGGCCTGTCAAACATACATTATACATCTGCTTTAACCATTTGAAAAAAGAAAAAGGAATACAGTTACCAGATTGTTTAGAATGTCCACTTTGAAGATAGGGATAAATGCCCCCCCTTCCCTGCCCCACGATGCCAGTGCTGGTACTCCTTTGAAGATAAAGTTCTCTTCCCAGACACCAAGGTCATGCTAACTAGCTGTGTGCATGCTAATCTGTCCCCTTTGAAACCTTGAAGGAATGTACCTCTGTCATGTTTGATGTTTCTTCTTTGTTCTGACAAGACATAAAACTGTGGTTCAGGTATCCAAAATAGAGCCAGGTGGGACTTGTCTGGTGGTCCAGTGGGTAAGACTCCACCCTCCCAATGCAAGGGGCCTGGGTTTGATCCCTGCTTGGGGAACTAAATACTGCATGCATGCTGCAACTAAGAAGCCTGCATGCTACAAGTAAAGATCCAGCGCAGCCAAAATAAATTTTAAAATAAATATTAAAAGAAAAATAGAGCCGGGTGGCGATTGAGATGTAGTTACAGACATGTGCCTGCATCGAGACCCTGAATTTTCTGAACTGTATCAAACTCAAGGATACCACAGGCCATTTTCAAAACAGTATCTTCTAGTAGGTGCCAGCTGCAACCTAATGGTCCAACGTTTCCTCTTGTAACTTTGCAACTGTTTTGGACCCCAACCAGTCCATACTTAAAAAGCACTCTTACTTCTTGCCAGCTTCAATTGTAGTTTTATTTTTTAAATTTTTAAAAATTTTTGGCTGCATTGGGTCTTTGTTGCTGCACGCGGGCTTTCTCTAGTTGTGGCAAGCGGGGCTACTCTTCGTTGCAGTGCGCGGGCTTCTCATTGCGGTGGCTTCTTTTGTTGTAGAGCATGGGCTCTAGGCACACGGGCTTCAGTAGTTATGGTACACGGGCTGTAGGGCGCAGGCTCAGTAGTTGTGGCACACGGGCTTAGTTGCTCCACAGCATGTGGGATCTTCCCGGACCAGGGCTCAAATCTGTGTCCCCTGCATTGGCAGGCAGATTATTAACCACTGTGCCACCAGGGAAGTCTTCAGTTGTAGTTCTTGACAAACAACATATGTAGCTTTGCGGTTTTTGCCTATACGAGCCTCCCCCATTTTGTAGTCTGATGGAACACAATTCAGTGCTTCTTAAATCTGTATCTTCTAGGCTGTAGTCCTCAGTTTGGCTTGAATAAAACTCTTTTCTATTACTATTATAATTGTTTATCAAATATGTGTGTTGACAGAATGAAGCAAAAAGGTAGAAATACACATGGAAAAATTCATAGCTTTGTTAGAAGGTAATGAAATAAATTAAAACACAGGTAAAACCTCATTACATCTCTATTATATCAGCAAAAATTTTAAATGACAAACATTGCTTTGAGCGTGAAACATTCTTGCCAAAATATTATATGGCCAAGTACTGCAAGTGCTATCAAATAGCTCACATTCTGGAACAATTTTAGTAATAACAGGAGAAAAAATATGTGTATGGGGAGGAGGTGGCAAAAAATGTACACCAAAAAAAATATATATATATATACACCAAGCTGTTTATGGAATCATAGCAAGGGAGAATTGGCAACAACAAATGGCCAACCGTAGGGAACGGCTAAACACATGGGGAATGTGAGCTGTGCCAGCATGTGGATTATGCATGTAGAACAAAGCTCCATGAAGAGAGCGAAGCATGTGTTTTGTGCTCTGGTCACAACCATGGAGAACCTAAGTCCAATCTAGGTTGTAGTGTGAAGATGGGAAGAGAAGCTGGGGTAGGAGGAGTTTGGGGTTCAATCTTCATTTGATCCTCCTTTTTTCTTTCATTTTTTTTTTTTTTTTTTTTTGGCCGTGCCATGTGGCATGCTGGATCTTAGTTCCCCAACCAGGGATCAAACTCATGCCCCCTGCAGTGGAAGCATGGAGCCCTAACCACTGGACTGCCAGGGAATTCCCAATCCTACTTTTCTCTTACATCCCTCTCTATGTCTCTTTATTCTTTGTGTGTGTGTGTGTGTGTGTGTGTGTGTGTGTGGTAATTTTTCTAAAATTGAAGTATAGTTGATTTACACTGTTGTGCTAATTTCTGCTGTACAGCAATGTGACTCAGTTATATATATTCTTTTTTTAAATATTCTTTTCCATTATGGTTTATCCCAGGAGATTGGATATAGTTCCCTGTGCTATACAGTAGGACCTTGTTTTTTATCCATTCTAAATGTAATAGTTTTCATCTACTAACCCCAAACTCCTAGTCCATCCCTCTCCCTCCCCCCTCTTTTTATGTCTCTTTATATGGAGGATGATAGAGGGACATCTGTGAACTAGAACACCTAATATTCCACAGGCCCACAGATTTGCAGATACAGCTCAGTACAGAATAATGTGACACTTGGGATGTGTGTCAAATGTTTTTCCATGACAGCAGCCCCATCTCTTTCTTGGTCTCCTGTAGGGAAGTGGGATCTTACAGTAATCACCTGAGTGACAACAAATGCAGTTACAACTACATTTTCTAATGGACTTATTTATGGGGCCCAGCCAATAATTCTAAGGACCACAGTTCATTAATACAGGTACAAAAGTGATTTATAATAATCCAGTCTGCTTGTTTTTTCCTAAGGCTTCCTAAGTCCTCAAGACAGGGAGGATATCCCATAAGTCAACTTGATTTAAACTTCCTCTCTGTCTCCCTTTGCTTCATCTCTCATTCTTTCTCTAATCTTCCTCTCCCCACTGTCTTATCTACTTCTGACTATTCATAGGACAGATATTTAGTCTGGCCATAAAGTTATGTGTTAAGGATATTTTTCCAAGTGATTTGTCTTAGCCATTTAGTATAATATTCCTGAAGTTCTAACAAGGCAGCTCCTCAAAGACTAGCTCACTAGCTAGGTAGTAGCTCTGTCAATAGAAACTTGATAGGTGAATTGTATAAAATCCTCAAAACCCTAAAGTGTCTTGTTTCTGTTCCTTTGGGAGGTGAAGATAATCAGAGCAGTTTTTGGAGATGCAGGCAGGTTGACTCTGATTATAGCCTGCCAACAGGAAAATGTTGAAAGACCGGAATTGGGTTAACCCAGTGCACTAACCCCCAGTTCCAGAAAAACAGGAGAAACCTGGAGAAAAACTAGGAGCATATAGGGACTTCCCTGGTGGCGCAGTGGTTAAGAATCCGCCTACCAATGCAGGGGACACGGGTTCCAGCCCTGGTCCGGGAAGATTCCACATGCCATGAAGCAGCTAAGCCCGTGCGCCACAACTACTGAGCATGTACTCTAGAGTCCACGAGCCACAACTACTGAGCCTGCATGCCACAACTACTGAAGCCCGTGCACCTAGAGCCCATGCTCCGCAACAAGAGAAGCCACTGCAATGAGAAGCCCATGCACCACAACGAACAGTAGCCCCCACTTGCTGCAACTAGAGAAAGCCTGTGTGCAGCAATGAAGACCCAATGCAGCCATAAATAAATAAATGTATTTTTAAAAAGTTAAAAAACAACAAAACTAGGAGCATATAGTGGTGTCATCCTTCTTCCCTCTAAGCAAACAGAATATTACTGGGCAGTATCCACAATGCGAGTGCACAGAAGGTCACTTTTTTTTTTTTTTTTTTGCTTACGCGGGCCTCTCACTGTTGTGGCCTCTCCCGTTGCGGAGCACGGGCTCCGGACGCGCAGGCTCGGCACGTGGGATCTTCCCGGACCGGGGCACGAACCCGCGTCCCCTGCATCGGCAGGCGGACTCTCAATCGCTGCGCCACCAGGGAAGCCCAGAAGGTCACTTTTAAATGCACACACCTGACAGTGTAACATCAAACAGATGAACATTCTACGAAAATTCACAATTCTTCCATCAATTTAATATTCCAGCAAGACAGAATGGATAACTTTTATTGCCGGGGCATTTAACAGTAATGCAATATATGATCAAAACAAATTCTAGTGCTTTAGAGTTCCAGCCTTTGCTGAAATGATTAGTCCTTTAGATCTATGGAAAAGATATACTACAGAGAATACCATCTTATATAGCAGACTCTTTGTAACAAAAGGCTTTGTTAGTCCCCGCAGGCTTAATCATTGACTTTGTTAATGATTTCTTTTTTAAAGTTTTTTTTTTAAATTATTTATTTATTTATTTTTGACTGTGTCGGGTTTTCGTTGCTGCGTGCAGGCTTTTCTCTAGGTGTGGTGAGCAGGTCTACTCTTCTTTGCGGTGCACGGACTTCTCATTGCGGTGGCTTCTCTTGTTGCGGAGCAAGGGCTCTAGGCGCATGGGCTTCAGTAGTTGTGGCTTACGGGCTCTAGAGCGCAGGCTCAGTAGTGGAGCACAGGCTTAGTTGCTCCGCGGCATGTGGGATCTTCCCGGATCAGGGCTTTAACCCGTGTCCCCTGCATTGGCAGGTGGGTTTTCAACCACTGCGCCACCAGGGAAGCCCTAAAAATTATTTCTGCTTCTAAGTGATTTTTCATCTTGAGACTTCAAAAGACATTTTTAACAATAAATGAAATAGAAATGCTCAACTAAAGGAAGTCATATTTGTAGCATTTAACTAATGGTCTCATACTGCTTCCTCTTTTCTGAGTATAATTGTTAATTTTCTTACTTAGCCAAACTCAGCTGTCTTATAGCTTTCTGATTTCCACTGCAACCTTGGAGAATACAACCAAAACTATGGATCTTATTAATAGTAGTTTAGACACACACTAGAGAAAACAATACAAGCAAAGTTGTCTTAATCTCACCCTATAAAAGCCTCCTACCCCTGGCAGAGTCTCAAAATGGTTCATCCCGTCTCCTCGGTGGATACGAAAATCTTCCACTGTTGCCCTGTAGGCCGACATTCTCTTCCTGCATCCCTGTACCCTAAACTCTGATGCTCTGTGGTGGCTCCAGCATGATATGGACTGACATTGGCATGGTTTTGGTCTATGTAATGACTTACTGAAGGCATTCATGTGATTTTCTTCAAGGTCTTTTTCTGTCCATAAATGATTTTTTTCCCCTTACCACCTACTTTAATCTAGCTGAGAAGTCTTGATAGTTTAATGGGTTTTGTTACAAATTCACAAAATAATCTCTCAGTTTCCTGAAGTGATAAAGGTATAGCTGTTTTTACTCTTCCAGTTCTCAGGCAAATAGAAACTGCAGACATACACAGGGTTTGGTCAAAGATCAAAGCGTAGTGGCTCAGAAGTATTCTTTCCTGGGCTTCCCTGGTGGCGCAGTGGTTGAGAGTCCGCCTGCCAATGCAGGGGATACGGGTTTGTGCCCTGGTCCGTGAAGATCCCACATGCCGCGGAGCGGCTGGGCCCGTGAGCCATGGCCGCTGAGCCTGCGCGTCCGGAGCCTGTGCTCCACAACGGGAGAGGCCACAACAGTGAGAGGCCCATGTACAGAAAACAAACAAACAAACAAACAAAAGAAGTATTCTTTCCTACTTATAATCAGCAAGTCATTCTAGGCAGAATTCTTCTCTATTCTATAGCTTTATGGTGATGATTAACTAAAATAAAAACCTGGAACTAAACACATATTAAATGTATAATAAATATTATTATCATATATTATACTCTTATTATAGTCTACTTGTTAATAAGAACAATAACATTGGATTTCAATCATGACTTTAACTCTACTTCCTGTGAATGTTAAGCCACTTAACCTCTATTTGGCCACCCTGAAACACTGTACTAGCTCTCCCTGACAGCACAATGAAGTCCAAATTCCTATGCATAGTGCATAAGGCTCTTGACAATATGTCTTGAGTTTCCATTCTCATACCACACTGACATACCATCAAAAACCCATCAAGCATTAAACTGTAAATTTACCATTAAACTGTAAATCTCATGCTGCTTCATATTGTAACACTTCATATGCCATTCTTCACTTAAAATGCCTTTTCACCACTCCTTTTCAAAATAATTCTTAGTCATTAAGACTCACTTAAAATACTCTGAAATTCTCTCAGAATTCTCTATTCAGTTACTACTTGTAATATGCTCACATATTGTTCCAATATATATTTATATTTTAGTACCTATGTTGCTCTGGGCTTATACATTTACCGTTCAGATCCTTACTACAGTTAAGGTTTTCACTAAAAGGCAGAAATTTTATCTTGCTCTCTCTGTAACCTCAGCAACTGGTGCTGCTTTTAGCCCAAAATCAGTCCCCAAACACTGGTAGAAAAATAAGTAAATGAACAAAATGCATTAATTCCAGGCCTCAAAACTCTCATTTGTAAAATTAAAAAGTTATGGTTAATGATCATTTATGTCAGCTCTATGATGCTATTATTCATAAATAATTTTATTTATTTAAAAAAAAGATAGAATGAGGGAACACATCCTTGCCATGGAGTCCTGAGGGAAAACAAGGGTGGGCTCTCTGTCTCAGGAGCATCTTAGGGTGCTAATTCATACAAGGATTTATTAAGCAACAGCTGTGTGCTTCCTTCTCTGAAATCCATGGTATGTCATCAATACATGTGTTCTCTTTACCCTTGGTTTACCAATATTTGTCGACCCAGCTTACTTCTGCTTCTGTTCCATAAGCTCCTTGAACACAGGGCCTATTCTCTTATTGATTATATTCCCCACAGCAGCTGGAACCCAGTAGGTGTTCAGTAATGACTGTTGAATGTATGGATTCAAGATACAGGGCAGGAGCCTGAAGAAAGATGCAAAGTGTTGGATATTCAGTGAGGCCCCTGGCCACCCACTGGATGGATATTCAGAGGATCCATGTTCTCTCCATCATGTGTCCTGGGGCTGAAGATAGGTTGAAGGGCCCCAGAGGAAAAGAAGCCAGTGGATGTTGAGATGTGGGATTTGGCTGTCACAGTGTAAATGGAAATGTCCTCAGTCTTGTAGTTCAGGAAGATGCCCACATGCCTGGGGGGCTCCCTCATCTGGGTGGAGGGAAAGCTGGACGCCTGGCACTCATTTTACTTCATCATCATTTCTACCCAATAACCATTCTCTGGTGAGAGAGCCATATTCTCCTTGCTGCTCGTGGCTGCCTTGCAGACACCCAGGACCCACCCTGTCTTATCTCCCACCTTCCCTTCTCAGTAATGGCAGCTAGAGAGCAAACTCAGAGAGCCCAGAGCAATGATTCAGCTATAGAATCTTTCTGGACTAGCAGGTAGACGGTCGTACTTTTTTTCCAAGTTTTACACTCTTCAAGTCATCAGAGAAGATGAAAGATGAGGTTGGGGTGGGCAGCTTCTGCTTCCAGAATCACATTAACTGCAGAGAGAATTAGAATTCCTAGCTTAAGGTCCATGGGCAACATCCCCACAGGGTTCTCCCCACATCCAAGAAATGTGGACAGGTCGTTCTTCTGGAATGCACCGGGGGACAGCACAGGGACCCAGCAGGCCAAGTCTACTTGCCTCAGGGTGCCTGACCACCAGTCAGTTCTGGAACTACAGAGAAAAGGAGATGGGAAAAATCCTGAGCATTCCCATTCAGAGGGCTAAATCTACCCTGGTCCCCACAACAAGGAAAGACAGTGACTCCCTCTCCCTGCTTAGGACTCGGCTTCCTCTGCTTGGATATAACCCCATTCCTCTCTGGTACCCAGGCCTGCCTTGGATACTCTGTACTCTGGTGAGTTGACAGCCAGTGACCCTGGCACAGAGCCTGTGAGGACTTGGCATGACTTTTCTCCCACCTTTGTTACAGGTGTTTTCTCTTTTCTAAATAATTCCCAGAAATCAACAGCACAAGGGAAAATTGCAGTAATCCCTGGCCAACACATACTACCACCACCGGACTCACCGTTGAACGTTTCCATTTCTGAACGCAGGGTTTCTAAAAGGAGAAGGAGTTTGAGTTAGGTTCCCAGATAGGGACAGATCTGGGAGGGGCTGAAGGCAGAGTCAGAAAGGCCGTGGGAGATGGAGAAGGGACACCAGGGGGCTCCAGGCTACGTGGCTCTCAGGGAGGAGATGAGCAGGCACCTCCCATCTTCCCACAAGCCCACCTACCCAAGAAGTGCCTCATGCGCTTCTCCACAAACTCTGATTTCTGGTACAGCAGGTGGATCTTTTCTTTCACTTCTGGAGGGGTGGCCCACAGCTCAGGGACAGTCACCTTCTTGGCCCTAGAGACAAAAGATTGTTGGCCAAAGAAGACTGGAACATGGGGGTAGCCCAAGGTCTCATGAGCTGGAAGGGAGGTGCAGCCTCCACAGGGCACACCCAGTCCAGTCTTGGCTTCACAAAGAAAGTTCTCCCTGGGCTTCAAGTTCTAAACACTGGTCCTCAACTCTGGCCATGGATTGGCATGACCTGGGGGAGTTTTAAAAACCACTCATATCGGGCTTCCCTGGTGGCGCAGTGGTTGAGAAGTCCGCCTGCTGATGCAGGGGACGTGAGTTCGTGCTCCGGTCCGGGAGGATCCCACATGCCGCGTAGTGGCTGGGCCCGTGAGCCGTGGCCGCTGAGCCTACGCGTCCGGAGCCTGTGCTCTGCAACAGGAGAGGCCACAACAGTGAGAGGCCTGCGTACCGCAAAAAAAAAAAAAAAAAAAAAAAAAACCACCACTGATATCAAAATCACAGTGAGTTTTGATAATGGCCATAAAGTGGTACTGATGTTGAAATGCTCAACCCAGAATTACCTATGTCAAATTAATTACACTTCCCTGAGTCTTCTTTCTATTGAAATAAAAATGATATTAAGTGAACAAAATCAACACAATGAGATACCACTTCACAGGTAGATGTGTGTGCCCAGGGATGGCTACTATTTAAAAAAAATAAAAAATAACAAGTGTTAGCAAGGATATGGAGAAATTGGGACCCTTGAGCATTGCTTGTGGGAATGTAAAATGGTGCAGACACCATGGGAGATAGTACTGTAGTTCCTCAAAAACCTAAACATAGAATTACTGTATGATACAGCAATTCCACTTCTGGGGATATACCCAAAAGAAGTGAAAGCAGGACTCAAACAAATATAGGTATGCTGATATTCATAGCAGCATCATTCACAGTAGCCAAAAGGTAGAAGCAACCTAGTATCCACTGATGGATGAATAGATAAACGAAATGTATATACACATGATGGAATACTATTCATCCTTAAAAAGGAATGGAATTCTGGCACATTCTACAACATGAATGAACCTTGAAGACATTATGCTAAGTGAGGTAGGTCAGACACAAAAATACAAATATTGTATGGTTCCATTTATATAATGTAGTTAGAATAGTCAGATTCATATAGACAGAGAGTAGAATGGTGGTTGCCAAGGGTTGGGGGAGGGGAGATTAGGGAGTTGTTTAGTGGTATGGAGTTTCCATTTGGGAAGATGAGAAAATTCTGGGGATGGATCATGGTGATGGTTGCACAACAATGCGAATGTACTTAAAGCCACTGAACTGTACATTTTTAAATGGTTAAAATGGTAAATTTTGTTATGTATATTTTACCACCAAAAATATACTTTAAAAAATTGATGCCTGGGTTGTACTCCTGAAGATTCACGTTTAATTTCTCTGCCAGGACCTGGATGTCAGGATTTTGTAAAGCTCCCCCAGGCGATTGGAAGGTCCAGCCTCTTCCCCTCCCCTCCCCTCCCCTCCACTTCCCTCCCCTCCTCTTCCCTCCCTTCCCCTGCCTGCTGGGCTTAGCAGATCCACTACTGGAAAGTGCTTCCCTTGCTGTGGCCACAAGCACTCCTGCAGGAACAGTTTTCATAAGACGAATTGCATGGGACACAGTCTGTTAGGGGTTTCTTATGAAGCCACCACCACACAACAGACCATGTTCATTTGGTCCAGTCTTTGACCCCATGCTCCCCCTCCTGATTGTGCTCCCATTCTTGCTACACAGGTCCAGAAAGGCCTTCACCTTCTGAAGCTGCAGGAGATGGGAGGACCCAGGGAGGAGCCACAGGCCCCGGGTTGGGATCATCTCCCTCCTAGGTCTGCCTCCCCAAATGCTTCCTGCAGGACACCCAAGGGATCATCAGGGGACCTCTTGGTACCTGTGCAGGGTGACTCCGATGTCCTAGGAGAAAAAAGAGGGAAGTTCTCTATTACCAGTCTCATAGGGGCTGTGCTGACTCCTGGCCTCTCCTCCTGGGCTCCCAGTCCCACAGTGTCAGTAAAAATGGGGCATCTCTCCCCAGTTCTAATTCTAATCTGCTGAGGTGGCACCCCGGCTGGGGCCTGCACATAACTGTACCTAAACTCTGCTGATCTCTTCTGGGAGATGTCACGGGATCCCCTAGATCCTGGGCCATCCTGGGCTCCTGAGAATTCATTGAAGGGGCCTGGGCATTGTGGGTCACCAAGACCAAGTCCCACCCCCGGCCCTAAGGGCCTCCTCCACTGGCTTGGGCAGAGCTGATGGCAGTGCTGGGAGCCCATGTCACCCTACTGCGCACAGTGGATGGGGGAAGGCCAGGCCCAGCCACACTTACCTTCATAAGCTCCCATTCCGGCTGGCACTGCTTAGCCTCCAGCTCCCCAATCAGCTTGTCGAGAAGGGCGATGTCCCTTGTCACCCGGGTGCCATATGTCTCCCTGACTTGGCCAATGGTCTGGCCCAGCTCCTCCAGACAGGTCACAAAGAGCTGCTCTTGCTGCTCTAAAAACTGGCATAAATGCTCCAACTGGTACTGGATTCTCTGCTTCTGGGTTTCAGCTTGTTTCTGGGGAACAGAAGTCAGGGAGGTGTAGGGGCCTGTGCAGTGAGGTAGACGTGTGTGCCCAGGGAACCCGCAGAAGCCCACCTCCTGGAGGTGGGTAAGAGCAGGCTTCCTCAGCCTCTTGGAGGCCTGAATTCCAGAGTAGGAGGCAAAATGGGCTGGAACCTTCCAGAACAGGTTGGCTTTTGGAAAATGCCCTAAAACCTGGTAAAGTGGATTGAATTGTATCCCCTCCAAAATGTATGTGTTATAAGTCCTAACCCCAGTACCTGAGAATATGATCTTATTTGGAAATAGGGTCATTGAGGTTGCAATTAGTTAAGATGAGGTTGTGCTGGAGTGGGGTGGGCCACTGGAGTGGGGAAATTTGGACACAGATACACACACATGGAGAATGCCATGTAAAGAGACACAGGGGGAAGGAGACACCTAAAAGCTAAGGAGAGAGGCCTTGGAGCAGCCTTCCCTCACGGCCCTCAGAGGAAGTAGCTCTGCCAACACCTTGCCTCCAGAACTGTGGGAGGCATACATTTCTGTGGTTTAAGCCACCCAGTTTATGGTACTTTGTTAGGGCAGCCCCAGAACACTAAGATAACTGGTGTCACCGTCTTCCTTCCTTGAAAGGCAGCGTGAGGATTGCATATGTCTGGAGTCATAAACAGACAAAGTCAGGACCACAAAGTCTCCAGGAGGGAGAGTTCTCTCCACTCCCCGACAGTCTCAGACTGCCCTGAAAGGGGTCAGTCAGTCCATCTATTTGAACGCAAGTGAACTTGACTTCCAATACTCTCGCACACTGGCCAACCATGACCTCTTCTGCCGTCCTCTTTCTCATCATCACTGAAAAGCTTCTGTGGACATGTGAAGTGGCTCTAGGGCATCTTTCCTTCCTCCAAGGAGGGACAGGGCCCTTCTGGACAGAAGAAATCTCATTTTTGGCTCAAAAGGACAGGATTAAGTCTTTAGTTCTTTTGAACCAAAAAAGTTTCTTCACCTTTTGTCGTTGTTGTTTTTAATATGGCACATTAATTTATTAGGTAAACTGATACACACAATTAACAAAAAATACTAGTGGACAGAACTCTGGTGTAAATTCCAGAGGGCCCAGGGCCTCACGGGACGCTTTGTGGATGTTTGCCCGGCTCCTGTTCCCCCGCCCACTGTAGTCCCTTAGTCGACATATGAGAGTGGTTCTGATGTTGCTTGGTATTTTCTTGTAATTAAGGAGTGAGACCATAAACTCGATGTGTGTGGAACCTTACTCCTTCCTCTGTGACATCAGCAACCCTGCTAAATCACGTCCTGGGTTTCGGATGCAGAAGAGTGTTCTCTCAGTCTTTAGAATGCAGCACCGCAGGCATGCACCTGTGCATCTGGTCTGCACAAGTCACACTTTGTAAGTCTAGACCATCAACAAAACAATCAACCAAGGCTGGGCTGTGGCATATGCCATTTCTGTGGTGTTGATATTCCTACCGTGGCCAGTTTCAAGTTTCCAATGTGATGTTCCTAAACATGGAGTCTGGAACACTTCTTGTTGTTGTTGATGGCAGTAACGTGGACTTTTTTTTTAAGAGGACAGGTCAGTTGTCTCATTCAATGGCCTATATTCTAAAATTCTATAATTTTGCTCATGATTAAATTCAGGAGAAACATTTGGGGCAAGAACACCATAGACCTAATGTCATGCTCTTTCTAGCATACCCCACTGGGAGGCAAAGACTATCCAGTTTGCCATCACCATTATAGTCATACTAGGATTGATGCTTGGTTAAGGAAGCGTCTGCTAGATATCACTACTGTAAATATATATTATTTCCTTTATAATTCCTAAGTAATTTGGGGAGTGGTACTTTGAGAGTGTGTAAATATCCTGTTCTCTAACGATTTTCTCTAAAAATTTTAGTATCTGTTGCTGATCCCTGTCGGTGTCAATTGTATAGTGGAAATTTTCTAATTCAGTTATTCTTCTATACTTGTTTTATCTGGGTTTCTGCTGTAAAGAAGAGCTTTCTGGGCTTCCCTGGTGGCGCAGTGGTTGGGAGGCCGCCTGCCGATGCAGGGGACGCGGGTTCGTGCCCCGGTCCGGGAGGATCCCGCGTGCCGCCGAGTGGCTGGGCCCGTGAGCCGTGGCCGCTGAGCCTGCGCGTCCGGAGCCTGTGCTCCGCGACGGGAGAGGCCACAGCAGTGAGAGGCCCGCGTACCGCAAAAAAAAAAAAAAAAAAAAATTTCTTTTAATTATTAAAAAAAGGAGGAGGAGAAGGCAAAGGCCTGAAAATAGCATCTCCTTTCCACAGAGCCCGTGTCACTGTATCTTAAGGGAAGGCTGAACCCTCTTGTCTCCCTGGGTTTCCCTGAGCAGCCCAGGCTCCTGCCTCACCCTCCTTGCGGGGGCACCCCTGACCTCTGCTCCATCCACAAGTTCCAAGCCACCTTGCATTATAGGAAAGGGTTTTCATTTTACTACAACTCAGGAGTTTCCCAAAAGTCAGACACTCGGACCAATGCCACCCTCCTCCCATTCTGCCCTTTGTTATCTTTGCCTGTTTCCCACTGCAGTGTGATGGGTCCCTGAAGAAGTTTGGAACTCAGAGTGGGAGACAGGATCCAACCAACAGAAATGCACCAGACAAATCAAGGCTCTGGGGGTAGGCTCCTTTGCATGCAGGGAAAACAGGAGCAACTTAACGCATCCGCGTCTGGACAACAGCTTAACAGGAAGGTCACTAAGTTGTACTTATTGAAATCTGTGGCGTTGCAAAACCACAGTTTTTGAATAAAATGTCTACTTTAAGCATTTGAATTTTAAAAATCAACATGGTTTTTGTAAAAAAGAAAAAAAAGTACAATAGACCATAGCAACAATTATAAAAACAATACAGAGGAGTATTTAAAGTTGAAAACTCTCTCCTCCCCTTTCCTCAGTCCCACTCCTCAGCTACAGCCATTGGCATTTGTTTCTCTAAACCATTTTGCGGTGAGTCTAAGAAAGCATGACAGGGTCCTGGGAGATGCCACTTCTTGCTGGAGGTGGTTTCTCCCCAGGGACAAGCTCATCCTTTGACACCTGTTATTCCCTGGCCCCCAAGAGCAGGTGATTCTAACTATGTGATTGGCTCTGCTTCCCTGTGAACCAGTATAGGACCTCAGGGACCCCTGCTCACTCTCGGTTCCCTCCCTCCTTCTGCAGGGGTGAATCCAGGCAAAGACTGGCCACAGACCACTCTAGCCTTACCAGGGAGTTTGCTGTCTTCTTATCCCCCTGAGATCTCTGCTCCTCTTCAGATTTTCTCAACTCCTTCAGATGCTCCAGCTGCTTCTGAATTTGTTCCTGGAAAAAAAAGAGCACTTGTCAAAGCTTGAACTTGGCTCCTGCCTTCGTGGTGCCAACTCTAGATGGGAAAACTTGCTTCAGGGAATGAAGCTGAGGGTGAGGCAGCCAAGAGCACAGGGAGAAGTACCCAGGAAAGAGGAAGAATGAATCCATCACACCAAAGGAAGCAGAGCCAAGAGGCAGTGAGAAAGATTTCTAATGACCTCTTGTGAGCACATGGATTCAGCCATACCTGAAGCTAGAGTACCATAGACCTCTGAGCTACATGAACCAGTAAATCCCTCTTTGCTGGCTTGCTTTGTATTGTGTTTGCCATTTAGAGCCCAAAGATGCTGGCCAATGCACCAACTCCCAGGGTTTTGGGGGAAATGAAGCAAGCCCTGATGTGTTCAAGTGCCCAGCAGAGAAGGACCCCAATGCAGGAAGCCCTACCTTGTATTCCAGGGCGGCCTCCTCGATGGGGCGAACCCGGTGGCCTTGGTGCTCCTGACTCAGCCCACAGATGAGGCAGATGGGTTCCCCATGGTCCTCGCAGAAGAGCAGCTGGACCTGCTTCATGTGACGCTCACACTGTGGCAGGGACTTGGGGCTCCGGCTGGCCATCTTCAGGCCCTCCTGCCACTCAAGGCTTCCATGGCTCTTCCCCAGGAGCAAGTCCTGGCACTGAAGCCAGCTGGATGAGTGGCCGCATGAGGCCTCAGGATCCCTAGAAGCAACGGAGCAGCTGCAGGAAACATGCACGCAGCTGCCACCAACCGGGTCTCCTTCCTGGGCACGGCAAAGGGGACACACAGCCTTGTCCTGCAGCCTCCCTGGGGACATAGCAGTGGAAAAATCTCATGAGTGACAAACCCAAGATGTTACCAAGGAATGCTGCAAGTCACAGCTTAGCGAGAGTCCGTGCCTGGGATACGTACATTCTCGGCTAGACTGAGGCCTCTCCCTAGCTTGTCCTTCCCTGACTTCCCTTCAGCGAGGTAGCAAAGGAGCCACTGGGACTGAGGGCTAAGGGCTAGATCTCATACCAGTCCTGAGGATTGGAATTCTTGGGCAATTATCCTAAAGAAAGGCCTTTTGCTACAAATTCTATGCCTTCCTCCTGCACTTACACTGATACAGGTGATATAAAGACAGTAAGACATTCTGACTGGTGTTTGCCACTTAACCACCACCTAGACTGCTCATAATTTGAGTAGAGCTCCCAAGGGATGGTGACTCGCTCATGGCCAGACCCTCAGCCCCTAGCAGAATACCTGGCATGTGGTGAGCATTTGGGAAGTGCATGTTGAATGAAGGAATTAATGGGCCACTGCTCACATCCAGATTTAGGACGCATGAAGTGAAAGTAAAGAAGGGGACTTTACAAGGCTGAAGGGTATAGCCCACCGTGATGACCTACAGCTATGACCAGCTCTGCCCCAAGACCATAGCACAGCTTCATAAAGCAGAAATGATAGGAGATACAGGAGGAATAGAAACGCACTCAATCCACGAGTCCCCTCCTGCCTCCTCCTCTCACAGGGTCCCAGAAATTCATATCACATCTGCAAGTGAGACTGCGAACTCCCCAGTGACCGTTTTCCCCTCCTTCCCTTGTGATAGCATTGATTGCTGTCCATATGGCTTCTCCCCGCCACCCCCCCAAAAAAACCTACATTTCTTAGCCTCCCTTGCAGTTAGATGTGCAGTTAGACTCCAGACACACCTCACTTCATTGCACTTCAATTTATTGCCCTTCACTTTATTGCCCTTCACAGACTCTTCATTTTTAACAAAATGAAGGTTTGTGGCAACCGTGTTGTCAGATGATGGTGAACATTTTTTAGCAATAAAGTTTTTTTTTGCAATAAAGTATATTTAAATTAAGGTAGGTACATTTTTTTTAGACATAATGCTATTGCACACTTAATATAGATGATAGTATAGTATAAAACATATGCACCGGGAAACCAGAAAATTCATGTGACTTGCTTTACTGCAATATTCGCTTTATTGCAGTGGTCTGGAACCAAACCCACGACATGCCTGTACATTCTGGTCAAGAGAAAGTAAATGAAGGCATCATGAGCGGCATCTAGAAACTTCCGAAAACCTTCCCTAAGTAATACTATTCTCCTTTGTCTCTCCATCCTGCTGCCTGGAATGAGGATGCCACCATCTGAGACCACGACCTTGAGAGCAAACTCCATAGAGCAGAAAAGCAGCAGGAGCTTGGGTTCCTGACCATGGGGTACCACATTTGTCCTGGACCACCTGTGTGTCATTTATGTGAAAGAGGAACAAACGTCTGTCTTGTTTCAATTATGTTATTTTGGTGTTTCTGTCATTCACAACCCATCACCATCCTAATTTCTGCCTCTTTAGTAAAAGAGACCTAGGACTTGAGCCAACAGCTCCCTCCCTGCCCAGAGAGAGGCGAATAGCAGAATTGCAGCCCTGCAGCCCCATGACATACTGCCATGAGGTATTGTGAGAAGGTGATATTTGTACCCAGTCTTTCTCAGATGTTCAACCTGGGGTCCATGAAGCCCTTGGGAATTCTAAAGGACTTCAGAGTGTCTAAGAACGAACTAACTAAAATGTATGCAACATTTTATGAAAATGTGCAGATATGCATTTTTCAGGATTCAGAGCCTACATCAGATTCTCAAAGGGTGGAGAACCTCAAGGGGGACCCAGGGATCCAGTGAAATGAATACAGTGGGGATAAAAGCAGGTTTGGGGGAAACCTGCAAAGGTCATCATTCCTAAGGATGCCAGGTCTTCTGGATTCTGAGGTCCTTTCTTACCTGAAGATGGAGGGACTTCTGGATTTGAAGGATCATGGAGCACACCACCTACCACCTCCTCCAAGGTCTTAGAGGTCTTTGGAGCCTCAGTTCCACTCTTCTCTGCAGGTACTGTGGACTCTGGATGCTCCCAGATCTTCTTTCCAGCCAACGATACACTGGAAAGTGTATTCCTGAGTGCTCCCCCCTCCAGAGTCATGGCGTGTTCTGGATTCCTGGAGCCTTTCTCTGCAGCCACAGTAGCCCCTGTGTTCAGAGTGGCTGCTGAGCCTGGATTCTCACTTCTCATTTTCTCTTGAAGCAGAAGTGTTTCTGGGTTGAGAGGTCCTGTCTCTCCTGGAGAAATGGTAAATTCAAGACTTTTGGGTCGCTTCTTTCCTGAAGGTAAATGTGCTTCAGATATCTTAAATTCTCTCCTTCCCAGGGACCCAGCAAATGACCCACTGGAGAGTCCTTGGAGCCTTCCTGCAGAGCTGGCGTTCCTGCGCAGCCTGACTCCCACATTGCTCCCCTTCTCCTCCTGTGGCTTGCTGGGAAAGGGGCTTCTCTTGGAAGACAGAGTTGTGTTCCTGGCCCCTGGCTTGCCCTGCACATCCAGGCCCTCAGAGGCTTTCTGATCTCTCCGTTTGCCCAGAGGCTTCTTCTGGGCCCCCCTTCCAGCCTCGGGCTGGATGGATGGTGGGCAGCCAGCCCCATCACCACTTTGTCGCTGCTTGTCACCTTCCAGGACATCTGGTATCTTCAGACTCTTGGGCTTAATCTCCCCAGAGGAACCAGACATTGCTGAACTGTCTGTGTCACTTTCTTTTACCTGACACCCTGAAAAGACAGTGAGATGAAAAGGCATGAAAATGTCCAGTGCTCAGGTTCAGGGTTTGGGGGAAGGGAGAGAAGACAGAATCCCTTTAGAAGTTCAGGACATTCTAGACAACAGCAGTCAATTACCATTAAATAAGAACATACTAATTATCTGCTATCTTATTTCTGAAATAGTGCTTTTCAAACTTTTTAGGCAGAAGAACTTGTTTCCAATATAAGGTCTTACATAGAATTCTTAATATATAAGTGAAAACCCTAGTTTATGGGTATACATTTATGTGCGATTTACAGATCTACAAAACTCACTTATCAGTCAATAATGATCAGCACAAAAAATTGAAATCGGGGTCATGAAGGACAGTTAAAACTTCAGAAACTATGGGCTTCCCTGGTGGTGCAGTGGTTGAGAATCTGCCTGCTAATTCAGGAGACATGGGTTTGATCCCTGGTCTGGGAGGATCCCACGTGCCGTGGAGCAGCTAGGCCCGTGAGCCACAACTACTGAGCCTGCACATCTGGAGTCTGTGCTCCACAACAAGAGAGGCCACGATAGTGAGAGGCCCGTGCACCACGATAAAGAGTGGCCCCCACTTGCCACAACTAGAGAAAGCCCTCGCACAGAAACGAAGACCCAACACAGCAAAAATAAATAAATTAGTAAACTCCTACCCCGAACATTAAAAGGAAAAAAACTTCAGAAACTAATTTATTTTGGTTTTTTTTCCCCCTTTGGTTTCATGAAGTGAAGAAAATCCTAACTCACACAGATAAGTGTAAATGGTAATTTTTTTTTTAAAGACAGCTTGCCTGGAAATTTCAGAACAATGTTTAAGCAGAAATGACAGGAAAGGCTGAATTCCAAGGTCTCCATAAAAAGGAGTTCAAGCATGAACTGTCACATTGATGGCCTCCAATATTTTAAAATTTTAATGACTCATTTTAATATGAATTTGTTAGTTTTGTAAGTTAAACAATTAATAAAATTTGAATCAAGTATTTGCTACCATTCTAAAGAATCCCTGAAATGTCTTCCTGGGATACAATTTGAAAACCACTACTTTAATAAAGAAATGAAAATAACCTATAATTAGCACCTTAATTTTTGGTTTGAAAAGCCCTTATTAAAATTAAAGTTGCTTAAAACACTTTGCTATTGGTTTTCTAGGAAAAATATGAGAACTGGCTCAAGAACTGGTAAGAAACCATGAAGAGATGAATAACCAGATTTTAAAATACAAAAAATTAATTTTAAAATTCTACTCATCAGATTACACCAGACTCAGATTACAGTTTAGCTTTATCACTCTTTCAAAGAGCAGAGAATTTTTATGTTATGTAAACTCTTCTACCTCATAGAAGCACATGGAAAGCATTCCTAATGTATTCTTAAAGACTAGAAATGCAAGAAAAATTCAAACATCGAAAAATAGTTTTTTAAACTGATCACAGATTAGCCCCTCCACCCCAAATCTCCAAGAAAAAGTCTTTAAAAGCAGAAATCAGGGCTTCCCTGGTGGCGCAGTGGTTGAGAGTCTGCCTGCCGATGCAGGGGACACGGGTTCGTGCCCCGGTCTGGGAAAATCCCACATGCCGCGGAGCGGCTGGGACCGTGAGCAATGGCTGCTGAGCCTGCGCGTCCGGAGCCTGTGCTCCGCAACGGGAGAGGCCACAACAGTGAGAGGCCCGCGTACCACAAAAAAAAAAAAAAAAGCAGAAATCAAATAGGCCACAGTCTTTGATCACAATGTAATAAAATCAGAAAGTTACGGCAAAAGAGTAGCAGAAGAAAGATAAGGAAGGAAAAAAGGAAAGAAAGATAAGATAAAAGGAAGGGAGAGAGGGAGAGAGAGAAGGAAGGAGAGAAAGACAGGAAAGGAAGGAAAAGAAAAGGAAGGAGAAAGTCCTTTTAGAATTTTAAAATATCTTTGTAACGTGTTAGAGAAGAACTCAAAACTGAAATGAGGTGGATAACAATGAGATTACCCATCAACCCTGTTAACAGGAGTGGTTAGTTTCTTGCTCACCCAAAGATACTCATCTGTAGGTAAGTGTTAATGACAAATGAAGTGAGGAATTCTCCACCAACAGGCATCCTGATCCTGCCCCATAGTCAGAACCTCATGCTTCTGGGTTGTTTTTTTTTTTTTTTTAAAGCCATTGATAGCCTTAGCTTTACTCCAGCTTCCAAGACCAGAGAGGGGGAAAGGACTTGCTTGGCTGAAGTCACCGGGGTTGTTGCAGACCTCGGACTCCTAACCCCCAAGTCAGGACGCACTGGTCCGAACTGGTCCCTCTTGCACCTTCCACCCCACTCTGCAAACAGCCAGCAGTCGCAGTGGGAGAGAAGGGCGTGTGGGGCCGCTTACCTGGGCCAATTGCCCTGTTGAGCTCCTCTGCCAGAAGGTGCTGGTTGATGGCCCTCAGGACCTGCAGGGTCAGCCACACAGCGTCCTCCTCCCCGTAGTGGGTGACCAGCAGAGTGGCCAGCTTCACTGGCTTGGCTGTCTGGAGTTGGCCCCGGGGAATCCGGGAGTGCTCCTTCTCCAGGCTGGTGTTCTGCAGCTTGAACTTGAACTTCTCGAAGTCATAGGGCACCAGCTCTTCCAGGGAGTACAGCAGATGGTCACTACGGGTCTTGGCCATGGCGTTGACCAGGAGAGGCTGGAGGCAACTGTCTGGCTTTTGAGGGGAGAAACAGCTGTCTGTCCTGGAGCTCAGAGGGAGACTAAGAAGCAGCTTGTGAAATAACGGAAAAGGCACAGGAAATGCTCTGTGTTTTGGTGGAAACTGAGACTAAGGCTGTGAGTGTGTCATTGTTGGTTTGTGTTCTCTTTCTTACAGATTCAGAGGCTTTTCCAGCTGGGAGGACTCAATGCCTTGTCAGACATGTGGTCATCAGCACCCCAGCTCTCACTGACTTGGGCTGGACTGCGGAGTGGTGGATAAGTCTTTGAGGAAGGGTCTGGGATTGGATTCCAGATTCTGGATCTTTGGGCAGGCAGTCAGATGCTTCCCTCTCCCCCGCCAGGATACGGGGGTGGGAGTGGGGGGAACAGAGCCCGTGGTCCCATGCTGGAGAGAACCATGATGAGGGTCAGCCCCTCTGGCCAACTGCTCTCCTCCAGAGTCTTGGGGTTTTACTGACCCTCTGGAGCCAATGACAGGGGGATGGGGAGCAGCAAATACAGCCCTGCAAGCTCTGTCCCTCCCTGCCCAAGGAGGGCATCTCCAGGAGACAAGCCCTGGGGTCGCCCCTGTTGACGTACTTCCAGTTGTCTGGTTCTTCCAGCAACACGAAGGCCTCGAAACGCGACACCTGGGACCACCATCCTGATTTATTTGTCCCAGCGCTAACTCTGCTGTGGCTTCCTGGGAGCAGACTCCGGAGGGAGGGTGTCATGCATGCACGTGTACTGAACACATGTTCCAGACCAGTATGCTGGAGAAACAAGGGTGAAAAAGGCATAGGCGTTCTTAGGGCTTGCAGCCCAGTATGGGGCCCCAGCCGTGGCTCCAAAGCTAATGGAGTTTGTATGGCGGGAGCTGACTGCTTCCTCCGTTAACGGCTGTGTCTTTCTGCTACATTGATTTTTATCCTCAGCTTTTTGGTTCAAAAAAATTTCAAATCCACAGAAAATTTGAGAACATAGTACAATGAACACTTATATACCCTTTACCTAGGTTCAGCAGCCATTTACATTTCATGTTTGGTGATTCTCTCTCACACATGCACACACTTTTTTGTTTTTTTTGAAGCATTTCATAATAAATTGAAAACAGATATCACTTCAAATACCCTAGCTATCCTAAATAGTAAGAATGAGGATACAAGGATATTATTTTATTATTTATTTATTTAAAATTTATTTATTTATTTATTTATTTTTGGCTGCCCCCACGCAGCTTGTCAGATCTTAATTTCCCAACCAGGAACTGAACCTGGGCCCTCTGCAGTTAAAGCGCCGAGTCCTAACCACTGGACCGCCAGGGAATTCCCAAGGATATTATTTTAAATAATCACAGTAGTATTATCACACTCAGGAAATTTAATGTTGTTACAATACTACAAGCTTTCCATAATCAAATCCCCCAATTGTCCTGATAATGTCTTTGATAGCTTTTTTTTGGTCCCAATCCAGGATCCAATCAGAGATCCGGCATTGCCTTTAGTTGCCATATCTCTGTAGTCTCCTTTTATCTAGAACACTTTCACATTCCCCTCACCTTTTAGAATTCTTTCAAGACATTAATGTTTTTGAGGGCTTCCCTGGTGGCGCAGTGGTTAAGAATCCTCCTGCCAATGCAGGGGACACGGGTTCGAGCCCTGGCCCGGGAAAATCCCACATACCGCAGAGCAACTAAGCCCATGCGCTAGAGCCCTTGAGCCACAACTACTGAAGCCCGGGCGCCTAGGCCCCGTACTCCATAGCAAGAGAAGCCTGCGCACCTCGACGAAGAGTAGCCCCCTGCTCTCTGCAACTAGAGAAAGCGCGCGCGCAGCAACGGAAACCCAACGCAGCCAAAAATAAATAAATATAAAAAATAAAGTGGAGACAGTGGGTGAGGTCTCAGACCTGGAGGCTTGCTTCGTCAAGCCCTCTTATTAAAAAAAAAAAAAAAAAAAAGACAATGTTTTTGAAAAGTCCGTTCCAAGCACGGTGTCCTTCAGTGTAGATTTGTGTGATTGTTCCATTATTAGACTGAGGGCCCATCCACGCCACCTTGAGATCTCTCCATTGTAAAAGGCCATTTTTTTCTTTGTAATTAATATGGAACCTCAGTGTGTGGAAAGGTCTTGCTCCCTCACAATCTTTCACCCCATGATGTTAGCCTTCATTGATGATCCTTTCCTAAATCAGTTGCTAGAGTGGTGGTTGCAAAATGGTGGTATTTCTATCACTTAGTTGGCATCATTTGCATATCCTGGTTTAAACTTTGTGTCTTCCTCATGAAATGTTTGGCTTACAGATGTTTTGTTGGTAATACAATTACCCTTCAGCGATGCTTACTCTGTGCTTTTTTTTTAAAACTCTGTGCTTTATATCCATTATTCCCTAAAATCTCTGCAGTATCCCTTCAGTGCAGGATTCATCATCTCCATTTACAGCCGGGATTAGTGGCTTAGAGATTTGCCCAGAGCCAGGGTTCAAACTCACTCTATTAACCACTTTGCAGTATTGTCTCCCTGCATGATGGTACTTTGTTATTTTACTATTCATCACTAACCGTAGATGTCATCTTTTCAGCGACCAACGAGGCTCAAAATAGGCCATGCTGACCATTCCCACAGGTCAGTGACAGCATTCTGATGCCTGGCTGAACAAACAGCCCCTCTGTATGACCAACCTGGGATCAAGGCTTCCGTGAGTTCTGGTTGGTTGAATTTATTTTATTGTCTGATTGGCCCATGGGCTTTATATCTTACAGAGTATTCAGTGTTTGGCGTTTAACAGATTACAGCATCCAGTTTTCTGGATCCTGGTGAGAAAATAATACCGAAACCCAACAACTTCCCTTAAAAATGAATGAACCCAAATGCACCTTTATGGTGCAAATGTCAGATGTGTGAAATTCTCAGGTTGGGTCAGAAGGGTTTTAACTGGGGTTTCTCTGGGACCAGGACCTGTACAAGATTCCGGAAGGCAGTCTCCCACTGCTGAGACAGAAATGATGAAATCGTGCAATGCCGCAAAGCATCCTTCGTGTTCTTGGGATCTCTGACGCCGTCTTGTCTGGCCAGGAAACTCCTAAGCTAAGACTTAGGCAGCTATGACAGAATCTGGTAAGAAGTGGGGCTTTCCAGTCTACAGCAGGATATTTTGCAATTTCAGTGACACTTTTTGCAACAGGGGCAATTCTGAAGCAGGGACTTCTTGAAAGGCAGTGTTTTGTTGCCACTGAGGCCTTTCTAGGTCGAGAGGTTCACAAAGCTTCCTTTTTTTTTTTTTTTTTGCGGTACGCGGGCCTCTCACTGTTGTGGCCTCTCCCGTTGCAGAGCACAGGCTCCGGACGCGCAGGCTCAGCGGCCATGGCCCACGGGCCCAGCCGCTCCGCGGCACGTGGGATCCTCCCGGACCGGGGCACGAACCCGCGTCCCCTGCATCGGCAGGCGGACTCCCAAACACTGCGCCACCAGGGAAGCCCACAAAGCTTCCATTTTTTGAGGTTCCAGTGATTTAAAATGAAGAAATGTGAAAATAGGATTATAGTCCTTGGGATGCATTTTAAATGTTTGATTTAACAAGTAAAATGGATTGTTGATGAACTCTTCTTTCGTGTACCTCTGTGACTATACCTCTGTAACCTTCAAAGCAGATTTCAGTCCTGCACCTCTGTGCCTTTATTTGGGGACATGACAAATCTAAAACCAGTGCAACTGCTGCAAAGGGCCCAACTTTTGCTCTCCTCCTAAGTGATGCACAGCTCAGACACCCGGATCTTTTCTCCATTCCTGGTCATCAGGGGTATCACTTTCTACCACATTCATTTTTGTATCATTTTGGGATTTTAAAATCAATATGTATTACTTTTATAATAAAAAGATAGTTTTTAAAAAGTATTTTATAATTAGCTTAGCTTCAAAGCTGATTTCAGTCCTGTCCCCGCAACCATCATGATAAAGGAGGTTTACTGTATTTGAATATAATACATATCTCTTATTAAGACAATGGAAAGACCTGTTGAGAAGATCGTGGAAGAGTTCCTGTGTTAACCTGGAACTGAAAATAATGGATCCCACTGTGACCCAAACTCTCCCTCACCCACCAGTATATTGAATTTTAAGGGAGAAATCTGAGACTTTGAGAGGCTAACCATTCAAGTTCAAAGTGAATTTCCAGGCAATGAACTTCCCTCTGAGAAACATACTGTAACTGTGGTCTCTGAGGGTGAACCAAATTCCGGGACAACCTCCGACCCCCTGAGCAGAATGGGAAGGCAGTGAGAGGAAGCCAGCTTCTCAAAGTAGGTTGCGGTGGGTGGCTTTGACCTGTCACAGGTGATGCAGTAGTGGTGTCAGAATAGGTCTCCAATCGGCTTACCAAATGAGAGCTTTGTTTGCACTATGGTAACCTTAAGCAAGAGTGTTTATAAGTTATAAAGTGCAGTGCAAGAGTGTTTATAAGTTATAAAGTGCAGTACACATTATTCTGATTGTTAAATCTAGATGGAGAGTAAGTGGGTGTTCATTTTACTCTTTAAATTTTCCTATGTATTTAAACTTTTTTTTCTTTTGTCCTGTCCGCATGGCATGCGGGATCTGGGATCTTAGTTTCCCTGACCAGGGATGGAACCTGTACCCCCTGCAGTGGAAGCGGGGTCTTAACCATGGACCGCCAGGTAAGTCCCAACATTTTACAATTTAAAAACTTGAAAAAAAAAAGGTTTTTTGTTCTACCAGTGTTTATATGGACCCTATTAGGAGGCTCGCCTTGAGCATACAGTCCCTGACAGCCAAAGGCAACTGCTTTCCATTCCCCCGCACCCTTTGAGGTTCGGTTTACATAATCCTGCCCCCGCTCCCAACTCCCACCTCCCACCCCTGGCAGAGCTGACCCCTCTTGCCTGGTGCTCCGGTCATTCCTGTTCACCACCTTGCATTGAAACTGTTTATGAGTTTGGAAGCTGCCCGGAGTGGTGAGGAGATATGGGAATCCAAGATCTAGGACCTGTGTGACCTGGGCAAATTACTCGACCTCTCTGAACTTGTTTTCCTGTCTGTCAAACGGGTCATTTCTGGAATTCAATGAGATAATGATTGCAAGCGCGCCTGGCACCGTGGGAGAAGTGCCAGCTTCATTCTTTGGTGTCCAGCGCCTGGTACGTCGTGGGCGGTGTCTACGGAGGTGGACAGGAGATCCCTGCCCCGCACCGCCATCACCTCCAGGACCCCTTCTGCCCAAACACCGCGCTTGGGGCAGGAGCGGTTTGTCTGCGGGAAGAACGGCCCCAGGATAAACAGGAAGTGTCTGCGCAGGGCAACGACGGGCGGGAAGGCGCTGGGGTGGAAACCCGCCCGGCACACCATCCCTGCCGGGACCCCGCGGGGCCTGCGGAGGGAGGGAAAAGTCCGAGGCGCGCGACTCACCCCGGGGTCTGTACCCACGGCGTCGGCATTTGTGCGATGACTCTCTGAACTACATCTCCCAGGAAGCTCCGGGAGCATGAAGAGCCAATCGGAGGGAGGTTGGGCGGGCCCTCCGGCACCTACGTTTACTAGGGGGTGATGGGCTGAGTCGCCGTTGATAAGATTGGCAACCGCTATGGCCTATAGCTGCTCCCCACCAGAGCGGCCGCACTCCAGGGGCTGAGGAGGAGCGGCCGAAGCTGCTGGTATCCCGGACACAGCGCTGGGAAGTGGAGTCCGCGCGGCACGTGAAGAACCTGGCTCGCGGGATTCAGCGCCACGGGGCTGCACTGGGGCCGTAGATACCCAGTCTTCTACCCCTGATAAGCCTATAGATCACTCATGTTTTACGGCGAATATTTACTGAGTGCCTACTGTGGACCTCTTACTGTGTCAGCAGCGGCGAGGGTGGTCACGGCAGTCAGTATCCCGGCCACAAGGAGCTTATCTCCTGGGGAGGAGAGAGGTGAGTAAACGGTAATTTCCAGTCCTGGTAAGAGCTGTGAAATGGATCATTGAACCCAACACCAGCACTGCCGTCTTCTCGGTTTTCAAACGCTACCCCTAGGAACCCTAGAGTGCAGGTTCTTAAACTACTCTGTGTCGTGATTCTTTTTGAAAAATCTAGTGATATGTTTATGGACCATAAGGGTAGTGTTTTTTGTTTTGGGGGTTTTGTTTGTTTTTTTGGCAGCGCCACGCATCTTGCGGTATCTTAGTTCCCCTACTAGGGACTGAGTCCAACCCGGCAGTGAAAGCCAGAGTCCCAACCACTGGACCGCCAGGGAATTCCCTTTTGTTTGTTTTTCGTGTGTGTGTGTGTGTGTGTGTGTGTGTGTGTGTGTGTGTCCAGAAAAAAGCAAATGCATCTACAGTTCTACAGTTTCGTGTATCATTTCAGGGGGTTCATGGACTTTCTGAAGTCCACCTGGAGAAATCTAGCAGGGGTCTTTCGACAGACATTCCTCCCTGCAACCCCCCGCCCACGTCAGCTAGAGCAGCCCCTGCTTTTTATTTTATTTTTAAATTTATTTATTTATTTATTTTTGGCTGCCTTCAGTCTTCGTTGCTGCACGCGGGCTTTCTCTAGTTGCGTGGAGCGGGGTCTACTCTTCGTTGCGGTGTGCGCACTTCTCACTGCGGTGGCTTCTCTTCGTTGCTGAGCACGGGCTCTAGGCGCACGGGCTTCAGTAGTTGTGGCACGCAGGCTCAGTAGTTGTGGCTGGCAGGCTCTAGAGCGCAGGCTCAGTAGTTGTTGCGCACAATCTTAGTTGCTCCGTGGCATGTGGAATCTTCCCAGACCAGGGGTGGAACACGTGTGCCCTGGCATTGGCAGGCAGGTTCTTAACCACTGTGCCACCAGGGAAGTCCAGCCCCTGCTTTTTAAGAAGGGTATTTCACCTTCAAGAAAGATTTCCTTTGATCCAAATCTACTGCAGGAGAAAAAGATAAAGAAGGAACACCCAAATAGATGGTCTAGCTGTAATTCTACTTCCAACATTCTGTTGGTTTAAGTCCTTCCCATCAAGACTACTTTCTAGTCTCAGGTAAACATAACCAGACTGAATTCACCAGCATGGTGGTGTGAAGGGCACCTTCTCATTCAGATCCTTGTCATTCTTCTGGAACATTCCCCTGCCTGCCACACTTGCCAATTAGTTTGAAACTGTAAACATTTTTTTTTCTGTTTTGGCTGCCTGGCTTGCGGGATCTTAGTTCCCCCACCAGGGATTGAACCTTGGCTGGGCAGTGAAAGCGACGTACCCTAACCTCTGGACTGACAGGGAATTACCAGAAACTGTAAATAATTTAAATGGCTATCACCTGGGGACCGGCTTAGTAAGTTTTGCTGAATCCATCCCGTGTGCTGAGCTGCATCCCTTGAAAACAGTGCAGTGGATTTCCATGTGTTAATCTGCAAAGATGTCAATATATATTATTAAATGAGAAGAGCACGTTTACTGTACACTGTGATAGTATAATCCCATGTTTGTAAATAATGGGAAAAATATTTTTTAAATTTAAATATCTGAAGATAGACTCAAGGAATAATGTGGCAACCTCTAGAGAGTAGAATTGGAGGTGGGGGTTGTGCTTTTTACTCTATGTCCTCTATACATTTGTGTGGTTTTCAATGAGTATTTAAACATTTTATGACACATGAAACATAGTCTGTGAATTTATTTTCAGTGTAAAATAATAAGGCAAAACAAAGTATACCAAGCTCAGTCTTAGAGGAAGACTTTCATGCTTTGCTCATTATTTTTATAATAAAAACTTTACAAAAATCTCATTAACAGGAATATTTTTCACTGGAATGTAGAGGATTAGGAATGGTTTTTAAAAAGAAGACTGTGTCCATAGAGAAACAAATATGTGAAGTTTTCAAGTAATGTGTGAGGTTTGCCAATACTGAAGGAAACACAGAACAGACCTAACTCCAAAGTAAACAGACACACATACAACACTGCAGGCAACAAATTAATGTAGACACAGAGTCTTTAACAAGAGCATAAGGGCTCATGCCTTAACTCCCCTGAAGATATAGAACAGAAGCTTACATTTTAAAAATATGGTTGAAATAAGCTAAAATGACTAAAAGGATATTTGCTCAGCAAAGCCTTGATATCTGGACAAGTTCCTTCATGCACAGATTAGTATCAAAACTCAGGTGGCATTTCACCTGCTGCCCTATAGAGGGTGCCCTCGCACGTGGTCTCTGGGGCTGCAGCTGGAAGCACAGTAGACACCACCCCACTCCCATCCCCACCCACAAGTACAAGCCTCCACCAAAGCCAGCAGCTGGAAACAATTCTTAATGCTGCAGGAAGTAGGAGAAAATGACTATGTGAGTCAAAGCTAAAATTGGACATCAAAGACCACAGAAAAATATTTTCCAAGGCTGATGTGATGGTGGAGGTGGATGGGGGTATTAAAATACCAAAAGTCATGGCTTTGGAACTGCAATGAATGATAACATATATTGAGCACTTTATATATACCAAGTATCATGTGAGTGCTTTATATGCCTTCATAGCACAGGCTCTGGGGTCAGACTGCCTGAGTGAGAATAATGTCCCTACAGTTAAGCAGCTGTGTGACACTGGACGAGTGATGTACCTACTTACTTATTCAGCCTTGACAAAGAAGGAAATTGTGTTACATGCTACATCATGGATAAATCTTGAAAACATTGTGCTAAATGAAATAAGCTAAAAACAAAGAGACAAATATTTCATGATTTCACCTATGTGAGGTGCCTAGAATAGTCAAACTCATAGAGACAGAAAATAGAATAGTGATTACCAGAGGCTGGGAGCAGAGGGTAATGGGGGGTTATACTGGGTAGAGTTTCAGTTTGGGATGATGAAAACGTTCTGGAGATTGATGGTGGTTATGGTTATACAACAATGTGAATGCACGTAATGCCACTGAATTGTACCCTTAACAATAGTTAAAATGGTAAAATTTATGTTATGTATATTTTACCACCCCCCGAAAAAAAACCTTGAAAAATGCACATACCCTTTGCTTCAGTTATTCCATTTTGAGGATTCTATTCTAAAGAAATTATTGAATGTATACAAAGTTGCATTATAAGATGTTCATTGCAGAATTGTTCATTAAAGCAAGAATTGGAAACAACCTGAATGTCCATCAACAGAAAAAAGAGTAATTATGTTACACCCATACTGTGCCATACTGTGCAGCTGTTAAGAGTAAGAAAGGCCTATGCATCTTGATTCAGAGATTTCAGAGGCACACTGTGAAGTTGAAAAAGTCTGGGAAAATATTATATATGTAGCATGATAAATACATATAATGAACACATATACATATGTAAACACATCAGAAGGAGACCAGTAGGATGTACAACCATTACCTATAAAAAAGGGAGCAGAAGTGAAGCGAGGGGGTGATGGAAAAATTTCCTCATTTTCTTTGTATCTATCTCTATTCTTTGATTCTTGTACCATGATCATTCGTGTATTACAGTTGTTCTGGTTATCTTTTGCTGCATAACACCAAAACTTAGTGTAAAAATCTTTTTATTATAATAGCTCATGATTTTGTGGTTGGGATTTTGATCAGGGCACAGCAAGGACAACTTATGTCTGCCCCATGACCAGAGCTTCAGCTAGGGTGACTCAGATGTCTGGGGATCACTGGAATGGCTGTAATTGACTGGGGTTGTGTGTCTGAGGCATCAGTACTGGCTGTCTGCAGGTGATTCTTGGGTTCTTCTCCCTGTTGTGTCTGCTGGGACTGGAATGTCGAAAATGGCTTCTTCACTCCTGTGTCTGGTGCCTGGGCTAGGATGGCTGGAACAGCTGGAGATGACTAGGCATTTCACTCCATGTCTCCATAGCTTGGGCTGCCTCGAAGCATGACAGTCTTAAGGTAACCAGACTTTCTAGATGGTGGCTGGTGTTCCCAGAGCTAGCATTCCAAGAGGCCCCAGATAGCAGCTTCAAGACTTCTTATGAAGTCCCAGAAAGTTACTTCCAGTTCATTCTATTGCCTAAGCAAGTCACTATAGCCAGCCTAGATTCGGGGGGAAGAGGATTTGACACCCCCTGTCAATAGGAGAAGTAATCATGAAGTTGCAGCCATTTTTTAACTTACTACACTTAGACTCTTAACAGGAAATTCAACCTGACCCATGATTTATAGTAACCTTCATTGAAACAGAGCACACCCACCTCTCACATGTCTTTCATCGGTCATTACAAATGTACAGCCTCTTTGGAAATCCTCTGCCAGGCCTATTGCTTCCTTCCAGGTTTCCTATTAATTCTTCAAATTAATGTCGAGATCAGTGGTTCTCAATTTTGGCTGCACATTAAATCATCTGGGGAGCTGTAAAGAATCCTGATGTCCAGATGCCAAATACATCAGAATCTCTAGGGGGTGGTACCCAGGTGCTATAGTCTGAATGTTTATGTCTCTTCAAAATACATATGCTGAAATCCTAATGCTTGATGTGATGGTATTAAGAGGTGGGGCCTTTGGGAGTTGCTGAGGTCATGGGGGTGGAGCCCTCATTAATGGGATTAATCCTCTCATAAAAGAGACCCCACAGAGCTCCCTACCCCTTTCACCATTTGAGGACACAGAGGTTGGCAGTCTGCAACCTGGAAGAGGACACTCCCTTGACCATACTGGCACCCTGATCTTGGACTGCCAGCTTCCAGAATGGTGGGAAATTTCTGTTGTTTCTAAGCTACCAAGGATGTGGAATTTTGTTTTGGAAGCTCTAATAAACTTAAGACACACCAGGCATCAGAGGGTTTTTTTTAAAGCTCCCCAGGTGATTCCAATGTGCACATGGCTGTGAAGCACTGGTGTAGATTATAACTATTCCAGTACCAGTAGTTTCCAGAAGCAGCGCCTTAGCACATCAGCCAGTGATCATTGTTGGCAAAGCAGTGGATCGGCTGTGTGGACCTGGTCATGGAATTGCAGGAAGCCTTGAGAAGCCTTGACTGATGGTAAAAGGCTGGGTCCTCCCTTTCCAGGGATGACTCCTGTTCCCCATGGAGCCCCCCTTTGACTTTATAATTAAGGAGGTGGCATCTTTCACCTCCTTGCTACAGCCAGCTGCAAGGATAAAACAACTTGTGAGCAGGTTCTGCCTGTGCTCATCTGATCTTTACCCTGTAAGTCCTTTGCTCACGGACCTTGTTGAACAAAATGGACAGAAAACAGCACTTTGGGGAATAACATAAATCCTACAAGCTGCCTATTTACTTCCCAGGGGAAGCTCTACCCCATTGGAGTTGCCTGATAGACCCCCAGGGATTTTGGCAAACGCTGAGTTTCTGGGAGAAGAACACAGAGTGGAGCCTTTGGGAAGAAGACTCAGGTTAGTGGCTCATTTTTCTGCCAGCAAGGTCTTGAAAAAAAAAATGCAAAGGTTCAAGGCATACTCCCAGCATCTCAGAGCATGCAGAACCAACAGGAAGACCTGTCAGGGCCAAGGCCCCACGTCCCTTCCTGCCCCTTGTGTTCTCCTGTGCCTTTGCCTTAGCAGAACCTACAACCTTCTTCCTCTCCTTTCTGGAAGAGAGTTTTTCTTGAGGCTGGAGTGCAAGCCCTGCTTCAAACCAACAGCGAGATTGCCTGGGATAACCTTGCTAATCTTGCCATTATGCCTCTTTCCTTGGAGACATATATTTTTAATGAACTAGTTCAAATACACAGAACATAAATACCTATGTAACCACACTCATAATTAATGTTATGGTGTCTATTTGCTTGACTTTGTTATTTCTATTTTATAAGAAACAACGCATCTCTGGACCATCTATTTGTATTGCTGGCAGGGTAGTCAGATGTCTTTCATGTCCTTCTAGAGCGAGTTCTCCTAGCCAACAAGATGGAAGCTGCAAGTCCTTTTACCACCTTGCCTTGGTCATTGTTGGGGGCTCTCTAGCATTTGGAGGGCCCTGAGAGGAACACCTTAGAGGAGGAGTGCCAACCTGTCCAGGGTGAACTGTATATCTGGGGAGTTAGGGCAATGGAAGTATGCCCCACTCTAGACCAAGGTGAGGGCCGCTAGTTCTTTGCTGCTGCTCTTCACTCTCCCTCCCCCTTAGGAGAAGCCCCAGTTAATATAAAATGCAAAATAGGAATGGATAGGCCTCTCCTGGGGCCATTTGGTATGGTCTCACCTTTATGAAAGGCCTCAAGTTTTAATTTGTTTTTTCTTGGCCTCGCAGCATGTGGGATTTTAGTTCCCCTACCAGGGATCAAACCTGTGCCCTTTGCATTGGAAACGTGGATTCTTAACCACTGGACCTCCAGGGAAGTCCCAGGGCCTTAAGTTTTAGATTTTTTGAAGTTATCTCCAGTAGAACACCCAAGTCGTATTCTTGTGTTGAGTGTTAAAGATGCTAAATGCAAATACGTAAAATATATCACAATTTTAATAATATTTTAATTTTTTAGGAGCCTTAAAAATGTGGAGATAGGCTTTGCTAGACCTCTGGGAGGTCTTGACAACTGGAAAAGACAGGACGGAGGCTAACCTATATCATTCTGGGGAGAATTTCCCTCATTCCAGTTGTTAAAATGCCCAGATTTAGGGGCTGAATAAACTGATTATAAGTGCTAAGGAGAAGCCAATAGCTGAGCTTCCCTTCCCACCCCGTTCTACATCTTTACAGGGGACTTGAGAGGAAGCTGGGAGCCAAGCCTGGAGGCTTGTCTGAGCTTTGGGTGTTTCTGAGATTATTCTGCCCAAATCACTAGGCTAGAAATGTGAGAGGATTTCACAGTGGGCTCATTTCAGAATTAAAGATCATGGGGGACTTCCCTGATGGTCCTGTGGCTAAGGCTCTGTGCTCCCAGTGCAGGGGGCCCGGGTTCGACCCCTGGTCAGGGAACTAGATCCTGCATGCTGCAACTAAGACCCAGCACAGCCAAATAAGTAAATAAATATTTTTTAAAAAGAATTAAAGATCATGACGTTTCCTGGAGGGCCCTCAGGATGTTTGTTTGGGAATGTGAAAATGACTAGGTAAGCAGGACAAAGTGTACTGTATCTCACTCCCTACCATACTGTGAGCCCCTTGGAGGTGGATTCACCAGTCTATTCCTTGACTTCCTTGATTTTAGCTGATACAACATCCTCAATACACTGTGAAAGTATTACTGCAGATTCTGGAAAGTCACAAAAATCTTAAAGTGGCCCCTGCAGGATTTCTCTGCTTTCAAGAGACAAAAAACATGGCATCTTAAGGAGGACTGTCTCAGCTAGAGAAAAGGATGAGCCTCTCCTAGGTCCTTTAGTATCCTATTTTTACTGCCAGCTTTAATAGTTAGGCAGTGATTAACAATTGCTATATAAAATCCATACAGGGAGTTCCCTAGTGGTCCAGTGGTTAGGACTCTGTGCTTTCACTGCTGAGGGCCTGGGTTTGATCCCAGGTCAGGGAGCTAAGATCCCATAAGCCACATGGCCTATCCAAAAAAAAAAAGATCCATACAGTAGTTTTTTGTTTGTTTTTAAAGCCCCTTAGCAAGGGAAGAGGAAGCTAAAAAACAAAACAAAACAAAAAAACAGAAGGCAGAATTGGGAAGCAACTTAAACTCCTCCATCTCACTTCCACTTCACACAGCACCAAAGATGCTTCCAAAGGTATAAAAATACTTGAGAGGTCCAAGACGATTCTAGATTTTGTCCTATAGATAGAACCCTTGTTTTCTAGGGCTTTGGGGGATAATTATTTTACTAATTATTTTAATAATTATTAATTACTTTATTAACTATAAGTCCACAGGAAAACCAAAATAAACTTTTCAAAGAAGAAATAGAATGAATCTCATTTTCTAATCAATGCGGTAAAAAAAAATTTTTTTTAGAGGAAAAGTTTCTTGACCCCCAGCTTGACCAGCTGACCAACTCTTGGCTTAAAGAGGAAATAATAAAAACTGCAATGATGGGAATTCCTTGGCAGTCCAGTGGTTGGGGAACTAAGATCCCACAAGCTGCATGGGGAAAGAAAGAAAGGAAGAAGGAAGGGAGGGAGGGAAGGAAGGAAGGAAGGAAGGAAGAAAGGAAATATGAAAACTGTAATGACAAACTATTTTGAAATCATCAATAAGGAGAATATTTTATATAAAAATTATGGGATGTACCTAAAACTCATAGCCTTAAACACTTTTGCCATTAAACAACAAAGACTAGAAATAAAATACATTGATATTTATTGAAAGTTTATTTTGTATAGAGCCTGCATTTAAATATATTTCATTAACCTTTATAGTACTTATGAGGTGGGCACTGTTTTTTGCCCTTATCTTTTCAAAATGCTCAAAAGTTATAAGGCATATCTATGCAATGTTCCATGTTCTTAGTTTCCAAGAGCTATTTTACATCTCTTAATTCAAAGCTACAAACATTTATTAATGTTTAGTATGTACAGGGTACTTTAAGGGATAAAGAAATGAATTACCGCTGTTCTCGATCTTGTAAAACTCTAGTCATGTGTGTGATGTTGATGTATGTATATTGGAAGGGCAGGGGAGGACACAGGTCATAGTATGATTGCAATTAATCCTCCCAGCTAAGAAGAACTGTGTTAAGTGCTAAAAATGATCTCTAAACAAAGCACTGAGGGAGCCCAAAAGAAAGTAATTCTGACTTGGGGAGGGGGCAGGAATCAACTGCAGTACTTGTTGCCACAATTCAGGGCCTGCACCATGAAAGTTTTTGCAGCCTTGTTGAAGAATCTGTGCTTTATTATCAGGGCAGTGAGGCACCATTGGAGGTTCTGTCTGCGTGGGTGGATCTTTGTGTAAAGACATTTATTTATTTATATTTTTGGCTGCGTTGGGTCTTCGTTGCTGCGCGTGGGCTTTCTCTAGTTGCGGCGAGCGGGGGCTACTCTTCGTTGTGTTGCGCAGGCTTCTCATTGCGGTGGCTTCTCTTGTTGCAGAGCACAGGATCTAGGCACTCGGGCTTCAGTAGTTGTGGCTCGCAGGCTCTAGAGCACAGGCTCGGTAGTTGTGGCGCACGGGCTTAGTTGCTCTGCGGCATGTGGGATCTTCCCAGACCAGGGATCGAACCTGTGTCCCCTGCATTGGCAGGCAGATTCATATCCACTGCGCCACAAGGGAGGCCCGTGGACTTTATTTTTATTGTTGCAATTCTGTTTTATTATGTTTTTTCCCTTCAGAATTGTTTCTCAGATGTGGAACTGATTGATAAAAGAGGAGAAATATTTTAAGATTCTTAAAACACACTTTCAAATTGCTTTTCATAAAGTATGGTGCATTCAAAAGGTCTCTCTCCTTTGTGGAGACGTCGGTATCTATAAAGGTCTGAATGAAGAAAGCTTCTCTCACAGCCAGGGCATTTGTGGGGCTCCTCTCCTGAATGAGTCCTCTGGTGCTCAGTAGGTCTAATGTCAAGAGGTTCTTCCACGTTGGAGCTCTTAGGGTTCTCTCTCTATAGAGCGGTTATGATGATCTATAAGCTCTGCTAAGTCTGGGGATTTAGCACTGACTTTCCTTTGGATTAACGTTAACCAAACTAACTTGCTAATATTTCTTGGTAATGTTAATATTTAAACATTTCCTGTGACTTTCTAAATGTTTTTAGTCTTTTTTTTTTTTTTTTTTTTTGGTAAAATAGAACCATGGGAAACATCCCCCTCTAAAGTAACAATGAAGGGATGCAGAGTTCAAGGGTTTTTTTCTGCTTTGAAGAAGCTTCTTCATTTTCTCTCCTGATCTCAAAATCTGAGAGAAGAAACAGAAGTTGAACATGTCACACTATTCCACGGAGAAAGAGAGTGGGGGAAAGAGTTGTGCTAAACCAGTCATGGGATGATAGAAACTCTTAAGTAGATCCCAAAGCTTTTTGCTCCAATTAAGACTGAAATTTTCTTTCCTTGAAAACCTAACTATCTTGAAGTCAAATCATTGTTTCATTTCTTTGGAAGGATTTCTTTGCAGTCCTGCAATTCCTTCACCCATGACTCTTCTCTGTGCTCCACAGGGAAGCTCAGGCCAGCTTTGGTACTGGATATCTTGGCCATGACAGGAGGCATGTTAGTTTGGGTCACCACTGGTTTTTCTGAATTCAGACTGATTTCTGGGGCAGACAGCCTCTCTATATCTAGTTCTGTTTTCAGTTAGGATTATTTCATCTGGAACTTCTGTCAGGCAGTTTTTCAACATTAGGACAAAACTAAAATGAGGAGAAGGCTCCTTTTGTGGTTAATTAAGGCCATCGTCCCCAGTCTATGGAAGAGCAGTGAATTCTGTGTTAAAGTCAATAAACTAAATTATCTTTATATTATCTTTTGAATATTTTGATAATAGAATTATCTAAGTTAGGACTAAAATGTAAAGTAATTTTACTAAAATTCTGACTCTTTTAAGGCTGAGAAACATTCTCTTATTGAGTCCCAAGAAAAGAGAGAGAGGTAGAAGTGGGAGTTTTGGAACTATGTCCTGGATTATTTTCAGTTAAGAGATTTTCAAATAAAAATTGGTATCTGAACTGGGTTGGCTGGTGACTAGCAAAAAATGTCTTTGTATGTTTCAGCTGAAGTCTAGAAGTGGATTATCTTGAAATTAACCAAAACAACTATCTAACAATGTTTCTGGCAATCTAAGGACAACTAGTAAAATTTTCTCCAGCTCAATTTTCTGCCATGTCCTACCACTCCTTTTCTCACTGAGAACAGTTATGGTTTGTACCCTTTTTCTGTGTCCTTTCCTCTCCTTCCTCACATCTAACAAACTTTACTGTTCTGCAGTAAAATGTGAGTTGATAAATAGTGATTTAAGATCCAAATAGAGGAAAATGTTTAAATATTAATGTTACCGAACAACATTAGCAAGTTAGTTTAATGTTAATCTGAAGGATAATTTAAATTCCAGAACATTTTATCAAAATGCCTTATATTTTCATGGAGAAGGGGCAATATATTGCAGATCAATTTTTTAAAAATGTCTTTTGGGACTTCCCTGGTAGTCCAGTGGGTAAGACTCTGCGCTCCCAGTGCAGGGGGCCAGGGTTCGATCCCTGATCGGGGAACTAGATCCTGCATGCATGCCACAGCTAAAGATCCCACATGCCATAACTAAGACCCAGCGCAGCCAAGATAAATAAATAAATAATAAATTTTAAAAAAACAGTTAATTCCTTTAAAACAATTGTTTAAAAAAGAAAATGTGTTTCAAATGAAATGCCACTTAAAGTCACTGTTTTGTTTATGTTTGGATTTCAAAGCTAACTGTGGGATCAAAGAGTAATGTGTTACAGGTAAAAGCAAACCTGAAGCCATAGATCACAGGAAAACTGTAGTCAAGTAAAGTGGGAAGAAACCAAAACTGGGGAGAGTGGCAAGTAGCAAAGTCTTAGGGTGGCAGAAACCTGGAGGCCAGGATATCCTAAAATGAGAGTCAGGAAAAGCATTTCAGAATGACAGGAGCTCCTTATTTGCTCCTACGCCAAAGAGCACAGATGTGAAATTCTTAACGCTGCAGATTTCATCAAATGTCATTTTGAAAACCAGGCACAGACAGCTACACCCCGCCCCTTGAGTGCAAGGGACTCTATAAGACTCAGGTAAGGACTGAAAGTAGCTCTAGAGACAGAATTTAGTACCCATGAGAAAGAACTAAGACCAGGAGTAGTAGGGTTTTTTAAATCTGAAATTCAAAATTGTTTTTTCTTCTACATAATAGGGAGCCACCGATAGCTAAGGACAAGAAAATACAGTTGACTTGTACAACATGGGTTTGAACTGCGTGAGTCCACTTACACATGGAAATTTTTCAATAAATACATATTACAGTACTACACAACCCACTGGTGGTTGAATCCGTGGATCCAGAACCACAGATATGGAAGGCCAACTGTAAAGTTACAGATGAATTTTCCAATGTGTAGAGGGTTAGCGCCCCAAACCCCCACTGCATTGTTCAAGGGTAAACTGTATAAGAATGTGAAATCAACAGTGGCTACTAGAGGGCATACTTACTTCCGTTAACTTACATTTCACCCAGTCTTAAAGTAGTGGGTTTAATCTTTTTCATCATTTAGAGAACTTAATGAAAGCCATGGATCCACTTCCTAGAAAATACATGTACACATGCAGTTTTGTGTACAATATCAAAAGGTTTACAAAATCTCCAGATCCACCCATGTGACCCTCTAGAACTGTGTTGATGGTAGCCACTACCTAGTGGGTCTTAGCAACACTAGCTGCATTTTAAGTGCTCAGTAGCCACCATCACAGTAAGTTCTATTGTACTTAGAACTGCTGCTCTAGAATTTCTAGACCCTAGGTTAAGAACTCCTGCCCCAAATGAACCCCTATAGTTCTGCTGGCCTGTAACACCACTCCCAGTCATATTGGTATTTGACTATTAAAATACCATCTGTAAAAGTTATTTTCTCTCCCTGAATATAGATAGGCCTCAAAGAAATGGAGGAATACTATCAGTAATTCTGAATAACTCTGAAAGTCTGTCTAGCTTTAAGTACCTGTTAATAACATAAAATCAAAAGGAACTTAGATAGCAAATTGGTTTATCCTTCATTCTTACCATCTCAAGGTATGTGTAGTTTTGCAGACATTCCCATGCTCCACATCCTGCAATAATAATCCAAGTGGCTTTTCTGTGAGATAGGGTAAGCCTTCAGGAATTTGCTGTGCATTAGTAACAGCTAATATTGAGTTCATGCTAAATGCCAGGTATGATTCTAAGCATCCTACATATGTTAGACCGGTTAATCCTCACCCAGTGTTATAAGGTGGGTATAGTATTATCCCCTTAAAACAGGTGAAGGAACTGAGGTTTGAGGCTTACTGAGATTGAATAACTGATCTGAGATGACATAGTAAATGCCAGAGAGGTGGTTATTAGGTTAGAATCTATTTTCTCCTGAAATATGAAGATCTAAAACATGAAAAAAATGGTCTTACAGGACTCTGAGGTCACATGTCTCAACAAGGCTTTCTGAAATGGAACTGCAGCAGCCTGTGTGCTGTGAGGCCTCTGGGTCTGAATTTGCCACAACAGCTGGTGGACCTTTTCTCTGGAGGGTGTCAACTACAAATTGGCATTTTCCATTGGCACTTGCCATCTACCTCTACAAAGATTAAATCGTGCTGCTGCAGCTGCTGACTTTCAACACCCCTTGAAAGGAGTTCAGGGTGGAGAGCTGAAATGAGGTACTCTGTGCTCGGGGGGAAAAACTGGCAGAACAGGTCTTCAGATAGTTAGATATTTTCAGGAGCCAATTTTATGAGCCCAATTCTTGTATCTCCTCATATCTAGAAAAGCACTAAAATCCTTCATGGTGACTAGCAGTAACCTACACGAGACTAGCAGAAACCTTCTGTAAAAACTATGTGCTTGATTGCATGTACTCCCCCTTCACCAAAATCATTTATATACTGACCTTCCCCCCTGACTCTTTGGAGCAGTTTCTCAGAGCTATTTGGTACGCTGTCTTCTGGGCTTCAGTCCTCATTTTGACCCAAATAAAACTTAACTCACAACTCTCACGTTGTGCATTTCTTTTTTTGAGTAGACAAGTGAAACAAAAAAACAAAACACAGTACTCAGGACTCTTTCCGCCGCGTCATTGAAAGTTGACCCTCTCCGTCCCCACATCACCCTTTACCATCATGACTTTAGCGACAGACTAAAGTGTGATCCTGGGCAAGTGACTTAACTGACACTCTGTAACAGGGGGATGGTAATAATAGCGTCTCGTTCCTACAATTTTGTGTGCTGTGACGATCCAGTTGCATGTAAGCAGGCGCTCAATAAACGATTACTGTTTGTCATGATTCAACCCCACGACGCTTTTATCTCCTGAGACCATGGGCTTGACCGTCGCTGGCGGGAATGGAGGAGGTGGGCCGACCTGGGCCGTGTCTCACAGCTGGGCAGCCCTCCCCTCACCAGCACAAAGCTTCGACTGCGCCGGCCAGGGAATCGACCCTCCGGGTTTCCTTCCACTTGCCCCTCACGATGAAATTTCATGGCAGACCAAGGAGGGAGATGAACAAGGATCTCGCCCCCTCATCAGGGCTGGACAATAAAAGGCACGCCCCCGGCAAGTTTAAAATCGGAAGCCGGTAGTGCGGGCTGGGTCCGCAGCGGCCCTGGGGGACGTCCAGCCGCCTGCAGCCGGACCCTGGGCGGACATGAGAGCACCACGGGCCACAAGCCCACTCTCCCCACTGACGGTCTCCGCACTCGGCCCCGCAGCGCCAGCACCTCAAGGGCGCAGGCGCGAGCCGCGCTGCCTACGGCATCTCTCCGCAGGCCCTGCGGTGGCGCTGACCCAGCCGGGGCCCACTCTTCTCCGCCTCTCCCAGGCGCCTAGCAGGCGGCCGAGTGGACCCTGGCTCAAATGCCTCGGAGGCTGCCCAGGCGGGTGGACCCTCTCCTGCAGCTCTGCCCAACTGCAGCCGGGTGGGGACCACCTTGAAATCCGTTTTGACCTGGACAGCGATTCTCAAATTTGTCTGTGGGGGAAGAATTTTTCCACTTGTCTGTGGAGGAGCTTGTTAACAATTCAGATTTTCGGGCCTCACCCTGACAGAGGCACAGGATCTCGCGTGACTCGGAGATCTGCACTTCAGTAAGCTTTCCGAGGGATTCTGACACTGGTAGTCCTGCGGTCACACCCGATTTGCGCTTAATTTCCACTAACACACCTACAGATTCCGGCTCGCAGGGGTTTCTGAGATCCCGGAGCTCGCCCGATGGCCCCGCCTCTCGGCCCCAATTGGCCCTTCGCTTGTCCCGCCCCTGTGGGCAAATCTTTTCTTCTGGTTGGTCAGCGGTGAGTGTGTGGCGAGACCTGACCCAATGGGCGCTATAGTTCTCGGAACGTGACCGGGAAGTTGGTCCGGAGCAGGCGCCGTTGGTTGTTGACGCCTAACGCGCTCTGAGACTTCCGGCGTGGGAGCTGAGCTTCGAGTCCTGCGTGAGTCCGCGGCAAGGGGGAAAGCGCGGTGCTTAGGTCCTGCCCTGGGGCGGTCCTGGAGGGGCGGGCCAGGGGGTGGTGTGGCGGCGCCCGCAAACGGCTGACACCGAGGCGCCGGAGCCGGCTGCACCCGCCCTGTAGCCGAGCTCCTCGGCCGGGATTTGGGGCTTCGGGGCCCCCGGCTCTTGTGGACGCCCGCCATCCTTGCGCGGGGCCCGGGGCGCCTTCCTAACTGGGCGCAGCTGGTTTCGGGGCCAAGGAGGTGTGGGGACCTGAAGATGGCGTCGGGTCCGGGCTTCCAGGACCGGGAAGGGCTCCTGATAGTGAAACTGGAGGAGGACTGCGCCTGGAGCCAGGAGCTGCCCCCGACAGACCCAGGACCCAGCCCGGAGGCCTCCCATCAGCGCTTCAGACGGTTCCGCTTCCAAGAGGCCGCTGGGCCCCGGGAAGCCCTCAGTAGGCTCCAGGAGCTTTGCCATGGGTGGCTGCGGCCTGAAATGCGTACGAAGGAGCAGATCCTGGAGCTGTTGGTGCTGGAGCAGTTTCTGACCATCCTGCCCCAGGAGATCCAGAGCAGGGTGCAGGAGCTGCATCCGGAGAGCGGCGAGGAAGCGGTGACTCTGGTGGAAGATATGCAGAAAGAGCTTGGGAGACTGAGGCAACAGGTGAGAGAAAGAGCTGTTTTATTTGCGGTTTGTTTGACCCTGAGGACTTGGACATCGCGTTGGCCCAGTTACCCCTACGAATTTACTTGGTTTTCCTGAGTAGACCTTAGGTGGGCAAGAAGCCTTTTTGTAGTTTAGCGAGGAACTTTCATTCTCCAGATTTTCCCCAAGTGGACAGAGCGAGAAGTGAAGAGTGCCCTGTTTCCACATGGAGGCAGTGTCTCTGCATTAGTGTGAGCCCAGGAGTTAGCTCGCTAGGTTCAAATACTCTGCTTCGTAATAGTTTGGGACTTTGGGCAAGTTACTTAATTTCTTTGGGCCTCAGATTTGGTAAAATGAGAATGGTAAGATACCTCTCGGGTTGCTTTGAGCATTAGAGCAGGATGTAGTTTTGATCACACTACTGGTTTACAGTTAGTGCTTAATAGCTGTTAGCTATTGTTATATTACAGTTAGCAGTCTAATCTCTACAAAGCTGGGTGGCAGTTAATAGGACTTACAAAACTGGCACTGAAACTCTGAGGCCACTTGCCCCAGGGCCACCCAAGTTTAACTTACCCAGTAGTCAGGAATGGACGCATCTTGAAAAGGTGGGGGAAAGCGAGAGGGAATGAAGTGTGTCAGAAGAGCTGTGTGGGGAAGGTGTGCACTGGAAGTGAACTCCCTCCACCCCTCACACACATTTTCTCAGGTGTACACGGGGTCAGAAAAGTTTGGTTTTAGTGTAAACCATTCTTCTCTCTTGGTGGGTCCAAAGGGATTGCCAGTGGTCCTCCGTTGAAGGCTTGCCCTCAGAATTCTGTACTAATTTCCCTTCCTTTCGGGCCCTGTTGTGATGGTGAGTGATGTGGGTTGGTTCCCAGGTGACAAACCATGGGCGGGGAACAGAAGTGCTTTTGGAGGAGCCTTTGCCTCTGGAAACAGCACGAGAGTCACCGAGCTTCAAGCTGGAGCCAATGGAGACTGAGCGAAGCCCTGGCCGCAGGCTGCAGGAGCTGCTAGGCCCCAGCCCCAAAAGGGATCCCCAGACTGTAAAGGAGAGGGGTGAGGAACAGTTCTCTGGGAAAGTGGGAGGGAGGAGGGCCTTTGGGGTTGCCCCTGACACCAGCAGAACGCAGCATGGCTGCCAAGGAGGGGGCATTTCTGACCTGAGGGTTTCCAGATGTGGCATGAGAGACCTAGAAGTGGTTTGGATTCCTCTTGGGGTGGGTGGAGGGAGGGGGATCTCTTAGTAAGCCCTTTTGTATGCAGAATGGAGACATTTAGAGCTCAGTGAATGATTGGGGGCTTTAATGCTTGGGCCAGCAGGGAAGACTGCTGGTACTCTGTTGTTTTGAATATCGCTTTATTATTTCTCGGTTGCCTTCTTTTGTTCAGTGTTCGATCCTCAGAGCAGATGCTGGGTGTTGGGGAATGGATACTGTGCTGTGATAATCCTTGGGTTGCCAAGAATTAGGAATGCGTTCTCATCATAATTTCTGTCACCTTCAGCATTATCTGCTCCCTGGCTTTCTCTCTTTCCTCCCGAAGGAAACATGGAAGACAAGGAGCTGACTGGGCCCCAGGTGATGTGGAAGTTCCCATTGTCTCCCTGCAGTTGCTCTTGTGGGGGTGGGTTCCTTTTGCCACTTGGAGAGGATCCTTTCTACCTCACCACATGCATCTCCCCCACCTTCTTTATTTGTCCTCCACACCTCACTTGTAGGCCTCCCCCTTCTTCCCCATGAAATTTCTCCTCAGCACACCTGGGTTTTGCCCCTTTAACCCATGACTCTGCTTGAATTGTTCTTGGTGCCTCAGGGCCTAAAGGCGATCTTGTGCTGTTTCAGTTGCCTGAGAGCTTAGAGGACGTGGCTATGTACATCTCCCAGGAGGAGTGGGGGCATCAGCATCCTAGTAAGAGGGCCCTCTCCCAGGACACGGTGCAGGAGAGTTATGAGAATGTGGACTCACTGGGTAAGGACTTCTTTTCCAGGGATGAAGGCTGAGCCATTTCTGACCAGGGTCCTGTCCCTTAGGTGCTCACCTCCCAGGTATAAGTTCTGAGTTTAGCCAGACGACCTGCTTTTGTCTAAAGTCCCTTGGACTAAGATCACTTAAATATTTGCCAGGTGCCACAGTTGGCACACTTCAGGGCCCCAGCTGCCAGGGCTGAGGGCGGGGAGTCTGAGCCATAATGAACTTCCTAAGGCAGAACAAGTCAAATCCAATGGTGCCGACCCCCTCCCCACTTCCCATCCCTCACACACAGATCACAGGATGCTATAGGGCTCTAAGTTCTTGATGCCTTGCAAGTTCAAAATGCTTATTCTTCTGACCTCACTTATGTTTTCTATGTTCCATTAGTATTTCTGGGCTCTTCCCCAGAGGCACACATTTCAGGAGCACTGGCATCAACAGTCCAGCTCAGTGCTCAGTGGCTGTCCCAGTCCTTAAGAATTCAGGAAGAGGGAAGGCTTTGTGGAAATTTGGAAATGATATATATCTAAAACAGGGTCTAAGTAAGTTAGATTTAAATTAAGATGCATCTACGTGTTGAACTATTATGCAGAGATTAAAAATGAGGTCTGTGAAATATGACCAAAAACTGATAGTTGGATTTAGGTGGAAAGTGTGTGGGTATTGTATAATTCCTTCATTTTTTATGCATGTATGAAAATTCTCATAATAAAAAGTTGGGGGGAGTCTTAAAAAACAACATAAAACAGGATTGTGTATGTTACCATTATAGCTATATTGATGCACACCCAGTAGAAGAGTCACACTGCACTTCGTTTTCATACATGAGGTTTTCGTAAAGAGAAGCACGGTTATCTCACTTGCACTAATTTTGCAAGGGGGTCACTGCTGTGTTTGGTTGCCTTCCAGGGGCCTTCTCCAAGTTTTCTGTCACTGTGCTGTGGCTTGGTGCCCTACGTTGAGCACAGCTGTTTCAGTGAGTGCTAAATAGGAAGAGTTCGGATCACAAGTTCTTGAAACTAAACTTTTTAAAGTCCGTGTTTGCTGGAGTTGGAGTGAGCACAGCACAGGGTGGCCCTTTTGGGTTTTAATCTCAGGGTCCTCTTAGAGTCCCAGGTCCTTTTCTGATTGTCCATCATATTACGTTTTCTCCTTCTGGAGTTGCCCAGTCAAACTTAGATCTATTTTATATGTATCCATAAGAGTCAAGGCTCTTTCACAGTATTAAACTGATTCCTCAAGGAACTGACCACCCTGACCATGTTTATTTGTTTGATTGTTTTAATTACAAAAGTTTTACATTCTCATTGCAAAAAATTCCAAGTACTACAAAAGTGTAAAAAGAAAAAGCCACAGTCTCCTTCCTCTAATTTCTTTCTCTAGGGGTAACCAGTGGGAAGAGTTTAGTGTATGTTCCAAGTAATTGCTGTCAGATTTCTGTATCCATTCACTGAAGGCAGGGAACAAGACTGTCTTTGTTTGCCCTGCCTGGTAGAGGAAAATGGTGACATAGAAATCCTTTTCTTTCATTGTGAACAGAGTCTCAGGTTCCCAGTCAGGAGGCCCTGAGCACCCAGGTGGAACAAGAAGGAAAGCCCTGGGATCCCAGTGTCCAGACTTGCAAGGAGGGCCTGAGCCCCAGAAGCCCAGCTCCAGGTAAGAAACACAGTTGAGCAGCCTGTGCAGCTAGCCTCCCACTGTTGGGAATGAGGCATTTGAGGGTCTTGGTGTAAGGCTACCCCATCACCACTGCCAGGGAGGTACATTCTTCCAGTGTCCCCACTGCCCATTTCCATCCCAGTGATGGCAGGCGAGGTACCCAGGGTGCAAAGTGTAAGGAGGCATTCACTCCTGGGCTCATTTGCCCACCCTAGTCCCAATCCTGCTCCATCTCACCCATTACCCAAGGGCAGAAGCCAGAGGCTCAGTTGGAGAGGGAGGTCAGGGCCCCTACAAGGGAATTCAAGACTGGTTTGATCTCTGATTCCTGAGTGATGGCTCCACCCCTTATGTGGATGCCTGTCTACGGTGCTTTACCTATATGGGGAAGACAGGAAACTGAGGTAGAGCCAGCCCTTCTGGACTTCTGACCTACAGGCAGTAGCACACATGGGATTTCCTTTTCTCTGGTGTAGAAATAACACGGGTTTGGTTTCTCGATCTTCCAGGGGAAGAGAAGTTTGACAACCTGGAAGAAAGTGCTCAGTCCGTTTGCCCTGAGAGCATTCACTCTCGGGCGCTGCTGCCTGGCCAGGCCAGAGGGGAGGTACCCTGGAGTCCTGAGCAGGGAAGGCCTCGTGACAGGGCAGAAGAGCATTGGGAGCCTCCCCCAGTGGTTCGGATGGAGCAGTCCTTAGTGGGGGCCACAAGTTGCAGAGAACTGGGGCGGCCAAAAGAACTGCAGCCGAAGAAGCTCCATTTATGTCCCTTGTGTGGCAAAAATTTCTCTAACAACTCGAACCTGATTAGGCACCAGAGAATACACGCAGCAGAAAGACTGTGTATGGGTGTGGGGTGCGCTGAAATCTTTGGCAGGAATCCCCACTTTTTGTCACTACACAGAGCACACTTGGGAGAGGAGGCCCATAAGTGCCTCGAGTGTGGAAAAAGCTTCAGTCAGAATACCCACCTGACTCGGCATCAGCGTACCCACACAGGTGAGAAGCCCTATCAGTGTAACGAGTGTGGAAAGAGCTTCTCTTGCAATTCCAACCTCCACAGGCACCAGAGAACGCACACAGGTGAAAAGCCCTACAAGTGCCCTGAGTGCGGGGAGATCTTTGCTCACAGTTCTAACCTCCTTAGGCACCAGAGAATTCACACAGGAGAGAGACCTTATAAGTGTTCCGAGTGTGGGAAAAGTTTCTCTCGTAGTTCTCACCTTGTCATTCACGAAAGAACTCATGAGAAAGAGAAGCTGTACCCCTTCTCTGAGTGTGGGGAAGCAGTGAGTGACAGCACCCTCTTTCTTGCCAATCATGGGACCCACAAGGCAGAGAAGAAACTCTTTCAGTGTATAACTTGTGGGAAAAGCTTCCGGCAGGGCATGCACCTCACCAGACACCAGAGAACACACACAGGAGAGAAACCATATAAATGTACCCTCTGTGGGGAAAACTTCTCTCATAGATCCAACTTAATCAGACACCAGAGAATTCACACGGGAGAGAAACCCTATACCTGTCATGAGTGTGGAGACAGTTTCTCTCACAGCTCCAATCGGATTCGTCATCTGAGAACCCATACAGGAGAGAGACCCTATAAATGTTCTGAATGTGGAGAAAGCTTTTCTCGGAGTTCACGCCTTATGAGTCATCAGAGAACTCACACTGGATAGAAACAATGGGATTTCTTTTGGGCCCAGATAAGGTGGCATATTCAGAGGGTCCTCTTGTTAAGAGCTGGTATTTCTTACCCAGCATGATCTGCATCTTTAAGGTAATTACTCCAAAGAGGAACCAGGGGAGGGTTGTTGTGAGGGAGGTGCAGAGGCAACAAAGGATTAGCGTAAAACTGAAAAGGAATTCTGTTGGAACTAGTGAGGATGGCAAGTCTTTGAAGTGACCCTCTCAGTGTGGAATCCCCTCTGAGGTTCTTCCAGTCTCAGGGCACACCTACCCCCTCAGCGTATTTAGCCAACTTGAGACTGGGGTGCCTTACTGTGTCCAGTGTGTATCCCAACAACTTTGGGAATCCACAGACTTCCTGGTGTTGCTTCCTCACTTGGGACATTCATCAGGAGCTTTTGGGCTCCTGAGGCCCTTGAGACCAAAGAAGAGGGGCCAGGTCTCCTGGGAGACCAGCTGGAGGCACCGAAAAACTGGTGGTGAGTTGCAGCTCTTCTGAAGGCCTGGCTGAGAAGCCACAAGCAATCCTGGCACCCGCCACAGTACCCTCAGTGACCTGACAGTAGGGCTTATTGGCAGGTCATGCATGTAACTGTCACCTCAAACAAAAAGGAACCAGAGACCTAAGGGAAATAGTAAGATGGAATTTGCAGGTCAGCCAGGAATTGGCAGAGGAAACTGGGGTCTTAATTAGTTTACCCTTTGCAAAGATCAAGTCCTCAGAGGGTTCCATGAAAGATGGGTTCCCTGGGAGACTTTGAAAATGTGGATCCTGGGGAAATTAGGAATCATGCCTTTCCCTGTTGAAAATATGTTTGGATGGTAATAAATATCTTCAGGAAACATGAGTGTGTGACTCATCATTGAGGGCCTTTGACTTGGCTTCCAGTGTTGATCGGTCTTCCACCTGCTTTGGGTAGAGGACCTGGCTTTCTCTTTGTGGTCTTACTTGGTTGCTAAGGAGGGTTCAAAGGTGACAACAGACAGGCTGAGGGAGGGAGTGTGTGGCCCTGGCTGGCTCCAGGCTGGGACTGCTATGTGGTAACAGAGTCAAGTCCAGTGGCTGCTTGGGGTGATGTCATAAGGGTGTGCTAGAAGGTTTTTTTTTCCTTCTATGGTGTACAGCCGTAAACATTGTCTTTTTTTAATAATAAAAAAAGATTATTCTTTGTTTTTGGCTGTGTTGGGTTTTCGTGGCTGTGCACGGGCTTTCTCTAGTTGAGGCAAGTGGGGGCTGCTCTTCATTGCAGTGTGCTGGCTTCTCACTGCGGTGGTTTCTCTTTTTGGGCTCTAGGCGCGCAGGCTTCAGTAGCTGTGGCACGCAGGCTCAGCAGTTGTGGCTCGCAGGCTCTAGAGCGCAGTCTCAGTGGTTGTGGCACATGGGCTTAGTTGCCCCATGGCATGTGGGATCTTCCTGGACCAGGGCTCGAACCCGTGTCCCCTGCGTTGACAGGTGAATTCTTAATCACTGTGCCACCAGGGAAGCCCTGAACATTGTCTTTTGATTGTTTAGAATGTTTACTTTCTTGCAAAGTAGATAAAGGAAGATCTGGCTCGTCAAAGACAAGTTATTTTGGTTGAGCAAATGGTTCCCAGGAAAGATGGTTCTGATATAACTGCGTTATTGCCCATTAGTAGAGGGAGGAGATACAGGAGAGGGCAAAATTAGTAGGGGACAGCATTACATTTCAGAATGGGGAATCAGGAATGGGAATTCTAGGAGTGTGTTTCTTTGGAAAAGAGGTAGAATACCAGGGAGAATTCAAGGAGTAGGAAATTCTGATGCTAGGAAAACATCTCAGGGTTTGGCCCTGGAAGAAAATATCTAACTAGCTGTTCTTTGGGAGAAAAAGGTAAAACATTCCATTGGCAACAGGCTATTAAATATAGCACTTTTAAGTAAAGGAAGTAACCCTGCGTGCCCCCCACTCTTGCTTATATCTGTTTCTCATTTCTGTACCATTTTCTTACCCTCAAGAGGGCAGTGGTAGTGTGGGGCTTTGGGGTCAGGGAAGGGAGGTGAGGATTTGAAACAGATTAATGTGGAATGGACAGTAGTAGGAGCAGGACAGGGCTACTGTGGCTGCCAATGCCATGAAGTGGGTGGGTGGTGTAAAGTTGACGTTAGTAAGCACTCTGGTTAAGATGGCAACTTATGTGGATTGTAAACCTCATGAGAATAGAAAGCACTTATAGAAAGATCCTTATCCCTCATCCCCCATAATACTATCCATACAGACCTTAGGATGTGGTCTAACTGGCATTGCTCCTACTTGGAGTACTACAGTTTGAGCCAGAGCAAGAGGACCCCCAGGTGTTCACTCCTGCCACTAAGAAGGCTTTCCAATAGTAGACTTCACCCAGTCCCTGTCTAACTCCCCTTCTAACAAACTTAACATGCAGAGCTCTTCTTGGCCTTGTTTTCATGAGGTGATGTCACAAAATATTTCATGTAAAACACTTAGCACAGAGCCTGGCACATAGAAAATACTCATCTATTTGTGCCACCTGTGGGTAGATAAAACTGGCAAATTGCCTTTTTTTGTAGCTTTTTGTTTGTTTTTACTGCAGGTTCTTACTAGTCATCAATTTTATACACATCAGCATATACAGGTCAATCCCAATCGCCTAATTCAGCACACCACCATGTCTTTCTTCTTAAGTACCTGGCAGTCAGAGCAATGTAAGACCACGCTGGGGAATTCCCTGGTGGTCCAGTGGTTAGGACTCGGCGCTTTCACTGGCAAGTTGGCCTGGGTGCAGTCCTTGGTTGGGGAACTAAGATCCCACAAGCCATGTGGCACAGCCAAAAAAAAAAAAGCATGCTGTCAGGAATTCTGGGGAGCAGTCTGCTATTGACAGGATTGATGACTTCATCATTATAGTTATATTTCAGAAAGCAGGTCAGAGGCCCTTACTAAAGGGTTCCATGAAGGCACTGCAAGGGAAGGCCAAGTATATATACTTTTACACTACACACATATGTTTCACATTGTTATTTTTACTCCATTAGTTCTCTTGAAAAAGAAACCAGAACTGATTCCAACAGGCTTTTTCGTCAAAGGGAGACTAATGCTGGGGGCAATAAAGACCCCTGCCCTTTCAGTCCAAATGGGTACAAAGGAGAACTGGGAGATGTGGACTGACCCTGAGCAATAGCCACACACCCTTGCAGCAAAGGTAGCCCATGAGACCAGCAGAAAGGTTCCTAGGTGGAGAATCAGTACCACATGTAAACAGAAGCCTGGCAGAGGCAGACTAAAAGCAGCAGGCCCGACATCAATGGGGACAAAACCCCTTACCGCCAGAGACCAGAGGAAGTGTTAAAACAGTACCAAGTTGTTCAGTTTTTTTCCAGGGAATACTATCAGAAATCACTTTAAGAATTTTTACTGCAGTAATGAAAGAACTTACAGGTCTCAATAACGCAGTTAGGAGGTAGAGGTAGTGGTCTAGGTAAATTCAACAATGACAAAATGGATAATGAAAAATGGCATAGCTCCCGCCCCAATTCTGACAAACGTTCCAGTTAATGTCCTCAATTCATCACTGAGACACCTTGAATGTCCCAGAAGCTTCTGTTAAGAAATCAAAACTGATGACTCACCAGGATCCAAAGCTGCTTCAGGGAGATAGTGAGATTTCTTCAGGCAGAAAGGATGGGAAAAGAAAATACTAAGAAGTTTCTGAAATCCTAGGGTGTGTTTTGGACATAACGAGGAATTGTGTTTGCCTCTCCATCCCCACTTTCCCTCTAGGCAGGAAAACGTTCTAAATCCTGGGTGTGGTTCCCCACTCAGAGGGTGAAGCTGCTCTTGAGGGGATTTCTCGTTCTCTTGGCAGGGGGTCCAGATTAAGTTTGGGAATCCTGCCCCAGCCACTGGTGCAAGAGCGAGGTGCCTGGGTTTCTCCGAGCAGCTCTCATCTTCAGGAATGATTTCCAGAACCCCAAACTTCAGTCCTTTCTCAGGCTTGGGCAAAGCCAACGAGTCTGCGCGTCCCGCAGCTTAGCTTCCGGCGGCAACTGGGACAGGGCGCCGCTACAACCGCCCGCGTGCCCCACCGGCTGGTCCCATGGAGGACAGCTCCTAAGCCGGCCCGGGAGGAGCAACGGCTAGGGGGTGGTGGCGCTCGGCAGCCTCCTCGCCCCGGCTGCACGCACCTGCAGCGTCTCCCTTCAAGGCCCCCCTCCGCCCGCAGTCCCGGAGAACCTACGCTCGCACCACACCCGGAGGCCCTCGGGCACGCGCTCCACGGCTGCGCAGGGGCGCGCCCCCTCCTCAGGCCCACCCTCCGCGCAGGCCCCGCCCCTCCCCGGCTAGACCGGGCCTCGCGCCGCCTGCAGGCTAAGACTCCGGCGGTTGGGCCAGGCGGCTCGGCGAAGGGTTTCCCTCTCCTTCCACCCAGGAGGTTACGAGCGGTTACCAGCGGCGTGCCAATACTCCCCGAAACTTCCCTGTCCGCAGGTGCGCGCGCTAACCCGGGGCCGACAGCGGGACCGGGCATCTAGGCCCGCCCTAGTGTTCCCGCAGGCCGCGAGCACAGAACTGGGCGGGGGTGGGCAAGTGGGAAGGAGCGTCTCGGGGTCGGGGAAGGGCGGGCCTAGAAGCCTACGAAAGCTCTTAAGCACGCCAGGCACCTCTTCAATTTTGTGTTAGCTCTGTCTGGCTACTGGGCAGGGAACGGATGGGAGAGGACGAGAAAGCAGAGCGGGAGACCAAGGAGACAGGTGCAGAGAGTGATGCCGCCTGGATCAGGAAACGAGCAGTGAGGAGGGAGAAGTGGACACGAGGTAAGACCTTCAGGACGTAGAGCCGACAGGACTTTACGTGGGTCCAGCCCGAAGTCTAAAATTGTAGGATGACCTCCAAGGGCACTGAAAATCTGGCCGATTTGTCTTTGCTCGTCTTCTCTGCTAGCGGCCCGTACAGCAACCATCTAGGACTTTGCCGCTTCCGAGGGGAGATGCACTCTCATACCGAACAGCCTGTGCAAACGCTCCCCTTTGCCCGTACTGCCCTTCTCCCTCTTTCCCCCACACTATAAAGGCCAGCTCAGAAGTCACACTTGCCCGGCTCAGATATGTCCCCTACCACCCAAGCACTCGCAAAGCCCTCTCTGTACTCATCTTAGCTCTTACACATCCAACGCTGGTTTGTTCCTATTCCTTTTCTTTGTAATTCTAAACGCCCAACACCACACTCTGTGCCTAGCAACGTGAAATTTGCAAAATCAATGAATACTTTTTTTTGTTTTGCTGTGCCACGAAGCTTGCGGAGTATCAGTTCCCCAACCAGGGATTGAACCCCGGACCGGCAGTGAAAACCTGGAATCCTAACCACTGGGCCACCAGGGAACTCCCTCTATGAATACTTTTGAAAAGGGTGTGACTGCCAGTCATTTATTCTGGGACTTTATGACCATTGGGGGAAAAACAGATGTTTAATGCATTGAAGTAGTGCTGTCCAGTATGATCATCTGACATTCCCCCTCAACTTCTTCCACAATCCATTCTATGCTAGGCTTGAAAGGTGTCTCCACAAATGCTAATTATTTTTTTCTTTTTTTTTAAACATCTTTATTGGAGTGTAATAGCTTCACAATGGTGTGTTAATTTCTGCTTTATAACAAAGTGAATCAGCTATACATACACATATATATCCCCATATCTCCTCCCTTTTGTGTCTCCCTCACACCCTCCCTATCCCACCCCTCTAGGTGGTCACAAAGCATGAGCTGATCTCCCTGTGCTATGCCCCACTAGCTATCTATTTTACATTTGGTAGTGTATATATGTCAGTTACTCTCTCACTTCATCCCAGCTTACCCTTCCCCCTCCCCGTGTCCTCAAGTCCATCCTCTACATCTGTGTCTTTATTCCTGTCCTGCCCCTAGGTTCTTCAGAACTTTTTTTTTTTTAGATTCCATATATATGTGTTAGCATACGGTATTTGTTTTTCTCTTTCTGACTTACTTCACTCTGTATGATAGATTCTAGGTCCATCCACCTCACTACAAATAACTCAATTTGTATGGCTGAGTAAATATTCCATTGTATATATGTGCCACATCTTCTTTATCCATTCATCTGTTGATGGACACTTAGGTTGCTTCCATGTCCTGGCTATTGTAAATAGAGCTGCAATGAACACTGTGGTACATGACTCTTTTTGAATTATGGTTTTCTCGGGGTATGCCCAGTAGTGGGATTGCTGGGTCGTATGGTAGTTCTATTTTTACTTTTTTAAGGAACCTCCATACTGTTCTCCATAGTGGCTATATCACTTTACATTCCCACCAACAGTACAAGAGGGTTCCCTTTTCTCCACACCCTCTCCAGCATTTATTGTTTGTAGATTTTTTTTTTTTTTTTTTTTTTTTGTGGTACCCGGGCCTCTCACTGCCGTGGGCTCTCCCACTGCGGAGCGCAGGCTCCGGACGCACAGGCTCAGCGGCCATGGCTCACGGGCCCAGCTGCTCCGCGGCACGTGGGATCCTCCCAGACTGGGGCACGAACCCGCGTCCCCTGCATCGGCAGGCGGACTCTCAACCACTGCGCCACCAGGGAAGCCCCTGTTTGTAGATTTTTTGATGATGGCCATTCTGACCAGTGTGAGGTGACCTCATTGTAGTTCACAAATGCTAATTTTATAAGTAACAAAAATGTTAAGACAATAAGATATAAAATTGTATTTACAATGTAACTTACCTATTTTTTAAAATACATGAAATATACCAAAGTGTTAAGGGAACCTATCATCAGTTGACAGAATTTGGGTGCTTTTTATCTTTCTTATATATCTTTTTTATAATCAGCATATGTCACTTCCACAATAAGAAGAAAACAAACACTAAACAGGTGGTAACTCATTTACAAGAGCAGAGTATGTCATACCATTAAACTGAAAACCAAGTCTGCCCTTATCTTCTTAAATAACTAGTCAGCATATATACAGCTTCTTTGTTATATGCTGTAAATACATTTAGACTTTAATGCTTTCCCCACATCCATTCCACCTTAGATAATCTGGGACAATAGTTCCTCATTATTCAAGTCCTTGTCTAAAATAGAAAAAAATATAGATTAATGAACATATTTATACATCAAAAAGCCCCAAATTTATTACTTTCAAATCGTGTATTTTATAAACAATATAAATGGGCATTGCTGTGCAAAGTGAGGTCAGTTGATAAAAACAATGATAGTTCACAACAAGTCTAATTCATGTATCATTACATAACTGCAGAAATCTTTAAACACAATATCTAATTACTACAACCAGAAGTTGAAGGCATATTGAAGGAATCCTTAATATTATGAGGCCTACGTTTCAAAAAGCTACCAATTCTAGAATGGATTCTACTCTGGAACTGCTTCTTGATTATTTCTTGTTGCATCTCTTTCAGTGTAAAATGGAACCTTTGAAACTCAGGTGTTGCATCAACAAAGTCAAGAAGGTAGTCCAAACTCTTTCTTACAGCAGATAACTTAAATTCAGCAGTCTGCTCCTCAGCTCCCGCTTTCTGAACAACTTCCTTTGTAATTCCACCTTTTATTTTCGGGGGGCTGCCCTTTTCTTCATCCCCATTTAACCACACCCTATCGTCATCCAGCTTGGTTTCCAACTCCCCACATTTCTCAAGAATTTCTCTATAATCCCCATCTTCTAAGCCTTGAAGATCATATTCAGGTTCCTTTTTGTAAAGAAGATTTTCCCATGCATTTGCTATGGTTATTTGTTTTACTTCATCCCAACTCTTTGCCCAGTTAAAAATTGCACTTTTTATGTTGTAGATTTTAATCTTGGAAACTCCTTTTTCTCCTTTATCTTGCTCATCATCACTTTCTTCAAAAATTACAAGACTCTCCTCAAGTTGCTTCCACCTATAAAGTCGTTTGCAGCTCAAGATCACACCCTGATTCATTGGTTGAATCAAGGTTGAAGTGTCATGGGGAAAGAACATGCATTTTATTCGACCATCCTCACTGGTTAGTGATTCAGTGGAAGGGTGAACTGGAGAATTGTCCAGAAGTAACAAGGCCCTGACATCCTCCTCATGGAATCTTAGAACATTAACTTGAAAGTGCTTGACCTCAGGAACAAAGTTTTGAAAAAACCATTCTGAAAACGATTCTCTGGTGAACCAAACATCTTTACTAGGTTTGTATATCACAGGTAATGTGCATGTGTCCTCTTTTACACTTCTGGGCAGCTTTGATTTTCCAATAATGATTGACTTTAACTTATGAGTACCATCTGCATTTGCACATAAAAGAGCAGACAACTGTTCTTTGTTTATTTTCCTACCTGGCAGGCAGATATCTTTTCTGCTTGCCTGAGTATTTTCTGGCATTGACTTCCAAAAGAGGTCAGTCTCATCCCCACTGTACAGCTGAGCAAGACACAGTTTCTCCTCTTTGATAAGCATGGACAGTTTTTGTCGAAACGGCTCAACATTTTCTGAAGCTGAACGTAGGACTTGTTCCCCACATACTTTTCGGTTCCCAATTGCATGCCTATTTCGAAATCTAAAAAGCCAACCAGTGCTAGCTTTGAAGTCTGTTCGCCCAAAACACTGTGCAAATCTCTCGGCAGCAGCCTGAAGCTCCACGCCTCTCACAGGGACACCAGCTGAGCGTTTCTGTTGGTACCACATGTAGACTGCATCATCCACATCACCATATTTGGCTCCTGTTGTTCTCTTTCTCTTCTCGGCCCCTACTAATGGCATGTCCTGCTTCAGTACAAAGTCCAAAATCAATTTCTTGTTCTTTTTAATGTCATAAAATGTTGATTTACTGATTCCAAATTCATCCATTACACTTTTAAGAGATCGTCCCGCTTCAATCCTACTTAGAACCTTCATTTTCTCCTCCAAATTCAGTGTCGTATATTTCCCTCTCTTATTCATACTGAATTTGGTTTCAGGCAATCAACGGGGGTAAAAAGGAAAAAGCATTACTGAATTGGAAAAAAAAATTAAAAACGAAACAACTCCCCATCCCCCCAACTAGCACAATGCCCCCCAGAAGGCATAGGAATTTATACTGAAGGGTAATGGGCTAAAAAGGATAAGGGCTCATGGTTGAAGTGCTAGTCTAGAGGTAAAGGTCTGAACTCAGAAAGTTGCCACTGCAAGGTCCGGTCTAGTTGTTGCTCCTGCAAGACATGGATGGTCCGTCTTCAGAACCCCCCTTCTGAATGCTTTTTCTTCTCTCCCTTGACAGATGCAGCAGCACCAGTCAGGAATAACAGGAATACCTGCATATTCTTCCTAACTGAATACAGGAAAAGACACAAAAGGAAGAGAGGAGGTGAGATGTGCTCACAAGAGGGACAAACTCAGGTAAGATAAATCTCAATAAAAAGTGGGGCTTCACAAGGGAGTGTGTAAGCCTTAAAGGCAAGGACAGAATAATACTGTGTAACAGAGATGCAGTGTGGCTTCTCCTCTTCCAAAACAAGCTGATTTAACCTCACTGCCAGAAAGGAAAATGGTGCTCATATTGCTCTGCATGTAGTGTTCACTGGGCAGCAGTCCATTCACCTGGATAAATACTCCAAGCTACCCTGACAGTGGGATGTCTAGAGAGTTGGAATTTGGGAACAGTTGTATCTTTCGGTGAAGAAGAAAGTTAGTAGGTTCTGTTGTCCATATGAATGAAATCCAACTTTTACTGCATTCAATAGAGCATTCTCAAAGACTAAGCTTTAACTTGAGTGTTTCATATGTTTACCAAGGTAATCTGTAAGTATATAAATAATGTATTTGTTACTGGCACTTTTCCACTCTCAAATCTTCTTCCTTGTGTACATCTGGTATATTCTCAAGTGTTATTTTCCACTGAACTGTTCCATATTTGGGATATTATCAAAGTTTCAGAATCATGGCAATTCTTAGAGATGAGTCCAAAAGTTCTATAAAAATTTTACAGTAGTTAAAAAAGTATTAAAAAGATCTGTCCTTATGATTGTTTTCCTAAATTTACACTTAGTGTTAAGTAACATACTTTTTATATTTGAGACTTTATCTGATTTCTCTTCATTATAGATTTTACTTAATTTGACCTAAGACTCAATTCTTCCATTGCTTGAAGAAATTTTAAAGGTTTCTCTATTGGTGATTCTGATTACTTGTTTCCCATAAGTACTTCTGTTAGCAAACTCTTCTATAGCTCTGCGCCCTCAAATATTCCTTTCAAGTCCTCCTGGTGCCACCCAGTGCCATTCCATGTCTGTAGAAATGTCCTACTCTAGATTAATTTCATGGTTCTCATTCCAGATACACAACCTCATGGGAAGTAACAAAAGCTGCCACTTTTATCCATTCCAAGTGCTATGAAGAAAGAAAAGTATGTCAGAGAAATGAGAAAAGTGGTATTTCAGTTATTTTTCCTCTCCTTTAGGGCAGAGCCCCACTGACTTTCATTCATTTCTCAAATACACAGAATTCTCAAAAGCCTCTCACCTAGAAACCCAGAAGGGTCCAGACCATTAGTTTTCCTCTAACATTTGTTGCAAGAAATGTCAACTGCTTTACAAAGTACTAAGAGGTTCATGAAAGTAGGATAGTTAATAGGTATGGAGCCAATGACGGGCTAGGATCAAGCAACCTTTAAAAGAGGCAGCTCTAACTAAGGCAATTACTATTATAAATGGAAAAAGGAAAAAGAAAGTGTTTGTTAGCCAGTAGCAGCACCATTAAAGCAGCCAGTCACCCAGCAAAACCATTCAGCCCACTATGGCAGTTGTGTGGTATCTCAAAATAAACTGCATGTGTTTGCTTTCATTGCTTTCCAGCTAGACATTCATTATTTCTCAAACTGTGCCCAGGCAGGGAAAGGTGAAATCAAAAGGAAAGACTCAGGGGACTTTTGTGGGCTCCACAGCAAGGGTAATGAACTATGGCACCAAACTTTAAATGATGACAATCATCAGTGACCCTCATTCACAATTCACCTTGCTTCCTCTTCTTCCTTTCATTGGGTCTCTTTTCCCACTTTCTTCTCCCCTTGTTCACTAACCAGCTCCCTACCTATGTTACGAATCAGGCCTGCCAATTCAGGGGCACCGCTGGCAGAACTCTATTTATTCAGTTCAAGTTCCAATTATATGCTCAGCCTTGGTCCAGATGATGAGGATCTCAATGCTAAGAGCTTTACTGCCCACTGGTTCTGACTGAAATCAGTAGTTACTATTTTTTAATCACATATAATTCTTTATTCCTGCATAGTCTAATTTTATTTTTATTTATTTATTTATTTTTAACATCTTTATTGGAGTATAATTGCTTTACAATGGTGTTAGTTTCTGCTTTATAACAAAGTGAATCAGTTATACATATACATATATCCCCATATCTCCTCCCTCTTGTGTCTCTCTCCCACCCTCCCTATCCCACCCCTTTAGGTGATCACAAAGCACCAAGTTGATCTCCCTTCTCCCTGAGCTATGCGCTGCTTCCCACTAGCTATCTATTTTACATTTTGTAGTTTATATAAGTCCATGCCACTCTCTCACTTCATCCTAGCTTACCCTTCGCCCTCCCCATGTCAAGTCCATTATCTGCATCTTTATTCCTGTCCTGCCAGTAGGTTCTTCAGAACCATTGCTTTTTTTTTTAAGATTCCATATAAATGTGTTAGCATACGGTATTTATTTTTCTCTTTCTGACTTACTTCACTCTGTATGACAGTCTCTAGGTCCATCCACCTCACTACAAATAAATCAATTTTGTTTCTTTTTATGGCTGAGTAATATTCCATTGTATATATGTGCCACATCTTCTTTATCCATTCATCTGTCGATGGACACTTAGGTTGTGGAAGCAGTAGTTACTTTTGAAGAAACTAAGTCCCAACCTGAGATTCTAAGAGAAAATGAACCTGCTTTGAAATATATTCAAGCGACTTAGGCAGATGCGTTTTTTTTTTTTTTTTTTTGGCTGCACTGCACAGCTTGTGGGATCTTAGTTCCCCAGCCAGGGACAGAACCGGTGCTCCCTGAAGTGGAAGCACAGAGCCCTAATCACTGGACCGCCAGGGAATTCCCATCAGATGCTTATTATTATCACCTCTGCTTAATCCTTTTCTCCCCCTCAAAAAGGATCAAGATCTATGCCTCAGAGAAGTGTAACACCAGTCTACCTAAAAGCAAAAATAGCATAATGACCTGGTAATGGTTTTCCATTTTTGTTCCCACCTTAAACTCACCTCCAGATGAACTGCCCTGGAAAGAAGCTCCCTCAAAAACCCGCAAATGATGCTCTTTATTTACTTTATTAAATGCAATCTCTTCACTTCTATTCCAAGCGCTCCATAGTAGATCCACTTATTTTCTAACTCTAACTCTTTCTCTAAATGTACCCGAATTACATTTAGTAAAAAAAAAGTACTACAGCTTTCAAGGCTGAAAGCTTACTGAAGCTTTCAAGGCTTTGCTCTTACCTTACCCTCTGCCTGGAATGTGGCCCCACTCCCTGCTGCGGGCAAATCCCTCAAGGATTTTTATAATTTTCCCCAACCCCCAAATCGACTTTCATTTCCTTGTAATTCCCACGGCATTCAGCTTATGTCTTACCCTTTCCTACCTTGTGTTGCTATTTGTGAAATTGCCTCAGTCCTTTTGCCAGATCCCTTGAATCAAAGGCTCTATCCTATCGACTCTGTAACACTGGCTACACATAGTAGACTTAATAAATAATCCCTTGCCTAGTATAGGCTGACACTATGAAAACACTGACAACTGGAAATACTGGAAGCCAACAACCGAAATACTCAGATTCTTATAAATATGATTCAGTAAATATGGAATGCCTACCTTACCCAGGCAACTCTACCAGACACTATAGGACAAGATGAAAGAAGGTTCCCATGCTCCAGGGAGCACGTTGTGGTGGGAAAAGCAGGAAGACAGGACAAAGGGGCCCTAAATTCCACTGGAGGACCTGCCACTGGTGAATTATGTGACCTCGATCAAGTCACTCCTTAGCTCTCAATTCTCTGTCAAGGAGATCTACAAAAGGAACCTATTTCACAAGTAAAAACCTACCTCACAAGAAAAAACAGAATCGTGTGTGCACGCACGGCCCAGAAATGAGTACACACCCCTCAGGGGCCGTCGATCCTGACCGGGACAAAACGGCCTCGTACTGTAGGAGGCTGCGATAAGGCCCTGGCCGGCAGCTCCGGCAGAGCCGGCTGAGCCGCGGTAAGGCCGGGGGCCCAGCGCACGGAAGGGAACGGTGACTCTCAGGGCGGGGCCCGGGTCACCAGGCTCCGCCGGCAGGCCGAACACGACACAGGAACGACCTGGACGCACGCGCCCCACAGAGCTAAGACGCGAGACGGCGACACAAGGGCGCCAAGCCGCGCGCAGGGCCCTCTAGGCTGGGCGGGCCTGGAGACTCGGTGGCCTTAACTCTTTCTTGCCGCCAGGGCTGAACCCGGGCAGAAGGCCGGTCGCCCAGCGCGGCCGGCAGCGGCGGCGCTCACGGACCCAGCCGGGGCTGAATGGGTCCTCCCCGGAAGTGCGTCACTTCTGCCTCCGGTTGGAGCGCGGGTAGCTGCGCAGGGAGGATTTCAGGTGGGGTAGGGGGCCAGGGGGTTCTAAATAGTACCTGGCCTTCAATCCCCAACCCCCGGGCCTCGGGTGCCCGCCCCTGAGTGGCGCGTGGCTGGGAGCTGTCCTCCTTAGAGCGGTGGCCGGGCCGGCGGCGACTTGTGGTTAGAGCCCCGGGAAGACGGAGCGGCCTCCACGAAGCCAAGCCGTCCGAGGTAACCTAGAAGTGGCTTCCGCTTCGGCGCCAGCTCGGGAGCCCCCGAGAGACGCCGGCCGCTGCTCGAGGCCGCTGCACAGCGGCCGGTGGTGTTTCCGAGCCGGGCGACAGGACTGTCTGGGGCGAGGCCCGCCGTCAGGCTCGTGAGGCCGCTCTCTCCAACGTTTGTGCGGGTGGCGCCCAGGGCCGCCCGGCGGGAGCCCGCTCGGACACTGCCCGCAGGTACAGTGCTCGCGGGCGCGCCCGGGCGGTCGTGTTCACTTTCCCGCCTCCGCCGGCGTTTCCTTTACTGGCTGATGTTACTGCGGGAGAAACGGGCGGTCCAGCCTCAGTCAGATCAGCTTCCTCTGATGCAAAAGCCTGGGAAGTGTCCCCAGCACCTCAGAGCCGTCGTGAGCCGGCCGTTTGTGAACACCGTGGTTTCCTGGGCAGAATTTCGGTGCCCTTTCCGCTGGATCACCTCAGGGAAAGTGAGGCTCACGAGGCTCTCCTCAGCCTCGCTTAGAGGTCTAAATGAGCCCTGGAGAAATGTAGCAGCAGCATGTAATCATCACCAACTAACATGCTGTCTCTTATTTTTTTTTTTCAATTGACATTTGGATAAACATTTTGTAAACAAGGATCAGCTGTAATTTTTCCTAGGTCAAGTAAGGAGAAATTAAAAATAAATGTACAGGACTTACCTCGTGGCGCAGTGGTTGGGAATCAGCCTGCTAATGCAGGGGACACAGTTCTAGCACTCGTCCAGGAGGATCCAATGTGCGGCAGAGCAGCTAAGCGCATGGGCCACAACTGCTGAGCCTGTGCTCTGGGGCCCTTAGCCACAACTACTGAACCCGCGAGCCACAACTACTGAAGCCGGAGCGCCTAGAGTCTATGCTCCGTAATGGGGTGTGGCCCCAGTCGTTGCAACTAGAGAAAGCCCATGCGCAGCAGTGAAGACTCAACACAGCCATACATACATACATAAGTGAATTTGGAAAGGAAAGGAAAAATATACAGGTATACATCTTTTGCATGGTTCACTTTATATGTCTTGCAAAGATGCCAAGACAAATGTAGACCAGCTAGTTACTTAATTGGGGGATGCTTTTGAGAAGAATAAGGCTCCATTTTTCTGAATTACTTTTCTTCTACTCTGGTCTCATTGTTTCACCTCTCCTGCCAGTTTTCATACAATAAAAAGGAGTACCTCAAATGGTCCAGGAAGTGAAGGCTTCCATCTTCCCAAAAGGATAAAGGTCATAGAAGTTGTGCCCTCTTACTGAAGACAGACTAGGACGATATATTGAAATTTAAGAGAAACTCAGAATATTCTCCTGATCTTTCCCTTACACGGAGAGGATGGCGTAAGAAGTGCATCAATTAAATCTCTGGATAATCCCCAAACTCCTTGGAGCCAGTGGGTACTAGTTTTTTCACCCACCAACCTTTCCTGATTATTATTTTTTTTAAGGCAAAGTGATTTATTGGCATTTGTCTTTAATAAGCTGTGCTGTATTCAGCTGAATAATAGAAAAGGAGAGAAACAAGGGCCTGGCAGTTGATTTTTAAAGTTCATGTTTCTCTCATAATAAGTAAGAAGTAGTAAAGTTCATGTGACTTTCTTACTGACATGCACTTTTTTCTGCCCTCAATGCCTTAGGAAGAAGATCCTTTTATTGATTTTGTTCCAGACCAGACTGGGCCTCAGTTGTCAGAGGTAGTGCTGGAGGTGTGTCCAATACAGGACCAGAATTGTTCCTCGAGAAGAATGATGACAGTAGATCTGAAGGTGGCTGAGTACTTGAACCCTCAGATCAGGACTCTGTGGGATACCAAGGGACCTGTGACAGGGAGCTCCAGTCACATTAAGAAATATGCCCCCCAAACAGACAGTCTCAGTCCTGAGAGGTCTCACCAGCACTTCCGGAGCTTCCTCTATCATGAAGCAGCTGGACCCCGGGAAGCTGTTGACCAGCTTCTGGAATTATGCCGTCGGTGGCTGAGGCCAGAGATTCATTCAAAAGAGCAGATCTTGGAACTTGTGGTGCTAGAGCAGTTCCTGTCCATTCTGCCCAGGGACACCCAGACCCGCATAAAGAAGCACCATCTACAGAGCATTGAGGAGGCTGTGGTCCTGGTAGAACACTTGCAGAGGGAATCTGGTCAAATGAGGAATGGGGTGAGAAGAAAGATTCCTGTTGTGTACAGTGAAATAGGGTGATGGTGGATGTATTGGGGCAATTAATTGAGAAATAAAGTGAAATAGGTAACTTCTGTTGTCCCTTTAGGACATGTAAAGCAGGATGCGAAAGCACAGATCCACAGCCATAGTCAGTGCATACAATTCAGAGATCCTGAGAGAGGCTTCCCTGGCCTTAGGGAGAGAGTTGCTTTTGGCCCTCTTTGGAGCCAGGGTGTGTTGAGGGTAATGAGCCTAGTCTGGCTTGGCGAAGGAGATGGGCCTCAAGTTCTTAGAAACAAACAAAAGGCAATAAGGAGTTGGAGAGGAAGGGACAGATCCAAAAAAGGAGGAATTCCTAGAGACCAAAGAAGAGTGAAGATACGAAAGAGAAGGAGAAACCAAACAACTAGAGGAAGACTGTCCAGGAAGAGAAAAAGTAGAAAGAAAACAGGGAAAGAAAGATTTGGAAATCGCAACAGAGTAGCTGAGAAAAGAAAGAGCGTGAGGGATAGTGTCCTCTGTACCGTAGACAAGGGCCTCCAGTGCCCTATGTCAGTGGTTGTTCCTTGGCTCTGCTGTGAGCAGGGATCCAGGGCATGCCCTTGGGCAGGTGGCGGCATACCAGCTGGCTTCACAGGCCTACTGAGAATACCGGGAGGGCACACGTTTTGTGTCGAAATCATTTGGGGATAGGTTGGAGCTCTGACCCTCTTTTTTTTAAATTTTTTTAATTTACTTTTGGCAGCATCGGGTCTTTGTTGCTGTGTGTGGGCTTTCTCTAGTTGCGGTGAGCGGGAGCTACTCTTTGTTGCGGCGCGCGGGCTTCTCATTGCGATGGCTTCTCTTGTTGCGGAGCACGGGCTTTAGGCACGCGGGCTTCAGTAGTTGTGGCTATTGGGCTCTAGAGCCCAGCCTCAGTAGTTGTGTCGCACGGGCTTCGTTGCTCTTTGGCATGTGGGATCGTACTGGACCAGGGCTCAAATCCGTGTCCCCTGCATTGGCAGGCGGATTCTTAACCACTGCGCCATCAGGGAAGCCCAGAGCCCTGGCTCTTTCCTTCCACTTTTTTCTCCATTTCATCCCAATCCTCTGTGAGACTCTTCCCTGGCCATGTGGAAAATCTGGTTGACAGGACAACTTTTAAATTCAATTCCTTAATCTTTTGAGAGAGAGGACAGGAAACCACTAAGGCAAGAATCTAAGTTGGGAGAGAAAGTCTATCAAGGCAGCATGAGAACAGGTGGCCTGTGCAACCCTGTTAGTGGTCTGAGCTGGGCTGGATGCAGAGGGTGGGGGCTGCTGTCTTGGAGGGCTGGCAGTAACCACACCTTTTTTCCTCTTCTGCCAATTTTCCTATATTTTGTGTATAGTTCTTGTGGAAAATTGGTGATCCCGTATCTCTTTTAAGTCTTTGTGACATTTCCTTTAGTGTCTCCTTCTTCCCACAGTTTGCACTCTGCTTTTTCCTCCCTCTCCCACCAACTCCTAAACCAAAAGTAAGTTCCATGGTAACAAGGACGGGCATTATTTCTAGGTTGCAGACCATGAGCTGGGAAAGGAGGCAGTGCTCTTGGGTGAAACAGCAGAGGCCCTAGGCTTCACGCTGAAGCCAACAGAGGCCCAGCAAGTGAGCATGTCCCAGGATGAAGAATTTTGGAATACGCACCAGAATCTACAAGAGTTGCTGATCAGGAATACCCACAAAGAAACTGAGCCTGTACGTGAGAGGGGTAAGGAGCCTCATGTTACTTTCCTTCTCTTGGGACCTGTGATAGTAATTTAAGCCAAAACGTGTGAACACTTTCTGGTTGCCCTGCCCTGTGGATCTACTAATGCAGCCACGTTAGCAATTAGGATGCCCCCCAGGTTATGGTAGAGCAGACCAGGTGTGGGTGAAGGTGTGGGTTGGCCTAAGATACAGAAATCTCCAAACCACAGAACCCTGTTAGTAACACTGGGAACTCAGTTTTTTAGAAAAGTGGAGAGGGTCGGGCCCACCTTGTCCTCATAAAATACAGAAGGAATTGGGATCAGAAATGGGTTGTCAGTGGTGGAATGTGAAGAAAATTGTGTACCAAGAAAGAAGTAATAAATGATTAAAATCTCCTACTGTATACTGGAGTTCCTGAGTACGTCATTTTCAAATATGTTTAAGCTTTGTCTAACTGTGAACAATTTGTGTCATGAGAGGAAAATAAAAAGTTTTTCCTTTTGTTAATTTTGCTCATGAAAACTGGGGAATCTGTTTAGAGGCTGGTAGACACTTGGTTCTCATTAACAGGAGAAGGCCATTTCTGGGCACCATACACTTGTAAAGGTGTCTCATCAATACTGAAAAACTCAAGGTCTTCTGTATTTTAGAAATGAGCCTAGGATATTCAGAAACAGAAGCGAGAGAGATTTCCTGTGGCTCTCCTTCACCCACAGCGGTGTCTGCTCACCAGATCCTAGCCTTTCCTGAGCAGACAAACACCAAAGACTGGACAGTGGCACCTGAGCTCATCTTGACTGAGTCCCAGGTGAGCTGTGCTTTCCAGCTTCTTAGGGCTGCCTTTCCCTGCTGCCCTTGACCCGTGCTCCCCAGCAGGTGTTCAGTGCTGTTAGTCCAGATGTTCCCCACGATTTGGGGCACTTGTTTGTTGATCCCTTGCCTCCTTCCTTTCTGCCGTCTCACTTTTTAAAAATCAAATGCTGTTAATTCCTTTAGTGACTGGCTTACCATGCAGTTGATGGCTCAGAAGGTTGGGCTGCTTTTGAAGTGGCAAGTACTGAGCTAAAGCCCATTTTCTTCTCTAGAGCTTGTTGACATTTGAAGAAGTGGCCATGTATTTTTCCAAGGAAGAATGGGAGTTACTGGATCCCACTCAGAGGGCCCTCTACAATGATGTAATGCAAGAAAACTATGAGACTGTCATCTCTCTAGGTAAAGATTCTCCCCTTCCCTTTGCATAGGAATGGAGTAATCTGTCCTGTTGTTGGCATACTGAGAATGTACCCCTGTGAGAGAGTGTCTGTTCTACTAGCCTACTGGTTCTCAACTAGATGGTGTGGGCAGGGAAAAGGTATATCCAGATCACCAGGGAGCTTTTTCCTAGTGCACGTGATCATTCCTTATCCTAAATCTTGATCCTTCCTGCCTTCTGTCCCTCCAAATTGCTCTTCACTTAACTTTCCCATCTCCACAAAGGACACCACCATTCACCCAATATTTTAGCCCAGAAAACTTGGTCATCCTTTACACCGATCTTATCATACCCCAGTAGTACTACTGCATCGCTAGCCCTCTTGACTCTATCTTCACTGTGTAGCCTGAGTCCAACCAAGTCTCAGTCTGCTGTGCTTTAGCATTGTGGTGTAAGCCAGTGGCATCTCTAACAAGGTCCAGCTCAGTACTTTCTATCTGGCACCCCCTGCCACCATTCCTCCCCTCCCGCAGGCTGTTTTCCACACAGCACAGCCAGAATCTTTTAAAAACTGGGTCATATCAGGACATTTCTCTGCATCAAAACCTTACTGTGACTTTTCACACATTCAGAATGAATCCAAACTCCTTGTAGAGGCACCCAGGACCCCCCAACTTCTGGCCCCTCCTCACCTTCCTGCCCTCATCTCCTGCCACTCCTGCCCTGCTCAGTCCTCTTTAGCCACACTGGTCTTCCTGCTGTTTCTTTTTTAAAATATATAAATTTATTTATTTATTTGTTTTTTGGCTGCGTTGGATCTTCATTGCTGCATGCAGGCTTTCTCTAGTTGCTGCGAGCGGGGGCTGCTCTTCGCTGCAGTGCGCAGGCTTCTCATTGCAGTGTCTTCTCGTTGCGGAGCACAGGCTCTAGGCCCGCGGGCTTCAGTAGTTGTGGTGCATGGACTCAGTAGTTGTGGCTCGCGGGCTCTAGAGCACAGGCTCAGTAGTTGTGGCGCGTGGGCTTAGTTGCTCCATGGCATGTCAGATCTTCCTGTACCAGGGCTGAAACCCATGTCCCCTACATTGGCAGGCTTATTCCTAACCACTGCGCTACCAGGGAAACACTTCTTGCTGTTTCTTGAACTCACCAAGCTCATTTCTACCTTTGCATTTCCTTTACTTGGCACACTGGACTCATTACTACATTTTCCAACACCTCTAATTTTTGTCCAACTCAGGAGAATTCATGTCATGTAAGGAAAAAAACAAGACTTCCTTTTATTTACTTCACTCATGAAAACTGAAGAGAGTCAACTGGGAAACCCATCTTAGGGGCTAGTAGATGCTTGATTCTTGTTTAAAATGAGATAGCCACTTCTAGGTACCACATAACACTTGTAAAGTGTTCCATTTCTACTGAAAGATCAGGATCTTCTATATTTCAGAACTGAGCCTAGGATGTTCAAAGACAGAAGGGAGAGAAATTTCCTCTCACTCTTCCACAGCAGTGCCTGCTCACCAGATCGTAGCCTTTCCTGAGCAGACAAATGCCAAAGACTGGACAGTGGCACCTGAGCTCGTCTTGCCTGAGTCCCAGGTGAGCTGTGCTTTCCAGCTTCTTAGGGCTACCTCTTCCTGCTGCCCTTGACCCACACTGCCCAGCAGGTGCACAGAGGTGTGTTAACCCAGATGATCCCCCTCAGGAACTGGGGCACCTTCCAGGCTATTTGCTGATCCCTTGCCTACTACTTCCTTTCTGCCTTCCCACTTAAAAAAAATTCATGTGCTGTTAGTTCCTTTAGTGACTGGCTTACCATGCAGTTGATGGCTCAGAAGGTTGGGCTACTTCTGTAGTGGCAAGTACTGAGCTAAAGCCCATTCTCTTCTTTAGAGCTTGTTGACATTTGAAGAAGTGGCCATGTATTTTTCCAAGGAAGAATGGGAGTTACTGGATCCCACTCAGAAGGCCCTCTACAATGATGTAATGCAAGAAAACTATGACACTGTCATCTCTCTAGGTAAAGATTCTCCCCTTCCATTTGCACAGGAGTGGACTAAACTATCCTGTTGTTGGTGTACTGAGAATGCACCCCTGTGAGGGAGTCTCTGTTCTAGTAGCTGACTGGTTCTCAACTAGATGGTGTAGGCAGGGAAAAGATCACCAGGGAGCTTTTTCCAAGTACACATTTCTTACACTATTTGGAATTCTTGATCTCTTCTTCCCTCCAAACTTGCCCCTACACCTTGCCCTTATCATCTCGGTAAAAGGAATACCCACTCATCCACTTGCTCAGAGCAAGAAACATCCAGTCATCCTGTACCTTAATCTTGCCATAATACCCCACTAAGTCTAACACATCACTCTTGGCTCCACCTTCACAGTGTAGCCTGAGTCTGATCATGTCTCAGCTTCTTGTGTTAGCATCCTGGTCTCAGCCAGCAACATCTCTATCAAGGTCCACCTCAGTACTTTCTAACTGGCACCCACTGCCACCACTTCTGCCCTCTCAGTCTGTTTTCTACAAGGCAGCCAGAGTCTTTTAAAAACCTGATCAGATCATGACATTTTCTGCTTCAAAACCTTGCAGTAACTTCTCATAAGGTTCAGAATAAATCCAAATTCCTTACCAAGGCTCTCAGGACCCTCCAAAATCTGGCCCCTCCTCACCAGCTTGCTGTCGTCTCCTGCCACTCTTGCCCTTGCTCTGGCCTCTTTGTTCATACTGCTCATCTTGCTGTTTCATGGACTTGATGTGCTCATTTCTTTCCCGTTCCCTCTGCCTGGCCCACGTTTCTGCCACATGGTAAAATTCTCATTTTAGGGTTCTGCTCAGATATCACTTTCTAAAAGAGCCTTTTCTTACAGTCTTATCTAAAATATCTTCACAGAAGCAGAATCTTAAATGTTCTCTTACCCTGCTTTAGTTTTCTTCAAAACATTTATCACTTCTTGACATTTTATTTGCTTTTTTATTAATGTTAGATTGTCTCACTCTGCACTAAAAGATAAGCTCTGTGAGATCAGGGGGCTTGGCTTATTCACCACTGTATCCTTAGCACATAGAGGGTATCTGGTGCACCATAGCCACTCAGTACATATGTGTTGAATGACTGAGTGATGAATACTTTCCATACTTGGCAATATGATTTAGAGAAAGTCCACTAAGTAATTCTGGTCTGTTTCCTCCACCTGGCTGTGAACCAGTGAGCTATGGGAATGGTAGAAATCTTTCCTGGTCCAGTGTTTGGTACCTGAGAGCTAAATTGAAAGTTGCTGTAGTATAACAGGAATCACTTGTGTTTATGATACCCAGCCCACTGACCTTCACATTGACTCCCCTAGACCTGGCCTTATCCAGTATGAGTCTTCCTAAAGATGTAATAGGACCAGGTATATTTCCTACGGCCTTTGCAGTTTGGTCTTATCTTAGTAGAATATGGGGTATTCTTGGTAGCAGAAGATGGGGATCATGCACTGGATTCCCATGCCCTATATCCTTTTCATTGGTCTGGCTTAGGTTTATTTCTCAGTCTCTACTTTGCATATCCACCCACAAATGAAGTATATTATGAACCTGATACCAGATATGAGTCTATCCATTTAACCATTTGGTGTTGCAAACTGTTAAAGTATCCTTTGCTCTTCCTGAAATAGTCTGGAATTAGTGGACTGTTGTTGTTACCAATCCTTGACCTCAGTTTTTCCATTTCACAGCATTATTTGTGCTCCCCAAACCTAAAGTGATCTCCTGTCTAGAGCAGGGGGAAGAGCCGTGGGTTCAAAGATCCCTGGAGTTCAAGGACAATTCTGGAGAGCTGCCTACAGGTAAGTACACCATGGGAAGAAAGGAAATGTGCCTTAATAGGAACTTTTACAAGGGCTTAACATTTTACACTTCTGCTTATCTGGTTTTTTAAAAAATTAGTGTTCATCCAGTTTTTCTCTTCATTACTGTGGCTTTCTTGCTCTGTCATATAGTCAGCTGTTTCTTATGTTTATTCCAGCAGGGCTAAAGCTCAAAAATGACACTGAAAATCTTCAGCCTCTATGTCTTTCTGACTTAGAAATACAAACACCAGTAGATATAGCATCAAAAAAGGCCAGATTGAAAGTCCCCCAGAAAACAATGGGCAAAGAAAATCATGGTGATATGCATAGGGTGGGGAAATGGCACCGAGATTTTCCAGTGAAGAAAAAAAAGAAACTTTCAACCTGGAAACAAGAGCTGCTGAAACTTATGGACCTTCACAAAAAAGAACGTGCAGGAGAGAAGCCTTTTAAATGCCAGGAATGTGGGAAAAGCTTCAGAGTTAGCTCTGACCTTATTAAGCACCAAAGAATTCACACTGAAGAGAAACCGTATAAATGTCAGCAGTGTGATAAGAGGTTTAGGTGGAGTTCAGATCTTAATAAGCACTTAACAACACACCAAGGAATAAAACCATATAAATGCTCATGGTGTGGGAAAAGCTTCAGTCAAAATACAAATCTCCACACACACCAAAGAACTCACACTGGAGAGAAGCCCTTTACATGTCATGAATGTGGAAAAAAATTCAGTCAAAATTCCCACCTTATTAAACACCGGAGAACTCACACAGGTGAGCAGCCTTATACCTGTAGCACATGCAGGAGAAACTTCAGCAGACGCTCAAGCCTTCTTAGGCACCAGAAACTCCACCAGTAAAGGGAAGCTTGTTCAGTGTCCTCAGTCTGAAGAAATTCACCAAGTGGAGCTTGACCTTAAAGTTATGAAAAGTACAAAATTATGAAGCATGAAGAATTTTTCATCAGTGGAATTTTTCATTAGGAAACTTTGGGAAATAAACATGTTTCACAGAAGGAATCAAGGTTGAGTCTTCAGGGAATGTGTTAGTAGTTGTACTACTTGCTGTTTTTACTAAAAACTTTCAGGGAGGGCTTCCCTGGTGGCGCAGTGGTTGAGAGTCCGCCTGCCGATGCAGGGGACACGGGTTCGTGCCCCAGTCCGGGAAGATCCCACATGCCGTGGAGCGGCTGGGCCCATGAGCCATGGCCGCTGAGCCTGTGCGTCCGGAGCCTGTGCTCTGCAACGGGAGAGGCCACAGCAGAGAGAGGCCCGCGTACCGAAAAAACAAACAAACAAACAAAAAAAACCTTTCAGGGAATTCCTTAGCAGGAGAGGTGTTCTAAGAACATTCAGAGTAAAGAGAAAAGCTGTTTTGGGATTGTATTTGGCAAAATAGCAAATTCAGCTTCAAATGGTGGATGTAGCCATGAATTCTTCTGTGGTCACAGAGGTGAATATTGTTGGTTTGCATTGATTTCCCCAGCCACTCTTAAACATACATGTTAGAAACTTTTGTAGCATAGTCTTCCAAAACAAAGCAATAATATGATGTTTAATTGCATACCATTGTCTTCCAGGTTTACCAATTTCAATAATCTCATGGGCAGAAATGAATTCTAATGTAAAATTTTTGAAGAACCAAATTGGATTTTCTTAACTGTCCCATCATCGGATACTGTTCACAAATTTGGACATTGTTTGAGTTCCTTTTTTAACTTTTTAGCAAGTTCAGCTCTTGAATACTATTAGTACAGTTTTTACTGTGATGAAATTATATTTACTTCACCAATAGGGGATCTGTCCAGGTGAACTAATCACTATTGTATGCCTGTCTGGTGTTGGATGGAAAAGGGAGAACACCTCTAAGGAGATAATATGGAAACGGGTTGGAATCTTTAGCCATGTAAAGAATAATTTTCTCGAGTAAAAGAAACTAGACTGTTTACTTACAACACAATATCAATAGGATAAAACAGCCATGAAAATGAGCACTTTTCCAAGGTCTAAATGGAAATTAATGGCAATTCAGGATCACCTCAGGTTTTTATCTGTTTGCATTTTGACTTGGCTTTTGTATGTCATTAAGAACAAGGAGAGGGTTATATTTGTCTGGGAACTAGAGTGTTTACTGTACCAGGATCCTGTGGGTCACAGGGTATGTTACTCTGGGAATCCAGTGAGCAGGAGACCAGTTCCCAAAAGCAAAGATTTGGGAGAGGATGCTGAGTGGTAGGCAAGGATGGACAAATACACATCTATGTTGGTTGACTTACACTGTAACTGTTAAACAGAAAGGGTCATCCTTCTGTTTTCTCCATCATATCATGTAACAGCCTTAGTGTACACATTTGATAGATTGCTGAAAATCTCTGTAGACTGTGGATTTTCTTGTAGCTCCACCTTTTATCTACAACAGTGATGCAGGCGTGTTCCTGATAGAGCATTTAGGTGTAATCAGGAAAGGAGTTAAACAAGGAAATAAGAGATCCAGAGGCTTGTTAAGACCCCATAGCTAGTGGGTCTGTTGGCTGTCACTTAGCTGCATCAGTCAGGCCTGAGGACAGGATTAGCAGGACTGACCTGTATGTTGTCTCTGCCCAGCCAGCCTGGATGACATTGTATTGTATCTATTTCTATTTCTAGCTTGTAAAACATTCCTGTTTCTTGATTGGTTACTGAAACACTCTTAAATCTCCAGTTTCCATATGAAATAGAGATAACACTCAACTCAGGGTTCTTTTGGGGATTAGAGGGGTTGATGAAGGAAAAGCACCTAACAGCCTGGGAAATAGCAGGGTCTCAGTCAGTGTGCATGTCCTTCCCTTTCCCCTGGTCCCTAGTGGTATGTTGGGTGGACTGACTACATTAAAGGAGCAGATGCATTTGTGGTTGTTGCAGCTCCTTCCAGGAGCTGAGCACTCGTGGTGGTGGTTTGCTCGGTTGATTTGGTCCTTGGCTTCAGTGCTTTATGGTGTAAGTCACCTGAGGTTTTGGTCTGCCACTGTCAGCAGGATTTCGTTTTCTTCTCTAAGATGAACTGTACCAGTATACCAGTGTGCTTATTTCTTAAACCTCGGCCAGCTCTGAAGCTCTGGTCTGCATAGATCTTACCCAGCAGTCTCAGCCTTACACCCCTGGGACTCTGTTTCTTCTCCCAAGATATACATGTGGATTTCTTGCTGACACTACATTCATTCATTCAACTTAATGAAGGCATATTATGTGCCCAGGTAGTCTTTTAAACTAAGGATATAGTAGTGGACAAGGAGACAAAATGCATATCCTCATGGAGCTTGTATCCTAGTGAACAATAAGAAGGGAGTGGTTAGACTTTTTTCTCCTTGCATTTAGACAGGATCCTGAGATAGTTTTGAGCAGTGGGTTGTATGCAGAACTCTCACTTCTCAGCTTAAGCATTTATTTTTTGGTGCAGGACTCTCGTGCTGTCTTTTCCTGCCTCAGTCATAAAAGCACATAGAGAGGGGTCACAAGTCAGAACAGTCTGCAATGCCGAGCCCCCCACATTGGGGAGGAGTATCTGTTCCAGAGAGTCTCCCAGACCTATAATGGATTTTGTAGGAATAAGAAATAAACTTTTGTTGCGTTAAATCACTGGAATGTTGGTGCTGTGTGTTCTGCAGCATAACCTGGCCTGTCTTGTTGGAAATGCTAGAACAGATCCAGCACTTGTTGGATGACATATGTAACCCAGTAGATGTTGACAGTCTTCTTGAAATAGGAGAGATGTGAACCTTAGGATGAAACTAACACCATAGAAGGCAGAGCAGAGTGATAAATACTCAGGTTTTAGAGACACCACTGAGTGGTAGGATCAAGAATCACCTGACACCTAGAATTGCCCAGGACTTTGTAGCGACATAAATCTATACGTTTCCTCTTATTGTTTAAACCAGAGTGATTGGGTTTTCTGTTCATTGTAACAGAAATCATTCTAATACGTAGAACAATACCTGATTTAAGATAATATATGTAGGAGAGGAACAATGTTCTTATATATACCTATTTAAAAGCTTTCATTATGGGGCTTCCCTGGTTGCGCAGTGGTTAAGAATCCACCTGCCAACGCAGGGGACACGGGTTCAAGCCCTGGTTGGGGAAGATCCCACATGCCGTGGAGCAGCTAAGCGTGAGCGCCACAACTACTGAAGCCAGCGTGCCTAGAGCCCGTGCTCTGCAACAAGAGAAGCTACTGCAATGACAAGCTTGCGCATCACAACAAAGAGTAGCCCCCGCTCGCTGCAACTAGAGAAAGCCTGTGAGCAGCAGTGCAGCCAAATATTAATGAATTAATTAATTTTTAAAAAACTCATTACAGAAATTATCAACATATTTAAAATGGAGAAAGTAATATGACAAGTCCCTATATAGGCTTTAACAATTTTGTCATTAATCCCCTCCAGTTTTTTTTTCCTGCATCTATTGAGATGATCATATGGTTTTTAATCATCAATTTGATAATTTGGTGTGTCACATTGATTGATTTGCATATGTTGAACAATTCTTGCATCCCTGCGATAAATCTCACTTGATCATGGTGTACGATCCTTTCAATATGTTGTTGAATTCTGTTTGCTAGTATTTTGTTGAGGATTTTTGCATCTATATTCATCAGTGATAATGATCTGTAATTTTCTTTTTTTGTAGTATTTTTGTCTGGTTTTGGTATCAGGGTGATGGTGGCCTCATAGAATGAGTGTGGGAATGTTCCTTCCTCTGCAATTTTTTGGAAGAGTTGGAGAAGGATGGGTGTTAGCTCTTCTCTAAATGTTTGATAGAATTCACCTGAGAAGCCATCTGGTCCTGGACTTTTGTGTGTTGGAAGATTTTTAATCACAGTTTCAATTTCATTACTTGTGATTGGTCTGTTCGTATTTTCTATTTCTTCCTGGTTCAGTCTTGGAAGGTTATACCTTTCTAAGAATTTGTCCATTTCTTCCAGGTTGTCCATTTTATTGGCATAGAGTTGCTTGTACTAGTCTCTTAGGATGCTTTGTATTTCTGCGGTGTCTGTTGTAACTTCTCCTTTTTCATTTCTAATTTTAATGATTTGAGTACTCTCCCTCTTTTTCTTGATGAGTCTGGCTAATGGTTTATCAATTTTTTTTACCTTCTCAGAGAACCAGCTTTTAGTTTTATTGATCTTTGCTATTGTTTTATTTGTTTCTATTTCATTTATTTCTGCTCTGGTCTTTATGATTTCTTTCCTTCTACTATGGGTTTTGTTTGTTCTTCTTTCTCTAGTTCCTTTAGGTGTAAGGTTAGATTGTTTATTTGAGATTTTTCTTGTTTCATGAAGTAGGCTTGTATAGCTGTAAACTTCCCTCTTAGAACTGCTTATGCTGCATCCCATAGGTTTTGGATCATCATGTTTTCATTGTCATTTGTCTCTAGGTATTTTTTGATTTCTTCTTTGATTTCTTCAGTGATCTCTTGGTTATTTAGTAACATATTGTTTAGCCTCCATGTGTTTGTGTTTTTTACGTTTTTTTCCCTGTAATTGATTTCTAATCTCATAACGTTGTGGTCAGAAAAGATGCTTGATATGATTTCAATTTTCTTAAATTTACTGAGGCTTGATTTGTGACCCAAGATGTGATCTATCCTGGAGAATGTTCCATGTGCACTTGAGAAGAAAGTGTAATCTGCTGTTTTTGGATGGAATGTCCTATAAATATCAATGAAATCTATCTGGTCTATTGTGTCATTTAAAGCTTCTTTTCCGTATTTATTTTCTGTTTGGATGATCTGTCCATTGGTGTAAGTGAGGTGTTAAAGTCCCCCACTATGGTTGTGTTACTGTCGATTTCCTCTTATAGCTGTTAGTAGTTGCCTTATGTATTGAGGTGCTCCTATGTTGGGTGCATATATATTTATAATTGTTATATCTTCTTCTTGGATTGAACCCTTGATCATTATGTAGTGTCCTTCCTTGTCTCTTGTAACATTCTTTATTTTAAAGTCTATTTTATCTGATATGAGTATTGCTACTCCAGCTTTCTTTTGATTTCCATGGAATATCTTTTTCCATCCCCTCACTTTCAGTCTGTATGTGTCCCTAGGTCTGAAGTGGGTCCCTTGTAGACAGCATATATATGGATCTTGTTTTTGTATCCATTCAGCAAGCCTGTGTCTTTTGGTTGGAGCATTTAATCCATTCATGTTTAAGGTAATTATCGATATGTATGTTCCTGTGACCATTTTCTTATTTGTTTGGGGTTTGTTTTTGTAGGTCCTTTTCTTCTCTTGTGTTTCCCACTTAGAGAAGTTCCTTTAGCATTTGTTGTAGAGCTGGTTTGGTGGTGCTGAATTCTCTTAGCTTTTGCTTGTCTGTAAAGGCTTTGATTTCTCCATCGAATCTGAATGAGATCCTTGCCAGGTAGAGCAATCTTTGTTGTAGATTCTTCCCTTTCATCACTTTAAGTATATCATGCCACTCCCTTCTGGCTTGTAGAGTTTCTGCTGAGAAATCAGCTGTTAACCTTATGGGAGTTCCCTTGTATGTTATTTGTCGGTTTTCCCTTGCTGCTTTCAGTAATTTTTCTGTGTCTTTAATTTTTGCCAATTTGATTACTATGTGTCTCAGCATGTTTCTCCTTGGATTTATCTTTTATGGGATTCGCTGCGCCTCCTGGACTTGGGTGGCTATTTCCTTTCCCATGTTAGGGAAGTTTTCGACTATAATCTCTTCAAATATTTTCTCGGGCCCTTTCTATCTCTCTTCTCCTTATGGGACTCCTATAATATGAATGTTTCTGCGTTTAATGTTATCCCAGAGGTCTCTTAGGCTGTCTTCATTTCTTTTCATTCGTTTTTTTCTTTATTCTGTTCTGCAGCAGTGAATTCCACCATTCTGTGTTCCAGGTCACTTATCCGTTCTTCTGCCTCAGTTATTCTGCTATTGATTCCTTCTAGTGTCGTTTTCATTTCAGTTATTGTATTATTCATCTCTGTTTGTTTGTTCTTTAATTCTTCTAGATCTTTGTTAAACATTTCTTGCATCTTCTTGATCTTTGCCTTCATTCTTTTTCCGAGGTCCTGGATCATCTTCACTATCATTATTCTGAGTTCTTTTTTGCCTATCTCCACTTCATTTAGTTGTTTTTCTGGGGTTTTATCTTGTTCCTTCATCTGGTACATAGCCGTCTGCCTTTTCATCTTGTTTATCTTTCTGTGAATGTGCTTTTTGTTCCACAGGCTGCAGGATTGTAGTTCGTCTTGCTTCTGCTGTTTGCCCTCTGATGGATGAGGCCATCTAAGAGGGTTGCGTAAGTTTCCTGATGGGAGGGACTCCAGCTTTTTGTTTTTTATTTTGCTTGGGGAGAGTGGGTTGGTTGTTTTAGAATGTTTAAAGCCAATCTCAGACATTATGACATTTCATGCATAAATAGTTTCATTTATAAGAGATAAACAATTCTTGACAGTCTCTGCCCCAAACCATATTTGAGAAAGAATTCTCAAAGAAGAATTCTCCCTCTTGTGGAGGGCTTCTCTCCACAAGAGGCAACCTTAATTGAGAACGTGGGAGCTTCCTTTCCCTCCCTCAGAGGGCAACCAGAACTTGACCAACAACTTCTCAAGGTGACTTTGTAAGAGGACCCTCTTGGTCTCCCCGCTGGGGTATTCATTTATGAGAACAACAGGCAATCCAAATGCCTCATAACGAGGGTGATCCAGAAGGAATACTAGATGCCTGTAATGATCAGACCAACTTATTAGTAAGCTGAAACTACATGATCAACTGCTAACTTTTAACAAGCATCAGAGTGATTCACGCAGTAAGAGTTCAGTGGCAGTAGTTAATTGTTGGTTTTCTGGAAGCCACTAAAGAACAAAATAATAATAGTAAGTACTCTCTAACATGTTCATATAGGACATTTCCCCAGGAGCTCAAAGGGTCCTCATTTACCTACTTTCATTGGTTTTCATCTTTATATTTTTGAAATAATGTGTAAATGAATACTAAAAAATTACAATTTATTGTTATTCACTTCCCTCTAAGCATTCCTGCTTGATCATATTTCTTTTTGTTAACCACCCATCGCATTTAACTAACTGCTAAGATGAAAATGAAGTGAAAATTTAATACTCCTTTTGTATTTCCTTCCTCATTTGGCACCATACTTGTCCTCTTCATGAGGAATTTTCTCTTTTTTTTGGTTGGTGTCCACCCCTTGCCTTGATCCTCTTCTGGTGTTATTCTAAGGTAATTATTCTGTGCTTCAATACCCAGTGCTCTAATAGTCTAGAAGTGTGGTATAACCTGCTTTGAAAGATCCCTTTATGGCCCATTTAACTTACCATACTTTATTTATCATTTATAAATATCGACTTAATCAACAAAGTGTGTTTGCAACCAGTATTCCTGGTGCCATAACTAGAGTTTATCACCTGCAGTTCCCAAATTGACACATTAAGCTGCTGTCAAAAACTGATTCCGTCTTTATCTCTACCTGCGGATGTTTGCTTCCTAAAACTTTTGGAGAGATATGCACTGGGAATGTTCATTTATTCATTCAACATTGGGCAAATGTTTATTGGGCACTTTCTACGTGCTAGGCATTGTTTTAGGTGCTGAGATTTTCACTTAGCTTTTTTGCTTCTAAGGAATGCTGGGGGGAGGGGGAAGAACCTTCCCTCGTGGTCCAGTGGTTAGGACGCCACGCTTCCACTGAAGGGGGGCACAGGATTCCATCCCTGGTCGGGGATTCCCACAAACTGCGCAGCACATCCAAACCTAAATAAATAAATAAATAAAGCTGGACTGAGGATGAAGTGGGCATTCTCTAGGCTCCTGTACATCATTTAAACAGTTTGTATATTTTTGTTATTCATTTATTTGGCAGTTTGGCTTTCCATGGTCAGTTTCCCACTCCATCTTATCTTTTTTTATATATAAATTTATTTTATTTTATTTTTGTCTGCACTGGGTCTTCGTTGCTGCACGCAGGCTTCCTCTAGTGCAGTGAGCGGAGACTACTCTTTGCTGCCGTGCACGGGCTTCTCATTGGGGTGGCTTCTCTTACTGCAGAGCACAGGCTCTAGGCGCGCGGGCTTCAGTAGTTGTGGCACGTGGTTGTGGCATGTTGTATGAAATATCCAGAATAGAAAAATCTATAGAGACAAAGTGGATTAGTGTTTTCCAGGGACTGGAAGCATCAGGGGGTGGAGGTTGACTACTAAAGATACAGGGTTTCTTTTGGGGTGATGAAAGTGTTCTGGAACAAAGAGTAACACTGCTTGCTGCAACTAGAGAAAGCCCGCGGGCGGCAACGAAAACTCAGTGCAGCCAAAAAGAAAATAAACAAACAAACAAACAAACAAGTAGGCTTCCAGGTAACTAATAGTAGCAGGTGGGACAGGGAAGAAGACTGTGGACAAGAAAAAATGAAAGATTACGTAAAAGCTTTGAAAAGGAGTAAACTAATTTAGGAAGACTTTTATGGAGGCAGGGGTTAGGTGGCAGAGTGGAGAACCAGCAATACAGGAAAAGAAAGAAAATGTATAAATATGGGAAAGGCGCGAGAAAAACTATCAGTTTGGGGGTTCCAGCTCTGGGTAAGTTGGAGTAAGCATGCTTCACCTTTTCTCTCACATAGAAAACAAGTCTGAAACCTGGATAGAATGCATGGAGCAGCTATTTGAGAACTTCAAAGCGTCAATAGCAGCAGGTGATTTGGAGAACAACAGTAGAATTCAAAGTACCACTGAACTGATGCTGAGTTTATATAGGATTTTTTTTTAATTAATTTTTGTTTATGTTGGGCCTTTGTTGCTGCACGCGGGCTTTTCTCTAGTTGCAGCGAACGGGGGCTACTCTTTGTTGTAGTGTGTGGGCTTCTCATTGCAGTGGCTTCTCCTGTTGTGGAGTACAGGCTCTAGGCGCACAGTCTTCAGTAGTTGTGGCACACGGGCTTAGTAGTTGTGGCTTGCATAATGGTGAGTTTACAAGTTATATTCTCTGATATTCCTTTACCTCAACGTAGCACAACTAGAAACCTGGAAGTGAGCACTGTAGCGAAGATGGAGACAAAATACAACATTTACTTATGACAAAAATTCTAAGAAAACTAGAAGTAGAATGGAACTTCTTCAACATGTTAAAGAGCACCTGTTCCTTTAAGTTAATTAATTTATTTTTATTTTGGTTGCAATTTGTGGCTTGTGGGATCTCAGTTCCCTGACCAGGGATTGAACCCAGGCCACGGCAGTGAAAGCACCAAATCCTAATCACTAGTTCACCAGGGAACTCCGAAAGAGTATCTATATTTTAAAAACCTATATTTCATATCACATTTAATTGTCAAAGACCGAATGCTTTCCCTCTGAGATAAGGAACAGAACAAGAATACTCACTCCTGCCACTCCTGTTTAGCATCGTACTGTAAGGCTTGGCCAGTCCAATAATGAAAGAAAAGGAAATACAAAACATGCAGATTTGAAAGGAAAACAAAACTGTTTACTCAGATGACATGATTTTTATTGTGGAAAATCCTAAGATGCTACCAAATTTTCTAGAATAAGTAAATTTAGTAAGATCACAGGATACAAAGTCAACAAAACAAATTCCATTTCTATACACTGGAAACAATATAATTTACAATAGCTTCAAAAAATGAAATAGTTATAAATCTAATAAAACATGTACAGGATATGTATGCAGAGAACTATAAACCACTGGTGAACTAAGTGAAAGAAGTCCTAAGTAAATGGGAAGACATACCATGTTCATAGTTTGGAAAGACTCAACATAGTAAAGATATCAATTCCCCAGACTGATCAATAGATTTAATGCAATGTGGAAAGATAAATTAATTATAATAGCCTAAATAGTTTTGAAAACTAAGAAAAAATTTTGAAGGAATTACAACATTTGATTATAAGACTTTCTCTAAAGGTACATTAATCAAAAGAGTGTGGTCTTGGGGACTTCCCTGGTGGTCCAGTGGCTAAGACTCCATGCTCCCAATGCAGGGGGCCTGAGTTCGATCCCCGGTCAGGAAATTATATCCTGCATGCCTCAGTGAGGATCACATGGCAACGAAAGTCCTGTGTGCCTCAAGTAAGACCCTGTGCAGCCAAAAAAATAAATAAATGTTAAGAAAAAAGAGTGTGGTCTTGGTAAAGGGATATACCCACAGATCAATGGCATAGCATAAAAAGTCCAGAAGTAGACCACATAAATACAGCAAGTTAATTTTTATACGCAATTTTTTTTTTTTTTTTTTTTTTTTTTTTTTTTTTTTTTGCTGCACTGCCCTGCTTGCAGGATCGTAGTTCCCCAAGCATGCATTGAACCTGGGCCCCGGCAGTGAAAGCACAGAGTCCTAACCATTGGACCACCAGGGAATTCCCATCATATGCAATTTATAAATGAGATGACAATTACATAAAATAAAATTAACCATTTTAAAGTGAACAATTAACACTGAGTACATTCACAATGTTGTACACGTCTATCTAGTTCCAAAATATTTTCATCACATCCCTCCCGAAAAACCCCATCTCTATTAGGCAGTTACTCCCCATATCCATTTCCCCACAGTGCCTGGAAAATTACAAACCTGCTTTTTGTCCCAATTTATCTATTCTGAATATTTAATATAAGTGGTATCATACATTTATTATTGGGCCTGAATTTCTTTCACTAGCATAATGCTTTTGAAATTCATCCACATTATAACATGTATCAATCAGCACTTCATTCCTTTTTTGGCTGAATAATATTCAATAGTATTGATTTATTACAATTTGTTTATCCATTAATCTGTTGATGGACATCTAAGTTGTTTGTAGTTTGGGGGTACTGTGATAGTTCCTCTGTAAACATGCATATACAAGTATTTTGGGGGGGGGTACCTGTTTCCAGCTCTGTTGTGTTTATACCCAGAAGTGGAACTGTAGGGTCATGTGGTAATTCTTTTTTTTCTTTAAATTAATTTATTTATTTTTGACTGTTGGGTCTTCGTTGCTGTGTGAGGGCTTTCTCCAGTTGCGGAGAGCGGGGGCCACTCACTATCGTGGCCTCTCTTGTTGCGGAGCACAGGCTCCAGACGCGCAGGCTCAGTAGTTGTGGCTCACGGGCTTAGTTGCTCCGCGGCATGTGGGATATTCCCAGACCAAGGCTCGAACTCGTGTCCCCTGCGTTGGCAGGCAGATTCCCAACCACTGCACCACCAGGGAAGCCCTCATGTGGTAATTCTATGTTTAATTTTTGAAGAACAGTCAAACCTTTCTATAGTTGCTGAACTGTTTTACATTCCCACCAGCCATGTACAGAGTATCCAATAACTCTACATCCTTGACAACACTTGTTATTTTCTGTTTTATTATTATTTTTGCCATCTAAATGAGTGTGAAGTGATATTTTATTGTGGTTTTGATTAGCATTTTCCTAATGACTAATGATGTTGAGCATCTTTTCAGATTCTTCTTGGCCATTTCTCTTCTTTGGAGAAATGCCTATTCAAGTCTTTTGGCCATTTAAAAATTGGGTTGTTTGTCTTTTTGCTTTTGAGTTGTAGGAATTCTTTATATATTCTGGATATTAAACCCTTATCCTGTGTATGATTTGTAAGTATTCCCCACCCTTTTACACATTTTCTTTTCACTTTTCTGATAATGTCCTTTGATACACAAAATATTTACATTTTAGTGATGTCCAATTTATCTATTTTTTCTTTTGTTGTTTTTGCTTTTGGTGTCATATATAAAAAACCATTATCGGACTTCCCTGGTGGTGCAGTGGTTAAAAATCTGTCTGCCAGTGCCGGGGACCTGTGTTCAAGCCCCGGTCCGGGAAGATCCCACATGCCACGGAGCAACTAAGCCCGTGTGCCACAACTACTGAGCCTGTGCTCTAGAGCCCGCAAGCCACAGCTACTGAGCCCACGTGCCACAACTACTGAAGCCCGCGTTCCTAGAGCCCATGTTCCGCAACAAGAGAAGCCACTACAATGAGAAGCCCGTGCGCCGCAACGAAGAGTGGCCCCCACTCACCGCAACTAGAGAAAGCCTGCACACAGCAGTGAAGACCCAACACAGCCCAAACTAAATTTTTTTTTTTTTTCCTGCGGTACGTGGGCCTCTCACTGCTGTGGCCTCTCCCGTTGCAGAGCACAGGCTCCGGACGCGCAGGCCCAGCGGCCATGGCTCACGGGCCCAGCTGCTCTGCGATACGTGAGATCCTCCCGGACCGGGGCACGAACCCGCGTCCCCTGCATCGGTAGGCGGACTCTCAACCACTGCGCCACCAGGGAAGCCCTAAAAAAATTTTTTAAAGCCATTATCAAATCCAATTTCATAAAGATTTTCTCATATATTTTCTTTGGAAATTTTATAGTTTTAGCTTTTATATTTAGGTCGTGGATCCATTTTCATGATTTTTTTTTTTTTTGGACTTGCTGCACAGCATGTGGGATCTTAGTTCCCCAAACAGGGATTGAACCCGTGCCCCTGCAGTGGAAGCACATATCCTTACCCACTGAACCTCCAAAGCAGTCCCTCATGAATTTTTGTGTTTGGTGTGAGGTAGGGGTCCAACTTGTTTCTTTTGCATATGGCTATCCACTTGTGCCAGCACCATTTGTTGAGACTATTCTTTCCTGCTTGGAATGTTCTTGTAGCCTATATTGAAAATTGTTTGGCCATAGATATATTGGTTTATTTTTGGAGTTTTAATTCTATTCTGGTTGTCTGTATATCTGTCCTTATGTCAGTGCCACATTATTTTTATTACTATAGATTTGTATTATTTTTTGAAATTGAGTTTCTCCTCAAATTTTATTCTCTTTTTCAAGACTGTTTTGGTTAATCAAGGGTCCCTTGCAATCCCATATTAATTTATATTGTAAAAGATTATTGAAATTTTGATATGGATTTCATTGAATCTGTAGGTCACTTTGGAAGAATTGCAATATTAACAATGTTAAGTCTTCCAATCCTTGAACACGAGGTGTCTTTCCTTTTATATATGTCTTCTTTATTTTAACAATGTTTTATAGTTTTCAACGTACAAGTCTTTCATTCCCTTGGTTAAATTTGTACCCAGGTACTTTATTCTTTTGGATGCTATTGTAAATGGAATATTTTTATTTCCCTTTCATATTGTTCATTGCTGGTGTACAGACACACAACTGATTTTCTATATTGATCTTGTCCTGCAACTTACTGAATTTGTTTACTATCTTTAGTAGTTTTTATATGAATTCCGTTTTTTGTTTTGTTTTGTTTTGTTTTGCTTTTTTGCCCCACAGAGCAGCATGCAGGATCTTAGTTCCCCCACCAGGGATCAAACCCCGACCCTTGACAGTGAGAGCGTGGAGACCTAACCAGTGCATTGCCAGGGAAGTCCCTGGGGTTTTCTATATGTAGGCTCATGTCACCTCTGAATAGAGAAAGATTTATTTCTTCCTTTCCTATTTGAAAGCGTTTTATTCTTTCTTGTCTACGTACTTGCTATAGAACTTCCAGTATCAGTGATAACACTGAGCAGTTTTCTCTAAGCACTGGCACATACATTATCTATCTTGAGCCTTACATTGTTCCTGCCAGCTATTATATTTATTTTATAGATGATGTAACGAAGTACTAGAGAGATCCACTGGCTACCACAACTGACTATCTGCAGAGTACACCAGGGTGCTCAAGTCTCTAGCGTCCTAGTGTTATGACCATTCTAAGGTATATGACCGTTCTTGCTGCCTCCCTTCTTAGAGGGCAGGTTAACTGGATGGCTACATTGACAGGAAAGAGAGAGAGGAACATAGCAGAGTCTGATTGTGGGAAGAAGCAAAGGAAGAGCAGTGCTTCTCGGTAGCACTGCTGTCGTTGTCACATCTGCAAACATGAGCCCAGGTGGTGCTGGTGCAAAGACCCTTCGAAAAAAAGAGAAGCGGAAGCGCCTATCAAGCAGAACAGCAATAACCTGTAGGAGGTATCAACAAACGCCCAGATCTAAGGCCCTGGGCTCTGGAACAACTTCAGTGGTCCAGGTTATGACGCAAGGAGGATCCCGTCTTCTCATTGGGGAACACTGCTGCCGATTAGCGGAGGGCGGAACCATGGCGGGGAGGGCTGTCCTGTAGCTCACCGCCTCCGTGTCCGGAGGCGCTGTTTTCCGGCTTAGCCCTTGCGCATGCGTCAGGCCTTCTGGAAGTCCCGGCTCGCCCCGCGGCAGCTTCCGGCCGCATGCACAGGAAAAGACAGACTGGCGGGTGAGTGGTGTGTTTGAGGTAGGGTTTTCCTGGGGGGCGGGCCCTAACTCCGCGGCCTCTCTGAGGTTCTTGTCTTGTCCCGGGTCCCGTGACGGGAAGTTTGTCAGTGGCTGTGAACCGGAACATCCTCCTTTCGTTTGGGGAGGTTGTAGGGGCGAGGTACCTGGTGTGCGGGGCCTGTGCCCTTCACCCTGTCCGCTCAGTGTCACCGTGAAGTGTGCTTTCAAAGGCCCTGAGCCTCTTACCTTTGTGTTTTACACTGGTTCACGGAGGGCTTATTGCGTCCTTGTGCTGGGCAGTGGGGACACGAAGACAGCTGAGACATGCTCCTTGCGCTCAGAGAGAGCTCCCAAACTGTGGAGTAGATAAACCCGCAGAAACAAGTTCTGGTGTTAGTTGGGGTAGTGTAACTGAGCAAGGGCTGTGTGCCTGCGGTGCAGAAAGCCAAACGCTGATAGCAAGTGTTTGCAGTGTAACAGGGGCGGCGAGGCGCGCTAGGCCTTAGAGGTCCCGCTCCACCAATGGTCAGCGCCGCAGTGGTCCCCGCGGTGGCAGTCTCTCTAGGTCGCAGTCCCCGGGATGTGGCCGACGTTTGCGCTCTCGCCCCCTTCCGGAGCATTCGTGGCGCCAGGCCTGGCATAGTGGTGCCAGAGGAGGGGGACTGAAGGGGAAGGCTGCGGCAGAGTCAGGTGCGCACACACTTTGCAGCTTCTGGCTTTGGGCGAGTCTGGTGTGTTTCTGGCCGGGCAGGCGCACTGACAGGTAGACCTTTAGGCTGGGGAGATGGCGACGCTTGGACCGTGAATTAGGGAGACCTTCCACTGGCATGAAAGGCCACTTGAAGATGCTGTGGCTGGAACCTGTGACCTGACCGACGTGGACATTAAGAACAAAGGATTGACACCAAGAAGTTGACAACTAACCACGCCCTTCCCTCACCTTTCTTGTTAAAGGGCTTTGCTGAAAGCCTTTGAGGAGTTGGAGGTTCCTCAAGGCATGAGTCACCCGTCTCCTTGCATGACCCTGCAGTAAACCTTTCTCTGCTCCAAACTCCGACATTTTTGAATTGTTTGGCCTCACTAACACTTAACAAATCCCATAAGCAAAGCTAAATCATTACCCCTCATTTTACTTGTTCAAGGTCCCAAGGATCAACTTTCACTCTAGGCTCTGGCTAAGAGGAGAGGGTCCCTGTGCGGGCCGGTTACCCTGCTGGGGAGCATTCATCCAGCACCCACAGCCTGTGTCCTCCCGCCAGTGCCCAGGCCCAGCTGCAGAGGCAGATCTCAGCTGGAGGCGCCCTCCAGGCCAGGTCCCCAGACCCTGCCCAACCATCATCACTGAGGGAGCAAGGCACCCAGGACCTAGCTGGCCCTCAGGCTCCTCAGGCCCTGCAAACAGGGGTCAGGTCCTGTGGAATGCAACCCAGGGAGAGTGCCACCACCGGGACTACCATGATGCTGACCATTAGTATAGCAAGGCCACTAACAGCCTTGCACTAATGGCTGTGCTCCCGCCCCACCCCTATTACAAACTGAGGTCAGAGGGTACAAGAAAGGTAATAAAAGTTTTGGGTAGAGTGATTAATCATAAACTCAATAGGGAAACTCAGTTTTAGGGGGACTCATTTTCAGTAAGAGAAGGCACGCTGAGAGAGAGTTAAAGACGGGACTGAGAAGTTCAAAGTGTTAGGAGCTCCGAGAAGGTGATAGTGGTGGTGTTACCAGTCCTCATTCTCTGGGTTTCTTGCCTTCTCTGATGGTGCACTCCTTGAAAGTTTTTCCTTATTTTCACATGTCTAATTTCTAAACAAAGTTGCCCTTTCTCCTTTGATTGGAAGGAATGCAAACTGGTACTGCTAGTGTTCACTTTCTATGGAAAGGATGAATCAGGCCTTGGGAAAAGGCACTAAGGCTGGAAGGCACAGAGCCTGTTCCAGGATGTGGGACCAGTTCACCTGTGCTGGTTTGTAGACTGTGTATAGGAGAGTGTGCAATGAGGCTGGAGGGTAGGTTGGGCCTTGAATGCTAGGGAGAGCCTTGCGAGTTAGGAGATCTTGGCTTATTTCAGTGGCATTAGGAAGTCTTAAAGGCTTTTGAGCAATTAGATTATTAGAAAGTCAAGAAGTCCAGATCTGCTCTGTACAAAGACCAGGTGAACAGATGGGAGACTCATCTACCAGCCTGGCCTAATGATACGTGCCTAGACCAGGTGTTCTCAATCGGGGCCGATTGCCACCCAAATACATTTGGCAAAGTCTGGAGTCAGTCTTGTTGTTGGGACTGGTGGGTGCTCCTGACATCTAGTGGGTGGAGGCCAGGGGTACAGCTAAACATCCTACAGTGTATAGGATAGCCACCCACGCACACAGACAACAAAGACCTGTCCGGCCCCAAATGTCAATAGTTCTGAAGTTCAGAAATCCCACTCTAGAGCTATAGGAGTGGAAACGAAGGGGAGACAGATCTCAGAGACATCTAAGCTAGAGACCAGTCTTCGTCTCCTTTCATACTGTTTATAATGCTTAAGTACTGGACACTCAGGCAATTAATGAGGTCTGAAGACCCCAGTCTTCCTTGTCTTTTTTCACCCATTCATTTGCTAAATATTTATTTTAGGACCAGACACTTCTCGAGGAGCTGTGATTCAACAATAAAACAAATTACCTGCTCTCCAAGAACCTTACATTTTTGTGGGGATGACAGACATTAAACAAATTAATATATGTTAAGTAGTGAGATATGCTTGAAATTCCTGTAAGATGGACCTTCTCTTACACCACCCCAGACGATTTACTCTGCACCTTCTAAGTGCGAAGCACTGGGCCAGATGCTATACAAATAGCATTTCTAATCTTTTTCTCTGTGCTGCATTGTAGGTATTGTTATGCTCAGATGAGAAAAAGAGGCTAAGAGAGGTTGAATATTTTGCCTCACATCAGTTAGTGTGGAGTTCAGCTGGGACTGGAAACTGGATCCACCTGATGGTCGAAGTTTGTGCAATTTCCATTAGGTAACAGGTAACAACTTCCATTTCCTGTCTCATATGCCAGGTTGATTATCCCCACATTGTAGGGATTGAATTTTGGGCCAAAGATCAACCTCAGTTCAATTTGAATTCCCCATTATTGCTCATATTCTCTCAGGTGGCTGATGGCAGATTCTGACCTCTCAGAGAGGTTGGCAACTTGGAGATCTCCCACCAGCTCTTCAGACTCTCCCATTATCAGCAACTGCTGGGCCTCACTCACAAGATGTCAGCCAGCTCTGGGAGCTCTGCTCATGATCGTTGCAGCCCAAGCTGCATTCAAGTATAGGATCCTGGAGCTGAAGCAATTCCTGATCATTCTGCACAGGGAGATCCAAGCCTGGGTGAGGGCACATCATCCAGGAAGCATTGAGAAGGCAGTGACCTTGGTGCAGCATTTAGAGTGAGAACCGAGGAGACGAATGCAATGGTGGGAAGGGGAGTATGGAAAGAGAATGGAAATCAGATTGGAGAGGGCCTGGGTAAGGGGACAGGCAGTTGAAACAAGGTGGAGAAACTTGATTTAATTACTGCTTCTTAAGTACTTGTTTGCTTTTCTCATTGGTGTCCATGGCAACTTTTAAGAAACATTTTCTTTCCCCACTGAAGGAAGGAGGGTGGGTAGAGAATTTTCAGTAGGTCTTGTCTGCCAAGAATAAAGGAAGGGAGGTATTTGTCCCTGTAGAACACAAGATTTCTCCTCTGCATGTTGTAAGTACTGAGCCAGTTCTGTAAACAAGAATTTTCTGGTTTTTTTAAATTGAAATTGATTTACAATGTTGTGTCCATTTGTGCTGCACAGCAAAGTGACTCAGTTATACACATATATATTCTTTTTTTACAATATTCTTTTCCATTATGGTTTATCACAGGATATTGAATATAGTTCCCTGTGCTATACAGTAGGACCTTGTTACTTATTCATCTTATATATAATAGATTATATCTGCTAATCCCAAACTCCCAGTCCTTCCCTCCCCCAGCCTGCTTCCCCTTGGCACCCACAAGCCTGTTCTCTATGTCTGTGAGTCTGCTTCTGTTTTGTAGAAAAGTTCCTTTATGCCATATTTTAGATTCTACATATAAGTGATATCATATGGTATTTATCTTTCTGTCTGACTTCACTTAGTATGATAATGTCTGGTTGCATCCATGTTATTTCATTCTTTTTTATGGTTGAGTAGTATTCCATTGTATATATATAGCACATCTTCTTTATCCATTCATCTATTGATGGACATTTAGGTTGTTTACATGTGTTGGCTATTGTGAATAGTGCTGCTATGAACAGAGGAGTGCATGTATCTTTTTGAATTATAGTTTTGTCCAGGTATATGTGCAGGAGTGGGATTGCTGGACCATATAGTAATTCTGTTTTTAGTTTTCTGAGGAACCTCCACACTGTTCCATAGTGGCCGCACCGACTTACATTCCCACCAACAGTGTAGGAGGGTTCTTTTTTCTCCACACCCTCTCCAGTATTTGTTATTTGTAGACTTTTTAATGATGGCCATTCTGACGGTGTGAGGTAGTTTTGATTTGCATTTGCATTTCTCTAATTTCTCTAATTAGTGAGAATCTTCTGGTTGTTGACACGCCTGTTGTAAGACAGAGAGATTGCCGTGCTCAGCCAGCTGTAGGGACTTTGGTTGCATGTGAGTGTCTGGGGTCACACCTATCACAAGCCAGATTAGTTAGACGAAACTGCCTTTGTGAAAATTGTAAACGGTACCTCATTTAAAGTGGAATCAGAGCTCAAAGGAGGAGATCTCACGCCCAACCACTAGACATCAATTGCATTAGCAACAGGTTACTTTTACTACCCACCAGGAGGAAGATTTTCTCCTGACCCAGCAACAGGTGAGCCAATGAGAGACTGTCAAAATTCAGCCAATGACAAGCCACTACACTCCCATTTTCCTCCAGTGGATTCTTAGATTACAACAGTCGCTCCTAACTCCTCAGGTCTCCTGTGTAAAAGAAGCATGTTCTCCAGACTTGCTTATGGCTGCCAGGATTTGCATATTCCAAATTGCAACTCTTTATTGTCCCCAAATTAACTCATTTTGCTGATAAAATAACTGGCTATTTTATTGTTTTAAGTCAACACCAGGTACCGGAGGAGGCTGTGACAAGAGGCGGGAGGACAGCTCGGGCACTGGCAGGGGCGGGGACGTCACCTGGTGGGACTCCGGGTTACCAGTCGCCAGCCAAGCACAGCGACGAAGGAAATAATGGCCGCGAGAGGGCTGCGACCGTGCAGGGCCCTCAGACTCCGCGGGCCTGAGACTCCGTGACATCAACTCTCGCCGCCAGGTAAACCCAGCTCGCGGCGGTGAAGACGCATTGATCTGCGAGGAGCCTCTCCCCGCAAGTACGTCACTTCCCCTTCCGGTTAGATGGAGTGAGGGCTAGGGGTCGGGGTGGGTAAGCCTGCGGCGCAGGAACTACCCCGGGCGGGCTTTCTGGGCCCGGCGAACCTAAGTGGTTCCGGGCCTGAGCCTCGGAACCCACCTCTGAGTGGCGCGGGGCGGGGAGCTGTCCTCCTTAGAGCGGTGGCCGGACCGACGGCGATTTGTGGTAGAGCCCCGGGAGGAGGGAGCGGCCTCCACGAAGCCAAGCCATCTGAGGTAACCTAGAAGCGGCTTCCGCTTCGGCGCAGGCTCCGGAGCCCCCGAGAGACGCCGGCCGCTGCAAGGCAGCCGGGGGTGTTTCCGAACCGGGCGGCAGGACTGTCTCGGGCGAGGCCTGCCGTCAAGCTCGTGAAGCCGCTCTCTCCAACGTTTGTGCGGGTGGCGCCCGGGGCCGCGCGGCTGGAGCCCGCTCGGATATTGCCCGCAGGCGCGCCCGGGCGGTCGTGTCCACTTTCCCGCCTCCGCCGGCGTTTCCTTTACTGGCTGATGTTACTGTGGGAGAAACGGGAAGTCCAGCCTCAGAGAGATCAGCTTCCTCTGATGCGAAAGCCTGGGAAGTGTCCCTGCTCCTTAGAGCCAGGTGGGCATCGGGAGCCGGCCGTTTGTGAACACCGTGGTTTCCTGGGCAGAATTTCGGTGCCCTTTCCGCTGGATCACGTCAGGGAAAGTGAGGCTCACGAGGCTCTCCTCAGCCTCGCTTAGAAGTCTAAATGAGCCCTGGAGAAATGTAGCAGCTGAATGTAATCATCACCAACTAACATGCTGTCCTTTTTTTCCAGTTGACTTTTGGATAAACATTTTGTGAACAAGGATCAGCTGTAATTTTTTCGAAGTCAAGTAATTAAAATTAAAAATTCAGGTATTAATCTTTTGCATGGTGCTCTTTATATATCTTACAAAGAAATGCCAAGATGAATGTAGAGCAACTAGTTACTTAATTGGGGGATGCTTTTGAGAAGAATAAGGCTCCATTTTTCTGAATTACTGTTCTTCCACTCTGGTCTCATTGTTTCAGCTCTCCTGCCAGTTTACATACAATGCAAAGGAGCACCTCAAATGGTCCAGGAAGTGAAGTCTTTCATCTTCCCAAAAGAACAAAGGTCATAGAAGTTGTACCCTCTTACTGAAGACAGACTAGGACGATATGTTGAAATTTAAGAGAAACTCAGAATATTCTTCTCCTGATCTTTCCTTTACACGGAGAGGATGGCATAGGAAGTGCATCAATTAAATCTTTGGATAATCCCCAAACTCCTTGGAGCCAGTGGGTACTAGTTTTTTCACCCACCAACCTCTCCTGATTATTATTTTTTTTAAGGCAAAGTAATTTATTTACATTTGTCTTCAATAAGTCGTGCTGTATTCCGTTGAATAGTAGAAAGAAAAGGAGAGAAACAAGGGCTCGGCAGTTGATTTTTAAAGTTTATTTTTCTCTTATAATAAGTAACAAGTAGTAAAGTTCCTATGACTTTCTTATTGACATGCACTTTATTTTCCCTCACTTTAATGCCTTAGAAAGAAGAACCTTCTATTGGTTTTGTTCCAGACCAGACTGGGCCTCAGTTGTCAAAGATGGTGCTGGTGGTGTGTCCAACACAGGAGCCAAATTGTTCCTAGATCAGAATGATGACAGTAGATCTGAAGGTGGGTAAGTACTTGAACCCTCAGATCAGGACTCTGTGGGAGACCAAGGGACCTGGGACAGAGAGCTCCAGTCAGCATAAGAAATATGCCCCCCAAATGGACAGTCTCAGTCCCGAGAGGTCTCACCAGCACTTCTAGAGCTTCCTCTGTCATGATGCAGCTGGACCCAGGGAGGCTGTTGACCAGCTTCAGAAATTAAGCCCATGGTGGCTGAGGCCAGAGATTCAGTCAGAAGCGCAGATCTTGGAACTTGTGGTCCTAGAGCAGTTCCTGACCATTCTGCCCAGGGACACCCAGACCTGCATAAAGAAGCACCATCTGCAGAGTATCGAGGAGGCTGTGGCCCTGGTAGAACACTTACAGAGGGAATCTGGTCAAATGAAAAATGGGGTGAGAAGAAAGATTCTTCATGTGTGCAGTGAAACAAGGTGAAGGTAGATGTATTGGGGCAGTTAATTGGGAAATAAGATGAATTAGGTCTCAGTTCTGTTGTTCCTTTAGGACATGTAAAGCAGGACGTGAAAGCACAGATCCACAGCCATAGACAGTCCACAGGTTTCAGAGATCCCGGCAGACTTCGCTGGCCTTAGGGAGAGAGTTGCTTTGGGCCCTCTTTGGAGCCAGGGTGTGTTGAGGGTAATGAGCCTAGTCTGGCTTGGTGAAGGAGATGGGCCTCAAGTTCTTAGAAACAAACAAGGCAATAAGGAGTTGGAGAGGAAGGGACAGATCCAAAAAAGGAGGAATTCCTAGAGACCAAAGAAGAGTGAAGATACGAAAGAGAAGGAGAAACCAAACAACTAGAGGAAGACTGTCCAAGAAGAGAAAAAGTAGAAAGAAAACAGGGAAAGAAAGATTTGGAAATCGCAACAGAGTAGCTGAGAAAAGAAAGAGCGTGAGGGATAGGGTCCTCTGTACCGTAGACAAGGGCCTCCAGTGCCCTACGTCAGTGGTTGTTCCTTGGCTCTGATGTGAGCAGGGATCCAGGGCATGCCCTTGGGCAGGTGGCGGCATACCAGCTGGCTTCACAGGCCTACTGAGAATACCGGGAGGGCACACGTTTTGTGTCGAAATCATTTGGGGATAGGTTGGAGCTCTGACCCTCTTTTTTTTTAATTTTTTTAATTTACTTTTGGCAGCATCGGGTCTTTGTTGCTGTGTGTGGGCTTTCTCTAGTTGCGGTGAGCGGGAGCTACTCTTTGTTGCGGCGCGCGGGCTTCTCATTGCGATGGCTTCTCTTGTTGCGGAGCACGGGCTTTAGGCACGCGGGCTTCAGTAGTTGTGGCTATTGGGCTCTAGAGCCCAGCCTCAGTAGTTGTGTCGCACGGGCTTCGTTGCTCTTTGGCATGTGGGATCATACTGGACCAGGGCTCAAATCCGTGTCCCCTGTATTGGCAGGTGGATTCTTAACCACTGCGCCATCAGGGAAGCCCAGAGCCCTGGCTCTTTCTTTCCACTTTTTTCTCCATTTCATCCCAATCCTCTGTGAGACTCTTCCCTGGCCATGTGGAAAATCTGGTTGACAGGACAACTTTTAAATTCAATTCCTTAATCTTTTGAGAGAGAGGACAGGAAACCACTAAGGCAAGAATCTAAGTTGGGAGAGAAAGTCTATCAAGGCAGCATGAGAACAGGTGGCCTGTGCAACCCTGTTAGTGGTCTGAGCTGGGCTGGATGCAGAGGGTGGGGGCTGCTGTCTTGGAGGGCTGGCAGTAACCACACCTTTTTTCCTCTTCTGCCAATTTTCCTATATTTTGTGTATAGTTCTTGTGGAAAATTGGTGATCCCGTATCTCTTTTAAGTCTTTGTGACATTTCCTTTAGTGTCTCCTTCTTCCCACAGTTTGCACTCTGCTTTTTCCTCCCTCTCCCACCAACTCCCAAACCAAAAGTAAGTTCCATGGTAACAAGGACGGGCATTATTTCTAGGTTGCAGACCATGAGCTGGGAAAGGAGGCAGTGCTCTTGGGTGAAACAGCAGAGGCCCTAAGCTTCACGCTGAAGCCAGCAGAGGCCCAGCAAGAGGGCATGTCCCAGGATGAAGAATTTTGGAATACACATCTAAGTCTACAAGAGCTGCTGATCAGGAATACCCACAAAGAAACGAACCCCGTATGTGGGTGGGGTAAGGAGCTTCACGTTACTTTCCTTCTCCTGGGAGCTGCGATAGTAATTTGTTAAGCCAGAATGTTGTTACCATTTTTTTGCTTGTCCTATGGATCTGCTAATGCAGCCACGTTAGCAATTAGGATGCCCCCCAGGTTATGGTGGAGCCGACCAGGTGTGGGTTGGCCTAAGATTCAGAAATCTCCAAACCACAGAACCCTGGTAATAACATCAGGAATTCTGTTTTTAGAAAAGCAGAGAGGGTCAGTCTCACCTCATGCTGAAAATATGGAAGGAATTGTGATCAGGATGGGTGGTTAGTAGCAGAATGTGAACACTATTTGTACCAGAAAAAAAGTAATAAATGATAAAAAAACAAAAAAACTACATCTCTTACTGTACATTGAATTCCCTGAGTATTTTGTTTTCAATTTATGTCACAAGAGGGTAATAAAAATTTTTTCCTTTCATTCATTTGCTCATGAAAACTAGGGAACCTGTTTTAGAGGCTGGTAGTTTCATGGTTTTCATTTATAATGAGAGAGGCATTTCTGAGCAGCACACACACTTTTTTAAAAAAATAAATAAATTTATGTATTTATTTATTTTTGGCTGTGTTGGGTCTTCGTTGCTGCATGTGGGCTTTCTCTAGTTGCGGTAAGCGAGGGCTACTCTTCCTTGTGGTGCGCAGGCTTCTCATTGCGGTGGCTTCTCTTGTTCCAGAGCATGGGCTCTAGGCGCGCAGGCTTAAGTAGTTGTGGCTCTTGGGCTCTAGAGTGCAGACTCAGTAGTTGGGGCTCACCGGCTTAGTTGCTCCATGGCATGTGGGATCTTCCTGGACCAGGGCTCGAACCCATGTCCCCTGCATTGGCTGGCGGATGGATTCTTAACCGCTGCTCCACCAGGGAAGTCCAGCACACATACTTGTAAAGGTATCTCATCAATACTAAAAAAATTGGGGTCTTCTGTATTTTAGAAAAGAGCCTACCACGTTCAGAAACAGAAGTGAGAGAAATTACCTCTGCTGTCTTTCACCCACAGCAGTGCCTGCTTACCGGATCCTAGCCTTTCCTGAACAGACAAACACCAAAGACTGGCCAGTGGCACCTGAGCTCATCTTGCCTGAGTCCCAGGTGAGTGTGCTTTCCAGCTTCTTAGGGCTGCCTCTCCCTGCTGTCCTTGACCTACACTGCCCAGCACATGCTCAGAGGCGTCTACGCAGATGATCCCCCTGGGGAACTGGACACCTCCCAGACTGTTTGCTGATCCCTTGCTTCTTCCATTTCTGCCTCCTCACTTTAAAAAGTATCATGTGCTGTTCCTTTAGTTCCTGGCCTAACATACAAATCATGGGTCATATGGTTGGGCTGCTTTTGAAGTGGCAAATACTGAGCTAAAGCCTCTTGTCTTTGTAGAGCTTGTTGACATTTGAAGAAGTGGCCATATATTTTTCCCAGGAAGAATGGGAGTTACTGGATCCTACTCAGAAGGCCCTCTACAATGATGTAATGCAAGAAAACTATGAGACTGTCATCTCTCTAGGTAAAGATTCTCCTCTTCCCTTCATTGAATGTTTAAAAAAAATTTTTTTTTAATTTGTCTTTTTGGCTGTATTGGGTCTTCGATGCTGCACGCGGGCTTTCTCTAGTTGCGGCGAGCAGGGACTACTCTTTGTTGTGGTGCATGGGCTTCTCATTGCAGTGACTTCTCATTGCAGATCACAGGCCCTAGGCACGTGGGCTTCAGTAGTTGTGGCTCACGGGCTCTAGAGTGCAGGCTTAGTAGTTGTGGCGCATGGGCTTAGTTGCTCCACGGCATGTGGGATCTTCCTGGACCAGGGCTCGAACGTGTGTCCCCTGCACTGGCAAGCAGATTCTTAACCACTGCGCCACCAGGGAAGTCCTGAATCTTTTTTTTAAAAAATAATTTATTTATTTGGCTGCATCAGAACTTAGTTGTGGCATGCGAGATCTTCGATGTGGCATGCGAGATGTTTCGTTGCGGCATGCGGGCTTCTCTCTAGTAGTGGCACAAAGGCTCTAGAGCGCACAGGCTCAGTAGTTGTGGTGCGGGCTTCATTGCCCCACGGCATGTGGGATTTTAGTTCCCTGACCAGGGGTTGAACCCCCGTCTGCTGCGTTGGAAGGTGGCTTCTTGACCACTAAACCACCAGGGAAGTCCTTTGCCCTTCCCTTTGCATAGGAGTTGAGTAATCTGTGATGTTCTTGGCTTTCTTTGTGAGAGAGTCTCTGTTCCAGTTGCTTTTTTTTTTTCCTTTTTTATATACACATATATTTACCAGTTGCTTTTTGATTCTCAGATAGTGGTTCGGCAGGGAAAAGGTGTAACCTGGTCACCTGGGAGCTTTTGCCAAGTTCACATGCTCATTCCTTATCCATAATTTTTGTTCCCTTTGCTCCAAATTTGCTTTGCTTTTCTCTTTCCTGTCTCCCTAAAGGACACTACCATTCACCCAATATTTCAGGCCAGAAAACCTATGGATCATTCTTTACCGTGATCTTGCCATCCTACCCCACTACTAGGTCATTGCTAATCAGCTTGGCTCCACCCTCACAGTGTAGCTTGAATCAAATCATGTCTCAGTCTCTTGTGCTGTTAGCATCCTCGTCTCAGCCACAAGGTTCACCTCAGTACTTTCTAACTGCCACCACTCCTGCCCTCCCACAATCAGTTTTCCACACAGCAGCCAGAGTCTTTTAAAAACCTAATAATGGGGGGCTTCCCTGGTGGCGCAGTGGTTAAGAATCCGCCTGCCAATGCAGGGGACACAAGTTTGAGCCTGCTCCAGGAAGATCCCACATGCTGCAGAGCAACTAAGCCCGTGCACCACAACTACTGAGACTGCGTGCCACAACTACTGAAGCCCACTCGCCTAGAGCCTGTGCTCTGCAACAAGAGAAGACGTCACAATGAGAAGCCCACACACTGCAACAAATAGCCCCTGCTTGCTCACCGCAACTAGAGAAAGCCTGTGTACAGCAACGAAGACCCAACACAGCCAAAAATAAATAAATAAAATAAAGTTATTAAAAGAAAAACAAAAACAAAAAAAACCCTAATCACGGGGAATTCCCTGGTGGTCCAGTGGTTAGGACTTTGTACTTTCAGTGCCAAGGGTGTGGGTTCAATCCCTGGTTGGGGAACTAAGATCCTGGAAGCTGCAGGGTGTGGCCAAAAAAAACCAAACCTAATCAGATGATGCCATTTTCTACTTAAAAACCTTATGATAACTTCTCATCACATTCATTATAAGAACCAAATTCCTTACCAAGACTTCCTCCATGATCTGGCCCCTCCTCATCTCCCTGCTGTCATCTCCTGCCACTCGTGCCCTTGCTGTGGCCTCTTTATTCACATTGCTCATCTTGCTGTTTCATGGGCTTGGTGTGCTCATTTCTTTCCCCTTCCCTGTGCCTGGCACACTTTTCTGCCATATGACAAAACTCTCAGTTTAGGGTTCTGCTCAAAATATCACTTTTTAAAATATATATATATTTATGTGGCTGTACCGGGTCTTAGTTTTGGCACTCTGGATCTTTAGTTGCAGCACGTGGGATTTTTAGTTGCATCATGCGAACTGTTAGTTGCGGCATCTTAGCTCCCCAACCACGGATCGAACCCGGACCCACTACATTGGGAGCATGGGTTTTAACCACTGGACCACCAAGGAAGTCCCTCAAATATCACTTTCTAAGAGAGGCTTTTCACATAGCCTTATCTACAATAGCTTCACAGAAGCAAAATCTTAAATGTTCTCTTACCCTGCTTTAGTTTTCTTCAAAACATTTATCACTTCCTGATATTTTATTTGCGTGTTTATTGACGTTAGACTGTCTTACTCTGCACTAGAAGATAAGCGCTGTGAGATCAGGGGGCTTGGCTTATTCACCACTGTATCCCTAGCACATAGAGGGTGCCTGGTGCACCATAGCCACTCAGCACATATGTATTGAGTGACTGAGTGATGAATGCTTTCCATACTTGGCAATATGATTTAAGGAAAGTCCACTAAGTAATTCTGGTCTGTTTCCTCCACCTGGCTGTGAACCAGTGAGCTATAGGAGTGGTAGAAATCTTTCCTGGTCCACTGGTACCTGAGAGCTCAATTGAAACTTGCAGTAATATAACAGGAATCACTTGTGTTTATGATACCCAGCCCACTGACCTTCACATTGACTCCCCTACACCTGGCCTTATGACTACAATATGAGTCTTCCTAAAGAGGCAATAGGACCAGCCTGTATTTCCTGTAGCCTCTGGAGTTTGGTTACAGCTTAGTTGAATATGGAGTATTGGTTTCAGAAGATGGGGAACACACAATGAATTTGCATACCCTTTTCATAGATCTAGCTTAGGTTTATTTCCCAGTCTTTACATACCCACTCACAAATGCAGTATAGTGTAAACTTAATATTGGATATGAGACTCTCCATTTAACCGTTCAGGATAAGAAACTGTTAAAGTATCTTTTGCTCTTCCTGAAGTATTCTGGATTAGTGAACCATTGTTAGTCCAGTCACTGACCTCAGTTTTTTATTTCACAGCATTATTTGTGCTCCCCAAAACTAAAGTGAACTGCTGCTTAGAGCAAGGGGAAGAGCCATGGGTTCAAGGATCCCCAGTGTTCAAAGACAGTCCCGGAGAGCTGTTTTCAGGTAAATATACCATGGGAAGAGGAGAAATGTGCGTTGGTAGGAACCTTTACAAGGGCTTAACATTTTAAGATTCTACTTCCCTATTTTTTTTTAAATCAGTGAATATTGTGTTTTTTTCTATTCCCATGGTTTTCTTGCTCTGACATACAGTTGGCTGATTCTTATGTTTATTCCAACAGAGATAAAGATGAAAAATGACACTGAAAATCATCACCCTATATGTTTTTCTGACTTAGAAATACAAGCACCAGGAGACATAGTATCAAAAAAAGCCAGTGTGAATGTTCATCAGAAAACAATGGGCAAAGAAAATCATGGTGATATGCATAGGGTGGGGAAATGGCACCAAGATTTTCCAGTGAAGGAAAGAAAAAAATTTTCAAACTGGTGGGAAGAAGAGCTGCTGAAACTTATCGAGCTTCACAAGAAAGAACGTGCAGGAGAGAAGCCTTTTAAATGTCAGGAATGTGGGAAAAGCTTCAGAGTTAGCTCTGACCTTATTAAGCACCAAAGAATTCACACTGAAGAGAAACCATATAAATGTGAACAGTGTGATAAGAGGTTTAGATGGAGGTCAGATCTTAATAAGCACTTAACAACACACCAAGGAGTAAAGCCATATAAATGCTCATGGTGTGGGAAAAGCTTCAGTCAAAATTCACATCTCCACACACACCAAAGAACTCACACTGGAGAGAAGCCCTTTACATGTCATCAGTGTGGAAAAAAATTCAGTCAAAATTCCCACCTTATTAAACACCGGAGAACCCACCTGTAGCACATGCAGGAGAAGCTTCAGTAAGTGCTCAAGACTTTGACACCAGAAACCTTGACGCCAGTGAAGGAAAGCTTGTTCAGTGTCCTTAGTCTATAGACATATACCAGGTGGCGCTTGATCCTAAAGTTTATGAAAAAATGCAAAATTAAGAAGCATGAAGAATTTTTCACCAGTGGAAAATTTGGAGATGTAAATGTCATGTTTCACAGAAAGAAATCAGGGTTGACTCTGGAGGGGAAACGTTAATCGTTGTACTACTTACTGTTTTTACTTAGAACTTTCACTGAATTCCTTAGCAAAAAAAGTGTTCTAAGAATATTCTGAGTAAAGGAAAAAGCTGTTTTGGGATTGTACCTGGCAAAATAGCAAGATCAGATTCAAAATAGCAGATGCAGTCATGAATCATCAGTCTTCTGTGGTCACAGAGTGACCTCCCCAGCCACTCTTAAGCACATATGATAGAAACATTTGTAGCATGGTCTTCCAAAACAAAAAGCAGTAATATACATGTTTCATTGCATACCATTGTCTTCCAGTTAGCAGACTTAAGGAATTTCAGTAGTCTCATGAGGTAGAAATGAATATAAAGTTTTCCAAGAACCAAATTGGATTTTCTTACTCTGTTTTGTCATTGGACAGTGTTCACAAAGTTGACCTGGTTCTGAGTTCCTTCTTGAACATTTTAGCAACTATATCTCTTGAGTCCTGTTAGCACAATTTTTACTGTGATGAAATCGTTTACTTCACTGTTAGAGAATCTGCCAGGTGAACTAATAATGCACTATCATTGCCTCTCATTTGTGGTGTTCAAAAAAAGAATATCTCTAATGAGATCATGTGGACATGGGTTGGAATTTTTAGCCATTCGGTATATTTTAGCTGAAAAGAATTTTCTGCAATTAACTGGACTCCTTACCTCACAATGCCAATAGGATAAAATAGCCATAAACATGAGCAATTTTCTGAAGCTCATGGAAATTAATGGGAATTCAGGATCAACTTCTCAGGTTTTGTCTGTTTCTATTTTAACTTGGCTTTTGTTTGTTACTAAGATCAACAAGAAAGTTATGTTTGTCTGGGAACTGGAGTGTATGCAGTAGGGAGGATCCCTGTGGGTCACTGGGAGTGGTGCTCTGGGAATTCAGTGAGCGGGAGACCAAGTTCCCAAAAGGAAAGGTTTGGGAACTGATGTTGAGTGGTAGGCAAGGATAGGTGAACCTGCATCTGCCTTGGTTGACTTACACTGTAAACTGTTAAACAGGCAGGGTCTTCCAGTTTCTGTTTTCTCCAGCATAGCATAGAATGCCAAAAATCTCTATGGGCTGTGGATTTTCTTATAACACCTACAACAGTGATTCAGATGTGTTCCTGTTAGAGCTTTCAGGTAGTATTAGGAAAGAGGTTAAATTTACAAATCTCTTATAAAAAGGGAAGTTAGGTTCAAAGAGATCCAGAGGCTTGTTAAGACCCCATAGCTAGTGGGTCTGTTGGCTGTCACTTCAGCTGCATCAGTCAGGCCTGAGGACAGGATTAGCAGGACTGACCTGTATGTTGTCCCTGCCCAGCCAGCCTGGATGACATTGTATTGTATCTATTTCTATTTCTAGCTTGTAAAACATTCCTGTTTCTTGATTGGTTACTGAAACACTCTTAAATCTCCAGTTTCCATATGAAATAGAGATAACACTCAACTCAGGGTTCTTTTGGGATTAGAGGGGTTGATGAAGGAAAAGCACCTAACAGCCTGGGAAATAGCAGGGTCTCAGTCAGTGTGCATGTCCTTCCCTTTCCCCTGGTCCCTAGTGGTATGTTGGGTGGACTGACTACATTAAAGGAGCAGATGCATTTGTGGTTGTTGCAGCTCCTTCCAGGAGCTGAGCACTCGTGGTGGTGGTTTGCTCGGTTGATTTGGTCCTTGGCTTCAGTGCTTTATGGTGTAAGTCACCTGAGGTTTTGGTCTGCCGCTGTCAGCAGGATTTTGTTTTCTTCTCCAAGATGAACTGTACCAGTATACCAGTGTGCTTATTTCTTAAGCTCGGCCAGCTCTGAAGCTCTGGTCTGCATAGATCTTACCCAGCAGTCTCAGCCTTACACCCCTGGGACTCTGTTTCTTCTCCCAAGATATACATGTGGATTTCTTGCTGACACTACATTCATTCATTCAATCTAATGAGGGCCTATTATGTGCCCAGGTAGTCTTTTAAACTAAGGATATAGTAGTGCACAAGGAGACAAAATGCATATCCTTATGGAGCTTGTATCCTAGTGAACAATAAGAAGGGAGTGGTTAGACTTTTTTCTCCTTGCATTTAGACAGCATCCTGAGATAGTTTTGAGCAATGGGTGTGAGCAAAACTTTCCCTTCTTGGCTGAAGCATTTGTTTGTTGCTGCAGGACTCTCTAGTGCTGTCTTTTCCTGCCTCAGTCATATAAGCACATAAGGGTCACAAGATCAGAACAGTCTGGAATGCTGAGCCCCCCACATTGGGGAGGGGTATCTGTTCTGGAGAGTCTCCCAGACCTATAATGGACTGTAGGAATGAGAAATAAAGTTTCGTTGTGTTAAATCAATGGGATGTTGGTGCTATGTGTTTCTGCAGCATAACCTGGCCTGTCAGTAAGACCGTCTATTCTAGAGCTCAGGAAACTTTGTCATTCCACCTGGTCTTTGATCCTTGGAAGAGATCTAGTTTCCTCTAGACGCTCCACTGAGCTGGTGTAACACTGATGGGAACACTTAGGAGCTTTTAAGACTGTAGGTGATGGGAAAGACAGACTGCTTGCTTGCTTACCGGGGACAAATCCTGTAGAGGTCAGTTGTTGAAATGGACGAGGCAACCATCTGTCCCTCTCTCTGGCCTTATTCCATTTCGTTGTCTTTGTCCGCCCTCTGTTCCACTGCTCCACAGCCCCACATGCACAAGAAAGGCTTCTGTCGATCAGTGGGCTAGGGAGAGGTTAGGGGTTTCTTTCCATTCCTAAGTGAGTGCAGTAGACTTAAAGGACTTAAAGGAATCGTTTGGTAAATAGCTCTGTTGTACCTTCTGTGAATTGTGCCTCAGAAAACGGGACGGAGATCACCAAGTTTTCCCAGATTGTTGTAAAGAGGAAGGTGGCTTCTTTTCCTGGGCTGAAAGGTAACAGTTGGGAAGAAGCTTGGACAGGAAAACAGGAGCAGGGCACTCCAGCTGGGGAATGAGAAACTTCCAGTGGGAAAGTTCTAGCTGAGCCACTAATCAGCACAGTGTTTTACTACTATGCATGTTTTGGAATTTGGCTTGGATGTATTCAGGTTGGAAGAAGGCATTTCTATACCACATCACAGTGATGAGAGCTGATTACTGAAACAACAAGGTAAAACTAAAACTGTGAGGCTTCGTTTAAAAATGAAATCAGACACAACCCTAGGTTCAGCCTCAAACAGTGTTAAAGTTCTCACTAATATGACCTGCATAATCAGATGATTTCTAGGATAAACCACAAGGTGCTTTGTGTGTCCAGTTAACAGACTTATAGTGGCTCCAAGGTTGGTTCTGAGAATTGGATCACTGACCTAGCCTAGTCTCCAAATCCTCGACCGCTTCTCTGCACGGGTCCCAGTGGCCACGGTCCTGGGACCATTGTATACCCAGAGTTCTCTCCATTAAGCTGACTGTAACCTCAAGCTGATCTTGAGAATCTCAACTATCTTTTAACTGGAGGGGAAGTACAGGAGGAGAGCTTGGATAAAACAAACTGCTAGGGTTTTGATCAGCTTTTGAAACTGAGAACAGTGTTTAATTGCGCTGGAGATCTTTAGAGGAAGAATGCTAAGCAGCCTTTTCTATCTGGCTGGACAATTGGGATAATAGAAAGCTTTGAACACCATAAAGGATTTTCCAGACATTTGTTGAACCACTCCACAGACAAGTGTTTACTGAGCATCTTGTGCACTTCCTGGCTTGTTCCCACTCACGTGTAATGGATCAAGGCTGCCCATTACTTTTCTCTCAGGAGCTTTCCCTCTAGTGCTGACAGTGGATTATTTGCTGAAGGCCTCCTAACGCTTTCTGTGGGTTCTCTCCTGTAGTCTCTGAAGTGCCCTGAGTAGGAAGTGCTGAAGCTTTACCCACATTATGTTTCTAGGGTTCTTTCCAAACAAGTACATGAACATTTTATTGCCGAATTTATTCCACACTTGTCACTTTTATAGTTTCTTCCTTGTGTGGGTTCAATGGAGAGCAAGGCTGGAGCACTGTTTAAAGCATCTTCCGAACCCGATGTATGTGTAGGGTTTCTTTGTGTGAATTCTCCAGTGGACAAGGGTACTGGGCTGTACTGAAGTTCTTTCCACAGTCAAGCGTCTATAAGGCTTTCCTTCTGTATAAGTCATCCATATCTGATAATGCCTTCACTTCACTTAAAGCAGTTCTCCCATCTGGCTCTTGTGAGAGGAATTATGCAAGCAAGCTCTTGTCTTTCACTCAGTTTCGGATTTAGGAAAACTATTAGAATCACTTTTCATTTCCACCACAGTAGGATTATGAATCTTGAATTTGCACAGATCTAAGCACTAATACAAAAATAAGGTTTATAGTTTTTTTTTTTTTTTTTTTTTTTTTGTGGTATGCGGGCCTCACTGTTGTGGCCTCTCCCGTTGTGGAGCACAGGCTCCGGACGCTCAGGCTCAGCGGCCATGGCTCACGGGCCCAGCCGCTCCGCGGCATGTGGGATCTTCCCAGACCGGGGCACGAACCCGTGTCCCCTGCATCGGCAGGCGGATTCTCAACCACTGCGCCACCAGGGAAGCCCAGGTTTATAGTATTTGAATACCGTGAACCTTCAAGGAAAAACTTGGTAAGAAATCTTTCTGTTGAATTTTTTTAACCAATGAATATAATATTTCCAGCATCATGATTTTCACACTAAGCATTTGTCCATGCCTTGTACAAACAGAACAGTTTCAAAGCGTGAAAAAATGAAAAAGTGGAGGATCTTTAATGTTCACAAAGAGAAGAGTTAGATATTTTAAGCTTCAGAACAATCTTTTTAAAAATGTTAGTAGCTTAAGGAACAATAGTTTCTCACACAGAGGAGTTATGGAAATGTGTTTTAATGTTTCCTTCTTGTAACTTCCTGTTGAGTAAGCATTACCCAACATCAAAGCTATTCATCCTCCTTAAAGGAGGAGCTCATATTTCCAGTCTTACTCTTCTTTGAGTTTACAGGCACTTCTGCAGTATCCTCCTCTTGGATCTCTCCACAGCTCCCACAGTTTGAAATCCAAGCTTGCACAAGGGCTCTGTCTTCCCTTGACCGTCACTCTTACACCAGTCAGTCAGTCATGTCTGCACTTAACCATTCTGAGCATTGTGTTTATTCCCTTCATAGGAAGTATCACAAGGCAGAGTTATCTGGTTTGTTTGCTTGCCTTTGTCTGTCTTAGCTCATTAGAATATAAGCATCAGGAGGGCAGGGACTTTGTCTGTCTTGTGTAGACTTCAATGTTGGGCACAAAACTGACATAAATACAAGGATGAAAATACAGTTGATTCTTCAACAACAAGCAGGGTAGGTTAGTTGCGCCAACTCCTACACAGTTGAAAATCCGTGTATAACTTTACAGTTGGCCCTCTGCATCTGTGGTTCTGCATCTGCAGCTTCAACCAACCATGGATCATGTGCTGTGGTACCTATTTATTGAGAAAAGTCCACATGTAAGTGGAGCCTTGCAGTTCAAACCCATGTTCTTCAAGGGTCCACTTATATCAAACAGAAAAAAACTGCCATAGCCACTTGAACATTAGCTTTGGTTACCCCCTGGCCCAGTGTTCTCCTTTCTTTAGGTATTGAGTGCTTGACAAATGTGTGAAGGCCATGAGTCCTGGTCTTGTTCTTTATCAGGAGAGTTGTAAGAGAAGAGCATGCAGGCCCTCTGAAGGAATGCACAGAGGATTCCTATGTTGGGGATGTTGGAATGTCTAAGGCTATCATTCTATCTGAATGAATGCTCTAGCTTGGAGCTCAGGGAACTTCACCCTGGAATAGGAAGACTGGATTCCATGTGCACCCCAAGGAAAGCACCTCCACTCGGGTTGCCTGTCCTCTCAGCATCCACCCCCACCATGTCTGCTCTCCAACACTTGCCATTAGCAAGGGCCTGAATGACCACGCAGACCTAGGGGTCTTGCAGGCACTCAACACATCTCTTCCCAAAGACTCTCAACACCGAGGTGTATAGAAGGACCTGGAAGGGGCCTTGGAAATCTGTTCTGTCAGTGGGTACCAAACGTAGGTAGAGAACAATGTGAGATATGCAGAGCTATTCCTTGAAAAAAGTATTATGCACCCAAGTAAATCTGGGGACAGTGGGTTAAAGTCAATGTTTTGTTTTAGGAGGACTTCTCAGTGTTTGTTTAAATGTACAGTGTAGGGCTTCCCTAGTGGCACAGTGGTTAAGAATCTGCCTGCCAGTGCAGGGGACACGTGTTTGAGCCCTGGTCCAAGAAGATCCCACATGCCACTGAGCAACTAAGCCTGTGTGCGACAACTACTGAGCCTGCGCTCTAGAGCCCTCATACTACAACTCCTGAGCCCGCGTGCCTAGAGCCCATGCTCCACAACAGGAGAAACCACCGCAATGAGAAGCCCGCGCACCACAAGGAAGAGTAACCCCTGCTCCATGCAACTAAAGAAAGCCCAGGCACAGCAACGAAGACCCAACGCAGCCATAAAGAAATAAATAGATAGGTAAATTTATTTTAAAAAATTAAATGTACAGTGTAAACTCCGGGTCAAAGGAGAGGAATATAAGCATGCAGTGATTGCCAGCCTTATTTGATCGTGGTGGTGGTGGTGGTGGGTGTGTGACATTCACACCTAACATCCGTCTCTCAGATAGTTTTGTGGAATACCAGTTTGGGAAACACTGACCTAGTTAATCCTTTCACCATTGTGGAAACTTGAGAGAATATCTGAATTAGTGGAAAAAAATTAGATCCCACACCACCTGACTCACAATTAAATGCCCTTTCCTCTACACCACACAGCCTCTTGGGTAGTGGGACAGGCATCACCATTAAACATTAGGAAGGTGAAGCTTCAGGTCCCATGGTTAGATATTGCGGGCAGAGTAGAACTAGTACCCGTGCATTCTCTTTCTAGGAGAGAACTTGGAGACTTCTCTCTTGCAAGGGCCCCAGCCAAAGAATTTGTTTCTCGAAGGTCAATGCAAGCAATTGTGTTTGGCATCTTCTGTATCTAGTAGAAGATCCAAACGTTTTAGCAATAACATTCTCAATAGCTTCCAGTGTCTGCTATGCAACGAGTGTTTTACACACAAGGGTTTGGAAAATGGCACTTCACTTTTACAAAGCTGATAACCCAGTATAAGATCTTTCAACTTCAAAGCTCATCTACTCCCCAGGAGGGTTGAAGAACAGGGACCATCAGTCCCACTTGAGACATCAGGTATATAAGACAAATTTCAGGAAGTGGTTGCCTTAAGATGTGTTGCAGAAGATGCAGGGAGAGAATTGAGATTTCCTGGTTCCCAGTTTAGATACCACAAGAGTTCTAGGAAGAAAGTAAATTTTTGTCCATGTATGTTTGGGAGCAGGATTTGGGAGTCAGGGCTCCTGACTGATTGCTTATTAGCCATTCTTCTCCTTAGGCTGTCTGAGACAGCCTGCCTGGGCTCCATTCCACCACCATCCTGACCCTCATATCAGCCCTCACTGTCTTAGAAGGAGGAAAAGGAGAGACCAGGGCACGGACATCTCAGGAAGTATCATCACTCTCAACTAAATCATGATGCCTCACCTGTCTCCACAAGTGACAGAAATCCCTTCTAAAGTATGGTCTCTTTTTCTCAGAAAGAACCCTGTTTTCTCTTTGGCTAATCCCTTGGAATTAACCTGGATGCTATGCCCTCCCAAATTATTTCTTGTCCTGTACACCATCTGGGACCTGGAAACAGTTTGTCCTCTAACCATTTGCAGGCACAAAGTGGTCTGGGATTTGCAGAAGAATAACAGGAAAAGCTGTGCCATTTTGCATTCCCATCAGTAATGAATGAGAGTTTCTGTTTTTCCATATTCTTATGAGTATTTGTAGTTGTCAGTGTTTTTGGAATTTCACCATTCTGATAGTTGTATAGTGGTGTCTCATTGCTTTAATTTACAATTCCCTAATGACATGATGTGGAGCATCTTTTCATATGTTTTTTTACCATCTGTGTACATTGTTCGGTGAAATGTCTGTTCATATCTTCTGCCCCTTTCGTAATCAAGTTGATCATTTTCTTATTGTTGAATTTTAAGAGTTCTTTGCATAAGTTATATAAAATTCCTTTATCAGATAATTATTTTGCAAAAGTTTTCTCCCAGTCTGTGGTTTGTCTTATTCTTTTGACAGTGTCTTTGCAGAGCAAAAGTTTTTAATTTTAATGATGTCCAACTTATCAATCGTTTCTTTCCTGGAGCATGCCTTTAGTGTTGTATCTACTGTATAAAGTCATCACCAAACCCAAAGTCATGTAGGTTTTCTCCTATGTTTTATCTTCTGGAGTTTTATTATTTTGGTTTACATTTAGATCTAGAATCCATTTTGAATTACTTTTGTGAGGGGTGTAAAATCTGCATCTAGATTTTTTTTTGCATGTGTATGTCCAATTGTTCTAGCACCATTTGTTAAAAAGACTGTCTTTCCTCCATTTTATTGCCTTTGCCCTTTTGTCAACAGTCAGTTGTCCATATTTATGTCGGTCTATTTCTGAGCTCTCTATTCTGTTCCATTGATCTATCTGTCTATTTTTTCACCTACACCACACTGTCTTGATTATTGTAGCTTTACAGTAAGTCAGTGTTAAGTAATGTCAGTCCTCTAGCTTTTTTCTTCTCCTTCAATATCATGGTGGCTATTCTGGGTCTTGTGCCTCTCCATATATATTTAAAAATGAATTTGTCAATATCCAGAAAATAACTCGCTGGGATTTAAAAAAAAATAAATTTATTTATTTTTGGCTGCGTTGGGTCTTCGTTGCTGTGCGCAGGCTTTCTCTAGTTGCAACGAGCAGGGGCTACTCTTCATTGCAGTGCGCGGGATTCTCATTGAGGTGGCTTCTCTTGTTGCAGAGCACAGGCTGTAGAGCGTGCAGGCTTCAGTAGTTGTGGCACACGGGCTCAGTAGTTGTGGCACACGGGCTTAGTTGCTCCGCAGCATGTGGGATCTTCCCAGACCAGAGCTCGAACCCGTGTTCCCTGCATTGGCAGGCGGATTCTTAACCACTGTGCCACCAGGGAAGCCTTTGCTGGGATTCTTATTGGGATTCCATTGAATCTATAGATCAAGTTGGGAAGAATTACCATCTTGACAGTATTGATTTTTATTCTTTAGCCTGTTGATGTGATGGATTACATTAATTAATTTTGTATGTTCTTAATTAATTTTGGCTTCATTGGGTCTTCGTTGCTGTGTGCAGGCTTTCTCTAGTTGCGGCAAGCAGGGGTCACTCTTTGTTGCAGTGCGTGTGCTTCTCTTGTTGTAGAGCACAGGCTCTAGGCACACGGGCTCCAGGGTTCAGGCTCAGTAGTTGTGGCGCATGGGCTCAGTTGCTCCGCAGCATGTGGGATCTTCCCGGACCAGGGCTCGAACCAGCATCCCCTGCACCAGCAGGCGGATTCCTCACCACTGAGCCACGAGGGAAGTCCTGACATTAATTTTTGAATATTGAACCAGTCTTGCATTCCTGGAATAAATCCCACTGTATAACTCTTATTATACATTGTTGAATTTGATTTGTTAATATTTTGTTGAGGAGTTTGGAATCTGTGTTCATGAGAGATATTAGTAATGTCTTTATTTTGGTTTTTGGTATTAGGGTAATGTTTGCTTCATAGAATTCCTCACCACTATTCCCCTCCACCCCAGACACTGCATGATCTTTCATTAAGGTAACCTTTCATCTCTACGGACTGTCCAGGTCCCTGATCTCTGATTATAGCTTCACAACTATCTATGTTACAGTTTTAGAAGCTATCATTCAATATCCTCTATTCTATTATACTGGAAGTTTTAACAGGTGGGGCGTGTAGTAGACATTTGTTGGTTGCCTCTTAGCATCCGTTTTTCCTTTCCTCCTTCCTAACAACCCTGACTCAATTTGGAGACCTGTGAGGTTTCTGATCCCGGTTTCTAGGAGTGAGTAGAGAATAATAATGTAATGAACCCTATGTAGGTGTCAACAATTATCAACATTTTACCTATTTTGTTTCATTTAACCTCTGCAGTTTTTGTTTTTATTTTGTTTCTTTTGGAGTATTTTAAAGCAAATCTCAGATGTTATGTCATTTCATACATAAGTAGTGCCATTTAAAAGAGAGAAATACATCTTGACAATCATACCCTAATCTGTCTTTGAGAAAGAATTCCCACTCAACAGAAGCCTTCTCTCCCACAAGAGGCAAGCTTAATTAAGAATGTGGGAGCTGCCTTTCCCTCCCTTAAAGGTCAACCAGAACTTGACCAACAACTTCTCAAGATGACTTTGTAAGAGGACCCTCTTGATCTCCCCACCCCCCGCCAGGGGGTATTCATTTATGAGAACAGCAGGCAACCCGAATGCTTCATAATGAGGGTGCTCCAAGAAATGAAATTGAGTTATTTGTAGTGAGGTGGATGGACCTAGAGACTGTCATACAGAGTGAAGTAAGTCAGAAAGAGAAAAACAAATACTGTACGCTAACACATATATGTGGAATCTAAAAAAAAAAAAAAAAAGTTCTGAAGAACCTAGGGGCAGGGCAGGACAGGAATAAAGATGCAGACATAGAGAATAGACTTGAGGACACGGGGAGGGGGAAGGGTAAGCTGGGATGAAGTGAGAGAGTGGCATGGACATATATACACTACCAAATGTAAAATAGTTAGTGAGAAGCAGCCGTGTAGCACAGGGAGATCAGCTCGGTGCTTTGTGTCCACCTAGAGGGGTGGGATAGGGAGGGTGGGAGGGAGACGCAAGAGGGAAGAGATATGGGGATATATGTATATGTATATCTGATTCACTTTGTTTTACAGCAGAGACTAACACACAATTGTAAAGCAATTATACTCCAATAAAGATGTTAAAAAAATAATAATGAGGGTGCTCCAGAAGGAATACTAGATGCCTGTAATGATCACCAGAGCAACTTATTAGTAAGTTGAAACTGCATGGTGGACTGCTAACTTTTAACACGCCCCAGAGTGATTCGCTCATTAAGAGTTCAGTGGCAAGTTAATTGTTGGTTTCCTGGAAGCCACTAAAGAACAAAATAATACTAGTAATTACTCTCTAACATGTTCATATAGGACATTTCCCCTGGAGCTCAAAGTGACCCTCATTTACCTACTTTGTTTTTCTCTCTTTTTAAAAATTGAAATTATGTGTAAATGAATACTAAAAACATTAGAATTTGTTATAATTCCCTCTAATCTTATGCCTAATCCTGAGCCATCTTCTAACCATTCCTATTTGATGGTATTTCTTTCTTTTTCTTTTAAACAAATTTATTTTATTTATTTATTTTTATTATTTTATTTTTATTATTATTTCATTTATTTATTTTTGGTTGCGTTGGGTCTTCGTTGCTGCACGCAGGCTTTCTCTAGTTGCAGCGAGCAGGGACTACTCTTCGTTGCAGTTCTCGGGCTTCTCATTGCGGTGACTTCTCTTGCTGCTGGGCATGGGTTCTAGGCACGCGGGCTTCAGTAGTTGTGGCACACAGGCTCAGTAGTTGTGGCTCACAGGCTCTAGAGCGCAGGCTCAGTAGTTGTGGTGCAGGGGTTTAGTTACTCCACGGCATGTGAGATCTTCCCGGAGCAGGGCTCGAACCCGTGTACCCTGCATTGGCAGGCGGGTTCTTAACCACTGTGACACCAGGGAAGTCCTGGTATTTCTTTTTATTAGCATTTAACTATAGCATTTTGGTAACCGCTAAGATGAAAAATGATGTGGAAATTTAATACTCCTTTTCTATTTCCTTCCCCATTTGGCACCATACTTCCTCTTCATGAGGAATTTTCTCTCCTTTTCCTTGGTTGGTGTCCACTCCTTCCCTTGATTCTCTTTCTGGAGTTATTCTAAAGTAGTTACTCTGTATTTCAACACCCAGTGCTCTGATAGTCAAGAAATGTGGTGCAAAATGCTTTGAAAGATCATTTTATGGCCAATTAATACTTGCTGTAATTTAACATTTATAAAAATTGACTTAACAAACCAAGTGTTACTTGTAACCAGTATTCCTGGTGCCATAAACTAGTGTTTATCACCTGCAGTTCCCAAATTGACACATTAACCTTCTGCCAAAAACTGGTTCTATTTCTGCCTGCGGATGTTTGCTCCCTAAAACTTTTGGAGCGATATGCAGTGTAAATGTTCATGTATTCATTCAACATTGGGCAGATGTTTATTGGGCACTTTATACATGCCAGGCATTGTTTTAGGTGCTGGGATTTTATGTTCACAAGCATTTTTGGTTTTGTGTTTTTGCTTCTAAAGAATGCTAGGTTGGGGATAAAGTAGGCATTTTCTAGGTTTCTTTACATGTTTTTTTTTGTGTGTGTGTGTGGTACGCGGGCCTCTCACTGTTATGGCCTCTCCCGTTGCGGAGCACAGGCTCCGGACGCGCAGGCTCAGCGGCCATGGCTCACGGGCCCAGCTGCTCCGCGGCATGTGGGATCTTCCCGGACCGGGGCACGAACCCGTGTCCCCTGCATCGGCAGGCAGATTCTCAACCACTGCGCCACCAGGGAAGCCCTCTTTACATGTTGTATAATATTTGTATCATTCATTTGTTTGGCAGATTGGCTTTCCATGGTCAGTTTCCCACTCTGCCTTATCTTCAAGACCAACTGCAGCTTCCCCAAAATAGAATAGGAAAAACACAACTCTACTGTCTTACATACCTTAATATTAATTTATAAAATAGATGTGTTTGAATTGACTTAGGCTGTCTACTTTTTTTAGAGTGGACTTTAGCATTCACATTTGGAGAGTATCTTTGATATTTTTATTTTAAGTTTTAAAATTCTTATGAATGACATGATTAGAGCATTAAAGGTGGAGACAAGAAGTCTAGATACATTCAGACACAAAGAAAACACCTATGAAGATTTAGGCACTTTGGTATATAAGCAATTCTAGTTGCTAAAAGGGTTTGTTTGTTTTTGGTTTTTGGGTTTTTTGGTCTATGTCTCAACTTTTCACAACCATCAACCCCCAAGTGGTCAGGAACTTCATCTCAAGCAGCATTATTTAACACTACATGAAAGAAACTCAGTAGTAGAGAATTTAATATTGAAAAGGGCAAAGGATTTGAATAGACGTTTCTCACAGTAAGATATACAAATGGCCAGTCAGCACATAAAAAGGCACTCAACTTCATTAGCCATCATGGAAATGGAAATCAAAACCACAATGAGATACTATCCACTAGCATGTGGATAATAGATAAGAACGTGTTATTGAGGATGTGGAGAAATTAGAACCCTCATACACTGCTGGTGGGAATTTAAATTGTTCAGCCACTGTAGAAAACACTTTGGCACTAACTTCAAAAGTTAAACATCGAATTATCATTTGTCCCAGCAATTCCACTGCTACATATAGACCCAAGAGAATAGAAAACTTGTGTCCACAAAAAACTTATATATGAATGTACATAGCAGCATTATTCACAATAGCCCCAAACTAGAAACAACCCAAACGTCCATCAACTAATAAATGGATAAATAAAATGTGGTATATCCATACAATGGAATGTTGTTTAGCAATAAAAGGAAAGGAAATTCTGATATATGCTACAAAATGCTACAACATAGATGAACGTTGAAAACATTCTAAGTGAAAGGAGTCAGACACAAAAGGTCACATGTTGTATGAAATATCCAGAACAGACAAATCTATAGAGACAGAAAGTGGATTAGTGGTTTCCAGGGACTGGAAGCTGCAGGGGGTGGAGGTTGACTGCTAAAGATACAGTGTTTCTTTTGGGGTGATGAAAATGTTCTGGAATTAAATAGTGATGATGAAATTTAAGTATGGTAATAAAACTACTGAATTAAATATTTCAAAATGGTGAATTTTATGATATGTGTCATATCTCAATTTTGAAAACCTGATTAAGAAGGGATTAAAGCAGAGAGTGACAAGTTGGCTTCCAGGTAACTAACAGTAGCAGGTGGGACAGGGAAGAAGAGTGTGGACAAGAAAAAAGATTAAGTAAAGCCTTTGAAAAGAAGTAAACTAATTTGGGAAGACCTCGGTGGAGGCAGGGGTTAGGTATCAGAGTGGAGAACCAGTAATACAGGAAAAGAAAGAAAATGTATAGATGTTGGAAAGGCACAAGAAAAACTAAGTATTGGGGTTCCAGCTCTGGATAAGATGAAGTAAGCATGCTTCACCTTTTCTCTCACATAGAAAACAACTCTAAAACCTGGATAGAATGTATGGAGCAGCTATTTGAGAACGTCAAAGCATTAACAACAATTGGTGATTTGGAGAAGAACACCAGAGTTCAAAGTACCACTGAACTGATGGTGAGTTTACAATTTATGTTCTCTGATATCCCTTTACCTCGGCTCAGCACAACTAGAAACCTGGAAGTGAGCACTGTGGTGAAGATGGAGGCAAAATACAACATTTACTTATGACAAAAACTCCCAGGAAACTAGGAATAGAATGGAACTTCTTCAACCTGTAAAAGAGCGTCTATTTTAAAACCTCTATAGCTCATATCATACTTAGTTATCAAAGATTGAATGCTTTCCCTCTGAGATAAGCAACAAGACAAGAATACCCAGTCCTGCCACTCGTGTTTAGGATTGTACTGGAAGGTTTGACCAGTGCAATAATGAAAGAAAGGGAAATAAAAAACATCCAGATTGAAAAGAAAAAACAAAACTGTTCCTGTTCACTGATGACATAATTGTCAATGTAGAAAATTCTAAGACCCTGCCAAAATCTCTAAAATAAGTAAATTTAGTAAGATCACAAGATGCAAGGTCAATAAACAAAACAAATTCTATTTCTGTATATTGGAAACAATGTAATTTACAATACCTTCAAAAAAAGAAATAGTTATAAATCTAACAAATCATGTAGAGGTTGTGTGTGCTGAAAACTATAAATCACTGGTGAAATAAGTCAAAGATGTCCTAAATAAATGGAAAGACATACCATGTTCATAAATTGGAAAGACTCAAAGTAGTAAAAATGTCAATTCTCCCCTGATTGATCGATCAATAGTTTTAATGCAATGTGGAAAGATAAAAGAACTAGAATAGCCTAAACAGTTTTGAAAAATAAGAAAAAAATTGAAGAAATCACGTTACTTGATTATAAGACTTTCTCTAAAGCTATGTTAATCAAAAGAGTGTGATATTGGTAAAGGGACAGATACACAGATCAATGGCATAGAATAAAGAGTCCAGAAATAGACCCACATAAATATGGCAGGTTGATTTTAAATAGGCAAATATTTAATGAGGTTACAATCACATAAAACAGAATTAACCATTTTAAAGTAAACAATTGAGTGGCACTTAGTACATTCATAACTTTGTGCAACTACTACTTCTATCTAGTTCCAAAATATTTTCATCACACCCAAAGAAAGCCCCATATCCACTAGGCAGTTACTCCTCTTTCTTGTTTTCCTATAGTGCCTGGCAAATCACAAACCTGCTTTTTGTCCCTCTGGATTTATCTAACTTGAATATTTAATATAAATGGAATCTTACAGTATGTGACATGTTGGGCCTGACTTTCTTTCAATAGTTTAATGCTTTTTAAGTTGACCCACCTTGCAGCATATTTCAATCAGTACTTCATTCCTTTTTTGGCTGAATAATATTCAGTATTATTGATTCATTACAATTTGTTTATACATTCATCTGTTGATGGACATTTAAGTTGTTTCTACTTTTTGGCTATTGTGATAGCCCTGATGCATACATGCAAGTACAAGTATTTGTTTTGAGTACCTGTTTTCAGCTCTGTTGTCATACAGTATACCCAGAAGTGGTACTGTGCGGTCATATGGTCGTTTTATGTTTAATTTTTGAGGAACAGACTTACCTATCGGGCCTGAAATATTTTATAGGCATACCTCATTTTAGTGCACTTTTATTGCCCTTCACAGATAATGTATTTTTACAAATTGAATGTTTGTGGCAACCCTGCGTCAGCAAGTCTAGCAGCACCATTATTCCAACAGCATTTTCTCACTTTTTGTCTCTGTGTAACATTTTGCTAATTCTCACAATATTTCAAACTTTTTCATTATTATATTTGTTATGGTGATCTGTGATCAGTGATTTTTTTGGTTTGTTTGTTTGTTTGTGGTACGCGGACCTCTCACTTCCCCGCCTCTCCCGTTGCGGAGCACAGGCTCCGGACACACAGGCCCAGCGGCCATGGCTCACGGGCCCAGCCGCTCCGCGGCATGTGGGATCTTCCCGGACCGGGGCACGAACCTGTATCCCCTGCATCGGCAGGCGGACTCTCAACCACTGCGCCACCAGGGAAGCCCCAGTGATTTTTGATGTTACTATTGTAATAGTTTTGGCATTATGTAGACATAATGCTATTGCATACTTAATAAATTGCAGTATAGTGTAACTATAACTTTTATATGCTCTGAGAAAACAAAACAAAAAAATTGTCACTTTATTGCGACGTTTGCTTTTTTTGTTTTTTGGCTGCACTGTGTGCCTTGTGGGATATTAGTTCGCTGACGAGGGATTGAACCCAGGCCCTAAGCAGTGAGACCACAGAGTCTTAACCACTGGACTGCCAGGGAATTCCCACAGTGTTTGCTTTGTTGCAGTGGTCTGGAACTGAACCCTCAATACCTCCAAAGTATGCCTGTGCATTCTTACCAGACATGTTCAGGGGCTCCTTTTTTCTACCTTCTTGCTAACACTAGCTATTTTTCTATTTGTATTATTATTATAGCCATCTAAATGAGTATAAAGTGGTATTTAATTATGCTTTGGGTCTGCATTTCCCCAGTGACTAATGATGTTGAGCATCTTTTCATGTGCTTGTTGACCATTTATCTTCTTTAGAGAAATGTCTCTTCGAGTCCTTCGGCCATTTTACAGTTTGTTTGTTTATTTATTTATTTATTTATGGCTGTGTTGGGTCTTTGTTGCTGCGCGCGGGCTTTCTCTAGTTGTGGCAAGCAGGGGCTACTCTTTGTTGCAATGCGGAGGCTTCTCATTGCAGTGGCTTCTCTTGTTGTGGAGCACGGGCACTAGGCACGCGGGCTTCAGTAGTTGTGGCACATGGGCTCAGTAGTTGTGGCTCGCAGTCTCCAGAGCGCAGGCCCAGTAGTTGTGGCGCATGGGCTTAGTTGCTCTGCGGCATGTGGGATCTTCCCGGACCAGGGCTCAAACCCATGTCCCCTGCACTGGCAGGCGGATTCTTAACCACTGCACCACCAGGGAAGCCCCAAAACCTTACTTTTAATAATACATAGAACAGCTAGACCGAAGATCAAAAAAACAAACTGAGTTCTTCAACAACATTATAAACCAGCTAGACATAACAGTTATATATAGAACACCCTGCCCAACAACAGTACACATTCTTCTCAAGTGCACATGGACATTCTCCAGGATAGACCATATAGTAGGCAATGAAATAAGACTTAGTAAATTTTAAAAGATTCAAATCATATAAGGTATCTTCTCTGACCGCATGGAATAGAACTAGAAATAAATAACAAAAAGAAAGCTGGCAAATTCACAAATACGAGAAATTAATTAACACACTCTTAAATGACCAGTAGGTCAAAGAAGACATCATAAGGGAAATTATGAAATATTTTGAGATGAATGAAGAAAAAAATACAACATGCCAAAACTTAAGGGATGCAGCAATAGTAATACTCAAAGGGAAATTTATGGCTGTAAATCCCTATATTAAAAATAAGAAATATCTCAAAGCAATAATTTTCTGTTTTAAGGAAAGAGCAAACTAAATGCAACAGCAGCCAAAGGAAGGAAATAATTAAGATTAGAATGGAATAGGGAATAGAAATAGAGAAATGAAGTGGAATGAAATAGAGAATAGAAAAACAATAGAGAATCAAACACACTAAAACTGGTTCATTGAAAAGATTAAAAATATTGACTAAACTTAGCTGAACTGACCAAGAGAGAAAGAGAGAAATCACAAATTACTAAAATCAGAAGTGAAAGTGAGGACATTCCTACTGCTTTTATAGAAATGAAAAGGATTATAAGAGAATACTATGAACAACTGTACACCAACAAATTAGTAACCTAGATGAAATGGAAAAATTCTTAGAAACACAAAACTATAAAAACTGACTCAAGAAGAAACAGAAATGTAAATAGACCTAAAGAAAAAGAATAAAAAGAATTAGTCAGTAGTCAAAAACCTCCTAAGAAACAAAAGACCAGGACCCAATTACTTCACTGGTAAATTCTACCAAACAGTTAAAGAAAAATTAACACCAAACCTTCTCAGACTATTCCAAAAATAGAAGAGGAAGAACTGCTTCTGAACTCATTCTATGAGGTCAGCACTCCTGTGATAACAAAGCCAGACAAAGACATCACAAGACTACAGATTAATATGCCATGTGAATGTAAATGTAAAAATCCTCAATAAAATACCAGAAAACTGAATTCAGCAGCTTATTACAATGATCATACATCATGACCGGTGGAATTTATTCCAGGAAAAAAATAGTGGTTCAGTATATGAAAATCAGTCAATGTAATATAGCACATTAGTGGAATAAAGGACCAAAATCAAATGATCATCTCAATTGATGCAGAAAAACCTTTGACAAAATCTTACATCCTTTCTGATTAAAAAAACACTCATCAGGCTAGAAGTAGAAAGGTACTTCCACAACATGGTAAGGGGCATTTATTAAAAAACCCACAGGTAACATCGTGGAAGACTTAATTACTTAATGGTGGAAGACTGAAAGCATTCCCCTTAAGATCAATAAGATGAGAAGATGCTCACTTTGATCACTTCAATTCAACATTTTACTGGAAGTTCTAGACAGAGCAATTAGGCAATAAAAATAAATAAAAGACATGCAAATTGGAAAGGAAGATGAAAAAATATCTCTATTCACAGGTGAGATGATCTTATATAGAGAAAATCGTAACGAATCAACAAATACCCAAGTATTAGAGTTGATAAATTCAGCCAAGTTGTACAGTTCAATATCAAGACATAAAAATCATCTGTGGTTCTATATATTAGCAAGGAACAATTTGAAAAGGAAATTTAAGAAAACAATTTCATTTATAATATTATCAAAAAGAATAAAATATTTAGGAATGAATTTGACCAAGAAGATACAATACTTGTATACAAACAAGTATAAAACATTGCTGAAAGAAATTAAAGAAGACCAAAATGAATAGAAAGACATCCCATGTTCATGGATTGGAAGAGTTAATATTATTAAGATGGCCATACTTTCCAAAGGGATCTACAGATTCAATGCAATCCCTGTCAAAGTTCCAAATGTGTCCTTTACAGAAATGGAAAAGCTGATACTAAAATTAATATGGAATTGCAAACCCTGAATAGCCAAAACAATCTTGAAAAAGAAGAACAAAGTTGGGGGAACTCACATTTCCCAGTTTCAAAAATTCCTACAAAGATATAGTAATCAAAACACAGAGATAGGACTTCCTTGGTGGTCCAGTGAGAAGGAATCTGCACACCCAATGCAGGAGACCCCAGGTTTGATCCCTGGTTGGGGAGCTCGGTCCCACATGCATGCCACAACTACGAGTTTGCATGCTACAACCACGAGTTTGCATGCCGCAACTAAAAGGATCCTGCATGCCTCAACTAAATATGCCGAAGTGAGGATCCCATGTGCTGCAGGTAGGACTCAGTACAGCCTAAAATAAATAAATAAATAAATAAATAAATAAATAAATAAATAAATAAATAATTTAAAAAACCCACAGAGATAGATATATAGATCAGCTGAATAGAACTGAGAGTTCAGGAATAAACCCATACATCTATGGTCAATTGATTTTTGACAAGGATGGTAAGACCATTCAATGTGGAAAGAATAGTACTGTCAACAAATGGTACCGAGAAAAATGGGTATGGACATGCAAAAGAATCAAATTGCAGCCTTACCTCACACTATATACAAAAATTAACTCAAAATGAATAAAAGACCTAAATGTAAGAGCTAAAAGTATACGTCTTAATAGAAAACATATGGGTAAATCCTCATGACCTTGGATTTGGTAGTGGATTCTTAGATATGACACCAGAAAAAAAAGCAAAAAGAAAATATAGATAAACTGGACTCATCAAAATAAACAACTTTTGTACTTCAAAGGGTACTATTTAAAAAGTGAAAAGACAATTCAATTGCACATGAAATGATGCTCAACATCACTAGTCATTGGGGAAATGTAAATCAAAACCACAAAGAGAAATATATCTCACCCCCTAGAACTGCTATAATGTTTTTTAAAAGGGACAACAATAATTGGTAAAGATGTAGAAAAATTGGAACCCTCTACGTTGCTGGTGGGAATATAAAATGATACAGCCTCTGTGGAAAACAGTTTGGCAGTTCCTCAAAAAGTTAAACATAGAATTATGATATGAACCAATAATTCCACTCCTACGTATATCCTTGAAAGAATTGAAAACATGCTTTCAAACAAAAACTTGCAAGTGAATGTTCATAGGAACATTGTTCACAATAGCCAAAAGGTTTAAACCACCCAAGTATTCAGCAACTGATGAATGGAGGAACAAAATATAGTATATCCATATAATGGGATATTATCAATTCATAAAAAGGAATTTAGTACAACAGGGATGAAGCTTGAAAATATTATGCTAAGTAAAGGAAGTCAGGCCCAAAAGGTCACATATGATTCCATATATATGAAATATCTGGAATAGGGAAATCCACAGAGACAGAAAGGAGATTAGTGGTTGTCAGAGGATGGGACAAGGGATAATGAGGAGTAACTACTAAATGGGTAGAGGGTTTTCTTTGGGGATGATGAAAATATTTTGGAAGTAGACAGAGGTAATGATTCAACAACCTTGTGAATATACTATAAACCACAGGATTGAACATTTTAAATGGTTAAAATTATGAATTTTGTTATGTGAATTTTATCTCAATAAAAATTTAAAAGGCACTCAAAACTTTCCCTAATTGATTTTTCTAATTGTAAAGAAATACATTCTTATTGTATTTAGCCAAACAATACAGAAGTCTATTACAAAAGAAGTTAATCATTCTTCTTGGGGCAGGGGCTATTGCTTGGCTGCTCAATACCTCCTCTCCATTTCTTTCTTACTAATACAACACTTGTATTATGGGGACCGCCTGACATGATGTAATGTGATGTGATATAATAATTGTGATCAGCTAAAAACTACATTTTCCAGCCTCCTATGCAATTAGGTGTAGTTATATAACTGAATCCTCATTCATGACATGTACGGGGAAGATATCTGGTGGGACTTCTAGGATAGCTTCCCAAACTAGGTGCAAATATCTCCTTCTACCTTCCGTGCAAGAATGTGGACATGTGGCTAGAGCACCTACCACCATCTTAGACCACAGGTGGACTTGAGGATAGACGCCACTGTTAAGAATGGTGGAACAGGGGGAATTCCCAGGTAGTCCAGTGGGTAAGACTCCGCGCTCCTAATTCAGGGGGCCCGGGTTCAATCCCTGATCGGGTAACTAGGTCCCGCATGCATGCCGCAACTGAGAAGTCCACATGCCGCAACTAAAAGATCCCGCATGCTGCAACAAAGATCCGGTGCTGCAACTAAGACCTGGCGCAGCCGAAAATAAATAATAAATAATTTTTAAAAATTGAAAAATAATAAGGCAACTTTCTTTAAAAAAAAAAAAGAATGGTGGAACAGGGACTTCCCTGGCAGTCCAGTGGTTAAGACTTTGCCTTCCAGTGCAGGGCATGCAGGTTTGATCCCTGGTCAGGGAGCTAAGGTCCAACATGCCTTGTGGCCAAAAGCCAAAACATAAAACATAATAAATTCAATGAAGACTTACAAAATGGTCCACATAGGGCTTCCCTGGTGGCGCAGTGGTTAAGAATCTGCCTGCCAATGCAGGGGACACGGGTTTGAACCCTGGTCCGGGAAGATCCCACATGCCGAGGGGCAGTTGAGCCCATGCGCCACGACTACTGAGTCTGCACTCTAGAGCCTGCGAGCCACAGCTACTGAGCCCGCATGCCACAACTACTGCAGCCCACGCTCCTAGAGCCCATGCTCCACAACTAGAGAAGCCACGACAATGAGAAGCCCGCGCACCGCAACAAAGAGTAGCCCCCACTCGCTGCAACTACAGAAAGCTTGGGCACAGCAAAGAAGACCCAACACAGCCAAAAATAAATAATTAATTTTTTAAAAATGGTACACATCAAAAAAAATCTTAAAAAGAAAAGAATGGAGGAACAAAAAGGCACAAGGAACCTGCACTGGTGATTGTTGAGCTGCTGCCATGCTAGATCCTGATTGTCTATTTCTTTTTTATTTATTTATTTATCTATTTGGCTGTGTCAAGTCTTAGTTGCAGCGTGTGGGATCTTTGTTGCTGCAGACGGGCTTCTCTCTAGTTTTGGTGTGCAGGCTCTAGAGTGCTCGGGCTTAGTTACCCCTCGGCCTGTGGGATCTTAGTTTCCCGACCAGGGATCGAACCTGTGTCCCCTGCATTGGGAGGTGGATTCTTAACCACTGGACCACCAGGGAAGTCCCTGATTGTCTATTTCTGAACTTGCTTTTTGTGAAGGAAAAATAAACAGCCTATTTTCTTATAAAATAATTAATTTGGATCACTATCTCATACCATATACAATAATGAACTCCAGAGAATTAAAAACTTACATATGAAAAATAAAACTATATGAAGAAATTGAAATGAAATATATTTGTAAATTTGGGATTGGGAAGAACTTCTTAAAAATCTTAAACACACAAATCAACTTTAAGGCAGATAATGTATTAATTGGATTATATAAAAATTTAAGATTTCTGTTCAGAGGTTAGCATAGACTAAACTAGGGGGAAATATTTACAGTGTATATACCTGGCAAAATTTATCTAGACTATTCTAGGATCTACTGCAAATCAGAAAACCACAGAAAAACTAAAATAAAAACGGGCAGAGGATATGAAAAGGAAGTTTTAGAAGGAGAAATAAAAATAGCCAACACATTTATTTAAAAATGTCCAATCTCGGGCTTCCCTGGTGGTGCAGTGGTTAAGAATCCGCCTGCCAATGCAGGAGATACGGGTTCAAGCCCTAGTCTGGGAAGATCCTACATGCCGCGGAGCAACTAAGCCCATGCAGCACAACTACTGAGCCTGAGCTCTAGAGCGCACAAGCCACAACTACTGAGCCTGCGTTCCACAACTAGTGAAGCCCGTGTACCTAGAGCCCATGCTCCACAACAAGAGAAGCCACTGAAATGAGAAGCCCGCACACTGCAATGAAGAGTAGCCCCTGCTCACTGCAACTAGAGAAAAGACCGCACACAGCAACGAAGACCCAATGCAGCCAAAAATAAATAAATAAATAAATATTTAAAATGTCCAATCTCACCAGTAATCACTTTAAATTAAAAGCAAATTAATCTGCAATACCATTTTATACCCATCAGATTAGCGTAAATTAGAAAATTTGATTGTAGTAGGTGTTAACTAGGCTTGGGCAGGGGGGCGCGGAATCAGAACCCTTCATTTATAGCTGTTGGGAGTGGTATACTGCTACAAACCTTTGAAAGAGTCTGGTAGTGCTTATGTATATATATCCCTATTCCCCAGCATTCTCAATCATGGATGAGTGTGTGTGTGTGTGTGTGTACACATATGTGCATACAGTAGAGTCTCATGCAGGTCCATAAAGGGACCTGTACACAAATGTTCACTGCAGCATTGTCTGTGGTTGTGGGAAATTAAGACAAGCTATACATTCATCCCTAGTGGAATGTACAAATAAAAGATGATAGATGCATATTCAGCATTGCAAACACTAAACAACATGGATATATCTTTTAAAACATAAGTAATAACACTGTGGGAAAAAAAGGAGTTAAAATGTAAGCAGAACAGGAGGTATAGCACAACAACATTGATGCAAATTTAAATAAAACCTTTACATATATAAAACAACATTACATGTTCTACAAGGATTCAATACATACCCAAACACGTATATGTCAAACATATGAGACAGAGGAGGTGCCTAAGAGAGTGGAGGGGAATGAGAGTGGGATTGGTAATAAAGTGGAAAAGTAAATAAAGTAATATTAAGTTAAATTAACAAAAGAGAAGTCTTACTGAGACCTATGATCACATTTGGTACAGTATTCCAAGGTGACATATTTACTGAATTCCCCACTGATGGACATTGAGATTCTCCAGTTTTTTGTGATTGTGGACTTTATAGTCAAATAGGCATAGTTTAAGCAGCTCTGCCATTTACTAACTATTCCACGTGCCCTGGACAATTATCTACTATCTCTGACCAGTAAGTAGTATGGTCATCGTGGTAATGTAAACTACTGAACAGAGCATCTGGCACACAGAACAAGCAGCCCACAGTGCTTACGAGTGCGAGAGACTTGTTGGAGACAGGCCTACGGGGCAGGGAGCTCCACTGGGCAGGGGCCAGGCTCAGCTTGCTCACCCCTGTACCCCACCAGCACCTGGGATACTGTCCACCCTTAGCGACTGTTCATTGAATGAGGTGGTTTCTAAGTCAGCAGTTTCGGGAATAATTTATCTTACATGACATCTAATGACCTAGCGGGGGCTTCCATGGTGGCACAGTGGTTGAGAGTCTGCCTGCCGATGCAGGGGACACGGGTTTGTGCCCCCGTTCGGGAAGACCCCACATGCCGCGGAGCAGCTGCGCCCATGAGCCATGGCCGCTGAGCCTGTGCGTCCAGAGCCTGTGCTCCGCAACGGGAGAGGCCACAACAGTGAGAGGCCCGCGTACCGCAAAAAAACAAAACAAAAACAAAAAACAAAAACATCGAATGACCTAATCAGGTTGCCAGTCACATTTTACATGTTTATTCAGCATCATTTGTAGGTGATTCCTCTTCACACAGAATGGTATGAGTGTCTTAAGTTTCAAGCCTCTTATCCTCTTATGTTAAGGCCAGAGGTAGTGGGAATCCCCTTTTCTCTATTCCCCGCACAAATAAAACACTCAAAGACAACATCTCCCAGATGATGAGTCAAAAATACTAACTTCCTCATCAAAAAGAATAAAAGACCTAGGAATAAACTTAACCAAGGAGGTGAAAGACCTATACTCTGAAAACTATAAAATAAGGATGAAGGAAATTGAAGATGATACAAAAAAATGGAAAGACATCCTGTGTTCATGGATTGGAAGAAATAATATTGTTAAAATGTCCATACTGGGCTTCCCTGGTGGCGCAGTGGTTGAGAATCTGCTTGCTAATGCAGGGGACATGGGTTTGAGCGCTGGTCTGGGAGGATCCCACATGCCGCAGAACAACTAGGCCTGTGAGCCACAACTACTGAGTGTGCATGTCTGGAGCCTGTGCTCCGCAACAAGAGAGGCCGTGATAGTGAGAGGCCCACGCACCACAACGAAGAGTGGCCCCCGCTTGCCACAACTAGAGAAAGCCCTTGCACAGAAACGAAGATCCAACACAGCAAAAATAAATAAATTAATTAATAAACTCCTACCCCCAACATCTTCTTAAAAAAATGTCCATACTGGGCTTCCCTGGTGGCGCAGTGGTTGAGAGTCCGCCTGCTGATGCAGGGGACGTGGGTTCGTGCCCCGGTCCGGGAGGATCCCACATGCCACGGAGCGGCTGGGCCAGTGAGCCATGGCTGCTGAGCCTGCGCGTCCGGAGCCTGTGCTCCGCAACTGGAGAGGCCACAGCAGTGAGAGGCCTGCGTACCACAAAAAAAAAAAAAAAAAAAAAAAAAATGTCCATACTACCCAAAGCAATCTACCCTATTGCAGTCCCTGTCAAAATACCCATGACATCTTTCACAGAACTGAAACATATAATCCTGAAATTTATGTGGAACCACAAAAGACCCCAAATTGCCAAAGCAATCTTGAGATTAATGAACAAAGCTGGAAGTACAACACTCCCTGGGTTCAGACTCTACTAAAAAGCTACAGTAATTAGAATGGCATGGTACTGGCACAAAAACACATAGATCAATGGAACAAAGTAGCTCAGAAATAAATCCAAGCACTGATGGTCAGTTAATCTATGACAAAGGAGGCAAGAATATACAATGGAGAAAAAACAGTTTCTCCAATAAGTGGTGCTGGGAAAACTGGACTGCTACATGTAAAAAAAGACATTAGAACATTTTCTCAAACCATTTACAAAAATGAACTCAAAGTGGATTAAAGACTTAAATGTAAGACCTGAAACCATAAAACTCCCAGAAGAGAACATAGGCAGAACACTCTTTGACATAAATCATGGCAGTATTTTTTTTTTAAATTTGTCTCCTAAGGCAAAGGTAACAAAAGCAAAAATAAATAAGTGGCACCTAATTAAACAAAAGCTTTTGCACAGCAAAGGAAACCATTGAAAAAATGAAAAGACAACCTACTGAATGGGAGAAAATATTTTCAAATTATATGACCAATAAGGAGTTAATGTCCAAAATATATAAACAACTCATACATCTAAATTTTTAAAAATCAACCTAATTTTTAAATGGGCAGGGCTTCCCTGGTGGCGCAGTGGTTGAGAGTCCGCCTGCCGACGCAGGGGACACGGGTTCATGCCCCGGTCCGGGAGGATCCCACATGCCGCAGAGCCACTGGGCCCGTGAGCCATGGCCGCTGAGCCTGCGCGTCCGGAGCCTGTGCTCTGCAATGGGAGAGGCCACAGCAATGAGAGGCCCGCATACCACACAAAAAAATTAAAAATAAAAATAAATAAATAAATAAAAATAAAAATGGGCAGAAGAGGTCTTCCCTCGTGGCGCAGCGGTTAAGAATCTGACTGCCAATGCAGGGGACACAGGTTCAAGTCCTGGTCCAGGAAGATCCCACATGGCGCAGAGCAACTAAGCCCGTGCACCACAACTACTGAGCCTGTGCTCTAGAGCCTGAGAGCCACACCTACTGAGCCTGCATGCCACAACTACTGAAGTCCGCATGCCTGGAGCCCGTGCTCTGCAACAAGAGAAGTCACCGCAATGAGAAGCCCGCACACCACAACAAAGACTAGACCCTGCTCGCCGCAACTAGAGAAGGCCTGTGCATAGCAACGAAGACCCAATGCCGCCAAAAATAAATTAAAAGAAAAAAATTTATTTTATAAATGGGCAGAAGACATGATTAGACATTTTTTAAAATTTGATATACACATAGCCGACATTAGCAATGCTCAACATTGCTAATCATCAGAGAAATGCAAATCCAAAGTACAATGAGATAGGTGTGAGCACCTCATACCTGTCAGAATGGCTATTGTAAAAAAAAGTCTACAGGGAATCCCCTGGCGGTCCAGAAACCACTGCTGAGGGCACGGGTTCAGTCCCTGGTTGGGGAATTAAGATCCCACAAGTCACGCAGAGCAGCCAAATTTTTTTTTTAAAGTGTACAAATAACAAATGTTGGTGAAGATGTGGAGAAAAGGGAACTCTACTACATTGTTGGTGGAAATGTAAATTGATGCAGCAACTATGGAAAACAGTATGGAGGTTCCTCAAAAAACTAAAAATAGAATTACCATATGATCCAGCAATTCCACTCATAGGTATATATCTGAAGAAAATGAAAACATTAATTTGAAGATATACTTGCACCCCAATGTTCACAGCAGCGTTATTTACAATGGCCATGATACAGAAGCAACCTAAGTGTACATTAACAGATGAATACATAAAGAAGATGTGGTATATTTTTACAATGCCATATTACTCAGACATAAAATAGAATGAAATTCTGCCACTTGCAACAACGTGGATGGACCTAGAGGGTATTATGCTTGGTGAAATAAATCAGACAAAGACAAATCACTTAGATGTGGTATCTAAAAAATAAAATAAATGAATATATGAAAATAGAAACAGACTCACTGATATAGAGAACAAACTAGTGGTTACCTGTGGGGCTAAGGACGGGGAAGGGGCAAGATAGGGGTAGGGAATTAAGAGATACAAACGACTATGTATAAAATAAATAAGTGGGACTTCCCTGGTGGCTCAGTGGTTAAGAATCTGCCTGACAGTACAGGGGATACAGGTTCGCGCCCTGGTCCGGGAAGATCCCACATGCCATGGAGCAGCTAGGCCCATGTGCCACAACGACTGAAGCCCGTGCACCTAGAGCCTGTGTTCCACAACAAAGAGAAGCCACCGCAATGAGAAGCCCGCGCACCGCAATGAAGAGTAGTCCGCACTTGCTGCAACTAGAGAAAACCCGTGCGCAGCAATGGAGACCCAATGCAGCCAAAAACAAATAAAAACAAAAAAAACAAGATAACTTAAAAAAAGACACAGACATACTAGAGAATGGACTTGAGGATATGGGGCGGGGGAAGGGTAAGCTGTGACAAAGTGAGAGAGGGGCATGGACATATATCTACTACCAAACGTAAAATAGATAGCTAGTGGGAAGCAGCCGCATAGCACAGGGAGATCAGCTCGGTGGTTTGTGACCACCTAGAGGGGTGGGATAGGGAGGGTGGGAGGGAGGCAGACGCAAGAGGGAAGAGATATGGGAACATATGTATATGTATAACTGATTCACTTTGTTATAAAGCAGAAACTAACACACCATTGTAAAGCAATTATACTCCAATAAAGATGTTAAAAAAATAAAAGAAAATAAATAAGCAAAAAGCATATATCGTACAGCACGGGAAATACAGCCAATATTTTGTAATAACTTTAAATGGACTATAATCTATAAAAAATACTGAACCACTATATTGTACACCTGAAACTAACATAATATCGGCTATATGTAAATCAACTGTACTTCAAAAATATATGTAAATCAACTATACTTCAAAAAAATACTAACTTCCTCTACATAGAATGGTCTGTTTATGCCTCGTGAGAAAACGAACACTGTTTAACACAAAGCAAGTCATTTTATTCTCACTTTATGCTTGGTTTACTTGTCTACCAAGTGGGGATAAGACCACCTGCCATAGAAAGCATTTTAACAACTAAGCTAGATCCTGTGAAAGTACCTTGGAAAGGATAAAATTATATAATTAGTAATTATTTAAGGAATGCAGTTATTCTTATTGCTCTTTCAATTAGTAATCTGTGTTTGAGGATGGAATTCATGTGAAAGAACCAGTCAGTTCTTCGGGGACAGCCTTTTTCCTGTGTTCCAGCCGTGCGAGTGCTTTGTGCTAATTGCCTGTGGGGGACAGAGATCCCCTCTTGGGTCCTGCAGAATGAGCCAGAGCGAGCCTGGCTTCCAGGTGGCAGAGCCAGCACTCCTCAGAGGGCCAGGGCCAACCCCAAGGTTAAAAGCCTGTGCTCTCAGCTCGAGGGCAGGGGAGCAGCCACAGAGCACAGCCACCATCCTAATTCCACACTCTCTCTCCTACTTGATCCACCAAGTACTGGTGACAGTGTGACAGATTCAGGTGGAATCTTGAAGCCAAAGGTATGTTTCCATAGAAAATCTGTAGACATTTATTAATGGAGAATCCAGGGTATGGGAAAGAGAGGCAAAGAGGGAAAAAGGTAGAGAAGGAAAGAGCAGTCATGGGGATCAGAGAAGAGAGAGCGTGTGAAACAGCCTTTTACAGGGGCTGATTTTGGATTCTTCCTACCTGGGAAAAGTTGGAGGTGATATGGTATTAGGGCCCCAAGCACATTTGTAACCTTCTCTATCAGCTAAGAGAAGAGATAGGAAGGAAAAATATTTAAGCTGCACAGGGGAATTGTAAAACTACAAATTAAGAACTTGTATTGAATAAAAGTCATCTCTAGAATGTCTAGGAGAGAAGCTGGAAAATTTTTATCCTGACCCCCCCCCCAAAGACACTTTTGTGTGCACATTCAAGTCCTAGGAACAGAATACTCCAACAGAAAAGGGTCATAGCAGACTTAGGGACAGCCCAGTGCCCTTGGTCAGGCAAATGTCTAAACACGAAGTCTCTAATTCCTTTTTCTCTTGCCAATATTTTATCATGCCAAAATCTCAGAATGTATAATCACAATTTCTCTTGCTTTTAATTTAAGCCTGTTTTTGCTTTTCCTCGGTAAGGTGAGCAGCGGTGCTGCAAGCAGGCATCTTTGAAATCACACCATATAGCAAAGACATTCTTTAATCACTTCTTAAATGAGCTAACACCTTGGCCATTTTCCATAGAACCTATTTCCTCCTTATCCCTCTTCTCTGAAAATCTGCACATGCTCCATGTCTTTTAAAAAATGTCTGACAGGGGACTTCCTGGCTGTCCAGTGGTTAAGATTTTGCCTCCCAGTGCAGGGGGTCTGGGTTCGATCCCTGGTCGGGGGGCTAAGATTCTACATGCCTCGCGGCCAAAAAACCAAAAACATAAAGCAGAAGCAATATTGTAACAGATTCAATAAAGACTTTTAAAATGGTCCACAACAGCAACAAAAAAAAATCTTAAAAAAAAATGTAAGACCCTCCAATAAGGAACTTCCTAGGCAAGACAGGGCAGAAAGCTTCCTGGACCTAACGTCGAGTGCTCCTCTCTCCGGTTTTCCCTTAGGAGACCCGCTGCAAACTGCCCTCAGCTTGCACAGAAATGTACCCTCGATGGAACACCATGCTTATCCAGCCTTTTCCAGTCTGAGTTTTTGGCGGTAAATTTTTATATGTATTTGATGTACTGCCATGCATTTAGCCTTCTTTTAATTTTATAAAATCATATGCTCATTAGAATTACCCCCTTAGACAGCCTGATAGTCCATGCATCCAGAATTCTTTTTCCAACAGTAGCATCAGAAATCAATTTAAGAGAGCTTGGTTGGATTCCCTGACGCAAACATCAAATGTAGAGGTCCCTTCAGACATCGTAGATTCCCTTCACTTCCCTTTATGAATCTTAAATTTTAATATATTTTTTCAACTGTGCTGCTCTTAGGAGTAATAATTTCCATAGATTTACTATGAACTATGTCACTTTTTCTTTTATTGATCCTATGTTTACCTCTTTTAAGATTCAAACTCCCACATCTCTAATTCTTGAATTCTAAGATTCGGGGGTAGAACTCCTGTTCACCCCATCAAATACCTGAAGTCCACCTTAGACTTCAACCTTCTAGACAAATTTTGTTCTGTTATGTGGCTCTTGCCTGCCATACTGCCACAATGTTCACACTGAAAACCTTATCTCCAATTCTGACCAAGTCATCATGAAAAGGTTAACTTAGACCTTAGATGCAAGATAGGCACAAACTGAGCTCTCAGGAATATCACTGTCAACTGTCTCCCACATAAATGAAATATTTTAAAATAAAACATATATAAAAACTTTTCTGCCAGAATCAGGAATTCAGGATTAGGTTTATTTATTTGTTTTTATTTTTTATGATTCCCCTTTCTTTTATTACTCAGGCTAATATTAAAGCAAGGCTTGAATTCTGAGAACTTGCACCCACATATGGGGAGTGCTGACAGCTCAGGAGCAGTTTCCATGATAGGAGAAAGCCAACTCCAAATTCCGTATTTGCTGTGGCTAATCCACGAGTGGCCAATTGAGAATTGTGGTAAAATTTAGGGGAGGAATGGGCAGAAATCTGGGCAAAGGTGGGCAATTACCACACCCAGGATTATCTTTAAGAAGCAAGTCTTGTCTGCTCTTCTCAATATCCTGAAAGTTCAAAACAAATTTACAGACAGGCCAAGATGGGAACCATCTATGCATACATGAGTGATTCCTAAAATTCTTTCTGTAGCCAAACAAACTCCATCTGGGTGCTCCTAAATTGCACCATACATGACACATCCTCTGAGTTCAGTATTGTCCTTTATAGGCTCCTCTTCCTGATCAATTTAACAGTCCAGATTACAAGAGAGCTAGGAACCAAGTGGAGAGACCCTTTAAGGGTGGAAAACACCCTGAAGAGCAGTCAAGTTGCTGAATTCAAACTTGAAGTTACATTCATGATTGCTTGGGGATTTTGTCAAGATCAGACCAAGCATCTAGCTGGTATGGTATTCCCTCCTGAACTTTCTGAGCGCCTGGGGTCAACAGCCTCCTACTATATACCCTTTCCTTTTTCTGTACTGACTGGTATGCATAGAGTGGGGACCGAAAGAGTCCCCAGCTGAGCAGACACAAAGCATCAGCCACCCAGAGACCAGACAACTTATGGAAGAAGATGGGCCATGTCTGTCTGTGTTTCTTTCCCCTAGGGGTACAAGAGGACAAGCACTTCTAAGAGGAGGTAGTGAGATGGATACCAGGAAGAACAGAAATATGAGCTACCAGATTGGTACCTCAGTTCCTCAGCTCCCTTAAGTCCTAAATGAAAAGAATAAGCAGTCACCTCTTCTTCTTTTTTAATTAATTAATTTTATTTATTTATTTTTGGCTTCACTGGGGCTTTGTTGCTGTGTAGGCTTTCTCTAGTTGCGGCGAGTGGGGGCTACTCTTCCGTTGTGGCGCGGGCTTCTCATTGTGGTGGCTTCTCTTGTTGCAGAGCACGGGCTCTAGGCGCGCGGGCTTCACTAGTTGTGGCTCGCGGGCTCTAGAGTGCAGGATCAGTAGTTGTGGTGCATGGCCTTAGTTGCTCCGCGGCATGTGGGATCTTCCCAGACCAGGGCTCGAACCCGTGTCCCCAGCATTGGCAGGTGGATTCTTAACCACTGTGCCACCAGGGAAGCCCTAAGCAGTCACCTCTTCTTAAGGTATTAGATAGAGGTATGAAGGAGGGTTGAAAAGTGCTCTGAAATCTTTATCATCCCTGACTCAAAAGCAGGATACCTTGTTGACCTAAAGAAACAGACAATTAGAAGAGATTTCCTGCCTGACATCTGGATGGGATCTAGCATTAGGATCTCCAGTATTTTTGCTACTTATTGATGAAAAGGACAGTTCTCAGGGTCTTCAGCCAAGAGGTGTAGCCAAGTGGTCCCTGTCTGGAGCACCAGAACCAGATAAGCACACGTGCACACTTCCCTTGAGTAGAAACTCCCATCAAGCCTGCTCTTTGGGCGTGGCAAGCCAGGGTTCCTGTGGGACATGTCATGATTCAGAGGAAGAGCAGAGCATTTACTCCCAGTCTTCAGCGTCCAGATGAGGACAGCTGACCCAAGACTATTTTTGTTTTCTTCTCAGATCCTTTCATTTATTAGCCAAAGAAGGGGGATGGGCTTTGTTTCGTGATCTTCAGTAAAGGCTAGGTCTTGCCCAAAGAAGGGAGATGGTAATTGGCCCATTATTAACAAGAGGTAATTTTTGTTTATGAGATGTTAAGAATTACTTCATGGTTTAGAGGTGGGCATAGTGGTCATATACCTCAAACTTTCGGGGATCCCCTCTGAAATCTTCTATTTTCCTTTTCTAATTATGGGTATCCTGTAACTGATTTAACTCCTTTTGGGGTAGACCCTGTTTCTATCTTTAGCCTGTTCCACCTACACTACTTGGGCTTACATGAAGTTTTGTTCTGTTCTACATTTACCCCCTTTTAACTCACGTATTTGTATCTTCTGTATTTGATGAATATGTCTATATTCATGCTTCCCATTCTTTTCATGATTGTATAGACTCATCACCTTCTCCCTCAAACTTCATCTTTCTAGACCAGGAGTTTTCACTTGGGAGGGGAGGGATATAGAAGAGAACGGGAGAAATTTATCAGAAATATTTGGGGAAGTTTTCCAAATGTTGGAATTCCAAACATTCCAAATTTGGAATTTTTCCAAATTTTTCCAAATACCCTTCCCCTGAGTATACCAAAACCTTAGCTGGGGAAATTAGTATTTTTTGAGAATTTCCACATTTAATTCCAATGGTCAACTCCTTCTACCCTTTTGGACTGAAAGAGTTCACACTCCTTCATCATGACCAAAGATGATGGATGGACAGGGTGCAAAGATGAATTTCTTGGGTCATCACTGTGTTGAACTGAAGACCCTGATCTTTTTGTTCTTCGTGAGGCACTTCCTTCATTTTTGTGATAGCTCATGTTTGATATTCAGATGGAATAAAGTTTCCATTCATTGTGGGACTGACAGTGTCTGGGGATTGCAATGAAACCTTGCAATCATAAAATTTAAATTGGTACTTAACTACGAAGGCCGGCGACATCAGACCTGCACTGATGCAGATCCACCTAATCCAGTAGCTTCTTCTTCACTTGCTTTACTCCTGGTTGTCCCTGGACAGATTCCTCAAGTGACTGAAGGCAACCAGTGATGGAAAGGGCCAACAGAAGCTCCTTGGAGAGATTTATTCTGATGGGTGTATCTGACCATCCCCAGCTAGAGATAATCTTTTTTGTAGTCATCCTCTTCTCCTACTTGTTGACCCTCGTTGGGAACTCAACCATGATCCTGCTTTGCAGCCTGGATGCCCGTCTTCACACACCCATGTACTTCTTCCTCAGCAACCTCTCCTCCCTGGATCTTGCTTTTACTACTAGCTCAGTCCCCCAAATGCTGATCATCTTGTGGGGATCAGACAAGACCATCAGCTCTGGTAGATGTGTGACCCAACTCAATGTTTTCCTCTGGCTAGGGGCTACTGAGTGCATCCTGCTGGTGGTGATGGCATTTGACTGCTATGTTGCGGTGTGCTGGCCCCTGCACTACACCACCATCATGAACCCCCGGATCTTCTGGCTGCTGGCTGCCATTGCCTGGTTGGGTGGCTTGGGCAACTCTGTGGTCCAGTCAACATTCACTCTGTAGCTCCCTTTGTGAGGGTACCAGAGGGTGGACAGCTTCCTGTGTGAGGTGCCCGCCATGATCAAACTAGCCTGTGGAGACACAAGTCTCAATGAGGCTGTGCTCAACGTTGTCTGCACCTTCTTCACCACTGTCCCATTAAGCATCATCCTGATCTGCTACTGCTACATAGCTCAGGCAGTGCTGAAGATCCACTCGGCCAAGGGACAGAGAAAGACCTTGAACACCTGCCTCTCTCATCTGGTGGTGGTGCGCCTCTTTTATGGCTCAGCTATCTATGGGTATCTGCTTCCAGCTAAGACCAGCAACCAGGACAAATTCATTTCCCTCTTCTACTCTGTGGTCACACCCATGGTGAATCCTCTAATTTACACTCTGAGGAACAAGGAGGTGAAGGGAGCGCTGAGGAGGCTGCTGGGGAAGTCAGCTGAAGGAAGGGAAAACTCTATCATTTACCACCTCTTCATCTCTACAAGTTTTTTCTCATTCTCTCTGGCCAGGTGAACATGAGGAGTACTGACAGCAGTACAAGCATGTTCTTGACAGCACTAAGCTGTTGGTACCTGGTTAATGTTATTTCTAATGTTTTACACTTCTTTACTAAATATCCTACTGTGGACCACAGATAACAGGGCAGATGTGTCATCAATGGCTCAGAGGTTGTTGACTTAGTACAGACTTAGCTCACTGTCACTGCTGTCCACATTTTATTACATGTAATAAATATCACATATGTATTATTGTATCTTTAGAGAATTCTGTACTTTTCTAAAGAAAGCACCTCCACTTGGCAGTATCTTATATAATTCCATAAAATCAAGCCAGGTTTTGTTAGCCCCAGTTGAAAACCCAAGAATTCATCTTTGCACCCTATCCATCCATCATCTTTGTCTATCTCTCTTTGTCTTTTCTTAATATTTCAGTCTATCTACCCACACTTCCCAGCCATATGTCCCTCTGTCATCTTGTTTAACCTCTCCTTTATGTCTACATTCCATTTTCCCTTTCGCCTTATCCAATGTTGAATGAGAAATGATAGGAAAGAGATTGGTTCAACATGACGGAGTAGAAGGACGTGCTCTCACTCCCTCTTGCGAGAGCATCGGAATCACAACTAACTGCTGAACAATCATCAACAGGAAGACACTGCAACTCACCAAAAAAGATACCCCACATCCAAAGACAAAGGAGAAGCCACAATGAGACAGTAAGAGGGGCACAATAAAATCAAATTCCATAACTTCTGGGTGGGTGACTCACAAACGGGAGAACACTTATACCACAGAAGTACACCCACTGGAGTGAAGGTTCTGAGCCCCACGTCAGGCTTCCAACCTGGGGGTCTGGCAACAGGAGAAGGAATTCCCAGAGGATCAGACTTTGAAGGCGAGCAGGATCTGACTGTAGGATTTTGACAGGACTGGGGGAAACAGAAACTCCACTCTTGGAGAGCACACACAAAGTAGTGTGCACATCGGGTCCCAGGGGAAGGAGCAGTGACCCCCCCATAGGAGACTGAACTAGACCTACTTGCTAGTGTTGGAGGGTCTCCTGCAGAGGCAGGGGTGGGGGTCTCACAGTGTGGACAAGGACACTGGCAGCAGAAGTTCTGGGAAGTACTTCTTGGCATGAGCCCTCCCAGAGTCTGACACTAGCCCCACAAAAAAGCCAGGGTAGGCTCCAGGGTTGGGGCATCTCAGGCCGAACAACCAACAGGGAGGGAACCCAGCCCCACCCATCAGCGGACAAGTGGATTAAAGTTTTACTGAGCTCTGCCACCAGAGCAACAGCCAGTTCTACCCACCATCAGTCGCTCCCATCAGGAAAGTTGTACAAGCCTCTTAGAGAGCCTCATCCACCAGAGGGCAGACAGCAGAAGCAAGAAGAACAACAATCCTGCAGCCTGTGGAACAAAAACCACATTCACAGAAAGATAGACAAGATGAAAAGGCAGAGGGCTATGTACCAGTGAAGGAACAAGACAAACCCCAGAAAAACAACTAAATAAAGTGGAGATAGGCAACCTTCCAGAAAAATAATTCAGAATAATGATAGTGAAGATGATCCAGGACCTCAGAAAAAGAATGGAGGCAAAGATTGAGAAGATGCAAGAAATGTTTAACAAAGACCTAGAATAATTAAAGAACAAAATAACAGAGATGAACAATACAATAACTGAAATGAAAACTACACTAGAAGGAATCAATAGCAGAATAACTGAGGCAGAAGAACGGATAAGTGACCTGGAACACAGAATGGTGGAATTCACTGCTGCAGAACAGAATAAAGAAAAAAGAATAAAAAGAAATGAAGACAGCCTAAGAGACCTCTGGGACAACATTAAACGCAGAAACATTCACATTATAGGGGTCCCAGAAGGAGAATAGAGAGAGAAAGGACCTGAGAAAATATTTCAAGAGATTATAGTCGAAAACTTCCCTAACATGGGAAAGGAAATAGCCACCCAAGTCCAGGAGGTGCAGAGAGTCCCATACAGGATAAACCCAAGGAAACATGCCGAGACACATAGTAATCACGTTGGCAAAAATTAAAGACAGAGAAAAATTATTGAAAGCAGCAAGGGAAAACCGACAAATAACATACAAGGGAACTCCCATAAGGTTAACAGCTGATTTCTCAGCAGAAACTCTACAAGCCAGAAGGGAGTGGCATGACATATTTAAAGTGATGAAAGGGAAGAACCTACAACCAAGATTACTCTAACCGGCAAGGATCTCATTCATATTCGATGGAGAAATCAAAAGCTTTACAGACAACCAAAAGCTAAGAGAATTCAACACCACCAAACCAGCTCTACAACAAATGCTAAAGGAACTTCTCTAAGTGGGAAACACAAGAGAAGAAAAGGGCCTACAAAAACAAACCCAGAACATACATATTGATAATTACCTTAAACGTGAATGGATTAAATGCTCCAACCAAAACACACAGGCTTGCTGAATGGATACAAAAGCAAGACCCATATATATGCTGTCTACAAGAGACCCACTTCAGGCCTAGGGACACATACAGACTGAAAGTGTGAGGATGGAAAAAGATATTCCATGCAAATGGAAATCAAAAGAAAGCTGGAGTAGCAATACTCATATTGGATAAAATAGACTTTAAAATAAAGAATGTGGGCTTCCCTGGTGGCGCAGTGGTTGAGAGTCTGCCTGCCAGTGCAGGGGACATGGGTTCATGCCCCGGTCCAGGAGGATCCCACATGCCGCGGAGCAGCTGGGCCCGTGAGCCATGGGTGCTGAGCCTGCGCGTCCGGAGCCTGTGCTCCGCAATGGGAGAAGACCAGCAGTGAGAGGCCTGCGTACAGCAAAAGAAAGAAAGAAAGAAAGAAAGAAAGAAAGAAAGAAAGAAAGAAAGAAAGAAAGAAAGAAAGAAAGAAAGAAAGAAAGAAAGAAAGAAAGAAAGAAAGAAAGAAAGAAAGAAAGTTACAAGAGACAAGGAAGGACACTACATAATGATCAAGGGATCAATCCAAGAAGATACAACAATTATAAATATATATGCACCCAACATAGGAGCACCTCAATACATAAGGCAACTACTAACAGCTATAAAATAGGAAATAAACAGTAACACAATAATAGTGGGGGACTTTAACACCTCACTTACACCAATAGACAGATCATCCAAACAGAAAATTAATAAGGAAACACAAGCTTTAATTGACACGATAGACCAGATAGATTTAATTGATATAGGACATTCCATCCAAAAACCGCAGATTACACTTTCTTTCCAAATGCGCACAGAACATTCTCTAGGATAGATCACATCTTGGGTCACAAATCAAGCCTCAGTAAATTTAAGAAAATTGAAATCATATTAAGCATCTTTTCTGACCACAACACTATGAGATTAGAAATCAGTTACAGGGGAAAAAAGCAAAAAACACAAACACATGGAGACTAAACAATACTTTACTAAATAACCAAGAGATCACTGAAGAAATCAAAGAGGAAATCAAAAAATACTTAGAGACAAATGACAATGAAAACACTGCGATCCAAAACCTATGGGATGCAGCAAAAGCAATTCTAAGAGGGAAGTTAATAGCAATACAATCCTACCTCAAGAAACAACAAACATCTCACATAAACAATCTAACCTTATACCTAAAGGAACTAGAGAAAGAAGAACAAACAAAACCCAAAGTTAGTAGAAGGAAAGAAATCATAAAGATCAGAGCAGAAATAAATGAAATAGAAACAAATAAAACAATAGCAAAGATCAATAAAACTAAAAGCTGGTTCTCTGAGAAGGTAAAAAAAATTGATAAACCATTAGCCAGACTCATCAAGAAAAAGAGGGAGAGTACTCAAATCATTAAAATTAGAAATGAAAAAGGAGAAGTTACAACAGACACCGCAGAAATACAAAGCATCCTAAGAGACTAGTATAAGCAACTCTATGCCAATAAAATGGACAACCTGGAAGAAATGGACAAATTCTTAGAAAGGTATAACCTTCCAAGACTGAACCAGGAAGAAATAGAAAATACGAACAGACCAATCACAAGTAATGAAATTGAAACTGTGATTAAAAATCTTCCAACACACAAAAGTCCAGGACCAGATGGCTTCACAGGTGAATTCTATCAAACATTTAGAGAAGAGCTAACACTCATCCTTCTCAAACTCTTCCAAAAAATTGCAGAGGAAGGAACACTCCCAAACTCATTCTATGAAGCCACCATCACCCTGATACCAAAACCAGACAAAGATACTACAAAAAAAGAAAATTACAGACCAATATCACTGATGAATATAGATGCAAAAATCCTCAACAAAATACTAGCAAACAGAATCCAACAACACATTAAAAGGATCATACACTGTGATCTAATGGGATTTATCGCAGAGATGCAAGGATTCTTCAATATACACAAATCAATCTATGTGATACCATATTAACAAATTGAAGAAGAAAAATCATATAATCATCTCAATAGATGCAGAAAAAGCTTTTGATAAAATTCAACACCCATTTATGATAAAAACTCTCAAGAAAGTGGGCATAGAGGGAACCTATCTCAATATAATAAAGGGCATATACAACAAACCCACAGCAAACATCATTCCCAATGGTTAAAAATGAAAGCATTTCCTCTAATATCAGGAACAAGGCAAGGATGTCCACTCTCACCACTATTATTCAGTATAGTTTTGGAAGTCCTAGCCACAGCAATCAGAGAAGAAAAAGAAATAAAAGGAATACAAATTGGAAAAGAAGAATTAAAACTGTCACTGTTTACAGATGACATGATTCTATACATAGAGAATCCTAAAAATGCCACCAGAAAACTACTAGAGCTAATCAATGAATATGGTAAAGTTGCAGGATACAAAATTAATGCACAGAAATCTCTTGCATTCCTATACACTAATGATGAAAAATCTGAAAGAGAAATTAAGGAAACACTCCCATTTACCATTGCAAAAAAAGAATAAAATCCCTAGGAATAAACCTACCTAAGGAGACAGAAGACCTCTATGCAGAAAACTATAAGACACTGATGAAAGAAAGTAAAGATGATACCAAAAGATGGAGAGATATACCATGTTCTTGGATTGGAAGAATGAATATTGTGAAAATGACTATACTACCCAAAGCAATCTACAGATTCAATGCAATCCCTATCAAATTACCGATGGTATTTTTTACAGAACTAGAAAAAAAAATCTTAAAATTTGTTTGGAGACACAAAAGACCCTGAATAGCCAATGCAGTCTTGAGGGAAAAAAACGGAGCTGGAGGAATCAGGCTCCCGGATTTCAGACTATAGTACAAAACTACAATAATCAAGACAATATGGTACTGGCACAAAAACAGAAATATAGATCAATGGAACAGGATAGAAAGCCCAGAGATAAACCCACGCACCTATGGTCAACTAATCTATGACAAGGGAGGCAAGGATATACAATGGAGAAAAGACAGTCTCTTCAATAAGTGGTGCTGGGAGAACTGGACAGCTACATGTAAAAGAATGGAATTAGAACACTCCCTAACAGCGTACACAAAAATACACTCAAAATGGATTAGAGACCTAAATGTAAGAACGGACACTATAAAACTCTTAGAGGAAAACATAGGAAGAACACTCTTTGACATAAATCACGGCAAGGTCTTTTTTGATCCACCTCCTAGAGTGATGGAAATAAAAACAAAAATAAACAAATGGGACCTTATGAAACTTAAAAGTTTTTGCACAGCAAAGGAAACTACAAACAAGACGAAAAGACAACACTCAGAATGGGAGAAAATATTTGCAAACAAATCAATGGACAAAGGATTAGTCTCCAAAATATGTAAACAGCTCATGCAGCTCAACATTTAAAAAGCAAACAACTCAATCCAAAAATGGGCAGAAGACCTAAATAGACATTTCTCCAAGAAGACATACAGATGGCCAAGAAACACATGAAAAGCTGCTCAACATCACTAATTATTAGATAAATGCAAATCAAAACTACAATGAGGTATCGCCTCACACCAGTTAGAATGGGCATCATCAGAAAATCTGCAAACAACAAATGCTGGAGAGGGTGTGGAGAAACGGGAACCCTGTTGCACTGTTGGTGGGAATGTAAATTGATACAGCCACTATGGAGAACAGTATGGAGGTTCCTTAAAAAACTAAGAATTACCATATGACCCAGCAATCACACTACTGGGTATATACCCAGAGAAAACCATAATTCAAAAAGACACATGCACCCAATGTTCATTGCAGCGCTATCTACAATACCCAGGACATGGAAGCAACCTAAATGCCCATCGACAGATGAATGGATAAAGAAGATGTGGTACATATATACAATGGAATATTACTCAGCCATAAAAAGAATGAAATCAGGTCATTTGTAGAAACGTGGATAGACCTTGTGACTTTCATACAGAGTGAAGTAAGTCAGAAAGAGAAAAACAAATATCGTATATTAACGCACATATGTGGAACCTAGAAAAATGGTACAGATGAACTGGTTTGCAGGGCAGAAATTGAGACCCAGATGCAGAGAACAAACATATGGACACCAAGGGGGGAAAGTGGCAGTGGGGGGTGGGTCGTGGTGGTGTGATGAATTGAGAGATTGGGATTGACATGTATACACTAATATGTACAAAATGGATAACTAATAAGAACCTGCTGTATAAAAAAATAAATAAAATAAAATTCAAAAAAAAGAAATGGTAAGAAGACCATTTTTCTTTTCTTTTCTTTTTGGCCGTGCCCTCCAGCTTGTGGGATCTTAGTTTCTCGACCAGGGATCGAACCACTGCCCCCTGCAGTGGTAGGCTGGAGTCCTAACCACTGAACTGCTGGGGAATTACCAAGACCATTTTTCTTTCAATTAAATAGTTTTATTTAAATTATTTTCTCACTGGGACTTCCCTGGCGGTCCAGTGGTTGAGACTCCACTCTTCCACTGCAGGGGGTGCGGGTTTGATCCCTGGTTGGGGAACTAAGATCCCGCATGCCACGCGGCCAAAAAAACTAATTAATTAATTAATTAATTAAATCATTTCTTCACCAAAGTCCCAGCCATCAGATTTGCTACCAGTATTTGGATATACTAGTATGGTCAGTGGATTATGGAATGCTCTGAGATTCCTTAAGCAAGTTTAAGAGCCCAGGAAAGATCATCCATTTGTAAAGCATCTCCTCTGCCTCATGATCTAGTCTTTCACCCCTAAAGTTTCTAAAATTCAGCAATCAGTCCAGCACACCATGACTTACCAAAGAACTCAGGTATTGGAATTAGAATGCCAGTACGTGATTCTTCACATCACTAGAATTGCCAAGGGAATCCACACTTGCCAGTGCAGTTCATATGTTCTTTTCCCAGGGAGAGAAGCTGGGTTAATATGAGAAAGTTACTTGGCAACTACATTACCAGAGAAAAGATGATCAATGATTTTAGGGCTACTTTCTAAAGAGTCTTGTGTCCTTCATAACACCTAAACACATGCCTCATACGTAGTACATGCTCAATGAATGAACTTAGTGAGTTGCATTAATTAACAAGCCTCATGAATCTCCCTTTTTCACACTAGGAACTAAAAATGTCAAATGAACCATTTTCATATTTGCCATTTTGGGGTCATCCTGTCACTTGGACAATGCTGAACAAACAATGATGTTTCCCCTCTTTCCACATTTGCATAATGCCTCCCCAAAGACATCTAATTATATTGTCCCAACCTGAATTTGTTTTTCTAGTTTTAGATCAGAACCATGATCTATTGTCTCAGTTCCTTACACAGTAATACTGAAGTATGTCTCCAGGACTAGCCACCTAGCAGCATAATCTTGGTGAGTTCATCAAAGTCCAGAGTCTTGCAGGCTCAAAAGTTTTATTGATCAGCACTCTCAGATTAGATGAAGTTCTCAGGAGGTAGAATCACAATGACCAAGCTCCTACGTTGATATACACAACAGAATGCCAGTTGATTAATATGAGAACTGTACTTTCCAAGGAGATATCCCCTAGCTAATTCGTTTAAATTGCAAAATTACTTGGGGGAAAATAGGAAGAAAATAGACAGGTGTTCTTCAAACACTTCAGAGTTTTGCAGAGCCTCCCTACGGAAAGTACAGGACGTTTTGAATCTAACTTGCAGTTAGGGGCATAGTAAGACAGAGAATTAGAGGGAGGAGAAAAAGCTTGGGACATAAATGCATCATGGGGATCACATACGCCATCATCAAAGTGTACACATATTTGTTTTCCATTCTCAGTAGTGTGCGTGAAACAAAGTCAAAAATTTGGAAAAAGCCATTAAATGTGAGGGAAGCTCCTTGTTATTAAGGACTTTGATGTTCCATTTCTAGGGTTTCAGAAGAAAAAATATGTTTTGTGTCTTATTCAGTTGGAAATTCAAAAAAATGAAAAACCAAAGATATACCAAGAACTATAGAAGGTTCACCAACCTTAGTAAAACATAAATGTAGAGAATTTGAATATGCTAGTGTGGTCAGTGGATTTAAGTGAATTTAAGAGCCCATCTCTTAGAGCCTTTCACAAAGTCTGACCAAGTCCCACTTTGCCCTGTATCCTAGCAAAGTGAGTGCAATGACTAAAATTTGAACCTGTCAGTGAAGGGAGTCGGTCCTTTTTCTGTCTTCACAGCCTTCAGGTTCAATTACATGGCGTGGTTAGGAGATGTTGGAATAAAGGAGATGGTGAGAAATAAGAGTTGGAAAGTGCCTTTGGCTTGGTGAGCTTATGCTCTAGTATGTGAATGCTAAATTAGACGCTCCATTAACGATTGGGTGGAAAAGTCCAGTTTATTTGACTATATAGATGAATAGAGCACATCAACTTTACTGAGTACTTATCCTGGGCTATGTAACAATCTAAACCCTTTATAGGATCAACTCCTTTAATCCTCACAACAACCTATACCATCCTCATTTTAAGATGAGGACATTGGAGCACAAGAGGAAATATGCTCCCAGCAGACAGTGGTAGGTCTGGGAATCAAACCCAAGTACTCTTGACTCTAAAGTTTGTGCCTTTTCCAAATTATTTTTCTTTTTGTAATAATCAGAAACTTACAGAAAAGTTGGAAGCATGATATAAAGGACTTTCTCTCCCTGGACCATTTGAGAGTAAGTTGACAGCATGATACTCTGTCTTCCCCAAATATTTTACTGTGTATCACTAACAAACAAGGACCTTCTCCTACAGGACCACCATGTAGCCATCAAAATTACTAAATGAACATCAATACATTATATTATGTAATCCTGAGACCCCATTTAGCTTTTGCCAGTTGTCCCAATAATGTATTTCATAGCAAAAGGATTCTGTTCAAAATTACATGTTGCATGTAGTTGTCATGTCTCCTTAGTCCCTGTCAGTCTGAAATTGTTCCTCTGTCTTTTCTTGACTTTCGTGACCCTGAAACTTTAAAAGGTCATCCAGTTATTTAGTAGAACATAACTCAATTTCAGTTTTTTTCCTCATAGTTAGATTCAGTTCATCTTTGTCAGGAATTCCACACACATGATGTTGCATTCTTCTCATCGTATGCTATCAGGTGGTGCTATGGACTGAATTTGTACCCCACCTGAAAATTCATATACTGAAACCCTAAATCCCAATGTAATTAATTGTATTTGAACATAGAGCCTTTAGGAGGTAATTAGGGTTAAGTGGTATCATAAGGGTGCACCCCTCATCTGATGGGATTGGTGAACTACAGAGAGAAGAAGGAGAGGGAGATCTTTCTCTCTCCACACATAGTCAAAGGAAAGGCCAACTGTGGACAAAGCAGCCTTCTGCAAGCCAGGAACGAGCCCTCACCAGAAACTGAATCCTGCCAGAACCTTAATCTTGGGTTTCCAGGCTCCATAATTGTGAGAAAATTAATTCCTATTGTTTAAATCACTCAGTCTATGGTATTTATTATGGCAGCCTAAGCAGACTAAGACAGGTGGTGTAAATTTTAATGTCTCCCATTACTAGTGATGTTACTTGGATCACTAAATGAAGGTGGTGTCTGCTAGGCTTTTCCATTATTTCCTACTTTGTAATTAATAAGCATTTTACAGAGAAATACTTTGAAACTACTTAAATATCCCGATACTAATGAAACTCAATTTAATCTTTTATTTATATCTTACAGAATCAATGTTTCCTATTCTATTCTATGGTTTATAACTTTTTAATATCATTATATTGTTGTCCCTTGTTTAATCACTGGGAGTCCATTCAAACTGGCTTTTGTGTTTTTTGACTTGTCCCCATATTCCTTGAGCATTTCCTTGCTTTCTGCCACATCAAGATGTTCCAGGCTTATGTTTTATCAACCCTCTCTAGCGCTCTGTTTCATCATCTGAAATGTGAATATAGTAGATGGCGGAAACAATGTAAGGATCAAAGTAGATAGTGCATGTGACAGTGCTTAGAGAAAACTGCTCAGTGTTGTACTTAATCAGAGATGGAATACTTACCCGAAGGAGGTTTATCAGTCTATATCACATCCCAGCTCTCTCCATTTATATCCTGATGGAGTACTACTCTCACTGTGCAACCAGATTGTTTATAAATGATGGATTGATGAAGTGGGGCCAGAATAAAGGCAGAGAGAAGCCTCCACTGTTCTTTCCCACACACTCTTATCCCAACCCATGGGCTCCCTCTTCAGAATATATCCAGAATATCCCAATCCAGAATCACACACACACACACACACACACACACACACACACACACACACGAAAATTAGAAAAGTATTTGAATGTCCATCAAAAGGGAAATGATTGAAGATTGAACACATAATGGTAAATGCCAAACACAGGAGGTGTTTTTTTTTTTTTTTTTTTTTTTTTTTTTTTTTTTTTTTTTTTTTTTTTTTTTTTGTGGTATGCGGGCCTCACTGTTGTGGCCTCTCCCTTGCGGAGCACAGGCTCCGGATGCGCAGGCTCAGCGGCCATGGCTCACGGGCCCAGCCGCTCCGCGGCATGTGGGATCTTCCCAGACCGGGGCACGAACCCGTGTCCCCTGCATCGGCAGGCGGATTCTCAACCACTGCGCCACCAGGGAAGCCCAACACAGGAGTTTTTTAAAAAATAAAGATGAGGTTGATATATTGAAACAGAAAAACTTGGAAGATAAACTAAGTAGACAAAATTACGGATTAAGGTCCCACAAGACATACATACTAATGACAGTTATTTCCTCTGGAGAGGGAGTGTAACTTGGGAGTTAAGGGACGAGAGGCTTCATTTTTAAATGAGAATGTTTTGCGATACTTGTGGAATATGAAAAAATTAAAACAGAGGGAAGAAAAGCATTGGGTGAGAAGCGAGTTCTAGTCCTACTTCTATGATTAGACAGTCACTTAAACTCTGTCACAGTTTTCTCGTCTGGAGGACGGTAATAGTATTGGCTTCATAGGATTGGTGTGAGGATAAGTTACTGTGTACGTGTATAAACTGTGCCAAACGTATAGTAAGCGTTACGTATTTTTGATACTATCATTGTCACATCTGTAAGTAGGGTATGAGTCCGGGTAAGCCTGGTACAAAGACCCTTCGAAGTAAGAGAAGCGGAAGCTCCTGTCAAGCAGAACAGCAGCAGTAACCAATAGGAGGGATTAACAAACGTCCAGATCCAAGGCCCCAGGTTTTCGAACAGCGTTATTGGTCCAGGTTATGACGCAAACGAGGAACCCATCTCCTCATTGGGGAAGACTGCTGTCAATTAGCGGCGGAGCGGAACCAGCTGGGGAGGGCTGTGCGTATCCTGCGGCGCTGTTTTCCGGCTTAGCCCTTGCGCATCCGTCAGGCTTTCTGGAAGTCCCGGCCTGCCCCGCGGCAGCCGCGCTCTCTGGGAAATTTGACCAGGTGGGTGAGTCGCGCGTTTGAGGCTGGCTTTTCGCGGCGGGGCGGGCTGGAGCTCCGCGGCTCCGCCCTCTCCCCGAGGCTCTCATGATGTCCTGGGTCGTGTGACGGGAAGACTCTCAGTGGCCGTGAGCTGGTGCCTCCTCCCTCTGTTTGGAGAGGCCTGGGAACATGGTAGGCTGGTGTACGGGACTTGTCGCTCTTTGGGGCTCCTGCCCGCTCTCTTTCCCCGTGAAGTGTGCTTTGAAGGGCTCAGAGCCTTTTACCCTTGTGCTTTACGCGAATAAAACACTGGTTCACCGAAGCCCTATCGCGTCCTTGTGCGCCCTTGTGTTGGGCGGTGAGGACACGAACATAGCTCAAACATGCTCCTTGCACTCAGAGAGCTCCCAAACTGTGGAGTAGATAAACTCGCAGAAACAAGTTCTGGTGTTAGGTGCAGTAAGAGAAGGCGCCCTGAGAAAGAGTTACAGACAGGGCCGAGTAGTTCAGAGCGTCAAGGAAGCGTCAAGAAGGTGGTGATGGTGCTGCTACCAATCCTCTTCCAGTGGGTTTTTTGTCTTCTTTGATGGACTCCACTCATTGAGAACATAAAATTTACCGTATTTCTAATTTCTAGGTTTAGGTGCCCTTCCTCCCTAGCTTGGGAGGAATGGAGATTGGCAGCCCCTGGTGTTCAGTTTCTCTGGAAAGAATGAAATCAGGTCTTGGGAAAAGGTTAGAGAGCAAAGACACTATGGAAAGCAGAGAGCCTGTTCCATGATGTGGGACCAGTTCACCTGTGCTGGATTGTAGACCATGTGTAGGAGAGTGCGAGTGCGCAGTGAGACTGGAGGAGTAAGTTAGATCTAGAATGCCAGGGAGAGCCTTTGCGAGTTAGGAGATCTTGGCTTATTTCAATGGTATTAGGAAGTCTTGAAGGCTTTTGAGCAGAGCAGTTTACACAATTGAATTAGATTTGTAGAAGGTCAAGAAATCCAGATCTGCTCTGTAGGAAGATCATGTAGACAGATGGAAGACTCTTGTACCAGCCTGGCCTAATGATGTGTCCCTGACCAGGGGTTCTCAACCAGGGAAGATTTTGACCCCCCAAAGATATTTGGCAAAATCTGGAGTACTCTTGTCATGACTAGACGGGTGCTCCTGACATCTAGTGGGTGGATACAAGGGGTGCAGCTAAACATCCTATAGTGCATAGGACACTCCCCCCAACCCCCCACCTCGACCCACACAGACAACAAAGACCTGTCTGGCCCCAAATGTCAATACTGTAGTGCTGAAGTTCAAGGGAATTCCCTGGAGGTCCAGCAGTTAGGACTCCACACTTCCACTGCAGGGGTCACGGGTTCAATCCCTGGTCGGGGAACTAAGATCCTGCATGCCGCGCAGCGCGGCCAAAAAAAAAAAACCCCTGAGCTTTAAAACAAACAAAAATAGTGCTGAAGTTCAGAAATGCAACCCTAGAGCGATAGAAGTGGAAACGAAGGGGAGACAGATCTCAGAGACATCTCAGCCAGAGACCAGTCTTCGCCTCCTTTCATATACTTTACAATGCTTAAGTACTTTAAGCAGTCAGTCAGGTCTAAAGACCCAGACTTTCTTGTCTTTTTTCACTCTTTCATTCCTTTGCAAAATATTTATTTTGCATGAGACACTATTCAAGGTGCTGTGATTCAGCAATGAACAAAACAAATTACCTGCTCTCCAAGAACCTTACATTCTTACAGGGATGGCAGACATGAAACCAATAAATATATGTCAAGTAGTGAGATATGCTATAAAGAAGTTCCTGTAAGATAGAGCTTCTGTTATTATCACCACAGACCATTTCCTCTGCATCTTGTAAGTGCCAAGCACTGGCCAGATGCTTTACAAATAGCATTTCTAATCTTTTTCTCTATGCTGCAGGATTGGTATAGTTATGCTTAGATGAGAAAAAGAAGCTTAGAGAAGTTGAGTATTTTGCCCCACATCAGTTAATGAGGAGTTAAGCTGGCACTGGAAACTGGATCCACCTGACAGTCAAAGTCTGTGAGATTTCCATTAGGTAACACTGTCTGACTTGAATGGGAGAAAAAAAATCTATACCTTCTCACCCAAACTTAGCAAAGTGAAGTAGAAATGAAGTTCTTATTGGAAAGGCCTAGCTGGAAGTGATTCTCCACATTGTAGGAACTGCATTTGAGAACACATGAGCCTCAGTTGAATTCGTCTTCATTACTCACATTCTCTCAGGTGGCTGATGGCAGGTCCTGACATCTCAGAGAGGTTGGCAAGTTGGAGGTCTCCCACCAGCTCTTTAGACTCTCATGTTATTGGCAACTGCTGGGCCTCACTCACAAGCTTTCAGCCAGATCTGGGAGCTGTGCTTATGATGGCTGCAGCCCAAACTACATTCAACGAGAAGATTCTGGAGCTGAAGCAATTCCCAACACGTCTTCCTTTCTGCATAGGAATATCCAAGCCTGGGTGAGGGTGCATCATCCAGGAAGCGCCGAGAAGGCAGTGACCTTGGTGCAGCATTTAGAGTGAGAACCCAGGAGACGAAGGCAATGGTGAGAAGGGGAGTAAGGAAAGAGAAATGGGATCAGGTTGGAGGGGGCCTGGGTTAGGGGACAGGCAGTTGGAACAAGGTGGAGAAACTTGATTTAGCTGCTGCTTATCAAGCACTTGTTTGTTTTTCTGATTGGTGTCCATGCCAGCTTTTAAGAACAGATTTTAAGAACAGATTTTCTTTCCCCTTTGAAGGAAGGAGGGTGGGTGGAGAGAGAGTTTGGACCCTCATCAATCACCGAGCTTTCAGTAGGTCTCAGCTGCCAAGAATAAAGGAAGGGAAGTATTTGTCCCTGTAGAACTCAGACTTTCTCGTCTGCAGGTTATAATGACCTGAGCCAGCTCTGTAAACGAGAATCTTCTGGTTCTTGACATGGCTGTTGTAAGACAGAGGGATTGTAACGCTCAGCTAGCTGTGGGAACTTTGGTTACGTCCTCAGTGTCTGGGTCACACCTTTCACAAAACAGATAAACAGAAGTGGATTTCTGGTCAGGAGAGGGCCAGACTGGGACCTACTGAGGACTGATAGTAGAGTAGTGCTGCAAGATATAACAGTGCTGTGGGGCCCTGGGCAGGGGCTGCCCCAGACCTCCCAGAACTGCCCTGAGCACACAGGACTCAGAAGTGCTCTCTCCTGTTCTGCTCAGCCACACACATCATATTCCTCAATCAAGTTTCTAACTCTGGCTTTGCAGGAATCTCCATTCCTATACTTTTCCTCCCTGGGCCCATATGATGATCTTTGGCGGGGGAGGTAGGGTGTCCATTGATGGGGTTTATTTCCAGGTGATGGTGTTTGTGCTCCAAGAAGAGCCAGCAACCGGGGTTATGGCTGGGGAGGCAGTTACCGGGCTTCTATTGGAGACCATGAAGCCCATCCTCAGGGGCTTTCCCAAGAGACGAGGCAGAGCTATGCTCAGACACTGGGGCCTTAAAGAACAACCCACCTATTTGAAGAACAGAGTCTCAGGCTGGAAAGGGGAGAGGCAGGAAGAATCCAGGAATGAGAGGTTGTCTGTGCCTGTGCCATCCATCAGAGACGTGACCTTATCGTTCTGTCATGACCACAGTTGGGAGCAGGAAGCTAGTGATTTGGGACGCAGTTGTGGTTCTGAGGCAGCTCAGATTCCATATAGAGGCTTTGTCATTCCCTCTGGTTCTCCCTCCAGAAAACTTCATTCCATGATAGCTCTTAGAAGGGTCATGTATGAATCAGGTCTAGGGTCTTACATGGTGACCTGCTGCCATACAAGGCAGAGGGCCAGATCTTAGTTTAGACCCTTAAGACTCTGCCACTGTCAGGTGCGGCACTGGGGTCCTAACTCTCTTCTGGTCTGCCCAGCCACATGTACTGTGCCTCGATGGAAGGGGTTCATTTTGATCACCCTGTATAACAAGTGAGATCTCTGATTGGCTCCTTTTTTTTTTAATGGGTCTCTTTTTGCTTTTTCTCACTTTGGCTGTTAAAGTTTCTTAGGAACCATGTCTAATCGATACTGTGTAATAACTAGCTCTTAAAAAAAATCTTGTACCAGGCACGACACCATGCCCAGGAGGTAGTTGCTGGTAATGGGTGTGACATGAAACCTCAACTGTGCCTTCCTCCTCCCCAGGAGGCTGGGCCTACAGCCCCTGCCAGAAGGCTGCCGTGGTGGCATGAACATGTAGTATAAGGTCTGTGTTTGGAGGTTTCACAGAAATTGTTAGCCAGAAAGAGTGTTGAGAGTGAGAGAGTGAAAAATTAAAGGTTTTGAAATTGATCTGACCCAGGTTCAAAATCCAGCTCTTTCACTTTAATCACTATGCAAGTCACTTTAAACCTATGATATCAGGTGTGCATTGGGGCTACCAGGAAACCCAGACTTTACTTGCAAATCTCAGTAAATCCCCAATTTATTGAAAACTCCAGAACTGCCATTAGAATGGCCAAGTGTAGAGGGAATGCCCGAGCAGCTTCAGGACCACAGCTTTCTCCAGATGCCAGAACAGGGTGGCACAAGTTCAAAAACCTTCAGGCTAACTTCCATATCACAGGAAGTAGCCAGGTTAATTGCTAGTGTCCTGTGACCTGCACTCAGTCCTTCTCTTTGTCTCTACCCAGAAGCCGAGCCGAGGACGAGCAGCAGGACTGTGAGGAGGCTGGAGCTGATGATGGTGAAAGCGAGGATTCACCTGTGATGATGTCAGCGATGACATGGGCACAGTCTCATCCGGGACCCCAGGAGTCCCTGGCTGTTCCCAAACTGACCGGTAAGGCAGTCCCTCACAGGAGAGGCAGACAGGTGGTGGTAAGAGGAAAGGAAGTCGTGTAGGAGGCCTGAGGGGCCCAGCTCTGGCTTTGGCTGTGACCACCCATCAGCCACCTTAGGCTGAGGAACCACAGCAGATGTGTGGAAAGGGAATGGTATGCAGGCTTTGCGCTACTTCTCTGGGTTGTGAGAATATTTATTTGATCCTGTCTGTGGCAAGTGGTTAGCAGCCCTTGGAAAAAAGGCATGCTGTCAATTGAAAAATTGTATCAATGACTTAAAATGTTTCAGTGAGGAAGGGATGTACAGACACTATATGGAGAGCCCCAGTATTAAACGTACAGGGGAAAACTGGCTCTTCAATGGATATCTGAAGGGCTGAAGCAAACCAGGAGTATAAGTTACACGTCAGAGGAAATGGATAGACTTGGGGGTGTTGCCTTTTGTACAGCCTACTTCAAATTTATTCTCAAGTGGTTGGTGCAGTGATCAGGCTGATTTGTCAGTGGGACGTAGACACTAAGGTAACAGAGGTGGTAACTGTAGGAAGCAGTGACCACACAGGGAGTAGGGGGAAAGGTTGGGTTTATCAGAACTCGGAACTTAGAAGAGTGGCCCTGCAGAGCTGGAATTCAGATCTTGGGGCTTAGGGGCTGGGTGTGCTGCCTGACTTGTGCTGTATTTCTGAGGGGGTCCAGAAAGGCTGGTTCTGGAAGGAAGATACAGTGTTTCGTTCACTGCTTTGTATTTGGCTTCTGTGTAATACCTGGTACTTTATAGGCAATCAAATGTTTCCTGAATGAATGAATAACTGGATGTATTCTCCAGTTCTTACTGTCTGCTCCAGACCCTCCCAAGAGGCTGACAGGCAAGGGCTGGGCGCTCTAGTACTCTGTGTTCGTTCTCCTGCCCAGAGGACTAGAGGATAAAGCAATTTGGATGGTGGAGGCAATCTAAGAATGCAAGGAGTTCAACAGTTGCATCCCAGTTTCCCTGGTTACCACAGACCCAGGAGTGGGAGGAGCCTGCCTGTGAGGCCTGGGTACCTGCGCTTCCTTAGTGATTCCATTGACTTCCACTGGCTCTCCTCACTTGTCAAAGCCAGCTTCTTTGAGCTGGTGTACAAAGCCCTTCAGTAGTTGATCCACCCCGGGCTGTCCCCCTCTTCCCCACCATGGTCTCTAGTGAAGTCAGGCTGTCCCCCAACAGGTCACATTCAAGCCCATCTCTTTGCCTTTGCCTGAGCTTTCCTAAGGTATCATTTTTTCCCCCCTCTCTGTAGAGCAGAGGTAAGTATGTGACTCTGGGAGCTGGCCTGCATAGCTTGTCCACTGGGCCACGTTCAGGTACTGTGTATGCAGAGAACTGTGGGATGGGCCAAGCGAGACTCAAGCTGAGGAAACAATGAAGTATACTTTTCTGTCCTGCCTTTGCTTCTCCTTTTCTAAATTAAAAAAAAATTTTTTTTGGCTTTGAGGTAGAGTATACATTCTCCTTTGCTCATCTGTAATTCCTCAAGAAGGCTTAAAGCAGAGACCATGACACTTGCTTTTCAACAAAGCTTAGGCAAGGTACTGACAACTTGCATGCACAGATCAAGAACCATGGACAACTTATCCATCTTTCATCATATTTTATCATAGAGATTTCACAAAAGCTTAAACATCTATGCCTTGTTCTGGATCAGTAAGCTTTAATTTTGGCTCTTCATGCTTTTCACACCCACCCTTCTTTTCACCTGTAGTCAGAGCCGCCTGCAGCCCCTGTGTTTTCCTTACTCCCCAACCCAACTGTATTCCTTCTCTCCCCATTTCCTGCCCCTTATTCCTTCTCTGCATGTCCTACTGTCCTGAAGCAGGTTCTACCCTTGGATCCTCTTGAGGACCGTGCAGGCTTCTGCATGAGAATAAAGTTTCTAATGGAGAAAATTACAACCAAAGGCCAAAGAAGTAGAGGGAGAAACACCTTTATTGTCAACATAAGTGGTAATGGTTATAAGCTTGTAGAAGGTGTTAACTGTAAGAGACAGTAAACCAGGAACTAGGGTGGAGGTGATGGTAAAATGAGGAATCTTACAAAGATTAACCTAGATGTTACCCTTGCTCTGAGATTATGTCACCAAGGGAAACAGATTTAATACTGCCCAGTGGCTTAACCTCTCCTTCCTTTCATTTGTTCTTTCTTTGGTGGTGGCTGGATTACAAAGTAGTGATCTGCTCTGAAGTTAGCAGTAGTACCTAACACTAGGTGCCAGAGGTCAGTTGTTGGTTTAGTATACATCCAGGCTGTTAACTTCTAGATATGCCTCCCATGAGGGTGGAGAATTTCTTCTCTAATGTGGCCCAGAAACACTGCTGAGGCCACTAGCGCCCCCATTCTCTGTTGGGAACAGTCATACCCAGGTTTCCTGGCAGGACTTATGGATCCTGTAGCCTTGTTCCCTTCAAACAGAATTGAAATCGACAATGAGACAGGACCCAGGAGTCCCAGGCAGAGCCAGAAAGAGTTCAGCATTCTTACCCTGATTCCTCTTGCTGGACGTGGTTCTTAAGATCTGGTTGTCAATAAACCTCTAGCTAAGCTGGGGATTGCCCAGTAGAACTCTCTACAAGCAGAAGGAAGCACCGAGAAACACGTGTTGATGTAAGGAATTGACCCGTCGGGTTTCTTCCACACTCATAGCACATGCCTTCCTTCCTGGGATATGGGAACTTCTTCTGTGTGCACCCCCTGATGGTGGATGAGGGCACGGTTCTTAGTGAAGATTTTCTCACACTGAGAGCACTGGTAAGGCTTTTCCCGTGTGGGTTTTCTGGTGGGCACTCAAGTGGGAGCTGTTGTTGAAGCTTTTCCCACACTGCCCACACTTGTATGGGCTCTCCCCAGTGTGGACTCGCCGGTGAGCGCTGAACTGGGAGCTGTTGTTGAATCTCTTTGCACAGACAGTGCACTGATAAGGCTTCTCCCCCGTGTGGGTCCTCTGGTGGACAATGAGGCTGGAGCTCTGGTTGAAGCTTTTCCCACATTCCCCACACTGGTAGGGTCTCTCCCCTGTGTGAGTTCTCAGGTGGGCAGTGAGGTTGGAGCGCTCACTGAAGCCTTTCCCACACTCACTGCACTTGTGAGGCTTCTCTCCTGTGTGGATTCTCTGGTGTCGAACAAGATAAGAACTTCGGCTAAAGCTTTTCCCACATTCGTGACATTTAGAAGCTTTTTCCACTTTGGGGACTGGCTGGTGGTGAGAGGGAGAACTCTGAGAGCAGTTTCTCCCACACAGGAAATGTGTACAGGCCTTTTCCCCAGTACGAAGTCTCTGGTGACTCATCCTCTTCTGGGATGGGGGTTTCTCCTCACTCTCTCCTGGAGAACATCTTGGTTGTCTTCTTGACACTGGAACACCCGCCCAGCCTCTTTTTAGCTCAGAGTGCCAAAAGACTTCACTGGAATTTCTCTGAAAAGGCTTGTTCATTTCTGCTTCCTCTGTATCATCCCATTTCCAATTCTCTTTTGTAATCCCGCTCTTGATCTCAATACCTGCAAGAACAGAAATACATCAGACTGTCGGGACTTCCCTGGTGGTGCAGTGGTTAGGAATACGCCTGCCAGTGCAGGGGACATGGGTTTGATCCCTGGTCCAGTAAGATCCCACATGCCACGGAACAACTAAGCCTTTGTGCCACAACTACTGAGCCTGCGCTCTAGAGCCCACGAGCCACAACTACTGAGCCCGCGTGCCACAGCTACTGAAGCCCGTGCGCCTAGAGCCTGTGCTCTGCAACAAGTAATGCAATGAGAAGCCTGTGCACCACAATGAAGAGTAGCCCCTGCTCGCCACAACTAGAGAGAGCCTGTGTGCAGCAACAAAGACCCAACGCAGATATAAATAAATAAATAAATAAATTTTAAAAAACAAAAAAGAAATACATCAGACTGTGGAGCAGGAAAACAATGGAATGAGGAAAGAATTACAACTAAACTACCTTTAAGAAGAAAAACTAATTGGAATTCTCATGTGATTCAGTCTTCTGCTTATTAAAAACCTAAGTTTTATTTTCCAGTTGTAATATTTTTTAAGCTCTAAATTCTATGATCACAGGTAAATATACCCAAAACTCCATCCACCCACTTTGCTCCTACTGCACCTCTTTTTGGATGTTCTGACACAATGACAAAATGAGGCAAGGAGTCAAGCCCTTTGTCATCTGTCTCAGTTCTTGAATGGCCTGGCTTCTGGGAAGAGTAACAAAAGGCCACCCCGGGTTTAACCATCTCAAACAGGAAGAAGGCAAGCTGCTAGGCATCTGGGAAGCCCAGGCTTAGATCTGAAAGGAGGGTCAGTGCTGGAGAAGGAGAGAGAGTCTGGGCTGGAGACCTGACTGGCCATCTATGGAAGCAAAGTAAGTGCAAATCCATGGGGAAAAATGACATGGACCCTGTAAAAGAGGCCAGCAAAGCAAAATCGGGGCTCTGAAGTACAAAGGAAATAATCCTTAACCATGAAAACCAAGACTTTCTGGACTATGTCAGGTCTACATCAGGATGATGCCAAGGCCAGGAGCAGAATGGCTCTCTGGTGATGCTAGGATAATGGCCCTAAGTGTACTTTCCCATGCTTTGACCAAGAGTCAAAGCCAAGAGTCTTACCACGTTTGTTTGGGAACAGGTCTGGCAGGCCAACCCTCCTAACCGCCTGGCCACGATCCCTGAAATCCTCTTCCTCCCAGTCCTCACCATTCACGGTGGTACCTTCTCCAGCCTCTGTTGGCCCTCCATTCTGCTGACTCAGCTCTCTAGCCTCAACTTCCCTTTTGGCCAGGAACAGCACTGCTTGCCATAGTAGGTACAGAGGCCCAGGGGCTGGAAAGGGCATCAGTTTCCTCGTAAAAGATACAAGGCTCAGGCACATAGCCTCTCCTCATGTTGTGGAACTCAACTGCAGGCTTTTGAACTTGGCGCGATGCTGCTCTGGGGTCTGCAGAAAGCTTTGCTCCTAGAGTTGTTCCACCAAGGCCCTGGAGATCTGGCTGTTCTGCTGATGGGTCTGGAGTTTTTCATAAAACTGAGAATTACTGAGAATGGCCAGGAGTGTTGTGGTCTCTTCATAGCCCCAGGGCACACTTGCTGCCAGGAGACAACTCAGTGATCAGAGCAGGGCGGACCAATACCGCAGTGCAGGGTTTTATCAGCCCAAGAAGCCACATCCTAGTCTCTCAAATTATGCCATACTGTCTACTGTCATTCCTGGGGAGATCTCACTGTGGGCTTGTGCCTAAAACAACAACTTCCAGGGAAATCCTCTCTAGCTGAGGAGGGGTTGTAGAGTCTTTACCAAAGCTTCTGCTTTTATTTCTCTTTATCCTGAATCCCACTAATTTCCCCTGAGAGATGATTCACGATAAGCCTTGTGCTTATCTGTCTCCAGGGTGGTGGGAATCTCTGAGGGTAAGTGGCCATATAAGAGGACCTGGTGAACAGGTAAGACTTGGATGGAAGCAAAGATTCACAAGAGAGAAGATCGGATGATAGGATACTTCTGCTAAGTCCCACCTCTGATGTCTGAGTCCCTCCTGATCTGGCTCCTGTACATCTGTTTATATCTCTTGTCATCCCTGTGTATGCAAGAAACTGAATTACTGCAGGTAATGTCCCAAGGTGAGAATAAGTAGTAAAGGTCTGGGAAGAGCAGTTCAGGAAGGCTGGTTACTCAAGAACACTCAGCACAGGCCCCTCAGGGGCTGCCCATCTGGGCTGGAGGCTGAGTGCTCCATTTGTCTAGAGCCATCCCAGCAAATGCATTCTGATCACACCTTGGTCATGAGGCTCTGAAGGGCACGCAGCCTCTTCTCATCACCCTCTAGTCCACTTTGCTCTGAGCCACTGTCTTCTCGTGCCTGGATTACTGCAGTGGCCGCCTACCTGATCTTGACTCTCTTCTGGACCTCCTACAGTCGCTCTCAATCCAGCTGTCAAAGTGGGCCCCTCCTCTTCATTCAACTCACCTAACCTGTGTGAGTGCCACCAGGCCATTTTCTGAGAAATGCAACTGTCGTATGACATAGACCCTGCCTTCAAGACCACAGTCCTCCAAAGGTCTCCATAACAAAACGGAGATACAAACACATGTTTAAATAGAGTTAAGTGTCAAATAAATTGAAATTCTCAACGTGATCCTTTTAAAACTATTACTCCTCTGCTCAGAATCCTGCAAGGCTACTCCATTTCACACAGAAAAAGCCAGAGTCCTTACAAAGTCCTCTATGTAGGGCCTGAGGCCCTAGGTTAGTGCTTCTCAAAGTATCTGAAGAATCAGAGGTTTTTTTGTTTTTCAAAATACACTGAATATGCAGTTAGATGGTGCAGCAATGTCAGATTGCTATAAAAGTTTCTAAACGCTTGCTCTCAATTTCACTCAGTAGTGCTGCCCCATGTGATTTGGTTCTGACCTCGTTTATTACTCTCATCCCCTCTCAATCTGCACCAGGCACACTGGCCTCCTTGCCCAGGCTTCTCCGGCTCAGAGCCTTTGCACTGGTGATCCCCTCCGACTGTTACAGTCTCCCCAGAGAGCCACACAGTTCACCCTTTCTCCTTCACACCTCTACTCTAGTGTCATTTTCTCAGTGAGGACTACCCTGACAACCCAAATTAAAAATGCAACTCACCCTCTGTCCCCACATGCTCCATCACTCTTATCCTGCCCCACTGCCCTGCAGCTACAATGGAACCTGATTCCCAGACTAAGATGACAGCTCTCTGAATCCACACAGCGGCTCCAGCTAGGACATCATCCACCTTCCACAGAGAACACAGTGCTCCTTCCCCAGGCTAACATTAGCTTCATTCTTTTATGTTCAGTTAACAAAATCTAGATATAACACCTACTCACACAATTTACTTCTTTTTTTTTTTTTCCATATACACATGCGTTAAAATTTATTTTCTACTACTATACATTGGCTTACCTTCCTGAGCCTCAGTTCTTTATTTTTTATTATTATTATTTTTTTTCTTTTGTTATACTATTATTATTATTTTTTAACATCTTTATTTGAGTATAACTGTTTTACAATAGTGTGTTAGTTTCTCCTTTACAACAAAGTGAATCAGTTATACATATACATATGTTCCCATAACTCTTCCCTCTTGTGTCACCCTCCCTCCCACCCTCCCTATCCCACCCCTCTAGGTGGTCACACAGCACAGAGGTGAACTCCCTGTGCTATGCTGCAGCTTCCCACTAGCTATCTAATTTACATCACAATTTACTTCTTAAGTCACAGAAACAGCCCAGGCTTTGGCTTTCCAATTTCACAACTCAAAAGAAAATCCCCTGGGTTACCAAGACAACATAATGGTTTAGGTATTGCTTTTCCATGTGTGTAACCTGCAGGTGGCCAAGTGAATGGCTTTATGTTGGGTGTCCACTAGAGCCTTCATCCCAGCATTCCCCAGCAGTGAGGGAACAGGAACCATCCTCAATTAACAGCTGGAAGACAAGGCACAAAGTGGGGGCATCGTTTGCTTATAGCTGACAGTACCAGGACACGTGTGCCGAGAGGCTGTCACCCAAGTGGCTCTGGAGCTGGCTGTAGGTGTGGGAGCTCGTTTCCTGGACTGGCTGCTTCCTGTCAAATTTGTAGCTGTCTGAGCCCCCCACTGTGTCCTCGAGCCTCGCCTCTTTGCGCTTCCATGGCCCTTGGCTCGGCCCTTTGGCCTCAACAGCCCTGTCTACCGAGCTCTCCTGGGAGAACTGGAGGAGCACTGTGAGGCCGGCAGAGCTTCCTTCTCCTCCTGAAGAGCACAGGGTGCCTGGCTGCAGCCTCCCCTCCTTCGACAGTCACTGGCCCAGAGGCTTCTGAACTGGTTCATGCTGCTCCAGAGTCTAGTGGAAACCTCGTTCACACAAGAACTCAGCGACTTCCCTGCATAGCTGGCTGCTCTGCTGGTGCTCCTGGAGTTTCTCATAAAACGAGGCTGCTGAGAACAGACAGGAGAGTCCTGGTGTCCTTGGCCGCCCAGGGTGGGCCAGGCTCTGTCCCATTTGCTGAGTCTGGCTCTTGTGCTTCACCCTTGATTTCTTCTTCCCTGTTTGCTGGTGTCTCATGGGCTTTCACTCTAGTCTCCCTTGTGGAAGTCTTAGGCCTTTTCCTTGCCCTGCAGCCCTGCATATCTGGGGTCCCTGCGTGTTCTCTGTTCCAGCCCAGGATGTCCTTCTGACCATGAATGAGCAACACTGCATGTGGAAACGCAGGGAGGAGACAGCAAGGCTGCAGAGCATCTGTCCCTGAATCTGATGGTTGGGGAGGCTGCTCTGAGGAGGAGCAGCCCAGATGGGGCAAAACTGATTTGAAAAAAGGCAAAAGATCAGCCCAAAGACTCTGAAAAAGGGCTCTTGTTGCCTCCTGAAGGGCCTGGGCATAGAAGTAGACTATCACCGTTGGATTCTCTTGTCTTTCAGTCTCTTCTGCTCCCCAGGATCTATTAACAGCTGTGTGTGTGAGCACAAGTTCACTCATCTCTCCCCTGTTCCCAGCACAGCCTGTGCCTCCCTAGCTGCTGTCTTCCCTCCCCACTTATCCTCTGCCTCCCACACACTCTGTCTCCACTGCCCCTGTCATGAGCCCGTGCTTTCCCTTCCTTCTATTCCCTCTGTCCCTCTCTGTGTCTTCGTCTCTCTGTGTCTCTTGTAGCTGCTCAGTATGTTCCTGTTCCGTCTTTCCCCCAACCCAACAGGCTCCCCACTGCCTCTCTGTCTCCTTTCCTCTTGGGTTCTTTTGGTCCTTCTGTCTCCAGACAACTGAACACATCCACTCTGGACCTAGAGGGAACGTGGATCCTTACCCAGCCAGGCGTTTCTGTCACTCTTCTGTGTAACATCCCTGTAGAGGGCCCTCTGTTCAGGGCCCACGTGTATCTGCCCTTCCTGACAGAAGGATATGGCTCTTTCCTCACACGTGGCTCCTCCCTGTAACAACACCAGGGTCTGCTGCTACCAATAAAATAGCACCGCTCTAGCTTGGGGTGGGGCAGAGACAGGACCACGGGTATCAGATCAGGGGCAAAGCAAGTCAGGGAGAGGTCAGGCCTCCAAGAGAAGGATCGGGATGGGTAAAGAGCCATATGATGATGTCAGTGGACAGAAGAAGGAAACAACCTAAGAGAAACTCAATGGACCACATAAAAATCTTTCCAGCATCTCCAGAAAAGAAGGGACTTTAGGTTGAGAGTGAGTGCAAGATGAAACGAGAACTTAAAGAGACAAAAGGTATCCACCATAGCTCACCTGGGCCCCAGCTATGTGGAGCACAGCACCTGTCTCCTGGTCTCTAAGACCCCTCCTCTGAGGAAGGTTCCTGGGAGCCTGCAGAGTAAGCCAGGTAGGGAAGGAAACAGCCACTGTTAGAGGGCGGTCTCCACATAACAGCCACAGAGCAGAGGTTGTGAGTGGGGTCCCAGGCCAGCAGCCTCAGCAGCACCTGGGAGCTCATCAGAGATGCATATTCCTGGGCCCCACTGAGATATAATGAATCAGCAACTCTGGGGGTGAGGCCTGGGAATCTGTTTAACACGCCCTCAGGTGAGTCTGATACATAGTCAAGTTTCAGGACCACTGCCACAGGCAATGGCCTGTGTGTTAAGAACTTCCTTTTACCAGATCCCTCCTGACATAATAGCTTTAAAAAAAGTTTTTTTCATTCTAAAGAAATATGTGCATAGTATATTTTTAAAAAATTTTAATAGAATACTTGGGAGCAAAGGGAGGGAATGTCTCATTGCCCAACCACTCAAATGACTATAATGCTTTTTAAAAAAATTTTATTTATCTAGTTTTTGGCTGTGCTGGGTCTTTGTTGCTATGTGCAGGCTTTTCTCTAGTTGCGGTGAGTGACGGCTACTCTTTGTTGTGGTATGTGGGCTTCTCATTGCAGTGGCTTCTCTTGTTGTAGAGCACAGGCTCTAGGCGCACGGGCTTCAGTAGTTGTGGCACATGGGCTCAGTAGTTGTGGCTTGCGGGCTCGAGAGCACAGGCTCAGTAGTTGTGGCACACAGGCTTAGCTGCTCCACGGGATGTGGGATCTTCCTGGACCAGGGCTCAAACCCGTGTCCCTTGCATTGGCAGGTGGATTCTTAACCACTGCGCCACCAGGGAAATCCCCTATAGTGCTCTTAAAAATACCATGGGAATTCGATTCTTTTTTTTTTTTTTAAGACCAAAATAATACATACTTTTCCAGATCCCCATCTTCAAGAATAGTACAAAGGAAATGGTATGTTTTGATGACTTATTAGTGGAACTTGACCCCTGGGGAGGTTTCACCACTTGGGAGCAGCCCACAGGTATGGTGAGCTGAGGTTGCAGAACATGGAACCCAGTGAGTCCTGCCCCCTTTACTCAGACCCCAAAGCCTCAGAAATCACACACCAAAGAGCACAGATGTTCCCAAGGATTAAAAGTAAATAAATTCTAAATGGCAAAGTTTTCTAACATATTGATAGTGTATTTACTTCACTTAAAAAATACAAAAGCAAATAAACTCTTAAGACTGTTTCTCATTTCATCAACAGAAGCTTGCCTTTTTAAACAGCATGAAGACACAGTGCTTTTCTTTAGGATCTGAGTTGCATAAAGATAAGGTGGCTTTATAATAATTACTTATAAACCTGTAAGGGCAGCTTTGAATTACGTAGACAAGGCAGCAATGGCCTTTAGATAATCTAGAAATGTATGCAGCCAAAGTGCTTCACAGAAAGAGACTTATAAAGATAGAGCCTTGGTCTGTCTGCACAATGGAATATTACTCAGCCCCCAAAACAAACCAAGTAGTGATACTTTGTAGGCTGGAAACATGATAAATGAGAGAGGCTAGAAACAAAAGGTCATATATTGTAGGATTCTATTTCTATGAAATGTTCAGAACAGGCAAATACAAAGAGAGAGAATGAGGAGTAACTGTGCTTAATGGGCATGGCATTTATTTTGGGGAGGATGAAACTTTTGGAACGAGACAGATGATGATAGTACAACATTGTGACTGTATTAGATGCAACTGAATGATTCACTTGAGATGGCTAATTTTACATTAGGTGATAAATTTGAGATCAATTAAATTTTTAATTAACCTTTTTCTTTTTTTTAAATTAACCTTTTTCTAAAAAATTAGGACAAATTTTTTAAAAAGCACTGGAAGAAAGGAAAAACAAATAGGAGAAATGTATTTTGGAAGAGATTAAGCTGGATGGAAGGGGGTTATGTCTTCAAGTTCATGAAGAACTGCTCTGTAGAAGGTGAGGTAATTATGCTCACCTTTAGTAACACCTGATTCAGAAGCAATAGAATTAAATTGTAATAACAGAGAATTAAGCTAACACATAAAGGATCTCCACCCACATTTTAAGTGCTAGTACCATCAGCTATAATTTGAAAACTTGGTTTTTGGATGTATCTCAAAGGCATTTAATCTGGAACCCAGGGGCCACCTTGAGCTCAGACCTGCATTTCCAAGAGATGATTGTCCCTCACACCTTGGGGGAGGGCAGAGGCTTCTGCTTACCTTCTGACTGTCCCCACGGTCTCTGGGGTGAGCTCCGTGACCCCTTCACAGTCCATTCTTCTGGATGAACCCCCTGTTTCAGGTGGGATCTCAGTGATTCTCTGGCTGCTCCCAAGGAGGCCGTCTCCTCGATGGGCATTTTCAAGTCCTTCCCAGATTCCGGGACCTGAGAACAGACCCCATCATCTGTCACTACAAATTCCTGTCTAAAGTGACAGAGGAGAGGTACTGAGAGGCAGCTGGGGTATCACCTCCCTTACTGCTTCTCACCTCCACTTCCTGCTCTCCCCTTCACCCCCCTGATGGGTTTCTTTCAAATAGCCGTTTTAACCCTTACATTCCTGTGCTGTTTTCATTCACAGTAAGAGTGTGATCCTGAAATGGTGGTGGACAATAAGGGAGAGATGGTCCACACAGAAATGGCAAGGGGGAACGGGGACCAGGATGACTGTTAGCACAGAGGGATTCCCGCTCCGCTTAAGTCCTCTCTCCAAACTCTTAACTTCGTACATGGGCTCCACTGCCCTTCTCCATCCATCCTGGTTATTATTAACAGTCTCCAAACCATGGATATTAAAATAACTTCCCCCATTTCTAATGCATCACCACCATACTGCTCCCCCCTCCAAATTATGTCAAAACCTCTCAATCCTATGAAATTCCACTGACATCCCCTTCACCACTCTTCCTCCTACAGCTGGTGTGCACATCCGCCTCCTCGCTGGGAAACACAAGCACATCTGATCCAGCCATGCAGACTCGGGCGCCAGCGGGCTGCTTCCTGCTCTGGCCACAGTCACGTTCAGGCTGGCACTCCTCTGACCCACACTCCTCCATTACTCGTTGCCTCTCCCAGATTTCTGACCTGGATTTCAGCCACCTTCTTCCCACAGAATCTCCCACAACTGAAGCCCTCATGTTTCTTTTCCTTCTCCTGTGCCTTTCACACTCCCCTTCTCCCAAAATATACAAGAGGTTACACTGAGTGGATCTCAGACCTAGTCCTTACCTCTACAAGTGGGTATTTTGTGAAACTCATCACTGTCCCAAACTGACCACTTAATTCAGGCAGCAGGGACCGGCTCTAATACGACTTTGTTTAGTGTACAACACATGGCACACTCCTTCAAGGAACCTTCTAGCAAGAGAGATTAGATTTAAATTCACCAACATCTCTAATTTTCCTGACCTGCTGAGTGAAGGATTGTTGTCTTTTTCCTCGCCTTGTTTTGGAGAGTGTTATCTCACTTTAATTAGTGACTCCAAGGATTCAGTGAATATATGAATGTCTAAGTTATTTCAGCAAATGAGAAATTCTTCCCATAGACCAAGGGCATAGGACCAAGGCAGGATAGCTAATACTTTCTGGGCAGCAGACAGCTTCTGGCATTTCTCAGCTAAGCGCCTCTCCAGTAACTGGATTCTTGTGCTCCTCACACCAACTTCTTCATGACTAAAACCACAAGGTTCTGACTGCCTTTTCTCACCTGCTGCCCAGGTGCTCTCTGTACATCCTCAACCAGAGCCACAGCTTCGTCACCATTTTCTGGACACTGCTCCCTCACCCAGCTCTGGATCTTTTCTGGCAAGATGGTCAGAAACTGCTCCAAAACCAGCAGCTCCAGGATTTGCTCTTTTGAGTGTGTCTTAGGCCTCAGCCACTGACAACAGAGTTCCCAGAGTTTGCTAAAAGCTTCATGTGGACTAGCTACCTCCTGGTAGCAGAACTGCCGGAAGCGCTGGCGGGAAGCTTCATAGTCAGGGCCATTGTTGTGCAGGGCTGATTTCTGTCCCTGTGTGGAATCCTTGCTTGGGGACGGGTGTGCCTTGGAACTCCTTATTGCAGCCATGGTTCGCTTCAACGAACTGGCTCACTGGTCGCCACTTCCATCCTGCAGATCATATTCCATCTCTTTTCTTATCACTGGGAAGCGGGTCTCCTAGATACCAGTGAAAAGTGTGTCTTTCTAGAATCAGAGACATGAGCATTTCATAGACATGCAGACTCAGACGCACACTTGAAAAAGGCTCAGTGAGGCTGAAAAGAATCGAAAAAGACAGCATGAAACCATCCCATATTCCTCCACTCTAGTTCTTATGGTTTATTTCTATACTTTTCCTTTACTCCCTCTTCAATCCAAGCCAAGGAGCCAAAGTACTAAAAATATCAAAAAACATAGTTTTCTCCCTAACCAAATTTCTGTGGATGAATTCCCCAAACTGTTCCTCAGTGTAGTCTGGCTGTTCCTTCTCGTGTTCCCCACGTGCCTGGGTCTTATCCCTGCCCTCCCTACCCTCATAAGCCTGGACCCAGCCTCCCAATTGCCACCTTTTCTTAAGGAGGGAAAAGTATTAATCTCTTCATCACTATCACACTCTCCTCCCTCCCACCACCACCACACACACAATGAGGATGAGAAATGATTGTTCTGGTTTGCTTTTATTTTCCAGCATTCCCACTTATGACAGCAGTATCTTCTCCCTTTATGAAAAGGACCCTCTCTATTTCATTGTCTCTGGTGGGGCTGTTCATTACAGTACCCTTCCCCCAACCCCAGGAATGGGCAACTCACATAGGCTGGGCCTGTCAAAATTCTCTGGGATTTTACATACAGTTGGGGTGAAAAAAGTTGCAAATTTCCTGGAAATTGCTAAATTCGGTGGATGTAAGACTGGAGCTTTCTGCAGTTAATGTCCCACTCTCCATTCCATTGCTTCTCCTCCAGAGGCCCGAGTCTCTTTTACAGGAGTAAAGAAATTACTTTTAAAAACATGGATTCAGGTTGCCTTTCTTCCAAAGTACTTAAACTGCCTTCACTTGTATTCTCTTGACATTTCAGTGAGGCAGGAGGGGCTAGAGATAGAGAAAGCAAAGGCATCACTGTTAAGTCCTTTTTAACGAAAATGGAGCATCACAGAGCATAGTTTCTCAGCAGCAAGGTGAGGACTAGAACCTGTACTTGCCTTACACATTTTCATAAATCCTACACCTTCTCTGGATGAAGAATAATTTAATGAGTGCTATATCCTAGTTACATGCAAAAGGCGGAGCCTGCACTACTCTTGACCCCTAATATCCCATTCATCGTTAGTTTTAAAATACTCCTCTCTCAAATATGTGTTTCTCTCTGGAGACAACCCAAACACAGCAGAAAGCAGGATGAGAATGGGGAGTCGGGCTGATTGACTTTTCATTCGGCAAGGATGCCCTGAGTACTCCAGTGCACTCGGTGCTAGGTTAGGTCCTGTGGCTGAAGTGGACTAGGAAACAAGTCCCCGGGCTCCCGCTCCCGTCCCCCGGGGGTGAGACGGGCAGGGCCACAGGCCGGAGAGAGTCCGCGGTGGGGCACAGGGATCGGGACAGCCGTGGCTGGCTCGGGTGGGCCGGGGCGAGGGGCCGCGGCACAGGAGGGTGACTGCCGAGCGTGCGAGGGGTGCCCTCACCTGGCCCAACTGCCTCTGAGACGACTGCCACAGCAAGCCCCCGGCCGCCAAGGAGCGGAGCACTCACCGGACGCACTCACTCGCGACTCCCAAAACTCGCTTGGCCGCCGGGCCGGAAGTCAGCACCGCGAGCCCCCGCGCGGATCCGCCCACTGCGCTTGCTCGCGAGTCTTGCCAGCGGACTACAACTCCCGGAGCGCACTGCGACGGCGGGGCGCCTTTCTCGCCAGCGTCGACAGACCCAGCAGCCGATAGACGAGAGAGAACGCCCCCGAGAAGCCAATCCCTCTGCGGAGGAGGCCCTCTCTCCCGTGGCACAGTTTTGCGGCAGCCTGTGGGAGTGTCCGCGACGAGCGGCTTCTGCCCCGCCCCCAGCCTTGGCTCCTGGGTTCTGGGTCCCCGGTCCCCAGAGAGGTGAGTCGGCTGCAGGTGGGCGTGTGGAGAGGGGCTGTCGGCGGTGCTGCCGTCGCAGGCGCCACCCCTGGCTCGCACCAGGCCACGTAGTTGAGCCGCGCGCCAGAGTGCTGCAGCTTCGCTAAGCCCCGGGCCAGCTGGGGCGCGGAGTCGGAGCCGGGCGCCCTCGGAGGCCGGAGCGGCTGGGCCTCGGAGCCTCGGGGGTGAGCAGCCGCCGCGCCTCCGTGTACCTTGCTCAATAGCAGGAGGTTTCCGCTAACTCACAACCCCCAGCATGCGTCGTGGCCTGCCTGGGCTTGCCCTGTAGCGCCCGGCGAGATGCAGGAGGTCGGTTGTGGAGGATGCGAGAGAGCTGGTGCAGGCTACCTGGATGACAGCCTGAACTTTTCCCAGGGTTTCCTGCCAGCCCATTAGGTCACGTTGCGCATTTTCCTCTGAGACCTCTTGTGCTTGCCGCTGAAATAAAAGCGGTATTTCCCCCAGTTTCCTTTTAGGACATTATGACTCTTCTCCTTTGCAAGACAGTTCAAGAAGCTGGCAGAAAAACAAACTCTTCCCACTCTCAGGGACTGTGTTGTCTTCAGGAGTTTGGGATCAAGTCCAGCGAATGAGGAGGCTCTGTTTGCATCCTTTCCTCTCCAATATCCTCAGAGGAGCTTCGTTTCTAGCATCTTTCTAGTATTCAGGGCTATGATCCCGAAGGCTTGAGCTGTTTGCAAGGAGAGAGAAGCTGTCTCCTGAGCCCCAAAATGGCGGCTAAGATGGAGATAACTTTGAGCTCGCAGTCCCATATTCAGGCTTCCTCCAAGCAAGAGAGACATATAATAGCAAAACTAGAAGAAAAACGGGAGCCCGCTCTGCAAAAAGACTGGCCCGATCCTGAGCTCTCTCGCCAGAGTTTTAGACGGTTTTGTTATCAAGAGGTGTCTGGACCCCAAGAGGCGCTCTCCCGTCTCCGGCAGCTCTGCCGTCAGTGGCTGCAGCCTGAGGTGCACACCAAGGAGCAGATTTTGGAGCTGCTGGTGCTGGAGCAGTTTCTGAACATCCTGCCTCCGGAGATCCAGGCTCGGGCCAGGCATCAATGTCCAATGAGCAGCAAGGAGATTGTGACCCTGGTGGAAGATTTTTACAGAGCAGCCAAGGGACCAAAGCAGTGGGTAAGGAGGGTACTTTCTGTGGTCCCCAGGATTTCTTTTTCATCTGGTTAGTGTTTGGTTTCTGGACCCCTCCCTAGATAGAGTCCAGAATTTCAAACGTTGCTTCTGGCCTCTATTTGGAACCCTCCTCCCCCCACCCTCCTAGGGAGATGTAACAGGTTTTCAGAAAACCCAGCCACAGGCATTCCAGTGAGAAAGTAGAGGATCAAGTAAGGCTCTTGAAACTTTGCTGACAGATCTCCTCTGACCCTTCTTGAAGTTTTTCTACAGTCAGGATTCATAGCAGACAGGGTCATTCTACTGAGTAGGAATTTGATTTGGGGGAACTTTATTAGACCTTGTCTGAAGTGTCTTGCATATTGCCTTTGGATCAGGAAACTCCAGCTGAATTGGCTAGTATTCCTTCCAATTCCCACCCCCAAGTCAGACCGCAGTAGGGACCTAGGGAGGAAGCAAACAATCATGTGCTTTGGTGAATGGAAGCAGTTAGGGAACAGGGGTAGGGCAATTCTCTTACTACTGAGATGTCCTTATCAGGAGAGCCTTGGGCAGAACAATTTATAGGTAAGGGTGGTATTTAATGGCCCTCACCCTACTGCTTCCCGATCCTACAGGGCCTGTTTCCAGCAGAAGCAGGGAGGCAAGTGAGCATAGGGTAGGAACCTGCTGGGTGGGTGTCATGGCTGACCCTGATATATTTGTGCCTGCTCTCTGATGACTTTGACTCCAGGCCTTGAGAAAGCCCTAAGCTTTAGGGACAGGAAGTATCGGCTGATTTGAAGCAGCCTCCTTTTGGTCATTCTGCATGTCCTTCCCTTTGCTTCCTTTGAGAGTTTCAGCATTCTCTCTCAAGATTGACCCCCAGGCCATTATCAGAAATTTCCAGGGAAAAACAGTCATTACAGAGCAGTGAGAGGTCACGCTGCCCTCAGACAGTCCTTGAGTTGTGCTCTAATGCATGGGGCTTGTTCCTAGGTGGCTGTTTGTATGGAGGGCCAGAAGGTGCTCTTGGAGAAAACTGGATCCCAGCTTGGAGAACAGGAACTGCCAGACTTTCAACTGCAAACTCCTAGTAGATATCCCAGGGAGAGCTCTCTGGAGGAGACGTCCCAGGCAGGATCTCAGGATCAGCGGAGCCCCCATCATTGGGAAAAATCCCTGCTCCTCCAGGACCCAATCCCCAAATTGGCTGAGACAGGTAAACACTCCGTGCCTCTTCTCTCCCTCTCATCATCCCTTTATCTCCATCAAAGCATTTCATGGTTATAAAAAGCCATAGACCAGGTATTGGGCTTTTTTCAATATTGTATGTGATAGTAGATCTTTATTCTCCAACTAATTTCACTAATTAGAATGGTAGTGTTACTAAAGTGTGCTTTTATCATTTTCTGTTCATGACTATTTGAGAATCCAGTGCACAGGATTATTCTAGTGCCTACTTTTCTGTCCCTTTCAGAGCTACTTATAGTGAAGACAAATCCAAATATGACCACTGATGAACTTTCATTCAAGATGTGGCTGAGTTTCGTCACTTAGAATGGTCCCATGTTTAGAAGGGACCTAAACAAGATTCTGCTAATTAGAGAAAATAGCCCCTCTCCGTTTTATGTTCTGCCTCTTTCTCCTTCTGTGACATTGTCTGTGTCCATTTCTTTATCTGTCTCTGGTACAATGCCAGTATAATTGCTGGCCCTGCTCTACACAGTCCTGTGGTCTCTCTGACTGAATGGAAGTGACACTTTGGCCAGTCTTGGTGATGTGAATACAAGATATGGTCAACAGGTTAGAGAAGAAGGTTACAAGAAAGCTAGATTCCTTAAGATTTGCTACATTCAACAAAACACTTTGATTTCATTATTCTCAAATCTCATGAATGGAGAAGACCCTAGGGTATCCAGCAGGAAAGCACTGTTGCCCTGGCTGAGGTCCCATAACCTACGGCCTTCATGGTCCTAAAGAAAGTAGACCACACATACTCCCTTCTTCTGCCTCAGCAGAGGCAGCTGGATGTTCATGCTGTCTACATTTCCTTTTATTTGATTCCAGAGAGGGTGGAGTCTCATGCTCAAGGTTCATCCATGTTGTAGCATGTGTCAGTACTTCATTTCTTTTTATGGCTGAATAATATTCCACTCTGTGGACATTTCATCTGTTTATCAGTTGATGGACACTTGGGTTGTTTCCACTTGTTGGCTATTATGAATAGTGTTGCTGTTAACAGTTGTGTACGAGGTTTCGTGTGGATGTCTGTTTTCATTTCTCTTGGGTGTACACCCAGGAGTGGAAATGCTGGGTCCTATGGTAACTCACTGTTTAACCTTTTGAGGTTGGACTTTTCCAAAGTGGCTATGCCATTTTACATCCAGCAGTCTATGAGGATTCCAATTTCTCTACATCCCTGTTGACACTTTTTATTTTTTGTCCTTTTTATTGCATCCATCCTATTAGGCAAGAAATGGTATCTCATGGAGGTTTTGAGCTATTTCCCTAATGACTGATGATGTTGAGCATCTTTTCATGTGCCTATTGGCCAATTGTGTATCTTCTTTGTAGAAATGTCTATTCAGATCCTTTGCTCATTTTTAAAAGATTTATTTATTGATTTAGTTTTGGCTGCGTTGGGTCTTCATTGCTGTGCACAGGCTTTCTCTAGTTGCAGTGAGCAGGGGGGTACTCTTCGTTGTAGTGTCTGGGCTTCTCATTGCTGTGGCTTCTCTTGTTGTGGAGCACGGGCTCTAGGCATGCAGGCTTCAGTAGTTGTGGCTCACAGGCTTAGTTGCTCCACGGCATGTGGGATCTTCCTGGACCAGGGCTCAAACCCGTGTCCCCTGCATTGGCAGGTGGATTCTTAACCACTGCACCACCAGGGAAGTCCCCTTTGCTCATTTTTAAACTGGGTTGGTCTTTTTATTGTTGTAAGAGTTCTTTGTATAATCTGGATACCAGACCCTTACGTATAATTTGCAAATATTTTCTCCTATTGTGTGGGTTATCTTTTCACTTCCTTGATAGTATCCTTTGAAGCACAAATGTTTTGGATGTTGAGGAGGTCCAATTTATCTTTTAGTTTGCTTGTGCTTTTGGTAATGTATCGAAAATACTATTGCCTTATCCACCATCACAAAGGTTTACACCTTTGTTCTGTTCAAAGAGAGATAGGTTTAGCTCTTAACATTTAGGTCTTTGATCCATTTTGAGTTAATTTTTGTATGTGTTGTGAGTCGGGGTCTAACTTCATTCTTTTGTATGTAGAAATTCAGTTGTCCAGCACCACTTGTTGAAAAGACTATTCTTTACTCCATTGAATTATCATGACAACCTTGTTGAAGAGCAGTTGACCATAATTGTGTGGGCTGCTTTTAAAATCTGAATTTAAATTAAAGTTAAATAAAATTAAAAATTCAGTTTCTCAGTCACACAAGCCACATTTCAAGTACTCAGTAGCCACATGTGGCTAGTGGCTGCCATATTGAATAGATCTTCCACATGGAAGGAATCCTGTTGGAAAATAGCACTGTTGTGGAGTTTCTGTAATTAGGGTGCATGTCTGGCCCATATCCCAATTAACAATCACATATGCTATCTATCAACTTCATAATGGAAGAAAATACCACACTCACTGGATTTACCATTATTTGAAGAGAAAGTGGTGGTCATTATCAATGTAAGTGAGGGTATATTTGCAATGTTGAAATTTCTGATGGGTTTGCTTTTCCCTGTTTCTCCTTTCTTAAACCTTTCCCCAAAGGTAGGAAGGAGGGAGGGGTTGGAGAACTTGTTTCCTAACTTTAGTATACATCAGAATCACCCCAGCTTCCCCCTGTTAACTGCAGACTTCCAGGTTCCATCCCCCAGAGATTCTAACTCAGCAGCCTTGGGGGAGCAGGGACAGCCTGCTTGGTGGACAGCTGGCCCAGATGAGTCTAATGCAAGTTGCCAAGTGGAGAACAGCACTTTGAGAAACTTTGCTGTGTATCTCATAGCTCTTTTGCTTGGGTTCTTTCTTCGAAGCCCAGAAATGAAACATATTCTTTATAATTATAGAGGCCTCCAGAATGAAAAGTGACAACAAGGAAAATCCACAGCAGGAGGGGGCTAAAGGAACAAAGCCAAGCACGTTGTCAATGGGCAGACCCAAAGGGAATGGTCTGCAGAGCCCCGAACCCAGAGGGGCTACTGTGAGTGAGCCCCGGTTGTCACGGAGGCAGGTCAGCCCCCCACACACTCAAAAGCTATTTGCTCACTACCAGAGACATTGCAGGGAACTGGAATACATCAGTGGCCCCCTGAAGAGCCACCCACTGAGAGAGCTGAAGAAAAGCAAGGGAAGCAGAAGAAACCTGAGCAGCCGTTTGCAACGTCTTGGTCACCAGCCGACCCGCTCGGCGAAGAAACCTTACAAATGTGATGACTGTGGGAAAAGCTTCACATGGAATTCAGAGCTGAAAAGACACAAGCGAGTCCACACAGGGGAGAGGCCCTACACGTGCGGAGAGTGTGGGAACTGCTTCGGGCGGCAGTCCACCCTGAAGCTGCACCAGAGGATCCACACCGGAGAGAAGCCCTACCAGTGCAGCCAGTGTGGGAAAAGCTTTCGTCAGAGCTCAAACCTTCACCAGCATCACAGACTCCACCATGGAGACTGAAAGCAGGGCTGTGTCCTCTCTGTTCAGAAGAAGGTACTTGCATTTCTCCTTCCCCTCGCTTGCATGTAAATCACAAAGACTGTCTGCGTGACTTACAAGGAAGAAAGCAAGAGATCCCTGAGGAGTGATGGTGCCCGTCGGGCTGGTGAGGCGTCAGTTGGGAAGAGGCTGACGGGGGACTTGATCGTGCACGGTGTTGTGTACGATGACGGGGGAAGAGATGGCAGGTCTAGGCGTTGGGTCAGAGAGCACCGAGGTGTCTGTTGGAGAGCGGGGAGTCACTACTGAGGGAGAATCAGGACGATCCTGCAGAAGTGCCCCACACCTTGATGTTATATCTCCTCCTGCTGCTTTATTTATCCTCTAAATTTGTTCAAGGATAAATCCTACATATAGTCATGCATTTGCTGTCATACCAGACAATCTTTATCATTGCACACACTCCTTTAATAAAGATGAGTGATCTGCAGGAATTTCAAGGCAGAAGTTCATTGGAATGTAAATCCCCTAATATTCTTCCTGTCATTCCTGGCTGTTCATAACAAAGGACGCATGAAGTGGGAGTATGGACATGTTTGTGTGAGGAGGAGGTCTCCAAGTATTAGTGCTTTTACCAAATAAATACACATACACACACACTAAAGGTTCTTTTTATATCAAAGCACCTTTGATTTGGTAAAAGAAAAATCACAGCTGCTGCAACCCCACCCCCATAGTGATAAGGAAAAGCTACAAAAGCAAGACTGCAAAGGGAATCCTTCCTACTTTCCTTTCTCACTTAGGCCAGTAGCTTTAAGAATAACAAAATGCTTGGGGTGATGAAAATATACTAAAACTGAATTATTTCAGAACAAGTACCAAAAATCTTTGAAACATTCATTAATTTTATGATATATATACATCAAAGAAGTTTCTAAAAATGACAAAATGTATTTATCTAAAGTGTTAAAGTCCTAGAACTAGGCCTGAGATATCATCTAATCCCACCCCTCATTCTCTCAAAATGGAAATTATACCCAATCAGTATACAATTCTTAGTCACACTGGGCAAGCCAGTCGATCTCCCAGTTTAGAGAAGACTTTTGGTAGGTGGGTGCATTATGTCAAGCAGGAAACAGGTGCAGGTAGCATTCTTCCTAAAGCATCAGTATCCTCAGGTCACTGCTGGCCACCTCAGGGCTGTGGTTGTGCTGTTGTGTGTCCCCTGCCAAGGATCTCAGGTTCCTCTGACCACAGAGGGACAGGTGCTCACATGGGCAGCCCTGTTCCCCAGGTCTTTGCACACACTGTTCCCTTTGCCCTTAGGACCCGCCGCCCCCACTCCCTCGCATCTCACAAGAGTTGCCAGCTCCGCAAAGCCTCTTCCTCTGACAAGTTCTAGGCAGAGGTAGACGTCACCAGTGGTGCTCAACCTGGTAGCAGATTCGCCCCCTAGAGGATATTTGGGAACATCTGAAAACACCGTTGGTTGTTATGACTTGGGGGAAGGGAGCGTAGCTCCTGGCCTCTGGTAGGTACAGACCAAGGATGTAGCTAAACATCCTGCAGTGCACAGGACAGCCCCAAAACAGTCATCTGTTCCAAATGTCAGTAGTGCCAAGGTTGGGGAACTGTGCTATATATGTTAAAAGCTCTTTAAGGACAGAACCTTGATTTTCCATCACTTTAGCTTTAGAAGTTAGCCCACACCCAGCCAGGAGAAATAGGTGTTCAGTAATTGAAGAGTTGAGGGCCCCTGCTTCACCCTGGGGCCCATTCCTGCCTAATCAGAGATCCCGGTGGCAGTCATTGAATGCAGTGGACAAAACCTCTAATCTTTTGGGCAGAGAGAGACTTAATGGGAGCCCAGTGGCCTGCTTCCTGGTATTTGGTGGCCCTTCGGAATCTAATCCAAGGTCCGTTTCCCAACAATTATGTTAGATGTTAGAAGAGTTTATCTTTATTGTTAGGCTTGCCCGTTATCTCACTCCTGTCCCCTGCCTCTCACCGGTCAGAGCCTCCCGATTCCTTATTCTGTTACCACCTTTTTTTCTCCAGGCCAGTTTCACTGTTGTTTCTTAGTAACTTCCCTAATTATATTTACATCTGTATTAGTTTTCTCTTGGTGCTGTAACAGATGACCACAAACTTAGTGGCTTAAAACAACACAAATGTCTTCTTTTACAGTTCCTGAGGTCTGAGGTCCGAAATCAGTTTCACTGAGTAGAAGTCAAGGTGTCAGGCGGGCTGATTCCTTTGGAAGCTCTGAGGGGTGAATCTGTTTCCTCGCCTTTTTCACCTTCTAGCGGCTGCTGGCATTCCTTGGCCTGTGGCCCCTCCCTCCATCTTCAAAATGCATCCCTCCAATCTCTGTCATCACATCACCTTCTCTTCTGACTCTGATCCTCCAGCCTCCCTCTTTTTTTTTTTTTTTTTTTTTTTTGCGGTACACAAAATATCACTGTTGTGGCCTCTCCCATTGCGGAGCACAGGCTCCAGACGCGCAGGCTCAGCGGCCATGGCTCACGGGCCCAGCCGCTCCGCGGCACGTGGGATCTTCCCGGACCGGGGCACGAACCCCTGTCCCCTGCACCAGCAGGCGGACTCTCAACCACTGTGCCACCAGGGAAGCCCCAGCCTCCCTCCTAAGAGGACCTTTATGATTATATTGGGCCCACCCAGATAATCTGAGATATCTCCCCATCTCTAGATCCATAACACACCTGCAAAATCCCTTTTGCCATATAAGGGAACATTCACAGGTTCCAGGGATTAGGATGTGGACATCTTTGGCGGGGACTGTGATTCAGCTGACCACATCCATCTAGTGAATCAATTCAGTTAGTCAAAGACGATCTCTCCTAAAAGCAAAGGAACATAGATTTCCACTTTCCTTAGATTTGGGACAGGAAATCTCTCTTAAAATAAGAGCTTTGTTTACTTGGTATGTTTTGAAGAACCTGTGTGCATGTGTTTTCTGTCTTCTGATTATGAAATTAATAATTGCTGAATCTTAATGTCTTTGGGTACCTGTTCAACTGTGGACCTTGAATAAATGTGAAAAAATCACCACTCTGAATATCACTCACTCCCCAAAGGTTTTCAAGCCTGTGATGCTGCTGCCTCCCCCAGCCCAGTTTTCCTTTGACAGGTAAGGCTCAGCTCCAGGTTAGGAGTGCCTGTGAGGGTCTGAAGTCCTGGTAGAAGGCCCCTGGGCACTCAGCCACATTTGCTGGTCTGTACTCACTTCTTCAAATGTGGGAGTCCCCATGTGTGGTTCCACCAGAGGGTCTCAGCACAAAACATTGACCTGCTGACTTACAATCGGCTACCCCATATGAGAAAATAACCTCTCTCCTTTTGTGTGCAGCCTTTACCCATGGAGCAGTCTGTAAGTGTCACCATGTTTTCTGAGTTTGCCCTGTACTCACCCATGTGGGGGTGGGATGATTCCTACCTTGGTTATTTGGTCCCCGGCTTACCCCAGGAGACAGGGAGAGGGGAAGATTCCATGCATATGTGAGGGATCTGGACCTTGCAGATTTCTCTGAAAAGCATTTTCCATCTACAGCAGATAAGGACTTGTAAAACCTGTCCCATAATACCATTATCGCTCCCAACAAAATCAACAACTCCCAAATACCATCTGATAGATAGAGGTGAAATTTCCCCCAGATATTTCTAAAACCAAAATGCTATTTTTTACAACTTCATTGAGATATAGTTTACATATAAAATGTATGTATTTAAAGTGTACACTTTAATAATTAAAGTAAATTCAGAGTGTTATACCACCATCACCATAATCTAATTTTAGAACATTTTCAACAGCCTAAAAAGAAACCTTTGGGACTTCTCTGGCGGTCCAGTGGTTAGGACTCCAGGCTTCCACTGCAGGAGGCACGGGTTCGATCCCTGGTCAGGGAACTAAGATCCCACAAGCTGTACAGTGTAGCCAAAAAAAAAAGAAAAGAAAGAAACCCTGTCTCATTAGCAGTCACTCCTCACTCCCCATCCCTGGGCCCCCTTGAGCCTCCTTCCTCCTTTCAGTCAGCACAGTGTCTTCAAGGTTCATCCATGTGGTAGCACATGTCAGTACTTTATGCTTTTAGTGGCCGAATAATATTTTACTCTGTGAACAGACCATGTTTTGTCTATCCATTCATCAGTTGATGGACATTTGGGTTGTTTCCACTGATTGGCTATTATGAATAAAGCTGTTATGAACATTCATGTACAAGTTTTTCTGTGGACATATGTTTTCATTTTTCTTGGTTGTATACCTAGGAGTGGAATTGCTGTGTCCTATGGTAACTCTATGTTTAAGAATTTGAGGAACCGCTAGACTGTTTTCCACAGGGTCTGTACCATTTTCCATTCCTACCAGCAGTGTATGAGGGTTCTAATTTCTCCACATCCTTGTCAACACTTGCTATTATCTGTCTTTCTGATCATAGCCATGCTAGTGGATATGAAGTGGTGTCTCATTGTGATTTTTATTTGCACTTCCCTGTTGGCTGATGATGTTGGCACCTTTCCATGTGTTTACTGGCCATTTATGTATCTTCTTTGGAGAAACAGCTATTCAAAACCTCTGCCCTTTTAAAACTGGGGGTTTTGTCTTTATTGTTGAGTTGAAGAGTTCTTTATATATTCTGGATTCAAATCCTTATCAGATAAATGACTTGCAAATATTTTCTCCCATTCTGTTGTAATGTAATACTTTTGCACAATTGCAGTAACTCTCTTTAAAGCACTGTCTGTCACCTGCCAAAATACAAAACTGACTAATAGGTAACAGTCCTGAATTGCCAGTGAAACAGACGTGTGAGGCAAAATGTCACTCCTGCCTCTAGAAATTCTTCTGGATCAGATAACGGCAGAGCCAACTAGGGTAGCCCCAGGAACCTACCTTGGTCTACTTACCTGACCTGACTTAGTCAAGTCTGAGGCAGCTCCATAAACAAATCAGAGTGGACTTGGTACCAGGCTAAGACCAAGGATGGCTTTGCTTGCAGCTCTGTTGTCCCCCAGCCCCCTGACCTGGATGTGTCACTTAAATTCTTCAAGCCTGTTTCCTCCACTGGAAATGGGAAGACCTGCTCTGCTTACCTCACATGATTGGTGAAGTGAACACACATGTGTGAAAGTATTTTCTGTAAAGTGTTACATAAAAAAAATGAATTATGTGTCAAGTAATACTGCATCTTGAAATCTCCTTCTGTCAGTGTTTCAGATCCAAATACTTGTGCCTGGAATGAGCAGAGAGGCTGCAGGGGTTCGAGGGTGGAGAGGTCCTATTTTCCTGGATTTGGCACTTGCTCACACTGGGCTCATGGTAGAGAATGTCCTGGAAGGGGAGAAGAATATCTCCAAAAGTCTGTTTATGAAAAATTGATGTCCTAGAGAGAGGCACCCCAAAGCAGAGGCACCCGCCCTTTCTTCAATGCCCCTTCATGCTGCTCCTTGCTTTTCTTTTTAACATTGACTTAAAAAATTTTTTTTATCATGGTGAAATATACATAACATAAAGTTTACCATTCTAACCATTTTATTGTACGATTCAGTGGCATCATGTACATTCACAATATTGTGCAGCCATCACCATGATCCATCTCTAGAACTTTTTCATCTCTCCAAACTGAAACTCTGTCCCCATTAAACAGTAACTCCCTGTTCCCCCTCTTCTTGCACCTGGCATCCCCCATTCTACTTTCTGTCTCTGCGAAGTTGCCTACTCCACATACCTCATATAAGTGGAATCATACAGTATTTGTCATTTTGTGACTGGATTATTTCACTTAGCACAATGTTCCTGAGGTTCATTAGAATTTCTTTTCTTTTTATGGCTTAATAGTACTCCGTTGTATGGATAGATCACATTTTATTTATTTATTTATTTAAAATCTATTTATTTATTTATTTATTTTGGCTGTGCCATGTGGCTTGTGGGATCTTAGTTCCCAGACCAGGGATCAAACCTGGGTCCCGGCAGTGAAAGCACCAACTCCTAACCACTGGACTGCCAGGGAATTCCCATGGATAGACTGCATTTTAACCATTTATCTGTCAATGGACACTGGGGTCATTTCCACCTTCTGGCCATTATGAATAATGTGCCCCTTACTTTTTGCAAATACATATTTTCAAAAACCCCAATGAAAAATTTGCCAGAGGGCCCCCGAGTCTTGTGAGAGTGGCACTGCACATTAGTGTTCTTGGAGCAGCTGCAAGCAGGAATCAGGGCAGAGGTCCAGTGAAGGGCTTGTCCTAGGAGCTGGAGCAGAGGGCTAGGGGCCAGGAGGGAGACAAAGGTGGCAGAGGGAGGCCATTCTGGATGGCAGCAGCTTTAAGGAGGGTGGAACTGCCAAAGATGAAGGTTACAAGTTAGGGCTCACCTGGGTCCCCCGGGGAGATGTGGGGACATGGATGTGTCCGAGTGTCAGGAGGGGACACCGGCACCGAGGTCTTGGGAGGACAGGAGCAGTTTTTTCAGCAGTGGAAGGGAAGGCCAGAGTCGCAAAATTCTGCAAGTGGCACAGTCTTAGGAAGCGACGCGGCAGAGAGATAGATGGTTCATGTGGAATGGGGTGTGCAGGCTAAAGACAGTGTTCAGAGGAAGAGTTTTAAGGCATTTATTTTACCTTTCGGAAAACTTTAATAAAGAAGCATCGGGACATAGTTCAGCATAGCCAAGTGTTTTAGTCTGTTTGGGCTGCTGTAACAAAATCCCACAGGCTGGGTGGCTTACAAAACTACATATTTATTTCTCACAGTTCTGGAGGCTGGAAGTCTGAGATCAAGGCACCAGCACGGTCAGGTTGAATTCTAGTGAGAGCCCTCTTCTTGGTTCATAGATGGGCTGTCTTCTTGCTGTGTCCTTACATGGTGGAAAAGCTGAGGGAACTCTTTGGGGTCTCTTTTATAAGGGCACTAATCCCATTCTTGAGGGCTCCATCCTCATGACCTACCTCCTAATACCATCACACTGGGGGTTAGGATTTTAACATAGGAATTAGGGGGGTGCACAGACGTTCAGACCATAGCACGTGGTGTACATGAACTTTGGCTTTGGACAGACGTAGCTTCAATCCTGGCTCTAGTTCCCCTTTCAAACCTGTTTCTTTAACTTTATAAGGTTTAAATGAGAGGATCTGAGTTATTTGCCTCCATTGTGGTGAATGCCCCAGCACTCTAAGGCAAAGGCTCCATGGGCGTAAATACTTTGCCCCTCAAGAGGTCTGGTCCCCGTTCTGGGTGGCTCTCATGGGTCTAGTCCAGCCACCACTGGAAGTGTGGACCAATGGGCAAGGCTGCCCCTGGCAAAGCTGGCCCACAGCAAAACTGGGAGGTGATCAACTGCCCCACACTCCTCTTTACAAACCTCTTCAAAATCACAGCCTATTGCTGGAGGAAAAAGCAAGATTGTCCACACTGCCTGTTACATAGGTCCTCCTACCACACCCTGATAAGCTGTCATCCAGGCTCTTGTTAGAAATTCTTGTAGACGGGGGAACTCGCCACTTCACAAGCTGCAACATTTCATTTGGGGGTATCCTAGTTGTTTTAAGTTCTAGGAAGCTGGCCATGCAGACTTTTTGCCCCTGGAGCCCTGGTTGCTTCTGTGAATACCTTGGATGGGCTGGTGCAGGGATGAGGGGGATCATGTTATAGCCTCTAGAACACCCCACATGAAAGCTTCATAAACACCAGTCCATCTGAACTCCTTTGAATGCAGGGAAGATGCCCGCCAGTGAGGTGTGTTTTCAGAGCACATCAGGGACCCAGATACCTCCAGAGCGCATGCCCCTGTATGTCCACTTCTGAGGCATATGCTGCACTGAGCAGGATGATTTCCTGGGAAACAGTCTCTGTTCTGGAAGAGGATGGTAAGAGTCCTCTCTGATCCAGGATTTTGAGAATTGGAGCTCGCTCAAGGATCACACCAGAAGTCAGATACATGCCCTCAGGAGGGAAAAACTGGAGCTAAGGAGAAAGTTCTGATGGAGAAGTTTGCTTCTAAAGAGTAAGGGGTGGGCAGAGGAGCTGAGCGGGAACCACGCCTCCCACCAGAGACATGCATCGGCTCCTCTTTTCATCTGGATTTCCTGCTCAGTCCATAGCTTTTCCCCAAACCCCCGTGAAAACTCACCCACGCTCAGTTCTTTGAAACTATGAGACACTTTTCCCTTTGCAATAGGTGGGTTCTATGGAAGGAAATCGTGCCTAAACCAGGACACACATCTTTTCAGTATTTTTAAAAATCTTTTTGGGAACTGTATTCCTATATTAACATGCAGTTTATTTGATTTTTATTTTGGTAGCACACTATTGAGAAACTTCTAACGCACACAGATAAGTAGTTGAAAATGCTAATGATTCTAACAGCTCATCTTACAAGATATCTTTGCACAGAAAAGGCAAAAGCAGCTTTACTATCAGGTCTGCCCCGAAATAAGTCATGCTGGTAGCATAAATTATTTCATGTCTCTGATGCGTTATTTTGTATATTACATTTATTTTATTGTAGCTTTAAAATACATTTCAACTTTTTTTTTACTTCAAAGGAAATTTTTTAAATTGAGATATAATTCTTATACCATAAAATTCATCCTTTTAAAGTATAAAGTTCAGGTTTTTTTTATTATAGTCACAAAGTTGTACAACCAGACACATGTCTTTTTGAGAGAGACAGAAGTTACTTCTTCACAAGGAGTTAGCTGATCACACACATGCCGCTGCACTTGAACCTGACCAGGAGACAGCCTGAGACGGTGGGAAAAGGCCTGGGATGGGGAAAAGGCACTGAAGAGCCAGGTTCCATTTTCAGTGCTGCAGGCAGCCAGTTACTGAGCTCTACGATGCCTGCACCTCAGTTTCCTTATCAGTAAAATGAGGTTTTAGACAAAGTGCTCTCTAGTTTTCTTTTCAGTTCTACTCCGAGCTGCCTGTGAAACCTTGAAAGTTTGGGTCTTTCTTGGGCCAAAATAAAGCTGACCCTCAGCTCAATGGTGTGGACTCTTGTTGGCCTTGGAGACAGGATCCCTGGGGGAAGAGGAAGCAGGGGTGTAACATATACTCAGCGTATCCCCCCGTCTATTCTTTCCCAAGGAGAGGAGCTTATCACCCATCCTGTGTTCACTCTCTGAGTCTCCTCTGGCCCTTCTCACCCAGCATCCTGGTTCCTGGGCTCTCTCTGCAAATCCCCCATCAGGGTTGCTGTCTCCTGTCACCCTCTGGGTGTGACACTGAACCCAGTGTGGATCCCTCAGACAGGATGGGCCGGAGAGCTCCAGTTCCAGCAGCTCCAGGATCTGCTCCTTGGTGGGCATCTCTGGCTTTAGTCACTGATGGCACACTCTCCAGAGGTGGCTAAGAGCCTCTCTGGCGCAGCTACCCCTCCTGGCAGAGGGGCCTAATGCATTGACAGCAGTGTTTCAGCACCAGGATGGTGGGCTTGCAGGTTCGATTCCCGCCCCCAGGTGGTATCTTTTATCAGGGCGCTCTCCAGTTCTGGGGGATGGGGAGTTCCAGGGCACCCAAGTTTGCAAGCATCTTATGGCTCAGGGGATAGCTTCATACCAGCTGGGACTGAACTGAATCTGGCAATGTCACACCCTGTCTCTCTGTGGCGTGTGGTTGGGCATCTGGGTTCTCCAATTTCTGTTTTTCCCTGGAAACAGACAGTACAGGTGAGCAGGAAAAGCTTACTATGTGTAGGATCAGCTGACACATTATCTGAAGCCCTTGCTATGTTCTCTGTTAGGACCCTGTACCCCTTCCAGAAGCCTCCAACCAATGAAGTCAAGTCGGTGTTTAGCTCTCAGCTCTTCTTTCTGGCCAGATGCGACCCCTCTCACAGCATAACATACCTCTTCTTGATCACACTGAACAGAGCTGCACTGTCAGCCTCACTTGTGATAAACACATCTCCCTAGAAAGTTTAGAAAAACTATAAACTCATGAGAGGCAAGCAATCTCTCCACAAAGCTACCAACCATCAAGTCACCCAAACTGGAAACTTCCAAGTCACCTTCGACTCCCTGCTTTCTCACCCCACCAAAGCGTCACCTTTCCTCCTCAATCTGTCTCAAAGCCCTGCCATCTTCCTCATTCCCGTGACCCCTAGTGAGGGCCCTCATCTCTCACTCGCTTTACTGCAACAGCCTCCTGAGTGTCTGTTGTCTCCGAGCTTGTCCCAGGCTGCAGCATCTGGCTATGGTCATCCCCACAACGTCAAAACCCTGTCCCAGCCTTGCTGTCAACCCGGGGCAGTGCTGTTGGGTAAGAGTGAAGACAGAGAGAGGTCAGCTTTGAGAGATATTTTTGAGGTAGAATCCACAGGACTTGATGATTGAAAGTTTGAGGAGCAGAGGAGGGAAGTGTGTGTTAGTAGCATGAGCAATTGTGTGGATGTGGCGCCACATACTGGAGGCAGACAGATGAAGGACTAAAGGCATGGGACTTCCCTGGTGGCACATTGGTTAAGAATTCACCTGCCGGGCTTCCCTGGTGGCACAGTGGTTGAGAGTCCGCCTGCCAATGCAGGGGACACGGATTCGTGCCCCGGTCTGGGAAGATCCCACATGCTGCGGAGCGGCTGGGCCCGTGAGCCATGGCCGCTGAGCCTGTGCGTCCGGAGCCTGTGCTCCGCAAAGGGAGAGGCCACAACAGTGAGAGGCCCACGTACCGCAAAAAAAAAAAAAAAAAAAAAAAAAAAAAAAAAAAAAAAAATCCACCTGCCAATCCAGGGGACATGGGTTTGAGTCCTGGTCCGGGAAGATCCCACATGCCGCGGAGCAACTAAGCCTGTGAGCCACAACTACTGAGCCTGTGCTCTAGAGCCTGCGAGCCACAACTACTGAGCTTGCGCGCCACTACTGAAGCACGCATGCCTAGAGCTCGTGCTCCTCAACAAGAGAAACCACCACAATGAGAAGCCTGCGCACTGCAACGAAAAGTAGCCCCTACTCACTGCAACTAGAGAAAGCCCGCACACAGCAAGACCCAACGCAGCCAAAAATAAATAAATAAATATATATATATTTTAAAAAGGGCTAAAGGCATGGGTTCGGTTTTGGGCATGTGTTTTTTTGTTTGTTTGAATTTTATTGGAGTATAGTTGATTTACAACATTTTGTTAGTTTCAGGTTACAGCAAAGTGATTCAGTTATACATATACATTTTTCATTCTTTTTTAGATTCTTTTCTCATATAGGTTATCACAATACTGAATAGAGTTCCCTGTGCTATACACACAGGTCCTTGTCGGTTATCTATCGTATATATAGGAGTGTGTGTATGTTAATCCCAAGCTCCTGATTTATCCCTACCCCCTCCCCACGTTTCCCCTTTGGTAACCGTAAGCTTGTTTTTGATACCTGTAAGTCTGTTTCGGTATTATAAATAAGTTCAATTGTATCATTTTTAAAAATTAGATTCCAGATGAGTGATATATATTTGTCTTTCTCTGTCTTACTTCACTTAATATGATATCTCTAGAGCCATCCATGTTGCTGTAAATGGCATTATTTCGTTTTTGTATGGCTATATTCCACTGGGCATGTGTTTTCATGCCTCAGAGACACCAAAGGAAGATCTCTCTTTTGCACTTGAATACAGGCATCTAGAGTGCAGGAGAGAAGAATTGGGGCTAGACATAAAGTGAGGTACTTGTAATCATGGAAGTGGCTAAGCTCGCGTGGGGGCTGGGGCGGGAAAGGGGGGGTGGGGACTATGGATTCAGGTGATCCCAAGATACACTCTGACCAAAAGCATGTTAGAATTCGGCTGTGGAGTACACAGAAATCAGGTGAGGAGACTGGCGCTGGTTCCAGAGAGAAGTGTCGACTTTTAAAACAACACACAACTTAAAAGTTGTGAGTCAAGTTTATTCATTGTCTTACTGAGGACTACAGCTGGGGAGACAGCCTCTCAGATAGCTCTGAGAAACTGTTCTGAAGAAATTAGGAAGGGGATATATGTGATTTTGACGAAGGGGTATGCAGCACGCCCCTCTGTAGAAGGTTACTGCTATTCACAAGGAACAGATATCTCAGTAATGCTTTTAGTGCTTTTCCAAGTATGGGACGATGCAAGAATTTGGGTTCATAAAATTTTTTCCTTAAAATATCTCACTCTCTGAAGGCCTGCTCTGCCAGTTTTCCCAGAGCAGAGTGCCTCATTCCTGATCTTCGCCCTGAATTCCTTTCGGGTCGTGTTGAAGGTGACTAACGACTCAAGTCTTGCAAAACTGGACAGGCAGCAATACTCTTTAGTTGACAGAAGACACTCTACCCAGGGCAAGTGAGAAGCTCAAAGCGTCCCTTTCGACAAGTTAAGAGACAAACAGGGCGAGCCCATAGCTTCGCGTTACCAGAGTTAGGGCGCAGGAGGTAGCGCCGGGCTGCCTTTCCCGTCACCAGTGCGAGGTTCGGGCTGGCCCCCCACAGTCCCACCCACGTAACCTTCCCGCTGGTGCAGAGGGAGAGACCAGAGGAGCCGCTCCGCAGACGCTCTCACCCGCCCCTCTCGGCTTCTGAAGAGGCCGCCTCTCGTTGGGTGCCGGAGGTGGGCCGGGAGACTGGCCGAGCAGCCGCTGAGTCCCCCGCCCACTACGGCCGCTCCAGGAACGCGCAGCTGTGCCGCCGGAAGAGGGCGACGGAAGTAAGCGTAGGACTTTCGATTCCCAGCCTTGTGGGCCGCTCTAGCGCGTCTCGTCTCGTTGGTGTTTCCGCCGGCGCGGCTGGTGCCCGAGCGCCAAAAGGTCTCTCCCAGGCCTTGCAAAGCCTTCTGGGAGCCTTACTCCACGCGTCCTCAGCTCCAACCCCCGCTCCAGACGGCGGCCCACGCAGAGCTTTGGTGGCCTGCGTGGCCGGAGGTATAGCCGTCGTGGAGCAAAGACTGGAAGGGAAGATGACGTCTAATGCCGTCTCCCGGGAGCAGTGCTGGAGTTCTCTTCTGACTTCCGGCGAGCAAAAGATTTTACCTCCATTATTAAACGGCCGAAGTCACTCACTAACCCCTTCCAAGCCACAATCCTGCCACACAGTGTCACATCTCATTGACATCTCAAACTACTAAAGTGTAAAAAAAATTTTTTAAGTTCACTTCATTGCCATCATTATAAAAAAGCATTTATTAGATGCCAAATTGCACATCAGACAGTAATCACTGACGAGTAAGAGCATGAACTCTAAAGCTAAGACTGATGAGAATACACCAAAAACTGTAAAATCAAAACATTAAACAGCACAAGTGCCTCCAACAAACATATTACTTCTAAGGTATCCAAAGGAACTAGAGATTGCAGCATATTCTCAGGTTTATATAACTATATTTATATCATATCCCCACACTCCCTAGATTGTTAATACAAGGAAGGATGTCAAAAAATAAGACAAAACACCTGTAGTCAGAGGGGCCGTGAAAAGATGGATAATGGTCATCCTGATACCAGATCAATAGCTCTCTCAATCTACAAAACTAAAACAATGAATATAAACACTTCTAATGAAGATTATTTAGTTACTTTTTAAACAGATGTCCAAGCAAAAACACTTTCCAACGGAAATCCTATAGGCTTAACAAGTTTAATGAACACTTTCAAATAGACTCTTTATTCAGATAAACTATAACCTGCTTAGTACACATATGCAGTAAATTGGCAGATTACTTTGAGCAAAATCTGCAGTATCAGATTGTATGACATGCTGCAGTCATCAGAACAATGCCACTTAATTATATGGAATCACAGGAGTCAAAGACTCAAAACAGCATTTGCTGTGAAATGTCACTTGTTTTTAGTTTTAACTCCCTGAATTACTCGGTTAGTCATTTTCTATGTTAAATGCAAAGATGTGAATAGACTATTACCTACTGCAACAACGCTGTAAACAAAACTATTTTGAGTTCAACTCCTTCAAGAATAACAATTAAATTCCACAGTTTCTTTAATTACAAAATGTAAACTGTTAACATCTGCATGCTACTGGAATAATGCTGTTTCATCAATGACGGATGTTAGAGAACCTGATAGTCCAGCAATCACATTAAGGACTTTAATACACATTTTCATCACTGCATCAACAAAACCAAAGAAATTTGTTCAACAATTCAATTCTTCAGTACAAAGTTTTCACTCTGCCTGTGTCAACATCCATGCTGCAAAATGTTGTGAACCAACTGTTCCTAGCAATAAACTCCTGAATTTAATTTTTCATCCCTATATTAACTTTCATCCAAGTATTCATTAAAAGTAACATGGTAGACTAATGATGTCTCTGAATTAATGTCCATCTATGGAACCTGTCAGTTAACACTGTAAATAGAGGGTGAAAAAGCCATCTGCATAAAACCAGCATGGGTCTCACTGATGGATACTGACTGCTTCCTTCAGCTCCTTGGGCTCAGAGCAGCTTGAATTACATCCAGCAAATGGATTTAGGTGCAAGTGCACAATAAAGCAACAACTGAAAAGATGCCTTTCACAGTAGCTGACATTCAGGGATTTTTTTCCTCTGCATAACAATCATTAACAATATTACACCAAAAAGGCATTTTAATTATACTCATGTATATACTGTCTTTGTAAAAGATATTTTTCTAATCTCTTATGGAGGTTTGGCATAATCTTCCAAAATCTAGAAAATAAAAATGTAAAAACTGAAGTTAATTGTGAAAGAAACCTCATCTGGAAAGGTGACTTCCCATGCTGAGTGCAGAACATCATTTATGGTATGAATTTTCACCTTCTCCTGTACTTTCTTAAGAGCAAAGGAAAGGATGACAGCTTCCATGTTTCAGGTCAGCGCCACTCTGTCCAAATGCCTTATAAAATAGTCTTCTCTACTTTCTGCAGCAACTCTGCTACTAGGGACCTCTTTCCCCATTTCATCCCCAACCCTGCAACTCTTCAGTTAACTGAAATATGGGAGCCCCAACTATGTGCCAGTGGCACACCGTGCCAGCTGCTCCCATGGAAGGCAGAAGCAGGAAAGCAGGGAGGCAGTACTTTCTGATATTTAGCAAAGGTCTTTATATCCCAGAGCTGGCTGATAAGAAACCTAACTGGAGACCATCTTTCTACACAATTCTAACCACCTCAGACAGAGAGACTTGCTGAAGAAGAACCTATAGGAGACCTCACTTTTTAATTTGAGACCCTAAAGGCCTGACAGACTGGTGTCCTGTATCCTAAGAGTGGAGACATCGGAAACAGTGAGCCAAGTGTGACCTTGACATACAGAGCACAGGGTCTCAACTGTGGATCTGCAAACAAGAAGCAAAAGAAGAATGAGTAAAAGGGGGAAAGGAGTGGGTGAGCTGGGTTAGGGCTATTGGTTTCCCTTTTCCTCACCAACAGTATCTTCCTGCCTCTAATCAGTGTTAAGAGCTTATAGCAGTAGCCACCACCTTTTTGTACATTCAGTTCTCAATCTGCTGTTCAGTAGAAAGACCCTACCTTCCAGGTACTACTTTCCTCCAATTAGTCCTAAAGAGGCCTATTATTACTCCTGAGGTTTCCCAGTGATAATACCATTTTAGTAAATGCCATACTTTTATACCATTTATATAGAATAAGACCATTCTCACATCCCAATCAAAAACCCTTTTAAATGCTGCTTTGCTGATAGGTACACAATTTTGCTTTAAAGAGAAATTCCACATGAATGTAACATTTACAAGATCACCTGGTTCTTTAACATTAATAACCATTCCATTTAACAATATTTTACTCCAGTATTTATATGTAACAGCAGTATCTAAAGACCTATATATTTTCAAGTATTCTGATTAAGCTCTAACAATTTTCTATATGTATCCTTCTTTGGATATGAGGAAGAAAAAAACTTTTTTCTTAAACCAAACTCAACTAAAACCTAAACTCAAACTAAACTAAAACTATACTCTGTAGAGTTTGCAATCTCTGATTATACGGATCGAGTTTGAACCTCAAGTCCTGAACAGTCTTTCAGTTGCTTTGTAACCATACACATTAAGTCAGGCTTGGGATGAAGCACTAAGGGAGTGAAGCATGTGCACAGGGTAGCCTCCATGATGACCATCCTCACCCACCGATCTCAGTCCCCCAGCTGCCTGCAGTTTTAACATGTGGTGCAAATGCCAACATATAATGCAGTGTCGCTGAACACATGGCCTCTGACAGCAGAGACCAGAGGTTAAATGCCAGCTTCAGCACGTTGCTACTTTTGTGTCTTGGGCAATGTACTGATTGTACCCCCCATGGGCTCTACTTACTCACTTATGAAACAAGGATAGTCCTTTTCTGTCAGACTTATTCTGAAGATTAAATTAAATAATATACCTGAAGTATTGAGCATGCACGCTAAACAAGGGTTACTGTTATTCATTGCAAGGCAGGTAATGTGCTTTGGTAGAGACATGAGAGGTAAATCCTCTTAGAGAGAAGCAAGTACCTTTCCATTGCTCAAGTCCAAGCACCAGAAAGGGCTGTAGTCAGATTGCTAAAATTCCTTCCAAACACTTGAATCACAAAGGCCAGTGGCATCAGATCTGAGAACGGATACTAACTTCACGGATACTAACAGCCATCTCGACACTAACTAGTCCAACCCATTTGGGAACACTTCACGTGGAGGGAAAAAAGCTTCCAAACCCCTCCAGAAATTCGTATGTAAAACAATAATCTCATACAAACATTACATTCTGATTGTTACAGCAAAAAAAAAAAGTGTAAAATAGATATAAAGGTACTTACTTTACTAGATCCTAGATCTGCAGAACTAGCAAACAATAAATAAATTTGCCTTCTAAAACTTACTTAGAAACTGTAAACAAAATTAAAAGAACTCTAGCAATAACCTTCATTTTAGTGAAAACTGAATTTTTTTTTAATAAGTTCTGTATCTTTCTCCAGCTCATACAAATGGAATCTGAATAGTAACTGAGCTACTTAGTTAGAATTCTGGCTTTGTTCAGTAGCTTTGACACTGACTATGCTTCCTCGATTATAAAACAGAAATCATGGTGCCTAAATCAAGGTTGTGGTGAAAATTAAATGATATATTACATGGAATGTGTGTAAAATGCTTAGCACAGTACCTGGCACATAAAGGGTAATTGTGCCCCAGTTTTCAGTACAAATACTGAGAAGCACAAGCATTAATGAAAACTTGCTATATTTACGTGGTGTTTTGTGCATGGGTTTGCTGATGGGCAATGAGATGTGTTTTCAACCTGAAACTTTTCCCACACACGGTACATTTAAAAGGTTCTCCTGTGTGGTTCTTCTGATGGCATGCAAGCTCTGAGTCCGAAATAAAACTTTCGGCACAGGGTTTGCATTTGTGGGGCTTTTCCCCTCTGTGAATGCTTTGATGGGAGATAAGCTCAGAGATACGAAGAAAGGTCATCGAACACTCAGGACACTTTAAGGGTTCGAATTTTGATAACGAAAGCAAATTTTCCCCGCAATCACTGCAGTGTTCAGGGTTATCCTCGTGGCCCCACTCGGGGAGGGCCAAGTGCGAGGGCTGCCCAAAGCATTTCTCGCTCGGACTGCATGGGTGCTGGCTGGCTGACCTGTGCCTTTTCTCAGGCAAAGCCAGATTTGTTTTCTGACCAAAATATTTACCACAGGCTTTTTTCGCAGTGTGGGTTTTCTGATGTTGTGCCAATCCTGGGAGCCACATGAAACCTCTTCCACATATGACACAGGTGTAGGGTTTCTCCTTTACATGGATATTCATGTGCCGAGACAGATGTGAGTGCTGGCGGAAGCTGCTGCCGCACTCGGCACACTTATATGGTTTCTCGCCGGTGTGGATTCTCTGGTGTGTTCTCAAGTTGGTTCTGTGATTGAAAATCTTCCCACAGTCACCACATTTATACTTTTTCTCTCCTGAATGCATTTCCTGATGCAAAACAAGGTATGAACTATCACTGAAGCTTTGGTCACATTCAGGACACTTGTATGAATTTTTGGCTTCTTCCCCGGGAAATTCAAGAATTTCAGAAAGTGCTCTGGCTCCTAAACACTGAGATAGTTCTATCAAAGGGGTGTGGTTTTCAATGGTAACTAAAAGGCTTATGAACCTTTTCTTGCAAGCAGGAGTTCTACCTGACATTTTCCTTTCAAGGTTTCCAACTCCATGCTCAGAGGATTTTTCTGGGTAATAAACAAGGGGCACAGCAATGGAGTATTTTTCTAGGGCAAGCTCTTCAAGTCCCATAGATTCTAGCCTTAGCTTTTGATTAATCTCAATCTTGCCTTCTCCTCCTGTTGATAAAAACAAAAGAAAGCAAAACATAAACACCCTCAAGTAGTACTGGGGAAAGAACAAACTAGTTACACAGAGGACCAGGAAGCTGTAGGATGGCTGACAAAACTCAGGCCTGCCCAAAAGCATTAGTTTTTAATATTTTCCCAAATATTCTTAAGTTATAAAGCCAATATATCAATCCAAAAGGGATCTTTCCTTCCAAAGCAACAGCCCTATGACTGCCCCAGCTCATTGCCTGGAAAGGGTTTCTGGGCTGCAGGGCAGTGTGTGGAAATCCAGTCTTCAGTGGTTTTGCTGATTCGAGGAGACCAAGTCCAGGAATGCCAAGGCTGCTAGAATTTGACAGCAAAATACCAGATAAGAGGCAGATGCCCAGGCAGAGAGCTCTGGGCATCTACATGGGGTCCCCTTAAGACTCTGGCTGCATACTAATCTGTAAATGCATCTGAGGAAACTACCCCAGGTCAGGAAAAGAACCACCAAAAAGGAATAGAAAGAGCAATCTCCAGAATTCACATAATAGTTCAATAGTTCATGTTCCCACCAGCCAAAATGGAAAGACTCCCTACCACACAGAGAATCAGGCAGTATGCTTAGAAAGACACTGCCTTAGCAGCAGGCCAAATCAGCCCTAGACTAAAGATTGCTCTGAATACACCCTAACAAAGCAAAAAGCAAGCCTTGAAAGGATCATATTGATCCCAAGTAACTTTCTGATAAATTAGCACCCTAACCCAAAGTCCAAAAATTGTTTTGAAAATACAGCAAAAGCCAGCATACAACAACATAAAACTCACAATGTCCAACATTCAATCAAAAATTACCAGGCATGTAAAGAAGCAGAAAAATATGACTCATAACTAGGAGCAAAATCAATCAACAAAAGCAGACCCAGAAATGACACACATGATAAAAGTAGTAGAAAGAACGTTTAAAGAGCTATTATAAATATGCTTCACATGTTCAAGAAGGTAGAGGAAAACAACATGATGAAGACAGAAGTAGAAAATATAAAATGTGAGTTCTGGGAAAGTTCAAATAGTCAACCCTAGTCAAGGATTTATCCTTGACTAGGATAAAACGACTAATGTTTCTACATTATAGTTCCTCTTAGGTGAGAAAGGCACACCACCCCTTAAGATTAAAGCGATTTCCAACCTTTAGCTAATAATAGTAACCCATACTAATGGAGTTGCACAAGTAAAATTGTGAATTGACTGTAACAAATATCTGGAAAGATTACCAGGTCTTATGCAAAACCACAGTCACTGTATTAGACCGGATTTTTGCCTTTTTAAAAAATTTTTAATTTTTTAAAAAATAAATTTATTTATTTTTGGCTGCATTGGGTCTTTGCTGCTGCACATGGGCTTTCTCTAGTTGCAAGAGCGGGGGCTACTTTTCATTGCGGTGTGTGGGCTTCTCATTGTTGTGGCTTCTCTTTGTTGCAGAGCACGGGCTCTAGACATGCAGGCTTCAGTAGTTGTGGCTTGTGGGCTCAGTAGTTGTGGCTCACGGGCTCTAGAGCACAGGCTCAGTAGTTGTGGCACACAGCCTTAGTTGCTCCGTGGCATGTGGGATCTTCCCAGACCAGGGCTCGAACCTATGTCCCCTGCTTTGGCAGGTGGATTCTTAACCACTACATCACCAGGGAAGTCCCTAATTTTTTTTTGCCGTGCTGCATGGCTTGCATGGGATCTTAGTTCCCTGTCCAGGGCTCCTGGCAGTGAAAGCACCGAGCCCTAACCACTGGACCGTCAGGGAATTGCCAATTTTTGCCTTTTAAGAATCAACTCACCCTTTGAAAACTGCACTCTCATGCAAGTTCTTGTCATGTCCACATAAATCATTCAGGGACAGGTCCCACTTCCCCATATCAACATGTGGATGAAATATGCAATGCTGATCCTAGAAATGACCAAAGTTCAAAAATGCAGGAAAAACAACTATATTACCCATCAAGGCCATATCCTCCAAACACTCCTGTGGCGTGTCTCTGCTGCGGGACCTCTGGGCAGGGTGCAGACTCACACACTCCTCTTGAGAAAAATATACAGCCAGGTCCTCAAATAGCACTGGCCCCTGAAACAACACGAGAGGCCAGCTCAGGACAAGAAGCTGGAAAGCTACCCCCTTACTCAGTCTGGGAAGGCTGAGAAGAGCTAGAAACATCAGAGGCAAGGGAGAAAAGGGCTTGGTGGAAAAGGTCCCTGAGTGCTGGCGAAGGGGTATGAACGGGTTCTGAGGGATGGAGGTGGGGATTAGGAAGGAGAGAGTAAAAATGGACCACTGGAGGTAGTGGTATAAGGACCAAAACGGTAAACTGGGAGAAGTTCTAGAAGAGCCTATTAGAAGAGAAAAGATGAGGGAACAACTCTCAGGGAACCATTAAGGAAACCATTACATAGGGATGCTCTAAGGGAAAGAAGACTGAGCAGCCCGGGAAGAATCATGACAGGACAGGAGGTCCAGTGTTCTCCGAACATCCTTCCCTTTGCTGGTCCCTCTCCTTCTTCGTCGTCACACTCATGGCTAAGCTCACTGCAGCATCATATCCAGGCCTATTCCTCCTTCCCTAAGTTTACCAAACTTATAAATCAACAGAGCTCTGGTGTGATTAAGAACCACCTGGGGTTTCTGTTTGTTCAACAGGTGTGGAATGAAGCTTAGAAATGTGTAAGTTTGAGCAGCATTCCAGAAAGACACTTTGAGGTACCCTGTAATAGCCTTCTCCAATGGGCCCTGCTCCCAGTTGTTAGTTCTAAAAGGAAGGCTCTGATAAGCCATTTCTCCTATATGCCTGGTAGGAACAAAGACAGCTTGGTGAAAGGGCTCTCTGGGTATCAGGAGCCCTCGCATCACGGGCATGCCTCACCCTCCTCCAAAAGAGGCCGGGCAGAGGCCAGAAAGGAGCGACCGTTACTTGGACCGAGAGAAGGGACCGGGTCTCACCTGGGCCCCGGTTGTAGGGAGTGTGGATGCCATCTTGAGGGGTGGTAGTGTCTTCAAGTCGCCACAGGGACTTCGGAACAGATCTGGGAAGGGAGAAAATAGTACTTGGAGGGGCCAATTCGGCTGCCAAGCTCCTCCACGCACCCCCTCGCATCTCCACACCCTTTAAGACCTGAGCCTATGACTCCTCTCCCCGGCACAGCCTCGTAAAGGCCGACTCCCGGGCCGGCCGGGCCCCACTTACGGCTCCGAGACTAAAGATCTCAGGAAGCCTCCCGCTATCCCGGCAAAAGCAACAGAAAGCGACGCCCAGCCGAGACTCGAGACCGAGACACGCCGCCACTTTTAGGCTCCCACGCTCCCATGCTCCCCTACGCTAGACCGGCCGGGAAGGCCCCCGGATGCGGCCGCCCCTCATGCTTTTACGCAGCTATGCCTCTGATTGGCTAGCGTGTCCCAGCAGGGGGCAGTCCCTTTTGAGTGTTGACCGATCGGGAGCCTTAACGGAGAACCTCCCTCCCCCGGCTTTCCCCGGCATCCTGGGAGATGTAGTTTTCCCTCAGTTTTTCCAAGCATTTCCGGTTCCGCTGTCCGGGTCTCCGCCGTGAGCTCTGTGCCCGGAGACTTGGTGAAGTGGAGCGTTAGGGCCACCACGTTGGGACGTAATGTTTCAGGGAAGAAGGAAAGCAAGTAGACGGAGAGAATCCGCAACCTGAAGAGTATCGGTACTGAAATGTGGGTTCGGCCGGCAGTACCCTATGGGTCCGAAACTTTGGTCCGGCCGAGGTGAGATGCCTGAGTGGCCAGGAATGCGGGTCCTAGTCTTAGCCTGAGTAGTCCACTGTGTCTTGGGCGGACTGCGGGGCCATGGAATGTAAAGGGGTGTCTTCTGGGTGGACAGAGTTCAGGTCGGCGCAGGCCGGTTGCTCGTCTCCAACGCAGTGTATTCTAGGGGCATTGTGCCCGGCGACTGCAGCCCAACCGAGCCATATCAGGCTCGGAGCCACAGCGGACTTCAAGCGGTAGTAGAGCCATCGGATTGCTTCGCGGGACGTTGTAGGTCTCTTAATACCTCACATTCGACCTGCCCCATTGCCACATATTTTCCACTTTACTGCCACTGGGTGCCGTGGTGTAGGGATTTGGAATTAGAAAATTGAGCTGCTTCCGCAGCTCTGCCACTAATTGCTTTTGTCATTTTGGCCTATATACAACTTTGCTTTCCTCAGCTGCAAAGAACTCAGAAGCCTCTCCTCAGAGGGTAGTTTCAAAGAAAGTGTCAGTTTACAAAGGTGTCTGAAAAAACAAGGGTGAAAATTCTGAATACATCTCAATATATTTTCTTATGCTTGTGCCAGGCATGTTCCTATACCTAAAAGGTTACTCAAGGAGTGGTTGCATATTAATTGAAACAGTAGTATCAGAGTTGACAAAATAAGTAACGGGATTTGGTGGAATATCAGATGGGATAGTTTCAGTTGCAAGTAACAGAAAACCCAACAAAATGTTCAAAGGTGGGGCAGTTATAGATTGATTAATTCAAAGGCGTAATGACACCATCAAGGTCCCAATACTTCCATATTTCTCCTCTGCTATCCTTAGCATGTTGGGGAAGATGGCAATGGAATCCACGTAATACATGCAGACAAGCATTGTGTCATGTACCAATCCTAAACCAATCATTATCAAGAGTAAAAAGACTAGCTACTGTATTGGTTTTCACCCATCATGGTTCACCTCCAGGGGACCCAGTCTCTCCTGACCATCTGCCTGCACAAAATCAGGGCTCTGTTGGAAAATAAAGACAAAGAATAGACAGGTTAACTAACAGTATCTGCCACAAGTGACATCTTGACAGATAGAGCTAGGCCTTGTGGGGATGGGTCACAAAAGAGGTATCTGGGGGTCCCAGGAGGAAGGAAAAAGGTGCTGAAAGGACAGGTGGAAGAATGATAAGGACAAACTTTCCTACAGGCTAGACCAACCCAAAGTGTAAATGTTGAAGAAGAGCTAATGGCCTGATACATGTTCACCATGTAATCACAGTGCTGTTCAAGTAGTCCTATTTCCCCTCTTCCTTTGTACTTAATTTTTTTTTTTCCCGCGGTACGCGGGCCTCTCACTGTTGTGGCCTCTCCCATTGCGGAGCACAGGCCCTGGACGCGCAGGCTCAGCGGCCATGGCTCACGGGCCCAGCCACTCCACGGCATGCGGGATCCTCCCGGACCAGGGCATGAACCCGTGTCCCCTGCGTCGGCAGGCAGACTCTCAACCACTGCGCCACCAGGGAAGCCCCTTTGTACTTAATTTTATTGTATTCTTATGTCAGAGATATCTCATTTGGGGCTCACATCCTCCTGATTTTGATCTGTGGCCCTTTCACCAAGAACAAGTGGCTCTAATGGCCCTTTCCTTTGAATCCTGTTCTCATTATTACAAAGAAATAAACCCAGTTTCCAATGACTAGAAATTAAGCCTGTGGTATTAACTCACTGGGTAACTGGAGAGTTATCTTTGAAACAGGAGAGGAAACAAAATCTTCCCTAGGCCTTCTGACTACCAAAACTAAACAAATAGATCAAGAAAGAAGCTTGAAAGCTTGATCTTGCTAAAAGGAAAGAGTTGAGATACAAAGTCTATGATAGACCAAGATTGAAAGAATAAGACTGAATTATATACCTAGCTTGATTATTTATTTATTTTTCTAACTTGATTTTTTAAAAATCAGAGGTGCTTGACCATATATCCATTAGAAGTTCAAGTGACAGATTTTAATCATCCAAACTTAAAAATTCTTCTGCCACAACCCTTTGACAAGTTTCTTCATTTCAGCCCCTAACATACCAATAATAATAATAATCTGTATGTATTAAAATTATTTCCGTAGCCAAATATCTCCTTTCTCTCTGAATATCACATCATCTTTTTTAAAACTAAAAGTAACTTTATTATTACAAAACAGTATATGCACATTTTAGAAAGTTAGAAAATACAGATAAAAAAATAGAAGATAAATGCACCACATTCTTATCACCCAGACATTATCACTATTTATTGTTAAGTATATATTTTTTTCTTGGTAATTTTATTTTTATTTTATTATTATTTTTTTTTGTGGTTCGCAGAGCCTCTCACTGCTGTGGCCTCTCCCGTTGCGGAGCACAGGCTCCAGACGCGCAGGCTCAGCGGCCATGGCTCACGGGCCCAGACGCTCGGCAGCATGTGGGATCTTCCCGGACCGGGGCACGAACCCGAGTCCCCTGCATCGGCAGGCGGACTCTCAACCACTGCGCCACCAGGGAAGCCCTTTCCTTGGTAATTTTAAATTTGACTTCCAGAACGAATTACTCACTAGTTTTGGGGTTATTTTGGCCATGCTGTGCAGCTTGCGGGATCTTGGTTCCCAGACCAGGGATCAGACCTGGTACTCAGCAGTGTAAGTTCTGAGTCCTAACCACTGGGCTGCCAGGGAGTTCCCAGGTTTGGTGTTTTTAACATTCCCAGATGGTACTGCTTTTTAGGGTTTATTACTTTAAAAATAAGTGTCTGTTGTTCTTATAGCAGGGGTCCCCAACCCTCAGGCCGTGGACCGGTACCGGTCGGTGGCCTGTTAGTAACTGGGCCGCACAGCAGGAGGTGAGCAGGGGGTGAGCGAGTGAAGCTTCATCTGCTGCTCCACATCGCTCCCCATCGCTGGCATTATCGCCTGAACCATTCCCCAACCCCCTCCACCGCTGTTCGTGGAAAAATTGTCTTCCATGAAACCGGTGTCTGGGCCCAGAAAGGTTGGGGACCACTGCTTAGAGCCTTTAGTGTGTCCTTCATGAGATTTTACTACCAATGGGAAGTTGACAAGGTCTTCTCACAGTGCACCAAAGGAGTCTAGACAAGCAAGAATAATCTTTTTTCCCGACTTCAGCAAGAGGCTTTTCTCATAAGTATCCAAAATGCCTGACTGAGCAGTTAGAAAGCTGGGTTCACTAGTTTGTCTCTAATTGGGGAATGATGGCTGTAGCTCATGCCTGCAGGTTTTACTTTCACAAAGAATAAGAGGCTGTCATGATTTGAAGCTAGGATCACCTCTAGCTGGGCAGGAGTTCCTTCGTCAGAAAGAAGCTCAGGGCTCTAAAATGTACCCCCAGTACGTTAATCCCATTACCAGAAAGTGGCTTTGCTCCGAATCAACTCTAGCAGGGTTCTTTTTCAGTCACTGAGGCCAGAGACGCTTCCAAATAAAGCTTCTAGATCTACTGATACTGATTAATTCTTGCAAATAGAAGCTGCAACCAGAGATTCCTGGAGGGTAATGAGATCTACAGAGAATGCAGGTTAAACACAGTGAGGACGGAGAAGAAACGATGGGTTGGACAGTAGGTTAGAGGACTTTGTGCTCAGATAATTCATTTTCCCCGAAAAGGCCCATCAGATTGAGAATTCTGAGATCAGACTTGTCTGAGACACTTGGCCTAGGAGTTACAGAGATGGCGTGGCCAGAAGCAAAGTGATGGCCTGCCTCTTTCTCCCCTGAAGCATAAGAATGGCTGTCCCTGGAGAGATGGGGGACTGAGCCAGCCGGAGTGCAGAGAAGAGTTCCAGGGAGTGAGTCAAAGCCTGCTGTGTCCTAAGCAAAAACTAAAAGAATACAGCAACACTAAACCTGCCCTAAAAGAAATAATTGAAAAATTTTCCTTAAATAGAAAAGAGGCAAGGATCTATAGGAATGGGAAAATCACGATAGGAAAGGCAAATGTATAAAAGGACTGAAGATCACTTAAACAATCCAGTACATAGATTTAAAAAACAATAAAAAAGTTTTGTAAAAGTGATTATAACTACAATTAACAGCAAAAGGATAAACAAGATGTAAAAGCCTGCTCTGCCTTGCTGTGGATGATGCGCTCATAGTCAGAGGGAACCTACTCAAATGAAACCCGTCTTGCTAGTCAACATTTAAAAAATTATTAATACTGAATGATAGAGGGGGTTTAGTGAGACAAAAGCTTTTACTTTGCTGGTCGGTGGGTAAGCAAGTATACTCAGTATACTCTTGTAAAGTAATTTGCCCCTATTGTATGCGTTGTGCGGCTGTAAATTTAATTCTAAAAACCTGTGTTTTAACTGGGCATCTGATTTCATTGACTTTACTAAGAAATTCAAAATAACATTGACTTAAACAAATAGAAATATATTTTTCTCCCACATACAATCCAAGCTGGTCTGATAGCTATGCTCTGGAAAGTTGCTGGGGACCCAGGCTCCTTCTCCTTTGTGCTCTACTATCTTAGAGTACTTAGTATCCTAAGCATGACTCTCACCCAGTATGGCTCAGTACCACAACTGCACTGCAGCCAACAGGAAGGAGAAAAGGAGGGCATGTCCCTTCCTTTTCAGGGTGGAACTTGGGAGGTTGCACCTATCACTTCTCACATTCCATTAGCTAGATCTTAGTCACGTGGTCACATAACCACACCTAGCTCAAGGGAGGCTAGGAAGCATAGTATCACTCTGGTAGCCCACACCCAGCTAAAAAGCACAAGTTCTATTATGAGAAAGAAGGAGGAGGTAGGAACTGCGGACAGCTGGCAATAATTGCCATGTTATCCTAAGGAAATATGTTGAATATGGAAAAAAATGAATGCAAATGGATGGGAAAACATGAAGTTCATTGCAGAATTATTTACAGTAGAGAAAAATTGGAGAAAAATGACCTAATTTCTAAGTATTTTCCCTCTCTTTCAGGAGGAAAGATTGCAGCCAATTAAGATTATATATATAAGGAGTTTTTGATAACAAGGGGAAAAGGGGAAATGCTTCCAATATGTTTTTTTTCTTTATAAATTTATTTATTTATCTTTGGCTGCTTTGGTTCTTCGTTGCTGAGCACGGCTTTCTCTAGTTGTGGCGAATGGGGGCTACTCTTCGTTGCGGTGCATGGGCTTCTCATTGTGGTGGCTTCTCTTGTTGCAGAGCATGGGCTCTAGGTGTGCAGGCTTCAGTAGCTGTGGCTCGTGGGCTCTAGAGCACAGGCTCAGTAGTCGCGGCGCACAGGCTTAGTTGCTCCGTGGCATGTGGGATCTTCCCAGACCAGGGCTCGAACCCGTGTCCCCTGCATTGGCAGGCGGATTCTTAACCACTGCACTACCAGGGAAGACCCCAATATAAGTTTTTAAATGGGATACCAAATTGTACATAAAATGCCATCATAAGTATTGAAAATATACTGAAAAGAGCAATAGGAAACAATAATGTTGAGTGATTATCTTTGGATGATGAGCAAAAGGTAATTTTTTCTTCTTTATACTTTTTTCTATATTTTTCTTATTTGTTACAGTGAGTATGTATTTCTTCCATAATTAGCAGATTATTTAAGCCAGGGCTCTGGAGTCAGATTGCCTGGGTTGAAATTGCTCCTAACAGTTTAACAGCTATGACATCTTGGGTTAATTATTTAACCTCTCTAAGCCTTAGTTTCCATATCTGCAAAATAGGAGTAATGATTGTAACTGCCTCATGTGATTATTGGGAAGATTAAATGAAAATATGTTGCATAACACTTGGCATAAAAGAACTGCTCATAAAGTATAAGCTTTATAACTGAAAAGGTTTCTAAATAAAACTGTTGTGTATTGGCACTTTAGCAATCAGTTGCATCAATGTAATCCACAGATAGCTTCCTGTAATGAGGCATTTCCCAAGAACTTGAAAGAGGGGAATAAGGCTGAATTTTGAGAATTACACGGGGAAAATGAAGATAAAATCATGTTTCTGAAGAAATAAGAAGTAACCTCGGGACATCCCTGGTGGTCCAGTGGTTAAGACTCTGCGATCCCAATGCAGGGGGCCCCAGTTCGATCCCTGGTCGGAGAACTAAGATACCACATACTGCAACTAAGCCTGTATGCTGCAACTACAGAAACCCGTGCACTGCAACTAAAGAAGCCTGTACGCTGCAACAAAGAGCTTGTGCCGCCTAAATAAATAAATAAATAAATAATAATAATTTTTTTTAAGTAACCTTAGGGAAAGCCTGGGAAGTTAAGGTGTGATTTATGGATCTGAAAAGTAATGTGTTTACAGAGCAGCCTAGTCTGAATGGAGCCAAGAGAAAGAAGGGTCAGCAAGAGTCTGGCAGCCCTCCTGGCACTGCTCAGACACAAGGAACATGGACTTGTGGGGCAAGCATTCCTGACCTTTGAGAAAGGCCTGAGTAAAAGATCTCCCTTAAGGCTCTCTTTTCTTTCCTCTTTATACGCTGCTTACCAAGAACTTTCTGGTTAGCAGTCTAGTTTCCCAGGAACACTAAGGAGGAGGTGTCTGGTGCAGGGTTAAGAGCATTCCAGTGACTCTTTGACTATAAACAAGTAAAGCAGAATTTGGTTTAAGCCTCAGTCTTTTGTGAGCCTGACTGGTAAGCCCAGTCTCAGGGTTCACTGACAATAAAAATGGAGAATCAGACCTGCCCAATATACTGGCCTGACCCTCTTAGTCCAGGCTAAGTGGCCACCTCTGTCTTGGTTTTAATTGCGGCAATCAGTATCATTCTTGGTGATCCAGCTTATACACTTGCATCATTTTACACCCAAAGGGAATTTCTTTGGAAGCAAATTTTTTTTTGCCTTGCAAACTATTTTATTTTTTATTTTTATTTTTTGACATTAATTTGTATTGGGGTATAGTTGGTTTACAATGTTGTGTTAGTTTCTGCTGTACAGCAAAGTGAATCAGTTATACATATATCTGCTCTTTTTTAGATTCTGTTCCTATATAGGTCATTACAGAGTACTGAGTAGACTTCCCTGTGCTATACAGTAGGTTCTTATTAGTTGTCTATTTTATATATAGTAGTGTGTATATGTCAATCCCAATCTCCCAATTTATCCCTCTCCCTGGAAGCGAAATATTTGGTTCCTAGTTGTACTGGCTTTGATTCATGCAAATTTTTTCCATTGTTTATTTTACAATACGAATGTGTTATAGCCTTTGCTTCTTTACACTTAAGTATATCTAGAGAGATTTTTTTTTTTTCTAGAGAGATTTTTAATATATTTGCCCATGTAGATCTACTTTGTGTATTTTTTTTTCTTTTCCATTATGGTTTATTACAGACTATTGCATATATTTTCCTCTGGTATACAGTATAGGACCTTGTTGTTTATTTTATATATAGTAGTTTATATCTGCTAATCCCAAACTCCTAATTTATCCCTCCCCGACCCCTTTCCCCTTGGGTAATATATGCCCAGTAGTGGGATTGCTGAATCATATGGCAACTCTATTTTTAGTTTTTTAAGGAACCTCTGTACTGTTTTCCATAGTGGCTGCACCAATTTACCTTCCCACCAACAGTGTAGGAGGGTTCCCTTTTCTCCACACACTCTCCAGCATTTGTTATTTGTAGATTTTTTAATGATGGCCATTCTGATTGGTGTGAGGTGGTACCTCATTGTAGTTTTGATCTGCATTTTTCTCTCTCTCTCTCTCTCTCTCTCTCTTTCTTTTTTTCGGCCGTGCTGCTCTTGTGGGATCTTAGTTCCCTGACCAGGGATTGAACCTGGGCCTCGGCAGTGAAAGCGCCAAGTCCTAACTACTGGACTGCCAGGGAATTCCCTTGCATTTCTCTAGTAATTAGTGATGTTGACCATCTTTTCATATGCCTATTGGCCATCTGTATGTCTTCATTGGATAAATATCTATTTAGGTCTCCTGCCCATTTTTTGATTGGGTTTTTTTGTTGTTATTGAGTTGTATGAGCTGTTTGTATATTTTTTAAATTAAGCCCTTGTCAGTCACATTGTTTGCACATATTTTCTCCCAGTTCGTATGTTGTCTTCTCATTTTGTTTGTGGATTCCATTGCTTCGCAGAAGCTTGTAAGTTTGATTAGATCCCATTTGTTTATTTTTGCTTTTATTTCTACTGCCTTGGGAGACTGACCTAAGAAAACATTGCTATGATTTATGTCAGAGAATGTTTTGCCTATGTTCTCTTCTAGGAGTTTTATGGTGCCATGTCTTATATTTAAGTCTTTACACCATTTTGAGTTTATATTCGTGTATGGTGTGAGGGAGTGTTCTAACTTCATTGATTTACATGTGACTGTCCAGCTTTCCCAGCACCACTTGCTTAAGAGACTGTCTTTTCTCCATTGTGTATTCTTGCCTCCTTTGTTGAAGATTAATTGACTGTAGGTGTGTGTGTTTATTTCTGGGCTCTTTATTCTGTTCCATTGATCCATATGTCTGTTTTTGTGCCAATACCATGCTGTTTTGATTGCTGTAGCTTTGTATTGTCTGAGGTCTGGGAGGGTTATGCCTCCAGCTTTGTTCTTTTCCCTCAGGATCGCTTTGGCAATTCTGGTTCTTTTATGGTTCCATATAAATTTTAAGATTATTTTTTTAGTTCTGTGAAAGATGTCATGGGTAATTTGATAGAGATCACATTAAATCTGTAGATTGCTTTGGGTAATATGGCCATTTTAACAATATTAATTCCTCTAATCCAAGAGCATGGGATGTCTTTCCACTTATTTGAATAATCTTCAATTTCCTTTATCAGTGTTTTATACTTCTCAGCATATAAGTCTTTCACCTCCTTGTTCAGGTTTGTTCCTAAGTATTTTATTTTTTTATGCAATTTCAAAAGAGGTTGTTGTTTTTTGTTTTTTGCTTTCCCTTTTTGATATTTCATTGTTAGTGTAAAGAAATGCAACAGATTTCTTATGATCCATGTAAATATTGATGAACCCATCAGAACCATGAGTCAGAACAATCCACTGCACCTCCAGCCAGACTCCTGGAACCTTTCTCCTCTCCTGGGAGTGCTCACAGGGAGGTCCAGAGTCGTCTCAGGCAAAGCAGATGCTAGTCAACAAGCTGACTGTCTACAGGGCTTGCCATGACGTGGCTTGTTCATGATCTGTTTCTGGGATCCTGGAAAAATGTTTTAGGTGTCTTCCTGGAAAGGCTGGTTTTGGTAAGTCAGCTGTCCTCCTGGGTGTCAGGAAGGTTGTGATCCAAGAGAACACATCACCTCTTTAAATGAAGAACCAATTTGTTTGTTTCTTGACTTTCATCCTTCATGGTGCCCCTGGGGAGAGAAGTTTCATTCTGCATGCTATAAAGGCCTTGGGTGGGTGTTTCATTGTAAAATGGGACAACAATACTGACTTTTCAGGGTGATTGGGAGAGTACATGAGGACATTGAGGAAGGACTGTAACACAGTATGTAGCACATAGCAGACACTTAGAAACTACATGTTCACTCAGATTATATTCAAAAAGTTCCATTATTCTGTGTAAATGCTTCTGTTGAAACCCTCATCAAACCGTCTTGTAATCACACATCTTCTCAAAGGCAGAGAACACATCTCAGTCACTACTGGTACCCACAGCTCCCAGCATAGTGCACAGCTATCCTTAAGTGAAGGAAGAAGGCAGGACAAGCATCCAGTACCCAAGCTCGGCCCTCATCTCACTCACACTTGCTTTTTATTTATGAAAATATCATATTGTCCATGTAAATAAGATCTCTGAGAGCATACAGAGACGCTGGAAACAGTGGAGAACTCTGTTACTCAGAGTCAGAGGAAAGGAAACTTACTTTTCACCGTATATCCTTTTGTTCTGCTTTTAAAATTTTACCATGGGCATGCATACTTCTTTTTTTTAAAAAAGTTTATTTACTTATTTACTTTTTGGTTGCGTTGGTTCTTCATTGCTGTGCGCAGGCTTTCTCTAGTTGTGGTGAGCAGGGGCTACTCTTCTTTGTGGTGTGCAGGCTGCTCATTGTGGTGGCCCCTCTTGTGGAGCACGGGCTCAAGGTGTGCAGGCTTCAGTAGTTGTGGCACGCAGGCTCAGTAGTTGTGGCACACGGGCTCAGTTACTCCGTGGCATGTGGGATCTTACCGGCCCAGGGCTTGAAACCGTGTTCCCTGCATTGGCAGGCAGATTCCCAACCACTGTGCCACCAGGGAAGTCCAGGGCATGAGTACTTCTAAAAAAATGTTTATGTCATAAAATCCCCCCAAGTTAAACCAAAACCAAAATATGTTGGATACATCTGTAAAAATCATATAAAGATGAAATGTAAATGGTTAATAAAAATAGAAAAAAATGATCAAACTTACTAAGAAGTACACATTAAAATAATGAGATTTTTTTTTCCCTTAGAATGCAGAGAGGTAAGGAATGATAATATCCCATGTTGGTGAGGATGTATGAGACAGGAGGCAGTGTGGCATTTGTTTTCAAATGAAAATGAAATGTTTTCAAATTGAAAATGAAATCAATTAAAAATAACCAACATTCGGGACTTCCCTCGTGATGCAGTGGATAAGACTCTGCCCTCCCAATGCAGGCCTGGGTTCGATCCCTGGTCAGGGAACTATATCCCACATGCATGCCGCAACTAAGAGTTCACATGCTGCAACTAAGGAGCTGGCAAGCCACAACTAAGGAGCCGTGGAACCACAACTAAGGAGCCTGCCTGCCTCAACTAAGGAGTCCATGTGCTACAACTAAGGAGCTGGCAAGCCGCAACTAAGGAGCCCTGGAGCTGCAACTAAGGAGCCCGCCTGCCTCAACTAAGATCCGGTGCAACCAAATAAATAAATAAATATTTTTTAAAAAGAATATATATTACATGTATAAAAAAAATAATCAACATTCTAGGAGTTTTCGCTAAGGAAATAATCTGAAATATGTGCAGGTTTCTGTCCAAGGTTTTTAGTGGCAATACTGCTTACAACCTGAATGTCCAGGTGTTGGGAGGGAAACCTTATCCCCAGCCCCTGCTCTCCCCGCCTCCCCAACCACAGTCCATCTATGATAGAGCAGTGAATAGGGCCCTGGGTGGCTGGGATCACCTAGGGCTGGCAGAAGACAGCGGTACCCGACCTTATTCCTTTATGCACCAGAGAGAGAGAGATGAAAATTAATATGCTTAATCTCGCCTTAATTTCTGGAGAGAACTTGGCCTTGGAAGTTTGTGGAATGGCAGAGAAAGTTAATTCCTATTTGTTACAGTGAGCATGTATTACTTCCATAATTAGAGTAGTTCAGCCGGGGCTCTGGAACGGCAGAGCCTGCCCATGGAGATGGTAGCTTGTGGCTCTCCTTGACCCAGCAGAGCCTGATTACCTCCCTATCACCGAAGCTGGGAAAGAGCTCTGCAGCTGAGGAGGCAGGAATTGAGGGTTTCCCTCAAGAGCTCCACAGAGAACCACTCTTCTTGGCAGCTTGGAACGTGGCTCGAATGCAGAAGTAGAGACTGATGACGCCCCCCACTGTTAGTGCCTGTAGATATCTCTGTGCTTGACCCATGGCCAGAGGGTAAAAACAGTCATGAGTAGGCAAGAGAAAAATAACAGTACACTTGAAGAGACTTGGCAGCCAGAGGGAGAAGGAGCTGGCAGAACTCTCAGGATAGGCAGCTCTTGAGGAAATAGAACTTATGAAAGAGACAGATGGCAGCTCTACCCAAATACGATGACTGAAGGAGAATAGATTATAGCAAAACTTTCTGGAACTGAAAAGCATGTTTTGTTTTGTGTTTAAATTTACATTCAGTAGGGACTTCCCTGGCAGTCCAGTGGTTAAGAATCCACGCTTCCACTGCAGGGGGCACAGGTTTGAACCCTGGTTGGGGAACTAAGATACCGCATGCCACATGGTGTGGTGCAGCCTAATTAATTAATTAGTTAATTAACATTCAGTAGGTAAATTGAAGGAGAGGATGGTCATCATAAAGCCAGTGGTCTCTTAGATCAAGTGGAAGAAATATCTCAAAACACACCAAAAATAGAGAAAAACCAGGAAGGCAAAGACTTGGAGGACCAATCAGTATTGAGCTCAGTGCTGATTAGACCTTTCCTGAACCAATTCCTGTGGTCAGGAGATGCCCCTTCCCACTTGCTGGGTTATCTGAGCCAGTCGCTGAGCCAAGGGAGAATGGGTTGAACTTAATGGGTTAGACCAAAGTAGGGACCATTTTAGGGTGGAGTCAAAACCACCCACACAATGGGATAGAGTGGAATCTTTTTAAAGAGGACAACTACCTGGAATATCCCTTGTAGTAACACATGGTACCTGACTGAAACCATTGTCCTGAAGATAAATGAGATCCTGTGTAAGTTGCCTACACAGTGCCCAGCACATAGTAAACCTTGGGGGAATAGTTATTATTTTCTCTTTTTTTTTTTTTAGAAAGTGCTTCTAAAGTTTGAATGGATGTAGATGCCCTTCTCAGTTTTGACAATTCATCTTATTAGTGCTCTATGTAGAACTCTGGAAACAGCAGAATGTTGTTAATTCTGCTACACTTAAAGAGTGCTTCATGCAAATTCTGATTCAGTCTTGTGAGGCTTGAGGTTCTGTATTTTAAACAAGCTCCCAGGTGATGCTCATGCTGCTGGACCACAAGACCACACTTTGAGTAACAAGGACCTGGGAAGTGGTTTCCCTTTCCTGTGTGATTGAAGGGGCTTGCCACTGCCCCCATGTTCCATGGATGGGAACATGATGGAAGGCGAGAGAAAGGATGAGGAAAACAGGCAATTTTCTTTTTGTAAAACCTCATCCTTTTAATTTAAAATTTTCAAATCTTCTGAGTATTTGAAAGAATAATGCACTAAATGCCTATGTACCTTTCACCTAGCTTCACCAATTATTAATATTTAAGCAATTTCCTCTTAAGCACATGCTTAAGAACTTAAGTCGTCCACATCACTTCCACTCTTGTCCATCGGTAAAAACTTTGGCATATAGCCTCACATTGCTGCAAGGGAGGGTAAGAAGTATAAGCTCAGCTTGACAGCTATTACCTGCTATAGGGGGGTGCTGTTCTATTACTACAAGAAGATATGAAAAAGCAGTTGCTTTTTAAAAAGAAGGAAGGGGCTTCCCTGGTGGCGCAGTGGTTGAGAATATGCCTGCCAATGCAGGGGACACGGGTTCGAGCCTTGGTCTGGGAAGATCCCACATGCCATGGAGCAACTAGGCCCGTGAGCCACAACTACTGAGCCTGCGCATCTGGAGCCTATGCTCCGCAACAAGAGAGGCCGCAACAGTGAGAGGCCCGCGCACCGCGATGAAGAGTAGCCCCTGCTCGCCACAACTAGAGAAAGCCCTCGCACAGAAACGAAGACCCAACACACCCGAAAATAAATAAATAAATTTATTTTTAAAAAAAGAAGAAAGGGGGCTTTCTTGGTGGCGCAGTGGTTGAGAGTCCGCCTGCCAATGCAGGGAACGCGGGTTCGTGCCCCGGTCCGGCGGGATCCCACGTGCCGCTAGCGGCTGGGCTCGTGGGCCATGGCCGCTGAGCCTGTGCGTCCGGAGCCTGTGCTCCACAACGGGAGAGGCCGCAACGGTGAGAGGCCTGCATACCACAAAAAAAAAAGAAGGAAGATGGGACTTCCCTGGTGGTCCAGTGGTAAAGGATCTGTCTTCCAATGCAGGGAATGCAGGTTCAGTCCCTGATCAGGCAACTAAGATACCACATGCCGCAGGGCAACTAAGCCTGCACCACAACTACTGAGCTTGCGGGCCTCAACGAGAGAGCCCATGTGCCGAAAACTACAGAGCCCATGTGCTCTGGAGCCCACTCACCACAACTAGAGAGAGAAGAAAAAAAACCCCGCATGCCATAACTTGAGAGCCTACCTGCCACAGTGGAGAGCCTGCGTGCCTGCAATGAAAGACCCCACATGCCACAACTGAGACGTGACACAACCAAAAATAAATAAAAAGAAGGGAGAGGAGGAGGAGGAAGACAGTGGATACTAGGGGCCGATTAGCCACCTCTGACTCACTGACTCTCTGGATCTCCCAAACAGTTCTCTTCAAAGTGGATTCTGGAAAGACTGAAGCTAAATTTGCAGCCCATCTCTACAAAGTGTGTAGGACTTCAAAGTATGCATTTTATACCCGCCTCACTGTTGATTGATCTATCTTCATTTATATTAAAGCTTTTTTTTTCAAGTTTGATTATAATAGTGACACACTAAATATAATTGTATAGAGCGCTTGAAATGCTCTCAGTGGACCCAAACACGTTTACCACAGCATCTTTGCTTACAATAGCATGTTTGCAGTACTTAAAGCTGTAACTCTACCGAGTTATAAATGATATTGTTTTCATTTGCCCGTGATTTTTCAGCCTTTAAAAAAAAATAGGAACTTACAAAAAAAAAAAATAGGAACTTACAGAAACTGTTACAGAAAGGAAATACAAGTTGCTTTACACAAATCAAGATTCCATCAGTCACTAACATCATATTATGTAGACAATAGAATATCCTGGTGGTTTTACATCCCCTTGTTCCACTACTCTTGATCTATTTATACCAATTGCCTTTAAAACTTCTAATCTCTTTAGGTATATTTAGGTATATGTTAAAGAATATGCATTCAACATTTATGAGATAGCGTGATTTTATTTTATTATTTTAAAAATATAGGGCTTCCCTGGTGGCGCAGTGGTTGAGAGTCCGCCTGCCGATGCAGGGGACACGGGTTTGTGCCCCGGTCCGGGAAGATCCCACATGCCTCAGAGCGGCTGGGCCCGTGAGCCATGGCCACTGAGCCTGTGCTTCCGGAGCCTGTGCTCCGCAACGGGAGAGGTCACAGCAGCGAGAGGCCCATGTACCGCAAAAAAAACCAAGCAAACAATATATTTATTTATTTATTATTTATTTTGACTGCGCCGGATTTTCATTGGCGGAATTCTTAGTTGCCGCATGCATGGGGGGATCTAGTTTTCTGACCAGAGATCAAACCCAGGCCCCCTGCATTGGCAGCCCTGAGTCTTACCCACTGGACCACCAGGGAAGTCCTGATAGTGTGATTTTAGACCGTTTTTTGTTTTTTTTTGTTTTGTTTTGTTTTTGTGGTACACGGACCTCTCACTGTTGTGGCCTCTCCCGTTGCGGAGCACAGGCTCCAGACGCGCAGGCTCAGCGGCCATGGCTCACGGGCCCAGCCGCTCCACGGCATGTGGGATCTTCCCGGACCGGGGCACGAACCCATGTCCCCTGCATCGGCAGGCGGATTCTCAACCACTGCGCCACCAGGGAAGCCCGACCGTTTTAATCTGTGATAACGTTTATTCATTTGGATGTGAATTAAATCCTTTTAGGGTTGATCATTTTAGCCTTCTGATTCCATCCTTTGGCCCTGTTACCACTGTAAGTTTTTTGAAGGCAAAGAATAAATCTCTCCTTTAAAGTTAACATCAGAGTTTGCTCAACACGAGTCCCTTAGCAACAAAATTTGAGTTAGGTTTTGTGATGCAGAACCTCCTCCAACTTGAGGGCAACTGACCCCAGCCCATTTACACGGCGACAGCCTTAACTGCCTGTCTGCGGAAGTTGGGCTCTGGCTGCCGGCTGACGTCCGGCGCTGGGCGCGGTGGCGCTGCTCTCCAGCGACTGTCGGTCCTCCGATCACGCTTCCCTGGCTTGACATCCCTCCGGCCGCTGGGGATGGAAAAGCTCAAGCCTCAAACCCAAACGAGGGAAGTGTTGGCCGGGAACTGGAGGGCTGTGAGCCTCTGGGTCTGCGCGGGGACGCTCAACTGTGCCCGAAAAACCCGAGCCGGCCGGCTACCAACCAGACCGCGCCCCCGGCGTCCACACCCGCCAGGCTCGGGCAGTTCAAAGTTCGGCCTGGTCCGGAGGGATCTCGGACCCTCCGCTGTCTCTCAGAGCCTCGCCAGCCGCTAGCAGACGCGCCCACGGGAGGCGCTCCCCCAGCCCCACTGCCGGCATCCCCGCCTCTCCTATGTTCGGCTTCGCGCCAGGCCTGCCAGCTCCTAAGATGGCGGCGTCGTCGTCAAGAGGTGGCGCCCCACGTGGGCCCCGGTGGCCAATGGACTTTGGGCCTGCGCCGCCGGCCCGGAGCGGGAGGCGGAAGTGCCTCGGGCAGCCGCCTCAGTCCAGGCTGCGGCCCCGGCAGGTTACATAACTCGTTGCGGGCTGCGCGCGGCACCACTTCCTGCCTCCCTGAGAACCGAGGATGCACTGACCCCACAACGCCGTCCGCTGCCGCCGGCTCCCTCCCGAGGTGAGGTATCCTGGACTCGGGCCTGTAGTGGGGCGCCGGACCCGGCCGGGAGTGGGAGTCGTGGGAGGCAGGGAGCGCAGCTGGGGGGACGGCCGGGGTGCAGAGGGACCGAGGCGGCCCTGGCGGGGCGCGGAACTGCTCGCCCATTCAAGGGAGGCCGGGGGCGCGGCCCACGCCAGTCGGAGCCCAGATCTTTCCGCGGTGTTTCGGGACGGCCTCAGAGCTTACGCTTCCCGGGGTGAGGAGGGGGTCGCGACCCCAGATTCCAGGGGTGCCGAGAGGCGCGATTCCGACCCGTTTGCCTGGGAGGCCTCCGTGCGAGGCCCCAGGACGAGTTGGTGGGGAAATTTTGAACCGCAGGGCAGCCTGCCCCTTATTACACCTTAGGTCTTACGGGAGGTGCAGGGCCTGTCCTCTTCACAGTACAGCGATTCGCTGCTGTCTCGCCCGGCCCTACCCCTGCTTTAGTACTTGTTGCACGGATTGTAGTTATTTGCCGACTTGTTTGCCCTCCCGTGAACTCCTGAAAGCCTGGGACTCTTTCTTGGTCGTCTCCACATCTTACTCCTTCAGCTGTACATTTTGGTTAAGATAACTGAATTCCTTACGTTTTTGGTAGTTTACAGACTGGCCATGCAGACCCCTACACCACCTCTGACCTCCTCTGCCCTATCGGGCACTTCCCAAGGAATAGAGGGAATCTATAGCTTCTGTGGTTTGTGCCCCACAAACCAGATTTTCTGGGAGGCTGAGCGCCTTCCCTAGACCACTAACAAGCAAAGATCTGTGTGCCCAGCGGGTGACGGAGCCCAGGGCCTGGAGATGAGGAAAGGAGTTATTCTACAATAAACATGGACACTGCCTGCTTCATTGGTCTGTTTTCATTCTGCCAAATCCTTGAGCCATGCCATTTTCTTACTCATTTGTCCTGAAGGAAAAGGATAACAGCCCCACAGGGTAGTTCCCTGTGGTACCTGGAGCGGTTGTTAATCAGAGAGTCAGAACTGGAGAGAACATTGCTGGTTGCAGATATTTTACCGGGGCATGGAAGGCAGAAAACTTCCAGTTAATGCTTAACTGACTGAACCGGGAAAGTCACTGTGACTCCAGGTCATCTATAGAAATACCACATTCCGTGTAGTACTTTGTGATGTACAGATAAGTCTTAGAAGTTCTTTGGCCAGTAGTACTGGATTGCGAAGTGGGGAGAAGGGGAGTCTTGAACAACATTGAATTAAAAGGGGCTGGAGCAAAACAAATACTCTCTTAGAAGAATCCCTGAATTGAGTTAAGCTCAGTTAGAGAAGAAGGGATTCCAGACCAGAACAAACTCAAGGGTGGCTGAAATATAAACGTCAGTCATTTAACAAATGGACAAAGTCAGTCATGGCTGTGCACATAGGTCTTCATCTCCCCTGTTCCAGGATTTTGTACGTCACAGTTAAAGTGCAAACTGGCCCTTTGAGAAAGCAGTGTGTGTGAGCTCCTTCTCCTTTGGGCCACAGTTTGCTGGAGTTCCATCTCACTGAGCTTGCAGACATGCTGGGTTTCTATAAAGATGGTTAAAACCTGTAAGTAACAAAGTCAAGGCATAGTGTGGTGTTCACAAGCCAGAATAAAAAGTACAGACTCTTTTTTTAAAGGTCTGTGTGTGTCTTATCTTTAGCCTCTCCCGTTGTAACTTACAGTGACTTTATCACCATGTTTATTTTAACCTCACCCACTCTCAGACTTTAGATGTGACTTGTTGAGGTTGCTTGGCAACTTGGCCTCTGCCTGGGATGGAAGAAAATTCCTGGATGTTAGGAGATTTGAGAGATAAAAGACACCCAGTAGAACTGAGAAGGTTGGTGCTGTCACTGCTCACTAGGTGCTCTGCCCCGCAGACTGTCCCAGCCTCAGTGGACCTGCTAGCAGCAGTTTGTCTTCTGGCAGCCTGAGGTGTGTTTAGACCAGGTGGACACAGCATCCTTACCTGGCAGCAGCCACAGGGAACACAGTGTAGAGAAGAATCCTCAGAGCTCTGAGTGTGGGACAGTGCATATCTTTGCTCTGCTAAAATGGCCCAGAGGTCTCTCCTTGTTGGTGACAGCTCTCCTACCTGAGTAGAAGGCTGGCTACTTGTCAGGCCATGACTTCTCTTAAATGGTGTCTCCTGCATCTCTACATCTTACCGCCAACACCTCCTCCCCTGACATCTCTTTCTGGAAGGAATCCACAAAGGACTCATGGCTTTTCCACCTCAGTTCTTCGTTTGCAGAAAGCTAGATTGGGATTTAGACTCTGGCTGGTCCTGCTTCTGTCCATGTGCAATGCTTTCAAGTAAAATGATGATTTGTGAAATGATGCTGGAACTCCTGGGTCTTATTCTGGCTAAGTCCAAATGTTGACTTTCATTCAGTGAATATTTCTAAGTGTCTTTGAAAACTCCAGGATCAGGCCTCCTTCCCTAAATATCATTCTTTTTAGGGTGACCTCCGATAGAGGCTGGCTGATAGGCCAGGTCAGGGTTATCTGAAGCCCAGATATCTTACACTGCTGATTAAAGAGAGGCCTATGTGTTTGAAAACCCAGTGAGCACGTACATAGTAGGGTTGACGTTCCACTCAGAACCTGAAGGTCTTTGCTCAGTGCTTGTGGAGTGATGGGAAGGGGATCTGAGCAGGGAGCCAGGGCTTTCTGGAGGAAGTAGTTTGGGGTCTACGTCAACAGTGGAACCCGTGCTCCATCGAGTGCCCCACTGCAGAGGCTGGCAGACACGTGACAGTCACCCCGAGGTGCCCACAACACCAAGCCTGGATGGTCAGGTGGAGGGGGAGTAACCACGCATGAGTGCCAGTCCCTAGTCCCATCCTGTGGGCATCTCAGACTCCCCATCTCCTCACCTGAGGCCCACTTCCTGCTCAGGCAGGGCCTACATGGCAGGGAGGGGTCCAACACTCTGAATATTGATGGCGAGAACCACCTGTGAGTGTGACAACGTAGAGACTTTAAAATGTCTCTTCCAATTCATAGACTCTTAGTGCCAGCGTTTAAGCCCCATACCCTTGGAATAGCACAGCATTTGTTCACTGGTACCGGAAGTAAACATTCTAAATGTTCTAATAAGATGCACAGTTGTAAAGAAGCAAAGAGGAGCTGATTGTGGAAAGGGACACAGAACAAATGTTTGTTCCCTTTGCTTCCACAGGAAGACCAAAGAAAAGTATTTTGTCATCTTTAACAGACCACATTAAAAAAAGAAATTCTTCCCAGTTCTATTTCTTGTTGTTATTAGAAAGCAAATTGTATTCCTCTTTTTTGTTTCCTGCATTGCTGAAATAGGGCAGCAAAGTAGTGAAATTTGAGCCCATCTTAAAAATAACTGAAAAAAAAAGCAATTTCATTTTATAAAATAGTCTTTGGGTAATTGTCCCTTAGCTACTGAAAATGATTTTTATCTGGAAAATGTTAATACAACAATATTTCCATGGTTTCTGTAGCATTCAGTAGCTGTTTGCTACTTAAAAAATTTTTTTTTTATTTTTAGAAGATGACTCCTGACTAGTTGTAAACTATTCAGAAGGTCTTGCTGGTCAGATATTTGCTGCTCTTTCTACTCTTACTGTCAAATTACAGTATTGCATCTCCTCTGGCCTCCCATTTTTAACTTTTTTTTGTTGAAATATACACACTGCTTGACCAGTGGTCATGGCATGAGTGTACCAGTGCAACCACCACCTCAGAAGACCCCTTGGGCCTCTTACCAGACAAGCCCTTTCCTATTTAAAAAATTTGTTTTCTTGTAGGAAACGCAAGAAACTATTAACCGTCATTTTATTGGGACTAGGGTGAGGAGGGGATTTCAAGTGTTTGCTTCACATTGTGTATGGATTCCTATTTTACCATGAACATGTGTTCATAGTAAAACATAGTTTTAAACAGCATTTAACAAAAGGGGAATATTCTTTTTAAACACTTTTTAAAAAAATGGCTGTCCTGAAACCTATGAATAGTTTTAAAAATTGATATTTATATGGCCACTAAATTTTCTTTTTAATAGTTGCACAGGAACTGTTTAAAATATTTTCACAAGTCTATTAGGCATCCTTATCCACAACTACCTCCTCTTTGCTTCATTACAAATGTGAGTTTGTGTTTAGAATGTTTATTTCTGGCATCAGTGCATAAATGCCATGCTGTTCCAAGGGTATGTGGCTTAAACGTTGGCACTAAGAGGGTCTATTTGGGGGCAAAATGGGTAACCATTCTACTTATACTTTGAAGAGACATCGTAAAATTCTCAAGTTACTAATTAAAACAGATTATTTTAATATGAAAGATGTGTTCATAATTTTCACATACCACCTGGAAGTCTTGCTTTTTTCTGATAATAAAAACAACCCAAGCTCATTGTTTTTTTTAAAAAAAAGCTCAAATGATACAGAAGCGAGTGATGTAGGACACCAACGTCTGCCTTAATTCCAGAGGCAAATGCTGACAGGAGGTTGAATTACTTTTAAAAATAATTTTTGTGGGCTTCCCTGGTGGCACAGTGGTTGAGAGTCCACCTGCCGATTCAGGGGATGTGGGTTCGTGCCCTGGTCCGGGAAGATCCCACATGCCACGGAGTGGCTGGGTCCGTGAGCCATGGCTACTGAGCCTGTGCTCCGCAACTGGAGAAGCCACAACAGTGAGAGGCCTGTGTACCACAAAAAAAAAAAAAAAAAAAAAAAAATTGTTATAAAAGTTAACCTCGTGATCAGTGTTAATTTATACGGAATTTGACCCACTTTCACATTTAATATCTGTTGGTTTCTGAAGGATCTTAAATGCAAACCCAGAGAAGTAGAGATTAAAATCAAACATAAAACAAAAAAACCCAGCAGAGTGAGATGGGAAAAGTGCAGAAAGGCTAGTGGTGGGGCTGGTTTGCTGAAGGGGCAGTGGTGAGGGGCAGGCAGGGTTTCTGAAGCCCGATGCCCCCTTAGCTGTGCTTTTCCCCTTCAAATTGAGCAGCCAGCGGTCCATTTCACCCACTGCCCCAGACAGTGCTGAGGGTGCCTGCAGCCGCCCAAGTTTTCTGTGGAAGAACTCACTTGCTCTCAGTTGGGTTAAAGCCCTCAATAGGGTCCAGTCTCGGGTGTCAGTCAAGGACATGTATTTAATTTTTGGTTGTACCCTGCGGCATGTGGAACTTCTGTGACCAGGGATTGAACCCGTGCCCCCTTAAGTGGAAGTGCAGAGTTTTAACCCCTGGACCGCCAGGGAAGTCCAAGGATGTGTATTTAATACATACATTTTACTACCATTAAATGCATACACTTAACACCATCAGCCCCAACCTAGTATTTACAGGTGGTTTTTTTGTTTGTTTTGTTTTTAAACCCAACTGGTTGACACACTCCCTCGATCTGAACTGGGAATCAACATTCTTGGCAGCCCTGTCCCAGCTTGACCAAGATCCCCAATTGAAAAGCCACGGGGCAGCAGCGCCTCTTGCCCAGCCGTCCTGGTGGCCTGTCCAGCCCAGGCCCGGCTGTCTCCTCTCCGCGCTCTGACCGAGTCAGTGGGTGTGAACGTGCGGTGGGTAGCGGAGGTGCACCTGCGCTTCGTTTCCGTTCCAGGAGGAAGAGACGTGCCCAAAGCTTTCAGGAGAGGGGACCTCAGGGTTTGCTCTTGGCTCCACATCTCTGGCCCCCAGTTCAGTGGCCCTTTTTCTCCCAGGTCACATTCTTGTCTCTGTTTTCCCTCTTTGTCCTTGTCTGTCCCCAAACCCGGGCTGTAGTTCCCCAATTCTGACCAAGTGGGGTCACAAAAGACGAACAGTCCTTTGGCCGCCCGTCGACTGCCGGGATGCTGGTCTTTAGAACAACCACAGGATTCTGCCTCTGGAAGGAGTGTTGGGGGTCGCAGGTGGCATACGTGCACAGTGGTCCAAGGATATGCCCTCCACATCTGGTCATTTTATCATGGACATGAGGTAAAAAGCAAAATGGTGAAATAAAATTTAAAACAAAATAAGATCTGTCTCATCTTGGGTTATAGTGTAAAGTTAAAGGGCAGAGCTCTGAAACGCAGGATGCCCTGAGCTGCGTAGTGCCCTTATCTCTGCCTTCTCATCCTCGAGAATCTGGTGATGGCCCAAGTTCCAACTGTGGGTCCCCAAGTTCGCTGGCCCCTGGCAGAGGACTTGGCACCTGGCAGTCACGACCACCTTTTGCAGAGGGCTTACATCTCACTGCCTGGCAGGCGTTTTGCACGCTTCCTATGAGGACTTCCATCCCCACTTTATAGCCCTCCCTGCGGCTCATAGCCCGCACATGGCAGGCGGCTGGACAGTGAATTTGAACCCAGATCTGGTGGCCTCGAAGCTTTGCTTAGCCCTGGACTCTGCTGCCTCCTGCTTCACAGGCCCTCTGAGAAATGTTGTAAATCAAAGATCCTCTTGTTTGTTTGTGTCCCATGCACATGGGATGTTTCGGGCCTCAATATTTTGCCTCCCAGAACTCTTTGATTCAAGGAGGCGGAACAAATACTCAAGAAAAACATGATCTTTTTTTTTTTTTGGCAGTGTTAGGCCTTCGTTCTGTGCGCGGGCTTTCTCTAGTTGCAGCGAGCCGGGACTACTCTTCATTGAGGTGCGCAGGCTTCTCATTGCAGTGGCTTCTCTTGTCACGGAGCATGGGCTCTAGGCATTCGGGCTTCAGTAGCTGTGGCACGTGGGCTCAGTAGTTGTGCCTCGTGGTCTCTAGAGAGCAGGCTCAGTAGTTGTGGTGCATGGGCTTAGTTGCTTCACGGCATGTGGGGTCTTCCCGGACCAGGGCTCGAACCCATGTCCCCTGCATTGGCAGGCGGATTCTTAACCACTGCGCCACCAGGGAAGCCCAAGAAAAACATCTTGACTGAGGCAAGGGGATGGATTCCCCACCTTTCCTGTGGCTAAGGGAGGAGAGCATCCTTTCCCACAGTTGTGTTAACCCCGCCCAGCCCAGCCTGGTGGACAGCACTTTTCCTCTTCATTGATGTGCTGTTTGCCTCACAATTCCTCAAGCAAAAGAAGGAGTTTCTGAGAGTATTCAGGTAATAGTGCAGGAAAACACACACCTTCCTTCTCTGCTCAGTAGCTCTCCCAATAATCAGAGATGTCCAACGATGCTCTTTGCTGCGACCCTAGTGCCTAGAGCAGGGCCTGGGTTTTTAGTACAATTTTGGTAAACAAATGACTGAATGGATTCTCAGTGTGAAATGGGCGGGAGGTGATAGAAGCTTTGGCCCAAAAGAAAGCCAAAATGGGCTGTCCCTGGGACTGCTCCTGGACCACCTGTTGTCTTATTTTTAAATCGGGAAGTGTGCAGATGCACACAGTTGGTGACCCCAAAGAACACGTGGAACATCACCGCCAGCCCAGTGGGTCGCCTTTTGCCCCCTCTCAGTGTCATCTGACCCCTCCCCCCAGCCACATTCTCATTTCTGTCGCCATCGGTTCCTTTAGCCAGTTTTAGAATTTCACACAAATGGAATCCTCCACTGTTATCAGTTCATGTTTGAAGGGATGTGTCTTAAATTGTGTGTGAGGAATACGTGGGCTCCCCTCTGGGCATGATGAGGTGGGTTGTACGAGGGAGGCTCTTTGGAACTGGAGTGCTGGCTGTTTGTTTCTTGTCGCCTGTAAATTATTCATGTTCCTCCTACTCTGAGACTTTGGAAGGAGCGCAGGCTGCTTTGGAGATGGCTCGCCCCACCACAGGCGGCTGCTCATTTGAACAGATGAGCTGTGCCGAGCGCTCAGTTTCCCTCACTTGCCGTTCTGAGCCCTTAAGCCAATTTTACTGATGTGCAGGGTGGTACCTTGTGTCCATCACTGGCTTATAGTTCCTTTTCTGCATCATTCATCCTGAAGGCAAGAGCTTGGAGTCCATGGCTGTTGGGTTTTTCAAGCTGATAGGCCTGGCGCCTGCAGAATTTCACACCCCTGAGGGCCCAGCAGTCTTTCAGTCTTGTGCCATGGACGAGTGTGTGCTAATCTTCCCTGTGCTTTGTTTGAGAAGACACCTGGAGTGCTGGGGACAGACCAGGGTGGTGCTTTATCACAGGGTGCAGGGAACTGAGGGCTCAGGAACGGGATTGACAGAGATGTGAGCTGTAGTGAGTTTAGGGAGGTGACTCCTGAGGGAGGCTGCTGGGTTGCAGCGGGGGAGACTGTCAGTGCGTTGTCACCATGTGCTGGAGCAGAGGCCAGGCCAGAGGGGAGCTGGGGCAGGGGTAAAGCAAGAAGGTGGCAGCAAATGTGGCAGTGCGGGCAGTTCCATTGAAGGGAGAGAAGGTGATGGGAGGCTTGTCCAGGAGAAGGTGCGCGGTGTGCACTGGAGGGTATTTGTGCAAAAGAGAAGATTGAAAATGTTGGAAAAGGTGGTGTTTAGGCCAGGGAGGGAGGAGATGTGGAGCTGGGCCAGGGACTGGGGTGCCCCTTAGTGGCCACCTCATTTATCTTCCCAGCGACGGATAGGAGAGCTGAAGCATGCAGCAGGACAGAGATGTCCCAGTGGACAGCAGAGCTGGGATTGACCCTGGGCATGGTGACTCCAGAATCCCTGCAGGGTCTGGGAGCACGTGGAGGGCACAGAGTCCAGAGCACAAGTGGAGGGTGGCCTAGCCTCAACAAGGAGAAAGGACCAGTTTGAACCAACAGGAGTAGAAGAAAAGAAGGAAGGGGGCTTCCCCGGTGGCGCAGTGGTTGGGGGTCCGCCTGCCAATGCAGGGGACACGGTTTCAAGCCCTGATCCGGGAGGATACCATATGTCGTGGAGCGACTGGGCCCGTGTGCCACAATTACTGAAGCCCGCGCACCTGGAGCCCGTGCTCTGCAGCGGGGGAGGCCACCGCAGTGAGAAACCTGTGCACCGCACCGAAGACCCAACGTAGCCAAAAATGAATAAATAAAATAAAATAAATTTTAAAAAAAAGAAGGAAGGGAAGGTTCTAGGGGCAATGTGGTCATGGCTGGCCTGACCACTGGCAGTCTGCTGAGGTCAAGATGGAGTCCAGAGCACTTCTCAAGCCATTAAGATGATGGGAGCAGTTTTTTAAAGTTAAGTATGGCTTGTTTGGGACTGAGAAGCAGTGCCTTTGAAGGAGGGAGAGGCCCTGTAGACATGGGGCATCAGGACACAGTCTGTAGAGGGGAGTGGTCTCCAGGAAACAGGGTTGTGTGTGGCTTTCTTCACTGGTTGAGAGTGGAGTGTGCCTTGGGGATCTTGCTGGTGCCAGGAAAGCCCTCCAAAAACTGGAACAATCCCATTCCAAGCACCCAGGTTCTGAATCCCCAGCACTTGGGAGTGGGAGGGGGATGGAAGATGCTCCTGTGATGTTGGCTTTCACTCCGTCCCTCTGACTGAGCACTCGGAGGCACTCGGGAAGTGTGGTCGGGGAGGGGATGCCTAGGTGATCAGGCACCACCCCCACCCCCCAGCCACCACGTGGACTTCAGTACAGGGACCCGAGAGGTCATTTCAGCTCAGAAGGAAGTTGAGGCTCGCAGACAGCCCACAAGGACAAGGTTTGGGGAAGGAGAAAGGATGGACTGAGAGGTGAGCTGGTGGGCCCTTCATTGTCTTGGAGAATCCGGTTTCTGTCCTTCCTGGAATTGTTCCACTCACTGACCCCTAAAGGCCAAGGACAGGATGAAGACCCAGGAAACCTGGGGAGAGCTCTCCCTGCAGGCCTGAGCTATGCCTTCTCCCGTACAGCATGTCCCTGCTTTCATAGTATCGGCGTGTCTGTGTCTTTGTAGAGAAATGTACCAAAAGGTGGCCTGTGTGGCTTCGGTGCCCGTCCACCAGCACCCCAGGCTTTAAGACAGAGGGCTGACTCGGGGGCTGTACTCTGGCTTCACCCACCGGCCTCTGTTCTCTAGTGAGTCTTCAGAATCCTTGTCTCTTAAGCCCTTAGGGTGGCCCATAGTGATAGGAGATCAGTTCTGGGCAGACAGGTGGGGTCCCCACAGGTGTCAGATGTCAGTCCCTGGCCTCTCCCGTAATGGTGGACCAGCCACACCAGCCTCCCACCTGCACCGCCGCCGCCGCCTTTACCTCGCCCTCCCTGGCACCATTCCTTTCTCTCTAGCACACGGGCGCCAGATTCTCCATTCCCCAAGCCTTCCTGCCCCCTTCTCCACTCCTGGGTTGGGCTGAGACAGATTAACACTATGACATGCTGCATTTTCCCTTAGTTAAATGCGATGTGTTTCTATTTTTAAATCAAGGCATCTAAAGAACTGGCCTTTGAAAACATGGAAGTACTTTTAGTTAGGGATGCAAGAATCCACAAATAGCTGTGTGTCTTAGAGCCCAGTGTTCTTCTTGAAAGTTGAACAGGGAACAAATCCTGCCCCTTTGGTCAAGAGCATTATCCCAAGGGTACTTGGGGTAAAATGTATAAATCCCCGCACATAAGAGATGGTCGTTTATTATGAGTCTCTCTCTTTGCTATCAAGCCTCAATTTTTTAAATGTTTTAAAATCAACTTTATTGAAGTTTATTAGACATATGACAAAATGTACCCAATGAGTTTAACATGTGTGTATATATATGTGTGTGTACATATGTATTTGTGTGTGTAGCCGTTACCATCAAGATACAAAACATTTCCATCCCCCTCAGGAAGTGCCCACTCAGCCTCCTTGCAATCAGCCCCCTGCCGCAGGTACCAGAGGTCAAGGCCTTGCTTCCTGTGGCTCCGGGTGTCCTGTGTCTGCCTGTGACCACCCAGATCCAGGCTCTGCAGCTGGTTTTGTTGGTTGCCTGCACTTGTCCTGCCAGCTCCAGAGGAGAGACTGGTGAGAGTGAGCTGACGTATCCCGTCCTGCAGCTCCTTTCTGCAGGAGCTCAGAGCACATTTGCTGTTGGTTGAGAGAAGAGTGGGGCACAGCCAGTGAGACACCTGGAGCTCTGCCAGGGATGGTGAGGGTGGGCAGGCATGTCACCCTGTTTCTCAGGCTGGCTTCAGCCCATCAAA